>NW_027362813.1:1290330-2580660 GCF_046119375.1 Phyllobates terribilis
GCTAAGAATCCTGGGTTCTGTTGACATTTCAGCTGCCGCAATTGTCATTTGGATTTTTGTTTTTAAAATCTAACCTTTCCCTCCCCATTTTATTTCTTTTGAAAAGACGCGCACATGTGCCATTTGCACGTCAACGGCCATTCTAAGTAGTTTTGAGCCACCCCCGTAGTGTTCGAGTTCGGTTCGATTCATCAAACACCCGTGTGTTCGCCGAACTGTTCGTCGAACACTTTCGAACACCGTTAAAACCAATTGCAGGCAAAAAAACCCACATAGAAACACATAGAAAACACCTTCAAAGGTGTCCAAAAGCTGACAAACTGCTCAGAAGACACAACTAACACATGGAAAAGTGACAAGTACATATAGTCATGCAAAATGAAAAGAGGTGGAGGAGTAAAAGGAGGGGGAGACACAGATATAGGCATGTCATGCCCTTCTAAAATCCAAAAAGTGAGAAGCCGACGCGTTCAGTCCGCTCCTGCCCGTGCCACCTCTGTGTCGCCGGGTTTGTGCCAGAGCCGCGGTGAACCCTGATGGCCAGCCCCCCTCTCCCAATACTGGTGCCTGTCCGCTGGTGGGTCGAGCGAGCCCCCCTGTGGTGGAGGCAGCTCTAAGCTTTTTAATTTAAATTGTCTCTCTAATTTGAATGAATACACTTTAAATCCATTTACAAGGATCTATTGGTATGCAAGTCTCATGCCAGCAGCTGCGTAATTCCAGCTCCAGTAGCGTCCACTAAAGCTGCTGCACTTAAAAAGCTTTTATAAGGATCGAGCTCGGCTGTCCACCGCAAGGCATCCTACTGCCAGTCCCAGCCCCTATGCCTTGGGGTGCCTCCTGATGCTCTTCACTGAGTATCCCGTGGTCCCGAAGCATTTCCTTTGAAAAAATTAAGTGTACAAACTACAGGTGGTGTAGCTTGCTTAACAGCCGGGATAATCCGCTGACTAGCAGACACTGCTACTAGGCACAATTTATTTCCTGGGCTAGATGCAGTTAAAAATTTGTAATTAGATACTCTTGTTGGATGCTGAGAAAGCATTCCATAGAGTCTCCTGGCACGCCATATATGATTCTCTTAAAAAGCTTGGGGTAGGGGTCTAGGGGACCCTTTTATAGCCAAAATCACGGCCCTGTATCAAAATACGTCACCTAGGCTGAAGATAAATGGAACTGTAGCACCCTGAGGACTCGGTTGCTACAGAGGTATTGCACCTCATCCAGAGGTGTGATATCTCACTCTCAGGTAAGGATGGAGTGTGGATCAGGACCCGACACCTGCATGCATTACACCACATTGCCGTAGGACAGGGCGACCAATATGCCTCTGAGATGGGCACGACAGTCCCTGTCCCTGGCTGGAGTGGGGGGAGGGAACACTGAGGAAGGGGAACCCTGTAGTGCAGGAGCAGGGAGGAAGAAGTGCCTGGGTGCATTGAGAAGGGAGTATAAAAGGTGGGCACCATCTTAGTTCAGTGCAGAGAAGTCTGAGCAGAGGTGGCAGGGAGCAGGGGCTCTGCATGAGCTCTGCTCCGGAGGCGGGCCTAGTGACAGAGGCCCAGGCCTGGAAGAGGGAGAAGGAAGGAAGAGGAGCAGAGAAGGCTCCAGGAATGAGGAATGAAGGGATCCCAGGGGTGCGGACGGGCGAGTTGCCACCCCACGCCCGAATCCACCTGCGTGGAGGGGTCAGGCCAAAGGGGGAGACCGGTCCCCGAACTAGTGGAGGCAGGAAACGACCCTCAGCTAGATACCGGAGGCTGTGACATTTTATGTGGCGCAGCCCCTCGCTACACCCGCTAGGAAGGCACCACATAGGGTCAGGGAAACTGGCGCCAAGTTTACCAAGAGGAGGCCCGAGGCAGCCGGACAGAAGGGTTGGTAAGAAAGGCCAGACAAAGGACACACAAAGGGGGTCCTGTGAAGCGCTCCAAAGATATCTGGGAGTTGTCTGAGCCCCTCACCTGGTGAGCACAGTACGACGTGGGCAGCCGTTACCTGCAGACGTGGTCTGGATAATAAGAACTGTGAGTAAAGGCCCTGGACTGCATCACTGACTCCGTGTCGTTACTGCTGCTGCCCTGCACCATCACCCCCATCCTCCGCATACACTGCCCTGAGGCTATACTCCTCCAGTGGGGAGTTATGCTACACTCTGCTGCACCCACAACACCAGCCTCAGCGGTCTGCCCTGCAGCGGCGGTTCACTCTGACCGCAATCCACGGGTGGCGTAGTCGGACATTTAAACATCAAAACCACATAAATAGTTCCGCCACTTGTTTGACCACCCTGAGCCACGGAACCGGGTCGCCGCCACGAAGACTACAACCACCAGCATCCACCAAAAAGGGTCCGGCTCCGGGTGTCCCAAGGCCCAGGGGGTGCATCAGAACATTTTCATCACCTTTCACAATCACCAATGGGACAAGGCAGGGATGTCCTCTGTCCCCTCTCTTATACATCCTAGTGACGGAGCACCTGCTCTCATCAATTCGCCATAACCCCAATATTAGGTGGATTGAGGTGGGAGGCACCGAGTACAAGTGCTCTCTATTTGCTGATGATGTCCTAGTATATATCACTCAATCACATATATCCATCCATGCTGTTATGGCTGAAATAGATCACTTTGTTACATGGTCAAATTATAAAATCAATGCAGCGAAGTCTGAGGCCCTCGATGTCTCCCTCCCCAAATCCATATAGGATTCCATCCAGTCCAACTTTCCCTTTGCCTGGCCCTCACAGGGTATCAAATACTTAGGAATTCCTATTCATAGAGACCTCTCCCATCTATGTTATCTTAATTTTGGGCCCTTTATTGAACAACTCCATACAGACCACGGTTGGCAAGTTAGAACTGTAAGATTCACTACGTGAACCACTGGTGTTTTGTGGAAAAGCACATGTACACTGTGTTCCAAATTATTATGCAAAAAGTGTTTAGGAGTGATAAGGGAAGAATTTGTTTGTTTGACAGTTAAACTCATTGATGGTGATGTGTGTCAGGGCTCTTTATATCACTGTAAGCAATTGCAGACACCTGTGCTAATTAGTTTGGCAGGTGTGTCCAATGAAAGGCAAGACTACTTAAGAAGGCTGTCTCACATTATTAAGCAGCCTACATTTTCTGCAAAAATGGGAAAGAAAAAGGATGTGTCGGCTTCTGAGAAGCAACAAATTGTGGAGTGTTTAGGTCAAGGCATGACTACAATCAACATTGTGCGATGATCAGGATGAAGTGTCTTGACAATCAAGAAGTATGTAGCTGATTCACAGTACACACGTGTGCGTGCTGATAAGGGCAAATTGAGGACTCTTTCCTACAGGCAATTACGTCAGGTTAAAATAGCAGTGGCAAAAAAGCCTTGTCATAGCAGCAGACAAGTTTTTGAAGCTGCTGGTGCCTCCAACGTCCGCCGAACAACAAGATGCAGGGTCTTTCAGAGGTTTGCAGCTGAGCATATGCCATCCTGTCGACCTCCTCTATCCACTTCACACAAGCAGAAACGGCTCCAGTGGGCCAAACATTACATGAAGACTGATTTCAAAACTGTTTTGTTCACGGATGAGTGCCGTGCAGCGCTCGATGGTCCAGATGGATGGAGTTGAGGATGGCTGGTTGATGGACACCCCACGCAAACACGACTACAGCACCAATAAGGAGGAGGTGGAGTAATGTTTTGGGCTGGAATCATGGGGAGAGAGATTGTCGGCCCCTTTAGGATCCCTGAAGGCGCTAAAGATGAAGTCCATAATGTATGTGGATTTTCTCAAACAGCACTTCCTGCCATGGTTGAAGAAGAAGAACCGTGTATTTCACAGCAAGATCATTTTTTTGCATGATAATGCACCATCTCATGCTGCACATAAAACATCTGCATCTCTGGCTGATATGGGCATAAAAGGGGACAAACTTATGGTGTGTCCCCCATGCTCCCCTGACCTCTAACCCATTCAGAACCTCTGGAGCATCATCAAAAGGAGTGTCTATGATGGCGGGAGGCAGTTCACATCTAAGCAACAGCTCTGGGAGGGTATTCTGTCCTCATGCAAAACAATTGAAGCAGAAACCATCCAAAACCTGACAAATTCAATGGACGAGAGTTCAGAAGCTCCTTTCGAACAAGTGATGTGAAAATGTAACATCACCTAGAATAAAGTTTTGAGTTGAAAACTGTTTGATTTCAGTTTCTAATAACCTGCTAATGCTTATAATTTCAAAAATGACCATTTTTTTGGTCTTTATTAAAATGAAAAGGTTGATCGAAAAGTTTGGGGGATCTAAGAGTGTGGCAACCCAGTAGTCATGATTACTTCGAATTCTGACAATATGAGGGTCATGTTGCAGGTAGTGCAGCAAGAAAGCACTTATGTGTCTTGCGCATCTCGAAGCCCCAAAATTATTTTCCGGGCTAGATGCAGCTAAAAATTATTATTAATTTTAAATCTGGTGGAGCTTAGTATAGATGGCCTAATAGGATCAGTGCTGCACACTGCTACAAAGCCCAAATTATTTTCCAGTCAAGATTCAGATAAACATGATTAGTAATTTTAAATCTGGTGGAGCTTATTATAGATGGCCTAATAGAATCAGTGCTGCACACTGCTACAAAGCCCAAATTGTTTTCCAGCCAAGATACAGATAAACATGATTAGTAATTTGAAAGCTTAAAACGGTTGGTAGGGTGATTTTAACCAATCATCAAGCTTTTACTCTCCCCAGGATGACACAGGGGTAGAAAAGTCATTTCGGATCCATGATTTGTTCATCTTTATGAACGTGAGTCTGTCTACATTATCAGTGGAGAGCCGCGTGTGCTTATCTGTCAGCACACCACCAGCAGCGCTGAACACACGTTCAGACAGAACGCTGGCTGCGGGGCATGACAAGATCTCCAAGGAGTAAGTTGCTAGCTCCGGCCATTTATCCAGATTGGAAGCCCAAAAAGAGCAAGGGTCCAGTGACACAGTCATGGCTTCAATGTGTACTTGGAGATACTCCTGTACCATCGTCTCTAGGCATTGACTATGTGTCAGACTTCTTGTCTCCTGTGGCCTTGCAAAGGATGGGCTAAAAAAGTGGTGAAATGATTCCGCAAAATTGATGTTACCAGCAGATACTGTGGTTCTGTTACGGTTTGAGTGCTGAACACTTGACGGTCCCACGGTTGGCAAGTTGGAACTGTGAGATTCACTACGTGCACCACTGGTGTTTTGTGGAAAAGCACATGTGAGATTCTGCAACAGTCTCTGCTGATACTCCTGCATGCGTGCATCCCTTTCTATGGCAGGAATAATTTCTGCAAATTTACTTTTGTACCGGGGATCTAACAGTGTGGCAACCCAGTAGTCAGGATTATTTCTAATTCTCACAATTTGAGGGTCATGTTGCAGGTAGTGCAGCAAGAAGGCACTCATGTGTGTTGCGCATCCAGGAGCACAAAGTCCCTGTTGTGTTGTTGGCGAGGTAACAATCATGCTTCCTTTCTCTGTCCTCTCCCCCCAACCTCGCACAACAGAAATGTGATCAAGGTCTCCCTCATCTGATGAGTCTTCCATCAGTTCGTCCTCCACTTCTTCCTGGGCTCCTGCACCTTCCTCACTAGTTTGGCTGCTACCATGCGCCCTGGTAAAACCATCTCCCCCACCCTCACATGCCTGCCGCCTTGGTGCTGCCGACCTTCTTGACCTTGCAGATGTTAGCCCTTCCGCATACAACTCCTCCTCCTCTACTTCCTCCACCTCCTCTTGTGCCACCACCTGACTCCGAATTCTGTTTAACATGTGCTCCAGCATGTAAATCACCGGAATAGTCATGCTGATAATGGCGTCGTCAGCACTAAACATCTTCGTCGCCATTTCAAAACTGTGCAGAAGGGTGCATAGGTCCCTGATCTGAGACCACTCCTCCAGCGTGATTTGCCCCACCTCTGAATCTCGTTGGCCCAGGCTATACGTCAGAACGTATTGCAGCAGGGCTTGTCAGTGCTGCCACAGTCGCTGCAACATGTGCAGAGATGAATTCCACCGGGTAGGCACATCGCATTTTAGCCGGTGAAGTGGCAGGCCCAACGACTTCTGTAGAGATGTAAGTCGCTGAGCTGCGGGATGCGAACGGCGGAAGTGAGCACACAGCGACCGTGCCCTCTGCAGAAGGCCATCTAGTCTGGGATAGTGGGCTAAAAATTGCTGGACAACCAGGTTCAACACGTGAGCCATACAAGGCACGTGTGTGACATTGCCCCGGCGAAGGGCCGCACCCAGGTTTGCAGCATTGTCGCACACGGCCTTCCCTGGTTTCAGGTCCAGTGGAGACAACCATTCATGAAATTGGTTCTACAGAGCTGACCACAACTCCTCAGCTGTGTGACTCACATTTCCCAGACATTTCAAAGTAAAAACTGCCTGATGACGTTGAGTCCTACTGCCAGCATAGTAAGGAGGTGTACAGGATCCCTTCTGCGCAGTTAGAAAGCTTGTGGCATGACCAGAAAGGCTTTGGGTGCATGTGGAAGACCAAGAGGAGGTTGATCAGGTAGAAGCAGTGGAGGAACTTTGACATAAAGAGGATAGACGCACAACTCGTGGGGACGGCAAGACTTGGACAGCAGCCCCTTGTCCTGCTGTCACCATAGTTACCCAGTGCCCAGTCAGCGACATGTAACGCCCCTGTCCATGCCAACTCGTCCAAGTGTCTGTGGTGAAATGCACCCTGTCACACACAGAGTTTCTCAAAGAAGCGGTGATGTTGTGTGCGACATGCTTGTGGAGCGCAGGCACACCTTTCTTTGAGAAGTAGTGCCGACTGGGCATCTGGTACTGGGGCACTGCGACCAACATAAGGTCTCGAAAATCCTCTGTGTCCACCAGGCGGAAAGGCAGCGTTTCTGTAGCCAAGAGCTTGCAGATGGTGAAATTCAACCTCTTAGCTTTCTCATGGCTAGGAGGAAATGGTCTTTTACTTGTCCACATCTGAGGGATCGAGGGCTGGCTATTGTGCTTAGACAGGGTTGATAAGGGTGTCCCCGGCAAACTGCCCGTCTGTGAGGAAGATGCAGGCGGACATGTTAGGTTGCCTTGATCCAAAGGTGGTACTATCGATGTCGGACAGCGCTCAACACCAGCTGGTGTTACCACCTCCAAAGAAAATGATGACCTGCCAATCACGCTGGCTGTTGAGGATGCAGTTGTTGACGTGCTTCCAGTACTACGTCTCTGTCCAGGAAGGCGCAACCTGACCTCGTCGTCACTAGCATCTTCCTCCACCTCCTCTGCTGACCTCATCTCTTGGCTGACTGTGGGTTGACAGTAAGTGGGATCTCCAACCTAATCACCATCACCCTGTGCGTTATCACACCCGTCGTCCTCAGAGCCAACCTGTTCCTGCCCTGACAAAATACTAAAGTTGTCGCTTCAATCAGGTATTTGAGTCTCATCATCGTCTTCCTTATTGTCTCCACCAACAGGAGTTACAGTTTGGGAATGAGGGTCTACATTATGGTCAGAACCTTCTGCGTCTGGTCCTGGATCCGACTCATAAAGATTCTGGGCATCAGTGCAGATCATTTCCTCGTCTGGATTCACAGAAGCGCTGGAGTCGACCTCTGATTCCCAGGCTATAGTATGAGTAAACAGCTCTGCAGACTCAACCATCTGTTCTACCTCATACTCAGACAGGCAGCTGGAGATTTGGGAGCTGTGAGGAAGCAAGTGCGATTGGGGTGACACCTTTGAGGACTGGAGAATTTGTGATTTTGAAGTTGATATGGAGGAGAGCCCACTTAAAGGAGCACTTGATATCCGTTGAAGCACCTGCTGTTTTTGTGCCTCATCTGGAATTTGTAGCGGTTGGCGTGGCCGTAAGAATGGGATCTTATCACATTGTCCGCTAAAAGAAGTAGACATTTTAGTTTGGCTGGAAGATGGTCTTTCTTCTGCAGATGTTACTGTTGCTTTAACACCTACCCCACGGACACAACCTTTTTTCCCCTTCCCAACACGCCTATTCCCCTTTCCACCAGCAGCAGGCCTTTTTCCACTCATTTTGGTGGTTAACTAATTCACAACTCTGGAGTTGTTTGCAGAAAAAAACAATGGATGGGAACCGAGCAGAGCTGAGTGGATAAACTGTGGTATTTGGCCAAAACTATTGGCTGGGTTAGATGCAGAAAAAAATTATATTCAATTTGCAACCTGATGGAGGTCAGTATAGATGGACTAATAGAACAAGTCCCACACACAGCTAGAAGCCCAAATATTTTTTCAGAGGTAGATGCAGAAAAAAATATATTCAGTTTGCAACCTGATGGAGGTCAGTATAGATGGACTAATAGAGAAAGTCCCACACACTGCTAGAAGGCCAAATATTTTTTCAGAGCTAGATGCAGAAAAAAATTATATTCAGTTTGCAACCTGATGGAGGTCAGTATAGATGGACTAATAGAGAAAGTCCCACACACTGCTAGAAGGCCAAATATTTTTTCAGAGCTAGATGCAGAAAAAAATATATTCAGTTTGCAACCTGATGGAGATCTCTATAGATGGGTTAATAGAACAAGTCCCACACACAGCTAGAAGCCCAATATTTTTTCAGAGGTAGATGAAGAAAAAAATATATGCAGTTTGCAACCTGATGGAGGTCAGTATAGATGGACTAATACAACAAGTCCCACACACAGCTAGAAGCCCAATATTTTTTCAGAGGTAGATGCAGAAAAAAATATATTCAGTTTGCAACCTGATGGAGGTCTGTATAGATGGATTAATAGAACAAGTCCCACACACAGCTAGAAGCCCAATATTTTTTCAGAGGTAGATGAAGAAAAAATATATTCAGTTTGCAACCTGATGGAGGTCAGTATAGATGGACTAATACAACAAGTCCCACACACAGCTAGAAGCCCAATATTTTTTCAGAGGTAGATGCAGAAAAAAATATATTCAGTTTGCAACCTGATGGAGGTCAGTATAGATGGACTAATACAACAAGTCCCACATACAGCTAGAAGCCCAAGATTTTTTCAGAGGTAGATGCAGAAAAAAATATATTCAGTTTGCAACCTGATGGAGGTCTGTATAGATGGATTAATAGAACAAGTCCCACACACAGCTAGAAGCCCAATATTTTTTCAGAGGTAGATGCAGAAAAAAATATATTCAGTTTGCAACCTGATGGAGGTCAGTATAGATGGACTAATACAACAAGTCCCACACACAGCTAGAAGCCCAATATTTTTTCAGAGGTAGATGCAGAAAAAAATATATTAAGTTTGCAACCTGATGGAGGTCAGTATAGATGGACTAATACAACAAGTCCCACACACAGCTAGAAGCCCAATATTTTTTCAGAGGTAGATGCAGAAAAAAATATATTCAGTTTGCAACCTGATGGAGGTCAGTATAAATGGACTAATACAACAAGTCCCACACACAGCTAGAAGCCCAATAATTTTTCAGAGGTAGATGCAGAAAAAAATATATTCAGTTTGCAACCTGATGGAGGTCTTCATTGTTCCTGCAGAGATCCATCCAATGCCCCTCCCCCCACCCCGCTGTACACTCAAACTGCGTATTAACATTAATTTTCATCATTACTGAGAAATAATCCAGTTATGATTTTAGTGCACGAACAGTTATTGAACATAACCTCGAACAGCCAAATTTTTCTCAAATCGTTCGTGTTTGCTGAACGGCTCGAACACCTCCCAAAACAGCTCGAATTTGAGATTGGCGAACAGTTAGAGTAGAACAACGCTCATCTCTACTTGGGATTCCCAGCCAGTCTACCATGATGGTACTTGCCCAATCTCAAGCTACGTAGCGGCTGCAATCTGACGAGGACAAGCACATTCAGCTTAGAAAGGCCGTTGATGTGCAGATGTCACGTGTGCGTGTCTTTTCAAAATGAATAAAATGGGGAGGGAAATTTTAGATTTTATAAACAAAAATCCAAATTACAATAGCGGCTGCGAAAATGTCACTGGAACGGGGGATTCCCAGTTAGTCACCCATGTCTCTACTTGCTCAGCCTCAAGCTGCGTAAAGGCTGCGATATGACAAGGGCAGGTACATTCAGCTTAGAATGGCCGTTGACGTGCAGATGTCACATGTGGGCGTCTTTTCAAAAGGAATAAAATGGGGAGGGAAAAGTTAGAATTTAAAAACGAAAAGCCAAAAATCCAAATGACAATAGCAGCTGCCAAAATGACAACAGGACCGAAGATTCCCAGCCACTCTCCCATGCTGGTACTTGCCCAGCCTCAAGCTGCATTGCAGCTGTGATCTGACGAGTGCAGGCACATTCAGCTTAGAATGGCCGTTGACGTGCCAATGTCACATGTGCGTGTCTTTTCAAAAGGAATAAAATGGGGAGGGAAAAGTTAGAATTTAAAAGCAAAAAGCCAAAAATCCAAATGACAATAGCACCAGCCAAAATGTTAACATAACCAGGATTCCCAGCCAGTCTCCCATGCTGGTACTTGCCCAGAAAGAAGTTGCATAGCTGCTGTGATCTAACGAGGGTAGACACATTAAGCTGAGTGTGGCCGTTGATGAGTGGATGTCACATGTGCGCGTCTTTTCAAAAGGAATAAATTGGGGAGGGAAAAGTTAGATTTCAAAAACAAAAATCCAAATGACAAAAGCAGCTGCCAAAATTTCAACAAAACTGGGGATTCCCAGCCAGTGTCCCATGCTGGTACTTGCCCAGCCTCAAGCTGCATTGCAGCTGTGATCTGACAAGGGCAGGCACATTCAGCTTAGAATGGCCATTGACGTGCCAATGTCACATGTGCGTGTCTTTTCAAAAGGAATAAAATGGGGAGGGAAAGGTTAGATTTTAAAATAAAAATGACAATGGCAGCAACCATAATGTCATTGGAACCGAGGATATTCAGCCAGTCACCCATACCAGCACTTGCCCGGCCTTAAGTTGCATAGCAGCTGTGATCTGAAGAGGGTAGGTACATTCAGCTTAGAATGGCCAATGACGTGTGGATGTCACATGTGCACGTCTTTTCAAAAGGAATAAAATGGGGAGGGAAAAGTTAGATTTTAAAAACAAAAATCCAAAAATCCAAATGACAATAGCAGCAGCCAAAATGTCGACGGAACTGGGGAGTCCCAGCCAGACTCCCATGTTGGTACTTGCCCAACCTCAAGCAGTGTAGCGGCTGTGATCTGACCCAGGAAGGAACATTCAGCTTAGAAGGCCGTTGACGTGCAGATGTTACATGTGCGCGTCTTTTCAAAACGAATAAAATGGGGAGGGAAAGGTTAGATATTAAAAACAAAAATCCAATAATCCAAATGACAATAGCAGCAGCCAAAATGTCAGCGTACCTGGGGATTCCCAGCCAGTCTCCCATGCTGGTACTTGCCCAGCCTCAAGGTGCGTAGCAGCTGCAATCTGACGAGGGCAGGCACATTCAACTTAGAATGGCCGTTGACATGCAAATATCACAAGTGCGCGTCTTTTCAAAAGGAATAAAACGGGGAGGGAAAGGTTAGATTTTTAAACCAAAAATCCAAATGACAATAGCAGCAGCCAAATTGTCAAAGAAACAGGGGATTCCCAGCCAGTCTCCCATGCTGGTACTTGCCCAACCTCAAGCTTCGTAGTGGGTGCGATCTGACCCAGGAAGGAACATTCAGCTTAGAAGGCCGTTGACGTACAAATGTTACATGTGCGCGTCTTTTCAAAAGGAATAAAATGGGGAGGGAAAGGTTAGATTTTAAAAACAAAAATCCAAAAATCCCAATGACAATAGCAGCAGCCAAAATGTCCACGGAAGAGGTGATTCCCTGCCAGCCTCCTATGCCTGTACTTGCCCAGCCACAAGGTGCGTAGTGGTTGCGATCTGACAAGGGCAGACACATTCAGCTTAGAATGGCCGTTGACGTGCAGATGTCACATGTGCGTGTCTTTTCAAAAGGAATAAAATGGGGAGGGAAAGGTTAGATTTTATAAACAAAAATCCAAAAATCCAAATGACAATAGCAGCATCCATAATGTCAACAGAATCAGGGATTCCCAGCCATTCTCCCATGCCGGTACTTGCCCGGCCTCAAGCTGCGTAGCGGCTGCGATCTGATGAGGGCAGGCACATTCAGCTCAGAATGGCTGTTGACGGGCAGATGTCACATGTGCGCGTCTTTTCAAAAGGAATAAAATGGGGAGGGAAAGGTTAGATTTAAAACTCAAAAATCCAAAAATCCAAATGACAGTAGCAGCAGCCAAAATGTCAATGGAAACGGTGATTCCCAACCAGTCTCCTATGACTGTACTTGCCCAGCCACAAGCTGCGTAGCGGCTGCGATCTGATGAGGGAAGGCACATTCAGCATAGAATGGCCGTAGATGTGCAGATGTCACATGTGAGTGTCTTTTCCAAAGGAATAAAATGGGGAGGGAAAGGTTAGATTTTAAAAACAAAAATCCAAAAATCCAAATGACAATAGCAGAGGCCAAAATGTCTACGGAACTGGGGATTCACAGCCAGCCACCCATGCCAGTACTTGCCCTGCCTCAAGCTGTGTAGCTGCTGCAATTTGACGAGGGTAGGGAAATTCAGCTTAGAATGGCCGTTGATGTGCAGAATTCACATGTGAGCGTCTTTTCAAAAGGAATAAAATGGGGAGGAAAAGGTTAGATTTTAAAAACAAAAATCCAAAAATCCAAATGACAATAACAGCAGCAGCAGCCAAAATGTCAATGGAACTGGGCATTCCCAGCTTTTCTCCCATGCCGTTACTTGACCAGCCTCAAAATGCGTAGCGGCTGCAATCTGACACGGACAGGCACATTTAGCTTAGAATGACCGTTGACATGCAGATGCTACATGTGCGCGTCTTTTCAAAAGGAATAAAATGGGGAGGGAAAGGTTTGATTTTAAAAACAAAAATTCAAAAATCCAAATGACAATAGCAGCAGCCAAAATGTCAATGGAACAGGGGATTCCCAGCAAGTCACCCATGCCAGTACTTGCCCAGGGTCAATCTGCATAGCAGCTGTACTCTGATGAGGGAAGGCACATTCAGCTCAGAATGGCTGTTGATGAGCAGATGTCACATGTGCAAGTGACACGCCAGGGGTCTGGTTGCCACAGTAACAGAGATATTGTGTCTGAGAGCAAGTGGGAGGTTTCTCTGGTCAGGAGCCCTAAGCATGCAACACTGCCCGCCCAGACCTGGGAGGGGAGGAATCTGCCCTTATAAACTGGGTCTGGGGCGGGATTAGGTGAGACAGAGACAGAGCCTGCAGAACAAGCAGAGCAGTCAGAGCCTAGAGTGAAGCTACAGACACAGGAAAAGATACATCAGGAGCTCTGTAGGAGCAGAGGCAGAAGGCCAGGGGCTGTGAGCAGAGATATAGCTCGCCCTGGCTGAAGTTACTAAAACCGGACACAGGAGTCCGAGGCTGTGGGGACTGATATATACCCAGCAGCAGAAACCAGCTGGCAGGGGATTCCATGTCCTCTGGCCATAGAAGCCCGGAGGCTCAGTCACAAAGAAGGGACCAGCGCTGCCATCCAGGAGCGGAGGCTAACAGAAGGCCCCAAGTCTCCAGCCATATGGGTGAGCACCACACGGTATACTCAGGGATGTGGGCTACTTGGAACCGCTGACAGCAAGGTAGCCAGGAAGAGTGCAGATAAACGGGGAGGCCTACAACTCCACCTGGCCAGGGGAACTCCTGCTTGCTCGCAGACTGACTAGGCCCCTTATACTAGCCAGTACTCCCGGGAGGGTCTGCCTTGTACCATCAGTAAAGACCCTGAACTGCACCTCACGTCTCTGTGATTCCTTGCCGCACCAGCACCATTAGCACTGGGACCCTCACACCATCACTCCCATCATCTCTCACATTAGCTGCCCTGAGTCAATACTTCTCCCGTGGGGAGTTATCCCATACTCGGCTGCGCAAACAACATCAGCCTCAGCGGTCGGCAGCGCAGCGGCGGTCCCCACTGACTGCAATCCACGGGTGGCGTAGTCGGACATTTGCTATACATTAAGACTGCCACTGGTTTGACCACCCTGGGCACGGACCGGGTCACCACCACACGGAGACTACAACCCCCAGCATTCTACAACAGGCCCGGTTCCGGGTTCCCCTGCACAACACAGGCCCAGGGGGCGCGTCAACTTTGGCTTAGTCGGCAGGATTTCGTGCCCGCAACCACCGGGTACTGCGTGCCTGAAAAAGAGACTTTTATACTTACCTGTGGTGAAGTTTCCCGCCGTCCGGCGTCGTTTCCCGCCATCTGGAGCCGATTCCCGCCATCAGACGCCATCTTGGACCGTTTCCCGCCGTCTTCTGCCTTCTTCCCGCCATCCGCAGCTGCTTCCCGCCTTCGGACGCCATCTTCGGGACGCCGCACGGGAAGAAGAGGGGCGTGGACGCCGAAAGCGCGCGAGATCCGAAGCTCCGCCCCACGCTCTGACGCTGCGCAAGGTCCTGGAAGGGAGGAAGAGCGACGCTGACGTCATCGGAGCGCGACGCCAGGTCCTCAACCCCGACGATCGACTGCGGAGCTGCGGCCTATGAAAGAAGAGCATCGCAAGGTAGGCCACGGTGCACTAGGGGGGAGGAGGATGCCGGATACCGAGGTGAGCTCCACTGCCACAGCCACCGCCAGTGCAACCGCTGCAGCAGTCATGCCATTCACCATGCCCTATATCCCGGGGGCAACCTGGCTACCCCAGTACTCAGGGGAGTCACATACTCTAAATGACTTTAGAGAAAGACTGGATAGCCTCTTCCAGGTGTACCCCCTCACAGAAAAGCAAAAAGTGAGCATCCTGGTGGCCCAATTAATCGGGGCAGCCCAAAGGGAGGTAAAGTCCTGGCCACCTGGGAGGAAGAGGACTGTCAGAGAAATACTAGCCCGGCTGAAAGACACATTTGATACCCGCACCTCAGCCGAAATAAAGCTCAGATTTTACGGGTGTAAACAGCGGGCACATGAGAGTATAAGAGACTATGCTCTAAACCTACAAGAGGCCCTGAGAGCCATTAAGCAGGCAGACCCTGGCAGCGTGGGAAATGAAGATAAGCTGTTGACTGAACAATTTATTGAGGGTCTACTGTGCAATGCCCACCGAACCCAGTTGCGGGCAATGGCCTTACAGGACCCTGACCTGGACTTTGCACAGTTCAAGGACAGAGCCATCCGGGTGCTCCGAGAACCGGCACTAGGTGGCGCTGTGACCCACAGGCGGCCTGCTATCACTTACCACCAGGAGACGGCGCCCTTGTCTTCAGGGCCTGTGGGAGCTGATGCGCAGGCTTTGAACAATAACCCGGCAACAGACCTGCACCATCAGGTCCAAGAGCTGACTAAGAGCGTTGCCACGCTAACCAGAACTGTGCAGTCTTTACAGGTCTCTTCTCCAGGAAAGATCCATCTGGAATCCGGACCGTAGGACGTCCCGTGGCACCGACTGAGGAGGACCCCACAGGCCAGAGGAAGACCCAGCGGCAGATACAACGAGGACGGACGACCCATCTGCCACCGCTGCAATCAACCTGGACATGTGGCAAGGTACTGTCATTTAAACGGGCACAACCTGGGGTAGAGGGCCAACCCCCAGGCATAAGACCATCAGGCCCATCAAACTGGCGTGATAAATACGTAGGGGGACGTCCAATCTTGCCTGTGGTACTGGATGGCATTCCTATGAGTGCCCTACTAGACACTGGGTCACAGGTGACCACCATCCCGTACGTGCTCTTTAAACAGTACTGGAATGACTCGGACATAACCCGCTACCCAGATGACGACCTGAGTATCATCGCCAGCAATGGTCAGCCCATGCCGCAGGTGGGATTCAAAGAGGTGATCATTAAGATCGGTAAAGTCGAACTGGCGGCACAAGGACTGATTATAGCGGACATAGACCGTCATGAGAGTCACCCTAGAATAACCTTGGGAACTAATGTGATTGAAAATTGTCTTGCAGAGGTGATTCTCATTTTACAGCAGGTTGCCAAGAACGCCAGTTCCGGCCAGCAGCGTGTGCTCCAAAAAGAGATCCGGGCACTGATGAAGCGGCAAAAGGTGGAACTATCTGGTGGCGAGATAGGTAGCGTGAGAATGTGTGACCCGTTCCCTATTGCCATGGCCCCAAAAAGTGAGATGATGATTTGGTGCCGGGCAGCTATTGGTCTAAGAGGTAGAGACTACCAAGCAATGGTAGAACCCGTCTACTCAGACAGTAGGCCCACCATTTTGACAGCACGGGGGGTGGTCGATGTACGCCATGGGAGGATGCCCGTTCGCATCATAAATATCGGGGAGAGAGAAGTACACCTGCCCCGGTATGCCACGCTAGCCAAATTGTTCACCATCAACCAGAACTCTGTACAGGCCGTGGAACCCTTTACTCCATCTCAACCAGAGGAAGGTAACGGCTCTAAAAAACCAATGGAGGACTAGTGTCAGCAACTACATTTGGGTACTGACTCCACTCCCTCACACCAGAAACAGGGAGTCTATCGGGTGGTTCGAGAGTACGAGAGAGTGTTTAGTAAACACCCGCTAGACTTCGGGCGAGTAAAGGGGGTAGAACACCACATCCCCACGGGAGACCATCCTCCCATAAAGGAGAGATACCGACCCGTTCCCCTGGCACACTACCAACACGCCAAGGGGATGCTTAGAGACATGAAGGAGGCTGGGGTAATCAGGGACAGCTGTAGCCCCTGGGCAGCTCCACTAGTCTTAGTGAAAAAGAAAGACAACACCATGAGAATGTGTGTAGACTACAGGAAGGTCAACCGTATCACACACAAAGATGCGTACCCGTTACCAAGGATAGAAGAGTCCTTAGCTGAATTAAAATCTGCTAACTTCTTCTATACTTTGGATCTCACTAGCGGGTACTGGCAGGTTCCTGTAGCAGAGGCGGACCGGGAGAAGACCGCATTCACCACCCCGATGGGTCTCAGCGAATTTAACTGTATGCCGTTCGGGCTCTGCAACGCACCAGGAACCTTCCAACGGTTGATGGAATGCTGTCTGGGACACCGGAACTTTGAGACGGTCCTGTTATATCTGGACGATGTCATCGTCTATTCCAAGACCTACGAGGACCACCTGAAACACCTGGCAGAAGTCTTTGAAGCTCTGGCAAACTACGGCCTAAAGGTGAAACCCTCCAAGTGTCACCTTCTGAAACCAAAGGTGCAATACCTGGGACACGTGGTGAGTGCTGACGGAGTGGCTCCTGACCCTGATAAGATCACCGTGATTAAGGACTGGCCAAGACCCTCCAGCATAAAGTAAGTGCGGCAGTTCCTCGGGTTGGTAGGCTACTACCGAAGATTCATTCCCGGTTTCACCAAAATGGCAGCCCCTATGCAGGACCTCCTGATAGGTCAATCTCGGAAAGGCAAAAACCAGAAGCCGCCCTTTAGGTGGGAAAAGCTGGAAGAGGAGTCCTTCTGCCAGCTGAAGATGGCCCTCACGGGGGATGAAATCCTGGCATATCCAGACTACAGCCAGCCATTTATCCTCCACACGGACGCAAGCAACATCGGGCTAGGAGCCGTACTGTCCCAGATCCAGCAAGGGAAAGAACGGGTAATCGCTTACGCCAGCCGAAAGCTACAGCCCACGGAGAGGAACCCTGAGAATTATAGCTCATTCAAGCTGGAGTTCCTGGCAGTAGTGTGGGCAGTGACCGAACGTTTCAAGCATTACCTTGCCTCCTCCAAATTCACCGTGTACACAGATAACAACCCGTTGACACTGTCACGGGTGTGTCGCCACGAAGATCGTCACGCTTACACAGCCTGACTTCTCGCAGCTGAGTTTTTGGTGCTTTGTGTTTTTCGGCAGTGAGGGAGTTAACTCTCTCTCTCTCTGTGCTAGACGAGGTCCAGCCTCGCCCAGCTGCAATCAATGTTGCTGTTGTGGGACTCCTTCAAATACCTGCCGGTCTGTTAGGGAAGTGTCAGTGAAAGCATTTCATGCAGACTAACAGAGCGGATCGTGGTATTTGGAGTTTCAGAGCTAAGTGTATTTGGAGTGTTTTTTCCCTTCCTCGCTTTATCATTTATCTCCTTTCCCGTTGGTGTTCCCTCTGTTGTAGTTGTGTAGTTTTTGTATGCAAGGTGGTTTTGGTTTTACCCTTGTACTGTCTCGTTCGTCTAAGTACTGAGTGTGGGCATATTATTACCTGTCCCCTTTTGTTGTGATCAGGGGTCCTTCTCAGGACTAGATTACTTAGGTGCAGGGATCCTCAGGAGGTAGAGGTTACGCTGGCGGCCTGAACCTCTGTACCTTTAACAGTACCTCCAGGTAGAGGGATTAGTCAGGGCCCCAGCTTAGGGTCAGCTTAGGCCCCCTACCTCCAGTACACAGAGACAGCGTGACATTTTCACCGACCACTTACTGTAGATTTTCTCCAGCTACCATGGATCCAGTAGTCGGTCTAGCTCGGCAGTTGCAGAGTTTGTCTATGGAGCTGGCGGACGTTAGGTCCAAGGTTTTGAATCCTCAAGAGCAAGCCGGACCAGAACCTAAAGTAGCTCTCCCTGACAGGTTCACTGGGGGGCGGGACAAGTTTTTTGTTTTCCGGGAGGCGTGCAAGTTGTTCTTTCGGCTGCGGCCTCGGTCATCGGGGAGTGAAGAACAAAGGGTGGGAATTGTCATCTCGCTCCTACAAGGGGACCCACAATCTTGGGCGTTCTCTCTTCCCCCGGGCTCCCCGGCTCTCCAGTCAGTGGATAGGTTTTTTGCTGCTCTGGGTCTTGTATCTGATGACCCGGATCGGATCTCCCTTGCTGAATCTAAGTTACATAGGATCCAGCAGGGAGATTGTCCGGCGGAGGAATTCTGTTCGGAGTTCCGTAGGTGGGCCACTGACACCCAGTGGAATGACCCGGCTCTTAGGAGCCAGTTTTGTCAAGGTTTATCCGACAAATTGCAGGATGTGTTGGCACAGTATTACTCTCCCGCGTCACTGGAAGCCGCTATGGCCCTTGCTATTCGCATTGACAGACGGCTTCGGGAGAGGTGCGGGATAACTCCACCCACTGTGATGACTCCACCTCTTACAAGGTCCCCTCATATGGTGGTTCCCCTGGTCAGTCCAGAGGAGCCTATGCAATTAGGAGGGGCATCATTTCGGGGGAGGGGACCGGTGGTGCGCCATAAGACAGGAAGGTGTTTCTTCTGCGGGAGAAAGGGACATTTTATTGGGGGGTGTCCATCCCGTCCCTTGCAGTGTGAAGAGTCGTCGGAAAACTGTTGATCCCAGGTTGTGTGGTGGACGGCAATCTGGGAGTAGGTATTTCGTCCCTAGGTTCGTCTCAGTTTCTCGTTCCGGCGGAGGTGGTGGTGGGTACGAGAACTGAGAGGATATCTGTTCTTCTGGATAGTGGGGCCGGGGCTAATCTGGTGGACGCTCGGTTTGCCCGGGTTCAAGGTATGTGATTGAGTGAGTTGGCTAAACCCATCCCCATATTCTCGATCGATGCCAGGCCTCTCGGTCAGGGAAGTTTTTTGCAAGCTGTGCATAACGTAAAACTTCAAGTGGGGGCGATACATAAAGAACTGTTGTCTTGCTACGTGTTGGAGGGTCTTCCCACTCCTATAGTGTTGGGCCTTCCTTGGTGAACTAAGCATAACCCTGTTATTAATTGGCAATCCAGAGAGATAAGCCAATGGAGTAAATTCTGTAATAAAAACTGCATGAATACGGTCATCGGTGCGGTTACTCCTAGGGTCTTACCTCCATTTCTGGTGGACTTTGAGGATGTATTCTCGGAGAAAGGGTGTCAGGAACTACCTCCTCATCGTGAGTATGACTGTTCTGTAAAACTGCTCCCTGAGGCCAAGTTACCTAAAGTTAGGTTGTATAACATTTCTGGTCCTGAGAGGCAGGCCATGAAAGATTATATTTCAGAAAGTCTGGCTAAGGGGCATATTAGACCTTCATCTTCACCGGTGGCCGCGGGGTTCTTCTTTGTTAAGAAGAAAGATGGAGACCTACGCCCTTGCCTGGATTTCCGTGAACTTAATCGGATTACGGTCCGAGATCCGTATCCGCTCCCACTTATTCCCGATCTCTTTAAACAGATCGTGGGCGCCAAATGGTTCTCTAAGTTGGATCTCAGGGGGGCGTACAATCTGATTAGGATGAAGGAGGGGGATGAGTGGAAGACGGCGTTTAACACTCCGGAGGGGCATTATGAGAACCTTGTCATGCCATTCGGTCTGACTAATGCCCCGGCGGTGTTCCAGCACTTTGTTAATGACATTTTTCGCCGCCTGGTGGGACAGTTTGTTGTCATATATCTGGATGATATCTTAATTTACTCGCCGTATCAGGTGTTTCATCAGGAGCACGTTAGACAGGTGTTACAGATCTTGCGGGATAATAAACTGTATGCCAAATGGGAAAAGTGTGTGTTCGCCGTACAGGAACTCCAGTTTTTAGGCTTCCTGGTTTCAGCGTCCGGTTTTCGAATCTACCCTGGGAAAGTGCGGGCAGTTCCTGAGTGGGATCGGCCAGAGAATCTTAAGGCACTACAACGTTTCCTGGGGTTTGCTAATTATTACCGGAAGTTCATTCGTAATTAGTGTTGAGCCACCCCCGTAGTGTTCGAGTTCGGTTCGGTTTGTCGAACACCCGTGTGTTCGCCGAACTGTTCGCCGAACTGTTCGTCGACCACCTTCGAACACCGTTAAAACCAATGGCAGGCAAACAAAAACACATAGAAACACATAGAAAACACCTTCAACGGTGTCCAAAAGCTGACAAACTGCTCAGAAGACACAACTAACACATGGAAAAGTGACAAGTACATATAGTCATGCGAAAAGAAAAGAGGTGGAGGAGTAAAAGGAGGGGGAGACACAGATATAGGCATGTCATGCCCTTCTAAAATCCAAAAAGTGAGAAGCCGACACGTTCAGTCCGCTCCTGCCCGTGCCACCTCCGTGACACCGGGTTTGTGCCAGAGCCGCGGTGAACCCTGACGGCCAGCCCCCCTCTCCCAATACTGGTGCCTGTCCGCTGGTGGGTCGAGCGAGCACCCCTGTGGTGGAGGCAGCTCTAAGCTTTTTAATTTAAATTGTCTCTCTAATTTGAATGAATACACTTTAAATCCATTTACAAGGATCTATTGGAGGGCAAGTCTCATGCCAGCAGCCGCGTAATTCCAGCTCCAGTAGCGTCCACTAAAGCTGCTGCAGTTAAAAAGCTTTTATAAGGATCGAGCTCGGCTGTCCACCGCAAGGCATCCTACTGCCAGTCCCAGCCCCTATGCCTTGGGGTGCCTCCTGATGCTCTTCACTGAGTATCCCGTGGTCCCAAAGCATTTCCTTTGAAAAAATTAAGTGTCCAAACTACAGGTGGTGTAGCTTGCTTAACAGCCGGGATAATCCGCTGACTAGCAGACACTGCTACTAGGCACAAAGTATTTCCTGGGCTAGATGCAGTTAAAAATGTGTAATTAGATACTCTCGTTGGATGCTGAGAAAGCATTCCATAGAGTCTCCTGGCACGCCATATATGATTCTCTTAAAAAGCTTGGGGTAGGGGTCTAGGGGACCCTTTTATAGCCAAAATCACGGCCCTGTATCACAATACGTCACCTAGGCTGAAGATAAATGGAACTGTAGCACCCTGAGGGCTCGGTTGCTACAGAGGTATTGCACCTCACCCAGAGGTGTGATATCTCACTCTCAGGTAAGGATGGAGTGTGGATCAGGACCCGACACCTGCATGCATTACACCACATTGCCGTGGGGCAGGGCGACCAATATGCCTCTGAGATGGGCACGACAGTCCCTGTCCCTGGCTGGAGTGGGGGGAGGGAACACTGAGGAAGGGGAACCCTGTAGTGCAGGAGCAGGGAGGAAGCAGTTCCTGGGTGCATTGAGAAGGGAGTATAAAAGGTGGGCACCATCTTAGTTCAGTGCAGAGAAGTCTGAGCAGAAGTGGCAGGGAGCAGGGGCTCTGCATGAGCTCTGCTCCGGAGGCGGGCCTAGTAACAGAGGCCCAGGCCTGGAAGAGGGAGAAGGAAGGAAGAGGAGCGGAGAAGGCTCCAGGAACGAGGAATGAAGGGATCCCAGGGGTGCGGACGGGCGAGTCGCCACCGCACGACCGAATCCACCTGCGTGGAGGGGTCAGGCCAAAGGGGGAGACCGGTCCCCGAAACTAGTGGAGGCAGGAAACGACCCTCAGCTAGAAACCGGAGGCTGTGACATTTTATGTGGCGCAGCCCCTCGCTACACCCGCTAGGAAGGCATCACATAGGGTCAGGGAAACTGGCGCCAAGTTTACCAAGAGGAGGCCCGAGGCAGCCGGACAGAAGGGTTGGTAAGAAAGGCCAGACAAAGGACACACAAAGGGGGTCCTGTGAAGCACTCCAAAGTTATCTGGGAGTTGTCTGAGCCCCTCACCTGATGAGCACAGTACGACGTGGGCAGCCGTTACCTGCAGACGTGGTGTGGATAATAAGAACTGTGAGTAAAGGCCCTGGACTGCATCACTGACTCAGTGTCGTTACTGCTGCTGCCCTGCACCATCACCCCCATCCTCCGCATACACTGCCCTGAGGCTATACTCCTCCCGTGGGGAGTTATGCTACGCTCTGCTGCACCCACAACACCAGCCTCAGCGGTCTGCCCTGCAGCGGCGATTCACTCTGACCGCAATCCACGGGTGGCGTAGTCGGACATTTAAACATCAAAACCACATAAATAGTTCCGCCACTTGTTTGACCACCCTGAGCCACGGAACCGGGTCACCGCCACGAAGACTACAACCACCAGCATCCACCAAAAAGGGTCCGGCTCCGGGTGTCCCAAGGCCCAGGGGGTGCATCAGAACATTTTCATCACCTTTCACAATCACCAATGGGACAAGGCAGGGATGTCCTCTGTCCCCTCTCTTATACATCCTAGTGACGGAGCACCTGCTCTCATCAATTCGCCATAACCCCAGTATTAGGTGGATTGAGGTGGGAGGCACCGAGTACAAGTGCTCTCTATTTGCTGATGATGTCCTAGTATATATCACTCAATCACATATATCCATCCATGCTGTTATGGCTGAAATAGATCACTTTGTTACATGGTCAAATTTTAAAATCAATGCAGCGAAGTCTGAGGCCTTCGATGTCTCCCTCCCCAAATCCATATAGGATTCCATCCAGTCCAACTTTCCCTTTGCCTGGCCCTCACAGGGTATCAAATACTTAGGAATTCCTATTCATAGAGACCTCTCCCATCTATGTTATCTTAATTTTGGGCCCTTTATTGAACAACTCCATACAGACCACGGTTGGCAAGTTAGAACTGTAAGATTCACTACGTGAACCACTGGTGTTTTGTGGAAAAGCACATGTACACTGTGTTCCAAATTATTATGCAAAAAGTGTTTAGGAGTGATAAGGGAAGAATTTGTTTGTTTGTCAGTTAAACTCATTGATGGTGATGTGTGTCAGGGCTCTTTATATCACTGTAAGCAATTGCAGACACCTGTGCTAATTAGTTTGGCAGGTGTGTCCAATGAAAGGCAAGACTACTTAAGAAGGCTGTCTCACATTATTAAGCAGCCTACATTTTCTGCCAAAATGGGAAAGAAAAAGGATGTGTCGGCTGCTGAGAAGCAACAAATTGTGGAGTGTTTAGGTCAAGGCATGACTACAATCAACATTGTGCGATGATCAGGATGAAGTGTCTTGGCAATCAAGAAGTATGTAGCTGATTCACAGTACACACGTGTGCGTGCTGATAAGGGCAAATTGAGGACTCTTTCCTACAGGCAATTATGTCAGGTTAAAAGAGCAGCGGCAAAAAAGCCTTGTCATAGCAGCAGACAAGTTTTTGAAGCTGCTGGTGCCTCCAACGTCCCCCGAACAACAAGATGCAGGGTCCTTCAGAGGTTTGCAGCTGTGCATACGCCATCCTGTCGACTGTTAAAGACGGGAGGGGATCTCACTTCTTCTCAGGTAGACAAAAGAGATTACCTATATAGATTTCCTATAGGAATGACGCTTCAAATAAGACACTCACTACAGACTGTCTCAAGAGAATGATTCTGTTTATTTTAAGATGTAATATAATTATATACCCCAATCAACGTGGGTTGTGCTTTGATACATGCGTATGAGATGATGTAAGTAATATGTTATCGTTGGCGCAGAATAATTAAATAACAGGTGCTTGTCAATACATCTGCAGGATATTCATGATGTATGATACTCCCAACCTCCTTTCTCACTGATAGTACTGAATACAGTCCAGGTCATGGTGAACTTAGGGAGTTTCCTGGTGGTGATATATTGGGACTTTATTTTGTGTACAGACATAGGACAAGTATGATAATTATAAACCAATGAGCGGAGGGCGCAGCCTGGATTGGACCTTGTTCCCGACTAGGTGTCGGGGGTTGTATGACATGAGATCTGCTTCTGATCACTACCTGATCAGTTTCATCATCATCGGGAATTAAAAGGGGATGATGTCTCTCACTAGTTCTCAACCAGGCTGCAACCTGTGCTCCGTAATCATGCTTATCAATCCATTGTGAATGTTCCTGACTAAACCGTTTCCATCTCTCAGCATCTAGGCATCCCTTGGCTGGCATACCAGCCCTTTTCAATATCTTTGTTGCATCTTTTACAGCTGCCCTGCCATGCTCCATTCTCACCAGATCACACATGGTGCACCTCGGATCCTTGTTCCTTGATCTGGAGATTCGAGCACCCATAACAGGATTTGTCAAGGGTTGCGATCCCTATCTTCAGTATCCTGCTATATAATCAGCTGGGTCAACCAGTCAGATACGTTAGCTGGTTACCCCTGATTCAATCAGCTGGGTCAACTGGTCAAGTACGTTAGCCAGTTACCCCTGATTCGAGGGCCTTAAGCTGAACTGCAACTCTTTGCTCTGCTCTGATGCTGAGACAAGTTCGTCTAAACAAATAAATGTAGACTATTATAAACAAAAACCGTTCCAAAAACAATCGCTATATATTCTTCATACATCTGGGTCAGAGTCCTCACTTGAAGAATATCCTACGTCTATTCCTGAGTCCGTGCCAATATTGGCAAGATAATTATTATGAGTAATAATATCCTGTCACACAGGCATATACCATCTGTTTTCTATAATATACTGCCACTCTTTACCTATAGTGTGTGGATGTGGAACAATATGGCAGGGAAAACAAGGTATGTAACGTTACTTCTCCTATACTGGTGTGCACTTACAGGGTACAAATGTATCCTTTCCAGAAACGAAGCAGTGTCCCTACCATGAGGCTTTCGCTTTCTCACTACTGTAACCGAGCACAAACACTTTTCACAAGTCATGTATGCTTTTGCAGCCTATCAATTATTCATTTCTCTTAATCACCACTTCAGTCATTAACACCTCCTCATTCTCCACCACAGCACTTCTCGTACTCCAATTCCTATTAAAATTTTCTAGGGCAACTGGGCAAAATAACTTTATATCCTGTGAATCCTGGAATCTATTTATTGCTCTAGCTGAATCAATATCACAATATTCATAAATGGTATAAGGTTCAACAAAACAATGACTGTTAATATTCACATATACTAACGTAAGGAATGTATTATCTTCCTCCCGTAGCCCCCAACCTTCAGATTCCACACTAATCTCGCAGCTTCCTAAAATGCGTGACAGCTCCATTGTTGTATTTGCTAACCAGAGTACTACACTCGCATTCAGCACACGTCATCTAATCACTTATATCTCGTACATTTTTGCTATAATAAGCATGAACTTAACACAGTTACACTTAGTATGAACGTTAGTTAAGTTGGAAGCAGCAATGATTGGGGATTAGCTGAGGTAGAAGTACTATATATATATTATATGAAATAGTTAATGCATGCAAAAGTGCAGAAATACGATATAGTATTTGAATTAGTAATTTTTCCAGTTATGTGAAATATTTAGTAATAATATATATATTAAAGGAAATTAATAATAATAATAATAATAAAATTGCTACCTGAGGGTTTCCCGTTCAAGATCCCCGGAGACTGACCTAGGTCGACCCCACCTCTCCCGGAGAGAAATTTGCTCAGAGTGTTAAGGCCACTCACTTACCCGGCCGGGGTTTGTTTCTGTTCGGGATAGGGGTAAAGCTGTTGTTCAGTCTCAGATGAAATTAAAAGGAAAAAAAATAGATCTCGCTGAAGGGCCTCCAGCTGTTAAAGACGGGAGGGGATCTCACTTCTTCTCAGGTAGACAAAAGAGATTACCTATATAGATTTCCTATAGGAATGACACTTCAAATAAGACACTCACTACAGACTGTCTCAAGAGAATGATTCTGTTTATTTTAAGATGTAATATAATTATATACCCCAATCAATGTGGGTTGTGCTTTGATACATGCGTATGAGATGATGTAAGTAATATGTTATCTTTGGCGCAGAATAATTAAATAACAGGTGCTTGTCAATACATCTGCAGGATATTCATGATGTATGATACTCCCAACATCCTTTCTCACTGATAGTACTGAATACAGTCCAGGTCATGGTGAACTTAGGGAGTTTCCTGGTGGTGATATATTGGGACTTTATTTTGTGTACAGACATAGGACAAGTATGATAATTATAAACCAATGAGCCAATTCTTATTAAGGTCATGAGAACACTACAAGAAAATAGAACAAACAAAAGTATTGCTAAATAAGGATTATCTAACTGAAAAACAAGTCTTCTTAAAGGCAATGATTCGAAGCTGACCCATTATTTTAACACGACCTCCTCAATCCACTTCACACAAGCAGAAATGGCTCCAGTGGGCCAAACATTACATGAAGACTGATTTCAAAACTGTTTTGTTCACGGATGAGTGCCGTGCAGCGCTCGATGGTCCAGATGGATGGAGTGGAGGATGGCTGGTTGATGGACACCCCACGCAAACACGGCTACAGCGCCAACAAGGAGGAGGTGGAGTAATGTTTTGGGCTGGAATCATGGGGAGAGAGATTGTCGGCCCCTTTAGGATCCCTGAAGGCGCTAAAGATGAACTCCATAATGTATGTGGACTTTCTCAAACAGCACTTCCTGCCATGGTTCAAGAAGAAGAACCGTGTATTTCACAGCAAGATCATTTTTTTGCATGATAATGCACCATCTCATGCTGCACATAAAACATCTGCATCTCTGGCTGATATGGGCATAAAAGGGGACAAACTTATGGTGTGACCCCCATTCTCCCCTGACCTCTATCCCATTCAGAACCTCTGGAGCATCATCAAAAGGAGTGTCTATGATGGCGGGAGGCAGTTCACATCTAAGCAACAGCTCTGGGAGGGTATTCTGTCCTCATGCAAAACAATTGAAGCAGAAACCATCCAAAACCTGACAAATTCAATGGACGAGAGAGTTCAGAAGCTCCTTTCGAACAAGGGGTCCTATGTGAAAATGTAACATCACCTAGAATAAAGTTTTGAGTTGAAAACTGTTTGATTTCAGTTTCTAATAACCTGCTAATGCTTATAATTTCAAAAATGACCATTTTTTTGGTCTTTATTAAAATGAAAAGGTTGATCGAAAAGTTTGGGGGATCTAAGGGTGTGGCAACCCAGTAGTCATGATTACTTCGAATTCTGACAATATGAGGGTCATGTTGCAGGTAGTGCAGCAAGAAGGCACTTATGTGTCTTGCGCATCTCGGAGCCCCAAAATTATTTTCCGGGCTAGATGCAGCTAAAAATTATTAATAATTTTAAATCTGGTGGAGCTTAGTATAGATGGCCTATTAGGATCAGTGCTGCACACTGCTACAAAGCCCAAATTATTTTCCAGTCAAGATACAGATAAACATGATTAGTAATTTTAAATCTGGTGGAGCTTATTATAGATGGCCTAATAGAATCAGTGCTGCACACTGCTACAAAGCCCAATTTATTTTCCAGCCAAGATACAGATAAACATGATTAGTAATTTGAAAGCTTAACACTGTTGGTAGGGTGATTTTAACCAATCATCAAGCTTTTACTCTCCCCAGTATGATACAGGGGTAGAAAAGTCGTTTCGGATCCATGATTTGTTCATCTTTATGAACGTGAGTCTGTCTACATTATCAGTGGAGAGCCGCGTGCGCTTATCTGTCAGCACACCACCAGCAGCGCTGAACACACGTTCAGACAGAACGCTGGCTGCGGGGCATGACAAGATCTCCAAGGCGTAAGTGGCTAGCTCCGGCCATTTATCCAGATTGGAAGCCCAAAAAGAGCAAGGGTCCAGTGACACAGTCATGGCTTCAATGTTTACTTGGAGATACTCCTGTACCATCGTCTCTAGGCGTTGACTGTGTGTCAGACTTCTTGTCTCCTGTGGCCTTGCAAAGGATGGGCTAAAAAAGTGGTGAAATGATTCCGCAAAATTGATATTACCAGCAGATACTGTGGTTCTGTTACGGTTTGAGTGCTGAACACTTGACGGTCCCACGGTTGGCAAGTTGGAACTGTGAGATTCACTACGTGCACCACTGGTATTTTGTGGAAAAGCACATGTAAGATTCTGCAACAGTCTCTGCTGATACTCCTGCATGCGTGCATCCCTTTCTATGGCAGGAATAATTTCTGCAAATTTACTTTTGTACCGGGGATCTAACAGTGTGGCAACCCAGTAGTCAGGATTATTTCTAATTCTCACAATTCGAGGGTCATGTTGCAGGTAGTGCAGCAAGAAGGCACTCATGTGTGTTGCGCATCCAGGAGTACCAAGTCCCTGTTGTGTTGGTGGCGAGGTAACAATCATGCTTCCTTCCTCTGTCCTCTCCCCCCAACCTCGCACAACAGAAATGTGATCAAGGTCTCCCTCATCTGTTGAGTCTTCCATCAGTTCGTCCTCCACTTCTTCCTGGGCTCCTGCACCTTCCTCACTAGTTTGGCTGCAACCATGCGCCCTGGTAAAACCATCTCCCCCACCCTCACATGCCTGCCGCCTTGGTGCTACCGACCGTCTGGACCTTGCAGATATTAGCCCTTCCGCATACAACTCCTCCTCCTCTACTTCCTCCACCTCCTCTTGTGCCACCACCTGACTCCGAATTCTGTTTAACATGTGCTCCAGCATGTAAATCACCAGAATAGTCATGCTGATAATGGCATCGTCAGCACTAAACATCTTCGTCGCCATTTCAAAACTGTGCAGAAGGGTGCATAGGTCCCTGATCTGAGACCACTCCTCCAGCGTGATTTGCCCCACCTCTGGATCTCGTTGGCCCAGGCTATACGTCAGAACGTATTGCACCAGGGCTTGTCGGTGCTGCCACAGTCGCTGCAACATGTGCAGAGTTGAATTCCACAGGGTAGGCACATCGCATTTTAGCCGGTGAAGTGGCAGGCCCAACGACTTCTGTAGAGATGTAAGTCGCTGAGTTGTGGGATGCGAACGGCGGAAGTGAGCACACAGCGACCGTGCCCTCTGCAGAAGGCCATCTAGTCTGGGATAGTGGGCTAAAAATTGCTGGACAACCAGGTTCAACACGTGAGCCATACATGGCACGTGTGTGACATTGCCCCGGCGAAGGGCCGCACCCAGGTTTGCAGCATTGTCGCACACGGCCTTCCCTGGTTTCAGGTCCAGTGGAGACAACCATTCATGAAATTGGTTCTCCAGAGCAGACCACAACTCCTCAGCTGTGTGACTCACATTTCCCAGACATTTCAAAGTAAAAACCGCCTGATGACGTTGAGCCCTACTGCCAGCATAGTAAGGAGGTGTGCAGGATCCCTTCTGCGCAGTTAGAAAGCTTGTGGCATGACCAGACAGGCTTTGGGTGCAGGTGGAAGACCGAGAGGAGGTTGAGGAGGCAGAAGCAGTGGAGGAACTTTGACATAAAGAGGATTGACGCACAACTCATGGGGACGGCAAGACTTGGACAGCAGCCCCTTGTCCTGCTGTCACCATAGTTACCCAGTGCCCAGTCAGCGACATGTAACGCCCCTGTCCATGCCTACTCGTCCAAGTGTCTGAGGTGAAATGCACCCTGTCACACACAGAGTTTCTCAAAGAAGCGGTGATGTTGTGTGCGACATGCTTGTGGAGCGCAGGCACACCTTTCTTTGAGAAGTAGTGCCGACTGGGCATCTGGTACTGGGGCACTGCGACCAACATAATGTCTCGAAAATCCTCTGTGTCCACCAGGCGGAAAGGCAGCGTTTCTGTAGCCAAGAGCTTGCAGATGGTGAAATTCAACCTCTTAGCTTTCTCATGGCTAGGAGGAAATGGTCTTTTACTTGTCCACATCTGAGGGATCGAGGGCTGGCTATTGTGCTTAGACAGGGTTGATAAGGGTGTCCCCGGCAAACTGCCCGTCTGTGAGGAAGATGCAGGCGGACATGTTAGGTTGCCTTGATCCAAAGGTGGTACTATCGATGTCGGACAGCGCTCAACACCAGCTGGTGTTACCACCTCCAAAGAAAATGATGACCTGCCAATCACGCTGGCTGTTGCGGGTAAAGAGGTGGCAGGTCTGCGCCCCAAAACAGGTGTGACTGCTGTCCCCCCATTCACAGAAGATGAAGAGGCCGCGGATGCACAAGATATGGCAGACGGTGGTTGGCCCGGCCGGCTAGGCCGCATTGTAGCACACTGAGCTTCCCACTGCAACTTATGCTTCATGTCCATGTGCCGGTTCATGCATGAAGTACTCAAACTATGTATTTTTTGGCCTCTACTTAGCTTTTGCTGACAAATGTTACAGATAACACGAGTTGGGTCATCTTTATCGATCTGAAAAAATGCCCAGGCTATGCAAGGCTTAGCACCCATGCGACCTGAAGAGCCACCACGACTTGTGGTGAGAGGCAGAGTTGTGTTTGAGAATGCAGTTGTTGACCTGCTTCCAGTACTACGTCTCTGTCCAGGAAGGCGCAACCTGACCTCGTCGTCACTAGCATCTTCCTCCACCTCCTCTGCTGACCTCATCTCTTGGCTGACTGTGACTCATACTCAGACGGGCAGCTGGAGATTTGGGAGCTGTGAGGAAGCAAGTGCGATTGGGGTGACACCTTTGAGGACTGGAGTATTTGTGATGTTGAAGTTGATGTGGAGGAGAGCCCACTTAAATGAGCACTTGATATCCGCTGAAGCACCTGCTGTTTTTGTGTCTCATCTGGAATTTGTAGCGATTGGCGTGGCCGTAAGAAAGGGATCTTATCACATTGTCCGCTAAAAGAAGTAGACATTTTAGTTTGGCTGGAAGATGGTCTTTCTTCTGCAGATGTTACTGTTGCTTTAACACCTACCCCAAGGACACAACCTTTTTTCCCCTTCCCAACACGCCTATTCCCCTTTCCACCAGCAGCAGGCCTTTTTCCACTCATTTTGGTGGTTAACAAATTCACAACTCTGCAGTTGTTTGCACAAAAAAACAATGGATGGGAACCGAGCAGAGCTGAGTGGCCAAACTGTGGTATTAGGCCAAAACTATTGGCTGGGTTAGATGCAGAAAAAAATTATATTCAATTTGCAACCTGATGGAGGTTAGTATAGATGGACTAATAGAACAAGTCCCACACACAGCTAGAAGCCCAAATATTTTTTCAGAGGTAGATGCAGAAAAAAATTGTATTCAGTTTGCAACCTGATGGAGGTCAATATAGATGGACTAATAGAACAAGTCCTATACACAGCTAGAAGCCCAAATATTTTTTCAGAGGTAGATGCAGAAAAAAATTATATTCAGATTGCAACCTGATGGAGGTCAGTATAGATGGACTAATAGAACAAATCCCACACACAGCTAGAAGCCCAAATATTTTTTCAGAGGTAGATGCAGAAAAAAAATATATTCAGTTTGCAACCTGATGGAGGTCAGTATAGATGGACTAATAGAGAAAGTCCCACACACTGCTAGAAGGCCAAATATTTTTTCAGAGCTAGATGCAGACAAAAAAATATTTTGAATTTGCAACCTGATGGAGGTCAGTATAGGTGGACTAATAGAACAAGTCCCACACACTGCTAGAAGGCCAAATATTTTTTCAGATATAGATGCAGAAAAAAATTATATTCAGTTTGCAACCTGATGGAGGTCAGTATAGATGGACTAATAGAACAAGTCCCACACACAGCTAGAAGCCCAAATATTTTTTCAGAGGTAGATGCAGAAAAAAATTATATTCAGTTTGCAACCTGATGGAGGTCTGTATAGATGGATTAATAGAACAAGTCCCACACACAGCTAGAAGGCCAAATATTTTTTCAGAGGTAGATGCAGAAAAAAAATATATTCAGTTTGCAACCTGATGGAGGTCAGTATAGATGGACTAATAGAGAAAGTTCCACACACTGCTAGAAGGCCAAATATTTTTTCAGAGCTAGATGCAGACAAAAAATTATTTTTAATTTGCAACCTGATGGAGGTCAGTATAGATGGACTAATAGAGAAAGTCCCACACACTGCTAGAAGGCCAAATATTTTTTCAGAGCTAGATGCAGATATAAATTATTTTTAATTTGCAACCTGATGGAGGTCAGTATAGATGGACTAATAGAGAAAGTCCCACACACAGCTAGAAGCCCAAATATTTTTTCAGAGGTAGATGCAGAAAAAATTATATTCAGTTTGCAACCTGATGGAGGTCTGTATAGATGGATTAATAGAAAAAGTCCCACACACAGCTAGAAGCCCAATATTTTTCAGAGGTAGATGCAGAAAAAAAACATATTCTGTTTGCAACCTGATGGAGGTCAGTATAGATGGACTAATAGAGAAAGTCCCACACACTGCTAGAAGGCCAAATATTTTTTCAGAGCTAGATGCAGACAAAAAATTATTTTTAATTTGCAACCTGATGGAGGTCAGTATAGATGGACTAATAGAGAAAGTCCCACACACTGCTAGAAGGCCAAATATTTTTTCAGATGTAGATGAAGATAAAAATTATTTTTAATTTGCAGCCTGATGGAGGTCAGTTTAGATGGACTAATAGAGAAAGGTCCACACACAGCTAGAAGGCCAAATATTTTTTCAGAGGTAGATGCAGATAAAAATTATTTTTAATTTGCAGCCTGATGGAGGTCAGTATAGATGGACTAATAGAGAAAGTCCCACACTCTGCTAGAAGGCCAAATATTTTTTCAGAGCTAGATGCAGACAAAAAATTATTTTTAATTTGCAACCTGATGGAGGTCAGTATAGATGGACTAATAGAGAAAGTCCCACACACTGCTAGAAGGCCAAATATTTTTTCAGAGCTAGATGCAGATATAAATTATTTTTAATTTGCAACCTGATGGAGGTCAGTATAGATGGACTAATAGAGAAAGTCCCACACACTGCTAGAAGACCAAATATTTTTTCAGAGGTAGATGCAGAAAAAAATTATATTCAGTTTGCAACCTGATGGAGGTCAGTATAGATGGACTAATAGAACAAGTCCCACACACAGCTAGAAGCCCAAATATTTTTTCAGAGGTAGATGCAGAAAAAAATTATATTCAGTTTGCAACCTGATGGAGGTCTGTATAGATGGATTAATAGAACAAGTCCCACACACAGCTAGAAGCCCAATATTGTTTCAGAGGTAGATGCAGAAAAAAAATATATTCAGTTTGAAACCTGATGGAGGCCAGTATAGATGGACTAATAGAGAAAGTCCCACACACTGCTAGAAGGCCAAATATTTTTTCAGAGCTAGATGCAGACAAAAAATTATTTTTAATTTGCAACCTGATGGAGGTCAGTATAGATGGACTAATAGAGAAAGTCCCACACACTGCTAGAAGGCCAAATATTTTTTCAGAGCTAGATGCAGAAAAAAATTATATTCAGTTTGCAACCTGATGGAGGTCAGTATAGATGGACTAATAGAACAAGTCCCACACACAGCTAGAAGGCCAAATATTTTTTCAGAGGTAGATGTAGATAAAAAATATTTTTAATTTGCAGCCTGATGGAGATCAGTATAGATGGACTAATAGAGAAAGTCCCACACACTGCTAGAAGGCCAAATATTTTTTCAGAGGTAGATGTAGATAAAAAATATTTTTAATTTGCAGCCTGATGGAGATCAGTATAGATGGACTAATAGAGAAAGTCCCACACACTGCTAGGAGTCCAAATATTTTTTCAGAGCTAGATGCAGACAAAAAAGAATTTTGAATTTGCAACCTGATGGGGGTCAGTATAGATGGACTAATAGAGAAAGTCCCACACACTGCTAGGAGGCCAAATATTTTTTCAGAGCTAGATGCAGACAAAAAAGAATTTTGAATTTGCAACATGATGGAGATCAGTATAGATGGACTAATAGAGAAAGTCCCACACACTGCTAGGAGGCCAAATATTTTTTCAGAGCTAGATGCAGACAAAAAAGAATTTTGAATTTGCAACCTGATGGGGGTCAGTATAGATGGACTAATGGAGAAAGTCCCACACACTGCTAGAAGGCCATATATTTTTTCAGAGCTAGATGCAGACAAAAAATTATTTTTAATTTGCAACCTGATGGAGGTCAGTATAGATGGACTAATAGAGAAAGTCCCACACACTGCTAGAAGGCCAAATATTTTTTCAGAGCTAGAAGCAGATATAAATTATTTTTAATTTGCAACCTGATGGAGGTCAGTATAGATGGACTAATAGAGAAAGTCCCACACACTGCTAGAAGGCCAAATATTTTTTCAGAGCTAGATGCAGAAAAAAATTATATTCAGTTTGCAACCTGATGGAGGTCAGTATAGATGGACTAAGAGACAAGTCCCACACACAGCTAGAAGGCCAAATATTTTTTCAGAGGTAGATGCAGCTAAAAATTATTTTTAATTTGCATCCTGATGGAGGTCAGTATAGATGGACTAATAGAATGATGCTATGCCCAAAAGATTTTACTTCACTAGGTGCAGTAAAAAAATTGGTATTCTATACACAGGTGGTATATCTTGCAACGCAGATAGGCTACTCCACTGACTAACACAGTCTGCAATAGGCCAAAAAGGATTAGCTTTGCTAGATTCAGCCAAATGCTGTGAAAAAAACTTGTACAGCACTGGCACAGACCTGCCTGGCAAAAACTGATAGGAACTGATGTAACCTAGTCCTGAAAAGGACTGCAATTACAATTAGTCTTTACTCCCACAATCTATCTATTTAAGAGCACAGACCTGCCTTATAAAAGTCGTAGGAAATGCTGTAACCTACTCCTTAAAAGGACTGCAATCACAACTATTCCCTACTCCCAAGCTATCTGTAGATTTGTGCGAAAATTGGCTTGAAAGTAACAAGGTATAGCGCACACAGCAACAGCGGTGCCGTCTAACACGCAGCTGCAGCAGTGAGAACATGGTGGCGACGGGGAAAATGGCTTGGTCTTATAGGGCAAGGACATGTGACATACACTGCCAATGACACATGCCCTTGCTTGTGTGAAAAAAAGCACTTCGCTCCGTGTGTGCGCTGCTGATAGGCTGACAGATTGCACTTCCCCACTGTAAATGCGGGAAAGAGAAAAAAAAATGGAGATCTTCATTATTCCTGCAGAGATCCATCCCCTGCCCCTCCCCCCACCCCGCTGTACACTCAAACTGCGTATTAACATTAATTTTCATCATTACTGAGAAAAAATCCAGTTATGATTTTGGTGCACGAACAGTTATCGAACATAACTTCGAACAGCCGAATTTTTCTCAAATCATTCGTGTTCGCCGAACGGCTCGAACACCGACCAAAACAGCTCGAATTTGAGATTGGCGAACAGTTCGAGTCGAACAATGCTCATCTCTATTCGTAATTTCTCGTCCATGGTTAAGCCTCTCACAGACATGACTAAAAAGGGGACGGATTTTTCTAGGTGGTCTGACAAGGCTTGTCAAGCATTCTCCTCCTTGAAAAAATGTTTTGCCTCGGCACCCATACTCATTCAACCTGATGCGTCACAGCCATTCATTGTAGAGGTAGACGCTTCCGAGGTAGGGGTGGGAGCTGTATTGTCACAAGGTTCGTCCCCTGGTAAGTGGCATCCGTGCGCCTTTTTCTCTAAAAAATTGTCGTCCGCTGAGAGGAATTACGATGTCGGCAATAGGGAACTCTTGGCCATTAAGTTAGCTTTTGAGGAGTGGCGCCATTTTTTAGAGGGGGCAGTCCATCCGGTCACCGTCATCACCGATCACAAGAACCTGCTATATCTGGAGTCTGCGAAACGTCTGAATCCCAGACAAGCTAGGTGGTCATTGTTTTTTACCAGGTTTAATTTTGTCGTTACATATCGTCCTGGGTCAAAAAATGTAAAGGCGGATGCCTTATCTCGTAGTTTCCCTGGGGCCGGGAATACGGACGACCCGATTCCTATCCTTCAGGAGGGGGTGGTGTTTTCGGCAGTATGCTCTGAGCTTGAGGAGGAGGTATTGGAGGCTCAGGGGGACGCCCCTGTTGGACCTCCGGGGAGACTGTTTGTTCCAGATCAGTTGCGACAAAAGGTGATCGAGGCACACCATAACTCAGTTTTTGCAGGACACCCGGGGAGTAAAGCAATTGTGGATCTCCTCTCGCGTCGGTTTTGGTGGCCTAACTTACATAAGGAGGTGGTAACTTTTGTCGCGTCCTGTGGGGTTTGTGCGCGCTCTAAGACCTCACATACCCGTCCGTCTGGGGCCCTCTTACCTTTGAAGATCCCGGAGCGTCCTTGGACTCATCTGTCTATGGACTTTATTACGGACCTCCCTCCGTCTTCGGGTAAAACGGTCATACTCGTTGTAGTGGACAGGTTCAGCAAGATGGCACATTTTATCGCTCTTCCTGCTCTTCCTAATGCTAAAACTCTTGCGCAGGTGTTCATTGGGGAGATTGTGAGGCTTCACGGGGTACCCTCCGAGGTGGTGTCAGATCGGGGGTCTCAGTTTGTGTCCAAATTCTGGAAGGCGTTTTGTACACGGCGGGGGATGCATTTATCGTTCTCATCGGCTTTTCATCCTCAGACCAATGGTCAGACGGAACGTATGAACCAGAGCTTGGAGACATATCTCCGGTGTTTTGTGTCAGAGAACCAGGAGGACTGGGCTTCTTTCTTACCTCTGGCAGAGTTTGCTCTTAATAATAGGCGGAGCGAGTCCACTGGTAAGTCCCCGTTTTTTGGGGCATATGGTTTTCACCCCCAGTTTTGTACTTTCAGTAGGGGGGGCTCTTCGGGGGTTCCTGAGGAGGAACGATTTTCCTCATCACTCGCTTCAGTATGGAGAGGGGTGCTGAAGAATCTGAATACTATGGGGAACCGATACAAACGTATGGCTGATAGGAGGAGAGTGTCTGGTCCGGACCTAAGTGTGAACGATCGGGTATGGTTGTCTACCAGGAATATAAAACTTAAGGTTCCCTCCTGGAAACTGGGTTCCAGGTTCATCGGGTCATACAGGATCAGTTCTATAATTAATCCGGTGGCATTCCGTCTTGACCTCCCCCCTATGGTTAAAATTCACAACGTGTTCCACAGATCATTGCTTAAGAGGTATGTGGCGCCGGTGGTACCGTCACCTTTACCTCCCCCTCCAGTGGTGGTCAATGGTAACTTGGAGTTCCAGGTATCGAGGGTCATCGATTCACGGTTTAATCGCCGGTCCCTTCAGTACCTGGTTCATTGGAAGGGGTATGGTCCTGAGGAGAGGATGTGGGTTCCTGCGTCGGATATTAACGCAGACCGATTAGTTCGGGCCTTCCACACGACTCACCCGGATAAACCTGGCCCTGAGAGTCCGGAGGCCCCTCGTAGAAGGGGGGGTACTGTCACGGGTGTGTCGCCACGAAGATCGTCACGATTACACAGCCTGACTTCTCGCAGCTGAGTTTTTGGTGCTTTGTGTTTTTCGGCAGTGAGGGAGTTAACTCTCTCTCTCTCTGTGCTAGACGCCTCGCCCAGCTGCAATCAATGTTGCTGTAGTGGAACTCCTTCAAATGCCTGCCGGTCTGTTAGGGAAGTGTCAGTGAAAGCATTTCATGCAGACTAACAGAGCGGATCGTGGTATTTGGAGTTTCAGAGCTAAGTGTATTTGGAGTGTTTTTTCCCTTCCTCGCTTTATCATTTATCTCCTTTCCCGTTGGTGTTCCCTCTGTTGTAGTTGTGCAGTTTTTGTATGCAAGGTGGTTTTGGTTTTACCCTTGTACTGTCTCGTTCGTCTAAGTACTGAGTGTGGGCATATTATTACCTGTCCCCTTTTGTTGTGATCAGGGGTCCTTCTCAGGACTAGATTACTTAGGTGCAGGGATCCTCAGGAGGTAGGGGTTACGCTGGCGGCCTGAACCTCTGTACCTTCAACAGTACCTCCAGGTAGAGGGATTAGTCAGGGCCCCAGCTTAGGGTCAGCTTAGGCCCCCTACCTCCAGTACACAGAGACAGCGTGACAGACACACCTGGACACTGCAAGGCTCGGTGCCCTGGAACAGAGATGGATGGCCCGCCTGTCCAACATTGAATTCACCATCAAATACCGGGCAGGACGCTCAAATGCCAACGCGGATGCCCTGTCTAGAATGCCGAACTTACCGGACGTAGGGGAAGATCCAGAAGATCTGGAAGAAGTTGAGCTCCCTGCGTTCCACCGTCATGGGATTACCCTGTATTCCCACCGTGTGAAGGACAGGCGCTCCGTGACGTTCAATCCCTTGCCCCACTATAACTGGGCGGAGACGTAAGACAGTGATCCCGCAATCCATTTGGTGAAGGAAATGCTGACCCAGGCCGATGCCCGTCTTGACCCAGATGCTCCGGAGGAGACCAAGCAACTGTGGAAGGAGAAAAGTAAGCTGTTCCTCTACAGGGAGAAGCTGTGCCGGAGAATGGTTAACTCTCGAACACATGAGATGAACAGGCAGGTAGTGGTCCCAAGACGAGTCGCGGCTATGGTTCTGGAGGCATACCACAACGGAGCAGGGCATTTCGGATGGAAGAAGCTGGAGTTCTTGTTGCGTGAACGGTTCTACTGGGTAGGCATGAGAGGAGCCATCGAGAGGTGGTGCAGAGACTGTGGCTCGTGCCACCTGAGAAGAAAAGACCGAGCCAGCCAGAAGACTCCCCTGCAGCCCATCATCACCAGACAGCCACTGGAACTGGTAGCCCTGGACCATGTGAAACTGGCTCCAAGCAGATCTGGGTATGTCTACGCCCTCACAATCGTAGATCATTACTCCCGGTTCCTGGTGGTGGTCCCGGTCAAGGACTTAACGGCTCAAACAGCAGCTAGAGCCTTCCAGCAGCACTTCTGCCGTCCACACGGGTACCCGGACCAAGTGTTGACAGACCAAGGACCAGTCTTCGAAGCGGAGGTCTTCCAGGAGTTCTGCTACCTGTATGGCTGCAAGAAGATAAGAATAACGCCCTATCACCCTCAAACCAATGGACTCTGTGAGAAGATGAACCAGGTGGTGATAGATCTGCTAAAAACATTGCCCCTGGAAGAACGCAGTCTGTGGCCTGAGAAACTGCCCGATCTGCTGGACCTGTATAACCACATCCCTGTAGGTTCCACCAACTGTAGGCTTACCTAATGAGAGCAAGACCTGGTAAGCTGCCTTTTGACCTGGATATGGGAGTCCTGACGCCTGAGGACACCTCGCCAGAGGCAGACTGGGATACAGAACGGCAGCAGCAGTATCGGAAAGTACAGGAGAGCGTCGAGCGAAGTCTGTCTCAAGCTAGAGAAAGGCAAGAGAAGGCTTATAACCAGAATGCTCCCGCTGTACCCCTGGTACCTGGAGAGCAGGTCTTGAAGAGGAAGAGGCAGCTCCACAAGTTGGACGACCAGTGGGAAAAGGACCCGTACACCGTACTGCCATCAAGCCATGAGAACCCAAAAATCTGTGTAATCAGTAAGGATGGAGGAGAAACCACAGCCATTGTCTCCAGAGACCACCTGAAGAAGTGTCCCGAGCAGCTGCAAAGCCCTGAAGAAGATCAAGGAAACCCTCAACCCGCAGAGGAAGGGGGAGAAATGATCAGTACCGTACTCGGAGACTTCCCCCGGTCTTGGACACAAGTAAACGGCGCTGTCGTCGTACCCATCCTCACCTTTCTCCAGCCAGCCCTGCAAGTGCCTACAGAGGAACCGGTAGAGCTGGAAGAGCAGCCGGCCCAAGAGGCAGAAGAGTCCACACCAGCAGTACAGGAGGATCAACCCTCTGCTAGTAGTGAGCCTGCCGTGCCCCTAGTGAGCCAAAGAGTACGCAGACAGCTGCCCAGCTTACCCACAACACCTCCTACACCCTGTAGTGCAGAACCAGTTAGTGAGCTCCGTAGGTCCACTAGAGTCACTAGAGGTCAGATGCCCGCTCTCTGGAGAATCTAAACTAATGCACTGTGAATTTATCTGCTAACTGTTTATGGTTTATGGTTTATGTTTGTTGCCTGTTATTAATTATGTTTCTCAGTTACCCTGCATATTTTTATGGACTAACAGGTTATGGACGCTAGATAACCGGAACAGTTTTGTAGATAGTTGCACCTTGGTGCCTCTTGCGAAGACGGCCGCGAAAGAGAAAACCTGTCTGGCGTGGCCTCCTTGCGGCCCAAAGTAGTTAGTCTACCCTTGCAGCCACGCCCAAGGACAACGCAATTGGTTTGCTTTGGACAGGACCCCTACTTCGCTTAAAGCTTCACCTTGGGTGATATGGACACCCGGTTGCGGACACGCCGTGACCTTTAAAGAACTAAAGCTTCTTGTAAATATGTTATTGTATTATTGTTATACCCTGTTATTATGTTTTAAAAATGTGTTTAGTCCCGGAGTACTAAACTTTACTAGGGGGGAATGTGACACCCCAGGGGTCTGGTTGCCACAGTAATAGAGATATTATTTCTGAGAGCAAGTGGGAGGTTTCTCTGGTCAGGAGCCCTAAGCATGCAACACTGCCCGCCCAGACCTGGGAGGGGAGGAATCTGCCCTTATAAACTGGGTCTGGGGCGGGATTAGGTGAGACAGAGACAGAGCCTGCAGAACAAGCAGAGCAGTCAGAGCCTAGAGTGAAGCTGCAGACACAGGAAAAGATACATCAGGAGCTCTGTAGGAGCAGAGGCAGAAGGCCAGGGGCTGTGAGCAGAGATATAGCTCGCCCTGGCTGAAGTTACTAAAACCGGACACAGGAGTCCGAGGCTGTGGGGACTGATATATACCCAGCAGCAGAAACCAGCCGGCAGGGGATTCCAGGTCCTCTGGCCATAGAAGCCCGGAGGCTCAGTGACAAAGAAGGGACCAGCGCCGACATCCAGGAGCGGAGGCTAACAGAAGGCCCCAAGTCACCAGCCATATGGGTGAGCACCACACGGTATACTCAGGGACGTGGGCTACTTGTAACCGCTGACAGCAAGGTAGCCAGGAAGAGTGCAGATAAATGGGGAGGCCTAAAACTCCACCTGGCCAGGGGAACTCCTGCTTGCTCGCAGACTGACCAGGCCCCTTATACTAGCCAGTACTCCCGGGAGGGTCTGCCTTGTACCATCAGTAAAGACCCTGTACTGCACCTCACGTCTCTGTGATTCCTTGCTGCACCAGCACCATTAGCACTTGGACCCTCACACCATCACTCCCATCATCTCTCACATTAGCTGCCCTGAGGCAATACTTCTCCCGTGGGGAGTTATCCCATACTCGGCTTTGCAAACAACATAAGCCTCAGCAGTCGGCAGCGCAGCGGCGGTCCCCACTGACCGCAATCCACGGGTGGCGTAGTCGGACATTTGCTATACATTAAGACTGCCACTGGTTTGACCACCCTGAGCACGGACCGGGTCACCGCCACACGGAGACTACAACCCACAACATTCTACAACAGGCCCGGTTTCGGATTCCCCTGCACAACACAGGCCCAGGGAGCGCGTCATGCGCGTCTTTTCAAAAGGAATAAAATGGGGAGGGAAAGGTTAGATTTTAAAAACAAAAATCCAAATGACAATAGCAGAAGCGAGAATGTCAATGGAACTGGGGACTCCCAGCCAGTCTCCCATGTTGGTACTTGCCCAACCTCAAGCTGCATAGCGGTTGCAATCTGATGAGAGAAGGCACATTCAACTTAGAATGGCCGTTGACGTGCAAGTTTCACATGTGCGCGTCTTTTCAAAAGGAATAAAAAGGGGAGAGAAAGGTTATACATTTAACAACAAAAATCCAAATGACAATTGCAGCAGCCAAAATGTCAATAGAACAGGGATTCCCAGCCAGTCTCCCATGCTGGTAATTGCCCAGCCTCAAGCTGTGTAGCAGCTACGATATGACGAGGGAAGGCACATTCAGCTTAAAATGGCTGTTGACGAGCAGATTTCACATGTGCGCGTCTTTTCAAAAGGAATAAAATGGGGAGGGAAAGGTTTGATTTTAAAAACAAAAAGCCAAATGACAATAGCAGAAGCCAAAATGTCAACGGAACTGGGGATTCCCAGCCAGTTTCCCATGCTGGTACTTGCCCAGCCTCAAGCTGTGTAGCGGCTGCAATCTGACAAGGGAAGGCTCATTCAGCTTAGAATGGCTGTTGACTTGCAGATGTCACATGTGCGGGTCTTTTTAAAAGGAATAAAATGGGGAGGGAAAGGTTAGATTTAAAAAAAAAAATCCAAATGACAATAGCAGCAGCCAAAATGTCAATGGAACTGGGGATTCCCAACCAGTCTCGAATGCTTGTACTTGCCCAGCCTCAAGCTGTGTAGTGGCTGTGATCTGATGAGGGCAGGCATATTCAGCTTAGAATGGCCGTTGACGTGCAGGGAGGGAAAGGTTAGATTTTAAAAACAACAAATCCAAAAGACAATAACAGCAACCAAACTATCAACTGAACCGGGGATCAACAGCCAGTCTCCCATGCTGGTTCTTGCCCAACCTCAAGCTGAGATCTGTCAAGGGGAGGAACATTCAGCTTAGAATAGCTGTTGACATTTAAATGTCACATGTGCGCTTGTTTTTAAAAGGAATAAAATGGGGAGGGAAAGGTTAGATTTTAAAAACAAAAATCCAAAAATCAAAATTACAATAGCAGCAGCCAAAATATCAACGAAATCGGGGATTCCCAGCCAGACTACCATGCCAGTACTTGCCCAGCTTCAAGCTGCGATCTGATGAGGGCAGGCACATTCAGCTTAGAATGGCCGTTGATGTGCAGTTGTCACATGTGCGCATCTTTTCAAAAGGAATAAAATGGGGAGGGAAAGGTTAGATTTTAAAAACAAAAATCCAAATGACAATAGCAGAGGTTAAAATGTCAAAAGTACTGGGGATTACCAGCCAGTCTCCCATGGCAGTACTTAAACGGTCTCAAGCTGCGTAGCAGCTGTGATCTGACGAGTGGAGGCACATTGAGCTTAGAATGGCCATTGACGTGCAGATGTCACATGTGCGTGTCTTTTCAAAAGGAATAAAATGGGGAGGGAAAGTTTAGATTTTAAAAACAAAAATCCATATGACAATAGCAGCAGCCAAAATGTCAATGGAATCAGGGATTCCAAGCCAGTCTCCCATGCCAGTACTTGCCCAGTCTAAAGCTGCATAGCATCCACAATCTGATGAGGGAAGGCACACTCAACTTAGAATGGCCGTTGACGTGTAGATGTCACATGTGCGTGTCTTTTCAAAAGGAATAAAATGGGGAGGGAAAGGTTAGATTTTAAAAACAAAAATCCAAATGACAATAGCTTCAGCCAAAATGGTAACGAATCAGGGATTCCCAGCCAATATCCCATGCCTGAACTTAAGCTGCGTAGCAGCTGCGATCTGACAAGGGAAGGCACATTCAGCTTAGAATGGCCATTGATGTGCAGATGTCACATGTGCCTGTCTTTTCAAAAGGAATAAAATGGGGAGGGAAAGGTTAGATTTTAAAAACCAAAATCCAAAAATCCAAATGACAATAGGACCAGCCAATATGTCAACGGAACAAGGGATTCCCAGCTAGTTAACCATGCTGGTACTTGCCTGGCCTCAAACTGTGTAGCGACTGCAATCTGACGAAGGCAGGCACAATCAGCTTAGAATGGCCGTTGACGTGCAGATGTCACATGTGCTCGTCTTTTCAAAAGGAATAAAATGAGGAGGGAAAGGTTAGATTTTAAAAACAAAAATCCAAAAATTCAAAAATCCAAATGACAATAGCAGCAGCCAAAATGTCAACGGAACCGCGGATTCTCAGCCAGTTTCCCATGCTGGTACTTGCCCATACTCAAGCTGCGTAGCGGCTGGCGATCTGATGAGAGAAGGCACATTTGGCTTAGAATGGCCATTGATATGAAGATTTCACATGTGTGTGTCTTTTCAAAAAGGAATAAAATGGGGAGGGAAAGATTACATTTTAAAAACAAAAATCCAAAAATCCAAATGACAATACCAGCAGCCAAAATGTCAACGGAACCTGGGATTCCCAGCCAGTCTCTCATGCAAGCACTTGCCCGGCCTCAAGCTGCGTAGCGGCTGCAATCTGATGAGAGAATGCACACTCAGCTTAGAATGGCTGTTGACGTGCAGATGTCACATGTGCGCGTCTTTTCAAAAGGAATAAAATGGGGAGGGAAAGGTTAGATTTTAAAAATAAAAAATCCAAAAATCGAAATGACAATAGCAGCTGCCAATATGATAACGAAAATGGGGATTCTCAGCCAGTCTCCCATGCTGGTACTTGCCCAGTCTCAAGCTGCATAGCAGCTGCAATCTGATGAGGGAAGGCACACTTGGCTTAAAACGGCCATTGACGTGCAGTTGTCACATGTGCGCGTCTTTTCAAAAGGAATAAAATGGGGAGGGAAAGGTTAGATTTTAAAAACAAAAATCCAAATGACAATAGCAGCAGCCAAAATTTCAACGGAACCGGGGATTCCCATCCAGTCTCCCATGCCTGTACTTGCCCACCCTTTAGCTCCGCAGCAGCTGCGATCTGACGAGAGTAGGCACATTCAGCTTAGAATGGCCGTTGACTTGCACATGTCACATGTGCGCGTCTTTTCAAAAGAATTAAATGGGTAGGGAAAGGTTAGATTTTAAAAACAAAAATCCAAATGACAATAGCAGCAGCCAAAATGTCTACGGAATCGGGGATTCTCAACCACTCTCCCAGGCCCGTACTTGCCTAGCCTCAAGCTGTGTAGCGGCTGCGATCTGACGAGGGAAAGCACATACTGCTTAGAATGGCCGTTGACTTGCAGATGTCACATGTGCGCATCTTTTCAAATGGAATAAAATGGGGAGGGAAAGGTTAGATTTTAAAAACAAAAATCAAAAAATCCAAATGACAATAACAGCAGCCAAAATGTCAATGGAACCAGGGATTCCCAGCCAGTCTCCCATGATGGTACTTGCCCAGCCTCAAGGTGCGCAGCGGCTGCAATCTGATGAGGGCAGGCACATTCAGCTTAGAATGGCCGTAGACATGCAAATGTCACATGTGCCCGTCTTTTCAAAAGGAATAAAATGGGTAGGGAAAAGTTAGATTTTAAAAACAAAAATCCAAATGACAATAGCTGCAGCCAAACTGTCATCGGAACCAGGGATTCCCAGAGAGTCTCCCATACCAGTACTTGCTCAGCCACAAGCTGCATAGCGGCTGCGATCTAATGAGGGAAGGCACATTCAGCTTAGAATGGCCGTCGATGTGCAGATGTCACATGTGCGCATCTTTTCAAAAGGAATAAAATGGGGAGGGAAAGCTCGTATTTTTAAAAACAAAAATCCAAAAATCCAAATGACAATACCAGCAGCCAAAATGTCAATGGAACCAGGGATTCCCAGCCAGTCTCCCATGATGGTACTTGCCCAGCCTCAAGCTATGTAGCAGCTGCGATCTGATGAGGGAAGGCACACTCAGCTTAGAATGGCCGTTGATTGGAAGATTTCAAATGTGCACGTCTTTTCAAGAGGAATAAAATGGGGAGGGAAAGGTTAGATTTTAAAAACAAAAATCCAAATGACAATAGCAGCAGCCAGTCTTCCATGCCAGTACTTGCCTGACCTCAAGCCACGTAGCAGCTGCGATTTGACGAATTAAGGCACATTCAGCATAGAATGGCCGTTGACGTAGTGATGTCACATGTGCGCGTCTTTTCAAAAGGAATAAAATGGGGAGGGAAAGGTTAGATTTTAAAAACAAAAATCCAAATGACAATAGCAGCAGCCAAAATGTCAATGGAATCGGGGATTCCCAACCAGTCACCCATGCTGATACTTGCCCAGCCTCAATCTGCATAACAGCTGCGCTCTGATGAGGGAAGGCACGCTCAGCTCAGAATGGCCGTTGATGAGCAGATGTCACATGTGCGTGTGACACCCCAGGGGTCTGGTTGCCACAGTAATAGAGATATTATGTCTGAGAGCAAGTGGGAGGTTTCTCTGGTCAGGAGCCATAAGCATGCAACACTGCCCGCCCAGACCTGGGAGGGGAGGAATCTGCCCTTATAAACTGGGTCTGGGGCGGGATTAGGTGAGACAGAGACAGAGCCTGCAGAACAAGCAGAGCAGTCAGAGCCTAGAATGAAGCTGCAGACACAGGAAAAGCTACATCAGGAGCTCTGTAGGAGCAGAGGCAGAAGGCCAGGGGCTGTGAGCAGAGATATAGCTCGCCCTGGCTCAAGTTACTAAAACCGGACACAGGAGTCCAAGGCTGTGGGGACTGATATATTCCCAGCAGCAGAAACCAGCTGGCAGGGGATTCCAGGTCCTCTGGCCATAGAAGCCCGGAGGCTCAGTCACAAAGAAGGGACCATTTAGAAAAAAAAGCAGCACTACTGGACCTGGGTGCATGAGTTGGGTCCAAAGCCTTGAAATGTCGCGATAACCTCAGCACACCAAATGTTATAATAAGATACTTTTATTTGCAGTCCACACTAAAGACGTTTCGGTCGACAAGAACTTCATCAGTGTACTGCATGTAAACAAAATGAACAGATATAGAATACAAACATTATAGTGATAATAAAGTCACAGATTATGTATACAAAACATATAAATAAAGGTCTATGTGTCTATGTAACCTTTTGTCCAACAGTAAAGCAAAAAAAGGGGGCAACCTACCAAGTTACTGGGATTGGAGCAGGAAAAGAGAAGGAGATGGGACCCAATACAGGGATTCCTATGGAGAAAGTGCATTCTATGAGGTAATGGAAGGATATATGGGGCTATAATGGGGAGGTAGACATACCGTTTGTGCCATGAAGTATAGGACAGGTGCTGCATCGATCGCGGTATCCACCGCTGGATGTGAGCAGTGTGCACGACTTGGAGACTGGCTACAAATATTATTAGAGGAGAGGAGGGTTTGGCTGCCAGCCAATGAGGAAGTTTGAATGTGCTGGTAATTAGCGCTCGATGCGGTGACGTCAAAGGAAAAAAAACCTAACAGCAAGGTTCTAACAGTACCCCCCCTTCTAAGAGGATCCTCCGGATCCCCAAGGACCAGGCTTATCAGGAAATCTCCTGTGAAACGCTCTGATAAGTCTGGACGCGGAAACATCATCTGACCTCACCCAAGAGTTATCCTCGGGTCCGAAACCTTTCCAGGCCACAAGATACTGCAAACTACCTCTATACCGTCTAGAGTCAAGGATGCGAGAAATTTCATATTCCCCGTCCTCTACCACCGGAGGAACAGAGGCAGAGGCGTCACCATCCGACACAACAGCTTTCTTTAACAGAGAGACATGAAATACCGGATTAATTCTCCAGGAGGTAGGAACCTCCAACCTAACAGCAGATTGGTTGACAACCTGAAGCACCTTAAAGGGCCCTACAAACTTGGGACCCAATTTCTTAGAAGGAATCCTCAACCGCAGATTCCTAGAGGACAACCAAACCATGTCACCAACAGCGAACAAAACCTCCTGTCGTTTCCTATCAAAGTAGTCTTTAGATTTTCTGTTGGCCTCCTGAAGATTACCACGCACATCAGTCCAAACTCTTTCCAAATCACCGGAAAAATTCTCCTCCTCAGGCACGGCAGATCCCAACTTGGAGAACGACCCAAACGACGGATGTCTCCCAGAACAACAAAAAAAAAGGCGAACAACCAGCAGAAGAAGATGTATGATTGTTCAGAGCAAATTCGGCAAGTGGCAGAAACTCAGACCACCCCTCTTGATTGTCTGCCACAAAACAACGCAAGAACTGCTCAACATCCTGGTTTTTCCTTTCTGTCTGGCCATTAGATTCAGGATGATATCCGGACGAAAACGACAAATGAATTCCCAACCTGTCACAAAAGGCACGCCAAAAACGAGCCACGAATTGAGGACCCCTATCAGAAACAATGTCAGTAGGAACGCCATGAAGTCTGACAATTTCCTTGACAAAGGCCTTAGCGAGAGTTTTCGCGCAGGGCAGTTTGACAAAGGGAACCAAGTGACACATCTTGCTAAAACGGTCCACGACCACCCAGATGACAGTAAAACCCTCAGAGGGGGGAAGGTCAGTTATAAAGTCCATAGCCAAATGTGTCCAAGGAGCACTGGGGACCTCCAAAGGACAAAGCAACCCCGCAGCAGGCATTCAGGCGCTTGGCAGCATCAAGATATATCAGATTTTTATGATCCGTAAGAACCTGAACGGGAAATTCCGCACCTTCCAAGAAGTGGCGCCAGTGTTCAAATGCGAGTTTAATAGCCAATAATTCCCGATTACCAATATCGTAATTCAGTTCAGTCTCCGAAAATTTTTTTGAAAAAAAGGCACAGGGATGTAATCCATCCCCGTTATCCTGAGACAATACTGCGCCAACCCCCACAGAGGAAGCATCAACCTCAACCAAAAACGGCCTAGTAACATCAGGCTGCATAAGGATGGGAGCAGAGGTGAACCTCTCCTTGAGATACACAAAAGCTTCAATGGCCTCAGAAGACCACTGAACCGCATCAGCACCTTTCCTGGTGAGATCAGTCAGAGGTTTGACAATACTAGAACATTTTTTTGTGAATTTTCTATAGTAATTGGCGAAACCCAAAAACCTCTGTATCGATTTCAAACCAATAGGCCTAGGCCATTCCTGCACAGCCTGAACCTTAACCGGATCCATCTCAAAACCTTTGCTGGAGATAATGTAGCCCAAAAAACTAATTCTCTGTACAGCGAACTCACATTTCTCCAGCTTAGCAAAAAGCGAATTGTCCATTAATAACTGTAATACCTCACGCACGCTCCGCCAATGAGACTCCAGATCTGGCGAATAAATCAAAATGTCATCCAAATACACAACCACATTTTTACCGATCAAAGGTCTAAGGATGTCATTAATCAGATTCTGAAAAAATGCAGGAGCATTAGTAAGACCAAAAGGCATAACCAGATTCTCAAAATGACCCACAGGAGTGTTAAAAGCAGTCTTCCATTCGTCACCCTCCTTCATGCGCAACAGATTGTATGCCCCCTTAAGGTCAATTTTAGAGAACCACTTGGCCCCCATTAACTGGTTAAACAGATCAGGAATCAATGGCAGTGGGTAAGGATTGCGTACCGTAATTTTGTTAATCTCACGAAAATCCAGACAAGGACGTAAACCGCCGTCCTTTTTTTTTACAAAAAAAAATCCAACCGCCACAGGAGACTTAGAGGGCCTAATGTGACCGGCGGCCAAACTTGTCTGTATGTATTCCTCCAAAGCCTTCCTCTCAGGAATAGTAAGGTTAAATAAACGACTTTTAGGAAGAGTCGCTCCAGGGACAAATTCAATAGAGCAATCATAGTCTCTATGGGGAGGCAAAACCTGCGATTCCTTCTCAGAAAAAACTCTCCAAAAATCCTGAATAGGAACAGGCAATTCTCCCCTATCCAAAGCTGCAATACGCCCGTTACAACACTTGTCATAACATTTATGGCTCCAGGATTTAATTTCACTGGTAGACCAATCCAGTACAGGATTGTGAAATTTTAACCAGGGCAAACCCAATATTACTGGAGAAGGCAAGTTATTCAACACTACCAAATCCAATTTCTCATGGTGAACACCATTAATAGTGAGAGGAAATTCACTGACCTTGAGAGTAATATTCTTCAAAGGGGAGCCATCCACAGAAACCACAGCAATGGGGAATGATAAAGGTTCAGGTTTTAAATTGAGTTTTTCCACGAATCCCCCATCAATTACATTCAGTGTAGACCCGCAATCAACAAACACCCGAAATTCCATTAATTTTTCCTGAGCAATCGTGGAAGCAGCTAAAAATATACCCTTGGAATTTAAACAGGCAATACGGGCGTGACTGACCATTTTTTTTTCTTTCTTCATACGAAGCTCACAGCCTTTAATCAAATGACCAGATTTTCCGCAATAGAAACACAAGCCTTCCGAAAAACGACGGTCTTTTTCTTGAGAGCGAGGTGTCACCGATCCAATCTCCATCGGTTCACCACTGTTAGTACACACATTATCATAACCAGAAACTGACATAGCAGAGGATTTGCTCTCATTAACCCTAGCACGCAGTCTTCTATCCACCCGTATAGCTAATTGCATAGCCTGTTGCAAATCTTCAGGTGTAGGATAAGCAATTAGCAGGTCTTTAACCCTTTCACTGAGCCCAGCAAGAAATAGACTTTTCAGAGCAGAATCGTTCCACCCTGTTTGAGTGGACCAACGACGAAAATGAGTACAATATTTTTCCACATTACCTGATCCTTGTTTTAAACGTCTCAACTCAGTCTCAGCTGATGCGACACGGTCAGGATCATCATATAATAGTACTAAAGCAGAAAAAAAACTATCCACTGATCTGAAGCATGTATCACTAGGTTGCAAAGAAAAGGCCCACTCCTGAGGCTCTTTGCGCAAAAGTGACATTATGAACCCTACGCGCTGGGATTCATCCCCAGAGGACTTGGGTCTCAAACAAAAATACAATAAGCAAGCATTTTTAAATGAAAAAAATTCTCGATGTTCACCAAAAAATAAATCCGGCAAACATACCTTAGGCTCCAAGAAATATGCTCCAGGACAGTTACTCACGTGCTGACGGAGCTCGGCCACTTCCAGAGAGAGTGTTTAGCAGGTGTTTAGCCAAATCCTGAACCGACACCATGATGGAACAGAAAAATCTTTCCTTAGAGAATTTGCAGGCTGGATTTACTGTTATGTTCTGCTACCAAAGCTAAGGAAAGAGAGGAGATCTGTCCCTACTATAGGACTCAGCTGAAACCCTACGATGTAACAGGGAACCTGATCCTGCGATCAGACCTGCTAAAGTCCTAATCTAGTCTGTACGGAGACCTATAGATGTGGGGAGGGAATCCCTACAAGTACTAAGGACTGGGAGGAATATGGGACACCTCCTAACAGAAATAGTAGCAGACAGACGAACAAACAAAATAGATAGAACATAGAGGTCCGTAGACCAAGCAAACTAACAGAGTTAGATACAGAGCACAGGCTAGCTAGAAAGTAGATATACAATGAAGTCCAGCAAAGCCAGAAGGGCGGAGCAGGCTTAAATAGACCAACAAGGTCATGAGACCAGCAAAGGAAAAAAAACCTAACAGCAAGGTTCTAACAGAAACGCCCCATCCACGAATCCTATAAAGGTTTCCAGTGGATGTGTGCCTCGAGGAGGTCTATATTTGCTCTTAGAGCGGAGACCTAAGTCTTGGGCTGTGATGTCGGCCATGGATTCTGGAGGGGTGACGCTGAAAGGATTATTAGCAAAATGGGTTTTCAAGCGTAGGGTACGGTAAAAGCGTTGTAGTTCCATATCTAGTTTAAAAGTGTTGTATTTGTATGTGGGGCAGAAAGAGAGTCCCTTTTGTAAAACTGATGTTTGTGCAACGCTGAGAGTTTTTGGAAGAGATATTTACCACCATTTGTGGGTCTGCGATCGGGTGATTCGTGTGAAGTCCAGCGCCGCCATCCAGGAGCGGAGGCTAACAGAAGGCCCAAAGTCACCAGCCATACGGGTGAGCACCACACGGTATACTCAGGGACGTGGGCTACTTGTAACCGCTGACAGCAAGGTAGCCAGGAAGAGTGCAGATAAATGGGGAGGCCTACAACTCCACCTGGCCAGGGGAACTCCTGCTTGCTCGCAGACTGACCAGGCCCCTTATACTAGCCAGTACTCCCGGGAGGGTCTGCCTTGTACCATCAGAAAAGACCCTGAACTGCACCTCACGTCTCTGTGATTCCATGCCGCACCAGCACCATTAGCACTGGGACCCTCACACCATCACTCCCATCATCTCTCACATTAGCTGCCCTGAGGCAATACTTCTCCCGTGGGGAGTTATCCCATACTCGGCTGTGCAAACAACATCAGCCTCAGCGGTCGGCAGCGGAGCGGCGGTCCCCACTGACCGCAATCCACGGGTGGCGTAGTCGGACATTTGCTATAGCCACCAACACAACAGGGACTTGGTGCTCCTGGATGCGCAACACACATGAGTGCCTTCTTGCTGCACTACCTGCAACATGACCCTCGAATTGTGAGAATTAGAAATAATCCTGACTACTGGGTTGCCACACTGTTAGATCCCCGGTACAAAAGTAAATTTGCAGAAATTATTCCTGCCATAGAAAGGGATGCCCGCATGCAGGAGTATTAGCAGAGACTGTTGCAGAATCTTACATGTGCTTTTCCACAAAATACCAGTGGTGCACGTAGTGAATCTCACAGTTCCAACTTGCCAACCGTGGGACCGTCAAGTGTTCAGCACTCAAACCGTAACAGAACCACAGTATCTGCTGGTAACATCAATTTTGCGGAATCATTTCACCACTTTTTTAGCCCATCCTTTGCAAGGCCACAGGAGACAAGAAGTCTGACACATAGTCAATGCCTAGAGACGATGGTACAGGAGTATCTCCAAGTAAACATTGAAGCCACGACTGTGTCACTGGACCCTTGCTCTTTTTGGGCTTCCAATCTGGATAAATGGCCGGAGCTAGCCACTTACGCCTTGGAGATCTTGTCATGCCCCGCAGCCAGCGTTCTGTCTGAACGTGTGTTCAGCGCTGCTGGTGGTGTGCTGACAGATAAGCGCACGCGGCTCTCCACTGATAATGTAGACAGACTCACGTTCATAAAGATGAACAAATCATGGATCCGAAACGACTTTTCTACCCCTGTGTCATCCTGGGGAGAGTAAAAGCTTGATGATTGGTTAAAATCACCCTACCAACCATTTTAAGCTTTCAAATTACTAATCATGTTTATCTGTATCTTGGCTGGAAAATAATTTGGGCTTTGTAGCAGTGTGCAGCACTGATTCTATTAGGCCATCTATAATAAGCTCCACCAGATTTAAAATTACTAATCATGTTTATCTGTATCTTGACTGGAAAATAATTTGGGCTTTGTAGCAGTGTGCAGCACTGATCCTATTAGGCCATCTATACTAAAGCTTCACCAGATTTAAAATTAATAATAATTTTTAGCTGCATCTAGCCCGGAAAATAATTTTGGGGCTCCGAGATGCGCAAGACACATAAGTGCCTTCTTGCAGCACTACCTGCAGCATGACCCTCATATTGTCAGAATTCGAAGTAATCATGACTACTGGGTTGCCACACTCTTAGATCCCCCAAACTTTTCGATCAACCTTTTCATTTTAATAAAGACCAAAAAAATTGTCATTTTTGAAATTATAAGCATTAGCAGGTTGTTAGAAACTGAAATCAAACAGTTTTCAACTCAAAACTTTATTCTAGGTGATGTTACATTTTCACATAGTACCCCTTGTTCGAAAGGAGCTTTTGAACTCTCTCGTCCATTGAATTTGTCAGGTTTTGGATGGTTTCTGCTTCAATTGTTTTGCATGAGGACAGAATACCCTCCCAGAGCTGTTGCTTAGATGTGAACTGCCTCCCGCCATCATAGACACTCCTTTTAATGATGCTCCAAAGGTTCTGAATGGGGTAGAGGTCAGGGGAGCATGGGGGTCACACCATAAGTTTGTCCCCTTTTATGCCCATATCAGCCAGAGATGCAGATGTTTTATGTGCAGCTTGAGATGGTGCATTATCATGCAGAAAAATGATCTTGCTGTGAAATACACAGTTCTTCTTCTTGAACCATGGCAGGAAGTGCTGTTTGAGAAAATCCACATACATTATGGAGTTCATCTTTAGCGCCTTCAGGGATCCTAAAGGGGCCGACAATCTCTCTCCCCATGATTCCAGCCCAAAACATTACTCCACCTCCTCCATGTTGGCGCTGTAGCCGTGTTTGCGTGGGGTGTCCATCAACCAGCCATCCTCCACTCCATCCATCTGGACCATCGAGCGCTGCACGGCACTCATCCGTGAACAAAACAGTTTTGAAATCAGTCTTCATGTAATGTTTGGCCCACTGGAGCCGTTTCTGCTTGTGTGAAGTGGATAGAGGAGGTCGACAGGATGGCGTTTGCACAGCTGCAAACCTCTGAAGGACCCTGCATCTTGTTGTTCGGGGGACGTTGGAGGCACAAGCAGCTTCAAAAACTTGTCTGCTGCTATGACAAGGCTTTTTTGCCGCTGCTCTTTCAACCTGACGTAATTGCCTGTAGGAAAGAGTCCTCAATTTGCCCTTATCAGCACGCACACGTGTGTACTGTGAATCAGCTACATACTTCTTGATTGCCAAGACACTTCATCCTGATCATCGCACAATGTTGATTGTAGTCATGCCTTGACCTAAACACTCCACAATTTGTTGCTTCTCAGCAGCCGACACATCCTTTTTCTTTCCCATTTTGGCAGAAAATGTAGGCTGCTTAATAATGTGAGACAGCCTTCTTAAGTAGTCTTGCCTTTCATTGGACACACCTGCCAAACTAATTAGCACAGGTGCCTGCAATTGCTTACAGTGATATAAAGAGTAGAGATGAGCGGTGTTCGACTAGAACTGTTCGCCAATCTCAAATTCGAGCTGTTTTGGGCGGTGTTCGAGTTGTTCGACGAACCCGAACGATTTGCAAAAAATTCGGCTGTTCGAGGTTATGTTCGATAACTGTTCGTGCACCAAAAGCTTGTCCTGCATGTCTGGCGCTATTTTGAGCACCAATCATGCAGGGATTGTCTGCCACTCACTTTAATGCCACAGCCATGGTGGTTGTGGCATTACAGTGATTGCCCAAATCGATGGAACAGTGCCAACAGTGAAACATGAAAAGCCGGCAATTCATCAGCGGCGTACACAGGTACCCGACAATTTAGAACCGAAAGAATAGAGCTTCACACATAGATTAGATAGATAGAAACATGTCAGTCACACATATAAGAAGCACAGTGACAGTGTTGCTTACTGTACTTGTCATTTAGTGAAAAGGATTTATCAAAAAAAATAATAGTGTTTTCATGCACCGTCTCTTTAAAAAAGCCGGCCGGCAATTCAGCAGCGGTACCCGACAATTTATAACAGACAGAATAGAGCTTCACACATAGATTAGATAGATAGAAACATGTCAGTCACACATATATGAAGTACATTGACAGTGTGGATTACTGTACTTGTCATTTAGTGTAAAGGATTTATTAAAAAAAAATAATAGTGTTTTCATGCACCGTCTCTTTAAAAAAGCCGGCCGGCAATTCAGCATCTGTACCCGACAATTTAGAATAGAAGGAATAGAGAATCACACATAGATTAGGTAGATAGAAACATGTCAGCCACATATATATGAAGTACAGTGACAGTGTTGCTTACTGTACTTGTCGTTTAGTATAAAGGATTTATTAAAAAAAATAATAGTGTTTTCATGCACTGTCTCTTTAAAAAAGCCGGCCGGCAATTCAGCATCTGTACCCGACAATTTAGAATAGAAGGAATAGAGAATCACACATAGATTAGATAGATAGAAACATGTCAGTCACATATATATGAAGTACAGTGATAGTGTTGATTACTGTACTTGTCATTTAGTGTTAAAATAAAGGATTTATTTTAAAAAAAATTGGCGTGGGGTTCCCCGTAATTTTAGTCTCTAGCGGAGGTTAAGCAGACAGCTGGGGCAGATGTTTGAAGCCTGGGAAGGGGGTAATACCCACGGAGCTTCCCAGGCTACTAATATCAGCCCACGGCTGAATACCTAGCCTTTACTAGCTATTAAAATGGGGGACCCCCCAAAAAAATGACGTGGGGTCCCCCCTATTTTAATAGCTAGCAAAGGCTAGGCAGACAGCTGGGGGCTGATATTAATAGCCCAGGAAGGGAGCCATGAATATTGGCCCCCTCCCAGGCTAGAAACACCAGCCGTCAGCCGCCCCAGAAATGGCGCATCCTTAGGATGCGCCAATTCTGGCACTTAGACTCGCTCTTCCCACTGCCCTGTAGCGGTGGCAGTGGGGTAATAGGGTTGGGGTTGATGTCAGCTTATAATGCCAGCTGACATCAAGCCCAGGTTAGTAATGGAGAGGCGTCTATAAGACACCCCCATTACTAACCCCATAGTCAAAGTTAAAAAAAACACAAACACCCAGAATAAAGTCCTTTAATTGAAATAAAGACACATTCCTTTATTGTTCTAAATTAAACCATACTTACCATCACGCCCATTCCAGCTGAAGCCAACGATCTCCTGCAATAAAAGAAAAATAATAAAGCAACCTCATCCTTACCTTTCCATGGTTCCCACGACAGCTTCAGCTCTGCTACATCGAGATGACAGGCTGGACAACAGCAGAACGCTGCCATCCAGCCTGTCATCCCGCAGACACTGAGAAGCGCAGGCTTGCTTGCACTCCTCAGTGTCTCACTGTGACGGCATCCAGATGAGCCGAGGTCATGTCCAATGAACTCGGCGCACCTTATGCACGTCACTGACAGCGTGGGAAAATTCTCCTGCACTCAGCACTTCAGCGTGAGAATTCTCCCACGCTGTCAGTGACGTACATGAGGTCAGCTGAGTTCATTGGACATGAATGAGCTCACCTCATGCACGTCACTGACAGCGTGGGAGAATTCTCACGCTGTAGCGCTGAGTGCAGGAGAATTCTCCCACGCTGTCAGTGACGTGCATGAGGTGAGCTGAGATCATTGGACATGAATGAGCTCACCTCATGCACGTCACTGACAGCGTGGGAAAACTCTCCTGCACTCAGCGCTTCAGCGTGAGAATTTTCCCACGCTGTCAGTGACGTGCATGAGGTGAGCCGAGTTCATTGGACATGACCTCGGCTCATCTTTATGTCGTCACAGCCTGACACTGAGGAGCACAAGCATGCCTGCGCTTCTCAGTGTCTGCGGGATGACAGGCTGGATGGCAGCGTTCTGCTGCGGTCCAGCCTGTCATCTCGATGTAGCAGAGCTGAAGCTGTCGTGGGAACCATGGAAAGGTAAGGATGAGGTTGCTTTATTATTTTTCTTTTATTGCAGGAGATCGTTGGCTTCAGCTGGAATGCGTGTGATGGTAAGTATGGTTTAATTTAGAACAATAAAGAATTGTGTGTTTATTTCAATTAAAGGACTTTATTCTGGGTGTTGTGTTTTTTTAAATACTTTACTAGAAATTCATGGTGGTCATGTCTAATATTGGCGTGACCCCATGAATTTCGGGCTTAGGGCCAGCTGATAATGCCAAGCTGGCCTTAACCCCTTTATTACCCAGTGAGCCACCGCACCAGGGCCCTGGATGAGTTGGGTACAGCGCCAGAAGATGGCGCTTCTATGAACGCGCCATTTTCTGGGGAGGCTGCGGACTGCAATTTGCAGCGGGGGGGGCCCAGAAAGCTTGGGCCTCCCTGCGCTGCGGATTCCAGCTCCCAGTTGCCTAGTTGTACCTGGCTGGGCACAAAAATAGGGCGAAGCCCCACGCATTTTTTTTTTAAATTATTTCGTGAAATTCATGGAATAATTAAGAAAAAAAGGGCTTCCCTATATTGTTGTGTCCAACCAGGTACAAATAGGCAGCTGGTGGTTGGGGGCAGCCCGTCCCTGCCTGCTGTACCTGGCTGGACACAAATATAGTGCGAAGCCCCACGTCAATTTTTTTTTAATTATTTCATGAAATAATTTTTTTAAAAAAGGGCTTCCCTATATTGTTGTGTCTGGCCAGGTACAAATAGGCAGCTGGTGGTTGGGGGCAGCCCGTTCCTGCCTGCTGTACCTGACTGGACACAAATATAGGGCGAAGCCCCACGTCAATTTTTTTAAAATTATTTCAGGAAATTCATAAAATAATGAAAAAAAAATTGATGTGGGGCTTCGCCCTATATTTGTGTCCAGTCAGGTACAGCAGGCAGGAACGGGCTGCCCCCAACCACCAGCTGCCTATTTGTACCTGGTTGGACACAACAATATAGGGAAGCCCTTTTTTTCTTAATTATTCCATGAATTTCATGAATTTAAAAAAAAAATACGTGGAGCTTCGCCCTATTTTTGTGTCCAGCCAGGTACAACTAGGCAGCTGGGGGCTGGAATCTGCAGCGCAGGGAGGCCCAAGCTTTCTGGGCCCCACCCGCTGCAAATTGCAGTCCGCAGCCGCCCCGGAAAATGGCGCGTTCATAGAAGCGCCATCTTCTGGCGCTGTACCCAACTCATCCAGGGCCCTGGTGCGGTGGCTCACTGGGTAATAAAGGGGTTAAGGCCAGCTTAGCATTATCAGCTGGCCCTAAGTCCGAAATTCATGGGGTCACGCCAATATTAGACATGACCACCATGAATTTCTAGTAAAGTATTTAAAAAAAACATAAAAACACCCAGAAAAAAGTCCTTTAATTGAAATAAACACACAATTCTTTATTGTTCTAAATTAAACCATACTTACCATCACGCCCATTCCAGCTGAAGCCAATGATCTCCTGCAATAAAAGAAAAATAATAAACCAACCTCATCCTTACCTTTCCATGGCTCCCACGACAGCTTCAGCTCTGCTACATCGAGATGACAGGCTGGACCGCAGCAGAACGCTGCCATCCAGCCTGTCATCCCGCGGACACTGAGAAGCGCAGGCATGCTTGTGCTCCTCAGTGTCAGGCTGTGACGGCATCCAGATGAGCCGAGGTCATGTCCAATGAACTCGGCTCACCTCATGCACGTCACTGACAGCGTGGGAAAATTCTCACGCTGAAGCGCTGAGTGCAGGAGAATTTTCCCACGCTGTCAGTGACGTACATGAGGTGCGCCGAGTTCATTGTCGGCTCATCTGGATGCCGTCACAGTCAGACACTGAGGAGCGCAAGCAAGCCTGCGCTTCTCAGTGTGTGCGGCATGGCAAGCTGGATGGCAGCGTTCTGCTGCGGTCCAGCCTGTCATCTCGATGTAGCAGAGCTGAAGCTGTTCTGGGAACCATGGAAAGGTAAGGATGATGTTGCTTTATTATTTTTCTTTTATTGCAGGAGATCGTTGGCTTCAGCTGGAATGGGTGTGATGGTAAGTATGGTTTAATTTAGAACAATAAAGAATTGTGTCTTTATTTCAATTAAAGGACTTTATTCTGGGTGTTTGTGTTTTCTTTTAACTTTGACTATGGGGTTAGTAATGGGGGTGTCTTATAGACGCCTCTCCATTACTAACCTGGGCTTGATGTCAGCTGGCATTATAAGCTGACATCAACCCCAACCCTATTACCCCCTGCCACCGCTACAGGGCAGTGGGAAGAGCGAGGCTAAGTGCCAGAATTGGCGCATCCTATGGATGCGCCATTTCTGGGGCGGCTCACGGCTGGTGTTTCTAGCCTGGGAGGGGGCCAATATTCATGGCTCCCTTCCTGGGCTATTAATATCAGCCCCCAGCTGTCTGCCTAGCCTTTGCTAGCTATTAAAATAGGGGGGACCCCACGTCAATTTTTTGGGGGGTCCCCCATTTTAATAGCTAGTAAAGGCTAGGCATTCAGCTGGGGGCTGATATTAGTAGCCTGGGAAGCTCCGTGGGTATTACCCCCTTCCCAGGCTTCAAACATCTGCCCCAGCTGTCTGCTTAACCTCCGCTAGAGACTAAAATTACGGGGAACCCCACGCCAATTTTTTTTAATAATAAATCCTTTATTTTAATACTAAATGACAAGTACAGTAACCAACACTATCACTGTACTTCATATATATGTGACTGACATGTTTCTATCTATCTAATCTATGTGTGATGCTCTATTCTGTCTGTTATAAATTGTCGGGTACCGCTGCTGAATTGCCGGCCGGCTTTTTTAAAGAGACGGTGCATGAAAACACTATTATTTTTTTTAATAAATCCTTTGCAGTAAATGACAAGTACAGTAAGCAACACTGTCACAGTACTTCATATATATGTGACTGACATGTTTCTATCTATCTAATCTATGTGTGAAGCTCTATTCTGTCTGTTATAAATTGTCGGGTACCGCTGCTGAATTGCCGGCCGGCTTTTTTAAAGAGACAGTGCACGAAAACACTATTATATTTTTTAATAAATCCTTTACACTAAATGACAAGTACAGTAAGCAACACTGTCACTGTACTTCATATATATGTGACTGACATGTTTCTATCTATCTAATCTATGTGTGATGCTCTATTCCTTCATGTCTAAATTGTCGGGTACCGGTGTATACCGCTGCTGAATTGCCGGCGGCTTTTTTAAAGAAAGCGTCTTCTGAGCAGTTTGTGACCTTTTGGACACCTTTGAAGGTGTTTTCTATGTGTTCCTATGTGTTTTTGTTTGCCTGCCATTGGTTTTAACGGTGTTCGACGGTGTTCTAAGGTGTTCGACGAACAGTTCGACGAACAGTTCCTCGAACATCCCGGTGTTCGACGAACCGAACTGAACCCGAACACTACGGGGGTTGCTCAACACTAATAAAGAGCCCTGACACACATCACCATCAATGAGTTTAACTGAGAAACAAACAAATTCTTCCCTTATCACTCCTAAACACTTTTTGCATAATAATTTGGAACACAGTGTACATGTGCTTTTCCACAAAACACCAGTGGTTCACGTAGTGAATCTTACAGTTCTAACTTGCCAACCGTGGTCTGTATGGAGTTGTTCAATAAAGGGCCCAAAATTAAGATAACATAGATGGGAGAGGTCTCTATGAATAGGAATTCCTAAGTATTTGATACCCTGTGAGGGCCAGGCAAAGGGAAAGTTGGACTGGATGGAATCCTATATGGATTTGGGGATTGAGACATCGAGGGCCTCAGACTTCGCTGCATTGATTTTAAAATTTGACCATGTAACAAAGTGATCTATTTCAGCCATAACAGCATGGATGGATATATGTGATTGAGTGATATATACTAGGACATCATCAGCAAATAGAGAGCACTTGTACTCGGTGCTTCCCACCTCAATCCACCTAATATTGGGGTTATGGCGAATTGATGAGAGCAGGTGCTCCGTCACTAGGATGTATAAGAGAGGAGACAGAGGACATCCCTGCCTTGTCCCATTGGTGATTGTGAAAGGTGATGAATAGTGTTGAGCCACCCCCGTAGTGTTCGGGTTCGGTTCGGTTCGTCGAACACCGGGATGTTCGAGGAACTGTTCGTCGAACTGTTCGTCGAACACCTTAGAACACCGTCGAACACCGTTAAAACCAATGGCAGGCAAACAAAAACACATAGAAACACATAGAAAACACCTGCAAAGGTGTCCAAAAGCTGACAAACTGCTCTGAAGACACTCTCTTTAAAAAAGCCGGCCGGCAAATTCAGCAGCGGCATACACCGGTACCCGACAATTTAGACAAGAAGGAATAGAGCATCACACATAGATTAGATAGATAGAAACATGTCAGTCACACATATAAGAAGCACAGTGACAGTGTTGGTTACTGCACTTGTCATTTAGTGTAAAGGATTTATTAAAAAAAATTTAGTGTTTTCATGCACCGTCTCTTTAAAAAAGCCGGCCGGCAATTCAGCATCTGTACCCGACAATTTAGAACAGAAAGAATAGAGCTTCACACATAGATTAGATAGATAGAAACATGTCAGTCACATATATATGAAGTACAGTGACAGTGTTGCTTACTGTACTTGTCATTTAGTGTAAAGGATTTATTTAAAAAAATAATAGTGTTTTCATGCACTGTCTCTTTAAAAAAGCCGGCCGGCAATTCAGCAGCGGTACCCGACAATTTAGAACAGAAAGATAGAGCATCACACATAGATTAGATAGATAGAAACATGTCAGTCACATTTATAATAAGTACAGTGACAGTGTTGGTTACTGTACTTGTCATTTAGTGTTAAAATAAAGGATTTATTAAAATAAAAATTGGCGTGGGATCCCCCATAATTTTAGGCTCTAGCGGAGGTTAAGCAGACGGCTGGGGCAGATGTTTGAAGCCTCGGAAGGGGGTAATACCCATGGAGCTTCCCAGGCTACTAATATCAGCCCCCAGCTAAATACCTAGCCTTTACTAGCTATTAAAATGGGGGACCCCCCCAAAAAAATGACGTGGGGTCCCCCCATTTTAATAGCTAGCAAAGGCTAGGCAGACAGCTGGGGGCTGATATTAATAGCCCAGGAAGGGTGCCATGAATATTGGCCCCCTCCCAGGCTAGAAACACCAGCCGTCAGCCGCCCCAGAAATGGCGCATCCATAGGATGCGCCAATTCTGGCACTTAGCCTCGCTCTTCCCACTGCCCTGTAGCGGTGGCAGTGGGGTAATAGGGCTGGGGTTGATGTCAGCTTATAATGCCAGCTGACATCAAGCCCAGGTTAGTAATGGAGAGGCGTCTATAAGACACCTCCATTACTAACCCCATAGTCAAAGTTAAAAAAAACACAAACACCCAGAATAAAGTCCTTTAATTGAAATAAACACACAATTCTTTATTGTTCTAAATTAAACCATACTTACCGTCACGCCCATTCCAGCTGAAGCCAACGATCTCCTGTAATAAAAATAAAATAATAAACCAACATCATCCTTACCTTTCCATGGTTCCCAGAACAGCTCCAGCTCTGCTACATCGAGATGACTGGCTGGACCGCAGCAGAACGCTGCCATCCAGCCTGTCATCCCGCGGACACTGAGAAGCGCAGGCATGCTTGCTCTCCTCACTGTCTCGCTGTGACGGCATCCAGATGAGCCGAGGTCATGTCCAATGAACTCGGCTCACCTCATGCACGTCACTGACAGCGTGGGAAAATTCTCACGCTGAAGCGCTGAGTGCAGGAGAATTTTCCCACGCTGTCAGTGAGGTGCATGAGGTGAGCTGAGTTCATTGGACATGAGCTCACCTCATGCACGTCACTGACAGCGTGGGAGAATTCTCCTGCACTCAGCACTTCAGCGTGAGAATTTTCCCACGCTGTCAGTGACGTGCATGAGGTGAGCCGAGTTCATTGGACATGACCTCGGCTCATCTGGATGCCGTCACAGCCTGACACTGAGGAGCACAAGCATGCCTGCGCTTCTCAGTGTCCGCGGGATGACAGGCTGGATGGCAGCGTTCTGCTGCGGTCCAGCCTGTCATCTCGATGTAGCAGAGCTGAAGCTGTCGTGGGAACCATGGAAAGGTAAGGATGAGGTTGGTTTATTATTTTTCTTTTATTGCAGGAGATCGTTGGCTTCAGCTGGAATGGGTGTGATGGTAAGTATGGTTTAATTTAGAACAATAAAGAATTGTGTGTTTATTTCAATTAAAGGACTTTATTCTGGGTGTTGTGTTTTTTTTAAATACTTTACTAGAAATTCATGGTGGTCATGTCTAATACTGGCGTGACCCCATGAATTTTGGGCTTGGGGCCAGCTGATAATACCAAGCTGGCCCTAACCCCTTTATTACCCAGTGAGCCACCGCACCAGGGCCCTGGATGAGTTGGGTACAGCGCCAGAAGAAGGCGCTTCTATGAACGTGCCATTTTCCGGGGTGGCTGCGGACTGCAATTTGCAGCGGGGGGGGCCCAGAAAGCTTGGGCCTCCCTGCGCTGCAGATTCCAGCCCCCAGCTGCCTAGTTGTACCTGGCTGGACACAAAAATAGGGCGAAGCACCACGTATTTTTTTTTTAATTATTTCATGAAATTCATGAAATAATTAAGAAAAAAAGGCCTTCCCTATATTGTTGTGTCCGGCCAGGTACAAATAGTCAGCTGGTGTTTGGGGTCAGCCCGTTCCTGCCTGCTGTACCTGGCTGGACACAAATAAAGTGCGAAGCCCCACTTTAATTTTTTTTAATTATTTCATGAAATTCATGAAATAATTAAGAAAAAAAGGTCTTCCCTATATTGTTCTGTCCGGCCAGGTACAAATAGGCAGCTAGTGGTTGGGGGCAGCCCGTTCCTGCCTGCTGTACTTGGCTGGACACAAATATAGTGCGAATCCCCACTTCAATTTTTTTTAATTATTTCATGAAATTCATGAAATAATTAAGAAAAAAAGGCCTTCTCTATATTGTTGTGTCCTGCCAGGTACAAATAGGCAGCTGGTGGTTGGGGGCAGCCCGTTCCTGCCTGCTGTACCTGGCTGGACACAAATATAGTGCGAAGCCCCACTTCAATTTTTTTAAATTATTTCAGGAAATTCATGAAATAATTAAAAAAAAATTGACGTGGGGCTTCGCACTATATTTGTGTCCAGTCAGGTGCAGCAGGCAGGAACGGGCTGCCCCCAACCACCAGCTGCCTATTTGTACCTGGCCGGACACAACAATATAGGGAAGCCCTTTTTTACCTAATTATTTCATGAAATAATTTAAAGAAAATTGACGTGGGGCTTCGCCCTGTTTTTGTGTCCAGCCAGATACAACTAGGCAGCTGGGGGCTGGAATCCGCAGCGCAGGGAGGCCCAAGCTTTCTGGGCCACCCCCGCTGCAAATTGCAGTCCGCAGCCACCCCGGAAAATGGTGCGTTCATAGAAGCGCCATCTTCTGGCGCTGTACCCAACTCATCCAGGGCCCTGGTGCGGTGGCTCACTGGGTAATAAAGGGGTTAAGGCCAGCTTGGCATTATCAGCTGGCCCTAAGCCCGAAATTCATGGGGTCACGCCAATATTAGACATGACCACCATGAATTTCTAGTAAAGTATTTAAAAAAAACACAACACCCAGAAAAAAGTCCTTTAATTGAAATAAACACACAATTCTTTATTGTTCTAAATTAAACCATACTTACCATCACGCCCATTCCAGCTGAAGCCAACGATCTCCTGAAATAAAAGAAAAATAATAAAGCAACATCATCCTTACCTTTCCATGGTTCCCATGACAGCTTCAGCTCTGCTACATCGAGATGACAGGCTGGACCGCAGCAGAACGCTGCCATCCAGCTTGTCATCCCGCAGACACTGAGAAGCGCAGGCTTGCTTGCGCTCCACAGTGTCTCTCTGTGAGGGTATCCAGATGAGCCGAGTTAATGTCCAATGAACTCGGCTCACCTCATGCACGTCACTGACAGCGTGGGAAAATTCTCCTGCACTCAGCGCTTGAGCGTGGGAGAATTCTCACGCTGAAGCGCTGAGTGCAGGAGAATTCTCCCACGGTGTCAGTGACGTGCAGGAGGTGAGCTGAGTTCATTGGACATGAGCTCACCTTATGCACGTCACTGACAGCGTGGGAGAATTCTCCTGCACTCACCGCTTCAGCGTGAGAATTTTCCCACGCTGTCAGTGACGTGCATGAGGTGAGCCGAGTTCATTGGACATGAACTCGGCTCTTCTGGATGCCGTCACAGAGAGACGCTGAGCAGCGCAAGCAAGTCTGCGCTTCTCAGTGTCTGCGGGATGACAGGCTGGATGGCAGCTTTCTGCTGCGGTCCAGCCTGTCATCTCGATGTAGCAGAGCTGAAGCTGTCGTGGGAACCATGGGAAGGTAAGGATTATGTTGCTTTATTTTTTTTCTTTTATTGCAGGGGATCGTTGGCTTCAGCTGGAATGGGCGTGATTGTAAGTATGGTTTAATTTAGAACAATAAAGAATTGTGTCTTTATTTCAATTAAAGGACTTTATTCTGGGTGTTTGTGTTTTTTTTTAACTTTGACTATGGGGTTAGTAATGGGGGTGTCTCATAGACGCCTCTCCATTACTAACCTGGGCTTGATGTCAGCTGGCATTATAAGCTGACATCAACCCCCAGCCCTATTACCCCACTGCCACCGCTACAGGGCAGTGGGAAGAGCGAGGCTAAGTGCCAGAATTGGCGCATCCTATGGATGTGCCATTTCTGGGGCGGCTGACGGCTGGTGTTTCTAGCCTGGGAGGGGGCCAATATTCATGGCTCCCTTCCTGGGCTATTAATATCAGCCCCCAGCTGTCTGCCTAGCCTTTGCTAGCTATTAAAATAGGGGGGACCCCACGTCAATTTTTTGGGGGGTCCCCCATTTTAATAGCTAGTAAAGGCTAGGCATTCAGCTGGGGGCTGATATTAGTAGCCTGGGAAGCTCCGTGGGTATTACCCCTTCCCAGGCTTCAAACATCTGCCCCAGCCGTCTGCTTAACCTCCGCTAGAGACTAAAATTATGGGGGATCCCACGCCAATTTTTTTTTAAATAAATCCTTTATTTTAACACTAAATGACAAGTACAGTAAGCAACACTGTCACTGTACTTCATATATATGTGACTGACATGTTTCTATCTATCTAATCTAAGTGTGATGCTCTATTGCTTCCATTCTAAATTGTCGGGTACAGATGCTGAAATGCCGGCCGGCTTTTTTAAAGAGACAGTGCATGAAAACACTATTATTTTTTTTAATAAATCCTTTACACTAAATGGCAAGTACAGTAATCAACACTGTCACTGTACTTCTTATATATGTGACTGACATGTTTCTATCTATCTAATCTATGTGTGATTCTCTATTCCTTCTATTCTAAATTGTCGGGTACCGCTGCTGAATTGCCGGCCGGCTTTTTTAAAGAGACGGTGCATGAAAACACTAATATTTTTTTTTATAAATCCTTTACACTAAATGACAAGTACAGTAATCAACACTGTCACTGTACTTCATATATATGTGACTGACATGTTTCTATCTATCTAATCTATGTGTGATGCTCTATTCTTTCGGTTCTAAATTGTCGGGTACCGGTGTATGCCGCTGATGAATTGCCGGCTTTTCATGTTTCACTGTGAGCACAGTTCCCATCGATTTGGGCAATCACTCTAATGCCACAACCACCATGGCTGTGGCATTACAGTGAGTGGCAGACAATCCCTGCATGATTGGTGCTCTAAATAGCGCCAGACATGCAGGACACGCTTTTGGTGCACGAACAGTTATCGAACATAACCTCGAACAGCCGAATTTTTTGCAAATCGTTTGGGTTCGTCGAACAACTCGAACACCGCCCAAAACAGCTCGAATTTGAGATTGGCGAACAGTTCTAGTCGAACACCGCTCATCTCTAGTGATGAAAATGTTCTGATGCACCCCCTGGGCCTTGGGACACCAGGAGCCGGACCCTTTTTGGTGGATGCTGGTGGTTGTAGTCTTCGTGGCAGCGACCCGGTTCCGTGGTTCAGGGCGGTCAAACCAGTGGCGGAACTATTTATGTGGTTTTGATGTTTAAATGTCCGACTACGCCACCCGTGGATTGCGGTCAGAGTGAACCGCCGCTGCAGGGCAGACCGCTGAGGCTGGTGTTGTGGGTGCAGCAGAGCGTAGCATAACTCCCCACGGGAGGAGTATAGCCTCAGGGCAGTGTATGCGGAGGATGGGGGTGATGGTGCAGGGCAGCAGCAGTAACGACACGGAGTCAGTGATGCAGTCCAGGGCCTTTACTCACAGTTCTTATTATCCAGATCACGTCTGCAGGTAACGGCTGCCCACGTCATACTGTGCTCACCAGGTGAGGGGCTCAGACAACTCCCAGATAACTTTGGAGCGCTTCACAGGACCCCCTTTGTGTGTCCTTTGTCTGGCCTTTCTTACCAACCCTTCTGTCCGGCTGCCTCGGGCCTCCTCTTGGTAAACTTGGCGCCAGTTTCCCTGACCCTATGTGGTGCCTTCCTAGCGGGTGTAGCGAGGGGCTGCGCCACATAAAATGTCACAGCCTCCGGTTTCTAGCTGAGGGTCGTTTCCTGCCTCCACTAGTTTCGGGGACCGGTCTCCCCCTTTGGCCTGACCCCTCCACGCAGGTGGATTCGGGCGTGCGGTGGCGACTCGCCCGTCCGCACCCCTGGTATCTCTTCATTCCTCGTTCCTGGAGCCTTCTCTGCTCCTCTTCCTTCCTTCTCCCTCTTCCAGGCCTGGGCCTCTCTTACTAGGCAAGCCTCCGGAGCAGAGCTCATGCAGAGCCCCTGCTCCCTACCGCTTCTGCTCAGACTTCTCTGCACTGAACTAAGATGGTGCCCACCTTTTATACTCCCTTCTCAATGCACCCAGGAACTGCTTCCTCCCTGCTCCTGCACTACAGGGTTCCCCTTCCTCAGTGTTCCCTCCCCCCACTCCAGCCAGGGACAGGGACTGTCGTGCCCATCTCAGAGGCATATTGGTTGTCCTGCCCCACGGCAATGTGGTGTAATGCATGCAGGTGTCGGGTCCTGATCCACACTCCATCCTTACCTGAGAGTGAGATATCACACCTCTGGGTGAGGTGCAATACCTCTGTAGCAACCGAGCCCTCAGGGTGCTACAGTTCCATTTATTTTCAGCCTAGGTGACGTATTGTGATACAGGGCCGTGATTTTGGCTATAAAAGGGTCCCCTAGACCCCTACCCCAAGCTTTTTAAAAGAATCATATATGGCGTGCCAGGAGACTCTATGGAATGCTTTCTCAGCATCCAACGAGAGTATCTAATTACAAATTTTTAACTGCATCTAGCCCAGGAAATACTTTGTGCCTAGTAGCAGTGTCTGCTAGTCAGCGGATTATCCCGGCTGTTAAGCAAGCTACACCACCCGTAGTTTGGACACTTAATTTTTTCAAAGGAAATGCTTCGGGACCACGGGATACTCAGTGAAGAGCATCAGGAGGCACCCCAAGGCATAGGGGCTGGGACTGGCAGTAGGATGCATTGCGGTGGATAGCCGAGCTTTATAAAAGCTTTTTAACTGCAGCAGCTTTAGTGGACGCTACTGGAGCTGGAATTACGCGGCTGCTGGCATGAGACTTGCTCTCCAATAGATCCTTGTAAATGGATTTAAAGTGTATTCATTCAAATTAGAGAGCCAATTTAAATTAAAAAGCTTAGAGCTGCCTCCACTACAGGGGGGCTCGCTCGACCCAACGGCAGACAGGCACCAGTATTGGGAGAGGGGGGCTGGCTGTCAGGGTTCACTGCGGCTCTGGCACAAACCCGGTGACATGGAGGTGGCACGGGCAGGAGCGGACTGAATGTGTCGGCTTCTCACTTTTTGGATTTTAGAAGGGCATGACATGCCTATATCTGTGTCTCCCCCTCCTTTTACTCCTCCACCTCTTTTCTTTTCGCATGACTATATGTACTTGTCACTTTTCCATGTGTTAGTTGTGTCTTCTGAGCAGTTTGTCAGCTTTTGGACACCTTTGAAGGTGTTTTCTATGTGTTTCTATGTGTTTCTATGTGTTTTTGTTTGCCTGCCATTGGTTTTAACGGTGTTCGAAGGTGTTCGACGAACACACGGGTGTTCAACGAACCGAACCGAACTTGAACACTACGGGGGTGGCTCAACACTAATCCCCAGTTCCGTTGATATTTTGGCTGCTGCTATTGTCATTTAGATTTTTGGATTTTTGTATTTAAATCTATCCTTTTCCTCCCCATTTTATTCCTTTTGAAAAGACGCGCACATGTGACATCTGCACATCAATGGCTATTCTAAGCTGAATGTTCCTGCTTTCATCAGATTGCAGCAACTATGCAGTTTGACCCTGGGCAAGTACTGGCATGGGAGTCTGGCTGAGAATCCCTGGTTCTGTTGACATTTTGGCTGCTGCTATTGTCATTTGGATTTTTGCTTTTAAAATCTAACTTTTCACTCCCCATTTTATTCCTTTTGAAAAGACGCGCACATGTGACATCTGCATGTCAGCAGCCATTCTAAGCTGAATGTGCTTGCCCTCGTCAGATTGCAGCCGCTTCGCGTTTGAGGCTGGGCAAGTACCGGCATGGGAGACTGGCTGGGAATCCCGTATTCCGTCGACATTTTGGCTGCTGCTATTGTCATTTGGATTTTTGGATTTTGTTTTTAAAATCTAACCTTTCCCTCCTCATTTTATTCATTTTGAAAAGACGCGCACATGTGACCTTTGCACGTCAACGGCCATTCTAAGCAGAATGTGCCTGCCCTCATCAGATCGCTGCTGCTATGCAGCTTGAGGCTGGGCAAGTACCAGCATGGGAGACTGGCTGGGAATTCTTGGTTCCGTTGACATTTTGGCTGATGCTATTGTCATTTGGATTTTTGTTTTTAAAATCTTTCCTTTCCCTCCCCATTTTATTCCTTTTGAAAAGACGCTCACATGTGACATTTACACGTCAACGGCCATTCCAAGCTGAGTGTGTCTGCCCTTGTCAAATTGCATCCTCTATGCCGATTGAGGCTGGGCAAGTGCTGGCATGGGAGACTGGATGGGAATGCCCGGTTCCGTTGACATTTTGGCTGCTGCTAATGTCATTTGGATTTTTGTTTTTAAAATCTAACCTTTCTCTCCCCATTTTATTCCTTTTGAAGAGACGCGCCCATGTGACATCAGCCCGTCAACAGCCATTCTAAGCTGGATGTGCCTTCCCTCATCAGCTTGCAGCTGCTATGCAACTTAAGGCTGGGCAAGTACTGGCATGGGAGACTGGCTGTGAATCCATGGTTCTGTTCACATTTTGGTTGCTGCTATTGTCATTTGGATTTTTGTTTTTAAAATCTAACGTTTCCCTCCCCATTTTATTCCTTTTAAAAAGACATGCACATTTGACATCTGTATGTCAACTGCCATTCTAAGCTGAATGTGCCTGCCCTCATCAGATCGCAGCCGCTACGCAGCTTGAGGCCTGCCAGGTACAGGTATCGGAGACTGGCTGAGAATCCCTGGTTCCGTTGACGTTTTGGCTGCTGCTATTGTCATTTGGATTTTTGTTTTTAAAATCTAAGCTTTCCCTCCCCATTTTATTCCTTTTGAAAAGACGCGCACATGTGAGAATTGTTTGTCAACGGCCATTTTAAGCTGAATGTGCCTGCCCTCATCACTACGCAGCTTGAGGCAGGGCAAGTAACTGCATGGGAGAGTGGCTCGGAATCCCCGTTCTGTTGACATTTTGGCTGCTGCTATTGTCATTTGGATTTTTGCATTTTTGTTTTTAAAATCGAACTTTTCCCTCCCCATTTTATTCCTTTTGAGAAGACACGCACATGTGACATCTGCACATCACCGGCCATTTTAAGCTAAATGTACCTGCCCTTGGCAGATCGCAGCCACTATGCAGCTTGAGGCTGGGCAAGTACCAGCATGTGAGACTGAAAGGGAATCACTAGTTCTGTTAACATTTAGGCTGCTTTTCTCATTTGGATTTTTGTTTTTAAAATCTAACATTTCCCTACCCATTATAGTCCTTTTGAAAAGACGCGCACTTGTGACATCTGCATTTCAACTGCCATTCCAAGCTGAATGTGCCTGCCCTCATCAGATTGCCATCGCTACATAGCTTGAGGCTGGGCAAGTACCAGCATGGGAGACTGGCTGGGAATCCCCGGTTCCATTGCCATTTTGGCTGCTGCTATTGTCATTTGGATTTTTGTTTTTAAAATCTAACCTTTCCCTCCCCATTTTATTCCTTTTGAAAAGACGCGCACAGGTGACATCTGCACGTCAATAGCTATTCTAAACCGAATGTGCCTGCCATCGTCAGATTGTAGCTGCTACACAGCTTGAGGCTAGGCAAGTACCTGCATGGGAGACTGGCTGAGAATGCCTTGTTCTGTTGGCATTTTGGCTGCTGCTATTGTTATTTGGATTTCTGGATTTTTGTTTTTAAAATCTAAGCTTTCCCTCCCCATTTTATTCCTTTTGAAAAAAAGCGCATATGTGACATCCACAAGTCAACGACCATTCTAAGCTGAATGTGCCTCCCCGCATCAGATCACAGCCGCTACGTAGCTTGAGGCTGGGCAAGTACCGGCATGGGAGATTGGCTGGGAATCACCAGTTCTGTTAACATTTTGGCTGCTGCTATTGTCTTTTTGATTTTTGTTTTTAAAATCTAACCTTTCCCTCCCCAATTTATTCCTTTTGAAAAGACTCGCACATGTGCCACCTGCATGTCAGTGGCTATTCTAAGTTGAATGTGCCTACCCTTGTCATATCACAGCTGCTATGCATCTTGAAGCAGGGCAAGTACTGGCAAGGGAGACTGGCTGGGAATCCGCAGTTGCGTTGACATTTTGGCTGCTGCTATTGTCATTTGGATTTTTGTTTTTAAAATCTAACCTTTCCCTCCTCATTTTATTCCTTTTGAAAAGACGCGCACAAGTGACAATTGCTCGTCAACGGCCATTTTAAGCTGAATGTGCCTGCCCTCATCAGTTTGCAGCCACTATGCAGCTTGAGGCAGGGCAAGTAACAGCATGGGAGACTGGCTCGGAATCACCGTTCTGTTGACATTTTGGCTGCTGCTATTGTCATTTGGATTTTTTGATTTTTGTTTTTAAAATCTAACCTTTCCCTCCCCATTTTATTCCTTTTGAAAAGACGTGCACATGTGACAGCTGCACGTCAAAGGCCATTTTAAGCTGAATGTGCCTGCCATCGTCAGATCGCAGCCGCTATGCAACTTGAGGCCGAGCAAGTACCGGCTTGGGAGACTGGCTGGGTATCTCCGGTTCCGTTAATATTTTGGCTGCTGCTATTGTCATTTGGATTTTTGGATTTTTGTTTTTAAAATCTAACCTTTCCCTCCCCATTTTATTCCTTTTGAAAAGACGCGCACAGGTGACATCAGCACGTCAATGGCCATTCTAAGCTGAATGTTCTTGCCCTCGTCAGATCGTGATTGCTATGCAGCTTGATGCTGGGAAAGTACTGGCATGGGAGACAGGCTAGGAATCCATAGTTCCGTTGACCTATTGGCTGCTGCTATTGTCAATTGATTTTTGGATTTTTGTTTTTAAAATCTAAACTTTCCCTCCCCATTTTATTCCTTTTGAAAAGACGCGCACAAGTGACATCTGCATGTAAACAGCCAGTCTAAGCTGAATGTGCTTACCCTTGTCAGATTGCAGCTGCTATGCAGCTTGAGGCTGGGCAAGTACTGGCATGGGAGACTGGCTGTAAATCACTGCATCCATTGACATTTTGGCTGCTGCTATTGTCATTTGGATTTTTGTTTTTAAAATCTAACTTTTCCCTCCCCATTTTATTCCTTTTTAAAAGATGCGCACTTGTGACATCTGCTTTTCAATGGCCATTCTAAGCTGAACGTGCTTCCCCTTGTCAGATTGCAGCTGCTACGTGGCTTGAGGCTAGGCAAGTAGTGGCATGGGAGACAGGCTAGGAATCCATAGTTCCGTTGACATTTTGGTTGCTGCTATTGTCAATGGATTTTTGGATTTTTTGTTTTTAGAATCTAAACTTTCCCTCCCGATTTTATTCCCTTTGAAAAGACGCGCACATGTGACATCTGCATGTCAACACACATTCTAAGCTGAATGTGCCTACCCTTGTCAGATTGCAGCCGCTATGCAGCTTGAAGCTGGGCAAGTACTGTCATGGGAGACTGGTTGGGTATCTTTGGTTCCATTGACATTTTGGCTGCTGCTTTTGTCATTTGGATTTTTGCATTTTTGTTTTTAAAATCTAACTTTTCCCTCCCCATTTTATTCCTTTTGAGAAGACGCGCACATGTGACATCTGCACATCACCGGCTATTTTTAAGATGTACCTGCCCTCGGCAGATCGCAGCCGCTATGCAGCTTGAGGCTGGGCAAGTACCAGCATGTGAGACTGAAAAGGAATCACCAGTTCTGTTAACATTTAGGCTGCTTTTCTCATTTGGATTTTTGTTTTTAAAATCTAACCTTTCCCTCCCCATTTTACTCCTTTTTAAAAGACACGCACATGTGCCATCTGCAAATCAACAGCTATTCTAAGCTAAATGTTCCTGCCTTCGTCAGATCGCAGCTGCTACGCAGCTTGAGGCTGGGCTTGTACTGGCATGGGAGACAGGCTGGGTATCCCCAGTTCCGTTAGCATTTTGGCTGCTGCTATTGTCATTTGGATTTTTGTTTTTAAAATCTTACATTTCCCTCCACATTTTATTCCTTTTGAAAAGACGTGCAAATGTAACATTTGCATGTCAACGGCCATTCAAAGCTGAATGTGCCTGCCTTTGTCAGATCACAACTGCTATGCAGCTTGAGCCTGGGCAAGTCCCAGCATGGGAGACTGGCTGGGAATCCCCTATTCCATTGACATTTTGGCTGCTGCTGTTGTTATTTGGATCTTTGCCTTTAAATCTAACTTTTCCCTCCCCATTTTATTCGTTTTGAAAAGACGCGCACATGGACCATTTGCTCGTCATCGGCCTTTCTAAGCTGAATGTGCTAACCTTCGTCAGATCGCAGATGCTATGCAGCTTGGGGTTGGGCAAGTACCAGCATGGGAGACTGGCTGGGAATCCCGAGTTCCATTGACATTCTCGCTTCTGCTATTGTCATTTGGATTTTTGTTTTTAAAATCTAACCTTTCCCTCCCCATTTTATTCCTTTTGAAAAGATGCGCACATGTGACATCTGCATGTTAATGGCCATACAAAGCTGAATGTGCCTTCCCTTGTCGGATCACAGCTGCTACACAGCTTGAGGTTGGGCAAGTACTGGAAAGGGAGACTCTCTGTGAATCCCCAGTTCTGTTGAAACTTTGGCTGCTGCTATTGTCATTTGGATTTTTGTTTTTAAAATCTAACCTTTCCCTCCCCATTTTATTCCTTTTGAAAGACGCGCATGACGTGCCCCCTGGGCCTGTGTCGTGCAGGGGAACCCGGAACCGGGTCTGTTGTAGAATGCTGGGGGTTATAGTCTCCGTATGGCGGTGACCCGGTCCGTGCCCAGGGTGGTCAAACCAGTGGCAGTCTTAATGTATAGCAAATGTCCGACTACGCCACCCGTGGATTGCGGTCAGTGGGGACCGCCGCTGCGCTGCCGACTGCTGAGGCTGATGTTGTTTGCGCAGCCGAGTATGGGATAACTCCCCACGGGAGAAGTATTGCCTCAGGGCAGCTAATGTGAGAGATGATGGGAGTGATGGTGTGAGGGTCCCAGTGCTAATGGTGCTGGTGCGGCAAGGAATCACTGAGACGTGAGGTGCAGTTCAGGGTCTTTACTGATGGTACAAGGCAGACCCTCCCGGGAGTACTGGCTAGTATAAGGGGCCTGGTCAGTCTGCGAGCAAGCAGGAGTTCCCCTGGCCAGGTGGAGTTGTAGGCCTCCCCGTTTATTTGCACTCTTCCTGGCTACCTTGCTGTCAGCGGTTACAAGTAGCCCACGTCCCTGAGTATACCGTGTGGTGCTCACCCGTATGGCTGGTGACTTGGGGCATTCTGTTAGCCTCCGCTCCTGAATGGCGGCACTGGTCCCTTCTTTGTGACTGAACCTCCGGGTTTCTATGGCCATAGAACCTGGAATCCCCTGCCGGCTGGTTTCTGCTGCTGGGTATATATCAGTCCCCACAGCCTCGGACTCCTGTGTCCGGTTTTAGTAACTTCAGCCAGGGCGAGCTATATCTCTGCTCACAGCCCCTGGCCTTCTGCCTCTGCTCCTACACAGCTCCTGATGTATCTTTTCCTGTGTCTGCAGCTTCACTCTAGGCTCTGACTGCTCTGCTTGTTCTGCAGGCTCTGTCTCTGTCTCACCTAATCCCGCCCCAGACCCAGTTTATAAGGGCAGATTCCTCCCCTCCCAGGTCTGGGCGGGCAGTGTTGCATGCTTAGGGCTCCTGACCAGAGAAACCTCCCACTTGCTCTCAGACATAATATCTCTATTACTGTGGCAACCAGACCCCTGGGGTGTCACATTACCCCCCTAGTAAATTTTAGTAGTCCGGGACTAAACACATTTTTAAAACATAATAACGGGGTATAACAATAATACAATAACATATTTACAAGAAGCCTTAGTTCTTTAAAGGTCACGGCGTGTCCGCAACCGGGTGTCCATATCACCCAAGGTGAAGCTTTAAGCGAAGTAGGGGACCTGTCCAAAGCAAACCCCTTGCGTTGTCCTTGGGCGTGGCTGCAAGGGTAGACTAACTACTTTGGGCCGCAAGGATGCCACGCCAGACAGGTTTTCTCTTCCGCGGCCGTCTTCGCAAGAGGCACCAAGGTGCAACTATCTACAAAACTGTTCCGGTTATCTAGCGTCCATAACCTGTTAGTCCATAAAAATCTGCAGGGCAACTGAGAAACATAATTAATAACAGGCAACAAACATAAACCATAAACAGTTAGCAGATAAATTCACAGTGCATTAGTTTAGATTCTCCAGCGAGCGGGCATCTGACCTCTAGTGACTCTAGTGGACCTACGGAGCTCACTAACTGGTTCTGCACTACAGGGTGTAGGAGGTGTTATGGGTAAGCTGGGCAGCTGTCTGTGCACTCTTTGGCTCACTAGGGGCACGGCAGGCTCACTACTAGCAGAGGGTTGATCCTCCTGTACTGTTGGTGTGGACTCTTCTGCCTCTTGGGCCGGCTGCTCTTCCAGCTCTACCGATTCCTCTGTAGGCACTTGAGGGGCTGGCTGGAGAAAGGTGAGGACGGGTACAACGACAGCGCCGTTTACTTGTGTCCAAGACCAGGGGAAGTCTCCGAGTATGGTACTGATCATTTCTCCCCTTTCCTCTGCGGGTTGAGGGTTTCCTTGATCTTCTTCAGGGCTTTGCAGCTGTTCGGGACACTTCTTCTGGTGGTCTCTGGAGACAATGGCTGTGGTTTCTCCTCCATCCTTACTGATTACGCAGATTTTTGGGTTCTCATGGCTTGATGGCAGTACGGTGTATGGGTCCTTCTCCCACTGGTCGTCCAATTTGTGGAGCCGCCTCTTCCTCTTCAAGACCTGCTCTCCAGCTACCAGAGGAACAGCGGGAGCATACTAGTTATAAGCCTTCTCTTGCCTTTATCTAGCTTGAGACAGACTTCGCTCGACGCTCTCCTGTACTTTCCGATACTGCTGCTGCCGTTCTGTATCCCAGTCTGCCTCTGGCAAGGTGTCCTCAGGCGTCAGGACTCCCATATCCAGGTCAATAGGCAGCTTACCAGGTCTTGCTCTCATTAGGTAAGCCAGGGTACAGTTGGTGGAACCTACAGGGATGTGGTTATACAGGTCCACCAGATCGGGCAGTTTCTCAGGCCACAGACTGCATTCCTCCAGGGGCAATGTTTTTAGCAGATCTATCACCACCTGGTTCATCTTCTCGCAGAGTCCATTGGTTTGAGGGTGATAGGGCGTTATTCTTATCTTCTTGAAGCCATACAGGTTGCAGAACTCCTGGAAGACCTCCGCTTCGAAGGCTGGTCCTTGGTCTGTCAACACTTGGTCCGGGTACCTGTGTGGATGGCAGAAGTGCTGCTGGAAGGCTCTAGCTGCTGTTTGAGCCGTTAAGTCCTTGACCGGGACCACCACCAGGAACCGGGAGTAATGATCTACGATTGTGAGGGCGTAGACATGCCCAGATCTGCTTGGAGCCAGTTTCACATGGTCCAGGGCTACCAGTTCCAGTGGCTGTCTGGTGATGATGGGCTGCAGGGGAGTCTTCTGGCTGGCTCGGTCTTTTCTTCTCAGGTGGCACGGGCCACAGTCTCTGCACCACCTCTCGATGGCTCCTCTCATGCCTACCCAGTAGAACCGTTCACGCAACAAGAACTCCAGCTTCTTCCATCCGAAATGCCCTGCTCCGTTGTGGTATGCCTCCAGAACCATAGCCGTGTCTCGTCTTGGGACCACTACCTGCCAGGTCAACTCATGTGTTCGAGAGTTAACCATTCTCCGGCACAGCTTCTCCCTGTAGAGGAACAGCTTACTTTTCTCCTTCCACAGTTGCTTGGTCTCCTCCGGAGCATCTGGGTCAAGATGGGCATCGGCCTGGGTCAGAATTTCCTTCACCAAATGGACTGTGGGATCACTGTCTTGCGTCTCCGCCCAGTTGTAGTGGGGCAAGGGAATGAACGTCACAGAGCGCCTGTCCTTCACACGGTGGGAATACAGGGTAATCCCATGACGGTGGAACGCAGGGAGCTCAACTTCTTCCAGATCTTCAGGATCTTCCCCTACGTCCGGTAAGTTCGGCATTCCACACAGGGAATCCGCGTTGGCATTTGAGCGTCCTACCCGGTATTTGATGGTGAATTCAAAGTTGGACAGGCGGGCCATCCATCTCTGTTCCAGGGCACCGAGCCTTGCAGTGTCCAGGTGTGTCAACGGGTTGTTATCCGTGTACACGGTGAATTTGGAGGAGGCAAGGTAATGCTTGAAACGTTCGGTCACTGCCCACACTACTGCCAGGAACTCCAGCTTGAATGAGCTATAATTCTCAGGGTTCCTCTCCGTGGGCCGTAGCTTTCGGCTGGCGTAAGCGATTACCTGTTCTTTCCCTTGCTGGATCTGGGACAGTACGGCTCCTAGCCCGATGTTGCTTGCGTCCGTGTGGAGGATAAAGGGCTGGCTGTAGTCTGGATATGCCAGGATTTCATCCCCCGTGAGGGCCATCTTCAGCTGGCAGAAGGACTCCTCTTCCAGCTTTTCCCACCTAAAGGGCGGCTTCTGGTTTTTGGCTTTCCGAGATTGACCTATCAGGAGGTCTTGCATAGGGGCTGCCATTTTTGTGAAACCGGGAATGAATCTTCGGTAGTAGCCTACCAACCCGAGGAACTGCCGCACTTCCTTTATGCTGGAGGGTCTTGGCCAGTCCTTAATCACAGTGATCTTATCAGGGTCAGGAGCCACTCCGTCAGCACTCACCACGTGTCCCAGGTATTACACCTTTGGTTTCAGGACGTGACACTTGGAGGGTTTCACCTTTAGGCTGTAGTTTGCCAGAGCTTCGAACACTTCTGCCAGGTGTTTCAGGTGGTCCTCGTAGGTCGTGGAATAGACGATGACATCGTCGAGATATAACAGGACCGTCTCGAAGTTCCGGTGTCCCAGACAGCATTCCATCAACCGTTGGAAGGTTCCTGGTGCGTTGCAGAGCCCGAACGGCATACAGTTAAATTCGCTGAGACCCATCGGGGTGGTGAATGCGGTCTTCTCCCGGTCCGCCTCTGCTACAGGAACCTGCCAGTACCCGCTAGTGAGATCCAAAGTAGAGAAGAAGTTAGCAGATTTTAATGCAGCTAAGGACTCTTCTATCCTTGGTAGCGGGTACGCATCTTTGTGTGTGATACGGTTGACCTTCCTGTAGTCTACACACATTCTCATGGTGTTGTCTTTCTTTTTCACTTTTTCACTAAGACTAGTGGAGCTGCCCAGGGGCTACAGCTGTCCCTGATTACCCCAGCCTCCTTCATGTCTCTAAGCATCCCCTTGGCGTGTTGGTAGTGTGCCGGGGGTACGGGTCGGTATCTCTCCTTTATGGGAGGATGGTCTCCCGTGGGGATGTGGTATTCTACCCCCTTTACTCGCCCGAAGTCTAGCGGGTGTTTACTAAACACTCTCTCGTACTCTCCAACCACCCGATAGACTCCCTGTTTCTGGTGTGAGGGAGTGGAGTCAGTACCCAAATGTAGTTGCTGACACCAGTCCTCCATTAGTTTCTTAGAGCCGTTACCTTCCTCTGGTTGAGATGGAGGCAAGGGTTCCACGGCCTGTACAGAGTTCTGGTTAATGGTAAACAATTTGGCTAGCGTGGCATACCGGGGCAGGTGTACTTCTCTCTCCCCGATATTTATGATGCGAACGGGCACCTTACCATGGCGTACATCGATCACCCCCCGTGCTGTCAAAATGGTGGGCCTACTGTCTGAGTAGACGGGTTCTACCATTGCTTGGTAGTCTCTACCTCTTAGACCAATAGCTGCCCGGCACCAAATCATCATCTCACTTTTTGGGGGCATGGCAATAGGGAACGGGTCACACATTCTCACGCTACCTATCTCACCACCAGATAGTTCCACCTGTTGCCGCTTCATCAGTGCCCGGATCTCTTTTTGGAGCACATGCTGCTGGCCGGAACTGGCATTCTTGGCAACCTGCTGTAAAATGAGAATCACCTCTGCAAGACAATTTTCAATCACATTAGTTCCCAAGGTTATTCTAGGGTGACTCTCATGACGGTCTATGTCAACTATAATCAGTCCTTGTGCCGCCAGTTCGACTTTACCGATCTTAATGGTCACCTCTTTGAATCCCACCTGTGGCACGGGCTGACCATTGCTGGCGATGATACTCAGGTCGTCATCTGGGTAGCGGGTTATGTCCGAGTCATTCCAGTACTGTTTAAAGAGCACGTACGGGATGGTGGTCACCTGTGACCCAGTGTCTAGTAGGGCACTCATAGGAATGCCATCCAGCACCACAGGCAAGATTGGATGTCCCCCTACGTATTTATCACGCCAGTTTGATGGGCCTGATGGTCTTATGCCTGGGAGTTGGCCCTCTACCCCAGGTTGTGCCCGTTTAACCCCTTCAGGACCCAGCCTATTTTGACCCTAAAGACCTTGGCATTTTTGTCAATTCTGACCAGTGTCCCTGGAACTCTCTGGAACACTTCAACGGATCCTAGCGATTCTGAGACTGTTTTTTCGTGACATATTGGGCTTCATGTTAGTATTAAATTTAGGTCGATAATATTTGCGTTTATTTGTGAAAAAATCAAAAATATGGGAAAAAATTTGAAAATTTTGCAATTTTCAAATTTTGAATTTTTATTCTACTAAACCAGAGAGTGATGTGACACAAAATAGTTAATAAATAACATTTCCCACATGTCTACTTTACATCAGCACAATTTTGGAAAAAAAAAAAATTTTGGTAGGAAGTTTGAAGGGTTCAAAAATCATCAGCAATTTATCTTTTTTCCAGCAAAATTTACAAAACCATTTTTTTAGTGACCACATCACATTTGAAGTCCCTTTGAGGGGTCTTTATGACAGAAAACACCCAAAAGTGACACCATTCCAAAAACTGCACCCCTCAAGCTACTCAAAACTACATTCAAGAAGATTATTAACCCTTCAGGTGCATCACAGGAACTAAAGCCACATGGAAGAAAAAAATGAACATTTTTATTTTTCTAACAAAAATTTTCTTTTAGCCTAAATTTTTTAATTTTCACATGGGTAACAGGATAAAATGCATCCTAAAATTTGTTGGTGAATTTCTCCTTAGTACACTGATACCTCATATGTGGTCATAAACCACTGTTTGGGCACACGGCAGGGCTCAGAAGGGAAGGAGCGCCATTTTACTTTTTGAATGGAAAATTAGCTCCAAAAGTCAAATTGCGCTCCTTCTCTTCTGAGCCCTGCCATGCGCCCAAACAGTGGTTTATGACCACATATGAGGTATCAGTGTACTCAGGAGAAATTGACCAATACAATTTAGGATGCATTTTATCCTGTTACCCATGTGAAAATTAAAAAATTTAGGCTAAAAGAAAATTTTTGTGAAAAAAAAAGTACTTTTTTGTTTTCACAAATCATTTTGTGAAGCACCTGGGGGTTCCAAGTGCTCACTATGCATCTAGATAGGAGCCTTGGGGGGTCTAGTTTCCAAAATGGGGTTACTTGTGGGGGAGCTCCACTGTTTAGGCACATTAGGGGCTCTCCAAACGCAACATGGTGTCCGCTTACAATTTGAGCCGATTTTCCATTCATTTTGTTAGCGGACACCATGTCGCGTTTGGAGAGCCGCTGTGTGGCCAAACATTGGAGTTCCCCCACAAGTGACCCCATTTTGGAAACTAGACCCCCCAAGGCACCTATCTAGATGCATAGTGAGCACTTGAAACCCCCAGGTCCTTCACAAATTAATCCGTAAAAATAAAAAAGTGTTTTTTTTTCCACTTTTTCATTTTTATGAATCAATTTGTGAAGCACATGGGTGTTCCAAGTGCTCACTGTGCATCTAGATAGGTGCCTTGGGGGGTCTAGTTTCTAAAATGGGGTCACTTGTGGGGAAGCTCTAATGTTTGGCCACACAGCGGCTCTCCAAACGCAACATGGTATCCGCTAACAAATTGTCAGCTCAAATTGTTAGAAGACACCATGTTGCGTTTGGAGAGCCGCTGTGTGGCCAAACATTGGAGCTCCCCCACAAGTGACCCCATTTTGGAAACTAGACCCCCCACGGCACCTATCTAGATGCATAGTGAGCACTTGGAACCCCTAGGTCCTTCACAAATTAATCCGTAAAAATAAAAAAGTGTTTTTTTTCCACTTTTTCATTTTTATGAATCAATTTGTGAAGCACCTGGGGGTTCCAAGTGCTCACTATGCATCTAGATAGGTGCCTTGGGGGGTCTAGTTTCCAAAATGGGGTCACTTGTGGGGGAGCTCCAATGTTTGGGCACACAGCGGCTCTCCAAAAGCAACATGGTGTCGGCTAACAAATTGTCGGCTCAAATTGTTAGAAGACACCATGTTGCGTTTGGAGAGCCGCTGTGTGCCCAAACATTGGAGCTTCCCCACAAGTGACCCCACTTTGAAACTAGACCCCCCAAGGCACCTATCTAGATGCATAGTGAGCACTTGGAACCCCCAGGTCCTTCACAAATTAATCCGTAAAAATAAAAAAGTGTTTTTTTTTCCACTTTTTCATTTTTATGAATCAATTTGTGAAGCACCTGGGGGTTTCTAGTGCTCACTATGCATCTAGATAGGTGCCTTGGGGGGTCTAGTTTCCAAAATGGGGTCACTTGTTGGGGAGCTCCAATGTTTGGGCACACAGGGACTCTCCAAACGCAACATGGTTCCAATTTGTTAGTGGACACCATTGTGTAGTGTATGTCAGGTTGGTGTGCGGTGTGGTATATTGTAGTGTATACACCACACACACACACACACACTACAACACACACACCAACCTGACATAGCCTCCTAAGCTGACTACGCCCTAGACTGGGATCAGTGGGACGGGCGGGACATTTTGTGTGCTGTGTGCGTGTGTAAAAAAAAAAAAAAAAAATCGAAACTTTATTATAGTGTGAGTGTACGTGTGTGCGTGTGTGTGTGTGTGCTTGGTGTAACCTTCTGCAGTCACGTGTGGGGGCTGTCAGGCGTAGGGGGCTGTCAGGCGTAGGAGGCTGTCAGGCGTAGGGGGGGCTGAAGAGATGGAGGAGCCAGCAGCTGCAGCAAGGGGGGTGATCACTGGGGCAGGAGCCGGCAGCAGCAAGGGGGGTGATCACTGGGGCAGGAGCCGGCAGCAGCAAGGGGGGTGATCACTGGGGCAGGAGCCGGCAGCAGCAAGGGGGGTAGGAGGCCGGCAGCATCAGGGGGGTGATTACTGGGGCAGAAAGCGGTGCAGGAGCCAGCAGCAGGGGGGTGATCACTGGGATGGGGGGGTGCACACTGGGGATGGGGAGTGAATACTGGAGACAGGTGGGGGTGAACACTGGGGACAGGGGGGGTGAACACTGGGGACAGGGGGGGGTGAACACTGGGGACAGGGGGGGGTGAACACTGGGGGGTGAACACTGGGGACAGGGGGGGTGAACACTGGGGGGAGGGGTGATTATTGGGAGGTGGGGGGTGATATCACTGGGACTGGGGGATGGTGGGCTTGATCACAGGAGCAGGGCATTTACACTGAGCCTGCTGCTGCTGTGATCACAGTCCACCGGCTGTCAGAAGGAGAGCAGCAGCCGGAGGATGAAGACGTGGGAGAGGGAGCAGAGGGAGCGGAGGTCGGGGTGCAGGTATGAAAGTGGAGGGGGGGTGGAGGGGGGGGCAGGGTGGAGTGGAGGGGGGGTCGGGGGGGAGCGGGGGCAATACTACCTGATGCAGATCAGCGGCAGCAGGCGATCAGCGGCGGCAGAAGCGATCCACGAGCTCAGCAGCAGAGGGTCCACGGGGGGGCAGCAGCAGAGGGTCCACAGGGGGCAGCAGCAGAGGGTCCACAACGGCCGGCACACGATCCATGGATGGGCAGTTGCGGCCATCATTAAAAACTCCCTCCACATCTGATTGGGGCTAGTATCCATGTGACGCTAGCCCCCCAATCAGATCTGGGGGGAGGGGGGGGGGCAGAGGTGACACTCCCCCCAGCCAATGGCTGATGCTGTAAGCATCAGGCCATGCCCAGATTTAAATATTACACCAATTTTCATTGGTGAAATATTTAATTCATACCGATTGGCAGTTTCATTAAAAGTGAAAATGAAACAGCCAATCGGAGGGGTCCCAGGCACGGGGGGGTTAATCCACCCCCCGGGGGGTCGACTTCAGGATGTCCAGTTGCAGTAGCAACTGTGAAACCTGAGCGACCCCGCTCGCAGGCGCTGCAGGGGCTCTTTCCCTCCATGTCACAGACGCTGTGACATGGGTCGGGAAGGAACTGTTTTCCATGTCACAAACGGTGTGACATGGGTCGGGAAGGGGTTAAATGACAGTACCTTGCCACATGTCCGGGTTGATTGCAGCGGCGGCAGATGGGTCGTCCGTCCTCGTTGTATCTGTCGCTGGGTCTTCCTCTGGCCCGTGGGGTCCTCCTCAGTCGGTGCCACGGGACGTCCTCCGGTCCGGATTCCAGCTGGATCTTTCCTGGAGAAGAGACCTGTAAAGACTGCACAGTTCTGGTTAGCGCGGCAACGCTCTTAGTCAGCTCTTGGACATGATGGTGCAGGTCTGTTGCTGGGTTATTGTTCAAAGCCTGCGCATCAGCTCCCACAGGCCCTGCAGACAAGGGCGCCGTCTCCTGGTGGTAAGTGATAGCAGGGCGCCTGTGGGTCACAGCACCATCTGGTGCCGGTTCTCGGAGCACCCGGATGGCTCTGTCCTTGAACTGTGCAAAGTCCAGGTCAGGGTCCTGTAAGGCCATTGACCGCAACTGGGTTCGGTGGGCATTGCACAGTAGACCCTCAATAAATTGTTCAGTCAACAGCTTATCTTCATTTCCCACGCTGCCAGGGTCTGCCTGCTTAATGGCTCTCAGGGCCTCTTGTAGGTTTAGAGCATAGTCTCTTATACTCTCATGTGCCCGATATTTAAACCAGTAAAATCTGAGCTTTATTTCGGCTGAGGTGCTGGTATCAAATGTGTCTTTCAGCCGGGCTAGTATTTCTCTGACAGTCCTCTTCCTCCCAGGTGGCCAGGACTTTACCTCCCTTTGGGCTGCCCCGATTAATTGGGCCACCAGGATGCTCACTTTTTGCTCTTCTGTGAGAGGGTACACCTGGAAGAGGCTATCCAGTCTTTCTCTAAAGTCATTTAGAGTATGTGACTCCCCTGAGTACTGGGGTAGCCAGGTTGCCCCCGGGATATAGGGCATGGTGAATGGCATGACTGCTGCAGCGGTTGCGCTGGCGGTGGCTGTGGCAGTGGAGCTCCCCTCGGTGTCCGGCATCCTCCTCCCCCCTAGTGGACCGTGGCCTACCTTGCGATGCTCTTCTTCCGTAGGCCGCGGCTCCGCAGTCGATCGTCGGGGTTGAGGACCTGGCGTCGCGCTCCGATGACGTCAGCGTCGCTCTTCCTCCCTTCCAGGACCTTGCGCAGCGTCAGAGCGTGGGGCGGAGCTTCGGATCTCGCGCGCTTTCGGCGTCCACGCCCCTCTTCTTCCCGTGCGGCGTCCCGAAGATGGCGTCCGAAGGCGGGAAGCAGCTGTGGATGGCGGGAAGAAGGCAGAAGACGGTGGGAAACGGTCCAAGATGGCGTCTGATGGCGGGAATCGGCTCCGAATGGCGGGAAACGACTCCGGACGGCGGGAAACTTCACCACAGGTAAGTATAAAAGTCTCTTTTTCAGGCACGCAGTACCCGGTGGTTGCGGGCAAGAAATCCTGCCGACTACGCCAAAGTTGACGCGCCCCCTGGGCCTGTGTTGTGCAGGGGAACCCGGAACCGGGCCTGTTGTAGAATTCTGGGGGTTGTAGTCTCCGTGTGGTGGTGACCCGGTCCGTGCCCAGGGTGGTCAAACCAGTGGCAGTCTTAATGTATAGGAAATGTCCGACTACACCACCCGTGGATTGCGGTCAGGTGGGACCGCCGCTGCGCTGCCGACCGCTGAGGCTGATGTTGTTTGCGCAGCCGAGTATGGGATAACTCCCCACGGGAGAAGTATTGCCTCAGGGCAGCTAATGTGAGAGATGATGGGAGTGATGGTGTGAGGGTCCCAGTGCTAATGGTGCTGGTGCGGCAAGTAATCACAGAGACGTGAGGTGCAGTTCAGGGTCTTTACTGATGGTACAAGGCAGACCCTCCCGGGAGTACAGGCTAGTATAAGGGGCCTGGTCAGTCTGCGAGCAAGCAGGAGTTCCCCTGGCCAGGTGGAGTTGTAGGCCTCCCCGTTTATCTGCACTCTTCCTGGCTACCTTGCTGTCAGCGGTTACAAGTAGCCCACGTCCCTGAGTATACCGTGTGGTGCTCACCCGTATGGCTGGTGACTTGGGGCCTTCTGTTAGCCTCCGCTCCTGGATGGCGGCGCTGGACTTCTGGACTTCACACGAATCACCCGATCGCAGACCCACAAATGGTGGTAAATATCTCTTCCAAAACTCTCAGCGTTGCACAAACATCAGTTTTACAAAAGGGACTCTCTTTCTGCCCCACATACAAATACAACACTTTTAAACTAGATATGGAACTACAACGCTTTTACCGTACCCTACGCTTGAAAACCCATTTTGCTAATAATCCTTTCAGCGTCACCCCTCCAGAATCCATGGCCGACATCACAGCCCAAGACTTAGGTCTCCGCTCTAAGAGCAAATATAGGCCTCCTCGAGGCACACATCCACTGGAAACCTTTATAGGATTCGTGGATGGGGCGTTTCAACAATTACGCTCCAATATCGACTAGGGAAGGGCACATTATCAGACCAATCTCTCTCCCCTTGATCGACAGGCCCTACGGAGTCTGCAAGAGGACAAAGATTTGATTATAAAGCCAGCTGACAAAGGTGGAGCGATAGTAGTCATGAACAAGTGCGATTACATCTCGGAAATTTTGAGACAACTTAGTGATGAGTCCACATACCGTAAACTCTCTACGGACCCGACTACAAAAACACAGACACTCATCATTTCGACACTACAACGGTTTTTAACAGCCAAGGTGATTGACTTGAAAACGTACGAGTATTTAATTAATCCACATCCAATCATACTGGTATTTTATGTCCTACCCAAAATCCACAAAAGTCTCACCCAACCTCCTGGGCGCCCCATAGTGGCCTCCACGGATTCTATTTTATCACCCCTTGCAATTTTCTTAGAAAAGATTCTTACACCACTTACCCAAAAAAGTCCATCTTATCTATTAGACACAGGGGCCTTTTTAGAGACTATGAAAGCACTCAAACAAGTTCCTCCAGAAGCCATCTTAGTGTCCCTAGATGTCACAAGTCTCTATACATCGATTCCCCATGACCGGGGTATCCAAGCGGTTGAACAAATGCTGAAGGACTCAAACACCAATCCATCGATTATAGATCTAGCCGTAGAACTACTAACAATAGTTCTTACACACAATTACTTCCTCTTTCAGGATACATTTTACGTGCAGACCAAGGGGACCGCAATGGGCTCAAATGTAGCCCCCCCTTACGCAAACTGTTACATGTCTACTTTTGAGACACAGTTTGTATACAAGAATCAACTGTTCCAAGAGCATTCCATTTTATGGAAGCGTTACATAGACAACATCTTTTGCATCTGGACAGGTTCCCAGGACACCTTAGATGAATTCTGCAGGTCCCTCAACACCGCCTGCCCTGGTCTACATTTCACTCTGAACTATCACCCACACCAGATCAACTTCCTAGATACTTTAGTCATCAAAGATGGCTAAGGACTATTAACCACTGACATCTACAGGAAACCCACAGATCGCAACACATTACTACATTTTTCAAGCAACCACCCAGCCCCTATGAAACATGCTATCCCCAAATCGCAATTTCAGAGGGTTGAACGCATTGTGTCCGATACAACATTACGCGAAGTCAGATTACAAGAGATGACACGGAAATTTGAAGAAAGAGGATACCCTCAGTATCTTCTACGTGAATCACAGGACAGCCGCACACAACCACGACCAGACACATCTGATCTCATTCCATTTGTCCACACATATCACCCCCTAGCTTACACTATACACCGTACGATACGGAAACATTGGAATATTCTCCAAACAGGTTACCCGACCATCAAATCCTTTCATCAACCCTTCTTACCGTGCTTCAAAAGAGCACCAAACATCAGAGACTCATTAGTCCGAGCTGACATAAGGACAACGTCCCTTGGTTCCAGCCAAAGATTTCTACAAACTCCTAAGAAAGGAACCTTCCCATGTCTCCATTGCCATCAGTGCCATAACATCCTTAGAGGCGATACTATTCATCATCCACAAACAGGCAGAAAATATACAATTAAGGATTACTACACCTGTGATACAAATTTTGTCGTATACCTAGTTAAGTGCCCTTGCAGCCTTGTCTACGTTGGGGAAACGACCCAACCCATTAAAGATAGAATCTCGAAGCACAAATCTACCATCAGACGCAAAAATTTACTTCTACCTCTCCCCCAACACTTCACGGCAGCAGGACACAATGTGTCCCAATTGCGGTTTCAAGTTATAGAGCAAATTAAACCACCCCGTCGTGGGGGTAATCGAATCCAGACCCTCAAGCAGAGAGAGGCATTCTGGATTCATGAACTGCAGTCCCTTCATCCCAAAGGACTTAACAAGGACTATGATCTGCACTCATTCATCTAAACCTACCTGGTCCCAATCCGTCCCAATAGGGACCTAGGTTTATTTATATGTTTATACTTTTTACTTTACAAGGAGTTAACACCCGCAATCCGATATTCATTTGCCATTTATTAATAGGGACCAAGATTCATGTATGCTTATCTATAATGTGGCGATTGGCTGTATAAGGGTATCATCGCAGTATTCCTGTGTGTTTTACTGCACTGTGTCTTATAACTCGATTTAACATTGTATTTCATATTTCAGATGAAGGATCCATACCCATCCTCATTCTCCTATATCCCTCCTGCACTCTGCAACCCCTTCTCTCGATGGTGGAACGCTCCTTGCCATTCTTTTCCGGCAGTGGAACACATCACTTCGATACAGAAACCACTTCCTGGTCCCTGGAACGCACCTACACGTCGGCTGACACGCACGCACGTGCGCATGCGCGGCGCCGGACCAATCAGATGCCGGCACTCCCTTTTTCGCGTCACTTCCTGTGACGTCACCGCATCGAGCGCTAATTACCAGCACATTCAAACTTCCTCATTGGCTGGCAGCCAAACCCTCCTCTCCTCTAATAATATTTGTAGCCAGTCTCCAAGTCGTGCCCACTGCTCACATCCAGCGGTGGATACCGCGATCGATGCAGCACCTCTCCTATACTTCATGGCACAAACAGTATGTCTACCTCCCTTATAGTCCTCACCCCATTATAGCCCCATATATCCTTCCATTACCTCATAGTATGCACTTTCTCCATAGGAATCCCTGTATTGGGTCCCATCTCCTTCTCTTTTCCTGCTCCCATCCCAGTAACTTGGTAGGTTGCCCCCTTTTTTTGCATCACTGTTGGACAAAAGGTTACATAGACACATAGACCTTTATTTATATGTTTTGTATACATAATCTGTGACTTTATAATCACTATAATGTTTGTATTCTATATCTGTTCATTTTGTTTACATGCAGTACACTGATGAAGGTCTTGTCGACCGAAACGTCTTTAGTGTGGACTGCAAATAAAAGTATCTTATTATACCATTTGGTGTGCTGAGGTTATCGCGACATTTCAAGGCTTTGGACCCAACTCATGCACCCAGGTCCAGTAGTGCTGCGTTTTCTTCTAAATGGTCCCTTCTTTATGACTGAGCCTCCGGGCTTCTATGGCCAGAGGACCTGGAATCCCCTGCCGGCTGGTTTCTGCTGCTGGGTATATATCAGTCCCCACAGCCTCGGACTCCTGTGTCCGGTTTTAGTAACTTCAGCTAGGGCGAGCTATATCTTTGCTCACAGCCCCTGGCATTCTGCCTCTGCTCCTACAGAGCTCCTGATGTATATTTTCCTGTGTCTGCAGCTTCACTCTAGGCTCTGACTGCTCTGCTTGTTCTGCAGGCTCTGTCTCACCTAATCCCGCCCCAGACCAAGTTTATAAGGGCAGATTCCTCCCCTCCCAGGTCTGGGCGGGCAGTGTTGCATGCTTAGGGCTCCTGACCAGAAAAACCTCCCACTTGCTCTCAGACATAATATCTCTATTACTGTGGCAACCAGACCCCTGGGGTGTCACATTCCCCCCTAATAAATTTTAGTAGTCCGGGACTAAACACATTTTTAAAACATAATAACAGGGTATAACAATAATACAATAACATATTTACAAGAAGCTTTAGTTCTTTAAAGGTCATGGCGTGTCCGCAACCGGGTGTCCATATCACCCAAGGTGAAGCTTTAAGCGAAGTAGGGGACCTGTCCAAAGCAAACCCCTTGCGTTGTCCTTGGGCGTGGCTGCAAGAGTAGACTAACTACTTTGAGCCGCAAGGAGGCCACGCCAGACAGGTTTTCTCTTACGCGGCCGTCTTCGCAAGAGGCACCAAGGTGCAACTATCTACAAAACTGTTCCGGTTATCTAGCGTACATAACCTGTTAGTCCATAAAAATCTGCAGGGTAACTGAGAAACATAATTAATAACAGGCAACAAACATAAACCATAAACAGATAGCAGATAAATTCACAGTGCATTAGTTTAGATTCTCCAGCGAGCGGGCATCTGACCTCTAGTGACTCTAGTGGACCTACGGAGCTCACTAACTGGTTCTGCACTACAGGGTGTAGGAGGTGTTATGGGTAAGCTGGGCAGCTGTCTGCGCACTCTTTGGCTCACTAGGGGCACGGCAGGCTCACTACTAGCAGAAGGTTGATCCTCCTGTACTGCTGGTGTGGACTCTTCTGCCTCTTGGGCCGGCTGCTCTTCCAGCTCTACCGGTTCCTCTGTAGGCACTTGCAGGGCTGGCTGGAGAAAGGTGAGGACGGGTACCATGACAGCGCCGTTTACTTGTGTCCAAGACCGGGGGAAGTCTCCGAGTACGGTACTGATCATTTCTCCCCTTTCCTCTGCGGGTTGAGGGTTTCCTTGATCTTCTTCAGGGCTTTGCAGCTGCTCGGGACACTTCTTCAGGTGGTCTCTGGAGACAATGGCTGTGGTTTCTCCTCCATCCTTACTGATTACGCAGATTTTTGGGTTCTCATGGCTTGATGGCAGTACGGTGTATGGGTCCTTCTCCCACTGGTCGTCCAACTTGTGGAGCCGCCTCTTCCTCTTCAAGACCTGCTCTCCAGGTACCAGGGGAACAGCGGGAGCATACTGGTTATAAGCCTTCTCTTGCCTTTCTCTAGCTTGAGACAGACTTCGCTCGACGCTCTCCTGTACTTTCCGATACTGCTGCTGCCGTTCTGTATCCCAGTCTGCCTCTGGCGAGGTGTCCTCAGGCGTCAGGACTCCCATATCCAGGTCAATAGGCAGCTTACCAGGTCTTGCTCTCATTAGGTAAGCCGGGGTACAGTTGGTGGAACCTACAGGGATGTGGTTATACAGGTCCACCAGATCGGGCAGTTTCTCAGGCCACAGACTGTGTTCTTCCAGGGGCAATGTTTTTAGCAGATCTATCACCACCTGGTTCATCTTTTCGCAGAGTCCATTGGTTTGAGGTTGATAGGGCGTTGTTCTTATCTTCTTGCAGCCATACAGGTTGCAGAACTCCTGGAAGACCTCCGCTTCGAAGGCTGGTCCTTGGTCTGTCAACACTTGGTCCGGGTACCCGTGTGGACGGCAGAAGTGCTGCTGGAAGGCTCTAGCTGCTGTTTGAGCCGTTAAGTCCTTGACCGGGACCACCACCAGGAACCGGGAGTAATGATCTACGATTGTGAGGGCGTAGACATACCCAGATCTGCTTGGAGCCAGTTTCACATGGTCCAGGGCTACCAGTTCCAGTGGCTGTCTGGTGATGATGGGCTGCAGGGGAGTCTTCTGGCTGGCTCGGTCTTTTCTTCTCAGGTGGCACGGGCCACAGTCTCTGCACCACCTCTCGATGGCTCCTCTCATGCCTACCCAGTAGAACCGTTCACGCAACAAGAACTCCAGCTTCTTCCATCCGAAATGCCCTGCTCCGTTGTGGTATGCCTCCAGAACCATAGCCGCGTCTCGTCTTGGGACCACTACCTGCCAGGTCAACTCATGTGTTCGAGAGTTAACCATTCTCCGGCACAGCTTCTCCCTGTAGAGGAACAGCTTACTTTTCTCTTTCCACAGTTGCTTGGTCTCCTCCGGAGCATCTGGGTCAAGACGGGCATCGGCCTGGGTCAGAATTTCCTTCACCAAATGGACTGCGGGATCAATGTCTTGCGTCTCTGCCCAGTTGTAGTGGGGCAAGGGATTGAACGTCACGGAGCGCCTGTCCTTCACACGATGGGAATACAGGGTAATCCCATGACGGTGGAACGCAGGGAGCTCAACTTCTTCCAGATCTTCTGGATCTTCCCCTACGTCCGGTAAGTTCGGCATTCTAGACAGGGCATCCGCGTTGGCATTTGAGGTTCCTGCCCGGTATTTGATGGTGAATTCAAAGTTGGACAGGCGGGCCATCCATCTCTGTTCCAGGGCACCGAGCCTTGCAGTGTCCAGGTGTGTCAACGGGTTGTTATCTGTGTACACGGTGAATTTGGAGGAGGCAAGGTAATGCTTGAAACGTTCGGTCACTGCCCAAACTACTGCCAGGAACTCCAGCTTGAATGAGGTATAATTCTCAGGGTTCCTCTCCGTGGGCCATAGCTTTCGGCTGGCGTAAGCGATTACCCGTTCTTTCCCTTGCTGGATCTGGGACAGTACGGCTCCTAGCCCGATGTTGCTTGCGTCCGTGTGGAGGATAAAGGGCTGGCTGTAGTCTGGATATGCCAGGATTTCATCCCCCGTGAGGGCCATCTTCAGCTGGCAGAAGGACTCCTCTTCCAGCTTTTCCCACCTAAAGGGCGGCTTCTGGTTTTTGGCTTTCCGAGATTGACCTATCAGGAGGTCCTGCATAGGGGCTGCCATTTTGGTGAAACCGGGAATGAATCTTCGGTAGTAGCCTACCAACCCGAGGAACTGCCGCACTTCCTTTATGCTGGAGGGTCTTGGCCAGTCCTTAATCACGGTGATCTTATCAGGGTCAGTAGCTACTCCGTCAGCACTCACCACGTGTCCCAGGTATTGCACCTTTGGTTTCAGGAGGTGACACTTGGAGGGTTTCACCTTTAGGCCGTAGTTTGCCAGAGCTTCGAACACTTCTGCCAGGTGTTTCAGGTGGTCCTCGTAGGTCTTGGAATAGACGATGACATCGTCGAGATATAACAGGACCGTCTCGATGTTCCGGTGTCCCAGACAGCATTCCATCAACCGTTGGAAGGTTCCTGGTGCGTTGCAGAGCCCGAACGGCATACAGTTAAATTCGCTGAGACCCATCGGGGTGGTGAATGCAGTCTTCTCCCGGTCCGCCTCTGCTACAGGAACCTGCCAGTACCCGCTAGTGAGATCCAAAGTAGAGAAGAAGTTAGCAGATTTTAATGCAGCTAAGGACTCTTCTATACTTGGTAACGGGTACGCATCTTTGTGTGTGATACGGTTGACCTTCCTGTAGTCTACACACATTCTCATGGTGTTATCTTTCTTTTTCACTAAGACTACTGGAGCTGCCCAGGGTCTACAGCTGTCCTTGATTACCCCAGCCTCCTTCATGTCTCTAAGCATCCCCTTGGCGTGTTGGTAGTGTGCCGGGGGTACGGGTCGGTATCTCTCCTTTATGGGAGGATGGTCTCCCGTGGGGATGAGGTGTTCTACCCCCTTTACTCGCCCGCAGTCTAGCGGGTGTTTACTAAACACTCTCTCGTACTCTCGAACCACCCGATAGACTCCCTGTTTCTGGTGTGAGGGAGTGGAGTCAGTACCCAAATGTAGTTGCTGACAACAGTCCTCCATTGGTTTCTTAGAGCCGTTACCTTCCTCTGGTTGAGATGGAGGCAAGGGTTCCACGGCCTGTACAGAGTTCTGGTTGATGGTAAACAATTTGGCTAGCGTGGCATACCGGGGCAGGTGTACTTCTCTCTCCCCGATATTTATGATGCGAACGGGCACCTTCCCATGGCTTACATCGACCACCCCCCGTGCTGTCAAAATGGTGGGCCTACTGTCTGAGTAGACGGGTTCTACCATTTCTTGGTAGTCTCTAACTCTTAGACCAATAGCTGCCCGGCACCAAATCATCATCTCACTTTTTGGGGGCATGGCAATAGGGAACGGGTCACACATTCTCACGCTACCTATCTCACCACCAGATAGTTCCACCTGTTGCCGCTTCATCAGTGCCCGGATCTCTTTTTGGGGCACACGCTGCTGGCCGGAACTGGCGTTCTTGGCAACCTGCTGTAAAATGTGAATCACCTCTGCAAGACAATTTTCAATCACATTAGTTCCCAAGGTTATTCTAGGGTGACTCTCATGACGGTCTATGTCCACTATAATCAGTCCTTGTGCCGCCAGTTCGAATTTACCGATCTTAATGGTCACCTCTTTGAATCCCACCTGCGGCATGGGCTGACCATTGCTGGCGATGATACTCAGGTCGTCATCTGGGTAGCGGGTTATGTCCGAGTCATTCCAGTACTGTTTAAAGAGCACGTACGGGATGGTGGTCACCTGTGACCCAGTGTCTAGTAGGGCACTTATAGGAATGCCATCGAGTACCACAGGCAAGATTGGACGTCCCCCAACGTATTTATCACGCCAGTTTGATGGGCCTGATGGTCTTATGCCTGGGAGTTGGCCCTCTACCCCAGTTTGTGCCCGTTTAAATGACAGCACCTTGCCACATGTCCGGGTTGATTGCAGCGGTGGCAGATGGGTCGTCCGTCCTCGTTGTATCTGTCGCTGGGTCTTCCTCTAGCCGGTGGGGTCCTCCTCAGTCGGTGCCACGGGACGTCCTCCGGTCCTGATTCCAGCTGGATCTTTCCTGGAGAAGAGACCTGTAAAGACTGCACAGTTCTGGTTAGCGCGGCAACGCTCTTAGTCAGCTCTTGGACCTGATGGTGCAGGTCTTTTGCCCGGTTATTGTTCAAAGCCTGCGCATCAGCTCCCACAGGCCCTGCAGACAAGGGCGCCGTCTCCTGGTGGTAAGTGATAGCAGGGCGCCTGTGGGTCACAGCGCCACCTGGTGCCGGTTCTCGGAGCACCCGGATGGCTCTGTCCTTGAACTGTGCAAAGTCCAGGTCAGGGTCCTGTAAGGCCATTGCCCGCAACTGGGTTCGGTGGGCATTGCACAGTAGACCCTCAATAAATTGTTCAGTCAACAGCTTATCTTCATTTCCCACGCTGCCAGGGTCTGCCTGCTTAATGGCTCTCAGGGCCTCTTGTAGGTTTAGAGCATAGTCTCTTATACTCTCATGTGCCCGCTGTTTACACCCGTAAAATCTGAGCTTTATTTCGGCTGAGGTGTGGGTATCAAATGTGTCTTTCAGCCAGGCTAGTATTTCTCTGACAGTCCTCTTCCTCCCAGGTGGCCAGGACTTTACCTCCCTTTGGGCTGCCCCGATTAATTGGGCCACCAGGATGCTCACTTTTTGCTCTTCTGTGAGTGGGTACACCTGGAAGAGGCTATCCAGTCTTTCCCTAAAGTCATTTAGAGTATGTGACTCCCCTGAGTACTGGGGTAGCCAGGTTGCCCCCGGGATATAGGGCATGGTGAATGGCATGACTGCTGCAGCGGTTGCGCTGGCGGTGGCTGTGGCAGTGGAGCTCCCCTCGGTATCCGGCATCCTCCTCCCCCCTAGTGGACCGTGGCCTACCTTGCGATGCTCTTCTTCCGTAGGCCGCGGCTCCGCAGTCGATCGTCGGGGTTGAGGACCTGGCGTCGCGCTCCGATGACGTCAGCGTCGCTCTTCCTCCCTTCCAGGACCTTGCGCAGCGTCAGAGCGTGGGGCGGAGCTTCGGATCTCGCGCGCTTTCGGCGTCCACGCCCCTCTTCTTCCCGTGCGGCGTCCCGAAGATGGCGTCCGAAGGCGGGAAGCAGCTGCGGATGGCGGGAAGAAGGGAGAAGACGGCGTGAAACGGTCCAAGATGGCATCTGATGGAGGGAATCGGCTCCGGATGGCAGGAAACGACTCCGGACGGCGGGAAACTTCACCACAGGTAAGTATAAAAGTCTCTTTTTCAGGCACGCAGTACCCGGTGGTTGCGGGCACGAAATCCTGCCGACTGCGCCAAAGTTGACGCGCCCCCTGGGCCTGTGTTGTGCAGGGGAACCCGGAACCGGGCCTGTTGTAGAATGCTGGAGGTTGTAGTCTCCGTGTGGTGGTGACCCGGTCCGTGCCCAGGGTTGTCAAACCAGTGGCAGTCTTAATGTATAGCAAATGTCCGACTACACCACCCGTGGATTGCGGTCAGTGGGGACCGCCGCTGCGCTGCCGACCGCTGAGGCTGATGTTGTTTGCGCAGCCGAGTATGGGATAACTCCCCACGGGAGAAGTATTGCCTCAGGGCAGCTAATGTGAGAGATGATGGGAGTGATGGTGTGAGGGTCCCAGTGCTAATGGTGCTGGTGCGGCAAGGAATCACAGAGACGTGAGGTGCAGTTCAGGGTCTTTACTGATGGTACAAGGCAGACCCTCCCGGGAGTACTGGCTAGTATAAGGGGCCTGGTCAGTCTGCGAGCAAGCAGGAGTTCCCCTGGCCAGGTGGAGTTGTAGGCCTCCCCATTTATCTGCACTCTTCCTGGCTACCTTGCTGTCAGCGGTTACAAGTAGCCCACGTCCCTGAGTATACCGTGTGGTTGGTGCTCACCCGTATGGCTGGAGACTTGGGGCCTTCTGTTAGCCTCCGCTCCTGGATGGTGGCGCTGGTCCCTTCTTTGTGACTGAGCCTCCGGGCTTCTATGGCCAGAGGACCTGGAATCCCCTGCCGGCTGGTTTCTGCTGCTGGGTATATATCAGTCCCTACAGCCTCGGACTCCTGTGTCCGGTTTTAGTAACTTCAGCCAGGGCGAGCTATATCTCTGCTCACAGCCCCTGGCCTTCTGCCTCTGCTCCTACAGAGCTCCTGATGTATCTTTTCCTGTGTCTGCAGCTTCACTCTAGGCTCTGACTGCTCTGCTTGTTCTACAGGCTCTGTCTCTGTCTCACCTAATCCCGCCCCAGACCCAGTTTATAAGGGCAGATTCCTCCCCTCCCAGGTCTGGGCGGGCAGTGTTGCATGCTTAGGGCTCCTGACCAGAGAAACCTCCCACTTGCTCTCAGACATAATATCTCTATTACTGTGGCAACCAGACCCCTGGGGTGTCACACGCACATGTGACATCTGCTCATCAACGGCCATTCTGAGCTGAATGTGCCTTCCCTCATGACAGCACAGCTGCTATGCAGATTGAGGCTGGGCAAGTACCAGCATGGGTGACTGGTTGGGAATTCCCGATTCCATTGACATTTTGGCTGCTGGTAATGTCATTTGGATTTTTGGATTTTTGTTTTTAAAATCTAACCTTTCCCTCCCCATTTTATTCCTTTTGAAAAGACGCGCACATGTGACTCCTGCACGTCAATGGCCATTCTAATCTGAATGTGTCTGCCCGCGTCAGATTGCACCTGCTGTGCAGCTTGAGGTCAGGCAAGTACCAAAATGGTAGTATGGCTGGGAATCCCTAGTTCCGTTCACATTTTGGCTGCTGCTATTGTCATTTGTTTTGTTTTTTTAAAATCTAACCTTTCCCTCCCCATTTTATTCCTTTTGAAAAGATGCACACATGTGACATCTGCACGTTAATGGCCATTCTAAGCTGAATGTGCCTGCCCTTGTGAGATCACAGCTGCTATGCAGTTTGAGGCAGGGCAAGTACCAGAATGGGAGAATGTCTGGGAATCCCTAGTTCCGTTGACATTTTGGCTGCTGCTATTGTCATTTGGATTTTTGTTTTTAAAATCTAACCTTTCCCTCCCCATTTTATTCCTTTTGAAAAGACGCGCACATGTGACAACAGCACATCAACGGCAATTCTAAGCTGAATGTGCCTGCCCTCGTCAGATTGCAGCTGTTATGCAGCTTGAGGCTGGGCAAGTACAGTCATGGGAGACTGGCTGGGAATCCCCGGTTCCATTAACATTTTGGCTGCTGTTATTGTCATTTGGATTTTTGGATTTTTGTTTTTAAAATCTAACCTTTCCCTCCCCATTTTATTCCCTTTGAAAAGACGCGCACATGTGACAGCTGCACGTCAATGGCCATTCCAAGCTGAATGTGCCTTCCCTTATCAGAGCACCAGTGCTACGCAGCTTGCGGCTGGGCAAGTACCAGCATGGGAGACTATCTGGGAATCCACGGTTCTGTTAACATTTTGGCTGCTGCTATTGTCACTTGGATTTTTGTTTTTCAAATAATACCTTTCCCTCCCCATTTTATTCCTTTTGAAAAGACGCGCACATGTGCCATCTGCAAGTCAACGGCCATTCTAAGCTGAATGTGCCTTTTCTTGTCAGATTGCTGCTGCTATGCAGCTTGAGGCTGGGCAAGTACCAGAATGGGAGACTATCTTGGAATCCATGGTTCTGTTGACATTTTGGCTGCTGCTAATGTCATTTGGATTTTTGTTTTTAAAATCCAACCTTTACCTCCACATTTTATTCCTTTTGAAAAGACGCGCACATGTGGCATCTGCACGTCAACGTCCATTCTAAGCTGCATGTGCCTGCCCTCATCAGATCGCAGCCGCTGCGCAGCTTGAGGCAAGGCAAATATCAGCATTGGGGAATGGCTGGGAATACCTGGTTCCATTGACATTTTGGCTGCTGCTATTGTCATTTGGATTTTTTAATTTTTGTTTTTAAAATCTAACCTTTACCTCCACATTTTATTCCTTTTGGAAAGAAGCGCACATGTGACATCTGCATGTCAATGGCCATTTTAAGCTGAATGTGGCTGACTTTGTCAGATCACAGCTGCTATGCAGCTTTAGGCTGGGCAAGTACCAGCATGGGGGAATGGCTGGGAATCACTGGTTCCATTGACATATTGGCTGCTATTATTGTCATTTGGATTTTTGGATTTTTTTTTTTTAAATCTAATCTTTCCCTCCCCATTTTATTCCTTTTGAAAAGACGCTCACATGTGACATCTGCACGTTAACGGGAATTCTAAGCTGAATGTGCCTTCTCTTGCCAGATTGCAGCTGCTACGCAGTTTGAGGCCAGGCAAGTGCATGGCATGGGAAACTGGCTGGGAATCCCCGATTCCGTTGACATTTTGGCTGCTGCTATTGTCATTTGGATTTTTGTTTTTCAAATCTAACCTCTCCCTCCCCATTTTATTCCTTTTGAAAAGACACGCACATGTGACATCTGCACGTCAACGGCCATTCTAAGCTGAATGTGCCTGCCCTCGTCAGATCGCAGCCACTACGCAGCTTGAAGCTGGGCAGTACCATTATGGGAGACTGGCTGGGATCCCATGTTTCCGTTGACAATTTGGCTGCTGCTATTGTTATTTGGATTTTTGTATTTTTGTTTTTAAAATCTAACCTCTCCCGCCCCATTTTATTCATTTTGAAAAGACGCACACATGTAATATCTGCACTTCAGCAGCCATTCTAAGCTGAATGTGCCTTCGCTTGTCAAATTGCAACTGCTGTGCAGCTTGAAACTGGGCAAATACCTTCATGGGAGACTTGTTGGGAATCCCTGTTTCTGTTAACATTTTGGCTGCTGCTATTGTCATTTGGATTTTTGGAATTTCGTTTTTAAAATCTTACCTTTCCCTCCCCATTTTATTCCTTTTGAAAAGACGCGCATATGTGGCATCTGCACGTCAACGGCCATTCTAAGCTGAATGTGCTTTCCCTCGTCAGATCACAGCCGCAACGCAGCTTGAGGCCAGTCAAGTACTGGCATGGGAGACTGGCTGGGGATCCCCGTTGTCGTTGACTTTTTAGCTGTTGCTATTGTCATTTGGATTTTGGATTTTTGTTTTTAAAATCTAACCTTTCCCTCCCCATTTTATTCCTTTTGAAAAGACGCGCACATGTAGCATCTGCACGTCAGCGGCCATTCTAAGCTGAATGTCCCTCCTTTTGTCAGATAGCAGCTGCTGTGCAGCTTGAGGCAAGGAAAGTTCCAGCCTGGGAGACTGGCTGGGAATCCCTGGTTACATTTACATTTTGGCTTCTGCTATTGTCATTTGGATTTTTGTTTTTAAAATCTAACATTTCCCTCCCCATTTTATTCCTTTTAAAAAGACGCACACATGTGACATCTGCATGTCAAGGGCCATTCTAAGCTGAATGTGCCTTCCCTCATCAGATCATAGCCGCTACACAGATTGAGGTTGGGCAAGTACTTGCATGGGAGACTGGCTGTGAATCCCCAATTCTATTGACATTTTGGCTGCTGCTATTGTCATTTGAATTTTTGTTTTTAATATCTTACCTTTCCCTCCCCATTTTATTCCTTTTGAAAAGACACGCACATGTGAAATCTACATGTTAGCAGCCATTCTAAGCTTAATGTGCCTCCTCTCATCAGATCGCAGCTGCTACGCAGCTTGAGGCTGGGCAAGTACTGGCATGGGAGACTGGCTGGGAATCCCCAGTTCCATTGACAATTTGGCTGCTGCTATTGTCATTTGGATTTTTGTTTTTAAAATCTAGCCTTTCCCTCCCCATAATATTCCTTTTGAAAAGATGTGCACATCTGTCACCTGCAAGTCAACAGCCATTCTAAGATGAATGTGCCTGCCCTCGTCAGATTGCAGCCGCTACGCAGCTTGGGGCCGGGCAAGTACAGGCATGGGAAACTAGCTGGTAATCCCTTGTTCCGTTGACATTTTGGCTGCTGCTATTGTCATTTGGATTTTTGTTATTAAATTCTAACTAGTGTTGAGCCAACCCGTAGTGTTCGAGTTCAGTTCGGTTCGTCGAACACCGTTAAAACCAATGGCAGGCAAACAAAAACACATAGAAACACCTTCAAATGTGTCCAAAAGCTGACAAACTGCTCAGAAGACACAACTAACACATGGAAAAGTGACAAGTATGTATAGTCATGCGAAAAGAAAAGAGGTGGAGGAGTAAAAGGAGGGGGAGACACAGATATAGGCATGTCATGCCCTTCTAAAATCCAAAAAGTGAGAAGGCGACACGTTCAGTCGGCTCCTGCCCGTGCCACCTCCGTGTCGCCGGGTTTGTGCCAGAGCCGCGGTGAACCCTGACGGCCAGCCCCCCTCTCCCAATACTGGTGCCTGTCCGCTGGTGGGTCGAGCGAGCCCCCCTGTGGTGGAGGCAGCTCTAAGCTTTTTAATTTAAATTGTCTCTCTAATTTGAATGAATACACTTTAAATCCATTTACAAGGATCTATTGGAGGGCAAGTCTCATGCCAGCAGCCGCATAATTCCAGCTCCAGTAGCGTCCACTAAAGCTGCTACAGTTAAAAAGCTTTTATCAGGATCGAGCTCGGCTGTCCACCGCAAGGCATCCTACTGCCAGTCCCAGCCCCTATGCCTTGGGGTGCCTCCTGATGCTCTTCACTGAGTATCCCGTGGTCCCGAAGCATTTCCTTTGAAAAAATTAAGTGTCCAAACTACAGGTGGTGTAGCTTGCTTAACAGCCGGGATAATCCGCTGACTAGCAGACACTGCTACTAGGCACAAAGTATTTCCTGGGCTAGATGAATTTAAAAATTTGTAATTAGATACTCTCGTTGGATGCTGAGAAAGCATTCCATAGAGTCTCCTGGCACGCCATATATGATTCTCTTAAAAAGCTTGGGGTAGGGGTCTAGGGGACCCTTTTATAGCCAAAATCACGGCCCTGTATCACAATACGTCACCTAGGCTGAAGATAAATGGAACTGTAGCACCCTGAGGGCTCGGTTGCTACAGAGGTATTGCACCTCACCCAGAGGTGTGATATCTCACTCTCAGGTAAGGATGGAGTGTGGATCAGGACCCGACACCTGCATGCATTACACCACATTGCCGTGGGGCAGGGCGACCAATATGCCTCTGAGATGGGCACGACAGTCCCTGTCCCTGGCTGGAGTGTGGGGAGGGAACACTGAGGAAGGGGAACCCTGTTGTGCAGGAGCAGGGAGGAAGCAGTACCTGGGTGCATTTAGAAGGGAGTATAAAAGGTGGGCACCATCTTAGTTCAGTGCAGAGAAGTCTGAGCAGAAGTGGCAGGGAGCAGGGGCTCTGCATGAGCTCTGCTCCGGAGGCGGGCCTAGTAACAGAGGCCCAGGCCTGGAAGAGGGAGAAGGAAGGAAGAGGAGGGAAAAGGCTCCAGGAACAAGGAATGAAGGGATCCCAGGGGTGCGGACGGGCGAGTCGCCACCGCACGCCCGAATCCACCTGCGTGGAGGGGTCAGGTCAAAGGGGGAGACCGGTCCCCGAAACTAGTGGAGGCAGGAAATGACCCTCAGCTAGAAACCGGAGGCTGTGACATTTTATGTGGCCCAGCCCCTCGCTACACCCGCTAGGAAGGCACCACATAGGGTCAGGGAAATTGGCGCCAAGTTAACCAAGAGGAGGCCCGAGGCAGCCGGACAGAAGGGTTGGTAAGAAAGGCCAGACAAAGGACACACAAAGGGGGTCCTGTGAAGCGCTCCAAAGTTATCTGGGAGTTGTCTGAGCCCTTCACCTGGTGAGCACAGTACGACGTGGGCAGCCGTTACCTGCAGACGTGGTCTGGATAATAAGAACTGTGAGTAAAGGCCCTGGACTGCATCACTGACTCCGTGTCGTTACTGCTGCTGCCCTGCACCATCACCCCCATCCTCCGCATACACTGCCCTGAGGCTATACTCCTCCCGTGGGGAGTTATGCTACGCTCTGCTGCACCCACAACACCAGCCTCAGCGGTCTGCCCTGCAGCGGCGGTTCACTCTGACCGCAATCCACGGGTGGTGTAGTCGGACATTTAAACATCAAAACCACATAAATAGTTCCGCCACTTGTTTGACCACCCTGAGCCACGGAACCGGGTCGCCGCCACGAAGACTACAACCACCAGCATCCACCAAAAAGGGTCCGGCTCCGGGTGTCCCAAGGCCCAGGGGGTGCATCAGAACATTTTCATCACCTTTCACAATCACCAATGGGACAAGGCAGGGATGTCCTCTGTCCCCTCTCTTAAACATCCTAGTGTCGGAGCACCTGCTCTCATCAATTCGCCATAACCCCAATATTAGGTGGATTGAGGTGGGAGTCACCGAGTACAAGTGCTCTCTATTTGCTGATGATGTCCTAGTATATATCACTCAATCACATATATCCATCCATGCTGTTATGGCTGAAATAGATCACTTTGTTACATGGTCAAATTTTAAAATCAATGTAGCGAAGTCTGAGGCCCTCGATGTCTCCCTCCCCAAATCCATATAGGATTCCATCCAGTCCAACTTTCCCTTTGCCTGGCCCTCACAGGGTATCAAATACTTAGGAATTCCTATTCATAGAGACCTCTCCCATCTAAGTTATCTTAATTTTGGGCCCTTTATGGAACAACTCCATACAGACCACGGTTGGCAAGTTAGAACTGTAAGATTCACTACGTGAACCACTGGTGTTTTGTGGAAAAGCACATGTACACTGTGTTCCAAATTATTATGCAAAAAGTGTTTAGGAGTGATAAGGGAAGAATTTGTTTGCTTGTCAATTAAACTCATTGATGGCGATGTGTGTCAGGGCTCTTTATATCACTGTAAGCAATTGCAGACACCTGTGCTAATTAGTTTGGCAGGTGTGTCCAATGAAAGGCAAGACTACTTAAGAAGGCTGTCTCACATTATTAAGCAGCCTACATTTTCTGCCAAAATGGGAAAGAAAAAGGATGTGTCGGCTGCTGAGAAGCAACAAATTGTGGAGTGTTTAGGTCAAGGCATGACTACAAACAACATTGTGCGATGATCAGGATGAAGTGTCTTGGCAATCAAGAAGTATGTAGCTGATTCACAGTACACACGTGTGCGTGCTGATAAGGGCAAATTGAGGACTCTTTCCTACAGGCAATTACGTCAGGTTAAAAGAGCAGTGGCAAAAAAGCCTTGTCATAGCAGCAGACACGTTTTTGAAGCTGCTGGTGCCTCCAACGTCCCCCGAACAACAAGATGCAGGGTCCTTCAGAGGTTTGCAGCTGTGCATACGCCATCCTGTCGACCTCCTCTATCCACTTCACACAAGCAGAAACGGCTCCAGTGGGCCAAACATTACATGAAGACTGATTTCAAAACTGTTTTGTTCACGGATGAGTGCCTTGCAGCGCTCGATGGTCCAGATGGATGGAGTTGAGGATGGCTGGTTGATGGACACCCCACGCAAACACGGCTACAGCGCCAACAAGGAGGAGGTGGAGTAATGTTTTGGGCTGGAATCATGGGGAGAGAGATTGTCGGCCCCTTTAGGATCCCTGAAGGTGCTAAAGATGAACTCCATAATGTATGTGGATTTTCTCAAACAGCACTTCCTGCCATGGTTCAAGAAGAAGAACCGTGTATTTCACAGCAAGATCATTTTTTTGCATGATAATGCACCATCTCATGCTGCACATAAAACATCTGCATCTCTGGCTGATATGGGCATAAAAGGGGACAAACTTATGGTGTGACCCCCATGCTCCCCTGACCTCTACCCCATTCAGAACCTCTGGAGCATCATCAAAAGGAGTGTCTATGATGGCGGGAGGCAGTTCACATCTAAGCAACAGCTCTGGGAGGGTATTCTGTCCTCATGCAAAACAATTGAAGCAGAAACCATCCAAAACCTGACAAGTTCAATGGACGAGAGAGTTCAGAAGCTCCTTTCGAACAAGGGGTCCTATGTGAAAGTGTAACATCACCTAGAATAAAGTTTTGAGTTGAAAACTGTTTGATTTCAGTTTCTAATAACCTGCTAATGCTTATAATTTCAAAAATGACCATTTTTTGGGTCTTTATTAAAATGAAAAGGTTGATCGAAAAGTTTGGGGGATCTAAGAGTGTGGCAACCCAGTAGTCATGATTACTTCGAATTCTGACAATATGAGGGTCATGTTGCAGGTAGTGCAGCAAGAAGGCACTTATGTGTCTTGCGCATGTCGGAGCCCCAAAATTATTTTCCGGGCTAGATGCAGCTAAAAATTATTATTAATTTTAAATCTGGTGGAGCTTAGTATAGATGGCCTAATAGGATCAGTGCTGCACAAAGCCCAAATTATTTTCCAGTCAAGATACAGATAAACATGATTAGTAATTTTAAATCTGGTGGAGCTTATTATAGATGGCCTAATAGAATCAGTGCTGCACACTGCTACAAAGCCCAAATTATTTTCCAGCCAAGATACAGATAAACATGATTAGTAATTTGAAAGCTTAAAACGGTTGGTAGGGTGATTTTAACCAATCATCAAGCTTTTACTCTCCCCAGGATGACACAGAGGTAGAAAAGTCGTTTCGAATCCATGATTTGTTCATCTTTATGAACGTGAGTCTGTCTACATTATCAGTGGAGAGCCGCGTGCGCTTATCTGTCAGCACACCACCAGCAGTGCTGAACACACGTTCAGACAGAATGCTGGCTGCGGGGCATGACAAGATCTCCAAGGCATAAGTGGCTAGCTCCGGCCATTTATCCAGATTGGAAGCCCAAAAGAGCAAGGGTCCAGTGACACAGTCATGGCTTCAATGTTTACTTGGAGATACTCCTGTACCATCGTCTCTAGGCGTTGACTATGTGTCAGACTTCTTGTCTCCTGTGGCCTTGCAAAGGTTGGGCTAAAAAAGTGGTGAAATGATTCCGCAAAATTGATGTTACCAGCAGATACTGTGGTTCTGTTACGGTTTGAGTGCTGAACACTTGACGGTCCCACGGTTGGCAAGTTGGAACTGTGAGATTCACTACGTGCACCACTGGTGTTTTGTGGAAAAGCACATGTAAGATTCTGCAACAGTCTCTGCTGATACTCCTGCATGCGTGCATCCCTTTCTATGGCAGGAATAATTTCTGCAAATTTACTTTTGTACCGGGGATCTAACAGTGTGGCAACCCAGTAGTCAGGATTATTTCTAATTCTCACAATTCGAGGGTCATGTTGCAGGTAGTGCAGCAAGAAGGCACTCATGTGTGTTGCGCATCCAGGAGCACCAAGTCCCTGTTGTGTTGGTGGCGAGGTAACAATCATGCTTCCTTCCTCTGTCCTCTCCCCCCAACCTCGCACAACAGAAATGTGAACAAGGTCTCCCTCATCTGATGAGTCTTCCATCAGTTCGTCCTCCACTTCTTCCTGGGCTCCTGCACCTTCCTCACTAGTTTGGCTGCTACCATGCGCCCTGGGAAAACCATCTCCCCCACCCTCACATGCCTGCCGCCTTGCTGCTGCCGACCGTCTGGACCTTGCAGATGTTAGCCCTTCCGCATACAACTCCTCCTCCTCTACTTCCTCCACCTCCTCTTGTGCCACAACCTGACTCCGAATTCTGTTTAACATGTGCTCCAGCATGTAAATCACCGGAATAGTCATGCTGATAATGGCATCGTCAGCACTAAACATCTTCGTCGCCATTTCAAAACTGTGCAGAAGGGTGCATAGGTCCCTGATCTGAGACCACTCCTCCAGCGTGATTTGCCCCACCTCTGGATCTCGTTGGCCCAGGCTATACGTCAGAACGTATTGCAGCAGGGCTTGTCAGTGCTGCCACAGTCGCTGCAACATGTGCAGAGTTGAATTCCACCGGGTAGGCACATCGCATTTTAGCCGGTGAAGTGGCAGGCCCAACGTCTTCTGTAGAGATGTAAGTCGCTGAGCTGCGGGATGCGAACGGCGGAAGTGAGCACACAGCGACCGTGCCCTCTGCAGAAGGCCATCTAGTCTGGGATAGTGGGCTAAAAATTGCTGGACAACCAGGTTCAACACGTGAGCCATACATGGCACGTGTGTGACATTGCCCCGGCGAAGGGCCGCACCCAGGTTTGCAGCATTGTCGCACACGGCCTTCCCTGGTTTCAGGTCCAGTGGAGACAACCATTCATGAAATTGGTTCTACAGAGCTGACCACAACTCCTCAGCTGTGTGACTCACATTTCCCAGACATTTCAAAGTAAAAACCGCCTGATGACGTTGAGCCCTACTGCCAGCATAGTAAGGAGGTGTGCAGGATCCCTTCTGCGCAGTTAGAAAGCTTGTGGCATGACCAGACAGGCTTTGGGTGCAGGTGGAAGACCGAGAGGAGGTTGAGGAGGCAGAAGCAGTGGAGGAACTTTGACATAAAGAGGATTGACGCACAACTCGTGGGGACGGCAAGACTTGGACAGCAGCCCCTTGTCCTGCTGTCACCATAGTTACCCAGTGCCCAGTCAGCGACATGTAACGCCCCTGTCCATGCCAACTCGTCCAAGTGTATGTGGTGAAATGCACCCTGTCACACACAGAGTTTCTCAAAGAAGCGGTGATGTTGTGTGCGACATGCTGGTGGAGCGCAGGCACATCTTTCTTTGAGAAGTAGTGCCGACTGGGCATCTGGTACTGGCGCACTGCGACCGACATAAGGTCTCGAAAATCCTCTGTGTCCAAAGCAGCATTTCTGTAGCCAAGAGCTTGCAGATGGTGAAATTCAACCTCTTAGCTTTCTCATGGCTAGGAGGAAATGGTCTTTTACTTGTCCACATCTGAGGGACCGAGGGCTGGCTATTGTGCTTAGACGGGGTTGATAAGGGTGTCCCCGGCAAACTGCCCGTCAGTGAGGAAGATGCAGGCGGACATGTTAGGTTGCCTTGATCCAAAGGTGGTGCTATCGATGTCGGACAGTGCTCAACACCAGCTGGTGTTACCACCTCGAAAGAAAATGATGACCTGCCAATCACGCTGGCTGTTGCGGGTAAAGTGATGGCAGGTCTTCGCTCCAAAACAGGTGTGACTGCTGTCCCCCCAGTCACAGAGGATGAAGAGGCCACGGATGCACAAGATATGGCAGACGGTGGTTGGCCCGGCCGGCTAGTCCGCATTGTAGCACACAGAGCTTCCCACTGCAACTTATGCTTCATGTCCATGTGCCGGTTCATGCATGAAGTACTCAAACTATGTATTTTTTGGCCTTTACTTAGCCTTTGCTGACAAATGTTACAGATAACACGAGTTGGGTCATCTTTATCGATCTGAAAAAATGCCCAGGCTATGCAAGGCTTATCACCCAAGCGACCTGAAGAGCCACCACAACTTGTGGTGAGAGGCAGAGTTGTGTTTGAGGATGCAGTTGTTGACGTGCATCCAGTACTACGTCTCTGTCCAGGAAGGCGCAACCTGACCTCGTCGTCACTAGCATCTTCCTCCACCTCCTCTGCTGACCTCATCTCTTGGCTGACTGTGGGTTGACAGTAAGTGGGATCTCCAACCTCATCATCATCACCCTGTGCGTTATCACACCCGTCGTCCTCAGAGCCAACCTGTTCCTGCCCTGACAAAAAACTAAAGTTGTCGCTCCAATCAGGTATTTGAGTCTCATCATCGTCTTCCTCATTGTCTCCACCATCAGAAGTTACAGTTTGGGAATGAGGGTCTACATTATGGTCAGAACCTTCTGCGTCTGGTCCTGGATCCGACTCATAAAGATTTTGGGCATCAGTGCAGATCATTTCCTCGTCTGGATTCACAGTAGCGCTGGAGTCGACCTCTGATTCCCAGGCTACAGTATGAGTAAACAGCTCTGCAGACTCAACCATCTGTTCTACCTCATACTCAGACGGGCAGCTGGAGATTTGGGAGCTGTGAGGAAGCAAGTGCGATTGGGGTGACACCTTTGAGGACTGAAGTATTTGTGATGTTGAAGTTGATGTGGAGGAGAGCCCACTTAAAGGAGCACTTGATATCCGTTGAAGCACCTGCTGTTTTTGTGCCTCATCTGGAAATTGTAGCGATTGGCGTGGCCATAAGAAAGGGATCAGATCACATTGTCCACTAAAAGAAGTAGACATTTTAGTTTGGCTGGAAGATGGTCTTTCTTCTGCAGATGTTACTGTTGCTTTAACACCTACCCCATGGACACAACCTTTTTTCCCCTTCCCAACACGCCTATTCCCCTTTCCACCAGCAGCAGGCCTTTTTCCACTCATTTTGGTGGTTAACAAATTCACAACTCTGGAGTTGTTTGCACAAAAAAACAATGGATGGGAACCGAGCAGAGCTGAGTGGCCAAACTGTGGTATTAGGCCAAAACTATTGGCTGGGTTAGATGCAGAAAAAAATTATATTCAATTTGCAACCTGATGGAGGTCAGTATAGATGGACTAATAGAACAAGTCCCACACACAGCTAGAAGCCCAAATATTTTTTCAGAGGTAGATGCAGAAAAAAATTGTATTCAGTTTGCAACCTGATGGAGGTCAGTATAGATGGACTAATAGAACAAGTCCCACACACAGCTAGAAGGCCAAATATTTTTTCAGAGGTAGATGCAGATAACAATTATTTTTAATTTGCAGCCTGATGGAGGTCAGTATAGATGGACTAATAGAGAAAGTCCCACACACTGCTAGAAGGCCAAATATTTTTTCAGAGCTAGATGCAGACAAAAAATTATTTTTAATTTGCAACCTGATGGAGGTCAGTATAGATGGACTAATAGAGAAAGTCCCACACACTGCTAGAAGGCCAAATATTTTTTCAGAGCTAGATGCAGACAAAAAATTATTTTTAATTTGCAACCTGATGGAGGTCAGTATAGATGGACTAAAAGAGAAAGTCCCACACACTGCTAGAAGGCCAAATATTTTTTCAGAGCTAGATGCAGATATAAATTATTTTTAATTTGCAACCTGATGGAGGTCAGTATAGATGGAATAATAGAGAAAGTCCCACACACTGCTAGAAGGCCAAATATTTTTTCAGAGCTAGATGCAGAAAAAAATTATATTCAGTTTGCAACCTGATGGAGGTCAGTATAGATGGACTAATAGAACAAGTCCCACACACAGCTAGAAGCCCAAATATTTTTTCAGAGGTAGATGCAGATAAAAATTATTTTTAATTTGCAACCTGATGGAGGTCAGTATAGATGGACTAATAGAGAAAGTCCCACACACTGCTAGAAGGCCAAATATTTTTTCAGAGCTAGATGCAGACAAAAAATTATTTTGAATTTGCAGCGTAATGGAGGTCAGTATAGATGGACTATTAGAACAAGTCCCACACATTGCTAGAAGGCCAAATATTTTTTCAGAGCTAGATGCAGAAAAAAATTATATTCAGTTTGCAACCTGATGGAGGTCAGTATAGATGGACTAAAAGAACAAGTCCCACACACTGCTAGAAGCCCAAATATTTTTTCAGAGCTAGATGCAGAAAAAAATTATATTCAATTTGCAACCTGATGGAGGTCAGTATAGATGGACCAATAGAATGATGATATGCCCAAAAGATTTTACTTCACTAGGTGCAGTAAAAAAATTGGTATTCTATACACAGGTGGTATATATTGCAATACAGATAGGCTACTCCACTGACTAACACACTCTGCAATAGGCCAAAAAGGATTAGCTTTGCTAGATTCAGCCAAATCCTGTGAAAAAAACTTGCACAGCACTGTCACAGACCTGCCTGGCAAAAACTGATAGGAACTGATGTAACCTAGTCCTGAAAAGAACTGCAATTACAATTAGTCTTTACTCCCACAATCTATCTATTTAAGAGCACAGACCTGCCTGATAAAAGTCGTAGGAAATGCTGTAACCTAGTCCTTAAAAGGACTGCAATCACAACTATTCCCTACTCCCAAGCTATCTGTAGATTTGTGCGAAAATTGGCTTTAAATTAACAAGGTATAGCGCACACAGCAACAGCGGTGCCGTCTAACACGCAGCTGCAGCAGTGAGAAAATGGTGGCGACGGGGAAAATGGCTTGGTCTTATAGGGCAAGGACATGTGACATACACTGCCAATGACACATGCCCTTGCTTGTGTGAAAAAAAGCACTTCGCTCCGTGTGTGCGCTGCTGATAGGCTGACAGATTGCACCTCCCCACTGTAAATGTGGGAAAGAGAAAAAAAAATGGAGATCTTCATTATTCCTGCAGAGATCCATCCCCTGCCCCTCCCCCCACCCCGCTGTACACTCAAACTGCGTATTAACATTAATTTTCATCATTACTGAGAAAAAATCCAGTTATGATTTTGGTGCACAAACAGTTATCGAACATAACCTCGAACAGCCGAATTTTTCTCAAATCGTTCGTGTTTGCCGAACGGCTCGAACACCGCCCAAAACAGCTCGAATTTGAGATTGGCGAACAGTTCGAGTCGAACAACGCTCATCTCTAATTCTAAACTTTCCCTCCCCATTTTATTCCTTTTGAAAAGACGTGCACATGTCACATCCACATGTCAACGGCTATTCTAAGCTGAATGTCCCTTCCCTCATCAGATTGCAGCCTCTACGCAGCTTGAGGCTGGACAAGTGCTGGCATGGGAGACTGGCTGGGAATTCCAGGATCCTTTGACATTTTGGCTGCTGCTATTGTCATTTGGATTTTTGTATTTTTGTTTTTAAAATCTATCCTTTCCTTCCCCATTTTATTCCTTTTGAAAAGACGCGCACATGTGACATCTGCACCTCAACAGCAATTCTAAGTTGAATGCGCCTGCCTTCGTCAGGTCGCAGCCGCAATGCACCTTGAGGCCGGGCAAGTACCGGCATGGGAGATTGCCTGGGAATCCCTGTTTCTGTTGACTTTTTGGCTGCTGCTATTGTCATTTGGATTTTTTTTTTAAAATCTAACTTTTTCCTCCCCATTTTATTCCTTTTGAAAAGACATGCACATATGACATCTTTATGTCAACAGCCATTCTAAGCTGAATATGCCTGCCCTCGTCAGATCACAACCGCTACGCAGCTTGAGGCCGGGCGAGTACCGGCATTGGAAACTGGCTGGGAATCCCTGCTTCCGTTGACATTATGGCTGCTGCTGTTGTCATTTGGATTTTTGTTTTTAAAATCTAATCTTTCCCTCCCCATTTTATTCCATTTGAAAAGACGCGCACATGTGACATCTGCATGTTAATGGCCATACTAAGCTATATGTGTCTGCCATCGTCAAATAGCAACCACTACACAGCTTGAGGCTGGGCAATTACTGGAATGGGAGCCTGGCTGGGAATCCCAGGTTCCGTTAAAATTTTGGCTGCTGCTATTGTCATTTGGATTTTTGGATTTTTGTTTTTAAAATCTAACCTTCCCCTCCCTATTTTATTCCTTTTGAAAAGACACGCACATGTGACATCTGTACGTTAATGGCCATTTTAAGCTGAATGTGCCTTCCCTTGTCAGATTGCAGGTGCTATGCAGCGTGAGGCTGGGCAAGTACTGACATGGGAGAGTGGCTGGGAATCCCAAGTTCCATTGAAATTTTGGCTGCTGCTATTGTCATTTGGATTTTTGTTTTTAACATCTAACATTTCCCTCCCCCATTTTATTCCTTTTGAAAAGACGTCCACATGTGTCATCTGTACGTTAACGGCCGTTTTAAGCTGCATGTGTCTTCCCTTGTCAGATCACAGCCGCAATGCAGTTTGAGGCTGGGCAAGTACCAGCATGGGGGACTAGCTGGGTATCTCCCGTTCCGTTGACATTTTGGCTGCTGCTATTGTCATTTGGATTTTTGTGTTTAAATTCTAACCTTTCCCTCCCCATTTTATTCCTTTTGAAAAGACGCGCACATGTGCAATCTGCTCATCAACAGCCATATTAAGCTGAATGTGCCTTCCCTCATCAGATCGCAGCTGCTACACAGCTTGAGGCAGGGCAAGTACAGGCATGGGAGACTGGCTGGGAATTCCTGGTTCCAGTGCCATTTTTGCTGCTGCTATTGTCATTTGGATTTTTGTTTTTAAAATTTGACCTTTCCCTCCCCATTTTATTCCTTTTGAAAAGGCGCGCACGTGTGACATCTGCACATCAATGGCCATTGAAAGCTGCGTGTGCCTTTCCTCGTCAGATTGCAGCTGCTACGCAGCTTGAGGCTGGGCAGGTACCAACAAGGGAGACTGACTGGGTATCCCTAGTTCCGTTGACATTTTGGATGCTGCTATTGTCATTTGAATTTTTGGATTTTTGTTTTAGAAATCTAACCTTTTCCTTCCCATTTTTTTCCTTTTGAAAACACACGCACATGTAACACCTGCGCATCAAAGGCCATTCTAAGCTGAATGTGCCTGCCCTCATCTGATTGCAGCTGCTACACAGCTTGAGGCTGGGCAGGTACCAGCATGGGAGACTGGCTGAGAATCCCCAGTTCCATTGGCATTTTGGCTGCTGCTGTTGTCATTTGGATTTTTGTTTTTAAAATCTAACCTTTCCCTCCCCATTTTATTCCTTTTGTAAAGACGCGCACATGTGACGTCTGCATGTCAACAGCTATTCTAAGCTGAATGTGCCTGCACTTGTCAGATAGCAGCTGCTCCCCAGGTTGAGGCCGGGCAAGTAACGCCATGGGAGACTGGCTGGGAATCCCCGCTTCCTTTGACATATTGACAGCTGCTGTTGTCATTTTGATTTTCGTTTTTAAAATCTCACCTTTCCCTCCCATTTTATTCATTTTGAAAAGACGTGCACATGTGACATTTGCATGTCAACAGCCATTCTATGTTGATTGTGTCTGCCCTTGTCAGATCACAGCCGCTATGCAGTTTGAGGGCGGGTAAGTACCGGCGTGGCAGACTTGCCTGGAATTCCTGCTTCCGTTGATATTTTGGCTGCTGCTGTTGTCATTTGGACTTTTGTTTTTAAAATCTAACCTTTCCCTCCCCATTTTATTCATTTTGAAAAGATGCGCACATGTGACATCTGCATGTCACCTGCCATTCTAAGCTGAATGTGCCTGCCTTCATTAAATTGCAGCAGCTACACACCTTGAGGCTGGGCAAGTACAAGCATGGGCGACTGGCTGGGAATCTCCTTTTCTGTTGACATTTTGGCTACTGCTATTTTCATTTGGATTTTTGGATTTTGGTTTTTAAAATCTAACATTTCCCTCCCTATTTTATTCCTTTTGAAAAGACGCGCACATGTGACAACTGCACGTCAACGGCCGTTCTAAGCTGAATGTGCCTTCTCTCATCGGATCGCAGCCACTATGCAGCTTGAGGCTGGGCAAGTACTGGCATGGGAGACTGGCTGAGAATCCCCAGTAAAGTCGACATTTCGGCTGCTGCTATTGTCATTTGGATTTTTGTTTTTAAAATTTAACTTTTCCCTCCCCATTTTATTCCTTTTGAAAAGACACGCACATGTGACATCTGCACGTCAATGGCCATTCTAAGCTGAATGTGCCTGCCCTCGTTAAATCGCAGCATCTACGCACCTTGAGGCTGGGAAAGCACTGGCATGGAGACTGGCTGAAAATCCCCGGTTAAGTTGACATTTTGGCTGCTGCTATTGTCATTTGGATTTTTGGATTTTTGGATTTTTGTTTTTAAAATCTAACTTTTCCCTCCCCATTTTATTCGTTTTGAAAAGACACGCACATGTGACATCTGCACATTTATGGCCATTCTAAGCTGAATGTTCCTGCACTTGTCAGATCGCAGCCAACATGCAGCTTGAGGCCGGGCAAGTACCGGCATGGGAGTCTGGCTGGGAGTCCACAGTTCCATTGACATTTTGGTTGCTGCTATTGTCATTTGGAATTTTGGATTTTTGTTTTTAAAATCTAACCGTTCCCTCCCCATTTTATTCCTTTTGAAAAGACGCGCACATGTGACATTTGCACGTCAATGGCTGTTCTTATCTGAATCTGCCTTGCCTCATCAGATCACAGCCACTATGCAGCTTGAAGCTGGGCTAGTACCAGCATGGGAGACTGGCTGCAAATACCTGGTTCCGTTGACATTCTGTCTGCTGTTATTGTCATTTGGATTTTTGGATTTTTGTTTTTAAATTCTAACCTTTCCTTCCCCATTTTATTACTTTTGAAAACATGCGGATGTGAGACTTCTGCAAGTCAACGGTCATTCTAAGCTGAATGTGCCTGCACTCATCAGATTACAACTGCTACACAGATTGAGGCTGGGCATGTACTGGCATGGGAGACTGGCTGGGAATCCCCGGTTCCATTTACATTTTGGCTGCTGCTATTGTCATTTGGACTTTTGGATTTTTGTTTTTAAAATCTAAACTTTCCTTCCCCATTTTATTCCTTTTGAAAAGGCGCGCACATGTGACATTAGCATGTCATCGGCAATTCTAAGCTGAATGTGCCTGCCTTCATCAGATCGCAGCTGCTATGCAGCTTGTGGCTGTGCAAGTACCCGCATGGGAGACTGGCTGTGAATCCCCGGTTCTGTTGACATTTTGGCTGCTGTTATTGTCATTTGGATTTTTGTTTTTAAAATCTAACTTTTCCCTCCCCATTTTATTCCTTTTGAAAAAACACGCACATGTGATACCTACATGTCAATGGCCATTCTAAGCTGAATGTGCCTGCTCTCATCAGATCATAACTGCTACGCAGCTTGAGGCTGGAAAAGTACCAGCATGGGAAACTGGCTGTGAATCCCCGATTCCGTTGACATTTTGGCTGCTGCTATTGTCATTTGGATTTTTGTTTTTAAAATCGAACTTTTCCCTCCCCATTTTATTCATTTTGAAAAGCCGAGCACATGTGCCATCTGCACGTCAACGGCCATTCTAAGCTGAATGTGCCTGCCGTCGTCAGATCACAGCCGCTACGCAGCTTGAGGCCAGGCAAGTACTGGCATTGGAGACTGGCTGGGAATCCCCGCGGTTCCGTTGACATTTTGGCTGCTGCTATTGTCATTTGGATTTTTGTTTTTAAATTCTAACATTTCCCTCCCCATTTTATTGCTTTTGAAAAGACACGCACATGTGACATCTGCACGTCAACGGACATTCTAAGCCGGATGTGCCTTCCCTCATCATATCGCAAGCCGTTACGTAGCTTGAGGCCTGGCAGGTACCAGCTTGGGAGACTGGCTTATAATCCCCGATTCCGTTGACATTTTGGCTGCTGCTATTGTCATTTGGATTTTTAGATTTTTGTTTTTAAAATCTAACCTTTCCCTCCCCATTTTATTCTTTTTGAAAAGACGCGCACATGTGGCATCTGCACATCAACGGCCATTCTAAGCTGAATGTGCCTGCTCTTGTCAGATTGAAACTGCTACGCAGCCTGAGGCTGGGCAAGCACTGGCATGGGAGACTAGCTGGGAATCCCCTGTTCCATTGCCATTTTGGCTGTTGCTATTGTCTTTTGGATTTTTGTTTTAAAATCTAACCTTTCCCTACCCATTTTATTCCTTTTGAAAAGACGCGCACATGTGACATTTGCAAGTCAATGGCCATTCTAAGCTGAATGTGCCTACCCTCGTTAGATCACAGCTGCTACCCAGTTTAATGCCAGGTAAGTTCTTCCATGGGAGACTGGCTGGTAATCCTCTGTTCCATTGACATTTGGATTTTTTTTTTTAAATCTAACCTTTCCCTCCCCATTTTATTCCTTTTGAAAAGACATGCACATGCGACATCTGCATGTTAATGGCCATTCTAAGCTGAATGTGCCTACCCTCGTCAGATCACAGCCGCTACACACCTTGAGGCTTGGTGAGTACCAGAATGGGAATTCCTGGTTCTGTTGACATTTTGGCTGTTGCTGTTGTGATTTGGATATTTGGATTTTTGTTTTTAGAATTCAACCTTTCCCTCCCCATTTTTTTCCTTTTGAAAAGATGTGCACATCTCACATCTGCACGTCAACGGCCATTCTAAGCTGAATGTGCCTGCTGTCGTCAGATTACAGCTGCTACGCAGCTTGACGCCAGGCAAGTACTGGCATGGGAGACTGGCTGAGAATCCTGCGTTCTGCTGACATTTTGGCTGCTGCAATTGTCATTTGGATTTTGGTTTTTAAAATCTAACCTTTCCCTCCCCGTTTTATTTCTTTTGAAAAGACGCGCACATGTGCCATCTGCACGTCAACGGCCATTCTAAGTAGTTTTGAGCCACCCCCGTAGTGTTCGAGTTCGGTTCGATTCGTCAAACACCCGTGTGTTCGCCGAACTGTTCGTCGAACACTTTCGAACACCGTTAAAACCAATTGCAGGCAAAAAAAACCACATAGAAACACATAGAAAACACCTTCAAAGGTGTCCAAAAGCTGACAAACTGCTCAGAAGACACAACTAACACATGGAAAAGTGACAAGTACATATAGTCATGCAAAATGAAAAGAGGTGGAGGAGTAAAAGGAGGGGGAGACACAGATATAGGCATGTCATGCCCTTCTAAAATCCAAAAAGTGAGAAGCCGACGCGTTCAGTCTGCTCCTGCCCGTGCCACCTCTGTGTCGCCGGGTTTGTGCCAGAGCCGCGGTGAACCCTGATGGCCAGCCCCCCTCTCCCAATACTGGTGCCTGTCCGCTGGTGGGTCGAGCGAGCCCCCCTGTGGTGGAGGCAGCTCTAAGCTTTTTCATTTAAATTTTTCTCTCTAATTTGAATGAATACACTTTAAATCCATTTACAAGGATCTATTGGTATGCAAGTCTCATGCCAGCAGCTGCGTAATTCCAGCTCCAGTAGCGTCCACTAAAGCTGCTGCACTTAAAAAGCTTTTATAAGGATCGAGCTCGGCTGTCCACCGCAAGGCATCCTACTGCCAGTCCCAGCCCCTATGCCTTGGGGTGCCTCCTGATGCTCTTCACTGAGTATCCCGTGGTCCCGAAGCATTTCCTTTGAAAAAATTAAGTGTCCAAACTACAGGTGGTGTAGCTTGCTTAACAGCCGGGATAATCCGCTGACTAGCAGACACTGCTACTAGGCACAATTTATTTCCTGGGCTAGATGCAGTTAAAAATGTGTAATTAGATACTCTCGTTGGATGCTGAGAAAGCATTCCATAGAGTCTCCTGGCACGCCATATATGATTCTCTTAAAAAGCTTGGGGTAGGGGTCTAGGGGACCCTTTTATAGCCAAAATCACGGCCCTGTATCAAAATACGTCACCTAGGCTGAAGATAAATGGAACTGTAGCACCCTGAGGACTCGGTTGCTACAGAGGTATTGCACCTCATCCAGAGGTGTGATATCTCACTCTCAGGTAAGGATGGAGTGTGGATCAGGACCCGACACCTGCATGCATTACACCACATTGCCGTAGGGCAGGGCGACCAATATGCCTCTGAGATGGGCACGACAGTCCCTGTCCCTGGCTGGAGTGGGGGGAGGGAACACTGAGGAAGGGGAACCCTGTAGTGCAGGAGCAGGGAGGAAGTAGTGCCTGGGTGCATTGAGAAGGGAGTATAAAAGATGGGCACCATCTTAGTTCAGTGCAGAGAAGTCTGAGCAGAGGTAGCAGGGAGCAGGGGCTCTGCATGGGCTCTGCTCCGGAGGCGGGCCTAGTAACAGAGGCCCAGGCCTGGAAGAGGGAGAAGGAAGGAAGAGGAGCAGAGAAGGCTCCAGGAATGAGGAATGAAGGGATCCCAGGGGTGCGGATGGGCGAGTTGCCACCGCACGCCCGAATCCACCTGCGTGGAGGGGTCAGACCAAAGGGGGAGACCGGTCCCCGAACTAGTGGAGGCAGGAAACGACCCTCAGCTAGATACCGGAGGCTGTGACATTTTATGTGGCGCAGCCCCTCGCTACACCCGCTAGGAAGGCACCACATAGGGTCAGGGAAACTGGCGCCAAGTTTACCAAGAGGAGGTCCGAGGCAGCCGGACAGAAGGGTTGGTAAGAAAGGCCAGACAAAGGACACACAAAGGGGGTCCTGTGAAGCGCTCCAAAGATATCTGGGAGTTGTCTGAGCCCCTCACCTGGTGAGCACAGTACGACGTGGGCAGCCGTTACCTGCAGACGTGGTCTGGATAATAAGAACTGTGAGTAAAGGCCCTGGACTGCATCACTGACTCCGTGTCGTTACTGCTGCTGCCCTGCACCATCACCCCCATCCTCCGCATACACTGCCCTGAGGCTATACTCCTCCCGTGGGGAGTTATGCTACGCTCTGCTGCACCCACAACACCAGCCTCAGCGGTCTGCCCTGCAGCGGCGGTTCACTCTGACCGCAATCCACGGGTGGCGTAGTCGGACATTTAAACATCAAAACCACATAAATAGTTCCGCCACTTGTTTGACCACCCTGAGCCACGGAACCGGGTCGCCGCCACGAAGACTACAACCACCAGCATCCACCAAAAAGGGTCCGGCTCCGGGTGTCCCAAGGCCCAGGGGGTGCATCAGAACATTTTCATCACCTTTCACAATCACCAATGGGACAAGGCAGGGATGTCCTCTGTCCCCTCTCTTATACATCCTAGTGACGGAGCACCTGCTCTCATCAATTCGCCATAACCCCAATATTAGGTGGATTGAGGTGGGAGGCACCGAGTACAAGTGCTCTCTATTTGCTGATGATGTCCTAGTATATATCACTCAATCACATATATCCATCCATGCTGTTATGGCTGAAATAGATCACTTTGTTACATGGTCAAATTTTAAAATCAATGCAGCGAAGTCTGAGGCCCTCGATGTCTCCCTCCCCAAATCCATATAGGATTCCATCCAGTCCAACTTTCCATTTGCCTGGCCCTCACAGGGTATCAAATACTTAGGCATTCCTATTCATAGAGACCTCTCCCATCTATGTTATCTTAATTTTGGGCCCTTTATTGAACAACTCCATACAGACCACGGTTGGCAAGTTAGAACTGTAAGATTCACTACGTGAACCACTGGTGTTTTGTGGAAAAGCACATGTACACTGTGTTCCAAATTATTATGCAAAAAGTGTTTAGGAGTGATAAGGGAAGAATTTGTTTGTTTGTCAGTTAAACTCATTGATGGTGATGTGTGTCAGGGCTCTTTATATCACTGTAAGCAATTGCAGACACCTGTGCTAATTAGTTTGGCAGGTGTGTCCAATGAAAGGCAAGACTACTTAAGAAGGCTGTCTCACATTATTAAGCAGCCTACATTTTCTGCAAAAATGGGAAAGAAAAAGGATGTGTCGGCTTCTGAGAAGCAACAAATTGTGGAGTGTTTAGGTCAAGGCATGACTACAATCAACATTGTGCGATGATCAGGATGAAGTGTCTTGACAATCAAGAAGTATGTAGCTGATTCACAGTACACACGTGTGCGTGCTGATAAGGGCAAATTGAGGACTCTTTCCTACAGGCAATTACGTCAGGTTAAAAGAGCAGTGGCAAAAAAGCCTTGTCATAGCAGCAGACAAGTTTTTGAAGCTGCTGGTGCCTCCAACGTCCGCCGAACAACAAGATGCAGGGTCCTTCAGAGGTTTGCAGCTGTGCATATGCCATCCTGTCGACCTCCTCTATCCACTTCACACAAGCAGAAACGGCTCCAGTGGGCCAAACATTACATGAAGACTGATTTCAAAACTGTTTTGTTCACGGATGAGTGCCGTGCAGCGCTCGATGGTCCAGATGGATGGAGTTGAGGATGGCTGGTTGATGGACACCCCACGCAAACACGACTACAGCACCAATAAGGAGGAGGTGGAGTAATGTTTTGGGCTGGAATCATGGGGAGAGAGATTGTCGGCCCCTTTAGGATCCCTGAAGGCGCTAAAGATGAAGTCCATAATGTATGTGGATTTTCTCAAACAGCACTTCCTGCCATGGTTGAAGAAGAAGAACCGTGTATTTCACAGCAAGATCATTTTTTTGCATGATAATGCACCATCTCATGCTGCACATAAAACATCTGCATCTCTGGCTGATATGGGCATAAAAGGGGACAAACTTATGGTGTGACCCCCATGCTCCCCTGACCTCTACCCCATTCAGAACCTCTGGAGCATCATCAAAAGGAGTGTCTATGATGGCGGGAGGCAGTTCACATCTAAGCAACAGCTCTGGGAGGGTATTCTGTCCTCATGCAAAACAATTGAAGCAGAAACCATCCAAAACCTGACAAATTCAATAGACGAGAGTTCAGAAGCTCCTTTCGAACAAGTGATGTGAAAATGTAACATCACCTAGAATAAAGTTTTGAGTTGAAAACTGTTTGATTTCAGTTTCTAATAACCTGCTAATGCTTATAATTTCAAAAATGACCATTTTTTTGGTCTTTATTAAAATGAAAAGGTTGATCGAAAAGTTTGGGGGATCTAAGAGTGTGGCAACCCAGTAGTCATGATTACTTCGAATTCTGACAATATGAGGGTCATGTTGCAGGTAGTGCAGCAAGAAAGCACTAATGTGTCTTGCGCATCTCGAAGCCCCAAAATTATTTTCCGGGCTAGATGCAGCTAAAAATTATTATTAATTTTAAATCTGGTGGAGCTTTGTATAGATGGCCTAATAGGATCAGTGCTGCACACTGCTACAAAGCCCAAATTATTTTCCAGTCAAGATTCAGATAAACATGATTAGTAATTTTAAATCTGGTGGAGCTTATTATAGATGGCCTAATAGAATCAGTGCTGCACACTGCTACAAAGCCCAAATTGTTTTCCAGCCAAGATACAGATAAACATGATTAGTAATTTGAAAGCTTAAAACGGTTGGTAGGGTGATTTTAACCAATCATCAAGCTTTTACTCTCCCCAGGATGACACAGGGGTAGAAAAGTCATTTTGGATCCATGATTTGTTCATCTTTATGAACGTGAGTCTGTCTACATTATCAGTGGAGAGCCGCGTGCGCTTATCTGTCAGCACACCACCAGCAGCGCTGAACACACGTTCAGACAGAACGCTGGCTGCGGGGCATGACAAGATCTCCAAGGAGTAAGTTGCTAGCTCCGGCCATTTATCCAGATTGGAAGCCCAAAAAGAGCAAGGGTCCAGTGACACAGTCATGGCTTCAATGTGTACTTGGAGATACTCCTGTACCATCGTCTCTAGGCGTTGACTATGTGTCAGACTTCTTGTCTCCTGTGGCCTTGCAAAGGATGGGCTAAAAAAGTGGTGAAATGATTCCGCAAAATTGATGTTACCAGCAGATACTGTGGTTCTGTTACGGTTTGAGTGCTGAACACTTGACGGTCCCACGGTTGGCAAGTTGGAACTGTGAGATTCACTACGTGCACCACTGGTGTTTTGTGGAAAAGCACATGTGAGATTCTGCAACAGTCTCTGCTGATACTCCTGCATGCGTGCATCCCTTTCTATGGCAGGAATAATTTCTGCAAATTTACTTTTGTACCGGGGATCTAACAGTGTGGCAACCCAGTAGTCAGGATTATTTCTAATTCTCACAATTCGAGGGTCATGTTGCAGGTAGTGCAGCAAGAAGGCACTCATGTGTGTTGCGCATCCAGGAGCACAAAGTCCCTGTTGTGTTGTTGGCGAGGTAACAATCATGCTTCCTTTCTCTGTCCTCTCCCCCCAACCTCGCACAACAGAAATGTGATCAAGGTCTCCCTCATCTGATGAGTCTTCCATCAGTTCGTCCTCCACTTCTTCCTGGGCTCCTGCACCTTCCTCACTAGTTTGGCTGCTACCATGCGCCCTGGTAAAACCATCTCCCCCACCCTCACATGCCTGCCGCCTTGGTGCTGCCGACCTTCTGGACCTTGCAGATGTTAGCCCTTCCGCATACAACTCCTCCTAGTCTACTTCCTCCACCTCCTCTTGTGCCACCACCTGACTCCGAATTCTGTTTAACATGTGCTCCAGCATGTAAATCACCGGAATAGTCATGCTGATAATGGCATCGTCAGCACTAAACATCTTCGTCGCCATTTCAAAACTGTGCAGAAGGGTGCATAGGTCCCTGATCTGAGACCACTCCTCCAGCGTGATTTGCCCCACCTCTGAATCTCGTTGGCCCAGGCTATACGTCAGAACGTATTGCAGCAGGGCTTGTCAGTGCTGCCACAGTCGCTGCAACATGTGCAGAGATGAATTCCACCGGGTAGGCACATCGCATTTTAGCCGGTGAAGTGGCAGGCCCAACGACTTCTGTAGAGATGTAAGTCGCTGAGCTGCGGGATGCGAACGGCAGAAGTGAGCACACAGCGACCGTGCCCTCTGCAGAAGGCCATCTAGTCTGGGATAGTGGGCTAAAAATTGCTGGACAACCAGGTTCAACACGTGAGCCATACAAGGCACGTGTGTGACATTGCCCCGGCGAAGGGCCGCACCCAGGTTTGCAGCATTGTCGCACACGGCCTTCCCTGGTTTCAGGTCCAGTGGAGACAACCATTCATGAAATTGGTTCTACAGAGCTGACCACAACTCCTCAGCTGTGTGACTCACATTTCCCAGACATTTCAAAGTAAAAACCGCCTGATGACGTTGAGTCCTACTGCCAGCATAGTAAGGAGGTGTACAGAATCCCTTCTGCGCAGTTAGAAAGCTTGTGGCATGACCAGAAAGGCTTTGGGTGAATGTGGAAGACCAAGAGGAGGTTGAGGAGGTAGAAGCAGTGGAGGAACTTTGACATAAAGAGGATAGACGCACAACTCGTGGGGACGGCAAGACTTGGACAGCAGCCCCTTGTCCTGCTGTCACCATAGTTACCCAGTGCCCAGTCAGCGACATGTAACGCCCCTGTCCATGCCAACTCGTCCAAGTGTCTGTGGTGAAATGCACCCTGTCACACACAGAGTTTCTCAAAGAAGCGGTGATGTTGTGTGCGACATGCTTGTGGAGCGCAGGCACACCTTTCTTTGAGAAGTAGTGCCGACTGGGCATCTGGTACTGGGGCACTGCGACCGACATAAGGTCTCGAAAATCCTCTGTGTCCACCAGGCGGAAAGGCAGCATTTCTGTAGCCAAGAGCTTGCAGATGGTGAAATTCAACCTCTTAGCTTTCTCATGGCTAGGAGGAAATGGTCTTTTACTTGTCCACATCTGAGGGATCGAGGGCTGGCTATTGTGCTTAGACAGGGTTGATAAGGGTGTCCCCGGCAAACTGCCCGTCTGTGAGGAAGATGCAGGCGGACATGTTAGGTTGCCTTGATCCAAAGGTGGTACTATCGATGTCGGACAGCGCTCAACACCAGCTGGTGTTACCACCTCCAAAGAAAATGATGACCTGCCAATCACGCTGGCTGTTGCGGGTAAAGAGGTGGCAGGTCTGCGCCCCAAAACAGGTGTGACTGCTGTCCCCCCAGTCACAGAGGATGAAGAGGCCGCAGATGCACAAGATATGGCAGACGGTGGTTGGCCCGGCCGGCTAGGCCGCATTGTAGCACACTGAGCTTCCCACTGCAACTTATGCTTCATGTCCATGTGCCGGTTCATGCATGAAGTACTCAAACTATGTATTTTTTGGCCTTTACTTAGCTTTTGCTGACAAATGTTACAGATAACACGAGTTGGGTCATCTTTATCGATCTGAAAAAATGCCCAGCCTATGCAAGGCTTAGCACCCATGCGACCTGAAGAGCCACCACGACTTGTGGTGAGAGGCAGAGTTGTGTTTGAGGATGCAGTTGTTGACGTGCTTCCAGTACTACGTCTCTGTCCAGGAAGGCGCAACCTGACCTCGTCGTCACTAGCATCTTCCTCCACCTCCTCTGCTGACCTCATCTCTTGGCTGACTGTGGGTTGACAGTAAGTGGGATCTCCAACCTAATCACCATCACCCTGTGCGTTATCACACCCGTCGTCCTCAGAGCCAACCTGTTCCTGCCCTGACAAAATACTAAAGTTGTCGCTCCAATCAGGTATTTGAGTCTCATCATCGTCTTCCTCATTGTCTCCACCAACAGGAGTTACAGTTTGGGAATGAGGGTCTACATTATGGTCAGAACCTTCTGCGTCTGGTCCTGGATCCGACTCATAAAGATTCTGGGCATCAGTGCAGATCATTTCCTCGTCTGGATTCACAGAAGCGCTGGAGTCGAACTCTGATTCCCAGGCTATAGTATGAGTAAACAGCTCTGCAGACTCAACCATCTGTTCTACCTCATACTCAGACGGGCAGCTGGAGATTTGGGAGCTGTGAGGAAGCAAGTGCGATTGGGGTGACACCTTTGAGGACTGGAGAATTTGTGATGTTGAAGTTGATGTGGAGGAGAGCCCACTTAAAGGAGCACTTGATATCCGTTGAAGCACCTGCTGTTTTTGTGCCTCATCTGGAATTTGTAGCGGTTGGCGTGGCCGTAAGAAAGGGATCTTATCACATTGTCCGCTAAAAGAAGTAGACATTTTAGTTTGGCTGGAAGATGGTCTTTCTTCTGCAGATGTTACTGTTGCTTTAACACCTACCTCACGGACACAACCTTTTTTCCCCTTCCCAACACGCCTATTCCCCTTTCCACCAGCAGCAGGCCTTTTTCCACTCATTTTGGTGGTTAACTAATTCACAACTCTGGAGTTGTTTGCACAAAAAAACAATGGATGGGAACCGAGCAGAGCTGAGTGGATAAACTGTGGTATTTGGCCAAAACTATTGGCTGGGTTAGATGCAGAAAAAAATTATATTCAATTTGCAACCTGATGGAGGTCAGTATAGATGGACTAATAGAACAAGTCCCACACACAGCTAGAAGCCCAAATATTTTTTCAGAGGTAGATGCAGAAAAAAATATATTCAGTTTGCAACCTGATGGAGGTCAGTATAGATGGACTAATAGAGAAAGTCCCACACACTGCTAGAAGGCCAAATATTTTTTCAGAGCTAGATGCAGAAAAAAATTATATTCAGTTTGCAACCTGATGGAGGTCAGTATAGATGGACTAATAGAGAAAGTCCCACACACTGCTAGAAGGCCAAATATTTTTTCAGAGCTAGATGCAGAAAAAAATATATTCAGTTTGCAACCTGATGGAGATCTCTATAGATGGATTAATAGAACAAGTCCCACACACAGCTAGAAGCCCAATATTTTTTCAGAGGTAGATGAAGAAAAAAATATATGCAGTTTGCAACCTGATGGAGGTCAGTATAGATGGACTAATACAACAAGTCCCACACACAGCTAGAAGCCCAATATTTTTTCAGAGGTAGATGCAGAAAAAAATATATTCAGTTTGCAACCTGATGGAGGTCTGTAAAGATGGATTAATAGAACAAGTCCCACACACAGCTAGAAGCCCAATATTTTTTCAGAGGTAGATGAAGAAAAAAATATATTCAGTTTGCAACCTGATGGAGGTCAGTATAGATGGACTAATACAACAAGTCCCACACACAGCTAGAAGCCCAATATTTTTTCAGAGGTAGATGCAGAAAAAAATATATTCAGTTTGCAACCTGATGGAGGTCAGTATAGATGGACTAATACAACAAGTCCCACATACAGCTAGAAGCCCAAGATTTTTTCAGAGGTAGATTCAGAAAAAAATATATTCAGTTTGCAACCTGATGGAGGTCTGTATAGGTGGATTAATAGAACAAGTCCCACACACAGCTAGAAGCCCAATATTTTTTCAGAGGTAGATGCAGAAAAAAATATATTTGTAACGGGTCCGGGAGGCGGAACCTCTGAGCTACTATACAAGGGGGCGGCCCTTGTAAGGGAGCGGGCGGCAGTCTCTGGGTGAACGGACAGGGAGTTACGGCAAGTGATCAGGGCAGTCTCTGGGTAAGGGGTAGGTACGACCTGTGATGGCAGAGCCTCCGGGTAGGCTAGCAGGCAGATGGTAGATGTGTGCTCCCAGGTGAGCAAGCGAGAGTCTCTGGAATAGCAGGTGGTCACGGCACGTGACGGCGGAGCCTCCGGGCTGGCAGGCAGGCAGGTAACGGAGAAGCGCTCCCAGGTGAGCGAGCGAGAGTCTCTGGAATAGCACGTGGTCACGGCACGTGACGGCGGAGCCTCCGGGCTGGCAGGCAGGCAGGTAACGGAGAAGCGCTCCCAGGTGAGCGGGCAAGAGTCTCTGAGATAGCTGGTGGTCACAGCACGTGACAACGGAGCCTCCGGGCTGGCAAGCAGGCAGGTAACGGAGAAGCGCTCCCAGGTGAGCGGGCAAGCTGGTCCATAGACAGACTGACCGGAGTAGTAAGGCAGACCGTCGGACCTCAGGCAAGCAGGCAGGTAGCTGGTATGCGCTCCCAGGTGAGCGGGCAGGCTGGTCCTTAGACAGACTGACAGGAGTAGTGAAGCAGACCGTCGGACCTCAGACTGGCAGACAGGTAACAAGTATTCAGGCAGGAATCAGGCAGGTAACTGGCAAGTAACTGGCAGGTAACTGGCAGGTAAATGGCAACGGGACCTGAGGGCTGAAGCACAGGTGAGACACAGGTGCAAACAACATTGCTCGGGCACCTCCATTTTGGAGGAGGTGCCTTATATATGATGAGGTCCTCCGGCCATTGGCCGGGGACTCTTTAGGGCGGCGCGCGCGGCCCCTTTAAGAGGAGGGGAGCGCGCGCGCGCGCGCCCTAAGCACAGGGGCCGGGAAGGAGCGCGCGCTGAGAGCAGAGCAGGAGGAGGACGCCGGGATGGAGCGCGCGCTGACAGCAGAGCGGGGAGAGGACGCCGGGCACGGAGCAGAGCGGTGAGGGGAGCAGCGTCCCTGCCTAGCAGAGGGCAGGGACGCCAGCGCTACAGTACCCCCCCCTTTAGGCCCCCCCTTTTTTAGGCCAGACAGAAATTTAGCTAGGATGAGAGGGGCATGGATGTTCTCCCGGGGCTCCCACGTTCTCTCCTCAGGACCAAACCCCTTCCAATCTACCAGGAAAAAGGTCTTTCCTCTTACCCTCTTGGTGGCAAGAATGTTCTCTACCTCAAACTCGTCCTCAGCAGAAACCGGAGCAGGAGGCGTACCTGTAGACTTGGAAAAAGAGTTAAGCACCACAGGTTTGAGGAGAGATACATGGAAGGAGTTAGGGATCCGTAAGTTGGCCGGGAGTTTCAATTTATAGGCCACCGGGTTGATCTGACTGATGACCTCCAGTGGGCTGATGAACCGAGGCCCTAACTTATAGGAAGGGATCTTGAGCCGGACATATTTGGACGAGAGCCAGACTTTATCCCCAGGACGGAATTGAGGAGGGTCCAGACGTTTTTTGTCAGCGTGTCTTTTCATACGCTCGGATGACAGAAGGAGTGCGGACCGGGTACTCTCCCATATGGAGGAAAATTTGTTAACAAGAGACTCCGCAGCCGGATTGTCCACCGAGGTGGAGACGGGAAACGGGATCCGAGGATGCTGACCGAAGACTGCAAAAAACGGGGATTTGGAGGAAGACTCGCTCTCGTGATTGTTGTACGAGAATTCGGCCCATGGCAGGAGATCCACCCAGTCAGAATGGTGGGCATTAACGAAGTGCCGGAGGTAACTGGTCAGGTTCTGATTGATCCGCTCCACTTGACCATTAGACTGCGGGTGGTAAGCGGAGGAGAAGTCCAGGGTGACGTCCAGCAATTTACAAGTGGCTCTCCAGAAACGGGAAGTGAACTGTACTCCTCGATCCGACACGATGTGACGGGGCAGGCCATGAAGACGGAAGATGTGGCGGATAAAGTCTTTAGCCAGCTCGGGTGCAGACGGGAGACCTGGCAGAGGAATGAAGTGAGCCATCTTGGAAAAGCGGTCAGCGACCACCCAAATGACCGTACAACCGGCAGAAACGGGCAGATCAGTAATGAAGTCCATCGCTATATGCTGCCAGGGGGCAGCAGGTACTGGCAGAGGTAGGAGGCGGCCGGCCGGCAGGTGTCTCGGAACTTTGTTGCGGGCGCAGGACACACAGGCAGAAACAAAGTCTATTACATCCTTGTGCAGATTAGGCCACCAGTAGTGCCGGGTAATAAGCTGGAGGGTCTTTTTCTGACCGGCGTGGCCAGCTAGTTTAGACGAATGGCCCCAGTGTAGGATCTTCTCCCGATCAGGTACTGGTACGAACGTCTTACCGGGAGGGAGACGATTTAGACTCACGGGAGCCACCTGCATCACTCTGGCGGGATCGATGATGTGTTTCGGATCCTCCTCGAGATCAGACACCAGAAAGGATCGAGACAAGGCGTCCGCCTTGACGTTTTTGTCAGCCGGGCGAAAATGAAGGACAAAATCAAAACGAGCAAAAAACAAGGACCACCGGGCTTGGCGCGGGTTTAGTCTCTGGGCATGCTGGAGGTAAGCCAAGTTCTTGTGGTCAGTGTAAATTATTACCGGGTGAAGAGCCCCCTCGAGCAGGTAACGCCACTCCTCCAATGCCAGTTTGATGGCCAATAACTCTCGGTCTCCTATTGAATGGTTGCGCTCAGAGGAGGAGAAGATTTTAGAGAAGAAGCCACAAGTTACCATCCTCCCGGAAGATGATTTTTGAGTAAGTACCGCTCCGGCTCCAGAGGAGGAGGCGTCAACTTCCAGGAAGAACTGCTTGTTGCCATCTGGGCGATGCAGCACCGGGGCGGAAGAGAAGGCCTGTTTAAGGGAAAGAAAGGCCTCCTCTGCTTCGGGTGGCCACTCTTTGGGATTAGTACCTTTACGGGTGAGCGCAGAAATTGGGGCCGTCCGGGAAGAGAAGTGTGGTATGAAGAGGCGGTAGTAGTTGGCGAAGCCCAGGAATCGCTGAATGGCCTTCAACCCCTCCGGTCGGGGCCATTTCTCGATGGCAGACAGTTTCTCAGGATCCATTTGTAGGCCGGTCTGAGAGATAATGTAGCCCAGAAACGGAAGCGAGGTCTGCTCAAAGAGGCACTTCTCAAATTTAGCGTAGAGATGGTTTTGCCTGAGCCTGAGCAGGACCTGACGAACGTCCCTCCGGTGAGTCTGGAGATCCGGAGAGAAGACCAAGATGTCGTCCAGGTACACCACTACGCAGGAGTAGAGAAGGTCCCGGAAGATGTCATTGACCAACTCTTGAAAGACGGCAGGAGCGTTACAGAGACCAAAGGGCATTACCAGGTATTCATAGTGGCCGTCCCGGGTGTTGAATGCCGTCTTCCATTCATCCCCCTGACGAATACGAACCAGGTTGTACGCCCCACGAAGGTCCAGTTTGGTGAAGATCCTAGCCCCCCTCAGACGATCAAATAATTCTGGAATGAGCGGAAGGGGGTACTTATTCTTCACCGTGATCAGGTTTAGGCCTCTATAGTCTATTCAGGGACGGAGAGAGCCGTCCTTCTTTTTGACGAAAAAGAAGCCTGCTCCCGCCGGGGAGGTAGATTTCCGGATGAATCCTCTGGCCAGATTCTCCTCAATATATTCGGACATAGACCGGGTCTCAGCAGCGGATAAAGGATAGATACGCCCACGGGGAGGAGTAGTACCGGGTAGCAGATCGATGGGACAGTCATATGGTCTATGTGGTGGTAATGTCTCTGCCTCCTTTTTATTAAAGACATCTGCATAAGACCAATAAGGAATCGGAAGTCCAGGTAGTTTAGCTGGGGTAGGAGAGGGACGGACGGGATGGACGGGAACCAGGCAGGTTTTATGACAGTCTTGTCCCCAGCGAAGGACCTCTCCGGTTTGCCAGTCTAGCATGGGTGCATGTCTCTGGAGCCAGGGCAGACCTAGCAAGAGGGCGTGAGAGAGTCCAGGCAGAACATGAAAGGAGATACTTTCAGAATGCAGCATTCCCACCTGCAGGGTAATGGATTCGGTGATGAGTTGAATGGGGCGAGGTAAGAGGCCCCCATCCACGGCAGCGACAGACAAGGGTACAGCCAGAGGTTTGGTGGGGATGCGGTATTTCTCAACCAGGGACTGTGAAATAAGGTTCCCGGCTGCTCCAGAGTCAAGTTGGGCTAGTTCGAAATAACGGTTCTCCCCGTAGATGATCGAAACTGACAACAGCAGGGATGGAGAGGATTTATTCTTGTCTAGGTGGACCTCTCTGAGCGAACCTAGACACAGGCGTTTCCCGACCTCTCCGGGCAGACACGGATCCGGTGCTCCTTACTGCCACAGTAGAAGCAGCTCCCCTCGGCACGGCGTGAGTCCTGACGGGTTTTGACCATCTTGGTCTGGTCGACCTGCATAGGCTCAGGAGAGTGTACCTGGGAAGGGACGGAGGGAATGACGGGTTTCTGGAAAGTAGGAGCTAAACGTGGAATCCTCCTCTCACGGGTGACCTCTTTGGCACGCTCCTGGAACCGTAGGTCAATCCGGGTGGCAAGGGTTATCAGATCATCGAGAGAGGTAGGAATGTCCCGACCAGCAAGTTCATCTTTAATACGACCGGACAGACCCTCCCAGAAGACGGATACCAAAGCGTCGTTATCCCAGGCCAGCTCCGAGGCAAGGGTACGGAACCGTATGGCATATTGGCCCACGGTGAGGCCTTCCTGACGGAGGCGTAGCAGAGAGGATGCGGATGAGGTCTTCCGTCCGGGTTCGTCGAAGACTTTCCGGAAAGCCGAGAGAAAAGCAGGCAAGTTGGACACCAGGGGGTCTCCTCTCTCCCATAGAGGATTTAGCCAGGCCAGGGCCTCCCCGGTGAGATGGGACATGATAAAGGCAATTTTGGCCCGGTCGGAATTAAACTGATGGGACAAAAGTTCAAAGTGCAGGGTGCACTGATTAATGAAGCCCCGAGCCTGAGCGGAGTCGCCTCCGAAGCGAGGAGGTGCAGACAGCCGGGGGCCGGGATAGGTTACCACGGTATTAGTGGGTAGCGGAGCTGCCGGGTTGCGAGTCATGGTACTGGCGGTGGTTGCAGGTGGTGCAGTCAGAGTGTCCAGGCGAGTATTGACATTCCGCAGGTGACCCAGGATGGACTCCTGTTGGGACCTTTGACGGGACAGTTCATGACACAGGTCCGTGAGCGAGGGAGCTTGGGTGCCACCGGGTTCCATGGCCCGAGCAAACTGTAACGGGTCCGGGAGGCGGAACCTCTGAGCTACTATACAAGGGGGCGGCCCTTGTAAGGGAGCGGGCGGCAGTCTCTGGGTGAACGGACAGGGAGTTACGGCAAGTGATCAGGGCAGTCTCTGGGTAAGGGGTAGGTACGACCTGTGATGGCAGAGCCTCCGGGTAGGCTAGCAGGCAGATGGTAGATGTGTGCTCCCAGGTGAGCAAGCGAGAGTCTCTGGAATAGCAGGTGGTCACGGCACGTGACGGCGGAGCCTCCGGGCTGGCAGGCAGGCAGGTAACGGAGAAGCGCTCCCAGGTGAGCGAGCGAGAGTCTCTGGAATAGCAGGTGGTCACGGCATGTGACGGCGGAGCCTCCGGGCTGGCAGGCAGGCAGGTAACGGAGAAGCGCTCCCAGGTGAGCGGGCAAGAGTCTCTGAGATAGCTGGTGGTCACAGCACGTGACAACGGAGCCTCCGGGCTGGCAAGCAGGCAGGTAACGGAGAAGTGCTCCCAGGTGAGCGGGCAAGCTGGTCCATAGACAGACTGACCGGAGTAGTAAGGCAGACCGTCGGACCTCAGGCAAGCAGGCAGGTAGCTGGTATGCGCTCCCAGGTGAGCGGGCAGGCTGGTCCTTAGACAGACTGACAGGAGTAGTGAAGCAGACCGTCGGACCTCAGACTGGCAGACAGGTAACAAGTATTCAGGCAGGAATCAGGCAGGTAACTGGCAAGTAACTGGCAGGTAACTGGCAACGGGACCTGAGGGCTGAAGCACAGGTGAGACACAGGTGCAAACAACATTGCTCGGGCACCTCCATTTTGGAGGAGGTGCCTTATATATGATGAGGTCCTCCGGCCATTGGCCGGGGACTCTTTAGGGCGGCGCGCGCGGCCCCTTTAAGAGGAGGGGAGCGCGCGCGCGCGCGCCCTAAGCACAGGGGCCGGGAAGGAGCGCGCGCTGAGAGCAGAGCAGGAGGAGGACGACGGGACGGAGCGCGCGCTGACAGCAGAGCGGGGAGAGGACGCCGGGCACGGAGCAGAGCGGTGAGGGGAGCAGCGTCCCTGCCTAGCAGAGGGCAGGGACGCCAGCGCTACAATATTCAGTTTGCAACCTGATGGAGGTCAGTATAGATGGACTAATACAACAAGTCCCACACACAGCTAGAAGCCCAATATTTTTTCAGAGGTAGATGCAGAAAAAAATATATTAAGTTTGCAACCTGATGGAGGTCAGTATAGATGGACTAATACAACAAGTCCCACACACAGCTAGAAGCACAATATTTTTTCAGAGGTAGATGCAGAAAAAAATATATTCAGTTTGCAACCTGATGGAGGTCAGTATAGATGGACTAATACAACAAGTCCCACACACAGCTAGAAGCCCAATATTTTTTCAGAGGTAGATGCAGAAAAAAATATATTCAGTTTGCAACCTGATGGAGGTCTTCATTGTTCCTGCAGAGATCCATCCAATGCCCCTTCCCCCACCCCGCTGTACACTCAAACTGCGTATTAACATTAATTTTCATCATTACTGAGAAATATTCCAGTTATGATTTTGGTGCATGAACAGTTATCGAACAGCCGAATTTTTCTCAAATCGTTTGTGTTTGCCGAACGGCTTGAATTTGAGATTGGCGAACAGTTAGAGTAGAACAACGCTCATCTCTACATGGGATTCCCAGCCAGTCTCCCATGATGGTACTTGCCCAATCTCAAGCTACGTAGCGGCTGCAATCTGACGAGGACAAGCACATTCAGCTTAGAAAGGCCATTGATGTGCAGATGTCACATGTGCGTGTCTTTTCAAAATGAATAAAATGGGGAGGGAAATTTTAGATTTTATAAACAGATATCCAAATTACAATAGCAGCAGACAAAATGTCAATGGAAACAGGGACTCGCAGCCACTCTTCCATGCTGGTACATACCCAGCCTCAAGCTGCATAGCTGCTGTGATCTAATGAGGGTAGACACATTAAGCTGAGTGTGGCCGTTGATGTGTGGATGTCACATGTGCGTGTCTTTTCAAAAGGAATAAATTGGGGAGGGAAAAGTTAGATTTCAAAAACAAAAATCCAAATGACAAAAGCAGCTGCCAAAATTTCAACAAAACTGGGGATTCCCAGCCAGTGTCCCATGCTGGTACTTGCCCAGCCTCAAGCTGCATTGCAGCTGTGATCTGACGAGGGCAGGCACATTCAGCTTAGAATGGCCATTGACGTGCCAATGTCACATGTGCGTGTCTTTTCAAAAGGAATAAAATGGGGAGGGAAAGGTTAGATTTTAAAAACAAAAATCCAAATGACAATAGCAGCAACCATAATGTCATTGGAACCGAGGATATTCAGCCAGTCACCCATACCAGCACTTGCCCAGCCTCAAGTTGCATAGCAGCTGTAATCTGAAGAGGGTAGGTACATTCAGCTTAGAATTGCCAATGACGTGTGGATGTCACATGTGCACGTCTTTTCAAAAGGAATAAAATGGGGAGGGAAAAGTTAGATTTTAAAAACAAAAATCCAAAAATCCAAATGACAATAGCAGCAGCAAAAATGTCGACGGAACTGGGGAGTCCCAGCCAGACTCCCATGTTGGTACTTGCCCAACCTCAAGCAGTGTAGCGGCTGTGATCTGACCCAGGAAGGAACATTCAGCTTAGAAGGCCGTTGACGTGCAGATGTTACATGTGCGCGTCTTTTCAAAACGAATAAAATGGGGAGGGAAAGGTTAGATATTAAAAACAAAAATCCAATAATCCAAATGACAATAGCAGCAGCCAAAATGTCAACGAACCTGGGGATTCCCAGCCAGTCTCCCATGCTGGTACTTGCCCAGCCTCAAGGTGCGTAGTAGCTGCAATCTGACGAGGGCAGGCACATTCAACTTAGAATGGCCGTTGACATGCAAATATCACAAGTGCGCGTCTTTTCAAAAGGAATAAAACGGGGAGGGAAAGGTTAGATTTTCAAACCAAAAATCCAAATGACAATAGCAGCAGCCAAACTGTCAAAGAAACAGGGATTCCCAGCCAGTCTCCCATGCCAGTACTTGCCCAACCTCAAGCTTCGTAGTGGCTGCGATCTGACCCAGGAAGGAACATTCAGCTTAGAAAGCCGTTGACATACAAATGTTACATGTGCGCGTCTTTTCAAAAGGAATAAAATGGGGAGGGAAAGTTAGATTTTAAAAACAAAAATCCAAAAATCCCAATGACAATAGCAGCAGCCAAAATGTCCACGGAAGAGGTGATTCCCTGCCAGCCTCCTATGCCTGTACTTGCCCAGCCACAAGGTGCGTAGTGGCTGCGATCTGACAAGGGCAGACACATTCAGCTTAGAATGGCCGTTGACGTGCAGATGTCACATGTGCGTGTCTTTTCAAAAGGAATAAAATGGGGAGGGAAAAGTTAGATTTTAAAAACCAAAAATCCAAATGACAATAGCAGCAGCCAAAATGTTAATTGAAGCGGGGATTCCCAGCCAGTCTCCCATGCTGGTACTTGCCCAACCTCAAGGTGCGTAGTGGCTGCGATCTGACAAGGGCAGACACATTCAGCTTAGAATGGCCGTTGACATGCAGATGTCACATGTGCGCGTCTTTTCAAAAGGAATAAAATGGATAGGGAAAAAGATTTTAAAAACAAAAATCTAAAAATCCAAATGACAATAGCAGAGGGCAAAATGTCTACGGAACTGGGGATTCACAGCCAGCCACCCATGCCGGTACTTGCCCTGCCTCAAGCTGTGTAGCGGCTGCAATTTGACGAGGGTAGGCAAATTCAGGTTAGAATGGCCATTGATGTGCAGAATTCACATGTGAGCGTCTTTTCAAAAGGAATAAAATGGGGAGGGAAAGGTTAGATTTTAAAAACAAAAATCCAAAAATCCAAATGACAATAACAGCAGCAGCAGCCAAAATGTCAATGGAACTGGGCATTCCCAGCTTTTCTCCCATGCCATTACTTGCCCAGCCTCAAAGTGCGTAGCGGCTGCAATCTGACACGGACAGGCACATTTAGCTTAGAATGACCGTTGACATGCAGATGCTACATGTGCGCGTCTTTTCAAAAGGAATAAAATGGGGAGGGAAAGGTTTGATTTTAAAAACAAAAATTCAAAAATCCAAATGACAATAGCAGCAGCCAAAATGTTTTTGGAACAGGGTATTCCCAGCCTGCCACCCATGCCGGTACTTGCCCAACCTCAAAATGTGTAGCAGTTGCAATCTGACAAGGGAAGGAACATTCAGCTTAGAATGGCTGTTGACCTGCCGATGTCACATGTGCGTGTCTTTTCAAAAGGAATAAAATGGGGAGGGAAAGGTTTGATTTTAAAAACAAAAATTCAAAAATCCAAATGACAATAGCAGCAGCCAAAATGTCAATGGAACAGGGGACTCCAAGCCAGTCTCCCATGCTGGTACTTGCCCAACCTCAAGCTGCGTAGCGGCTGCGATCTGACAAGGGAAGGCACGTTCAGCTTAGAATGGCCGTTGACCTGCAGATGTCACATGTGCGCGTCTTTTCAAAAGGAATAAAATGGGGAGGGAAAGGTTAGATTTTAAAAACAAAAATCCAAATGACATTACCAGCAGCCAAAATGTCAATGGAATCCGGGATTCCCAGCCAGTCACCCATGCCAGTACTTGCCCAGCCTCAATCTGCATAGCAGCTGCGCTCTGATGAGGGAAGGCACATTCAGCTCAGAATGGCTGTTGATGAGCAGATGTCACATGTGCAAGTGACACCCCAGGGGTCTGGTTGCCACAGTAACAGAGATATTATGTCTGAGAGCAAGTGGGAGGTTTCTCTGGTCAGGAGCCCTAAGCATGCAACACTGCCCGCCCAGACCTGGGAGGGGAGGAATCTGCCCTTATAAACTGGGTCTGGGGTGGGATTAGGTGAGACAGAGACAGAGCCTGCAGAACAAGCAGAGCAGTCAGAGCCTAGAGTGAAGCTGCAGACACAGGAAAAGCTACATCAGGAGCTCTGTAGGAGCAGAGGCAGAAGGCCAGGGGCTGTGAGCAGAGATATAGCTCGCCCTGGCTGAAGTTACTAAAACCGGACACAGGAGTCCGAGACTGTGGGGACTGATATATTCCCAGCAGCAGAAACCAGCTGGCAGGGGATTCCAGGTCCTCTGGCCATAGAAGCCCGGAGGCTCAGTCACAAAGAAGGGACCAGTGCCGCCATCCAGGAGCAGAGGCTAACAGAAGGCCCCAAGTCTCCAGCCATACGGGTGAGCACCACACGGTATACTCAGGGATGTGGGCTACTTGGAACCGCTGACAGCAAGGTAGCCAGGAAGAGTGCAGATAAACAGGGAGGCCTACAACTCCACCTGGCCAGGGGAACTCCTGCTTGCTTGCAGACTGACCAGGCCCCTTATACTTGCCAGTACTCCCGGGAGGGTCTGCCTTGTACCATCAGTAAAGACCCTGAACTGCACCTCACGTCTCTGTGATTCCTTGCCGCACCAGCACCATTAGCACTGGGACCCTCACACCATCACTCCCATCATCTCTCACATTAGCTGCCCTGAGTCAATACTTCTCCCGTGGGGAGTTATCCCATACTCGGCTGCGCAAACAACATCAGCCTCAGCGGTCGGCAGCGCAGCGGCGGTCCCCACTGACCGCAATCCACGGGTGGCGTAGTCGGACATTTGCTATACATTAAGACTGCCACTGGTTTGACCACCCTGGGCACGGACCGGGTCACCACCACACGGAGACTACAACCCCCAGCATTCTACAACAGGCCCGGTTCCGGGTTCCCCTGCACAACACAGGCCCAGGGGGCGCGTCAACTTTGGCGTAGTCGGCAGGATTTCGTGCCCGCAACCACCGGGTACTGCGTGCCTGAAAAAGAGACTTTTATACTTACCTGTGGTGAAGTTTCCCGCTGTCCGGCGTCGTTTCCCGCCATCTGGAGCCGATTCCCGCCATCAGACGCCATCTTGGACCGTTTCCCGCCGTCTTCTGCCTTCTTCCCGCCATCCGCAGCTGCTTCCCGCCTTCGGACGCCATCTTCGGGACGCCGCACGGGAAGAAGAGGGGCGTGGACGCCGAAAGCGCGCGAGATCCGAAGCTCCGCCCCACGCTCTGACGCTGCGCAAGGTCCTGGAAGGGAGGAAGAGCGACGCTGACGTCATCGGAGCGCGACGCCAGGTCCTCAACCCCGACGATCGACTGCGGAGCTGCGGCCTATGAAAGAAGAGCATCGCAAGGTAGGCCACGGTGCACTAGGGGGGAGGAGGATGCCGGATACCGAGGTGAGCTCCACTGCCACAGCCACCGCCAGTGCAACCGCTGCAGCAGTCATGCCATTCACCATGCCCTATATCCCGGGGGCAACCTGGCTACCCCAGTACTCAGGGTAGTCACATACTCTAAATGACTTTAGAGAAAGACTGGATAGCCTCTTCCAGGTGTACCCCCTCACAGAAAAGCAAAAAGTGAGCATCCTGGTGGCCCAATTAATCGGGGCAGCCCAAAGGGAGGTAAAGTCCTGGCCACCTGGGAGGAAGAGGACTGTCAGAGAAATACTAGCCCGGCTGAAAGACACATTTGATACCCGCACCTCAGCCGAAATAAAGCTCAGATTTTATGGGTGTAAACAGCGGGCACATGAGAGTATAAGAGACTATGCTCTAAACCTACAAGAGGCCCTGAGAGCCATTAAGCAGGCAGACCCTGGCAGCGTGGGAAATGAAGATAAGCTGTTGACTGAACAATTTATTGAGGGTCTACTGTGCAATGCCCACCGAACCTAGTTGCGGGCAATGGCCTTACAGGACCCTGACCTGGACTTTGCACAGTTCAAGGACAGAGCCATCCGGGTGCTCCGAGAACCGGCACTAGGTGGCGCTGTGACCCACAGGCGCCCTGCTATCACTTACCACCAGGAGATGGCGCCCTTGTCTTCAGGGCCTGTGGGAGCTGATGCGCAGGCTTTGAACAATAACCCGGCAACAGACCTGCACCATCAGGTCCAAGAGCTGACTAAGAGCGTTGCCACGCTAACCAGAACTGTGCAGTCTTTACAGGTCTCTTCTCCAGGAAAGATCCAGCTGGAATCCGGACCGTAGGACGTCCCGTGGCACCGACTGAGGAGGACCCCACAGGCCAGAGGAAGACCCAGCGGCAGATACAACGAGGACGGACAACCCATCTGCCACCGCTGCAATCAACCTGGACATGTGGCAAGGTACTGTCATTTAAACGGGCACAACCTGGGGTAGAGGGCCAACCCCCAGGCATAAGACCATCAGGCCCATCAAACTGGCGTGATAAATACGTAGGGGGACGTCCAATCTTGCCTGTGGTACTGGATGGCATTCCTATGAGTGCCCTACTAGACACTGGGTCACAGGTGACCACCATCCCGTACGTGCTCTTTAAACAGTACTGGAATGACTCGGACATAACCCGCTACCCAGATGACGACCTGAGTATCATCGCCAGCAATGGTCAGCCCGTGCCGCAGGTGGGATTCAAAGAGGTGATCATTAAGATCGGTAAAGTCGAACTGGCGGCACAAGGACTGATTATAGCGGACATAGACCGTCATGAGAGTCACCCTAGAATAACCTTGGGAACTAATGTGATTGAAAATTGTCTTGCAGAGGTGACTCTCATTTTACAGCAGGTTGCCAAGAACGCCAGTTCCGGCCAGCAGCGTGTGCTCCAAAAAGAGATCCGGGCACTGATGAAGCGGCAAAAGGTGGAACTATCTGGTGGCGAGATAGGTAGCGTGAGAATGTGTGACCCGTTCCCTATTGCCATGCCCCCAAAAAGTGAGATGATGATTTGGTGCCGGGCAGCTATTGGTCTAAGAGGTAGAGACTATCAAGCAATGGTAGAACCCGTCTATTCAGACAGTAGGCCCACCATTTTGACAGCACGGGGGGTGGTCGATGTACGCCATGGGAGGGTGCCCGTTCGCATCATAAATATCGGGGAGAGAGAAGTACACCTGCCCCGGTATGCCACGCTAGCCAAATTGTACACCATCAACCAGAACTCTGTACAGGCCGTGGAACCCTTTACTCCATCTCAACCAGAGGAAGGTAAGTGCTCTAAGAAACCAATGGAGGACTAGTGTCAGCAACTACATTTGGGTACTGACTCCACTCCCTCACACCAGAAACAGGGAGTCTATCGGGTGGTTCGAGAGTACGAGAGAGTGTTTAGTAAACACCCGCTAGACTTCGGGCGAGTAAAGGGGGTAGAACACCACATCCCCACGGGAGACCATCCTCCCATAAAGGAGAGATACCGACCCGTTCCCCTGGCACACTACCAACACGCCAAGGGGATGCTTAGAGACATGAAGGAGGCTGGGGTAATCAGGGACAGCTGTAGCCCCTGGGCAGCTCCACTAGTCTTAGTGAAAAAGAAAGACAACACCATGAGAATGTGTGTAGACTACAGGAAGGTCAACCGTATCACACACAAAGATGCGTACCCGTTACCAAGGATAGAAGAGTCCTTAGCTGAATTAAAATCTGCTAACTTCTTCTATACTTTGGATCTCACTAGCGGGTACTGGCAGGTTCCTGTAGCAGAGGCGGACCGGGAGAAGACCGCATTCACCACCCCGATGGGTCTCAGCGAATTTAACTGTATGCCGTTCGGGCTCTGCAACGCACCAGGAACCTTCCAACGGTTGATGGAATGCTGTCTGGGACACCGGAACTTCGGGACGGTCCTGTTATATCTGGACGATGTCATCGTCTATTCCAAGACCTACGAGGACCACCTGAAACACCTGGCAGAAGTCTTTGAAGCTCTGGCAAACTACGGCCTAAAGGTGAAACCCTCCAAGTGTCACCTTCTGAAACCAAAGGTGCAATACCTGGGACACGTGGTGAGTGCTGACGGAGTGGCTCCTGACCCTGATAAGATCACCGTGATTAAGGACTGGCCAAGACCCTCCAGCATAAAGGAAGTGCGGCAGTTCCTCGGGTTGGTAGGCTACTACCGAAGATTCATTCCCGGTTTCACCAAAATGGCAGCCCCTATGCAGGACCTCCTGATAGGTCAATCTCGGAAAGCCAAAAACCAGAAGCCGCCCTTTAGGTGGGAAAAGCTGGAAGAGGAGTCCTTCTGCCAGCTGAAGATGGCCCTCACGGGGGATGAAATCCTGGCATATCCAGACTACAGCCAGCCATTTATCCTCCACACGGACGCAAGCAACATCGGGCTAGGAGCCGTACTGTCCCAGATCCAGCAAGGGAAAGAACGGGTAATCGCTTACGCCAGCCGAAAGCTACAGCCCACGGAGAGGAACCCTGAGAATTATAGCTCATTCAAGCTGGAGTTCCTGGCAGTAGTGTGGGCAGTGACCGAACGTTTCAAGCATTACCTTGCCTCCTCCAAATTCACCGTGTACACAGATAACAACCCGTTGACACTGTCACGGGTGTATCGCCACGAAGATCGTCACACTTACACAGCCTGACTTCTCGCAGCTGAGTTTTTGGTGCTTTGTGTTTTTCGGCAGTGAGGGAGTTAACTCTCTCTCTCTCTCTGTGCTAGACGAGGTCCAGCCTCGCCCAGCTGCAATCAATTTTGCTGTTGTGGGACTCCTTCAAATGCCTGCCGGTCTGTTAGGGAAGTGTCAGTGAAAGCATTTCATGCAGACTAACAGAGCGGATCGTGGTATTTGGAGTTTCAGAGCTAAGTGTATTTGGAGTGTTTTTTCCCTTCCTCGCTTTATCATTTATCTCCTTTCCCGTTGGTGTTCCCTCTGTTGTAGTTGTGTAGTTTTTGTATGCAAGGTGGTTTTGGTCTTACCCTTGTACTGTCTCGTTCGTCTAAGTACTGAGTGTGGGCATATTATTACCTGTCCCCTTTTGTTGTGATCAGGGGTCCTTCTCAGGACTAGATTACTTAGGTGCAGGGATCCTCAGGAGGTAGAGGTTACGCTGGCGGCCTGGACCTCTGTACCTTTAACAGTACCTCCAGGTAGAGGGATTAGTCAGGGCCCCAGCTTAGGGTCAGCTTAGGCCCCCTACCTCCAGTACACAGAGACAGCGTGACATTTTCACCGACCACTTACTGTAGATTTTCTCCAGCTACCATGGATCCAGTAGTCGGTCTAGCTCGGCAGTTGCAGAGTTTGTCTATGGAGCTGGCGGACGTTAGGTCCAAGGTTTTGAATCCTCAAGAGCAAGCCGGACCAGAACCTAAAGTAGCTCTCCCTGACAGGTTCACTGGGGGGCGGGACAAGTTTTTTGTTTTCCGGGAGGCGTGCAAGTTGTACTTTCGGCTGCGGCCTCGGTCATCGGGGAGTGAAGATCAAAGGGTGGGAATTGTCATCTCGCTCCTACAAGGGGACCCACAATCTTGGGCGTTCTCTCTTCCCCCGGGCTCCCCGGCTCTCCAGTCAGTGGATAGGTTTTTTGCTGCTCTGGGTCTTGTATCTGATGACCCGGATCGGATCTCCCTTGCTGAATCTAAGTTACATAGGATCCAGCAGGGAGATTGTCCGGCGGAGGAATTCTGTTCGGAGTTCCGTAGGTGGGCCACTGACACCCAGTGGAATGACCCGGCTCTTAGGAGCCAGTTTTGTCAAGGTTTATCCGACAAATTGCAGGATGTGTTGGCACAGTATTACTCTCCCGCGTCACTGGAAGCCGCTATGGCCCTTGCTATTCGCATTGACAGACGGCTTCGGGAGAGGTGCGGGATAACTCCACCCCCTGTGATGACTCCACCTCCTACAAGGTCCCCTCATATGGTGGTTCCCCTGGTCAGTCCAGAGGAGCCTATGCAATTAGGAGGGGCATCATTTCGGGGGAGGGGACCGGTGGTGCGCCATAAGACAGGAAGGTGTTTCTTCTGCGGGAGAAAGGGACATTTTATTGGGGGGTGTCCATCCCGTCCCTTGCAGTGTGAAGAGTCGTCGGAAAACTGTTGATCCCAGGTTGTGTGGTGGACGGCAATCTGGGAGTAGGTATTTCGTCCCTAGGTTCGTCTCAGTTTCTCGTTCCGGCGGAGGTGGTGGTGGGTACGAGAACTGAGAGGATATCTGTTCTTCTGGATAGTGGGGCCGGGGTTAATCTGGTGGACGCTCGGTTTGCCCGGGTTCAAGGTATGCGATTGAGTGAGTTGGCTAAACCCATCCCCATATTCTCGATCGATGCCAGGTCTCTCGGTCAGGGAAGTTTTTTGCAAGCTGTGCATAAAGTAAAACTTCAAGTGGGGGCGATACATAAAGAACTGTTGTCTTGCTACGTGTTGGAGGGTCTTCCCACTCCTATAGTGTTGGGCCTTCCTTGGTGAACTAAGCATAACCCTGTTATTAATTGGCAATCCAGAGAGATAAGCCAATGGAGTAAATTCTGTAATAAAAACTGCATGAATACGGTCATCGGTGCGGTTACTCCTAGGGTCTTACCTCCATTTCTGGCGGACTTTGAGGATGTATTCTCGGAGAAAGGGTGTCAGGAACTACCTCCTCATCGCGAGTATGACTGTTCTGTAAAACTGCTCCCTGAGGCCAAGTTACCTAAAGTTAGGTTGTATAACATTTCTGGTCCTGAGAGGCAGGCCATGAAGGATTATATTTCAGAAAGTCTGGCTAAGGGGCATATTAGACCTTCATCTTCACCGGTGGCCGCGGGGTTCTTCTTTGTTAAGAAGAAAGATGGAGGCCTACGCCCTTGCCTGGATTTCCGTGAACTTAATCGGATTACGGTCCGAGATCCGTATCCGCTCCCACTTATTCCCGATCTCTTTAAACAGATCGTGGGCGCCAAATGGTTCTCTAAGTTGGATCTCAGGGGGGCGTACAATCTGATTAGGATGAAGGAGGGGGATGAGTGGAAGACGGCGTTTAACACTCCGGAGTGGCATTATGAGAACCTTGTCATGCCATTCGGTCTGACTAATGCCCCGGCGGTGTTCCAGCACTTTGTTAATGACATTTTTCGCCGCCTGGTGGGACAGTTTGTTGTCATATATCTGGATGATATCTTAATTTACTCGCCGTATCAGGTGTTTCATCAGGAGCACGTTAGGCAGGTGTTACAGATCTTGCGGGATAATAAACTGTATGCCAAATGGGAAAAGTGTGTGTTCGCCGTACAGGAACTCCAGTTTTTAGGCTTCCTGGTTTCAGCGTCCGGTTTTCGAATCTACCCTGGGAAAGTGCGGGCAGTTCCTGAGTGGGATCGGCCAGAGAATCTTAAGGCACTACAACGTTTCCTGGGGTTTGCTAATTATTACCGGAAGTTCATTCGTAATTAGTGTTGAGCCACCTCCGTAGTGTTCGAGTTCGGTTCGGTTTGTCGAACACCCGTGTGTTCGCCGAACTGTTCGCCGAACTGTTCGTCGAACACCTTCGAACACCGTTAAAACCAATGGCAGGCAAACAAAAACACATAGAATCACATAGAAAACACCTTCAACGGTGTCCAAAAGCTGACAAACTGCTCAGAAGACACAACTAACACATGGAAAAGTGACAAGTACATATAGTCATGCGAAAAGAAAAGAGGTGGAGGAGTAAAAGGAGGGGGAGACACAGATATAGGCATGTCATGCCCTTCTAAAATCCAAAAAGTGAGAAGCCGACACGTTCAGTCCGCTCCTGCCCGTGCCACCTCCGTGACACCGGGTTTGTGCCAGAGCCGCGGTGAACCCTGACGGCCAGCCCCCCTCTCCCAATACTGGTGCCTGTCCGCTGGTGGGTCGAGCGAGCACCCCTGTGGTGGAGGCAGCTCTAAGCTTTTTAATTTAAATTGTCTCTCTAATTTGAATGAATACACTTTAAATCCATTTACAAGGATCTATTGGAGGGCAAGTCTCATGCCAGCAGCCGCGTAATTCCAGCTCCAGTAGCGTCCACTAAAGCTGCTGCAGTTAAAAAGCTTTTATAAGGATCGAGCTTGGCTGTCCACCGCAAGGCATCCTACTGCCAGTCCCAGCCCCTATGCCTTGGGGTGCCTCCTGATGCTCTTCACTGAGTATGCCGTGGTCCCGAAGCATTTCCTTTGAAAAAATTAAGTGTCCAAACTACAGGTTGCTTAACAGCCGGGATAATCCGCTGACTAGCAGACACTGCTACTAGGCACAAAGTATTTCCTGGGCTAGATGCAGTTAAAAATTTGTAATTAGATACTCTCGTTGGATGCTGAGAAAGCATTCCATAGAGTCTCCTGGCACGCCATATATGATTCTCTTAAAAAGCTTGGGGTAGGGGTCTAGGGGACCCTTTTATAGCCAAAATCACGGCCCTGTATCACAATACGTCACCTAGGCTGAAGATAAATGGAACTGTAGCACCCTGAGGGCTCGGTTGCTACAGAGGTATTGCACCTCACCCAGAGGTGTGATATCTCACTCTCAGGTAAGGATGGAGTGTGGATCAGGACCCGACACCTGCATGCATTACACCACATTGCCGTGGGGCAGGGCGACCAATATGCCTCTGAGATGGGCACGACAGTCCCTGTCCCTGGCTGGAGTGGGGGGAGGGAACACTGAGGAAGGGGAACCCTGTAGTGCAGGAGCAGGGAGGAAGCAGTTCCTGGGTGCATTGAGAAGGGAGTATAAAAGGTGGGCACCATCTTAGTTCAGTGCAGAGAAGTCTGAGCAGAAGTGGCAGGGAGCAGGGGCTCTGCATGAGCTCTGCTCCGGAGGCGGGCCTAGTAACAGAGGCCCAGGCCTTGAAGAGGGAGAAGGAAGGAAGAGGAGCGGAGAAGGCTCCAGGAACGAGGAATGAAGGGATCCCAGGGGTGCGGACGGGCGAGTCGCCACCGCACGGCCGAATCCACCTGCGTGGAGGGGTCAGGCCAAAGGGGGAGACCGGTCCCCGAAACTAGTGGAGGCAGGAAACGACCCTCAGCTAGAAACCGGAGGCTGTGACATTTTATGTGGCGCAGCCCCTCGCTACACCCGCTAGGAAGGCATCACATAGGGTCAGGGAAACTGGCGCCAAGTTTACCAAGAGGAGGCCCGAGGCAGCCGGACAGAAGGGTTGGTAAGAAAGGCCAGACAAAGGACACACAAAGGGGGTACTGTGAAGCACTCCAAAATTATCTGGGAGTTGTCTGAGCCCCTCACCTGATGAGCACAGTACGACGTGGGCAGCCGTTACCTGCAGACGTGGTGTGGATAATAAGAACTGTGAGTAAAGGCCCTGGACTGCATCACTGACTCAGTGTCGTTACTGCTGCTGCCCTACACCATCACCCCCATCCTCCCCATACACTGCCCTGAGGCTATACTCCTCCCGTGGGGAGTTATGCTACGCTCTGCTGCACCCACAACACCAGCCTCAGCGGTCTGCCCTGCAGCGGCGGTTCACTCTGACCGCAATCCACGGGTGGCGTAGTCGGACATTTAAACATCAAAACCACATAAATAGTTCCGCCACTGGTTTGACCACCCTGAGCCACGGAACCGGGTCACCGCCACGAAGACTACAACCACCAGCATCCACCAAAAAGGGTCCGGCTCCGGGTGTCCCAAGGCCCAGGGGGTGCATCAGAACATTTTCATCACCTTTCACAATCACCAATGGGACAAGGCAGGGATGTCCTCTGTCCCCTCTCTTATACATCCTAGTGACGGAGCACCTGCTCTCATCAATTCGCCATAACCCCAATATTAGGTGGATTGAAGTGGGAGGCACCGAGTACAAGTGCTCTCTATTTGCTGATGATGTCCTAGTATATATCACTCAATCACATATATCCATCCATGCTGTTATGGCTGAAATAGATCACTTTGTTACATGGTCAAATTTTAAAATCAATGCAGCGAAGTCTGAGGCCCTCGATGTCTCCCTCCCCAAATCCATATAGGATTCCATCCAGTCCAACTTTCCCTTTGCCTGGCCCTCACAGGGTATCAAATACTTAGGAATTCCTATTCATAGAGACCTCTCCCATCTATGTTATCTTAATTTTGGGCCCTTTACTGAACAACTCCATACAGACCACGGTTGGCAAGTTAGAACTGTAAGATTCACTACGTGAACCACTGGTGTTTTGTGGAAAAGCACATGTACACTGTGTTCCAAATTATTATGCAAAAAGTGTTTAGGAGTGATAAGGGAAGAATTTGTTTGTTTGTCAGTTAAACTCATTGATGGTGATGTGTGTCAGGGCTCTTTATATCACTGTAAGCAATTGCAGACACCAGTGCTAATTAGTTTGGCAGGTGTGTTCAATGAAAGGCAAGACTACTTAAGAAGGCTGTCTTACATTATTAAGCAGCCTACATTTTCTGCCAAAATGGGAAAGAAAAAGGATGTGTCGGCTGCTGAGAAGCAACAAATTGTGGAGTGTTTAGGTCAAGGCATGACTACAATCAACATTGTGCGATGATCAGGATGAAGTGTCTTGGCAATCAAGAAGTATGTAGCTGATTCACAGTACACACGTGTGCGTGCTGATAAGGGCAAATTGAGGACTCTTTCCTACAGGCAATTACGTCAGGTTAAAAGAGCAGCGGCAAAAAAGCCTTGTCATAGCAGCAGACAAGTTTTTGAAGCTGCTGGTGCCTCCAACGTCCCCCGAACAACAAGATGCAGGGTCCTTCAGAGGTTTGCAGCTGTGCATACGCCATCCTGTCGACTGTTAAAGACGGGAGGGGATCTCACTTCTTCTCAGGTAGACAAAAGAGATTACCTATATAGATTTCCTATAGAAATGACGCTTCAAATAAGACACTCACTACAGACTGTCTCAAGAGAATGATTCTGTTTATTTTAAGATGTAATATAATTATATACCCCAATCAACGTGGGTTGTGCTTTGATACATGCGTATGAGATGATGTAAGTAATATGTTATCTTTGGCGCAGAATAATTAAATAACAGGTGCTTGTCAATACATCTGCAGGATATTCATGATGTATGATACTCCCAACATCCTTTCTCACTGATAGTACTGAATACAGTCCAGGTCATGGTGAACTTAGGGAGTTTCCTGGTGGTGATATATTGGGACTTTATTTTGTGTACAGACATAGGACAAGTATGATAATTATAATCCAATGAGCGGAGGGCGCAGCCTGGATTGGACCTTGTTCCCGACTAGGTGTCGGGGGTTGTATGACATGAGATCTGCTTCTGATCACTACCTGATCAGTTTCATCATCATCGGGAATTAAAAGGGGATGATGTCTCTCACTAGTTCTCAACCAGGCTGCAACCTGTGCTCCGTAATCATGCTTATCAATCCATTGTGAATGTTCCTGACTAAACCGTTTCCATCTCTCAGCATCTAGGCATCCCTTGGCTGGCATACCAGCCCTTTTCAATATCTTTGTTGCATCTTTTACAGCTGCCCTGCCATGCTCCATTCTCACCAGATCACACATGGTGCACCTCGGATCCTTGTTCCTTGATCTGGAGATTCGAGCACCCATAACAGGATTTGTCAAGGGTTGCGATCCCTATCTTCAGTATCCTGCTATATAATCAGCTGGGTCAACCAGTCAGATACGTTAGCTGGTTACCCCTGATTCAATCAGCTGGGTCAACTGGTCAAGTACGTTAGCCAGTTACCCCTGATTCGAGGGCCTTAAGCTGAACTGCAACTCTTTGCTCTGCTCTGATGCTGAGACAAGTTCGTCTAAACAAATAAATGTAGACTATTATAAACAAAAACCGTTCCAAAAACAATCGCTATATATTCTTCATACATCTGGGTCAGAGTCCTCACTTGAAGAATATCCTACGTCTATTCCTGAGTCCGTGCCAATATTGGCAAGATAATTATTATGAGTAATAATATCCTGTCACACAGGCATATACCATCTGTTTTCTATAATATACTGCCACTCTTTACCTATAGTGTGTGGATGTGGAACAATATGGCAGGGAAAACTCGGTATGTAACGTTACTTCTCCTATACTGGTGTGCACTTACAGGGTACAAATGTATCCTTTCCAGAAACGAAGCAGTATCCCTACCATGAGGCTTTCGCTTTCTCACTACTGTAACCGAGCACAAACACTTTTCACAAGTCATGTATGCTTTTGCAGCCTATCAATTATTCATTTCTCTTAATCACCACTTCAGTCATTAACACCTCCTCATTCTCCACCACAGCACTTCTCGTACTCCAATTCCTATTAAAATTTTCTAGGGCAACTGGGCAAAATAACTTTATATCCTGTGAATCCTGGATTCTATTTATTGCTCTAGCTGAATCAATATCACAATATTCATAAATGGTATAAGGTTCAACAAAACAATGACTGTTAATATTCACATATACTAACGTAAGGAATGTATTATCTTCCTCCCGTAGCCCCCAACCTTCAGATTCCACACTAATCTCGCAGCTTCCTAAAATGCGTGACAGCTCCATTGTTGTATTTGCTAACCAGAGTACTACACTCGCATTCAGCACACGTCATCTAATCACTTATATCTCGTACATTTTTGCTATAATAAGCATGAACTTAACACAGTTACACTTAGTATGAACGTTAGTTAAGTTGGAAGCAGCAATGATTGGGGATTAGCTGAGGTAGAAGTACTATATATATATTATATGAAATAGTTAATGCATGCAAAAGTGTAGAAATACGATTTAGTATTTGAATTAGTAATTTTTCCAGTTATGTGAAATATTTAGTAATAATATATATATTAAAGGAAATTAATAATAATAATAATAATAAAATTGCTACCTGAGGGTTTCCCGTTCAAGATCCCCGGAGACTGACCTAGGTCGACCCCACCTCTCCCGGAGAGAAATTTGCTCAGAGTGTTAAGGCCACTCACTTACCCGGCCGGGGATTGTTTCTGTTCGGGATAGGGGTAAAGCTGTTGTTCAGTCTCAGATGAAATTAAAAGGAAAAAAAATAGATCTCGCTGAAGGGCCTCCAGCTGTTAAAGACGGGAGGGGATCTCACTTCTTCTCAGGTAGACAAAAGAGATTACCTATATAGATTTCCTATAGGAATGACGCTTCAAATAAGACACTCACTACAGACTGTCTCAAGAGAATGATTCTGTTTATTTTAAGATGTAATATAATTATATACCCCAATCAATGTGGGTTGTGCTTTGATACATGCGTATGAGATGATGTAAGTAATATGTTATCTTTGGCGCAGAATAATTAAATAACAGGTGCTTGTCAATACATCTGCAGGATATTCATGATGTATGATACTCCCAACATCCTTTCTCACTGATAGTACTGAATACAGTCCAGGTCATGGTGAACTTAGGGAGTTTCCTGGTGGTGATATATTGGGACTTTATTTTGTGTACAGACATAGGACAAGTATGATAATTATAAACCAATGAGCCAATTCTTATAAAGGTCATGAGAACACTACAAGAAAATAGAACAAACAAAAGTATTGCTAAATAAGGATTATCTAACTGAAAAACAAATCTTCTTAAAGGCAATGATTCGAAGCTGACCCATTATTTTAACACGACCTCCTCAATCCACTTCACACAAGCAGAAATGGCACCAGTGGGCCAAACATTACATGAAGACTGATTTCAAAACTGTTTTGTTCACGGATGAGTGCCGTGCAGCGCTCGATGGTCCAGATGGATGGAGTGGAGGATGGCTGGTTGATGGACACCCCATGCAAACACGGCTACAGCGCCAACAAGGAGGAGGTGGAGTAATGTTTTGGGCTGGAATCATGGGGAGAGAGATTGTCGGCCCCTTTAGGATCCCTGAAGGCGCTAAAGATGAACTCCATAATGTATGTGGATTTTCTCAAACAGCACTTCCTGCCATGGTTCAAGAAGAAGAACCGTGTATTTCACAGCAAGATCATTTTTTTGCATGATAATGCACCATCTCATGCTGCACATAAAACATCTGCATCTCTGGCTGATATGAGCATAAAAGGGGACAAACTTATGGTGTGACCCCCATTCTCCCCTGACCTCTATCCCATTCAGAACCTCTGGAGCATCATCAAAAGGAGTGTCTATGATGGCGGGAGGCAGTTCACATCTAAGCAACAGCTCTGGGAGGGTATTCTGTCCTCATGCAAAACAATTGAAGCAGAAACCATCCAAAACCTGACAAATTCAATGGACGAGAGAGTTCAGAAGCTCCTTTCGAACAAGGGGTCCTATGTGAAAATGTAACATCACCTACAATAAAGTTTTGAATTGAAAACTGTTTGATTTCAGTTTCTAATAACCTGCTAATGCTTATAATTTCAAAAATGACCATTTTTTTGGTCTTTATTAAAATGAAAAGGTTGATCAAAAAGTTTGGGGGATCTAAGGGTGTGGCAACCCAGTAGTCATGATTACTTCGAATTCTGACAATATGAGGGTCATGTTGCAGGTAGTGCAGCAAGAAGGAACTTATGTGTCTTGCGCATCTCGGAGCCCCAAAATTATTTTCCGGGCTAGATGCAGCTAAAAATTATTAATAATTTTAAATCTGGTGGAGCTTAGTATAGATGGCCTAATAGAATCAGTGCTGCACACTGCTACAAAGCCCAATTTATTTTCCAGCCAAGATACAGATAAACATGATTAGTAATTTGAAAGCTTAACACGGTTGGTAGGGTGATTTTAACCAATCATCAAGCTTTTACTCTCCCCAGTATGATACAGGGGTAGAAAAGTCGTTTCGGATCCATGATTTGTTCATCTTTATGAACGTGAGTCTGTCTACATTATCAGTGGAGAGCCGCGTGCGCTTATCTGTCAGCACACCACCAGCAGCGCTGAACACACGTTCAGACAGAACGCTGGCTGCGGGGCATGACAAGATCTCCAAGGCGTAAGTGGCTAGCTCCGGCCATTTATCCAGATTGGAAGCCCAAAAAGAGCAAGGGTCCAGTGACACAGTCATGGCTTCAATGTTTACTTGGAGATACTCCTGTACCATCGTCTCTAGGCGTTGACTATGTGTCAGACTTCTTGTCTCCTGTGGCCTTGCAAAGGATGGGCTAAAAAAGTGGTGAAATGATTCCGCAAAATTGATGTTACCAGCAGATACTGTGGTTCTGTTACGGTTTGAGTGCTGAACACTTGACGGTCCCACGGTTGGCAAGTTGGAACTGTGAGATTCACTACGTGCACCACTGGTGTTTTGTGGAAAAGCACATGTAAGATTCTGCAACAGTCTCTGCTGATACTCCTGCATGTGTGCATCCCTTTCTATGGCAGGAATAATTTCTGCAAATTTACTTTTGTACCGGGGATCTAACAGTGTGGCAACCCAGTAGTCAGGATTATTTCTAATTCTCACAATTCGAGGGTCATGTTGCAGGTAGTGCAGCAAGAAGGCACTCATGTGTGTTGCGCATCCAGGAGTACCAAGTCCCTGTTGTGTTGGTGGCGAGGTAACAATCATGCTTCCTTCCTCTGTCCTCTCCCCCCAACCTCGCACAACAGAAATGTGATCAAGGTCTCCCTCATCTGTTGAGTCTTCCATCAGTTCATCCTCCACTTCTTCCTGGGCTCCTGCACCTTCCTCACTAGTTTGGCTGCAACCATGCGCCCTGGTAAAACCATCTCCCCCACCCTCACATGCCTGCCGCCTTGGTGCTGCCGACCGTCTGGACCTTGCAGATGTTAGCCCTTCCGCATACAACTCCTCCTCCTCTACTTCCTCCACCTCCTCTTGTGCCACCACCTGACTCCGAATTCTGTTTAACATGTGCTCCAGCATGTAAATCACCAGAATAGTCATGCTGATAATGGCATCGTCAGCACTAAACATCTTCGTCGCCATTTCAAAACTGTGCAGAAGGGTGCATAGGTCCCTGATCTGAGACCACTCCTCCAGCGTGATTTGCCCCACCTCTGGATCTCGTTGGCCCAGGCTATACGTCAGAACGTATTGCACCAGGGCTTGTCGGTGCTGCCACAGTCGCTGCAACATGTGCAGAGTTGAATTCCACCGGGTAGGCACATCGCATTTTAGCCGGTGAAGTGGCAGGCCCAACGACTTCTGTAGAGATGTAAGTCGCTGAGCTGCGGGATGCGAACGGCGGAAGTGAGCACACAGCGACCGTGCCCTCTGCAGAAGGCCATCTAGTCTGGGATAGTGGGCTAAAAATTGCTGGACAACCAGGTTCAACACGTGAGCCATACATGGCACGTGTGTGACATTGCCCCGGCGAAGGGCCGCACCCAGGTTTGCAGCATTGTCGCACACGGCCTTCCCTGGTTTCAGGTCCAGTGGAGACAACCATTCATGAAATTGGTTCTCCACAGCAGACCACAACTCCTCAGCTGTGTGACTCACATTTCCCAGACATTTCAAAGTAAAAACCGCCTGATGACGTTGAGCCCTACTGCCAGCATAGTAAGGAGGTGTGCAGGATCCCTTCTGCGCAGTTAGAAAGCTTGTGGCATGACCAGACAGGCTTTGGGTGCAGGTGGAAGACCGAGAGGAGGTTGAGGAGGCAGAAGCAGTGGAGGAACTTTGACATAAAGAGGATTGACGCACAACTCATGGGGACGGCAAGACTTGGACAGCAGCACCTTGTCCTGCTGTCACCATAGTTACCCAGTGCCCAGTCAGCGACATGTAACGCCCCTGTCCATGCCTACTCGTCCAAGTGTCTGTGGTGAAATGCACCCTGTCACACACAGAGTTTCTCAAAGAAGCGGTGATGTTGTGTGCGACATGCTGGTGGAGCGCAGGCACACCTTTCTTTGAGAAGTAGTGCCGACTGGGCATCTGGTACTGGGGCACTGCGACGGACATAAGGTCTCGAAAATCCTCTGTGTCCACCAGGCGGAAAGGCAGCATTTCTGTAGCCAAGAGCTTGCAGATGGTGAAATTCAACCTCTTAGCTTTCTCATGGCTAGGAGGAAATGGTCTTTTACTTGTCCACATCTGAGGGACCGAGGGCTGGCTATTGTGCTTAGACGGGGTTGATAAGGGTGTCCCCGGCATACTGCCGGTCTGTGAGGAAGATGCAGGCGGACATGTTAGGTTGCCTTGATCCAAAGGTGGTGCTATCGATGTCGGACAGCGCTCAACACCAGCTGGTGTTACCACCTCCATAGAAAATGATGACCTGCCAATCACGCTGGCTGTTGCGGGTAAAGAGGTGGCAGGTCTGCGCCCCAAAACAGGTGTGACTGCTGTCCCCCCAGTCACAGAGGATGAAGAGGCCGCGGATGCACAAGATATGGCAGACGGTGGTTGGCCCGGCCGGCTAGGCCGCATTGTAGCACACTGAGCTTCCCACTGCAACTTATGCTTCATGTCCATGTGCCGGTTCATGCATGAAGTACTCAAACTATGTATTTTTTGGCCTCTACTTAGCTTTTGCTGACAAATGTTACAGATAACACGAGTTGGGTCATCTTTATCGATCTGAAAAAATGCCCAGGCTATGCAAGGCTTAGCACCCATGCGACCTGAAGAGCCACCACGACTTGTGGTGAGAGGCAGAGTTGTGTTTGAGAATGCAGTTGTTGACATGCTTCCAGTACTACGTCTCTGTCCAGGAAGGCGCAACCTGACCTCGTCGTCACTAGCATCTTCCTCCACCTCCTCTGCTGACCTCATCTCTTGGCTGACTGTGACTCATACTCAGACGGGCAGCTGGAGATTTGGGAGCTGTGAGGAAGCAAGTGCGATTGGGGTGACACCTTTGAGGACTGGAGTATTTGTGATGTTGAAGTTGATGTGGAGGAGAGCCCACTTAAATGAGCACTTGATATCCTTTGAAGCACCTGCTGTTTTTGTGCCTCATCTGGAATTTGTAGCGATTGGCGTGGCCGTAAGAAAGGGATCTTATCACATTGTCCGCTATAAGAAGTAGACATTTTAGTTTGGCTGGAAGATGGTCTTTCTTCTGCAGATGTTACTGTTGCTTTAACACCTACCCCAAGGACACAACCTTTTTTCCCCTTCCCAACACGCCTATTCCCCTTTCCACCATCAGCAGGCCTTTTTCCACTCATTTTGGTGGTTAACAAATTCACAACTCTGCAGTTGTTTGCACAAAAAAACAATGGATGGGAACCGAGCAGAGCTGAGTGGCCAAACTGTGGTATTAGGCCAAAACTATTGGCTGGGTTAGATGCAGAAAAAAATTATATTCAATTTGCAACCTGATGGAGGTTAGTATAGATGGACTAATAGAACAAGTCCCACACACAGCTAGAAGCCCAAATATTTTTTCAGAGGTAGATGCAGAAAAAAATTGTATTCAGTTTGCAACCTGATGGAGGTCAATATAGATGGACTAATAGAACAAGTCCTACACACAGCTAGAAGCCCAAATATTTTTTCAGAGGTAGATGCAGAAAAAAATTATATTCAGTTTGCAACCTGATGGAGGTCAGTATAGATGGACTAATAGAACAAATCCCACACACAGCTAGAAGCCCAAATATTTTTTCAGAGGTAGATGCAGAAAAAAAATATATTCAGTTTGCAACCTGATGGAGGTCAGTATAGATGGACTAATAGAGAAAGTCCCACACACTGCTAGAAGGCCAAATATTTTTTCAGAGCTAGATGCAGACAAAAAAATATTTTGAATTTGCAACCTGATGGAGGTCAGTATAGGTGGACTAATAGAACAAGTCCCACACACTGCTAGAAGCCCAAATATTTTTTCAGAGGTAGATGCAGAAAAAAATTATATTCAGTTTGCAACCTGATGGAGGTCTGTATAGATGGATTAATAGAACAAGTCCCACACACAGCTAGAAGGCCAAATATTTTTTCAGAGGTAGATGCAGAAAAAAAATATATTCAGTTTGCAACCTGATGGAGGTCAGTATAGATGGACTAATAGAGAAAGTTCCACACACTGCTAGAAGGCCAAATATTTTTTCAGAGCTAGATGCAGACAAAAAATTATTTTTAATTTGCAACCTGATGGAGGTCAGTATAGATGGACTAATAGAGAAAGTCCCACACACTGCTAGAAGGCCAAACATTTTTTCAGAGCTAGATGCAGATATAAATTATTTTTAATTTGCAACCTGATGGAGGTCAGTATAGATGGACTAATAGAGAAAGTCCCACACACAGCTAGAAGCCCAAATATTTTTTCAGAGGTAGATGCAGAAAAAATTATATTCAGTTTGCAACCTGATGGAGGTCTGTATAGATGGATTAATAGAAAAAGTCCCACACACAGCTAGAAGCCCAATATTTTTCAAAGGTAGATGCAGAAAAAAAACATATTCTGTTTGCAACCTGATGGAGGTCAGTATAGATGGACTAATAGAGAAAGTCCCACACACTGCTAGAAGGCCAAATATTTTTTCAGAGCTAGATGCAGACAAAAAATTATTTTTAATTTGCAACCTGATGGAGGTCAGTATAGATGGACTAATAGAGAAAGTCCCACACACAGCTAGAAGGCCAAATATTTTTTCAGAGGTAGATGAAGATAAAAATTATTTTTAATTTGCAGCCTGATGGAGGTCAGTTTAGATGGACTAATAGAGAAAGTTCCACACACAGCTAGAAGGCCAAATATTTTTTCAGAGGTAGATGCAGATAAAAATTATTTTTAATTTGCAGCCTGATGGATGTCAGTATAGATGGACTAATAGAGAAAGTCCCACACACTGCTAGAAGGCCAAATATTTTTTCAGAGCTAGATGCAGACAAAAAATTATTTTTAATTTGCAACCTGATGGAGGTCAGTATAGATGGACTAATAGAGAAAGTCCCACACACTGCTAGAAGGCCAAATATTTTTTCAGAGCTATATGCAGATATAAATTATCTTTAATTTGCAACCTGATGGAGGTCAGTATAGATGGACTAATAGAGAAAGTCCCACACACTGCTAGAAGGCCAAATATTTTTTCAGAGGTAGATGCAGAAAAAAATTATATTCAGTTTGCAACCTGATGGAGGTCAGTATAGATGGTCTAATAGAACAAGTCCCACACACTGCTAGAAGGCCAAATATTTTTTCAGAGCTAGATGCAGACAAAAAAATATTTTGAATTTGCAACCTGATGGAGGTCAGTATAGATGGACTAATAGAGAAAGTCCCACACACTGCTAGAAGGCCAAATATTTTTTCAGAGCTAGATGCAGACAAAAAAATATTTTGAATTTGCAACCTGATGGAGGTCAGTATAGATGCACTAATAGAGAAAGTCCCACACACTGCTAGAAGGCCAAATATTTTTTCAGAGCTAGATGCAGACAAAAAATTAGATTCAGTTTGCAACCTGATGGAGGTCAGTATAGATGGACTAATAGAACAAGTCCCACACACAGCTAGAAGGCCAAATATTTTTTCAGAGCTAGATGCAGACAAAAAATTATTTTTAATTTGCAACCTGATGGAGGTCAGTATAGATGGACTAATAGAGAAAGTCCCACACACAGCTAGAAGGCCAAATATTTTTTCAGAGCTAGATGCAGAAAAAAATTATATTCAGTTTGCAACCTGATGGAGGTCAGTATAGATGGACTAATAGAACAAGTCCCACACACAGCTAGAAGGCCAAATATTTTTTCAGAGGTAGATGCAGATAAAAACTATTTTTAATTTGCAGCCTGATGGAGGTCAGTATAGATGGACTAATAGAGAAAGTCCCACACACTGCTAGAAGGCCAAATATTTTTTCAGAGCTAGATGCAGACAAAAAAATATTTTGAATTTGCAACCCGATGGAGGTCAGTATAGATGGACTAATAGAGAAAGTCCCACACACTGCTAGAAGGCCAAATATTTTTTCAGAGCTAGATGCAGATATAAATTATTTTTAATTTGCAACCTGATGGAGGTCAGTATGGATGGACTAATAGAGAAAGTCCCACACACTGCTAGAAGGCCAAATATTTTTTCAGAGCTAGATGCAGAAAAAAATTATATTCAGTTTGCAACCTGATGGAGGTCTGTATAGATGGATTAATAGAACAAGTCCCACACACAGCTAGAAGCCCAAATATTTTTTCAGAGGTAGATGCAGAAAAAAATTATATTCAGTTTGCAACCTGATGGAGGTCTGTATAGATGGATTAATAGAACAAGTCCCACACACAGCTAGAAGCCCAATATTGTTTCAGAGGTAGATGCAGAAAAAAAATATATTCAGTTTGAAACCTGATGGAGGCCAGTATAGATGGACTAATAGAGAAAGTCCCACACACTGCTAGAAGGCCAAATATTTTTTCAGAGCTAGATGCAGACAAAAAATTATTTTTAATTTGCAACCTGATGGAGGTCAGTATAGATGGACTAATAGAGAAAGTCCCACACACTGCTAGAAGGCCAAATATTTTTTCAGAGCTAGATGTAGAAAAAAATTATATTCAGTTTGCAACCTGATGGAGGTCAGTATAGATGGACTAATAGAACAAGTCCCACACACAGCTAGAAGGCCAAATATTTTTTCAGAGGTAGATGTAGATAAAAATATTTTTAATTTGCAGCCTGATGGAGATCAGTATAGATGGACTAATAGAGAAAGTCCCACACACTGCTAGGAGGCCAAATATTTTTTCAGAGCTAGATGCAGACAAAAAATAATTTTGAATTTGCAACCTGATGGGGGTCAGTATAGATGGACTAATGGAGAAAGTCCCACACACTGCTAGAAGGCCATATATTTTTTCAGAGCTAGATGCAGACAAAAAATTATTTTTAATTTGCAACCTGATGGAGGTCAGTATAGATGGACTAATAGAGAAAGTCCCACACACTGCTAGAAGGCCAAATATTTTTTCAGAGCTAGAAGCAGATATAAATTATTTTTAATTTGCAACCTGATGGAGGTCAGTATAGATGGACTAATAGAGAAAGTCCCACACACTGCTAGAAGGCCAAATATTTTTTCAGAGCTAGATGCAGAAAAAAATTATATTCAGTTTGCAACCTGATGGAGGTCAGTATAGATGGACTAATAGACAAGTCCCACACACAGCTAGAAGGCCAAATATTTTTTCAGAGGTAGATGCAGCTAAAAATTATTTTTAATTTGCAGCCTGATGGAGGTCAGTATAGATGGACTAATAGAATGATGCTATGCCCAAAAGATTTTACTTCACTAGGTGCAGTAAAAAAATTGGTATTCTATACACAGGTGGTATATCTTGCAACGCAGATAGACTACTCCACTGACTAACACACTCTGCAATAGGCCAAAAAGGATTAGCTTTGCTAGATTCAGCCAAATGCTGTGAAAAAAACTTGTACAGCACTGGCACAGACCTGCCTGGCAAAAACTGATAGGAACTGATGTAACCTAGTCCTGAAAAGGACTGCAATTACAATTAGTCTTTACTCCCACAATCTATCTATTTAAGAGCACAGACCTGCCTTATAAAAGTCGTAGGAAATGCTGTAACCTAGTCCTTAAAAGGACTGCAATCACAACTATTCCCTACTCCCAAGCTATCTGTAGATTTGTGCGAAAATTGGCTTGAAAGTAACAAGGTATAGCACACACAGCAACAGCGGTGCCGTCTAACACGCAGCTGCAGCAGTGAGAACATGGTGGCGACGGGGAAAATGGCTTGGTCTTATAGGGCAAGGACATGTGACATACACTGCCAATGACACATGCCCTTGCTTGTGTGAAAAAAAGCACTTCGCTCCGTGTGTGCGCTGCTGATAGGCTGACAGATTGCACTTCCCCACTGTAAATGCGGGAAAGAGAAAAAAAAATGGAGATCTTCATTATTCCTGCAGAGATCCATCCCCTGCCCCTCCCCCCACCCCGCTGTACACTCAAACTGCGTATTAACATTAATTTTCATCATTACTGAGAAAAAATCCAGTTATGATTTTGGTGCACGAACAGTTATCGAACATAACCTCGAACAGCCGAATTTTTCTCAAATCGTTCGTGTTCGCCGAACGGCTCGAACACCGACCAAAACAGCTCGAATTTGAGATTGGCGAACAGTTCGAGTCGAACAATGCTCATCTCTATTCGTAATTTCTCGTCCATGGTCACAGACATGACTAAAAAGGGGATGGATTTTTCTAGGTGGTCTGACAAGGCTTGTCAAGCATTCTCCTCCTTTAAAAAATGTTTTGGTTTGGCACCCATACTCATTCAACCTGATGCGTCACAGCCATTCATTGTAGAGGTAGACGCTTCCGAGGTAGGGGTGGGAGCTGTATTGTCACAAGGTTCGTCCCCTGGTAAGTGGCATCCGTGCGCCTTTTTCTCTAAAAAATTGTCGTCCGCTGAGAGGAATTACGATGTCGGCAATAGGGAACTCTTGGCCATTAAGTTAGCTTTTGAGGAGTGGCGCCATTTTTTAGAGGGGGCAGTCCATCCGGTCACCGTCATCACCGATCACAAGAACCTGCTATATCTGGAGTCTGCGAAACGACTGAATCCCAGACAAGCTAGGTGGTCATTGTTTTTTACCAGGTTTAATTTTGTCGTTACATATCGTCCTGGGTCAAAAAATGTAAAGGCGGATGCCTTATCTCGTAGTTTCCCTGGGGCCGGGAATACGGACGACCCACTTCCTATCCTTCAGGAGGGGGTGGTGTTTTCGGCAGTATGCTCTGAGCTTGAGGAGGAGGTATTGGAGGCTCAGGGGGACGCCCCTGTTGGACCTCCGGGGAGACTGTTTGTTCCAGATCAGTTGCGACAAAAGGTGATCGAGGCACACCATAACTCAGTTTTTGCAGGACACTCGGGGAGTAAAGCAATTGTGGATCTCCTCTCGCGTCGGTTTTGGTGGCCTAACTTACATAAGGAGATGGTAACTTTTGTCGCGTCCTGTGGGGTTTGTGCGCGCTCTAAGACCTCACATACCCGTCCGTCTGGGGCCCTCTTACCTTTGAAGATCCCGGAGCGTCCTTGGACTCATCTGTCTATGGACTTTATTACGGACCTCCCTCCGTCTTCGGGTAAAACGGTCATACTCGTTGTAGTGGACAGGTTCAGCAAGATGGCACATTTTATCGCTCTTCCTGCTCTTCCTAATGCTAAAACTCTTGCGCAGGTGTTCATTGGGGAGATTGTGAGGCTTCACGGGGTACCCTCCGAGGTGGTGTCAGATCGGGGGTCTCAGTTTGTGTCCAAATTCTGGAAGGCGTTTTGTACACGGCGGGGGATGCATTTATCGTTCTCATCGGCTTTTCATCCTCAGACCAATGGTCAGACGGAACGTATGAACCAGAGCTTGGAGACATATCTCCGGTGTTTTGTGTCAGAGAACCAGGAGGACTGGGCTTCTTTCTTACCTCTGGCAGAGTTTGCTCTTAATAATAGGCGGAGCGAGTCCACTGGTAAGTCCCCGTTTTTTGGGGCATATGGTTTTCACCCCCAGTTTTGTACTTTCAGTAGGGGGGGCTCTTCGGGGGTTCCTGAGGAGGAACGATTTTCCTCATCACTCGCTTCAGTATGGAGAGGGGTGCTGAAGAATCTGAATACTATGGGGAACCGATACAAACGTATGGCTGATAGGAGGAGAGTGTCTGGTCCGGACCTAAGTGTGAACGATCGGGTATGGTTGTCTACCAGGAATATAAAACTTAAGGATCCCTCCTGGAAACTGGGTCCCAGGTTCATCGGGTCATACAGGATCAGTTCTATAAATAATCCGGTGGCATTCCGTCTTGACCTCCCCCCTACGTTTAAAATTCACAACGTGTTCCACAGATCATTGCTTAAGAGGTATGTGGCGCCGGTGGTACCGTCACCTTTACCTCCCCCTCCAGTGGTGGTCAATGGTAACTTGGAGTTCCAGGTATCGAGGGTCATCGATTCACGGTTTAATCGCCGGTCCCTTCAGTACCTGGTTCATTGGAAGGGGTATGGTCCTGAGGAGAGGATGTGGGTTCCTGCGTCGGATATTAACGCAGACCGATTAGTTCGGGCCTTCCACACGACTCACCCGGATAAACCTGGCCCTGAGGGTCCGGAGGCCCCTCGTAGAAGGGGGGTACTGTCACGGGTGTGTCGCCACGAAGATCGTCACGATTACACAGCCTGACTTCTCGCAGCTGAGTTTTTGGTGCTTTGTGTTTTTCGGCAGTGAGGGAGTTAACTCTCTCTCTCTCTGTGCTAGACGCCTCGCCCAGCTGCAATCAATGTTGCTGTAGTGGAACTCCTTCAAATGCCTGCCGGTCTGTTAGGGAAGTGTCAGTGAAAGCATTTCATGCAGACTAACAGAGCGGATCGTGGTATTTGGAGTTTCAGAGCTAAGTGTATTTGGAGTGTTTTTTCCCTTCCTCGCTTTATCATTTATCTCCTTTCCCGTTGGTGTTCCCTCTGTTGTAGTTGTGCAGTTTTTGTATGCAAGGTGGTTTTGGTTTTACCCTTGTACTGTCTCGTTCGTCTAAGTACTGAGTGTGGGCATATTATTACCTGTCCCCTTTTGTTGTGATCAGGGGTCCTTCTCAGGACTAGATTACTTAGGTGCAGGGATCCTCAGGAGGTAGGGGTTACGCTGGCGGCCTGAACCTCTGTACCTTCAACAGTACCTCCAGGTAGAGGGATTAGTCAGGGCCCCAGCTTAGGGTCAGCTTAGGCCCCCTACCTCCAGTACACAGAGACAGCGTGACAGACACACCTGGACACTGCAAGGCTCGGTGCCCTGGAACAGATATGGATGGCCCGCCTGTCCAACATTGAATTCACCATCAAATACCGGGCAGGACGCTCAAATGCCAACGCGGATGCCCTGTCTAGAATGCCGAACTTACCCGACGTAGGGGAAGATCCAGAAGATCTGGAAGAAGTTGAGCTCCCTGCGTTCCACCGTCATGGGATTACCCTGTATTCCCACCGTGTGAAGGACAGGCGCTCCGTGACGTTCAATCCCTTGCCCCACTATAACTGGGCGGAGACGTAAGACAGTGATCCCGCAATCCATTTGGTGAAGGAAATGCTGACCGAGGCCGATGCCCGTCTTGACCCAGATGCTCCGGAGGAGACCAAGCAACTGTGGAAGGAGAAAAGTAAGCTGTTCCTCTACAGGGAGAAGCTGTGCCGGAGAATGGTTAACTCTCGAACACATGAGATGAACAGGCAGGTAGTGGTCCCAAGACGAGTCGCGGCTATGGTTCTGGAGGCATACCACAACGGAGCAGGGCATTTCGGATGGAAGAAGCTGGAGTTCTTGTTGCGTGAACGGTTCTACTGGGTAGGCATGAGAGGAGCCATCGAGAGGTGGTGCAGAGACTGTGGCCCGTGCCACCTGAGAAGAAAAGACCGAGCCAGCCAGAAGACTCCCCTGCAGCCCATCATCACCAGACAGCCACTGGAACTGGTAGCCCTGGACCATGTGAAACTGGCTCCAAGCAGATCTGGGTATGTCTACGCCCTCACAATCGTAGATCATTACTCCCGGTTCCTGGTGGTGGTCCCGGTCAAGGACTTAACGGCTCAAACAGCAGCTAGAGCCTTCCAGCAGCACTTCTGCCGTCCACACGGGTACCCGGACCAAGTGTTGACAGACCAAGGACCAGCCTTCGAAGCGGAGGTCTTCCAGGAGTTCTGCTACCTGTATGGCTGCAAGAAGATAAGAATAACGCCCTATCACCCTCAAACCAATGGACTCTGTGAGAAGATGAACCAGGTGGTGATAGATCTGCTAAAAACATTGCCCCTGGAAGAACGCAGTCTGTGGCCTGAGAAACTGCCCGATCTGCTGGACCTGTATAACCACATCCCTGTAGGTTCCACCAACTGTAGGCTTACCTAATGAGAGCAAGACCTGGTAAGCTGCCTTTTGACCTGGATATGGGAGTCCTGACGCCTGAGGACACCTCGCCAGAGGCAGACTGGGATACAGAACGGCAGCAGCAGTATCGGAAAGTACAGGAGAGCGTCGAGCGAAGTCTGTCTCAAGCTAGAGAAAGGCAAGAGAAGGCTTATAACCAGTATGCTCCCGCTGTTCCCCTGGTACCTGGAGAGCAGGTCTTGAAGAGGAAGAGGCGGCTCCACAAGTTGGACGACCAGTGGGAAAAGGACCCGTACACCGTACTGCCATCAAGCCATGAGAACCCAAAAATCTGTGTAATCAGTAAGGATGGAGGAGAAACCACAGCCATTGTCTCCAGAGACCACCTGAAGAAGTGTCCCGAGCAGCTGCAAAGCCCTGAAGAAGATCAAGGAAACCCTCAACCCGCAGAGGAAGGGGGAGAAATGATCAGTACCGTATTCGGAGACTTCCCCCGGTCTTGGACACAAGTAAACGGCGCTGTCGTCGTACCCATCCTCACCTTTCTCCAGCCAGCCCTGCAAGTGCCTACAGAGGAACCGGTAGAGCTGGAAGAGCAGCCGGCCCAAGAGGCAGAAGAGTCCACACCAGCAGTACAGGAGGATCAACCCTCTGCTAGTAGTGAGCCTGCCGTGCCCCTAGTGAGCCAAAGAGTGCGCAGACAGCTGCCCAGCTTACCCATAACACCTCCTACACCCTGTAGTGCAGAACCAGTTAGTGAGCTCCGTAGGTCCGCTAGAGTCACAAGAGGTCAGATGCCCGCTCTCTGGAGAATCTAAACTAATGCACTGTGAATTTATCTGCTAACTGTTTATGGTTTATGTTTGTTGCCTGTTATTAATTATGTTTCTCAGTTACCCTGCATATTTTTATGGACTAACAGGTTATGGACGCTAGATAACCGGAACAGTTTTGTAGATAGTTGCACCTTGGTGCCTCTTGCGAAGACGGCCGCGAAAGAGAAAACCTGTCTGGCGTGGCCTCCTTGCAGCCCAAAGTAGTTAGTCTACCCTTGCAGCCACGCCCAAGGACAACGCAATTGGTTTGCTTTGGACAGGACCCCTACTTCGCTTAAAGCTTCACCTTGGGTGATATGGACACCCGGTTGCGGACACGCCGTGACCTTTAAAGAACTAAAGCTTCTTGTAAATATGTTATTGTATTATTGTTATACCCTGTTATTATGTTTTAAAAATGTGTTTAGTCCCGGAGTACTAAACTTTACTAGGGGGGAATGTGACACCCCAGGGGTATGGTTGCCACAGTAATAGAGATATTATGTCTGAGAGCAAGTGGGAGGTTTCTCTGGTCAGGAGCCCTAAGCATGCAACACTGCCCGCCCAGACCTGGGAGGGGAGGAATCTGCCCTTATAAACTGGGTCTGGGGCGGGATTAGGTGAGACAGAGACAGAGCCTGCAGAACAAGCAGAGCAGTCAGAGCCTAGAGTGAAGCTGCAGACACAGGAAAAGATACATCAGGAGCTCTGTAGGAGCAGAGGCAGAAGGCCAGGGGCTGTGAGCAGAGATATAGCTCGCCCTGGCTGAAGTTACTAAAACCGGACACAGGAGTCCGAGGCTGTGGGGACTGATATATACCCAGCAGCAGAAACCAGCCGGCAGGGGATTCCAGGTCCTCTGGCCATAGAAGCCCGGAGGCTCAGTCACAAAGAAGGGACCAGCGCCGACATCCAGGAGCGGAGGCTAACAGAAGGCCCCAAGTCACCAGCCATATGGGTGAGCACCACACGGTATACTCAGGGACGTGGGCTACTTGTAACCGCTGACAGCAAGGTAGCCAGGAAGAGTGCAGATAAACGGGGAGGCCTAAAACTCCACCTGGCCAGGGGAACTCCTGCTTGCTCGCAGACTGACCAGGCCCCTTATACTAGCCAGTACTCCCGGGAGGGTCTGCCTTGTACCATCAGTAAAGACCCTGTACTGCACCTCACGTCTCTGTGATTCCTTGCTGTACCAGCACCATTAGCACTTGGACCCTCACACCATCACTCCCATCATCTCTCACATTATCTGCCCTGAGGCAATACTTCTCCCGCGGGGATTTATCCCATACTCGGCTTTGCAAACAACATCAGCCTCAACAGTAGGCAGCGCAGCGGCGGTCCCCATTGACCGCAATCCACGGGTGGCGTAGTCGGACATTTGCTATACATTAAGACTGCCACTGGTTTGACCACCCTGAGCACGGACCGGGTCACCGCCACACGGAGACTACAACCCCCAACATTCTACAACAGGCCCGGTTTCGGATTCCCCTGCACAACACAGGCCCAAGGAGCGCGTCATGCGCGTCTTTTCAAAAGGAATAAAATGGGGAGGGAAAAGTTAGATTTTAAAGGCAAAAATCCAAAGGACAATAACAGCAGCCAAAATGTCAATGGAAGCGGGGATTCCCAGCCAGTCTCCCATGCTGGTACTTGCCCAGCCTCAAGCTGCGTAGCAGTTGTGATCTGACAAAGGAAGGCACATTCAGCTTTGAATAGCCGTTTACATGCAAATGTTACATTTGCACGTCTTTTCAAAAGGAATAAAATGGGGAGGGAAAGGTTAGATTTTTAAAATCAAAAATCCAAATGACAATAGCAGCAGCCAAAATGTCAATGGAACCAAGGATTCCCAGCCAACCTCCCATGTCACTACTTCCCAAGCCTCAAGCCTGTTAGCGGCTACGATCTGACGAGGTAGGCACATTCAGCTTAGAATGGCCATTGACTTCCAGATGTCACATGTGCACGTCTTTTCAAAAGGAATAAAATGGGGAGGGAAAGGTTATATTTAAAAAAAAAAATCAAAAAATCCAAATGACAATAGCAGCAGCCAAAATGTCAACGGATCCAGGGATTCCCAGCCAGTCTCCCATGCTGGTACTGGCCCAGCCTCAAGCTGCGTAGCAGCTGCAATCTGATGAGAGAAGGCACATTCAACTTAGAATGGCCGTTGACGTGGAAGTGTCACATGTGCGCGTCTTTTCAAAAGGAATAAAATGGGGAGAGAAAGGTTATACATTTAACAACAAAAATCCAAATGACAATTGCAGCAGCCAAAATGTCAATGGAACAGGGATTCCCAGCCAGTCTCCCATGCTGGTACTTGCCCAACCTCAAACTGTGTAGCAGCTGCGATCTGACGAGGGGAGGCACATTCAGCTTAGAATGGCCGTTGACGAGCAAATGTCACATGTGCGCATCTTTTCAAAAGGAATAAAATGCGGAGGGAAAGGTTAGAATTTAAAAACAAAAATCCAAATGACAATAGCAGAGGTTAAAATGTCAAAAGTACTGGGGATTACCAGCCAGTCTCCCATGGCAGTACTTGCATGGTCTCAAGCTGCGTAGCAGCTGTGATCTGACGAGTGGAGGCACATTGAGCTTAGAATGGCCATTGACATGCAGATGTCACATGTGCGTGTCTTTTCAAAAGGAATAAAATGGGGAGGGAAAGTTTAGATTTTAAAAACAAAAATCCATATGACAATAGCAGCAGCCAAAATGTCAATGGAATCAGGGATTCCAAGCCAGTCTCCCATGCCAGTACTTGCCCAGCCTAAAGCTGCATAGCATCTGCAATCTGTTGAGGGAAGGCACACTCAACTTAGAATGGCCGTTGACGTGCAGATGTCACATGTGTGTGTCTTTTCAAAAGGAATAAAATGGGGAGGGAAAGGTTAGATTTTAAAAACAAAAATCCAAATGACAATAGCAGCAGCCAAAATGTCAACGGAACCGCGGATTCTCAGCCAGTTTCCCAGGCTGGTACTTGCCCATACTCAAGCTGCGTAGCGGCTGGCGATCTGATGAGAGAAGGCACATTTGGCTTAGAATGGCCATTGATATGCAGATGTCACATGTGTGTGTCTTTTCAAAAAGGAATAAAATGGGGAGGGAAAGGTTACATTTTAAAAACAAAAATCCAAAAATCCAAATGACAATAGCAGCAGCCAAAATGTCAACGGAACCAAGGATTCCCAGCCAGACTCCCATGCTGGTACTTGATCAGCCTCAAGCTGCGATCTGAAGAGGGTAGGCACATTCAGCTTAGAATGGTCATTGACATACAGATGTCACAGATGTCACATGTGCGCGTCTTTTCAAAAGGAATAAAACGGGGACGGAAAGCTAAGATTTTAAAATCAAAAATCCAAATGACAATAGCAGCAGCCAAAATGTCTAACGGAACCAAGGATTCCCAGCCAGACTCCCATGCTGGTACTTGATCAGCCTCAAGCTGCGTAGCTGCGTAGCTGCTGCGATTTGATGAGGGCATGCACATTCAGCTTTGAATGGCCGTTGATGTACTGATGTCACATGTGCGCGTCTTTTCAAAAGGAATAAAATGGGGCCGGAAAGGTTAGTTTTTAAAAACAAAAATCTAAATATCCAAATGACAATAGCAGCAGCCAAAATGTCTAACGGAACCAAGAATTCTCAGCCAGTCTCCCATGCTGGTACTTGCCCAGCCTCAAGCTGTGTAGCAGCTGCAATCTGATGAGGAAATCCACATTCAGCTTAGAATGGCTGTTGACGTGTGGCTGTCACATTTGCGTGTCTTTTCAAAAGGAATAAAATGGGGAGGGAAAGGTTAGATTTTAAAAACAAAAATCCAAAAATCAAAATGACAATAGCAGCAGCCAAAATGTCAATGGAACTGGGGTTTCCCAGCCAGCCTCCTATTCCAGTACTTGCCTGGCCTCAGGCTGCGTAGCAGCTGCGATCTGACGAGGGCTAGAACATTCAGCTTGGAATGGCCATTGACGTGCAGATGTCACATGTGTGCATCTTTTCAAAAGGAATAAAATATGGAGGGAAAGGTTAGATTTTAAAAACAGAATTCCAAAAATCCAAATAACAATAGCAGCAACCAAAATGTCAACAGAACCAGGGGTTCCCATCCAGTCTCCCATGTCACTAATTGCCTGGCCTCAAGCTGCATAGCAGCAGTGATCTGACAAGGGAATGAATATTTAGCTTAGAATGGCGGTTAACAAGCTGATGCCACATGTGCGCGTCTTTTCAAAAGGAATAAATGGGGAGGGAAAGGTTAGATTTTAATCACAAAAATCCAAAAGACAATAGCATCAGCCAAAATGTCAACCGTACCAGGGATTCCCAACCAGTCTCCCATGCCGGTACTTGCCTGACCTCAAGCTGCACAGCTGCTGCGATCTAACGAGGGAAGGCACATTCAGCTTAGAATGGCCGGTGACAAGCAGATGTCACATGTGCACGCCTTTTCAAAAGGAATAAAATGGGGAGGTAAAGGTTAAATTTTAAAAACAAAAATCCAAAAATCCAAATGACAATAGCAGCAGCCAAAATGTCATCGGAACCGGGGATTCCCAGCCAGTCTCCCATGCCAGTACTTGCGCAGCCTCAAGCTGCATAGCTGTTGCAATCTTACGAGGGCTGGCACATTCACATTAGAATAGCTGTTCACGTGCAGATATTACATGTGCGCGTCTTTTCAAAAGGAATAAAATGGGGAGGGAAAGGTTAGATTTTAAAAACCAAAATCCAAAATCCAAAAATCCAAATGACAATAGCAGCAGCCAAAATGTCAATGGAACTGGGGTTTCCCAGCCAGTCTCCTATACCAGTACTTGCCTGGCCTCAGGCTGCGTAGCAGCTGCGATCTGACGAGGGATAGAACATTCAGCTTGGAATGGCCATTGACGTGCAGATGTCACATGTGCGCATCTTTTCAAAAGGAATAAAATATGGAGGGAAAGGTTAGATTTTAAAAACCAAAATCCAAAAATCCAAATGACAATAGCAGCAGCCAAAATGTCAACAGAACCAAAGATTCCCAGCCAGTCTCCCATGCTGGTACTTGCCTGGCCTCAAGGTGCATAGTGGCTATGATATGACAAGGGCGGGCTCATTAAGCTTATAATGGCAGTTGATATGCAGATGTTACATGTGCACGTCTTCTCAAAAGGAATAAAATGGGGAGGGAAAGGCTAGATATTAAAAACAAAAATCCAAAAATTCAAATGACAATAGCTGCAGCCAAAATGTCATCGGAACTAGGGATTCCTCGCCTGTCTCCCAAGCCAGTACTTGCCCAGCCTCAAACTGGGTAGCAGCTGCGATCTTACGAGAGCAGGCACATTCAGCTTAAATTGGCCGTTGATGTGCAGATGTCACATGTGAGCGTCTTTTCAAAAGGAATAAAATGGGGAGGGAAAGGTTAGATTTTAAAAACAAAAATCCAAAAATCCAAATGACAATAGCAGCAGCCAAAATGTCAACAGAACCAAAGATTCCCAGCCAGTCTCCCACGCGGTACTTGCTCGGCCTCAAGCTGCATAGCGGCTGCGATCAGATAAGAGCAGGCACATTCAGCATAGAATGGCCATTCACGTACAGATGTCACATGTGCGCGTCTTTTCAAAAGGAACAAAATGGGGAGGGAAAGGTTAGATTTAAAAGAAAAAAATACAAAAATCCAAATGACAATAGCAGCAGCCAAAATGTTAATAGAACTAGTGATTCCCTTGCAGTCTCCCATGCCAGTACTTGCCCAGCCTCAAGCTGCATAGCGGCTGCAATCTGACGAGAGCAGGTACATTGAACTTAGAATGGCCGTTGATGTGCACATGGCACATGTGCGCGTCTTTTCAAAAGGAATAAAATAGGGAGGGAAAGGTTTGATTTTAAAAACAAAAACCCAAAAATCCAAATGACAATAGCAGCAGCCAATATATCAACGGAAGCGGGGATTCCCAACCAGTCTCCCAAGCCGGTATTTGCCCAGCCTCAAACTGCGTAGCGGCTGTGATCTGACAAGGGCAGGCACACTCAGCTTAGAATGGCCGTTGTCATTCTGATGTCAAATGTGCGCATCTTTTCAAAAGGACTAAAATGGGGAGGGAAATGTTAGATTTTAAAAACAAAAATCCAAATGAGTATAGAGGCAGCCTAAATGTTAGCGGAACTGGTGAAACCCTTCCTATCTCCCATGCTGGTACTTACCCAGCCTCAAGCTGCATAGTGGCTGCGATCTGACAAGGGTAGGCACATACAGCTTAGAATGGCTGTTGACATGCAGATGTCACATGTGCGCATCTTTTCAAAAGGAATAAAACGGGGACGGAAAGGTAAGATTTTAAAATCAAAAATCCAAATGACAATAGCAGCAGACAAAATGGAACCAGGGTTTCCCAGCCAGTCTCCCATGCCGGTACTTGCCTGGCCTCAAGCTGCGTAGTGAGCGTGATCTGACGAGAGCAGGAACATTCAGCTTATAAAACCTGTTGATATACAGATGTCGCATGTGCGAGTCTTTTCAAAAGGAATAAAATGGGGAGTGAAAGGTTTGATTTTAAAAACAAAAATCCAAATGACAATAGCAGCAGCCAAAGCGTCAACAGAACCAGAGATTCCCAGCCAGTCTCCCATGCCAGTACTTGCCTGGCCTCAAGCTGCATAGCAGCTGCAATCTGTCGAGGGCAGGCAGATTCAGCATAGAATGGCCGTTGACATGCAGATGTCACATGTGCGTGTCTTTTCAAAAGGAATAAAATGGGGAGGGAAAGGTTAGATTTTAAAAACAAAAATTCAAATGACAATAGGAGCAGCCAAAATGGCAAGGGAGCTGAGGATTCCTAGCCAGTCTCCCATGCCAGTACTTGCCCTGCCACAAGCTGCATAGCAGCTGCAATCTGTCAAGGGCAGGCAGATTAAGCATAGAATGGCCGTTGACATGCAGATGTCACATGTGCGTGTCTTTTCAAAAGGAATAAAATGGGGAGGGAAAGGTTAGATTTTAAAAACAAAAATCCAAAAATCCAAATGACAATAGCAGCAGCCAAAATATCAATGGAACAGGGGATTCGCAGTCAGTCTACCATGCCGGTACTTGCTCAGCCTCAAGCTGCATAGCTGCTGCGATCTGATGATAGCAGGTACATTCAGCTCAGAATGGCCGTTGACGTGCAGAAGAAACATGTGTGCGTCTTTTAAAAAGAAATAAAATGGGGAGGGAAAGTTTAGATTTTAAGAACAAAAATCCAAAAATCCAAATGACAACAGCAGCAGCCAAAATTTGAACAGAAACGGGGATTCCCAGCCAGTCTCCCATGCTGGTACTTGCCCAGCCTCAAGCTGTGTAGCATCTGTGATCCTTCAAGGGTGGGCACATTCAGCTTAGAATGTGTGTTGACGTGCAGATGTCACATGTGCGCTTCTTTTCAAAAGGAATAAAATGGGGAGGGAAAGGTTAGATTTTAAAAACAAAAATCCAAAAATCCAAATGACAATAGCAGCAACCAAAATGTTAACGTAACTGGGGATTCCCAGCCAATCTCCTATGCTGGTACTTACCTAGGCTCAAGCTGCGTAGTGGCTGCGATCTAACGAGGGTAGACACATTCAGCTTAGAATGGCCGTTGAGGAGCAGATGTCACATGTGCACGTCTTTTCAAAAGGAATAAAATGGGGAGGGAAAAGTTAGATTTTAATTTCAAAAATCCAAATGACAATAGCAGCAGCCAAAAAGTTAACAGAACCAGGGATTCCCAGCCAGTCTCCCATGCCAGCACTTGCCCAGCCTCAATGTGCGTTGTAGCTGCTACCCGACGAGGGCAGGCACATTCAACTTAGAATGGCCGTTGAGATGCAGATGTCACATGTGCACATCTTTTCAAAAGGAATAAAATAGAGAGGGAAATGCTAGATTTCAAAAACAAAAATCCAAATGACAATAGCAGCAGCCAAAATGTCAATGTAACCTCGGATTCCCAGCCAGTCTCCCATGCTGATACTTGCCCAGCCTCAAGCTGCATAGCAGCTGTGATCTGACAAGGGCAGGCACACTCAGCTCAGAATGGCCGTTGACGCGCAGATGTCACCTGTGCGCGTCTTTTCAAAAGGAATAAAATGGAGAGGGAAAGGTTAGATTTAAAAAAAAAATCCAAATGACAATAGCAGCAACCAAATTGTTAACGTAAACGGGGATTCCCAGCCAATCTCCCATGCTGGTACTTACCTAGCCTCAAGCTGCGTAGTGGTTGCGATTTAACGAGGATAGACACATTCAGCTGAGAATGGCCGTTGAGCAGCAAATGTCACATGTGCGCGTCTTTTCAAAAGGAATAAAATGGGGAGGGAAAAGTTCGATTTTAAAAACAAAAATCCAAATGACAATAGCAGCAGCCACAATATCAATGGAACTGGGGATTCGCAGCCGGTCTCCCATGCCATTACTTGCCCAGCCTCAAGCTGTATAGCAGCTGCGATCTGATGAGGGAAGGCACAATCAGCTTAGAATGGCCGCTGATATGAAAATGTGCGTGTCTTTTCAAAAGGAATAAAATGGGGGGGAAAGGTTAGATTTTAAAAACAAAAATCCAAATGACAATAGCAGCAGCCATAATGTCAACTGAACCAGGGATTCCCAGCCAGTCTCCCATGCCTGTACTTGCCCAGCCTCAAGCTGCGTAGCAGCTGTGATCTGACCAGGGTAGGCACATTCAGCTTAGAATGGCTGTTGACGTGCAGATGTCACATGTGCGCATCTTTTCAAAAGGAATAAAATGGGGAGGGAAAGGTAAGATTTTAAAAACAAAAATCCAAATGACAATAGCAGCAGCCAAAATGTTAACGGAATCGGTGATTCCCAACCAGTCTCCCTTGCTGGTTCTTCCCAAGCCTCAAGCTGCGTAGCAGCTGCGATCTAACAAGGGTAGGTACATTCAGCTTAGAATGACCGTTGACGTGCAGATGTCACATGTGCGCGTCTTTTCAAAAGGAATAAAATGGGGAAGGTAAAGATTAGATTTGAAAAACAAAAATCCAAATGACAATAGCAGCAGCCAAAATGTGAACGGAACTGTGGATTCCCAGCCAGACTCCCATGCTGTTACTTGCCCAACCTCAAGCTGCATAGCAGCTACAATCTGACGAGGGAAGGAACATTCAGCTTAGAATTGCCTTAGATGTGTGGATGTCATATGTGCACGTCTTTTCAAAATGAATAAAATGGGGAGGGAAAAGTTAGATTTTAAAAACAAAAATCCAAATGACAGTAGCAGCAGCCAAAATGTCAATGGAACTGTGGATTCCCAGCCAGTCTCCCATGCCAGTTCTTGAATGGCCTCAAGCTGCGTAGCAGCTGCGATCTGACGAGGGCAGGCACATTCAGCTTAGAAAGGCCTTTGACGTGAAGATGTCAAATGTGCGCGTCTTTTCAAAAGGAATAAAATGGGGAGGGAAAGGTTAGATTTTAAAAACAAAAATCGAAAAATCCAAGCGACAATAGCAGCAGCCAAAATGTCAACAGAACAAGGAAATCCCAGCCAGTCTCCAATGTTGGTACTTGCCCGGCCTCAAACTGCGTAGAGGCTGCGATCTGACGAGGGAAGGCACATTCAGCTTAGAACTGCCTTTCACGTTTAAATGTCACAAGTGCGCGTCTTTTCAAAAGGAATAAAAAGGGGAGGGAAAGGTTAGATTTTAAAAACAAAAATCCAAATGACAAAAGCAGCAGCCAAAATGTCAACAGAGACGGGGATTCCCAGCCAGGATCCCTTGCCAGTACTTACACGGCCTCAAGCTGTGTAGTAGCTGCGATCTGATGATGGCAGGCTCATTCAGCTTAGAATTTCGGTTGACTTGCAGATGTCACATGTGCGCGTCTTTTCAAAAGGAATAAAATGAGGAGGGAAAGGTTAGATTTTAAAAACAAAAATCCAAAAATCCAAATGACAAAAGCAGCAGCAAAAATGTCAACTGAGCTGGGGATTCCAAGCCTGTCTCCCACGCTGATACTTACCAAGCCTCAAGCTGCGTAGCAGCTGCGATCTGACGAGGGTAGGTACATTCTGCTTAGAATGGCCGCTGAGGTGCAGATGTCATATGTGCGCATCTTTTCAAAAGGAATAAAATGGGGAGGGAAAAGTTAGATTTTAAAAGCAAAAATCAAAAAATCCAAATGACAATAGCAGCAGCCAAAACGTCAACATAACCAGGGATTCCCAGCCTGTCTCCCATGCCGGTGCTTGCCCAGCCTCAAGCTGTGTCGTGGCTGAGATATGACGAGGGGAGGCACTTTCAGGTTAGAATGGCCGTTGATGTACAGATGTCACATGTGCGCGGCTTTCCAAAAGGAATAAAATGGGGAGGGAATAGATTTTAAAAACAAAAATACATAAATTCAAATGACAATAGCAGCAGCCAAAATGTTAACAGAAGTGGGGATTCCCATTCAGTCTCCCATGCTGGCACTTGCCCAGCCTCAAGCTGCGATCTGACAAAGGCAGGCACATTCAGCTTAGAATGGCCGTTGACGTACAGTTGTCACATGTGCACGTCTTTTCAAAAGGAATAAAATGGGGAGGGAAAGGTTAGATTTTAAAAAAAAAAATCCAAATGACAATAGCAGCAGACAAAATGTCAACAGAACCTGGGATTCCCAGCCAGTCTCCCATGCCGGTATTTGGCCAGCTTCAAGATGTGTAGCAGCGTCGATCTGACGAGGGCAGGCACATTCAGCTTAGAATGGCCGTCGACATGCAGATGGCACATGTGCGCGTCTTTTCAAAAGGAATAAAATGGGGAGGGAAAGGTTAGATTTTAAAAACAAAAATCAAAAAATCCAAAAATCCAAATGACAATAGCAGCAGCCAAAATGTAAATGAAACTGGGGATTCCCAGCCAGTTTCCCATGCCAGTACTTGCCTGGCCTCAAGCTGTGCAGCGGCTGCAATCCTTCGAGAGCTGGCACATTCAGCTTAGAATGGCCTTTGACTTGCAGATGTCTCATGGGCACATGTTTTCAAAAGTAATAAAATGGGGAGGGAAAGGTTAGATTTTAAATACAAAAATCCAAAAATCCAAATGACAATAGCAGCAGCCAAAATGTAAATGAAACTGGGGACTCCTGGCCAGTCTCCCGTGCCTGTACTTGCCTGGCCTCAAGCTGTGCAGCATCTGCAATGTGACAAGGGCAGGCACATTCAGCTTAGAATAGCAGTTGACGTGCAGATGTCACATGTGCGCGCCTTTTCAAAAGGAATAAAATGGGGAGGGAAAGGATGGATTTTAAAAACAAAAATCCAAATGACAATAGCACCAGCCAAAATGTCAATGGAGCCAGGGATTCCCAGCCAGTCTCCCATGCCAGTATTTGCCTGGCCTCAAGCGGCATAGCTGCTGTGATCTGACGAGGGCAGGCACATTCAGCTTAGAATGGCCATTGACGTGCATCTGACACATGTGCGCATCTTTTCAAAAGGAATAAAATGGGGAGGGAAAGGTTAGATTTTAAAAACAAAAATCCAAATGACAATAGCAGCAGCCAAAATGTCTACAGAACCGGGGATTCTCAACCACTGTCCCAGGCCAGTACTTGCCTAGCCTCAAGCTGTGTAGCGGATGCGATCTGACGAGGGAAAGCACATACAGCTTAGAATGGCCGTTGACATGAAGATATCACATGTGAGCATCTTTTCAAATGGAATGAAATGAGGGGGGAGTAAGATTTTAAAAACAAAAATCCAAAGATCCAAATGACAATAGCAGCAGCCAAAATGTTAACGGAACAAGGGGTTCCCAGCCAGTCTCCTATGCCAGTACTTGCGAAGCTTCAAGCTGCGTAGCAGCTGCGATCAGACGAGGGAAGGCACATTCAGCTTAGAAAGGCATTTGACGTACAGCTGTCACATGTGCGCGTCTTTTCAAAAGGAATAAAATGGGGAGGGAAAGGTTAGATTTTAAAAACAAAAATCCAAATGACAATAGCAGCAGCCAAAGTACCAACGGAACAAAGGACTCCCAGCCTGTCTCCCATGCCTGTACTTACCTGGCCTCAAGCTGCATAGCGGATGTGATCTGACAAAGGAAGGCACATTCAGCTTAGAATGGTCGCTGAAGAGCTGGTGTCACATGTGCCCGTCTTTTCAAAAGGAATAAAATGGGGAGGGAAAGATTAGATTTTAAAAACAAAAATACAAAAATCCAAATGACAATAGCAGAAGCCAAAATGTCAACGGAACCGTGGATTCCAAGCCAGTCTCCCATGCTGGTACTTGCCCAGCCTCAAGCTGCGTATTGGCTGTGATCTGATGAGGGAAAGCACATTCAGCTTAGAATGGCCTTTGACTTGCAGATGTCTCATGGGCACATGTTTTCAAAAGTAATAAAATGGGGAGGGAAAAGTTAGATTTTAAAAACAAAAATCCAAAAATCCAAATGACAATAGCAGCAGCAAAAATGTCAAAGGAACTGGGTACTCCCAGCCAGACTACCATGCCAGTACTTGCCCAACCTCAAGCAGCGTAGCGGCTGCGATCTGACCCTGGAAGGAACATTCAGTTTAGAAGGCCGTTGATGTGCAGGTGTTACATGTGCGCGTTTTTTCAAAAGGAATAAAATGGGGAGGGAAAGGTTAGATTTTAAAAACAAAAATCCAAAAATCCAAATGACAATAGCAGCAGCCAAAATGTCCACGGAAGCTGTGATTCCCTGCCAGCCTCCTATGCATGTACTTGCCCAGCCACAAGGTGCATAGTCGCTGCGATCTGACAAGGGCAGACACATTCAGCTTAGAATGGCCGTTGTCGTGCAGATGTCACATGTGCGTGTCTTTTCAAAAGGAATAAAATGGGGAGGGAAAGGTTAGATTTTAAAAACAAAAATCCAAATAACAATAGCAGCAGTCAAAATGACAACGGAATCAGGGATTCCCAGTCATTTTCCCTTGCCGGTACTTGCCCGGCCTCAAGCTGCGTAGCGGCTGCGATCTGATGAGGGCAGGCACTTTCAGCTCAGAATGGCTGTTGACGGGCAGATGTCACATGTGTGCGTCTTTTCAAAAGGAATAAAATGGGGAGGCAAATGATAGATTTTATAAAACAAAAATCCAAAAATCCAAATGACAGTAGCAGCAGCCAAAAGGTCAATGGAAACAGTGATTCCCAGCCAGTCTCCCATGACTGTACTTGCCCAGCCACAAGCTGCATAGTGGCTGTGATCTGACGAGTGCAGGCACATTCAGCTTAGAACGGCCGTAGACGTGCAGATGTCACATGTGAGCGTCTTTTCCAAAGGAATAAAATGGGGAGGCAAATGTTAGATTTTATAAAACAAAAATCCAAAAATCCAAATGACAATAGCAGCAGCCAAAATGTCAACGAAACAAGGAATTCCTAGCTAGTCTTCCATGTCAGTGCTTGCCTGGCCTCAAGCTGTGTAGCGGCTGTGATCTCACAAGGGCAGGCACATTCAGCTTAGAATGGCCGTTGACATGCAGACATCACATGTGCGCGTCTTTTCAAAAGGAATAAAATGGGGAGGGAAAAGTTAGATTTTAAAAACCAAAAATCCAAATGACAATAGCAGCAGCCAAAATGTTAATTGAAGCGGGGATTCCCAGCCAGTCTCCCATGCATGTACTTGCCCATCCTCAAGCTGCATAGCAGCTGCGACTTGAAAAGGGTGAAAACATTCAGCTTAGAATGGCAGTTGACATGCAGATGTCACATGTGCGCGTCTTTCCAAAAGGAATAAAATGGATAGGGAAAAGTTAGATTTTAAAAACAAAAATCTAAAAATCCAAATGACAATAGCAGCAGCAGCCAAAATGTCTACGGAACTGGGGATTCACAGCCAGCAACCCATGCCGGTACTTGCCCTGCCTCAAGCTGTGTAGCGGCTGCAATCTGACGATGGCAGGCAAATTCAGCTTAGAATGGCCGTAGATGTGCAGAATTCACATGTGCGCGTCTTTTCAATAGGAATAAAATGGGGAGGGAAAGGATAGATATTAAAAACAAAAATCCAAAAATCCAAATGACAATAGCAGCAGCAGCCAAAATGTCAATGGAACTTGGCATTCCCAGATTTTCTCCCATGCCGGTACTTGCCCAGCCTCAAGGTGCGTAGCATCTGCAATCTGACACGGACAGGAACATTCAGCTTAGAATGACCGTTGACATACAGATGCCACATGTGTGCGTCTTTTCAAAAGGAATAAAATGGGGAGGGATAGGTTAGAGTTTAAAAACAAAAATTTATATAACAATTGCAGCAGCCAAAATGTTTTTGGAACAGGGTATTCCCAGCCAGCCACCCATGCTGGTACTTGCCCAACCTCAAAATGTGTAGCTGCTGCAATCTGACAAGGGAAGGCACATTCAGCTTAGAATGGCCGTTGACCTGCAGATGTCACATGTGCGCGTCTTTTCAAAAGTAATAAAATGGGGAGGGAAAGGTTTGATTTTAAAAACAAAAATTCAAAAATCCAAATGACAATAGCAGCAGCCAAAATGTCAATGGAACAGGGGACTCCAAGCCAGTCACCCATGCTGGTACTTGCCCAACCTCAAGCTGCATAGCAGCTGCGATCTGACAAGGGAAGGAACATTCAGCTTAGAATGGCCGTTGACCTGCAGATGTCACATGTGCGCGTCTTTTCAAAAGGAATAAAATGGGGAGGGAAAGGTTAGATTTTAAAAACAAAAATCCAAATGACATTACCAGCAGCCAAAATATCAACGGAATTGGGGATTCCCAGCCAGTCACCCATGCCGGTACTTGCCCAGCCTCAATCTGCATAGCAGCTGCGCTCTGATGAGTGAAGGCACATTCAGCTCAGAATGGCTGTTGCTGAGCAAATGTCACATGTGCGTGTGACACCCCAGGGGTCTGGTTGCCACAGTAACAGAGATATTATGTCTGAGAGCAAGTGGGAGGTTTCTCTGGTCAGGAGCCCTAAGCATGCAACACTGCCCGCCCAGACCGGGGAGGGGAGGAATCTGCCCTTATAAACTGGGTCTGGGGTGGGATTAGGTGAGACAGAGACAGAGCCTGCAGAACAAGCAGAGCAGTCAGAGCCTAGAGTGAAGCTGCAGACACAGGAAAAGATACATCAGGAGCTCTGTAGGAGCAGAGGCAGAAGGCCAGGGGCTGTGAGCAGAGATATAGCTCGCCCTGGCTGAAGTTACTAAAACTGGACACAGGAGTCCGAGGCTGTGGGGACTGATATATACCCAGCAGCAGAATCCAGCCGGCAGGGGATTCCAGGTCCTCTGGCCATAGAAGCCCGGAGGCCCAGTCACAAAGAAGGGACCAGCGCCACCATCCAGGAGCGGAGGCTAACAGAAGGCCCCAAGTCTCCAGCCATACGGGTGAGCACCACATGGTATACTCAGGGACGTGGGCTACTTGGAACCGCTGACAGCAAGGTGGCCAGGAAGAGTGCAGATAAATGGGGAGGCCTACAACTCCACCTGGCCAGGGGAACTCCTGCTTGCTCGCGGACTAACCAGGCCCCTTATACTTGCCAGTACTCCCGGGAGGGTCTGCCTTGTACCATCAGTAAAGACCCTGAACTGCACCTCACGTCTCTGTGATTCCTTGCCGCACCAGCACCATTAGCACTGGGACCCTCACACCATCACTCCCATCATCTCTCACATTAGCTACCCTGAGTCAATACTTCTCCCGTGGGGAGTTATCCCATACTCGGCTGCGCAAACAACATCAGCCTCAGCGGTCGGCAGCGCAGCGGCGGTCCCCACTGACCGCAATCCACGGGTAGCGTAGTCGGACATTTGCTATACATTAAGACTGCCACTGGTTTGACCACCCTGGGCACGGACCGGGTCGCCACCACACGGAGACTACAACCCCCAGCATTCTACAACAGGCCCGGTTCCGGGTTCCCCTGCACAACACAGGCCCAGGGGCCGCGTCAACTTTGGCGTAGTCGGCAGGATTTCGTGCCCGCAACCACCGGGTACTGCGTGCCTGAAAAAGAGACTTTTATACTTACCTGTGGTGAAGTTTCCCTCCGTCCGGCGTCGTTTCCCTCCATCCGGAGCCGATTCCCGCCATCAGACGCCATCTTGGACCGTTTCCCACCGTCTTCTGCCTTCTTCCCGCCATCCGCAGCTGCTTCCCGCCTTCGGACGCCATCTTCGGGACGCCGCACGGGAAGAAGAGGGGCGTGGACGCCGAAAGCGCGCGAGATCCGAAGCTCCACCCCACGCTCTGACGCTGCGCAAGGTCCTGGAAGGGAGGAAGAGCGACGCTGACGTCATCGGAGCGCGACGCCAGGTCCTCAACCCCGACGATCGACTGCGGAGCCGCGGCCTATGGAAGAAGAGCATCGCAAGGTAGGCCACGGTCCACTAGGGGGGAGGAGGATGCCGGATACCGAGGGGAGCTCCACTGCCACAGCCACCGCCAGTGCAACCGCTGCAGCAGTCATGCCATTCACCATGCCCTATATCCCGGGGGCAACCTGGCTACCCCAGTACTCAGGGGAGTCACATACTCTAAATGACTTTAGAGAAAGACTGGATAGCCTCTTCCAGGTGTACCCCCTCACAGAAGAGCAAAAAGTGAGCATCCTGGTGGCCCAATTAATCGGGGCAGCCCAAAGGGAGGTAAAGTCCTGGCCACCTGGGAGGAAGAGGACTGTCAGAGAAATACTAGCCCGGCTGAAAGACACATTTGATACCCGCACCTCAGCCGAAATAAAGCTCAGATTTTACGGGTGTAAACAGCGGGCACATGAGAGTATAAGAGACTATGCTCTAAACCTACAAGAGGCCCTGAGAGCCATTAAGCAGGCAGACCCTGGCAGCGTGGGAAATGAAGATAAGCTGTTGACTGAACAATTTATTGAGGGTCTACTGTGCAATGCCCACCGAACCCAGTTGCAGGCAATGGCCTTACAGGACCCTGACCTGGACTTTGCACAGTTCAAGGACAGAGCCATCCGGGTGCTCCGAGAACCGGCACCAGGTGGCGCTGTGACCCACAGGCGCCCTGCTATCACTTACCACCAGGAGACGGCGCCCTTGTCTGCAGGGCCTGTGGGAGCTGATGCGCAGGCTTTGAACAATAACCCGGCAACAGACCTGCACCATCAGGTCCAAGAGCTGACTAAGAGCATTGCCACGCTAACCAGAACTGTGCAGTCTTTACAGGTCTCTTCTCCAGGAAAGATCCAGCTGGAATCCGGACCGGAGGACGTCCCGTGGCACCGACTGAGGAGGACCCCACAGGCCAGAGGAAGACCCAGCGGCAGATACAACAAGGACGGACGACCCATCTGCCACCGCTGCAATCAACCCGGACATGTGGCAAGGTACTGTCATTTAAACGGGCACAACCTGGGGTAGAGGGCCAACCCCCAGGCATAAGACCATCAGGCCCATCAAACTGGCGTGATAAATAAGTAGGGGGACGTCCAATCTTGCCTGTGGTACTGGATGGCATTCCTATGAGTGCCCTACTAGACACTGGGTCACAGGTGACCACCATCCCGTACGTGCTCTTTAAACAGTAATGGAATGACTCGGACATAACCCGCTACCCAGATGACGACCTGAGTATCATCGCCAGCAATGGTCAGCCCGTGCCGCAGGTGGGATTCAAAGAGGTGATCATTAAGATTCGTAAAGTCGAACTGGCGGCACAAGGACTGATTATAGCGGACATAGACCGTAATGAGAGTCACCCTAGAATAACCTTGGGAACTAATGTGATTGAAAATTGTCTTGCAGAGGTGATTCTCATTTTACAGCAGGTTGCCAAGAACGCCAGTTCCGGCCAGCAGCGTGTGCTCCAAAAAGAGATCCGGGCACTGATGAAGCGGCAACAGGTGGAACTATCTGGTGGTGAGATAGGTAGCGTGAGAATGTGTGACCCGTTCCCTATTGCCATGCCCCCAAAAAGTGAGATGATGATTTGGTGCCGGGCAGCTATTGGTCTAAGAGGTAGAGACTACCAAGCAATGGTAGGACCCGTCTACTCAGACAGTAGGCCCACCATTTTGACAGCATGGGGGGTGGTCGATGTACGCCATGGGAGGGTGCCCGTTCGCATCATAAATATCGGGGAGAGAGAAGTACACCTGCCCCGGTATGCCACGCTAGCCAAATTGTTCACCATCAACCAGAGCTCTGTACAGGCCGTGGAACCCTTGCCTCCATCTCAACCAGAGGAAGGTAACGGCTCTAAGAAACCAATGGAGGACTAGTGTCAGCAACTACATTTGGGTACTGACTCCACTCCCTCACACCAGAAACAGGGAGTCTATCGGGTGGTTCGAGAGTACGAGAGAGTGTTTAGTAAACACCCGCTAGACTTCGGGTGAGTAAAGGGGGTAGAACACCACATCCCCACGGGAGACCATCCTCCCATAAAGGAGAGATACCGACCCGTTCCCCTGGCACACTACCAACACGCCAATTGGATGCTTAGAGACATGAAGGAGGCTGGGGTAATCAGGGACAGCTGTAGCCCCTGGGTAGCTCCACTAGTCTTAGTGAAAAAGAAAGACAACACCATGAGAATGTGTGTAGACTACAGGAAGGTCAACCGTATCACACACAAAGATGCGTACCCGTTACCAAGGATAGAAGAGTCCTTAGCTGCATTAAAATCTGCTAACTTCTTCTATACTTTGGATCTCACTAGCGGGTACTGGCAGGTTCCTGTAGCAGAGACGGACCGGGAGAAGACCGCATTCACCACCCCGATGGGTCTCAGCGAATTTAACTGTATGCCGTTCGGGCTCTGCAACACACCAGGAACCTTCCAACGGTTGATGGAATGCTGTCTGGGACACCGGAAATTCGAGACGGTCCTGTTATATCTGGACGATGTCATCGTCTATTCCAAGACCTACGTGGACCACCTGAAACACCTGGCAGAAGTGTTTGAAGCTCTGGCAAACTACGGCCTAAAGGTGAAACCCTCCAAGTGTCACCTCCTGAAACCAAAGGTGCAATACCTGGGACACGTGGTGAGTGCTGACGGAGTGGCTCCTGACCCTGATAAGATCACCGTGATTAAGGACTGGCCAAGACCCTCCAGCATAAAGGAAGTGCGGCAGTTCCTCGGGTTGGTAGGCTACTACCAAAGATTCATTCCCGGTTTCACCAAATTGGCAGCCCCTATGCAGGACCTCCTGATAGGTCAATCTCGGAAAGCCAAAAACCAGAAGCCGCCCTTTAGGTGGGAAATGCTAGAAGAGGAGTCCTTCTGCCAGCTGAAGATGGCCCTCACGGGGGATGAAATCCTGTCATATCCAGACTACAGCCAGCCCTTTATCCTCCACACGGACGCAAGCAACATCGGGCTAGGAGCCGTACTGTCCCAGATCCAGCAAGGGAAAGAACGGGTAATCGCTTACGCCAGCCGAAAGCTACAGCCCACGGAGAGGAACCCTGAGAATTATAGCTCATTCAAGCTGGAGTTCCTGGCAGTAGTGTGGGCAGTGACCGAACGTTTCAAGCATTACCTTGCCTCCTCCAAATTCACCGTGTACACAGATAACAACCCGTTGACACTGCCACGGGTGTGTCGCCACGAAGATCGTCACGCTTACACAGCCTGACTTCTCGCAGCTGAGTTTTTGGTGCTTTGTGTTTTTCGGCAGTGAGGGAGTTAACTCTCTCTCTCTTTGCTAGACGAGGTCCAGCCTCGCCCAGCTGCAATCAATGTTGCTGTTGTGGGACTCCTTCAAATGCCTGCGGGTCTGTTAGGGAAGTGTCAGTGAAAGCATTTCATGCAGACTAACAGAGCAGATCGTGGTATTTGGAGTTTCAGAGCTAAGTGTATTTGGAGTGTTTTTTCCCTTCCTCGCTTTATCATTTATCTCCTTTCCCGTTGGTGTTCCCTCTGTTGTAGTTGTGTAGTTTTTGTATGCAATGTGGTTTTGGTTTTACCCTTGTACTGTCTCGTTCGTCTAAGTACTGAGTGTGGGCATATTATTACCTGTCCCCTTTTGTTGTGATCAGGGGTCCTTCTCAGGACTAGATTACTTAGGTGCAGGGATCCTCAGGAGGTAGGGGTTACGCTGGCGGCCTGGACCTCTGTACCTTTAACAGTACCTCCAGGTAGAGGGATTAGTCAGGGCCCCAGCTTAGGGTCAGCTTAGGCCCCCTACCTCCAGTACACAGAGACAGCGTGACATTTTCACCGACCACTTAGATTTTCTCCAGCTACCATGGATCCAGTAGTCGGTCTAGCTCGGCAGTTGCAGAGTTTGTCCATGGAGCTGGCGGACGTTAGGTCCAAGGTTTTGAATCCTCAGGAGGAAGCCGGACCAGAACCTAAAGTAGCTCTCCCTGACAGGTTCACTGGGGGCCGGGACAAGCTTTTTGTTTTCCGGGAGGCGTGCAAGTTGTACTTTCGGCTGCAGCCTCGGTCATCGGGGAGTGAAGAACAAAGGGTAGGAATTGTCATCTCGCTCCTACAAGGGGACCCAAAATCTTGGGCGTTCTCTCTTCCCCCGGGCTCCCCGGCTCTCCAGTCAGTGGATAGGTTTTTTGCTGCTCTGGGTCTTGTATATGATGACCCGGATCGGATCTCCCTTGCTGAATCTAAATTACGTAGGATCCAGCAGGGAGATCGTCCGGCGGAGGAATTCTGTTCGGAGTTCCGTAGGTGGGCCACTGACACCCAGTGGAATGATCCGGCTCTTAGGAGCCAGTTTTGTCAAGGTTTATCCAACAAATTACAGGATGTGTTGGCACAGTATGACTCTCCCGCGTCACTGGAAGCCGCTATGGCCCTTGCTATTCGCATTGACAGACGGCTTCGGGAGAGGTGCGGGATAACTCCACCCCCTGTGATGACTCCACCTCCTACAAGGTCCCCTCATATGGTGGTTCCCCTGGTCAGTCCAGAGGAGCCTATGCAATTAGGAGGGGCATCATTTCGGGGGAGGGGACCGGTGGTGCGCCATAAGACAGGAAGGTGTTTCTTCTGCGGGAGAAAGGGACATTTTATTGGGGGGTGTCCATCCCGTCCCTTGCAGTGTGAAGAGTCGTCGGAAAACTGTTGATCCCAGGTTGTGTGGTGGACGGCAATCTGGGAGTAGGTATTTCGTCCCTAGGTTCGTCTCAGTTTCTCGTTCCGGCGGAGGAGGTGGTGGGTACGAGAACTGAGAGGATATCTGTTCTTCTGGATAGTGGGGCCGGGGCTAATCTGGTGGACGCTCGGTTTGCCCGGGTTCAAGGTATGTGATTGAGTGAGTTGGCTAAACCCATCCCCATATTCTCGATCGATGCCAGGCCTCTCGGTCAGGGAAGTTTTTTGCAAGCTGTGCATAACGTAAAACTTCAAGTGGGGGCGATACATAAGGAACTGTTGCCTTGCTACGTGTTGGAGGGTCTTCCCACTCCTATAGTGTTGGGCCTTCCTTTGTGAACTAAGCATAACCCTGTTATTAATTGGCAATCCAGAGAGATAAGCCAATGGAGTAAATTCTGTAATAAAAACTGCATGAATACGGTCATCGGTGCAGTTACTCCTAGGGTCTTACCTCCATTTCTGGGGACTTTGAGGATGTATTCTCGGAGAAAGGGTGTCAGGAACTACCTCCTCATCGCGAGTATGACTGTTCTGTAAAACTGCTCCCTGAGGCCAAGTTACCTAAAGTTAGGTTGTATAACATTTCTGGTCCTGAGAGGCAGGCCATGAAGGATTATATTTCAGAAAGTCTGGCTAAGGGGCATATTAGACCTTCATCTTCACCGGTGGCCGCGGGGTTCTTCTTTGTTAAGAAGAAAGATGGAGGCCTACGCCCTTGCCTGGATTTCCGTGAACTTAATCGGATTACGGTCCGAGATCCGTATCCGCTCCCACTTATTCCCGATCTCTTTAATCAGATCGTGAGCGCCAAATGGTTCTCTAAGTTGGATCTCAGGGGGGCGTACAATCTGATTAGGATGAAGGAGGGGGATGAGTGGAAGACGGCGTTTAACACTCCGGAGGGGCATTATGAGAACCTTGTCATGCCATTCGGTCTGACTAATGCCCCGGCGGTGTTCCAACACTTTGTTAATGACATTTTTCGCCGCCTGGTGGGACAGTTTGTTGTCATATATCTGGATGATATCTTAATTTACTCGCCGGATCTGGTGTTTCATCAGGAGCACGTTAGGCAGGTGTTACAGATCTTGCGGGATAATAAACTGTATGCCAAATGGGAAAAGTGTGTGTTCGCCGTACAGGAACTCCAGTTTTTAGGCTTCCTGGTTTCAGCGTCCGGTTTTCGTATGGACCTTGGGAAAGTGCGGGCAGTTCCTGAGTGGGATCGGCCAGAGAATCTTAAGGCACTACAACGTTTCCTGGGGTTTGCTAATTATTACCGGAAGTTCATTCGTAATTAGTGTTGAGCCACCCCCGTAGTGTTCGAGTTCGGTTCGGTTCGTCGAACACCCGTGTGTTCGCCGAACTGTTCGTTGAACTGTTCGTCGAACACCTTCGAACACCGTTAAAACCAATGGCAGGCAAACAAAAACACATAGAAACACATAGAAAACACCTTCAAAGGTGTCCAAAAGCTGACAAACTGCTCAGAAGACACAACTAACACATGGAAAAGTGACAAGTACATATAGTCATGCGAAAAGAAAAGAGGTGGAGGAGTAAAAGGAGGGGGAGACACAGATATAGGCATGTCATGCCCTTCTAAAATCCAAAAAGTGAGAAGCCGACACGTTCAGTCCGCTCCTGCCCGTGCCACCTCCGTGACACCGGGTTTGTGTCAGAGCTGCGGTGAACCCTGACGGCCAGCCCCCCTCTCCCAATACTGGTGCCTGTCCGCTGGTGGGTCGAGCGAGCCCCCCTGTGGTGGAGGCAGCTCTAAGCTTTTTAATTTAAATTGTCTCTCTAATTTGAATGAATACACTTTAAATCAATTTACAAGGATCTATTGGAGGGCAAGTCTCATGCCAGCAGCCGCGTAATTCCAGCTCCAGTAGCGTCTACTAAAGCTGCTGCAGTTAAAAAGCTTTTATAAGGATCGAGCTCGGCTGTCCACCGCAAGGCATCCTACTGCCAGTCCCAGCCCCTATGCCTTGGGGTGCCTCCTGATGCTCTTCACTGAGTATCCCGTGGTCCCGAAGCATTTCCTTTGAAAAAATTAAGTGTCCAAACTACAGGTGGTGTAGCTTGCTTAACAGCCGGGATAATCCGCTGACTAGCAGACACTGCTACTAGGCACAAAGTATTTCCTGGGCTAGATGCAGTTAAAAATTTGTAATTAGATACTCTCGTTGGATGCTGAGAAAGCATTCCATAGAGTCTCCTGGCACGCCATATATGATTCTCTTAAAAAGCTTGGGGTAGGGGTCTAGGAGACCCTTTTATAGCCAAAATCACGGCCCTGTATCTCAATACGTCACCTAGGCTGAAGATAAATGGAACTGTAGCACCCTGAGGGCTCAGTTGCTACAGAGGTATTGTACCTCACCCAGAGGTGTGATATCTCACTCTCAGGTAAGGATGGAGTGTGGATCAGGACCCGACACCTGCATGCATTACACCACATTGCCGTGGGGCAGGGCGACCAATATGCCTCTGAGATGGGCACGACAGTCCCTGTCCCTGGTTGGAGTGGGGGGAGGGAACACTGAGGAAGGGGAACCCTGTAGTGCAGGAGCAGGGAGGAAGCAGTTCCTGGGTGCATTGAGAAGGGAGTATAAAAGGTGGGCACCATCTTAGTTCAGTGCAGAGAAGTCTGAGCAGAAGTGGCAGGGAGCAGGGGCTCTGCATGAGCTCTGCTCCGGAGGCAGGCCTAGTAACAGAAGCCTAGGCCTGGAAGAGGAAGAAGGAAGGAAGAGGAGCGGAGAAGGCTCCAGGAACGAGGAATGAAGGGATCCCAGGGGTGCGGACGGGCGAGTCGCCACCGCACGCCCGAATCCACCTGCGTGGAGGGTTCAGGCCAAAGGGGGAGACCGGTCCCCGAAACTAGTGGAGGCAGGAAACGACCCTCAGCTAGAAACCGGAGGCTGTGACATTTTATGTGGCGCAGCCCCTCGCTACACTCGCTAGGAAGGCATCACATAGGGTCAGGGAAACTGGTGCCAAGTTTACCAAGAGGAGGCCCGAGGCAGCAGGACAGAAGGGTTGGTAAGAAAGGCCAGACAAAGGACAGACAAAGGGTTTACTGTGAAGCACTCCAAAGTTATCTGGGAGTTGTCTGAGCCCCTCACCTGATGAGCACAGTACGACGTGGGCAGCCGTTACCTGCAGACGTGGTGTGGATAATAAGAACTGTGAGTAAAGGCCCTGGACTGCATCACTGACTCAGTGTCGTTACTGCTGCTGCCCTGCACAATCACCCCCATCCTCCGCATACACTGCCCTGAGGCTATACTCCTCCCGTGGGGAGTTATGCTACGCTCTGCTGCACCCACAACACCAGCCTCAGTGGTCTGCCCTGCAGCGGCGGTTCACTCTGACCGCAATCCACGGGTGGCGTAGTCGGACATTTAAACATCAAAACCGCATAAATAGTTCCGCCACTGGTTTGACCACCCTGAGCCACGGAACCGGGTCACCGCCACGAAGACTACAACCACCAGCATCCACCAAAAAGGGTCCGGCTCCGGGTGTCCCAAGGCCCAGGGGGTGCATCAGAACATTTTCATCACCTTTCACAATCACCAATGGGACAAGGCAGGGATGTCCTCTGTCCCCTCTCTTATACATCCTAGTGACGGAGCACCTGCTCTCATCAATTCGCCATAACCCCAATATTAGGTGGATTGAGGTGGGAGGCACCGAGTACAAGTGCTCTCTATTTGCTGATGATGTCCTAGTATATATCACTCAATCACATATATCCATCCATGCTGTTATGGCTGAAATAGATCACTTTGTTACATGGTCAAATTTTAAAATCAATGCAGCGAAGTCTGAGGCCCTCGATGTCTCCCTCCCCAAATCCATATAGGATTCAATCCAGTCCAACTTTCCCTTTGCCTGGCCCTCACAGGGTATCAAATACTTAGGAATTCCTATTCATAGAGACCTCTCCCATCTAAGTTATCTTAATTTTGGGCCCTTTATTGAACAACTCCATACAGACCACGGTTGGCAAGTTAGAACTGTAAGATTCACTACGTGAACCACTGGTGTTTTGTGGAAAAGCACATGTACACTGTGTTCCAAATTAGTATGCAAAAAGTGTTTAGGAGTGATAAGGGAAGAATTTGTTTGTTTGTCAGTTAAACTCATTGATGGTGATGTGTGTCAGGGCTCTTTATATCACTGTAAGCAATTGCAGACACCTGTGCTAATTAGTTTGGCAGGTGTGTTCAATGAAAGGCAAGACTACTTAAGAAGGCTGTCTCACATTATTAAGCAGCCTACATTTTCTGCCAAAATGGGTAAGAAAAAGGATGTGTCGGCTGCTGAGAAGCAACAAATTGTGGAGTGTTTAGGTCAAGGCATGACTACAATCAACATTGTGCGATGATCAGGATGAAGTGTCTTGGCAATCAAGAAGTATGTAGCTGATTCACAGTACACATGTGTGCGTGCTGATAAGGGCAAATTGAGGACTCTTTCCTACAGGCAATTACGTCAGGTTAAAAGAGCAGCGGCAAAAAAGCCTTGTCATAGCAGCAGACAAGTTTTTGAAGATGCTGGTGCCTCCAACGTCCCCCGAACAACAAGATGCAGGGTCCTTCAGAGGTTTGCAGCTGTGCATACGCCATCCTGTCGACCTCCTCTATCCACTTCACACAAGCAGAAATGGCTCCAGTGGGCCAAACATTACATGAAGACTGATTTCAAAACTGTTTTGTTCACGGATGAGTGCCGTGCAGCGCTCGATGGTCCAGATGGATGGAGTGGAGGATGGCTGGTTGATGGACACCCCACGCAAACACAGCTACAGCGCCAACAAGGAGGAGGTGGAGTAATGTTTTGGGCTGGAATCATGGGGAGAGAGATTGTCGGCCCCTTTAGGATCCCTGAAGGCACTAAAGATGAACTCCATAATGTATGTGGATTTTCTCAAACAGCAGTTCCTGCCATGGTTCAAGAAGAAGAACCGTGTATTTCACAGCAAGATCATTTTTTTGCATGATAATGCACCATCTCATGCTGCACATAAAACATCTGCATCTCTGGCTGATATGGGCATAAAAGGAGACAAACTTATGGTGTGACCCCCATTCTCCCCTGACCTCTACCCGATTCAGAACCTCTGGAGCATCATCAAAAGGAGTGTCTATGATGGCAGGAGGCAGTTCACATCTAAGCAACAGCTCTGGGAGGGTATTCTGTCCTCATGCAAAACAATTGAAGCAGAAACCATCCAAAACCTGACAAATTCAATGGACGAGAGAGTTCAGAAGCTCCTTTCGAACAAGGGGTCCTATGTGAAAATGTTACATCACCTAGAATAAAGTTTTGAGTTGAAAACTGTTTGATTTCAGTTTCTAATAACCTGCTAATGCTTATAATTTCAAAAATGACCATTTTTTTGGTCTTTATTAAAGTGAAAAGGTTGATCGAAAAGTTTGGGGGATCTAAGAGTGTGGCAACCCAGTAGTCATGACGACTTCGAATTCTGACAATATGAGGGTCATGTTGCAGGTAGTGCAGCAAGAAGGCACTTATGTGTCTTGCGCATCTCGGAGCCCCAAAATTATTTTCCGGGCTAGATGCAGCTAAAAATTATTATTCATTTTAAATCTGGTGGAGCTTAGTATAGATGGCCTAATAGGATCAGTGCTGCACACTGCTACAAAGCCCAAATTATTTTCCAGTCAAGATACAGATAAACATGATTAGTAATTTTAAATCTGGTGGAGCTTATTATAGATGGCCTAATAGAATCAGTGCTGCACACTGCTACAAAGCCCAATTTATTTTCCAGCCAAGATACAGATAAACATGATTAGTAATTTGAAAGCTTAAAACGGTTGGTAGGGTGATTTTAACCAATCATCAAGCTTTTACTCTCCCCAGTATGATACAGGGGTAGAAAAGTCGTTTCGGATCCATGATTTGTTCATCTTTATGAACGTCAGTCTGTCTACATTATCAGTGGAGAGCCGAGTGCGCTTATCTGTCAGCACACCACCAGCAGCGCTAAACACACGTTCAGACAGAACGCTGGCTGTGGGGCATGACAAGATCTCCAAGGCGTAAGTGGCTAGCTCTGGCCATTTATCCAGATTGGAAGCCCAAAAAGAGCAAGGGTCCAGTGACACAGTCATGGCTTCAATGTTTACTTGGAGATACTCCTGTACCATCGTCTCTAGGCGTTGACTATGTGGCAGACTTCTTGTCTCCTGTGGCCTTGCAAAGGATGGGCTAAAAAAGTGGTGAAATGATTCCGCAAAATTGATTTTACCAGCAGATACTGTGGTTCTGTTACGGTTTGAGTGCTGAACACTTGACGGTCCCACGGTTGGCAAGTTGGAACTTTGAGATTCACTACGTGCACCATTGGTGTTTTGTGGAAAAGCACATGTAAGATTCTGCAACAGTCTCTGCTGATACTCCTGCATGCGTGCATCCCTTTCTATGGCAGGAATAATTTCTGCAAATTTACTTTTGTACCGGGGATCTAACAGTGTGGCAACCCATTAGTCAGGATTATTTCTAATTCTCACAATTCGAGGGTCATGTTGCAGGTAGTGCAGCAAGAAGGCACTCATGTGTGTTGCGCATCCAGGAGCACCAAGTCCCTGTTGTGTTGGTGGCGAGGTAACAATCATGCTTCCTTCCTCTGTCCTCTCCCCCCAACCTCGCACAACAGAAATGTGATCAAGGTCTCCCTCATCTGTTGAGTCTTCCATCAGTTCGTCCTCCACTTCTTCCTGGGCTCCTGCACCTTCCTCACTAGTTTGACTGCAACCATGCGCCCTGGTAAAACCATCTCCCCCACCCTCACATGCCTGCCGCCTTGGTGCTGCCGACCGTCTGGACCTTGCAGATGTTAGCCCTTCCGCATACAACTCCTCCTCTACTTCCTCCACCTCCTCTTGTACCACCACCTGACTCCGAATTCTGTTTAACATGTGCTCCAGCATGTAAATCACCAGAATAGTCATGCTGATAATGGCATCGTCAGCACTAAACATCTTCGTCGCCATTTCAAAACTGTGCAGAAGGGTGCATAGGTCCCTGATCTGAGACCACTCCTCCAGCGTGATTTGCCCCACCTCTGGATCTCGTTGGCCCAGGCTATACGTCAGAACGTATTGCACCAGGGCTTGTCGGTTCTGCCACAGTCGCTGCAAAATGTGCAGAGTTGAATTTCACCGGGTAGGCACATCGCATTTTAGCCGGTGAAGTGGCAGGCCCAACGACTTCTGTAGAGATGTAAGTCGCTGAGCTGCGGGATGCGAACGGCGGAAGTGAGCACACAGCGACCGTGCCCTCTGCAGAAGGCCATCTAGTCTGGGATAGTGGGCTAAAAATTGCTGGACAACAAGGTTCAACACGTGAGCCATACATGGCACGTGTGTGACATTGCCCCGGCGAAGGGCCGCACCCAGGTTTGCAGCATTGTCGCACACGTCCTTCCCTGGTTTCAGGTCCAGTGGAGACAACCATTCATGAAATTGGTTCTCCAGAGCTGACCACAACTCCTCAGCTGTGTGACTCACATTTCCCAGACATTTCAAAGTAAAAACCGCCTGATGACGTTGAGCCCTACTGCCAGCATAGTAAGGAGGTGTGCAGGATCCCTTCTGCGCAGTTAGAAAGCTTGTGGCATGACCAGACAGGCTTTGGGTGCAGGTTGAAGACCGAGAGGAGGTTGAGGAGGCAGAAGCAGTGGAGGAACTTTGACATAAAGAGGATTGACGCACAACTCATGGGGACGGCAAGACTTGGACAGCAGCCCCTTGTCCTGCTGTCACCATAGTTACCCAGTGCCCAGTCAGCGACATGTAACGCCCCTGTCCATGCCTACTCGTCCAAGTGTCTGTGGTGAAATGCACCCTGTCACACACAGAGTTTCTCAAAGAAGCGGTGATGTTGTGTGCGACATGCTGGTGGAGCGCAGGCACACCTTTCTTTGAGAAGTAGTGCCGACTGGGCATCTGGTACTGGGGCACTGCGACCGACATAAGGTCTCGAAAATCCTCTGTGTCCACCAGGCGGAAAGGCAGCATTTCTGTAGCCAAGAGCTTGCAGATGGTGAAATTCAACCTCTTAGCTTTCTCATGGCTAGGAGGAAATGGTCTTTTACTTGTCCACATCTGAGGGACCGAGGGCTGGCTATTGTGCTTAGACGGGGTTGATAAGGGTGTCCCCGGCAAACTGCCCGTCTGTGAGGAAGATGCAGGCGGACATGTTAGGTTGCCTTGATCCAAAGGTGGTGCTATCGATGTCGGACAGCGCTCAACACCAGCTGGTGTTACCACCTCCAAAGAAAATGATGACCTGCCAATCACGCTGGCTGTTGCAGGTAAAGAGGTGGCAGGTCTGCGCCCCAAAACAGGTGTGACTGCTGTCCCCCCAGTCACAGAGGATGAAGAGGCCGCGGATGCACAAGATATGGCAGACGGTGGTTGGCCCGGCCGGCTAGGCCGCATTGTAGCACACTGAGCTTCCCACTGCAACTTATGCTTCATGTCCATGTGCCGGTTCATGCATGAAGTACTCAAACTATGTATTTTTTGGCCTCTACTTAGCTTTTGCTGACAAATGTTACAGATAACACGAGTTGGGTCATCTTTATCGATCTGAAAAAATGCCCAGGCTATGCAAGGCTTAGCACCCATGCGACCTGAAGAGCCACCACGACTTGTTGTGAGAGGCAGAGTTGTGTTTGAGGATGCAGTTGTTGACGTGCTTCCAGTACTACGTCTCTGTCCAGGAAGGCGCAACCTGACCTCGTCGTCACTAGCATCTTCCTCCACCTCCTCTGCTGACCTCATCTCTTTGCTGACTGTGACTCATACTCAGACGGGCAGCTGGAAATTTGGGAGCTGTGAGGAAGCAAGTGCGATTGGGGTGACACCTTTGAGGACTGGAGTATTAAGCACTTAAATAAGCACTTGATATCCGTTGAAGCACCTGCTCTTTTTGTGCCTCATCTGGAATTTGTAGCGATTGGCGTGGCCGTAAGAAAGGGATCTTATCACATTGTCCGCTAAAAGAAGTAGACATTTTAGTTTGGCTGGAAGATGGTCTTTCTTCTGCAGATGTTACTGTTGCTTTAACACCTACCCCAAGGACACAACCTTTTTTCCCCTTCCCAACACGCCTATTCCCCTTTCCACCAGCATCAGGCCTTTTTCCACTCATATTGGTGGTTAACTAATTCACAACTCTGGAGTTGTTTGCACAAAAAAACAATGGATGGGAACCGAGCAGAGCTGAGTGGCCAAACTGTAGTATTAGGCCAAAACTATTGGCTGGGTTAGATGCAGAAAAAAATTATATTCAATTTGCAACCTGATGGAGGTTAGTATAGATGGACTAATAGTACAAGTCCCACACACAGCTAGAAGCCCAAATATTTTTTCAGAGGTAGAAGCAGAAAAAAATTGTATTCAGTTTGCAACCTGATTGAGGTCAGTATAGATGGACTAATAGAACAAGTCCTACACACAGCTAGAAGCCCAAATATTTTTTCAGAGGTAGATGCAGAAAAAAATTATATTCAGTTTGCAACCTGATGGAGGTCAGTATAGATGGACTAAAAGAACAAATCCCACACACAGCTAGAAGCCCAAATATTTTTTCAGAGGTAGATGCAGAAAAAAAATATATTCAGTTTGCAACCTGATGGAGGTCAGTATAGATGGACTAATAGAGAAAGTCCCACACACTGCTAGAAGGCCAAATATTTTTTCAGAGCTAGATGCAGACAAAAAATTATTTTGAATTTGCAACCTGATGGAGGTCAGTATAGGTGGACTAATAGAACAAGTCCCATACACTGCTAGAAGGCCAAATATTTTTTCTGAGGTAGATGCAGAAAAAAGATATATTCAGTTTGCAACCTGATGGAGGTCTGTATAGATGGATTAATAAAACAAATCCCACACACAGCTAGAAGCCCAATATTTTTTCAGAGGTAGATGCAGAAAAAAAATATATTCAGTTTGCAACCTGATGGAGGTCAGTATAGATGGACTAATAGAGAAAGTTCCACATACTGCTAGAAGGCCAAATATTTTTTCAGAGCTAGATGCAGATATAAATTATTTTTAATTTGCAACCTGATGGAGATCAGTATAGATGGACTAATAGAGAAAGTCCCACACACTGCTAGAAGGCCAAATATTTTTTCAGAGCTAGATGCAGAAAAAAATTATATTCAGTTTGCAACCTGATGGAGGTCAGTATAGATGGACTAATAGAGAAAGTCCCACACACTGTTAGAAGGCCAAATATTTTTTCAGAGCTAGATGCAGACAAAAAATTATTTTTAATTTGCAACCTGATGGAGGTCAAAATAGATGGACTAATAGAGAAAGTCCCACACACAGCTAGAAGGCCAAATATTTTTTCAGAGGTAGATGCAGATAAAAATTATTTTTAATTTGCAGCCTGATGGAGGTCAGTTTAGATGGACTAATAGAGAAAGTCCCACACACAGCTAGAAGGCCAAATATTTTTTCAGAGGTAGATGCAGATAAAAATTATTTTTAATTTGCAGCCTGATGGAGGTCAGTATAGATGGACTAATAGAGAAAGTCCCACACACTGCTAGAAGGCCAAATATTTTTTCAGAGCTAGATGCAGATATAAATTATTTTTAATTTGCAACCTGATGGAGGTCAGTATAGATGGACTAATAGAGAAAGTCCCACACAATGTGTAGCGTCGGCGTCCCTGCCCTCTGTTAGGCAGGGACGCTGTTCCCCTCACCTCTCTGCTCCGAGCCCGGCGTCCTCCTCCCGCTCTGCTGGCAGCGTGCGCTCCTTCCCGACCACTGTGCTTAGGGCGCGCGCGCGCTCCCTCCCTCTTAAAGGGGCCGCGCGCGCCGTCCTAAGGAGTCCCTGGCCAATGGCCGGAGGACTTCATCATATATAAGGCACCTCCTCCAAAATGGAGGTGCCCGAGCAATGTTGTTGCACTGTTCACTACTCTGCTTCAGCCCTCAGGTCCCGTTGCCAGTTACCTGTCAGTTACCTGCCTGATTCCTGCCAGAGTCCTGCCAGTTTGCTGTCTGCTTCCTGCCTGTTATTCCTGCTACCTGCCTGCTTGCCAGAGGTCCGACGGTCTGCCTTACTACACCTGTCAGTCTGTCTAAGGACCAGCCTGCCCGCTCACCTGGGAGCGCACATCAGCTACCTGCCTGCTTGCCAGAGGTCCGACGGTCAGCCCTACTACTCCTGTCTGTCTGTCTATGGACCAGCTTGCCCGCTCACCTGGGAGCGCACTCCTGCTACCTGCCTGCTAGCCTACCTGGAGGCTCCGCCGTCACGTGCTGTGACCACCTGCCATTCCAGAGACTCCTGCCCGCTCACCTGGGAGCGCACGCCTGTTACCTGCCCGCTAGCCTACCTGGAGGCTCCGCCGTCACGTGCTGTGACCACCTGCCATTCCAGAGACTCTCGCTTGCTCACCTGGGAGCATACATCAACCATCTGCCTGCTAGCCTACCTGGAGGCTCTGCCATCACAGGTCGTACCTACCCTTTACCCAGAGACTGCCCCGGTCACTTGCCGTGACCTCCTGCCCGTTCATTCAGAGACTGCCCCGGTCACTTGCCGTGACCTCCTGCCCGTTCATTCAGAGACTGCCCCGGTCACTTGCCGTGACCTCCTGCCCGTTCATTCAGAGACTGCCCCGGTCACTTGCCGTGACCTTCTGCCCGTTCATTCAGAGACTGCCCCGGTCACTTGCCGTGACCTCCAGCCCGTTCACTCAGAGACTGTCCCGGTCACCTGCTGTGACTGCCTGCCCGTCTTCCCTGGTCGCCACCCGCTCCCTTACAAGGACCGCCCCCTTGTATAGTAGCTCAGAGGTTCCGCCTCCCAGACCCGTTACAGTTTGCTCGGGCCATGGAACCCGGTGGCACCCAAGCTCCCTCGCTCTCGGACCTGTGTCATGAACTGTCCCGTCAAAGGTCCCAACAGGAGTCCATCCTGGGTCACCTGCGGAATGTCAATACTCGTCTGGACACTCTGACTGCTCCACCAGCAACCTCCGCCAGTGCCATGTCTCGCAATCCGGCAGCTCCGCTGCCCACTAATACCATGATATCCTACCCCGGACCCCGGCTTTCTGCACCTCCTCGCTTCTGAGGCGACTCCGCCCAGGCTCGGGGCTTCATAAATCAGTGCACCCTGCACTTTGAACTATTGTCCCACCAGTTTAACTCCGACCCAGCCAAAATTGCATTCATCATGTCCCATCTCACCGGGGAGGCCCTGGCCTGGCTAAATCCTCTATGGGAGAGAGGAGACCCCCTGGTGTCCAACTTGCCTGCTTTCCTCACGGCTTTCCGGAAAGTCTTCGACGAACCCGGACGGAAGACCTCATCCGCATCATCACTGCTACGCCTCCGTCAGGAAAGTCTCACCGTGGGCCAATACGCCATACGATTCCGTACCCTTGCCTCGGAGCTGGCCTGGGATAACGACGCTCTGGTATCCGTCTTCTGGGAGGGTCTGTCCGGCCGTATTAAAGATGAACTTGCCGGTCGGGACATTCCTACCACTCTCGATGACTTAATAACTCTTGCCACCCGGATTGACCTACGGTTCCAGGAGCGTGCCAGAGAGGTCACCCGTGAGAGGAGGTTACCACGTCTAGCTCCTACATTTCAGAAACCCGTCACTCCCTCCGTCTCTACCCAGGTACACTCTCCTGAGCCTATGCAGGTCGACCAGACCAAGATGGTCAAAACCCGTCAGGACTTACGCCGTGCCGAGGGGAGCTGCTTCTACTGTGGCAGTAAGGAGCACCGCATCCGTGCCTGCCCGGAGAGGTCGGGAAACGCCTGTGTCTAGGTTCGCTCAGAGAGGTCGACCTAGACAAGAATAAATCCTCTCCATCTCTGCTACTGTCAGTCTCAATCATCTGCGGGGAGAACCGTTATTTCGAACTAGCCCAACTTGACTCTGGAGCAGCCGGGAATCTTATTTCACAGTCCCTGGTAGAAAAATACCGCATTCCCACCAAACCTCTGCCTGCACCATTATCTGTCGCTGCTGTGGATGGGGGCCTCTTACCACGTCCCATCCAACTCATCACCGAATCCATAACCCTGCAGGTGGGAATGCTGCATTCTGAGAGTATCTCTTTTCATGTTCTGCCTGGACTCTCTCACGCCCTCTTACTAGGTCTACCTTGGCTCCAGAGACATGCACCCGTGCTTGACTGGCAGACCAGAGAAGTCCTTCGCTGGGGACAGGACTGTCATAAGACTTGTTTGGTTCCTGTTCATCCCGTCCGTCCTTCTCCTACCCCAACTAATCTACCTGGACTTCCGATTCCCTATTGGTCATTTGCTGATGTCTTTAATAAAAAGGAGGCAGAGACATTACCCCCTCATAGACCATACGACTGTCCTATCGACCTGTTACCCGGTACTACTCCTCCCCGTGGGCGCATTTACCCATTGTCCGCTGCTGAGACCCGGTCGATGTCCGAATATATTGAGGAGAATTTGGCCAGGGGATTCATCCGGAAATCTACCTCCCCGGCGGGAGCAGGCTTCTTCTTCGTAAAAAAGAAGGACGGCTCTCTCCGTCCCTGTATTGACTATAGAGGCCTTAACCAGATCACGTTGAAGAATAAGTACCCCCTTCCGCTCATTCCAGAATTATTTGATCGCCTGAGGGGGGCTAGAGTCTTCACCAAACTTGACCTCCGTGGGGCGTACAACCTGGTCCGTATCCGTCAAGGGGATGAATGGAAGACTGCATTCAACACCCGGGACGGCCACTATGAATATCTGGTAATGCCCTTTGGTCTCTGTAACGCTCCTGCCGTCTTTCAAGAGTTGGTCAATGACATCTTCCGGGACCTTCTCTACTTCTGCGTTGTGGTGTACCTGGACGACATCTTGGTCTTCTCTCCGGATCTCCAGACTCACCGGAGGGACGTTCGTCAGGTCCTGCTCAGGCTCAGGCAGAATCACCTCTTCGCTAAATATGAGAAGTGCCTCTTTGAGCAGACCTCGCTTCCGTTTTTGGGCTACATTATTTCTCAGACCGGCCTACGAATGGATCCAGAGAAACTGTCTGCCATCGAGAAATGGCCCCGACCGGAGGGGTTGAAGGCCATTCAGCGGTTCCTGGGCTTCGCCAACTACTACAGCCTCTTCATACCACACTTCTCTTCCCGGACTGCCCCAATTTCCGCGCTCACCCGTAAGGGTACTAACCCCAAAGAGTGGCCGCCCGAAGCAGAGGAGGCCTTTCTTTCCTTAAAACAGGCCTTCTCTTCCGCCCCGGTGCTGCATCGTCCAGATGGCAACAAGCAGTTCTTCCTGGAGGTTGACGCTTCCTCCTCTGGAGCCGGAGCTGTACTTACTCAAAAATCATCTTCCGGGAGGATGGTAACTTGCGGCTTCTTCTCCAAACTCTTCTCCTCTTCTGAGCGCAATTATTCCATAGGAGACCGAGAGTTATTGGCCATCAAGCTGGCATTGGAGGAGTGGCGTTACCTGCTCGAGGGGGCTCTTCATCCGGTAATAATTTACACTGACCACAAGAACTTGGCTTATCTCCAGCATGCCCAGAGACTTAACCCGCGCCAAGCCCGGTGGTCCTTGTTTTTTGCTCGCTTTGATTTCGTTCTACATTTTCGCCCGGCTGACAAGAACATCAAAGCGGACGCCTTGTCCCGATCCTTTCTGGTATGTGACCTCGAGGAAGAACCTAAACATATCATCGATCCCGCCAGAGTAATGCAGGTGGCTCCCGTGAGTCTAAATCGTCTTCCTCCTGGTAAAACGTTCGTATCGGTTCCTGATCGGGAGAAGATCCTACACTGGGGTCATTCGTCTAAACTAGCTGGCCACGCTGGTCAGAAAAAGACCCTCCAGCTTATTACCCGGCACTACTGGTGGCCTAACCTGCACAAGGATGTAATAGACTTTGTTTCTGCCTGTGTGTCCTGCGTCCGCAACAAAGTTCCGAGACACCTGCCAGCCGGTCGCCTCCTTCCTCTGCCAGTACCTGCTGCCCCCTGGCAGCATATAGCGATGGACTTCATAACTGATCTGCCCGTTTCTGCCGGTTGTACGGTCATTTGGGTGGTCGCTGACCGCTTTTCCAAGATGGCTCACTTCATTCCCCTGCCAGGCCTCCCGTCTGCACCTGAGCTGGCTAAAGACTTTATCCGCCACATCTTCCGTCTTCATGGCCTGCCCCGTCACATCGTGTCGGATCGTGGGGTACAGTTCACTTCTCGTTTCTGGAGAGCCACTTGTAAATTGCTAGACGTCACCCTGGACTTCTCCTCCGCTTACCACCCACAGTCTAATGGTCAAGTGGAGCGGATCAATCAGAACCTGACCAGTTACCTCCGGCACTTCGTTAATGCCCACCATTCTGACTGGGTGGATCTCCTGCCATGGGCCGAATTCTCGTACAACAATCACGAGAGCGAATCTTCCTCCAAATCCCCGTTTTTTGTAGTCTTCGGTCAACATCCTCGGATCCCGTTTCCCGTCTCCACCTCGGTGGACAATCCGGCTGCGGAATCTCTTGTTAACAAATTTTCCTCCATATGGGAGAGTACCCGGTCCGCACTCCTTCTGTTATCCGAGCGTATGAAAAGACATGCAGACAAAAAACGTCTGGATCCTCCTCAATTCCGTCCTGGGGATAAAGTCTGGCTCTCGTCCAAGTATGTCCGGCTCAAGATTCCTTCCTATAAGTTAGGGCCTCGGTTCATCGGTCCTCTGGAGGTCATCAGTCAGATCAACCCGGTGGCCTATAAATTGAAACTCCCGGCCAACTTGCGGATCCCTAACTCCTTCCATGTATCTCTCCTCAAACCCGTGGTACTTAACTCTTTCTCCAAGTCTACAGGTACGCCTCCTGCTCCGGTTTCCGCTGAAAACGAATTTGAGGTAGAGAACATTCTGGCCACCAAAAGGGTAAGAGGGAAGACCTTTTTTCTAGTAGATTGGAAGGGGTTTGGTCCTGAAGAGAGAACATGGGAGCCCCGGGAGAACATCCATGCCCCTCTCATCCTTGCTAAATTTCTGTCTGGCCTAAAAAAGGGGGGGCCTAAAGGGGGGGGTACTGTAGCGTCGGCATCCCTGCCCTCTGCTAGGCAGGGACGCTGTTTCCCTCTCCTCTCTGCTCCGAGCCCGGCGTCCTCCTCCCGCTCTGCTGGCAGCGCGCTCTCCTTCCCGGCCACTGTGCTTATGGCGCGCGCGCGCGCTCCCTGCCTCTTAAAGGGGCCGCGCGCGCCGTCCTAAGGAGTCCCCGGCCAATGGCCGGAGGACTTCATCATATATAAGGCACCTCCTCCAAAATGGAGGTGCCCGAGCAATGTTGTTGCACTGTTCACTACTCTGCTTCAGCCCTCAGGTCCCCTTGCCAGTTACCTGTCAGTTACCTGCCTGATTCCTGCCAGATTCCTGCCAGTTTGCTGTCTGCTTCCTGCCTGTTATTCCTGCTACCTGCCTGCTTGCCAGAGGTCCGACGGTCTGCCTTACTACACCTGTCAGTCTGTCTAAGGACCAGCCTGCCCGCTCACCTGGGAGCGCACATCAGCTACCTGCCTGCTTGCCAGAGGTCCGACGGTCAGCCCTACTACTCCTGTCTGTCTGTCTATGGACCAGCTTGCCCGCTCACCTGGGAGCGCACTCCTGCTACCTGCCTGCTAGCCTACCTGGAGGCTCCGCCGTCACGTGCTGTGACCACCTGCCATTCCAGAGACTCCTGCCCGCTCACCTGGGAGCGCACGCCTGTTACCTGCCCGCTAGCCTACCTGGAGGCTCCGCCGTCACGTGCTGTGACCACCTGCCATTCCAGAGACTCTCGCTTGCTCACCTGGGAGCATACATCAACCATCTGCCTGCTAGCCTACCTGGAGGCTCTGCTATCACAGGTCGTACCTACCCTTTACCCAGAGACTGCCCCGGTCACTTGCCGTGACCTCCTGCCCGTTCATTCAGAGACTGCCCCGGTCACTTGCCGTGACCTCCTGCCCGTTCATTCAGAGACTGCCCCGGTCACTTGCCGTGACCTCCTGCCCGTTCATTCAGAGACTGCCCCGGTCACTTGCCGTGACCTTCTGCCCGTTCATTCAGAGACTGCCCCGGTCACTTGCCGTGACCTCCAGCCCGTTCACTCAGAGACTGTCCCGGTCACCTGCTGTGACTGCCTGCCTGTCTTCCCTGGTCGCCACCCGCTCCCTTACAAGGACCGCCCCCTTGTATAGTAGCTCAGAGGTTCCGCCTCCCAGACCCGTTACACAATGCTAGAAGGCCAAATATTTTTTCAGAGCTAGATGCAGAAAAAAATTATATTCAGTTTGCAACCTGATGGAGGTCAGTATAGATGGACTAATAGAACAAGTCCCACACACAGCTAGAAGCCCAAATATTTTTACAGAGGTAGATGCAGAAAAAATTATATTCAGTTTGCAACCTGATGGAGGTCTGTATAGATGGATTAATAGAACAAGTCCCACACACAGCTAGAAGCCCAATATTTTTCAGAGGTAGATGCAGAAAAAAAATATATTCAGTTTGCAACCTGATGGAGGTCAGTATAGATGGACTAATAGAGAAAGTCCCACACACTGCTAGAAGGCCAAATATTTTTTCAGAGATAGATGCAGACAAAAAATTATTTTGAATTTGCAACCTGATGGAGGTCAGTATAGATGGACTAATAGAGAAAGTCCCACACACTGCTAGAAGGCCAAATATTTTTTCAGAGCTAGATGCAGACAAAAAATTATTTTTAATTTGCAACCTGATGGAGGTCAGTATAGATGGACTAATAGAAAAAGTCCCACACACACCTAGAAGGCCAAATATTTTTTCAGAGCTAGATGCAGAAAAAAATTATATTCAGTTTGCAACCTGATGGAGGTCAGTATAGATGGACTAATAGAACAAGTCCCACACACAGCTAGAAGGCCAAATAATTTTTCAGAGGTAGATGCAGATAAAAATTATTTTTAATGTGCAGCCTGATGGAGGTCAGTATAGATGGACTAATAGAGAAAGTCCCACACACTGCTAGAAGGCCTAATATTTTTTCAGAGCTAGATGCAGACAAAAAATTATTTTTAATTTGCAACCTGATGGAGGTCAATATAGATGGACTAATAGAGAAAGTCCCACACACTGCTAGAAGGCCAAATATTTTTTCAGAGCTAGATGCAGATATAAATTATTTTAATTTGCAACCTGATGGAGGTCAGTATAGATGGACTAATAGAGAAAGTCCCACACACTGCTAGAAGGCCAAATATTTTTTCAGAGCTAGATGCAGAAAAAAATTATATTCAGTTTGCAACCTGATGGAGGTCAGTATAGATGGACTAATAGAACAAGTCCCACACACAGCTAGAAGCCCAAATATTTTTTCAGAGGTAGATGCAGAAAAAATTTTTATTCAGTTTGCAACCTGATGGAGGTCTGTATAGATGGATTAATAGAACAAGTCCCACACACAGCTAGAAGCCCAATATTTTTTCAGAGGTAGATGCAGAAAAAAAATATATTCAGTTTGCAACCTGATGGAGGTCAGTATAGCTGGACTAATAGAGAAAGTCCCACACACTGCTAGAAGGCCAAACATTTTTTCAGAGCTAGATGCAGACAAAAAATATTTTTAATTTGCAACCTGATGGAGGTCAGTATAGATGGACTAATAGAGAAAGTCCCACACACTGCTAGAAGGCCAAATATTTTTTCAGAGCTAGATGGCGAAAAAAATTATATTCAGTTTGCAACCTGATTGAGGTCAGTATAGATGGACTAATAGAACAAGTCCCACACACAGCTAGAAGGCCAAATATTTTTTCAGAGGTAGATGCAGATAAAAATTATTTTTAATTTGCAGCCTGATGGAGGTCAGTATAGATGGACTAATAGAGAAAGTCCCACACACTGCTAGGAGGCCAAATATTTTTTCAGAGCTAGATGCAGACAAAAAATTATTTTGAATTTGCAACCTGATGGGGGTCAGTATAGATGGACTAATAGAGAAAGTCCCACACACTGCTAGAAGGCCAAATATTTTTTCAGAGCTAGATGCAGACAAAAAATTATTTTTAATTTGCAACCTGATGGAGGTCAGTATAGATGGACTAATAGAGAAAGTCCCACACACTGCTAGAAGGCCACATATTTTTTCAGAGCTAGAAGCAGATATAAATTATTTTTAATTTGCAACCTGATGGAGGTCAGTATAGATGGACTAATAGAGAAAGTCCCACACACTGCTAGAAGGCCAAATTTTTTTTCAGAGCTAGATGCAGAAAAAAATTATATTCAGTTTGCAACCTGATGGAGGTCAGTATAGATGGACTAATAGACAAGTCCCACACACAGCTAGAAGGCCAAATATTTTTTCAGAGGTAGATGCAGCTAAGCATTATTTTTAATTTGCAGCCTGATGGAGGTCAATATAGATGGACTAATAGAACAAGTCCCACACACTGCTAGAAGGCCAAATATTTTTTCAGAGCTAGTTGCAGAAAAAAATTATTTTCAGTTTGCAACCTGATGGAGGTCAGCATAGATGGACTAATAGAACAAGTCCCACACACAGCTAGAAGCCCAAATATTTTTTCAGAGCTAGATGCAGAAAAAAATTATATTCAATTTGCGACCTGATGGAGGTCAGTATAGATGGACTAATAGAATGATGCTATGCCCAAAAGATTTTACTTCACTAGGTGCAGTAAAAAAATTGGTATTCTATACACAGGTGGTATATCTTGCAACGCAGAAAGGCCACTCCACTGACTAACACTCTGCAATAGGCCAAAAAGGATTAGCTTTGCTAGATTCAGCCAAATGCTGTGAAAAAAACTTACACAGCACTGGCACAGACCTGCCTGGCAAAAACTGATAGGAAATGCTGTAACCTAGTCCTTAAAAGGACTGCAATTACAACTATTCCCTACTCCCAAGCTATCTGTAGATTTGTGCGAAAATTGGCTTGAAGGTAACAAGGTATAGCGCACACAGCAACAGCGGTGCCGTCTAACACGCAGCTGCAGCAGTGAGAACATGGTGGCGACGGGGAAAATGGCTTGGTCTTATAGGGCAAGTGTAACATACCTGGCGGCGTCCTTGCATAGTGGTCCATCTCCCACTGTGCAAGAGCGCGCACTTGATCTCCTGTCCAGAATGTCTCTCTGGCTTCCCTCCATGCTGTCTGTTTGTGTCTGTTTCTGCTGCTTAAGGGCGGCGCCCGATGACTTCCTGCTTTTTGTACCTGCTGTGGGTCACACCCCTTGTGCGTCCTCAGCCTATTGCTGTCTGTCACCTGGTATATAGCTCAGCTGCTCCCATCTATTCCTGCCTGAGCATAGTGTTTCTTTCAGTGTGTGCTTGCACTCTGAAGGTGCCAGGTCCTGTTCTGTGTTCTCTTTTCTGCCTATCCTGGAGGCTGTATTTCCAGGCCTGTCTGAACACGCTCCTAGCCTGTTCCTCCTGCCTTCTAGGGGCCGATTACCTAGACCTGTTCCTGTATCTTGTCTGACCTGTCTGAACACGCTCCTAGCCTGTTCCTCCCGCCTTCTAGGGGCCGATTACCTAGACCCGCTCCTGTATCTTGTCTGTCCTGTCTGAACACGCTCCTTGCCTGTTCGTCCTGCCTCTCTGGGGGCCGTATTCCCAGACCCGCTCCTGTATTTTGCTGCAGTGTCGGTCTCCTCCGTACACTCAGTTCCAGTCTGAACTCTCTCCTATCCTTTACCTGTTTTGCCTCTATGTCCGTTCCCTTCCTTTTTCTGCAGAGTCTGAACTCGTACCTAACTCCTGCTTGTTGTCTCTGTACTCCCGTTTGTGAGTTTGTGGTCCACTCGCTACTTCTCTGCAAGTACTCTGTGAGTATCTGGCTCTGACTTTCCCTTCCTGTCTGTTCCGTGTGAACAGAGCCCTGTTCCCCCTGCTCAGCCTTGCCAGCTCTGACTCCTTTGCTCACCGCTCCGGCGGTTCTAGCCTGCTCTGACTCCTTTGCTCACCGCTCCGGCGGTTCTAGCCTGCTCTTACTCCTTTGCTCACCGCTCCGGCGGTTCTAGCCTGCTCTGACTCCTTTGCTCACCGCTCCGGCGGTTCTAGTCTGCTCTGACTCCTTTGCTCACCGCTCCGGCGGTTCTAGCCTGCTCTGACTCCTTTGCTCACCGCTCCGGCGGTTCTAGCCTGCTCTGACTCCTTTGCTCACCGCTCCGGCGGTTCTAGCCTGCTCTGACTCCTTTGCTCACCGCTCCGGCGGTTCTAGCCTGCTCTGACTCCTTTGCTCGCTGCTCCGGCAGCCTTGCTCCGCTCTGACCCTTTTGCTCACTGCTCCGGCAGTCTCGCTCCGCTCTTATCCTTTTGCTCACTGCTCCGGCAGTCTTGCTCCACTCTTGCTCACCGCTCCAGGCGGTCTCGTCCTGCTTTACTCTTGCTCACTGCTCCGGCAGTCTCGCTCAGCTCTGATCCTTTGCTCACCGCTCCAGGCGGCCTTGTCCTGCCCTGTTCTCGCTCACCTCTCTGGGCGGCCTCACTCTGCTGTGTTTGTCCGCCACATCTGTGGTTCTGTTCCTGAGTCTCAGTGTGTACTGGGTCCTATCCCGCCAGTGTCCCTACCTGCTAGTGCCTCCCTGTCTGCACTCTAGCTGTGCTTGCCTGTACCCCTCTGCCTGTATTGTTCCTGAGTCCCAGTGTGTACTGGGTCCTATCCCGCCTGTGTTCCTACCTGCTAGTGCCTCCCTGTCTGCACTCTAGCTGTGCTTGCCTGTACCCCCGGCCTGCATACCCACCTGCCTGCATACCAGTCGTGCCTGCCTATACCCACCAGTCTGTGTGCCAGCCTACCAGTCTGTTCCTGTATTCCCCTGTGTGGGTCAACAGCCGTGTCCGGGGTCTGTCCTGGAGTAGCACCTGGTCCCTCTGCTCGGTTCCTCCTTGGTGCACTGGCGTCGTATGCCGTCGTGCGACCCTGGTCGGATCGGGTGAATACCTAGTTACGCCCCTCCAGGCATTCACTCTCCGGCACGGTCCAGTGGAATCACTTCAATCACACGCACACGCCGCTCAGCCCGGGCGTGTGCATAACAGCAAGGACATGTGACATACACTGCCAATGACACATGCCCTTGCTTGTGTGAAAAAAAGCACTTCGCTCCGTGTGTGCCCTGCTGATAGGCTGACAGATTGCACTTCCCCACTGTAAATGCGGGAAAGAGAAAAAAAAATGGAGATCTTCATTATTCCTGCAGAGATCCATCCCCTGCCCCTCCCCCCACCCCGCTGTACACTCAAACTGCGTATTAACATTAATTTTCATCATTACTGAGAAAAAATCCAGTTATGATTTTGGTGCACAAACAGTTATCGAACATAACCTCGAACAGCCGAATTTTTCTCAAATCGTTCGTGTTCGCCGAACGGCTCGAACACCGACCAAAACAGCTCGAATTTGAGATTGGCGAACAGTTCGAGTCGAACAATGCTCATCTCTATTCGTAATTTCTCGTCCATGGTTAAGCCTCTCACAGACATGACTAAAAAGGGGACGGATTTTTCTAGGTGGTCTGACAAGGCTTGTCAAGCATTCTCCTCCTTGAAAAAATGTTTTGCCTCGGCACCCATACTCATTCAACCTGATGCGTCACAGCCATTCATTGTAGAGGTAGACGCTTCCGAGGTAGGGGTGGGAGCTGTATTGTCACAAGGTTCGTCCCCTGGTAAGTGGCATCTGTGCGCCTTTTTCACTAAAAAATTGTCGTCCGCTGAGAGGAATTATGATGTCGGCAATGGGGAACTCTTGGCCATTAAGTTAGCTTTTGAGGAGTGGCGCCATTTTTTAGAGGGGGCAGTCCATCCGGTCACCGTCATCACCGATCAGAAGAACCTGCTATATCTGGAGTCTGCGAAACGTCTGAATCCCAGACAAGCTAGGTGGTCATTGTTTTTTACCAGGTTTAATTTTGTCGTTACATATCGTCCTGGGTCAAAAAATGTAAAGGCGGATGCCTTATCTCGTAGTTTCCCTGGGGCCGGGAATACGGACGACCCGATTCCTATCCTTCAGGAGGGGGTGGTGGTTTCGGCAGTATGCTCTGAGCTTGAGGAGGAGGTATTGGAGGCTCAGGGGGACGCCCCTGTTGGACCTCCAGGGAGACTGTTTGTTCCAGATCAGTTGCGACAAAAGGTGATCGAGGCACACCATAACTCAGTTTTTGCAGGACACCCGGGGAGTAAAGCAATTGTGGATCTCCTCTCGCGTCGGTTTTGGTGGCCTAACTTACATAAGGAGGTGGTAATTTTTGTCGCGTCCTGTGGGGTTTGTGCGCGCTCTAAGACCTCGCATACCCGTCCGTCTGGGGCCCTCTTACCTTTGAAGATCCCGGAGCGTCCTTGGACTCATCTGTCTATGGACTTTATTACGGACCTCCCTCCGTCTTCGGGTAAAACGGTCATACTCGTTGTAGTGGACAGGTTCAGCAAGATGGCACATTTTATCGCTCTTCCTGCTCTTCCTAATGCTAAAACTCTTGCGCAGGTGTTCATTGGGGAGATTGTGAGGCTTCACGGGGTACAATCCGAGGTGGTGTCAGATCGGGGGTCTCAGTTTGTGTCCAAATTCTGGAAGGCGTTTTGTACACGGCGGGGGATGCATTTATCGTTCTCATCGGCTTTTCATCCTCAGACCAATGGTCAGACGGAACGTATGAACCAGAGCTTGGAGACATATCTCCGGTGTTTTGTGTCAGAGAACCAGGAGGACTGGGCTTCTTTCTTACCTCTGGCAGAGTTTGCTCTTAATAATAGGCGAAGCGAGTCCACTGGTAAGTCCCCGTTTTTTGGGGCATATGGTTTTCACCCCCAGTTTTGTACTTTCAGTAGGGGGGGCTCTTCGGGGGTTCCTGAGGAGGAACGATTTTCCTCATCACTCGCTTCAGTATGGAGAGGGGTGCTGAAGAATCTGAATACTATGGGGAACCGATACAAACGTATGGCTGATAGGAGGAGAGTGTCTGGTCCGGACCTAAGTGTGAACGATCGGGTACGGTTGTCTACCAGGAATATAAAACTTAAGGTTCCCTCCTGGAAACTGGGTCCCAGGTTCATCGGGCCGTACAGGATCAGTTCTATAATTAATCCGGTGGCATTCCGTCTTGACCTCCCCCCTACGTTTAAAATTCACAACGTGTTCCACAGATCATTGCTTAAGAGGTATGTGGCGCCTGTGGTACCGTCATCTTTACCTCCTCCTCCAGTGGTGGTTAATGGTAACTTGGAGTTCCAGGTATCGAGGGTCATCGATTCACGCTTTAATCGCCGGTCCCTTCAGTACCTGGTTCATTGGAAGGGGTATGGTCCTGAGGAGAGGATGTGGGTTCCTGCGTCGGATATTAACGCAGACCGATTAGTTCGGGCCTTCCACACGACTCACTCGGATAAACCTGGCCCTGAGGGTCCGGAGGCCCCTCGTAGAAGGGGGGGTACTGTCACGGGTGTGTCGCCACGAAGATCGTCACGATTACACAGCGTGACTTCTCGCAGCTAAGTTTTTGGTGCTTTGTGTTTTTCGGCAGTAAGGGAGTTAACTCTCTCTCTCTCTGTGCTAGACGCCTCGCCCAGCTGCAATCAATGTTACTGTAGTGGAACTCCTTCAAATGCCTGCCGGTCTGTTAGGGAAGTGTCAGTGAAAGCATTTCATGCAGACTAACAGAGCGGATCGTGGTATTTGGAGTTTCAGAGCTAAGTGTATTTGGAGTGTTTTTTCCCTTCATTTATCTCCTTTCCCGTTGGTGTTCCGTCTGTTGTAGTTGTGTAGTTTTTGTATGCAAGGTGGTTTTGGTTTTACCCTTGTACTGTCTCGTTCGTCTAAGTACTGAGTGTGGGCATATTATTACCTGTCCCCTTTTGTTGTGATCAGGGGTCCTTCTCAGGACTAGATTATTTAGGTTCAGGGATCCTCAGGAGGTAGGGGTTACGCTGGCGGCCTGAACCTCTGTACCTTCAACAGTACCTGAAGGTAGAGGGATTAGTCAGGGCCCCAGCTTAGGGTCAGCTTAGGCCCCCTACCTCCAGTACACAGAGACAGCGTGACAGACACACCTGGACACTGCAAGGCTCGGTGCCCTGGAACAGAGATGGATGGCCCGCCTGTCCAACATTGAATTCACCATCAAATACCGGGCAGGACGCTCAAATGCCAACGCGGATGCCCTGTCTAGAATGCCGAACTTACCGGACGTAGGGGAAGATCCAGAAGATCTGGAAGAAGTTGAGCTCCCTGCGTTCCACCGTCATGGGATTACCCTATATTCCCACCGTGTGAAGGACAGGCGCTCCGTGACGTTCAATCCCTTGCCCCACTATAACTAGGCGGAGACGCAAGACAATGATCCCGCAGTCCATTTGGTGAAGGAAATGCTGACCCAGGCCGATGCCCGTCTTGACCCAGATGCTCCGGAGGAGACCAAGCAACTGTGGAAGGAGAAAAGTAAGTTGTTCCTCTACAGGGAGAAGCTGTGCCGGAGAATGGTTAACTCTCGAACACATGAGTTGAACTGGCAGGTAGTGGTCCCAAGACGAGACACGGCTATGGTTCTGGAGGCATACCGCAACGGAGCAGGGCATTTCGGATGAAAGAAGCTGGAGTTCTTGTTGCGTGAACGGTTCTACTGGGTAGGCATGAGAGGAGCCATCGAGAGGTGGTGCAGAGACTGTGGCCCATGCCACCTGAGAAGAAAAGACCGAGCCAGCCAGAAGACTCCCCTGCAGCCCATCATCACCAGACAGCCACTGGAACTGGTAGCCCTGGACCATGTGAAACTGGCTCCAAGCAGATCTGGGTATGTCTACGCCCTCACAATCGTAGATCATTACTTCCGGTTCCTGGTGGTGGTCCCGGTCAAGGACTTAACGGCTCAAACAGCAGCTAGAGCCTTCCAGCAGCACTTCTGCCGTCCACACGGGTACCCGGACCAAGTGTTGACAGACCAAGGACCAGCCTTCGAAGCGGAGGTCTTCCAGGAGTTCTGCAAACTGTATGGCTGCAAGAAGATAAGAATAACGCCCTATCACCCTCAAACCAATGGACTCTGCGAGAAGATGAACCAGGTGGTGATAGATCTGCTAAAAACATTGCCCCTGGAAGAACGCAGTCTGTGGCCTGAGAAACTGCCCGATCTGGTGGACCTGTATAACCACATCCCTGTAGGTTCCACCAACTGTAGGCTTACCTAATGAGAGCAAGACCTGGTAAGCTGCCTTTTGACCTGGATATGGGAGTCCTGACGCCTGAGGACACCTCGCCAGAGGCAGACTGGGATACAGAACGGCAGCAGCAGAAACGGAAAGTACAGGAGAGCGTCGAGCGAAGTCTGTCTCAAGCTAGAGAAAGGCAAGAGAAGGCTTATAACCAGTATGCTCCCGCTGTTCCCCTGGTACCTGGAGAGCAGGTCTTGAAGAGGAAGAGGCGGCTCCACAAGTTGGACGACCAGTGGGAGAAGGACCCGTACACCGTACTGCCATCAAGCCATGAGAACTCAAAAATCTGCGTAATCAGTAAGGATGGAGGAGAAACCAGAGCCATTGTCTCCAGAGACCACCTGAAGAAGTGTCCCGAGCAGCTGCAAAGCCCTGAAGAAGATCAAGGAAACCCTCAACCTGCAGAGGAAAGGGGAGAAATGATCAGTACCGTACTCGGAGACTTCCCCCGGTCTTGGACACAAGTAAACGACGCTGTCATGGTACCCGTCCTCACCTTTCTCCAGCCAGCCCTGCAAGTGCCTACAGAGGAACCGGTAGAGCTGGAAGAGCAGCTGGCCCAAGAGGCAAAAGAGTCCACACCAGCAGTACAGGAGGATCAACCCTCTGCTAGTAGTGAGCCTGCCGTGCCCCTAGTGAGCCAAAGAGTGAGCAGACAGCTGCCCAGCTTACCCATAACAGCTCCTACACCCTGTAGTGCAGAACCAGTTAGTGAGCTCCGTAGGTCCACTAGAGTCACTAGAGGTCAGATGCCCGCTCGCTGGAGAGTCTAAACTAATGCACTGTGAATTTATCTGCTAGCTGTTTATGGTTTATGTTTGTTGCCTGTTATTAATTATGTTTCTCAGTTACCCTGCAGATTTTTATGGACTAACAGGTTATGGACGCTAGATAACCGGAACAGTTTTGTAGATAGTTGCACCTTGGTGCCTCTTGCGAAGATGGCCGCGGAAGAGAAAACCTGTCTGGCGTGGCCTCCTTGCGGCCCAAAGTAGTTAGTCTACCCTTGCAGCCACGCCCAAGGACAACGCAGTTGGTTTGCTTTGGACAGGTCCCATACTTCGCTTAAAGCTTCACCTTGGGTGATATGGACACCCGGTTGCGGACACGCCGTGACCTTTAAAGAATTAAAGCTTCTTGTAAATATGTTATTGTATTATTGTTATACCCTGTTATTATGTTTTAAAAATGTGTTTAGTCCCGGACTACTAAAATTTACTAGGGGGGAATGTGACACCCCAGGGGTCTGGTTGCCACAGTAATAGAGATATTATGTCTGAGAGCAAGTGGGATGTTTCTCTGGTCAGGAGTCCTAAGCATGCAACACTGCCCGCCCAGACCTGGGAGGGGAGGAATCTGCCCTTATAAACTGGGTCTGGGGCGGGATTAGGAGAGACAGAGACAGAGCCTGCAAAACAAGCAGAGCAGTCAGAGCCTAGAGTGAAGCTACAGACACAGCAAAAGATACATCAGGAGCTCTGTAGGAGCAGAGGCAGAAGGCCAGGGGCTTTGAGCAGAGATATAGCTCGCCCTGGCTGAAGTTACTAAAACCGGACACAGGAGTCCGAGGCTGTGGGGACTGATATTTACCCAGCAGCAGAAACCAGCCGGCAGGGGATTCCAGGTCCTCTGGCCATAGAAGCCCGGAGGCTCAGTCACAAAGAAGGGACCAGCGCCGCCATCCAGGAGCGGAGGCTAACAGAAGGCCCCAAGTCACCAGCCATACAGGTGAGCACTACACGTTATACTCAGGTACATGGTCTACTTGTAACCGCTGACAGCAAGGTAGCCAGGAAGAGTGCAGATAAACGGGGAGGCCTACAACTCCACCTGGCCAGGGGAACTCCTGCTTGCTCGCAGACTGACCAGGCCCCTTATACTAGCCAGTACTCCCGGGAGGGTCTGCCTTGTACCATCAGTAAAGACCCTGAACTGCACCTCACGTCTCTGTGATTCCTTGCCGCACAAGCACCATTAGCACTGGGACCCTCACACCATCACTCCCATCATCTCTCACATTAGCTGCCCTGAGGCAATACTTCTCCCGTGGGGAGTTATGCCATACTCGGCTGCGCAAACAACATCAGCCTCAGCGGTCGGCAGCGCAGCGGCGGTCCCCACTGACCGCAATCCAGAAGTGGCGTAGTCGGACATTTGCTATACATTAAGACTGCCACTGGTTTGACCACCCTGGGCACGGACCGGGTCACCACCACATGGAGACTAGAACCCCCAGCTTTCTACAACAGGCCCGGTTCCGGGTTCTCCTGCACAACACAGGCCCAGGGGGCGCGTCATGCGCGTCTTTTCAAAAGGAATAAAATGGGGAGGGAAAGGTTAGATTTTAAAAACAAAAATCCAAATGACAATAGCAGAAGCCAGAATGTCAATATAACTGGGGATTCCCAGCCAGTCTCCCATGTGAGTACTTGCCCAACCTCAAGCTGCATAGCAGCTGCAATCTGACAAGGGCAGGCACATTCAGCTTAGAATGGCTGTTGACATGCAGAAATCACATGTGCGTGTCTTTTCAAAAGGAATAAAATGGGAGGGAAAAGAAAGATGTAAAAAACAAAAATCCAAATGACAATAGCTTCAGCAAAAATGTCAACGGAACAAGGGTTTCCAGGTCCATCTCCCATGCCGTTACTTGCCCAGCCTCAAGCTGCATAGCAGCTGCAATCTGACAAGGGCAGGCACATTCAGCTTAGAATGGCCATTGATGGAAACATGTCAAATGTGCATGTCTTTTCAAAAGGAATAAAATGGGGAGGGAAAGGTTAGATTTTAAAAACAAAAATCCAAATGACAATAGCAGCAGCCAGTCTCCCATGCCAGCACTTGCCTGACCTCAAGCTGTGTAGCAGCTGAGATTTGACAAGTGAAGGCACATTCAGCATAGAATGGCTGTGGATGTACTGATGCTACATGTGCGCGTCTTTTCAAAAGGAATAAAATGGGGAGGGAAAGGTTAGATTTTAAAAACAAAAATCCAAATGACAATAGCAGCAGCCAAAGTTTCAACAGAACTGGGGATTCCCAGCCAGTTTCCCATTCCAGTACTTGCCCAACCTCAAGCTGTTTAGTGGCTGTGATCTGACGAGGGAAGGCACATTCAGCTTTGTATGGCCATTACCATGCAGATGTCACATGTGCGCTTCTTTTCAAAAGGAATGAAATGGGGAGGGAAATGTAAGATTTTACAAACAAAAATCCAAATGACAATTCCCTGGGGATTCCCAGCCAGTCTCCCATGCTAGTACTGGCCCAGCCTCAAGCTGCATAGCTGCTGCAATCTGAGGAGAGAAGGCACATTCAACTTAGAATGGCTGTTGACATGCAAGAGTCACATGTGCGCGTCTTTTCAAAAGGAATAAAATGGGGAGAGAAAGGTTATACATTAAACAACAAAAATCCAAATGACAATAGCAGCAGCCAAAATGTCAATGGATTCAGGGATTCCCAGCCAGTCTCCCATGCTGGTACTTGCCCAGTCTCAAGCTGTGTAGAGGCTGCAATCTGACGAGGGCAGGCACATTCAGCTTAGAATGGCCGTTGACGTGCAGATGTCACATGTGCGTGTCTTTTCAAAAGGAATAAAATGGGGAGGGAAAGGTTAGATTAAAAAAAAAAAAAAATCCAAAAGACAATAGCAGCAGCCAAAATGTCAACGTAACCGGGAATTCTCAGCCAATTTCCCATGCAGGTACTTTCCCAGCCTCAAGCTGCGTAGCGGCTGCGTTCTTATGAGAGAAGGCACATTCGGCATAGAATGGCCATTGACATGAAGATGTCACATGTGCGTGTCTTTTCAAAAGGAATATAATGGGGAGGGAAAGGTTAGATTTTAAAAACAGAAATCCAAAAATCCAAATGACAATAGCAGCAGCCAAAATGAGAACAGACCCGGGGATTCCCAGCCAGTCTCCCATGCTGGTACTTTCACAGCCTCAAGCTGCATAGTAACTGCAATCTGACAAGGGGAGCCACATTCTGCTTAGAATGGCGGTTGACGTGCAAATGTCACATGTGCGTGTCTTTTCAAAAGGAATAAAATTGGGAGGGATGGGTTAGATTTTAAATAAAAAATCCAAAAATCCAAATGACAATAGGACCAGCCAAAATGTCAACGGAACAGGGAATTCTCAGCCAGTCTCCCATGCTGGTACTTGCCCAGTCTCAAGCTGCGTAGCAGCTGCAATCTGATGAGGGAAGGCACACTTGGCTTAGAATGGCCGTTGATGTGCAGTTGTCACATGTGCGTGTCTTTTCAAAAGGAATAAAATGGGGAGGGAAAGGTTAGATTTTAAAAACAAAAATCCAAAAATCCAAAAATCCAAATGACAATAGCAGCAGCCAAAATGTCAATGGAACTGGGGAATCCCAACCAGTCTCCCATGCTGGTACTTGCCCAGCTTCAAGCTGCAATCTGAAGAGGGTAGGCACATTCAGCTTAGAATGGTCATTGACATACAGATGTCACAGATGTCACATGTGTGCGTGTTTTCAAAATCCAAATGACAATAGCAGCAGCCAAAATGTCAAAGGTACCGGGGATTCCCAGCCAGTCTCCCATGCTGGTAATTGCCCTGTCTCAAGCTGCGTAGAGGCTGCGATCTGATGAAGGCAGGTACATTCAGCTTAGAATGGTCATTGACATACAGATGTCACAGATGTCACATGTACTCGTCTTTTCAAATGGAATAAAATGGTGAAGGAAAGGTTAGATTTTAAAATCAAAAATCCAAATGACAATAGCAGCAGCCAAAATGTCAATGGAACCAGTGATTCCCAGCTAGTCTGCCAAGCAGGTGCTTGCCCAGCCTCAAGCTGCGCAGCGACTGTGATCTGACGAGGGAAGGCACACTCAGCTTAGACTGGCCGTTGACGTGCACATGTTACATGTGCGCGTCTTTTCAAAAGGAATAAAATGGGGAGGGAAAAGTCAGATTTTAAAAACAAAAATCCAAATGACAAAAGCAGCAGCCTAAATATCAACGAAACTGGGGATTCCCAGACAGTCTCCCACGCCGGTACTTGCCTGACCTCAAGCTGCGTAGCTGCTGTGATCTGAGAAGGGAAGTCACATTCAGCTTAGAATGGCCGTTGACGTGCACATGTCACATGTGCGCGTCTTTTCAAAAGGAATAAAATGGGGAGGGACAGGTTAGATTTTAAAAACAAAAATCCAAAAAATCCAAATGGCAATAGGAGCAGCCAAAATGTCAACGGAACCAGGTATTCCAAACCAGTCTCCTATGCCAGTACATGCCCAACCTCAAGCTGCGCAGCAGCTGTGATCTGACGAGGGCAGGCACATTCAGCTTAGACTGGCTGTTGATGTGCAGATGTCACATGTGCATGTCTTTTCAAAAGGAATAAAATGGGGAGGGAAAGGTTAGATTTTAAAAACAAAAATCCCAATGAGAACAGCAGCAGCCTGAATGTTAACTTAACTGGTGATTCCCTTCCAGTCTACCATGCCGATACTTACCCAGCCTCAAACTGTGCAGTGGCTGTGATCTGATGAGGGCAGGCACATTCAGCTTAGAACGGCCGTTGAAGTGCAGATGTCACATGTGCGTGTCTTTTCAAAAGGAATAAAACGGGGACGGAAAGGTTAGATATATAAAACAAAAATCCAAAAATCCAAATGACAATAGCAGAAGACAAAATGTTAACAGAACCAGGGATTACCCAGCCTGTCTCCCTTGCAGGGACTTGCCCAGCCTCAAGCTGCGTAGCTGCTGTGATATGACAAGGCAAGGCACATTCAGCTTAGAAGTGCCGTTGACATGCTGATGGCACATGAGCGCGTCTTTTCAAAAGGAATAAAATGAGGAGGGAAAGGTTAGATTTTAAAAACAAAAATCCAAATGACAATAGTAGCAGTCAGAATGTCAACGGAACTGGGGATTCCCAGCTAGTCTCCCATGCCAGTACTTGCACAGCCTCAAGCTGCATAGCGGCTGCAATCTGACAAGGTAAGGGACATTCAGCTAAGAATGGCCATTGAGATGCAGATGTCACATGTGCGTGTCTTTTCAAAAGGAATAAAATGGGGAGGGAAAGGTTAGATTTTAAAAACAAAAATCCAAAAATCCAAAAATCCAAAAATCCAAATGACCAGAGCAGCAGCCAAAATGTCAACAGAACCCGGGATTCCCAGCCAGTCTCCCATGTTGATATTTGCCCTGCCTCAAGCAAAATATCGGCTGCGATGTGACGAGAGAAGGCACATCAATCTTAGCATGGCCTTTGACATGCAGATGTCACATGTGCGTGTCTTTTCAAAAGGAATAAAATGGGGAGGGAAAGGTTAGATTTTAAAAACAAAAATCCAAAAATCCAAAAATCCAAATGACAATAGCAGCAGCCAAAATGTCAATGGAACCAGGGATTCCCAGTCTGTTTCCCATGCCAGTACTTGCCCATCCTCAAGCTGCTTAGCAGCTGCAATTTGACAAATGCAGGCACATTCAGCTTGGAATGGCCGTTGACGTGCATATGACTCATGTGCGTGTCTTTTTAAAAGGAATAAAATGGGGAGGGAAAGGTTAGATTTTACAAAAAAAAAACCAAAAATCCAAATAACAATAGCAGCAGCCAAAATGTTTATGGAACAGGGGATTCCCAGCCAGTAGCCCATGCTGGTACCTGTCCAGTCTCAAGCTGTGTAGCAGCCGCGATCTGACAAGGGGAAGAACATTCATCTTAGAATGGCCGTTGACGTGCAGATGCCACATGTGCACGTCTTTTCAAAAGGAATAAAATGGGGAGGGAAAGGTTAAATTTTAAAAACAAAAATCCAAATAACAATAGCAGCAGCCAAAATGTTTACGGAACAGGGGATTCCCAGCCAGTCTCCCATGCCGGTACTTTCCCAGTCTCAAGCTGCGTAGCAGCTGCGATCTAACAAGGGTAGGCACATTCAGCTTAGAATGGCTGCTGATTTGGAGGTGTCACATGTGTGCGTCTTTTCAAAAGCAATAAAATGGGGAGGGAAAGGTTAGATTTTAAAAACAAAAATCCAAAAATCCTAATGACAATAGCAGCAGGCAAAGCGTTAATGGAACCAGGGATTCCCAGCCAGTTTCCCATGCCGGTACTTCCTCGGCCGCAAGCTGCACAGCGTCGGTGATCTGACAAGGTCAGGCACACTCAACTTAGAATGGCCGTTGAAGTGTGGATGTCACATGTGCACGTCTTTTCAAAAGGAATAAAATGGGGAGGGAAAGGTTAGATTTTAAAAACAAAAATCCAAAAATCCAAATGACAATAGCAGTAACCAAAATGTCAACGGAACCGGGGATTCCCAGCCAGTCTCCCATGCTATTACTTGCTCAGCTTCAAGCTGCGTAGTATCTGCAATCTGCCAATCGAAGGCACATTCAGCTTTGAATGGCCGTTGACATGCAGATGTCACATGTGCACGTCTTTTCAAAAGGAATAAAATGGGGAGGGAAAGGTTAGATTTTAAAAACAAAAATCCAAAAATCCAAATGACAATAGCAGTAACCAAAACGTCAACGGAACCGGGGATTCCCAGCCAGTCTCCCATGCTATTACTTGCTCAGCTTCAAGCTGCGTAGTATCTGCAATCTGCCAATTGAAGGCACATTCAGCTTTGAATGGCTGTTGACATGCAGATGTCACATGTGCGTGTCTTTCCAAAAGGAATAAAATGGGGAGGGAAAGGTTATATTTTAAAAACAAAAATCCAAATGACAATAGCAGCAGCCAAAATGTCAGTGCAACCAGAGATTCACAGCCAGTCTCCCATGCTTGTACTTGACTGGCTTAAAGCTGCATAGCAGCTGTGATCTGACGAGGGAAGGCACATTCAGCTTAGAATGGACATTGATGTACAGTTTTCACATGTGCGCGTCTTTTCAAAAGGAATAAAATGGGGAGGGAAAGGTTAAATTTTACAAACAAAAATCCCAAATGACAATAGAAGCAGCCAAAATGTCAATGGAACCAGGAATTCCAAGCCAGTCCACCATGCCAGTACTTACCCAGTCTCAAGCTGCATAGCTGTTGCAATTTGACGAAGGAAGGCACATTCAGCTTTGAATGGCCATCAAGATGCAGATGTCACATGTGCGCGTCTTTTCAAAAGGAATAAAATAGGGAGGGAAATGTTAGATTTTAAAAACAAAAATCCAAAAATCCAAATGACAATAGCAGCAGCCAAAATGTCAATGGAACTGGGGATTCCCAGCCAGTCTCCCATGCTGGAATTTGCCCAGTTTCAAACTGCGCAGCTGCTTTGATAAGACGAGGGTAGGCACATTCAACTTAGAATGGCCTTTGATGTGCAGCAGTCACATGTGCGCGTCTTTTCAAAAGGAATAAAATGGGGAGGGAAAGGTTAAATTTTAAAAACAAAAATCCAAATGATAATCGCAGCAGCCAAAACGTCAATGGAACCGAGGATTCCCAGCCAGTCTCCCATGCCAGTACTTGCCCAGCCTCAAGCTGAGTAGCAGCTGCAATCTGACAAGGGCACGTACATTCAGCTTAGAATGGCCGTTGACGTACAGATGTCATATGTGCGCGTCTTTTCAAAAGGAATAAAATGGGGAGGGAAAGGTTAAATTTTAAAAACAAAAATCCAAAAGACAATAGCAGCAGCCAACATGTCAATGGAATCAGGGATTCCCAGCCAGTCTCCCATGCCAGTACTTGCCTGGCCCCAAGCTGGGTAGCGGCTGTGTTCTGACGAGAGCAGGCACATTCAGCTAACAATAGCCGCTAAAGGCAGAAGTCCCATGTGCGGGTCTTTTCAAAAGGATTAAAATGGGGAAGGAAAGGTTAGATTTTAAAAACAAAAATCCAAAAATCCAAATGACAATAGCAGCAGCCAAAATATCAATAGAACCAGGGATTCCCAGCCAGTCTCCCATGTCAGCATAAGCCCAGCCTCAAGCTGTGTAGCAGCTGCAGTTTGATGAGGGCAGGCACAATCAGCTTAGAATGGTCATTAACATGGAGAAGTCACATGTACGCGTCTTTTCAAAAGGAATAAAATGGGGAAGGAAAGGTTAGATTTTAAAAACAAAAATCCAAAAATCCAAATGACAAAAGCAGGAGCCAAAATGTCAATGCAACCAGGAATTCCCAGCCAGTCTCCCATGTCTGTACTAGTGTTGAGCCACCCCCGTAGTGCTCGAGTTCGGTTCGGTTCGTCGAACACCTTCGAACACCGTTAAAACCAATGGCAGGCAAACAAAAACACATAGAAACACATAGAAAACACCTTCAAAGGTGTCCAAAAGCTGACAAACTGCTCAGAAGACACAACTAACACATGGAAAAGTGACAAGTACATATAGTCATGCGAAAAGAAAAGAGGTGGAGGAGTAAAAGGAGGGGGAGACACAGATATAGGCATGTCATGCCCTTCTAAAATCCAAAAAGTGAGAAGCCAACATGTTCAGTCCGCTCCTGCCCATGCCACCTCCATGTCGCCAGGTTTGTGCCAGAGCCACGGTGAACCTTGACAGCCAGCCCCCCTCTTCCAATACTGGTGCCTGTCCGCTGGTGGGTCGAGCGAGCCCCCCTGTGGTGGAGGCAGCTCTAAGCTTTTTAATTTAAATTGTCTCTCTAATTTGAATGAATACACTTTAAATCCATTTACAAGGATCTATTGGAGGGCAAGTCTCATGCCAGCAGCAGCGTAATTCCAGCTCCAGTAGCGTCCACTAAAGCTGCTGCAGTTAAAAAGCTTTTATAAGGATCAAGCTCGGCTGTCCACCGCAAGGCATCCTACTGCCAGTCCCAGCCCCTATGCCTTGGGGTGCCTCCTGATGCTCTTCACTGAGTATCCCGTGGTCCCGAAGCATTTCCTTTGAAAAAATTAAGTGTCCAAACTACAGGTGGTGTAGCTTGCTTAACAGCCGAGATAATCCGCTGACTAGCAGACACTGCTACTAGGCACAAAGTATTTCCTGGGCTAGATGCAGTTAAAAATTTGTAATTAGATACTCTCGTTGGATGCTGAGAAAGCATTCCATAGAGTCTCCTGGCACGCCATATATGATTCTCTTAAAAAGCTTGGGGTAGGGGTCTAGGGGACCCTTTTATAGCCAAAATCACGGCCCTGTATCACAATACGTCACCTAGGCTGAAGATAAATGGAACTGTAGCACCCTGAGGGCTCGGTTGCTACAGACGTATTGCACCTCACCCAGAGGTGTGATATCTCACTCTCAGGTAAGGATGGAGTGTGGATCAGGACCCGACACCTGCATGCATTACACCACATTGCCGTGGGGCAGGGCGACCAATATGCCTCTGAGATGGGCACGTCAGTCCCTGTCCCTGGTTGGAGTGGGGGGAGGGAACACTGAGGAAGGGGAACCCTGTAGCGCAGGAGCAGGGAGGAAGCAGTTCCTGGGTGCATTGAGAAGGGAGTATAAAAGGTGGGCACCATCTTAGTTCAGTGCGGAGAAGTCTGAGCAGAAGTGGCAGGGAGCAGGGGCTCTGCATAAGCTCTGCTCCGGAGGCGGGTCTAGTAACAGAGGCCCAGGCCTGGAAGAGGGAGAAGGAAGGAAGAGGAGCGGAGAAGGCTCCAGGAACGAGGAATGAAGGGATCCCAGGGGTGAGGACGGGCGAGTCGCCACCGCACGCCCGAATCCACCTGCGTGGAGGGGTCAGGCCAAAGGGGGAGACCGGTCCCCGAAACTAGTGGAGTCAGGAAACGACCCTCAGCTAGAAACCGGAGGCTGTGACATTTTATGTGGCGCAGCCCCTCGCTATGCCCGCTAGGAAGGCACCACATAGGGTCAGGGAAACTGGCGCCAAGTTTACCAAGAGGAGGCCCGAGGCAGCCGGACAGAAGGGTTGGTAAGAAAGGCCAGACAGAGGACACACAAAGGGGGTCCTGTGAAGCGCTCCAAAGTTATCTGGGAGTGTCTGAGCCACTCACCTGGTGAGCACAGTACGACGTGGGCAGCCGTTACCTGCAGATGTGGTCTGGATAATAAGAACTGTGAGTAAAGGCCCTGGACTGCATCACTGACTCTGTGTCGTTACTGCTGCTACCCTGCACCATCACCCCCATCCTCCGCATACACTGCCCTGAGGCTATACTCCTCCCGTGGGGAGTTATGCTACGCTCTGCTGCACCCACAACACCAGCCTCAGCGGTCTGCCCTGCAGCGGCGGTTCACTCTGACCGCAATCCACTGGTGGCGTTGTCGGACATTTAAACATCAAAATCACATAAATAGTTCCGCCACTGGTTTGACCGCCCTGAGCCACGGAACCGGGTTGCCGCCATGGAGACTACAACCACCAGCATCCACCAAAAAGGGTCCGGCTCCGGGTGTCCCAAGGCCCAGGGGGTGCATCAGAACATTTTCATCACCTTTCACAATCACCAATGGGACAAGGCAGGGATGTCCTCTGTCCCCTCTCTTATACATCCTAGTGACGGAGCACCTGCTCTCATCAATTCGCCATAACCCCAATATTAGGTGGATTGAGGTGGGAGGCACCGAGTACAAGTGCTCTCTATTTGCTGATGATGTCCTTGTATAAATCACTCAATCACATATATCCATCCATGCTGTTATGGCTGAAATAGATCACTTTGTTACATGGTCAAATTTTAAAATCAATGCAGCAAAGTCTGAGGCCCTCGATGTCTCCCTCCCCAAATCCATACAGGATTCCACCCTAGTCCAACTTTCCCTTTGTCTGGCCCTCACAGGGTATCAAATACTTAGGAATTCCTATTCATAGAGACCTCTCCCATCTATGTTATCTTAATTTTGGGCCCTTTATTGAACAACTCCATACAGACCACGGATGGCAAGTTAGAACTGTAAGATTCACTACGTGAACCACTGGTGTTTTGTGGAAAAGCACATGTACACTGTGTTCCAAATTATTATGCAAAAAGTGTTTAGGAGTGATAAGGGAAGAATTTGTTTGTTTGTCAGTTAAACTCATTGATGGTGATGTGTGTCAGGGCTCTTTATATCACTGTAAGCAATTGCAGACACCTGTGCTAATTAGTTTGGCAGGTGTGTCCAATGAAAGGCAAGACTACTTAAGAAGGCTGTCTCACATTATTAAGCAGCCTACATTTTCTGCCAAAATGGGAAAGAAAAAGGATGTGTCGGCTGCTGAGAAGCAACAAATTGTGGAGTGTTTAGGTCAAGGCATGACTACAAACAACATTGTGCGATGATCAGGATGAAGTGTCTTGGCAATCAAGAAGTATGTAGCTGATTCACAGTACACACGTGTGCATGCTGATAAGGGCAAATTGAGGACTCTTTTCTCCAGGCAATTACGTCAGGTTAAAAGAGCAGTGGCAAAAAAGCCTTGTCATAGCTGCAGACAAGTTTTTGAAGCTGCTGGTGCCTCCAACGTCCCCCAAACAACAAGATGCAGGGTCCTTCAGAGGTTTGCAGCTGTGCATACGCCATCCTATCGACCTCCTCTATCCACTTCACACAAGCAGAAACGGCTCCAGTGGGCCAAACATTACATGAAGACTGATTTCAAAACTGTTTTGTTCACGGATGAGTGCCGTGCAGCGCTCGATGGTCCAGATGGATGGAGTGGGGGATGGCTGGTTGATGGACACCCCACGCAAACACGGCTACAGCGCCAACAAGGAAGAGGTGGAGCAATGTTTTGGGCTAGAATCATGGGGAGAGAGATTGTCGGCCCCTTTAGGATCCCTGAAGGGGTAAAGATGAACTCCATAATGTATGTGGATTTTCTCAAACAGCACTTCCTGCCATGGTTCAAGAAGATACCCGTGTATTTCACAGCAAGATCATTTTTATGCATGATAATGCACCATCTCATGCTGCACATAACACATCTTCATCTCTGCCTGATATGGGCATAAAAGTGGACAAACTTATGGTGTGACCCCCATGCTCCCCTGACCTCTACCCCATTAAGAACCTCTGGAGCATCATCAAAAGGAGTGTCTATGATGGCGGGAGGCAGTTCACATCTAAGCAACAGCTCTGGGAGGGTATTCTGTCCTCATGCAAAACAATTGAAGCAGAAACCATCCAAAACCTGACAAATTCAATGGACGAGAGAGTTCAGAAGCTCCTTTCAAACAAGTTGTCCGATGTGAAAATGTAACATCACCTAGAATAAAGTTTTGAGTTGAAAACTGTTTGATTTCAGTTTATAATAACCTGTTAATGCTTATAATTTCAAAAATGACCATTTTTTTGGTCTTTATTAAAATGAAAAGGTTGATCGAAAAGTTTGGGGGATCTAAGAGTGTGGCAACCCAGTAGTCATGATTACTTTGAATTCTGACAATATGAGGGTCATGTTGCAGGTAGTGCAGCAAGAAGGAACTTATGTGTCTTGCGCATCTCGGAGCCCCAAAATTATTTTCCGGGCTAGATGCAGCTAAAAATTATTATTAATTTTAAATCTGGTGGAGCTTAGTATAGATGGCCAAATAGGATCAGTGCTGCACACTGCTACAAAGCCCAAATTATTTTCCAGCCAAGATACAGATAAACATGATTAGTAATTTTAAATCTGGTGGAGCTTATTATAGATGGCCTAATAGAATCAGTGCTGCACACTGCTACAAAGCCCAAATTATTTTCCAGCCAAGATACAGATAAACATGATTAGTAATTTGAAAGCTTAAAACGGTTGGTGAGTTGATTTTAACCAATCATCAAGCTTTTACTCTCCCCAGGATGACACAGGGGTAGAAAAGTTGTTTCGGATCCATGATTTGTTCATCTTTATGAACGTGAGTCTGTGTACATTATCAGTGGAGAGCCGCGTGCGCTTATCTGTCAGCACACCACCAGCAGCGCTGAACACACGTTCAGACAGAACGCTGGCTGCGGGGCATGACAAGATCTCCAAGGCGTAAGTGGCTAGCTCTGGCCATTTATCCAGATTGGAAGCCCAAAAAGAGCAAGGGTCCAGTGACACAGTCATGGCTTCAATGTTTACTTGGAGATACTCCTGTCTCTAGGCGTTGACTATGTGTCAGACTTCTTGTCTCCTGTGGCCTTGCAAAGGATGCGCTAAAAAAGTGGTGAAATGATTCCGCAAAATTGATGTTACCAGCAGATACTGTGGTTCTGTTACGGTTTGAGTGCTGAACACTTGACGGTCCCACGGTTGGCAAGTTGGAACTGTGAGATTCATTACGTGCACCACTGGTTTTTTGTGGAAAAGCACATGTAAGATTCTGCAACAGACTCTGCTGATACTCCTGCATGCGTGCATCCCTTTCTATGGCAGGAATAATTTCTGCAAATTTACTTTTGTACCGGGGATCTAACAGTGTGGCAACCCAGTAGTCAGGATTATTTCTAATTCTCACAATTCGAGGGTCATGTTGCAGGTAGTGCAGCAAGAAGGCACTGATGTGTGTTGCGCATCCAAGAGCACCAAGTCCCTGTTGTGTTGGTGGCGAGGTAGCAATCATACTTCTTTCCTCTGTCCTCTCCCCCCAACCTCGCACAACAGAAATGTGATCAAGGTCTCCCTCATCTGATGAGTCTTCCATCAGTTCGTCCTCCACTTCTTCCTGGGCTCCTGCACCTTCCTCACTAGTTTGGCTGCTACCATGCGCCCTGGTAAAACCATCTCCCCCACCCTCACATGCCTGCCGCCTTGGTGCTGCCGACCGTCTGGACCTTGCAGATGTTAGCCCTTCCGCATACAACTCCTCCTCCTCTACTTCCTCCACCTCCTCTTGTGCCACCAGCTGACTCGGAATTTTGTTTAACATGTGCTCCAGCATGTAAATCACCGGAATTGTCATGCTGATAATGGCATCGTCAGCACTAAACATCTTCGTCGCCATTTCAAAACTGTGCAGAAGGGTGCATAGGTCCCTGATCTGAGACCACTCCTCCAGCATGATTTGCCCCACCTCTGGATCTCGTGGGCCCAGGCTATACGTCAGAACGTATTGCACCAGGGCTTGTCGGTGCTGCCAAAGTCGCTGCAACATGTGCAGAGTTGAATTCCACTGGGTAGGCACATCGCATTTTAGCCGGTGAAGTGGCAGGCCCAACGACTTCTGTAGAGATGTAAGTCGCTGAGCTGCGGGATGCGAACGGCGGAAGTGAGCACACAGCGACCGTGCCCTCTGCAGAAGGCCATCTAGTCTGGGATAGTGGGTTGCTTGACAACCAGGTTCAACACGTAAGCCATACAAGGCACGTGTGTGACATTGCCCCGGCGAAGGGCCGCACCCAGGTTTGCAGCATTGTCGCACACGGCCTTCCCTGGTTTCAGGTCCAGTGGAGACAACCATTCATGAAATTGGTTCTCCAGAGCTGACCACAACTCCTCAGCTGTGTGACTCACATTTCCCAGAGATTTCAAAGTAAAAACCGCCTGATGACGTTGAGCCCTACTGCCAGCATAGTAAGGAGGTGTGCAGGATCCCTTCTGCGCAGTTAGAAAGCTTGTGGCATGACCAGACAGGCTTTGGGTGCAGGTGGAAGACCGAGAGGAGGTTGAGGAGGCAGAAGCAGTGGAGGAACTTTGACATAAAGAGTATTGACGCACAACTCGTGGGGACGGCAAGACTTGGACAGCAGCCCCTTGTCCTGCTGTCACCATAGTTACCCAGTGCCCAGTCAGCGACATGTAACGCCCCTGTCCATGCCTACTCATCCAAGTGTCTGTGGTGAAATGCACCCTTCTCAAAGAAGCGGTGATGTTGTGTGCGACATGCTGGTGGAGCGCAGGCACACCTTTCTTTGAGAAGTAGTGCCGACTGGGCATCTGGTACTGGGGCACTGCGACGGACATAAGGTCTCGAAAATCCTCTGTGTCCACCAGGCGGAAAGGCAGCATTTCTGTAGCCAAGAGCTTGCAGATGGTGAAATTCAACCTCTTAGATCTGCGCCTCAAAACAGGTGTGACTGCTGTCCCCCCAGTCACAGAGGATAAAGAGGCCACGGATGCACAAGATATGGCAGACGGTGGTTGGCCCGGCCGGCTAGGCCGCATTGTAGCACACTGAGCTTCCCACTGCAACTTATGCTTCATGTCCATGTGCCGGTTCATGCATGAAGTACTCAAACTATGTATTTTTTGGCCTCTACTTAGCTTTTGCTGACAAATGTTACAGATAACACGAGTTGGGTCATCTTTATCGATCTGAAAAAATGCCCAGGCTATGCAAGGCTTAGCACCCATGCGACCTGAAGAGCCACCACGATTTTTGGTGAGAGGCAGAGTTGTGTTTGAGGATGCAGTTGTTGACGTGCTTCCAGTAAAATGTCTCTGTCCAGGAAGGCGCAACCTGACCTCGTCGTCACTAGCATCTTCCTCCACCTCCTCTGCTGACCTCATCTCTTGGCTGACTGTGGGTTGACAGTAAGTGGGATCTCCAACCTCATCATCATCACCCTGTGCGTTATCACACTCGTCGTCCTCAGAGCCAGCCTGTTCCTGCCCTGACAAAAAACTAAAGTTGTCGCTCCAATCAGGTATTTGAGTCTCATCATCGTCTTCCTCATTGTCTCCACCAACAGGAGTTACAGTTTGGGAATGAGGGTCTACATTATGGTCAGAACCTTCTGCGTCTGGTCCTGGATCCGACTCATAAAGATTCTGGGCATCAGTGCAGATCATTTCATCGTCTGGATTCACAGAAGTGCTGGAGTCGACCTCTGATTCCCAGGCTATAGTATGAGTAAACAGCTCTGCAGACTCAACCATCTGTTCTACCTCATACTCAGACGGGCAGCTGGAGATTTGGGAGCTGTGAGGAAGCAAGTGCGATTGGGGTGACACCTTTGAGGACTGGAGTATTTGTGATGTTGAAGTTGATGTGGAGGAGAGCACACTTAAAGGAGCACTTGATATCCGTTGAAGCACCTGCTGTTTTTGTGCCTCATCTGGAATTTGTAGCGATTGGCGTGGCCGTAAGAAAGGGATCTTATCACATTGTCCGCTAAAAGAAGTAGACATTTTAGCTTGGCTGGAAGATGGTCTTTCTTCTGCAGATGTTGCTGTTGCTTTAACTCCTACCCCACGGACACAACCTTTTTTCCCCTTCCCAACACGCCTATTCCCCTTTCCACCAGCAGCAGGCCTTTTTCCACTCATTTTGGTGGTTAACTAATTCACAACTCTGGAGTTGTTTGCACAAAAAAACAATGGATGGGAACCGAGCAGAGCTGAGTGACCAAACTGTGGTATTAGGCCAAAACTATTGGCTGGGTTAGATGCAGAAAAAAATTATATTCAATTTGCAACCTGATGGAGGTCAGTATAGATGGACTAATAGAACAAGTCCCACACACAGCTAGAAGCCCAAATATTTTTTCAGAGGTAGATGCAGAAAAAAATTATTTTTAATTTGCAGCCTGATGGAGTTCAGTATGGATGGACTAATAGAGAAAGTCCAACATACTGCTAGAAGGCCAAATATTTTTTCAGAGCTAGATGCAGACAAAAAAATATTTTGAATTTGCAACCTGATGGAGGTCAGTATAGATGGACTAATAGAGAAAGTCCCACACACTGCTAGAAGGCCAAATATTTTTTCAGAGCTAGATGCAGACAAAAAATTATTTTTAATATGCAACCTGATGGAGGTCAGTATAGATGGACTAATAGAGAAAGTCCCACACACTGCTAGAAGGCCAAATATTTTTTCAGAGCTAGATGCAGATAAAAATTCTTTTTAATTTGCAACCTGATGGAGGTCAGTATAGATGGACTAATAGAGAAAGTCCCACACACTGCTAGAAGGCCAAATATTTTTTCAGAGCTAGATGCAGAAAAAAATTATATTCAGTTTGCAACCTGATGGAGGTCAGTATAGATGGACTAATAGAACAAGTCCCACACACAGCTAGAAGCCCAAATTTTTTTTCAGAGGTAAATGCAGAAAAAAATTATATTCAGTTTGCAACCTGATGGAGGTCTGTATAGATGGATTAATAGAACAAGTCCCACACACAGCTAGAAGCCCAATATTTTTTCAGAGGTAGATGCAGAAAAAAAATATATTCAGTTTGCAACCTGATGGAGGTCAGTATAGATGGACTAATAGAGAAAGTCCCACACAATGCTAGAAGGCCGAATATTTTTTCAGAGCTAGATGCAGACAAAAAATTATTTTTAATTTGCAACCTGATGGAGGTCAGTATAGATGGACTAATAGAGAAAGTCCCACACACTGCTAGAAGGCCAAATTTTTTTTCAGAGATAGATGCAGAAAAAAATTATATTCAGTTTGCAACCTGATGGAGGTCTGTATAGATGGATTAATAGAACAAGTCCCACACACAGCTAGAAGCCTAATATTTTTTCAGAGGTAGATGCAGAAAAAAAATATATTCAGTTTGCAACCTGATGGAGGTCAGTATAGATGGATTAATAGAGAAATTCCCAAACACTGCTGGAAGGCCAAATATTTTTTCAGAGCTAGATGCAGATAAAAATTATTTTTAATTTGTAACCTGATGGAGGTCAGTATAGATGGACTAATAGAGAAAGTCCCACACACTGCTAGAAGGCCAAATATTTTTTCAGAGCTAGATGCAGACAAAAAATTATTTTGAATTTGCAACCTGATGGAGGTCAGTATAGATGGACTAATAGAGAAAGTCCCACACACTGCTAGAAGGCCAAATATTTTTTCAGAGCTAGATGCAGACAAAAAATTATTTTTAATTTGCAACCTGATGGAGGTCAGTATAGATGGACTAATAGAGAAAGTCCCACACACTGCTAGAAGGCCAAATATTTTTTCAGAGCTAGATGCAGATAAAAATTATTTTTAATTTGCAACCTGATGGAGGTCAGTATAGATGGACTAATAGAGAAAGTCCCACTCACTGCTAGAAGGCCAAATATTTTTTCAGAGCTAGATGCAGATAAAAATTATTTTTAATTTGCAACCTGATGGAGGTCAGTATAGATGGACTAATAGAGAAAGACCCACACACTGCTAGAAGGCCAAATATTTTTTCAGAGCTAGATGCAGACAAAAAATTATTTTGAATTTGCAACCTGATGGAGGTCAGTATAGATGGACTAATAGAGAAAGTCCCACACACTGCTAGAAGGCCAAATATTTTTTCAGAGCTAGATGCAGAAAAAAATTATATTCAGTTTGCAACCTGATGGAGGTCAGTATAGATGGACTAATAGAACAAGTCCCACACACAGCTAGAAGCCCAAATTTTTTTTCAGAGGTAAATGCAGAAAAAAATTATATTCAGTTTGCAACCTGATGGAGGTCTGTATAGATGGATTAATAGAACAAGTCCCACACACAGCTAGAAGCCCAATATTTTTTCAGAGGTAGATGCAGAAAAAAAATATATTCAGTTTGCAACCTGATGGAGGTCAGTATAGATGGACTAATAGAGAAAGTCCCACACAATGCTAGAAGGCCGAATATTTTTTCAGAGCTAGATGCAGACAAAAAATTATTTTTAATTTGCAACCTGATGGAGGTCAGTATAGATGGACTAATAGAGAAAGTCCCACACACTGCTAGAAGGCCAAATTTTTTTTCAGAGATAGATGCAGAAAAAAATTATATTCAGTTTGCAACCTGATGGAGGTCTGTATAGATGGATTAATAGAACAAGTCCCACACACAGCTAGAAGCCCAATATTTTTTCAGAGGTAGATGCAGAAAAAAAATATATTCAGTTTGCAACCTGATGGAGGTCAGTATAGATGGATTAATAGAGAAATTCCCAAACACTGCTGGAAGGCCAAATATTTTTTCAGAGCTAGATGCAGATAAAAATTATTTTTAATTTGCAACCTGATGGAGGTCAGTATAGATGGACTAATAGAGAAAGTCCCACACACTGCTAGAAGGCCAAATATTTTTTCAGAGCTAGATGCAGACAAAAAATTATTTTGAATTTGCAACCTGATGGAGGTCAGTATAGATGGACTAATAGAGAAAGTCCCACACACTGCTAGAAGGCCAAATATTTTTTCAGAGCTAGATGCAGACAAAAAATTATTTTTAATTTGCAACCTGATGGAGGTCAGTATAGATGGACTAATAGAGAAAGTCCCACACACTGCTAGAAGGCCAAATATTTTTTCAGAGCTAGATGCAGATAAAAATTATTTTTAATTTGCAACCTGATGGAGGTCAGTATAGATGGACTAATAGAGAAAGTCCCACTCACTGCTAGAAGGCCAAATATTTTTTCAGAGCTAGATGCAGATAAAAATTATTTTTAATTTGCAACCTGATGGAGGTCAGTATAGATGGACTAATAGAGAAAGACCCACACACTGCTAGAAGGCCAAATATTTTTTCAGAGCTAGATGCAGACAAAAAATTATTTTGAATTTGCAACCTGATGGAGGTCAGTATAGATGGACTAATAGAGAAAGTCCCACACACTGCTAGAAGGCCAAATATTTTTTCAGAGCTAGATGCAGTCAAAAAATTATTTTGAATTTGCAACCTGATGGAGGTCAGTATAGATGGACTAATAGAGAAAGTCCCACACACTGGTAGAAGGCCAAATATTTTTTCAGAGCTAGATGCAGACAAAAAATTATTTTTAATTTGCAACCTGATGGAGGTCAGTATAGATGGACTAATAGAGAAAGTCCCACACACTGCTAGAAGGCCAAATATTTTTTCAGACCTAGATGCAGATATAAATTATTTTTAATTTGCAACCTGATGGAGGTCAGTATAGATGGACTAATAGAGAAAGTCCCACACACTGCTAGAAGGCCAAATATTTTTTCAGAGCTAGATGCAGACAAAAAATTATTTTGAATTTGCAACCTGATGGAGGTCAGTATAGATGGACTAATAGAGAAAGTCCCACACACTGCTAGAAGGCCGAATATTTTTTCAGAGCTAGATGCAGACAAAAAATTATTTTTAATTTGCAACCTGATGGAGGTCAGTATAGATGGACTAATAGAGAAAGTCCCACACACTGCTAGAAGGCCAAATTTTTTTTCAGAGATAGATGCAGAAAAAAATTATATTCAGTTTGCAACCTGATGGAGGTCTGTATAGATGGATTAATAGAACAAGTCCCACACACAGCTAGAAGCCCAATATTTTTTCAGAGGTAGATGCAGAAAAAAATATATTCAGTTTGCAACCTGATGGAGGTCAGTATAGATGGATTAATAGAGAAATTCCCAAACACTGCTAGAAGGCCAAATATTTTTTCAGAGCTAGATGCAGATAAAAATTATTTTTAATTTGCAACCTGATGGAGGTCAGTATAGATGGACTAATAGAGAAAGTCCCACTCACTGCTAGAAGGCCAAATATTTTTTCAGAGCTAGATGCAGATAAAAATTATTTTTAATTTGCAACCTGATGGAGGTCAGTATAGATGGACTAATAGAGAAAGTCCCACACACTGCTAGAAGGCCAAATATTTTTTCAGAGCTAGATGCAGACAAAAAATTATTTTGAATTTGCAACCTGATGGAGGTCAGTATAGATGGACTAATAGAGAAAGTCCCACACACTGCTAGAAGGCCAAATATTTTTTCAGAGCTAGATGCAGATAAAAATTATTTTTAATTTGCAACCTGATGGAGGTCAGTATAGATGGACTAATAGAGAAAGTCCCACACACTGGTAGAAGGCCAAATATTTTTTCAGAGCTAGATGCAGACAAAAAATTATTTTTAATTTGCAACCTGATGGAGGTCAGTATAGATGGACTAATAGAGAAAGTCCCACACACTGCTAGAAGGCCAAATATTTTTTCAGACCTAGATGCAGATAAAAATTATTTTTAATTTGCAACCTGATAGAGGTCAGTATAGATGGACTAATAGAGAAAGTCCCACACACTGCTAGAAGGCCAAATATTTTTTCAGAGCTAGATGCAGACAAAAAATTATTTTGAATTTGCAACCTGATGGAGGTCAGTATAGATGGACTAATAGAGAAAGTCCCACACACTGCTTAAAGGCCAAATATTTTTTCAGAGCTAGATGCAGACAAAAAATGATTTTGAATTTGCAAACTGATGGAGGTCAGTATAGATGGACTAATAGAGAAAGTCCCACACACTGCTAGAAGGCCAAATATTTTTTCAGAGCTAGATGCAGACAAAAAATTATTTTGAATTTGCAACCTGAAGGAAGTCAGTATAGATGGACTAATAGAGAAAGTCCCACACACTCCTAGAAGGCCAAATATTTTTTCAGAGTTAGATGCAGATAAAAATTATTTTTAATTTGCAACCTGATGGAGGTCAGTATAGATGGACTAATAGAGAAAGTCCCACACACTGCTAGAAGGTCAAATATTTTTTCAGAGCTAGATGCAGACAAAAAATGATTTTGAATTTGCAACCTGATGGAGGTCAGTATAGATGGACTAATAGAGAAAGTCCCACACACTGCTAGAAGGCCAAATATTTTTTCAGAGCTAGATGCAGACAAAAAAATATTTTTAATTTGCAACCTGATGGAGGTTAGTATAGATGGACTAATAGAGAAAGTCTCACACACTGCTAGAAGGCCAAATTTTTTTTCAGAGGTAGATGCAGAAAAAAATTATATTCAGTTTGCAAGCTGATGGAGGTCTGTATAGATGAATTAATAGAACAAGTCCCACACACAGCTAGAAGCCCAATATTTTTTCAGAGGAAGATGCAGAAAAAAAATATATTCAGTTTGCAACCTGATGGAGGTCAGTATAGATGGACTAATAGAGAAAGTCCCAAACACTGCTAGAAGGCCAAATATTTTTACAGAGCTAGATGCAGATAAAAAATATTTTTAATTTGCAACCTGATGGAGGTCAGTATAGATGGACTAATAGAGAAAGTCGCACACACTGCTAGAAGGCCAAATATTTTTTCAGAGCTAGATGCAGACAAAAAATTATTTTGAATTTGCAACCTAATGGAGTTCAGCATAGATGGACTAATAGAGAAAGTCCCACACACTGCTAGAAGGCCAAATATTTTTTCAGAGCTAGATGCAGACAAAAAATTATTTTTAATTTGCAACCTTATGGAGGTCAGTATATATGGACTAATAGAGAAAGTCCCACACACTGCTAGAAGGCCAAATATTTTTTCAGACCTAGATGTAGATAAAAATTCTTTTTAATTTGCAACCTGATGGAGGTCAGTATAGATGGACTAATAGAGAAAGTCCCACACACTGCTAGAAGGCCAAATATTTTTTCAGAGCTAGATGCAGACAAAAAATTATTTTGAATTTGCAACCTGATGGAGGTCAGTATAGATGGACTAATAGAGAAAGTCCCACACACTGCTAGAAGGCCAAATATTGTTTCAGAGCTAGATGCAGACCAAAAATTATTTTTAATTTGCAACCTGATGGAGGTCAGTATAGATGGACTAATAGAGAAAGTCCCACACATTGCTAGAAGGCCAAATATTTTTTCAGAGCTAGATGCAGACAAAAAATTATTTTTAATTTGCAACCTGATGGAGGTCAGTATAGATGGACTAATAGAGAAAGTCCCACACACTGCTAGAAGGCCAAATATTTTTTCAGAGCTAGATGCAGACAAAAAATTATTTTGAATTTGCAACCTGATGGAGGTCAGTATAGATGGACTAATAGAGAAAGTCCCACACACTGCTAGAAGGCCAAATATTTTTTCAGAGCTAGATGCAGATAAAAATTATTTTTAATTTGCAACCTGATGGAGGTCAGTATAGATGGACTAATAGAGAAAGTCCCACACACTGCTAGAAGGTCAAATATTTTTTCAGAGCTAGATGCAGACAAAAAATGATTTTGAATTTGCAACCTGATGGAGGTCAGTATAGATGGATTAATAGAACAAGTCCCACACACAGCTAGAAGCCCAATATTTTTTCAGAGGTAGATGCAGTAAAAAAATATATTCAGTTTGCAACCTGATGGAGGTCTGTATAGATGGATTAATAGAACAAGTCCCACACACAGCTAGAAGCCCAATATTTTTTCAGAGGTAGATGCAGTAAAAAAATATATTCAGTTTGCAACCTGATGGAGGTCAGTATAGATGGACTAATAGAGAAAGTCCCAAACACTGCTAGAAGGCCAAATATTTTTTCAGAGCTAGATGCAGATAAAAAATATTTTTAATTTGCAACCTGATGGAGGTCAGTATAGATGGACTAATAGAGAAAGTCCCACACACTGCTAGAAGGCCAAATATTTTTTCAGAGCTAGATGCAGACAAAAAATTATTTTGAATTTGCAACCTGATGGAAGTCAGCATAGATGGACTAATAGAGAAAGTCCCACACACTGCTAGAAGGCCAAATATTTTTTCAGAGCTAGATGCAGACAAAAAATTATTTTGAATTTGCAACCTTATGGAGGTCAGTATAGATGGACTAATAGAGAAAGTCCCACACACTGCTAGAAGGCCAAATATTTTTTCAGACCTAGATGCAGATAAAAATTCTTTTTAATGTGCAACCTGATGGAGGTCTGTATAGATGGACTAATAGAGAAAGTCCCACTCACTGCTAGAAGGCCAAATATTTTTTCAGAGCTAGATGCAGATAAAAATTATTTTTAATTTGCAACCTGCTGGAGGTCAGTATAGATGAACCAATAGAGAAAGTCCCACACACTGCTAGAAGGCCAAATATTTTTTCAGAGCTAGATGCAGACAAAAAATTATTTTGAATTTGCAACCTGATGGAGGTCAGTATAGATGGACTAATAGAAAAAGTCCCACACACTGCTAGAAGGCCAAATATTTTTTCAGAGCTAGATGCAGACAAAAAATTATTTTTAATTTGCAACCTGATGGAGGTCAGTATAGATGGACTAATAGAGAAAGTCCCACACACTGCTAGAAGGCCAAATATTTTTTCAGAGCTAGATGCAGACAAAAAATAATTTTTAATTTGCAACCTGATGGAGGTCAGTATAGATGGACTAATAGAGAAAGTCCCACACACTGCTAGAAGGCCAAATATTTTTTCAGAGCTAAATGCAGACAAAAAATTATTTTTAATTTGCAACCTGATGGAGGTCAGTATAGATGGACTAATAGAGAAAGTCCCACACACTGCTAGAAGGCCAAATATTTTTTCAGAGCTAGATGCAGATAAAAATTATTTTTAATTTGCAACCTGATGGAGGTCAGTATAGATGGACTAATAGAGAAAGTCCCACACACTGATAGAAGGCCAAATATTTTTTCAGAGCTAGATGCAGACAAAAAATTATTTTGAATTTGCAACCTGATGGAGGTCAGTATAGATGGACTAATAGAGAAAGTCCCACACACTGCTAGAAGGCCAAATATTTTTTCAGAGCTAGATGCAGACAAAAAATTATTTTTAATTTGCAACCTTATGGAGAAAAGTATAGATGGACTAATAGAGAAAGTCCCACACACTGCTAGAAGGCCAAATATTTTTTCAGACCTAGATGCAGATAAAAATTCTTTTTAATTTGCAACCTGATGGAGGTCTGTATAGATGGACTAATAGAGAAAGTCCCACTCACTGCTAGAAGGCCAAATATTTTTTCAGAGCTAGATGCAGATAAAAATTATTTTTAATTTGCAACCTGATGGAGGTCAGTATAGATGGACTAATAGAGAAAGTCCCACACACTGCTAGAAGGCCAAATATTTTTTCAGAGCTAGATGCAGACAAAAAATTATTTTGAATTTGCAACCTGATGGAGGTCAGTATAGATGGACTAATAGAGAAAGTCCCACACACTGCTAGAAGGCCAAATATTTTTTCAGAGCTAGATGCAGACAAAAAATTATTTTTAATTTGCAACCTGATGGAGGTCAGTATAGATGGACTAATAGAGAAAGTCCCACACACTGCTAGAAGGCCAAATATTTTTTCAGAGCTAGATGCAGACAAAAAATTATTTTTAATTTGCAACCTGATGGAGGTCAGTATAGATGGACTAATAGAGAAAGTCCCACACACTGCTAGAAGGCCAAATATTTTTTCAGAGCTAAATGCAGACAAAAAATTATTTTTAATTTGCAACCTGATGGAGGTCAGTATAGATGGACTAATAGAGAAAGTCCCACACACTGCTAGAAGGCCAAATATTTTTTCAGAGCTAGATGCAGATAAAAATTATTTTTAATTTGCAACCTGATGGAGGTCAGTATAGATGGACTAATAGAGAAAGTCCCACACACTGCTAGAAGGCCAAATATTTTTTCAGAGCTAGATGCAGACAAAAAATTATTTTGAATTTGCAACCTGATGGAGGTCAGTATAGATGGACTAATAGAGAAATTCCCACACACTGCTAGAAGGCCAAATATTTTTTCAGAGCTAGATGCAGACAAAAAATGATTTTGAATTTGCAACCTGATGGAGGTCAGTATAGATGGACTAATAGAGAAAGTCCCACACACTGCTAGAAGGCCAATTTTTTTTTCCGAGGTAGATGCAGAAAAAAATTATATTCAGTTTGCAACCTGATGGAGGTCTGTATAGATGGATTAAAAGAACAAGTCCCACACACAGCTAGAAGCCCAATATTTTTTCAGAGGTAGATGCAGAAAAAAAATATATTCAGTTTGCAACCTGATGGAGGTCAGTATAGATGGATTAATAGAGAAAGTCCCAAACACTGCTGGAAGGCCAAATATTTTTTCAGAGCTAGATGCAGATAAAAATTATTTTTAATTTGCAACCTGATGGAGGTCAGTATAGATGGACTAATAGAGAAAGTCCCACACACTGCTAGAAGGCCAAATATTTTTTCAGAGCTAGATGCAGACAAAAAATTATTTTGAGTTTGCAACCTGATGGAGGTCAGTATAGATGGACTAATAGAGAAAGTCCCACACACTGCTAGAAGGCCAAATATTTTTTCAGAGCTAGATGCAGACAAAAAATTATTTTTAATTTGCAACCTGATGGAGGTCAGCATAGATGGACTAATAGAGAAAGTCACACACACTGCTAGAAGGCCAAATAATTTTTCAGACCTAGATGCAGATAAAAATTATTTTTAATTTGCAACCTGATGGAGGTCAGTATAGATGGACTAATAGAGAAAGTCCCACTCACTGCTAGAAGGCCAAATATTTTTTCAGAGCTAGATGCAGATAAAAATTATTTTTAATTTGCAACCTGATGGAGGTCAGTATAGATGGACGAATAGAGAAAGTCCCACACACTGCTAGAAGGCCAAATATTTTTTCAGAGCTAGATGCAGACAAAAAATTATTTTGAATTTGCAACCTGATGGAGGTCAGTATAGATGGACTAATAGAGAAAGTCCCACACACTGCTAGAAGGCCAAATATTTTTTCAGAGCTAGATGCAGACAAAAAATTATTTTTAATTTGCAACCTGATGGAGGTCAGTATAGATGGACTAATAGAGAAAGTCCCACACACTGCTAGAAGGCCAAATATTTTTTCAGAGCTAGATGCAGACAAAAAATTAGTTTTAATTTGCAACCTGATGGAGGTCAGTAGAGATGGACTAATAGAGAATGTCCCACACACTGCTAGAAGGCCAAATATTTTTTCAGAGCTAGATGCAGACAAAAAATGATTTTGAATTTGCAAACTGATGGAGGTCAGTATAGATGGACTAATAGAGAAAGTCCCACACACTGCTAGAAGGCCAAATATTTTTTCAGAGCTAGATGCAGACAAAAAATTATTTTGAATTTGCAACCTGATGGAGGTCAGTATAGATGGACTAATAGAGAAAGTCCCACACACTGCTAGAAGGCCAAATATTTTTTCAGAGCTAGATGCAGATAAAAATTATTTTGAAATTGCAACCTGATGGAGGTCAGTATAGATGGACTAATAGAGAAAGTCCCACACACTGCTAGAAGGTCAAATATTTTTTCAGAGCTAGATGCAGACAAAAAATGATTTTGAATTTGCAACCTGATGGAGGTCAGTATAGATGGACTAATAGAGAAAGTCCCACACACTCCTAGAAGGCCAAATATTTTTTCAGAGCTAGATGCAGACAAAAAATTATTTTTAACTTGCAACCTGATGGAGGTCAGTATAGATGGACTAATAGAGAAAGTCCCACACACTGCTAGAAGGCCAAAATTTTTTTCAGAGGTAGATGCAGAAAAAAATTATATTCAGTTTGCAACCTGATGGAGGTCTGTATAGATGGATTAATAGAACAAGTCCCACACACAGCTAGAAGCCCAATATTTTTTCAGAGGTAGATGCAGAAAAAAAATATATTCAGTTTGCAACCTGATGGAGGTCAGTATAGATGGACTAATAGAGAAAGTCCCACACACTGCTAGAAGGCCAAATATTTTTTCAGAGCTAGATGCAGACAAAAAATATTTTTAATTTGCAACCTGATGGAGGTCAGTATAGATGGACTAATAGAGAAAGTCCCACACACTGCTAGAAGGCCAAATATTTTTTCAGAGCTAGATGCAGAAAAAAATTATATTCAGTTTGCAACCTGATTGAGGTCAGTATAGATGGACTAATAGAGCAAGTCCCACACACAGCTAGAAGGCCAAATATTTTTTCAGAGGTAGATGCAGATAAAAATTATTTTTAATTTGCAGCCTGATGGAGGTCAGTATAGATGGACTAATAGAGAAAGTCCCACACACTGCTAGGAGGCCAAATATTTTTTCAGAGCTAGATGCAGACAAAAAATTATTTTGAATTTGCAACCTGATGGGGGTCAGTATAGATGGACTAATAGAGAAAGTCCCACACACTGCTAGAAGGCCAAATATTTTTTCAGAGCTAGATGCAGACAAAAAATTATTTTTAATTTGCAACCTGATGGAGGTCAGTATAGATGGACTAATAGAGAAAGTCCCACACACTGCTAGAAGGCCACATATTTTTTCAGAGCTAGAAGCAGATATAAATTATTTTTAATTTGCAACCTGATGGAGGTCAGTATAGATGGACTAATAGAGAAAGTCCCACACACTGCTAGAAGGCCAAATATTTTTTCAGAGCTAGATGCAGAAAAAAATTATATTCAGTTTGCAACCTGATGGAGGTCAGTATAGATGGACTAATAGACAAGTCCCACACACAGCTAGAAGGCCAAATATTTTTTCAGAGGTAGATGCAGCTAGAAATTATTTTTAATCTGCAGCCTGATGGAGATCAATATAGATGGACTAATAGAACAAGTCCCACACACTGCTAGAAGGCCAAATATTTTTTCAGAGCTAGTTGCAGAAAAAAATTATTTTCAGTTTGCAACCTGATGGAGGTCAGTATAGATGGACTAATAGAACAAGTCCCACACACAGCTAGAAGCCCAAATATTTTTTCAGAGCTAGATGCAGAAAAAAAATTATATACCTAACTCCTGCTTGTTGTCTCTGTACTCCCGTTTGTGAGTTTGTGGTCCACTCGCTACTTCTCTGCAAGTACTCTGTGAGTATCTGGCTCTGACTTTCCCTTCCTGTCTGTTCCGTGTGAACAGAGCCCTGTTCCCCCTGCTCAGCCTTGCCAGCTCTGACTCCTTTGCTCACCGCTCCGGCGGTTCTAGCCTGCTCTGACTCCTTTGCTCACCGCTCCGGCGGTTCTAGCCTGCTCTGACTCCTTTGCTCACCGCTCCGGCGGTTCTAGCCTGCTCTGACTCCTTTGCTCACCGCTCCGGCGGTTCTAGCCTGCTCTGACTCCTTTGCTCACCGCTCCGGCGGTTCTAGCCTGCTCTGACTCCTTTGCTCACCGCTCCGGCGGTTCTAGCCTGCTCTGACTCCTTTGCTCACCGCTCCGGCGGTTCTAGCCTGCTCTGACTCCTTTGCTCGCTGCTCCGGCAGCCTTGCTCCGCTCTGACCCTTTTGCTCACTGCTCCGGCAGTCTCACTCCGCTCTTATCCTTTTGCTCACTGCTCCGGCAGTCTTGCTCCACTCTTGCTCACCGCTCCAGGCGGTCTCGTCCTGCTTTACTCTTGCTCACTGCTCCGGCAGTCTCGCTCAGCTCTGATCCTTTGCTCACCGCTCCAGGCGGCCTTGTCCTGCCCTGTTCTCGCTCACCTCTCTGGGCGGCCTCACTCTGCTGTGTTTGTCCGCCACATCTGTGGTTCTGTTCCTGAGTCTCAGTGTGTACTGGGTCCTATCCCGCCAGTGTCCCTACCTGCTAGTGCCTCCCTGTCTGCACTCTAGCTGTGCTTGCCTGTACCCCTCTGCCTGTATTGTTCCTGAGTCCCAGTGTGTACTGGGTCCTATCCCGCCTGTGTTCCTACCTGCTAGTGCCTCCCTGTCTGCACTCTAGCTGTGCTTGCCTGTACCCCCGGCCTGCATACCCACCTGCCTGCATACCAGTCGTGCCTGCCTATACCCACCAGTCTGTGTGCCAGCCTACCAGTCTGTTCCTGTATTCCCCTGTGTGGGTCAACAGCCGTGTCCGGGGTCTGTCCTGGAGTAGCACCTGGTCCCTCTGCTCGGTTCCTCCTTGGTGCACTGGCGTCGTATGCCGTCGTGCGACCCTGGTCGGATCGGGTGAATACCTAGTTACGCCCCTCCAGGCATTCACTCTCCGGCACGGTCCAGTGGAATCACTTCAATCACACGCACACGCCGCTCAGCCCGGGCGTGTGCATAACAGCAAGGACATGTGACATACACTGCCAATGACACATGCCCTTGCTTGTGTGAAAAAAAGCACTTCGCTCCGTGTGTGCCCTGCTGATAGGCTGTCAGATTGCACTTCCCCACTGTAAATGCGGGAAAGAGAAAAAAAAATGGAGATCTTCATTATTCCTGCAGAGATCCATCCCCTGCCCCTCCCCCCACCCCGCTGTACACTCAAACTGCGTATTAACATTAATTTTCATCATTACTGAGAAAAAATCCAGTTATGATTTTGGTGCACAAACAGTTATCGAACATAACCTCGAACAGCCGAATTTTTCTCAAATCGTTCGTGTTCGCCGAACGGCTCGAACACCGACCAAAACAGCTCGAATTTGAGATTGGCGAACAGTTCGAGTCGAACAATGCTCATCTCTATTCGTAATTTCTCGTCCATGGTTAAGCCTCTCACAGACATGACTAAAAAGGGGACGGATTTTTCTAGGTGGTCTGACAAGGCTTGTCAAGCATTCTCCTCCTTGAAAAAATGTTTTGCCTCGGCACCCATACTCATTCAACCTGATGCGTCACAGCCATTCATTGTAGAGGTAGACGCTTCCGAGGTAGGGGTGGGAGCTGTATTGTCACAAGGTTCGTCCCCTGGTAAGTGGCATCTGTGCGCCTTTTTCACTAAAAAATTGTCGTCCGCTGAGAGGAATTACGATGTCGGCAATGGGGAACTCTTGGCCATTAAGTTAGCTTTTGAGGAGTGGCGCCATTTTTTAGAGGGGGCAGTCCATCCGGTCACCGTCATCACCGATCAGAAGAACCTGCTATATCTGGAGTCTGCGAAACGTCTGAATCCCAGACAAGCTAGGTGGTCATTGTTTTTTACCAGGTTTAATTTTGTCGTTACATATCGTCCTGGGTCAAAAAATGTAAAGGCGGATGCCTTATCTCGTAGTTTCCCTGGGGCCGGGAATACGGACGACCCGATTCTTATCCTTCAGGAGGGGGTGGTGGTTTCGGCAGTATGCTCTGAGCTTGAGGAGGAGGTATTGGAGGCTCAGGGGGACGCCCCTGTTGGACCTCCGGGGAGACTGTTTGTTCCAGATCAGTTGCGACAAAAGGTGATCGAGGCACACCATAACTCAGTTTTTGCAGGACACCCGGGGAGTAAAGCAATTGTGGATCTCCTCTCGCGTCGGTTTTGGTGGCCTAACTTACATAAGGAGGTGGTAATTTTTGTCGCGTCCTGTGGGGTTTGTGCGCGCTCTAAGACCTCACATACCCGTCCGTCTGGGGCCCTCTTACCTTTGAAGATCCCGGAGCGTCCTTGGACTCATCTGTCTATGGACTTTATTACGGACCTCCCTCCGTCTTCGGGTAAAACGGTCATACTCGTTGTAGTGGACAGGTTCAGCAAGATGGCACATTTTATCGCTCTTCCTGCTCTTCCTAATGCTAAAACTCTTGCGCAGGTGTTCATTGGGGAGATTGTGAGGCTTCACGGGGTACAATCCGAGGTGGTGTCAGATCGGGGGTCTCAGTTTGTGTCCAAATTCTGGAAGGCGTTTTGTACACGGCGGGGGATGCATTTATCGTTCTCATCGGCTTTTCATCCTCAGACCAATGGTCAGACGGAACGTATGAACCAGAGCTTGGAGACATATCTCCGGTGTTTTGTGTCAGAGAACCAGGAGGACTGGGCTTCTTTCTTACCTCTGGCAGAGTTTGCTCTTAATAATAGGCGGAGCGAGTCCACTGGTAAGTCCCCGTTTTTTGGGGCATATGGTTTTCACCCCCAGTTTTGTACTTTCAGTAGGGGGGGCTCTTCGGGGGTTCCTGAGGAGGAACGATTTTCCTCATCACTCGCTTCAGTATGGAGAGGGATGCTGAAGAATCTGAATACTATGGGGAACCGATACAAACGTATGGCTGATAGGAGGAGAGTGTCTGGTCCGGACCTAAGTGTGAACGATCGGGTACGGTTGTCTACCAGGAATATAAAACTTAAGGTTCCCTCCTGGAAACTGGGTCCCAGGTTCATCGGGCCGTACAGGATCAGTTCTATAATTAATCCGGTGGCATTCCGTCTTGACCTCCCCCCTACGTTTAAAATTCACAACGTGTTCCACAGATCATTGCTTAAGAGGTATGTGGCGCCTGTGGTACCGTCATCTTTACCTCCTCCTCCAGTGGTGGTCAATGGTAACTTGGAGTTCCAGGTATCGAGGGTCATCGATTCACGCTTTAATCGCCGGTCCCTTCAGTACCTGGTTCATTGGAAGGGGTATGGTCCTGAGGAGAGGATGTGGGTTCCTGCGTCGGATATTAACGCAGACCGATTAGTTCGGGCCTTCCACACGACTCACCCGGATAAACCTGGCCCTGAGGGTCCGGAGGCCCCTCGTAGAAGGGGGGGTACTGTCACGGGTGTGTCGCCACGAAGATCGTCACGATTACACAGCCTGACTTCTCGCAGCTGAGTTTTTGGTGCTTTGTGTTTTTCGGCAGTAAGGGAGATAACTCTCTCTCTCTCTGTGCTAGACGCCTCGCCCAGCTGCAATCAATGTTGCTGTAGTGGAACTCCTTCAAATGCCTGCCGGTCTGTTAGGGAAGTGTCAGTGAAAGCATTTCATGCAGACTAACAGAGCGGATCGTGGTATTTGGAGTTTCAGAGCTAAGTGTATTTGGAGTGTTTTTTCCCTTCATTTATCTCCTTTCCCGTTGGTGTTCCCTCTGTTGTAGTTGTGTAGTTTTTGTATGCAAGGTGGTTTTGGTTTTACCCTTGTACTGTCTCGTTCGTCTAAGTACTGAGTGTGGGCATATTATTACCTGTCCCCTTTTGTTGTGATCAGGGGTCCTTCTCAGGACTAGATTACTTAGGTTCAGGGATCCTCAGGAGGTAGGGGTTACGCTGGCGGCCTGAACCTCTGTACCTTCAACAGTACCTCCAGGTAGAGGGATTAGTCAGGGCCCCAGCTTAGGGTCAGCTTAGGCCCCCTACCTCCAGTACACAGAGACAGCGTGACAGACACACCTGGACACTGCAAGGCTCGGTGCCCTGGAACAGAGATGGATGGCCCGCCTGTCCAACATTGAATTCACCATCAAATACCGGGCAGGACGCTCAAATGCCAACGCGGATGCCCTGTCTAGAATGCCGAACTTACCGGACGTAGGGGAAGATCCAGAAGATCTGGAAGAAGTTGAGCTCCCTGCGTTCCACCGTCATGGGATTACCCTGTATTCCCACCGTGTGAAGGACAGGCGCTCCGTGACGTTCAATCCCTTGCCCCACTATAACTAGGCGGAGACGCAAGACAATGATCCCGCAGTCCATTTGGTGAAGGAAATGCTGACCCAGGCCGATGCCCGTCTTGACCCAGATGCTCCGGAGGAGACCAAGCAACTGTGGAAGGAGAAAAGTAAGTTGTTCCTCTACAGGGAGAAGCTGTGCCGGAGAATGGTTAACTCTCGAACACATGAGTTGAACTGGCAGGTAGTGGTCCCAAGACGAGACACGGCTATGGTTCTGGAGGCATACCACAACGGAGCAGGGCATTTCGGATGAAAGAAGCTGGAGTTCTTGTTGCGTGAACGGTTCTACTGGGTAGGCATGAGAGGAGCCATCGAGAGGTGGTGCAGAGACTGTGGCCCATGCCACCTGAGAAGAAAAGACCGAGCCAGCCAGAAGACTCCCCTGCAGCCCATCATCACCAGACAGCCACTGGAACTGGTAGCCCTGGACCATGTGAAACTGGCTCCAAGCAGATCTGGGTATGTCTACGCCCTCACAATCGTAGATCATTACTTCCGGTTCCTGGTGGTGGTCCCGGTCAAGGACTTAACGGCTCAAACAGCAGCTAGAGCCTTCCAGCAGCACTTCTGCCGTCCACACGGGTACCCAGACCAAGTGTTGACAGACCAAGGACCAGCCTTCGAAGCGGAGGTCTTCCAGGAGTTCTGCAAACTGTATGGCTGCAAGAAGATAAGAATAACGCCCTATCACCCTCAAACCAATGGACTCTGCGAGAAGATGAACCAGGTGGTGATAGATCTGCTAAAAACATTGCCCCTGGAAGAACGCAGTCTGTGGCCTGAGAAACTGCCCGATCTGGTGGACCTGTATAACCACATCCCTGTAGGTTCCACCAACTGTAGGCTTACCTAATGAGAGCAAGACCTGGTAAGCTGCCTTTTGACCTGGATATGGGAGTCCTGACGCCTGAGGACACCTCGCCAGAGGCAGACTGGGATACAGAACGGCAGCAGCAGAAACGGAAAGTACAGGAGAGCGTCGAGCGAAGTCTGTCTCAAGCTAGAGAAAGGCAAGAGAAGGCTTATAACCAGTATGCTCCCGCTGTTCCCCTGGTACCTGGAGAGCAGGTCTTGAAGAGGAAGAGGCGGCTCCACAAGTTGGACGACCAGTGGGAGAAGGACCCGTACACCGTACTGCCATCAAGCCATGAGAACTCAAAAATCTGCGTAATCAGTAAGGATGGAGGAGAAACCACAGCCATTGTCTCCAGAGACCACCTGAAGAAGTGTCCCGAGCAGCTGCAAAGCCCTGAAGAAGATCAAGGAAACCCTCAACCTGCAGAGGAAAGGGGAGAAATGATCAGTACCGTACTCGGAGACTTCCCCCGGTCTTGGACACAAGTAAACGACGCTGTCATGGTACCCGTCCTCACCTTTCTCCAGCCAGCCCTGCAAGTGCCTACAGAGGAACCGGTAGAGCTGGAAGAGCAGCTGGCCCAAGAGGCAAAAGAGTCCACACCAGCAGTACAGGAGGATCAACCCTCTGCTAGTAGTGAGCCTGCCGTGCCCCTAGTGAGCCAAAGAGTGAGCAGACAGCTGCCCAGCTTACCCATAACAGCTCCTACACCCTGTAGTGCAGAACCAGTTAGTGAGCTCCGTAGAGTCACTAGAGGTCAGATGCCCGCTCGCTGGAGAATCTAAACTAATGCACTGTGAATTTATCTGCTAGCTGTTTATGGTTTATGTTTGTTGCCTGTTATTAATTATGTTTCTCAGTTACCCTGCAGATTTTTATGGACTAACAGGTTATGGACGCTAGATAACCGGAACAGTTTTGTAGATAGTTGCACCTTGGTGCCTCTTGCGAAGATGGCCGCGGAAGAGAAAACCTGTCTGGCGTGGCCTCCTTGCGGCCCAAAGTAGTTAGTCTACCCTTGCAGCCACGCCCAAGGACAACGCAATTGGTTTGCTTTGGACAGGTCCCATACTTCGCTTAAAGCTTCACCTTGGGTGATATGGACACCCGGTTGCGGACACGCCGTGACCTTTAAAGAATTAAAGCTTCTTGTAAATATGTTATTGTATTATTGTTATACCCTGTTATTATGTTTTAAAAATGTGTTTAGTCCCGGACTACTAAAATTTACTAGGGGGGAATGTGACACCCCAGGGGTCTGGTTGCCACAGTAATAGAGATATTATGTCTGAGAGCAAGTGGGATGTTTCTCTGGTCAGGAGTCCTAAGCATGCAACACTGCCCGCCCAGACCTGGGAGGGGAGGAATCTGCCCTTATAAACTGGGTCTGGGGCGGGATTAGGAGAGACAGAGACAGAGCCTGCAAAACAAGCAGAGCAGTCAGAGCCTAGAGTGAAGCTACAGACACAGCAAAAGATACATCAGGAGCTCTGTAGGAGCAGAGGCAGAAGGCCAGGGGCTTTGAGCAGAGATATAGCTCGCCCTGGCTGAAGTTACTAAAACCGGACACAGGAGTCCGAGGCTGTGGGGACTGATATTTACCCAGCAGCAGAAACCAGCCGGCAGGGGATTCCAGGTCCTCTGGCCATAGAAGCCCGGAGGCTCAGTCACAAAGAAGGGACCAGCGCCGCCATCCAGGAGCGGAGGCTTACAGAAGGCCCCAAGTCACCAGCCATACAGGTGAGCACTACACGTTATACTCAGGGACATGGTCTACTTGTAACCGCTGACAGCAAGGTAGCCAGGAAGAGTGCAGATAAACGGGGAAGCCTACAACTCCACCTGGCCAGGGGAACTCCTGCTTGCTCGCAGACTGACCAGGCCCCTTATACTAGCCAGTACTCCCGGAAGGGTCTGCCTTGTACCATCAGTAAAGACCCTGAACTGCACCTCACGTCTCTGTGATTCCTTGCCGCACAAGCACCATTAGCACTGGGACCCTCACACCATCACTCCCATCATCTCTCACATTAGCTGCCCTGAGGCAATACTTCTCCCGTGGGGAGTTATGCCATACTCGGCTGCGCAAACAACATCAGCCTCAGCGGTCGGCAGCGCAGCGGCGGTCCCCACTGACCGCAATCCAGAAGTGGCGTAGTCGAACATTTGCTATACATTAAGACTGCCACTGGTTTGACCACCCTGGGCACGGACCGGGTCACCACCACATAGAGACTAGAACCCCCAGCTTTCTACAACAGGCCCGGTTCCGGGTTCTCCTGCACAACACAGGCCCAGGGGGCGCGTCATGCGCGTCTTTTCAAAAGGAATAAAATGGGGAGGGAAAGGTTAGATTTTAAAAACAAAAATCCAAATGACAATAGCAGCAGCCAAAATGTCAATGGAACTGGGGGATCCCAAAGCAGTCTCCTATGCCGGTACTTGCCCGGCCTCAAGCTGCGATACAACAACGGCAGGCACATTCAGCTTAGAATGGCAGTTGATGTGCAGATGTCACATGTGTGCGTCTTTTCAAAAGGAATAAAATGGGGAGGGAACAGTTAGATTTTAAAAACAAAAATCCAAAAATCCAAATGGCAATAACAGCAGCCAAAATGATAACGAAAACAGGGATTCCCAGCCAGTCTCCAAAGCTGGTAATTGCCCAGCCTCAGGCTGTGTAGCAGCTGCGATCTGACAAGGGCAGGCACATTCAGCTTTAAATGGCCGTTGATGTGAAGATGTCACAGGTGTGCGTCTTTTCAAAAGGAATCAAATGGGGAGGGAAAGGATAGATTTTAAAAAAAAAATCCAAATGACAATAGCAGCAGCCAAAATGTCAACAAAACGGGGGATTCCCAGCCAGTCTCCAATGCTGGTAGTTGCCCGGCCTCAAGCTGCATAGCAGCTGTGAGCTGACAAGGGCAGGCACATTCAGCTTAGAATGGCCGCTGATGTGCAGATGTCATATGTTCGCGTTTTTTTGAAAAGAAATAAAATGGGGAGGGAAAAGTTAGATTTTAAAAACAAAAATCCAAATGACAAAAGCAGCAGCCAGTATGTCAACAGAACCTGGGATTCCCAACCAGTCTCCCATGCCAGTACTTGCCCAGCCTCAAGCTGTGTAGCAGCTGTGATCTGATGAGGACAAGCACATTCAGCTTAGAATGGCCGTTAACGTGCAGAAGGCACATGTGCACGTCTTTTCAAAAGGAATAAAATGGGGAGGGAAAGGTTAGATTTTAAAAACAAATATCCAAATAACAACAGCAGCAGCCAAAATGTCAACAGAAGCTGGAATTCCTGCCAGTCTCCCATGCCAGTACTTGCCCAGCCTCAAGCTGCGTAGCGGTTGTGATCTTACAATGGCAGGCACATTCAGCTTTGAATGGCTGTTGACATGCAAATATCACATTTACGCGTCTTTTCAAAAGGAATAAAATGGGGAGGGAAACTTAAGATTTTAAAATCAAAAATCCAAAAATGCAAATGACAATAGCAGCAGCCAAAATGTCAATGGAACAAAGGATTCCCAGCCAGTCTCCCATGCCAGTACTGGCCCAGCCTCAAGCTGCTTCTCAATGGGGAGAGTGCAGCGGTGCTGGGGAAGAAGATGGCGAATAGGTTGGAGGAATTTTTAAACTAGAGACGGGGGGGGGAACCAAGGAAATAGGTAGGATGTGAGGCAAGCAAGGGGGAAGGGGAGAAGTGAATATAATGAGGGTGTAGAGGGGGGTGGGGATAGTACAGTTAGATCGTTAGAGAAGAATAGGATGCTAAATAACCCCAAAGTTTTATCTTGCATGCTGACCAACGCAAGAAGCCTGACCAATAAGGCGGATGAGCTGCGGGCGCTTATATCGGAGGAGAGGTATGACATCGTAGGTATAACAGAGACTTGGCTAGACGATAGCTACGACTGGGCGGTAAATTTATTCGATTATAGTTTATTTAGAAGGGACCGGAAACAGGGGAAAGACGGAGGAGTCTGCTTATATGTAAAGTTATGTCTTATGTCTAAAACCCAGACTAAGGGAAGATATAGGAGAGGGAGAAGAGGGGGTCGAGTCCATGTGGGTAGAGATAGAGGGAACTAAAAATAATAATAAAATATTACTGGGGGTCTGCTATAAGCCACCCAATATAACAGAGGAGAATGAGAATCTGCTATTAGGACAAATAGACAAAGTAGCAAAACATAATGAAGTGATTGTAATGGGGGATTTCAACTACCCGGATATTGACTGGGAAACAGAAACCTGTAGATCTCAGAAAGGAAAAAGGTTCTTGACAAATATTAAGGATAACTATCTCTCCCAACTAGTGCAGGAACCAACGAGAGGGAAGGCCGTGTTGGACTTAATATTGACTAATAGGCCTGATAGAATAACTGAGGTACAGATAGGGGGGCACCTAGGTAATAGCGACCATAATATTATCAACTTCAAAATGCCCTTCAGTAGGGTTATCAATAAGGGAACAACAAAAACATTAAACTTTAGGAGGGCGAAGTTTGATCAGCTGAAAGAAAGCCTTCAACTTATTGACTGGGACAAAGTTCTTAATCAAGGAAATACGAATAGTAAATGGGAAACCTTCAAAAGAATTCTGAATACTCAGTGCGAGAGGTATATACCGTATGGGAATAAAAGGGCCAGAAATAAGAGGAAACCAATATGGTTGAACAAGAACGTAAAAGGGGCGTTAAATAGCAAAAAAGAGGCATTCAAGAGATTAAAACAGGAAAACAGCAAGGAGGCACTAATGTGTTACAATGAAAAAACGAGAACCTGCAAAAAACAAATAAAAATAGCGAAGGAGGAAACAGAGAGACGTATTGCTAGGGAAAGTAGATCAAATCCCAAACTGTTCTTTACGTATATAAATAGTAAAAGGATTAAATCGGATAATATTGGACCGATAAAAAGTGAGGAAGGCAAAATCATAGAGAAAGATGAGGATAAAGCTAATCTATTAAATAATTTTTTTTCGACAACTTTCACAAAGGAAATCAAACTAACAGGAGAAATGAGAAGTGACAAGCTTAATCCTCCACTAAGTATGACAAATCTAACCCAAGCTGGGGTACAGAAACGCCTCAGTAATATTAAAATAAACAAATCACCAGGACCTGATGGCATACACCCACGGGTACTAAGGGAACTAAGTAATGTGATAGACAGACCGTTATATCTTATATTTAAGGACTCTGTTGAGACTGGGTCTGTGCCACTTGATTGGCGACAGGCGAATGAAGTGCCAATATTCAAAAAGGGAGCAAAAAGTGACGCCGGAAACTATCGGCCGGTGAGTCTGACATCCGTTGTGGGCAAAATTTTTGAAAGCTTCATTAAAGAGGCAATTACGGAGAATCTTGATGCTAATAATCTATTAATCCCGAACCAACATGGATTCATGAGGAATCGCTCCTGCCAAACAAACCTAATTGACTTCTACGAGGAGGTTAGCTCTCGAGTAGATCAGGGGGAACCAGTGGATGTCGTGTATCTCGACTTCTCAAAAGCGTTCGATAGCGTGCCACATAATAGGTTGGTATACAAAATGAGAATGATGGGGCTGGGGGAAAATGTCTGCAAGTTGGTAGCTAACTGGCTAAAGGATAGAAGGCAGAGGGTGGATATAAATGGAATATACTCAGATTGGGTAAGCGTCACTAGTGGGGTACCACAGGGGTCTGTACTAGGCCCAATGTTATTTATTATCTTTATTAACGACATAGTCAACGGGATAAGTAGAAAAATATCAATATTTGCAGATGACACAAAGTTATGTAAAACAATTAATACAAAAGAGGACAGTGCAGACCTACAGAGGGATTTGGATAAGCTGGGTAGGTGGAGCATTAAATGGCAAATGAGGTTTAACGAGGAGAAATGTAAGGTCATACATATGGGAAGGAAAAATGGAAGTCACCAGTACTCACTGAAAAGGAAATCATTGGGGAATTCAGAGATGGAGAAGGACTTGGGCATCTTGATTGATAGCAAACTAAATTGGAGTGCCCAAAGTCAAGCCGCTGCTGCAAGGGCAAACAGGGTAATGGGATGTATCAGAAGAGGTATAGCTGCAAAGGATGAGAACATTGTTCTTCCACTGTACAAAGCACTGGTCAGACCACACTTGGAATACTGTGCTCAGTTATGGGCCCCAATATATAGAAAGGATATAAATGAGCTTGAAAAGGTACAAAGGAGGGCAACAAAATTAATAAAGGGAATGGAGGGACTGCAATACCCAGAGAGGTTGGCAAAACTAGGACTATTCAGCCTGGAAAAGAGAAGGTTGAGGGGGGACATAATAAATGTGTACAAATATGTTAGGGGACAGTATAGAGATCTTGCACGGGATTTGTTCAAAAGGAGGGATATTACGGTAACAAGAGGGCATTCACTAAGACTGGAAGAGAAAAGGTTTCAGCACCAGCATAGGAAGGGGTTCTTTACGGTAAGAGCAGTGAGAATATGGAATTCACTGAGTGAGGAGACGGTAATGTCGGATTCACTACACCAGTTCAAGCGGGGACTGGATGCATTTCTAGATACCAGGCAGATTTCAGCATATACTTAAAAATAAAATAAAATAGTAAGTTGATACAGGGATTTATTCTGACTGCTGTTTTCAGAGTCGGGAGGGAATTTTTCCTCAGGTGAAGATTGGCCAAATCATTTGGGGTTTTTGCCCTCCTCTGGATCAACTTTAGCAATTACAGAACTAACAGTTTGAACTTGATGGACGAAAGTCTTTATTCGGCTTTACAAACTATCGGGGAACCCACCATGATACACAATCTTCGCTGAGAACTTGAGCTTTGATAAAATCCTATAAATCCTATAATCCTATGAGGGCAGGCACATTCAGCTTAGAATGGCGGTTGACGTACAGATGTCACATGTGCGCGTCTTTTCAAAAGGAATAAAATGGGGAGAGAATGGTTCGATTTTAAAAACAAAAATCCAAATAACAATAGCAGCAGCCAAAATGTCAATGGAACAGGGGATTCCCAGCAAGTCTCCCATGCTGGTACTTGCCCAGCCTCAAGCTGCATAGCAGCTGCAATTTGACGATGGAAGGAACATTCAGCTTAGAACAGCCGTTGACGTGTCAATGTCACATGTGCGTTTCTTTTTAAAAGAAATAAAATGGGGAGGGAAAGGATAGATTTTAAAAACAAAAATCCAAAAATCCAAATGACAATAGCAGCGTCAAAATTGTTAACGGATATAGGGATTCCCAACCAGTACTTAACCAACCTCAAGCTGCTGCGATCTGACGAGGGTAGGAACATTCAGCTTAGAATGGCCGTTGATGAGTAGATGTCACATGTGCACATCTTTTCAAAAGGAATAAAATCCGGAGGGAAAGGCTAAATTTTAAAAACAAAAATCCAAGAGACAATATTAGCAGCCAATATGTCAACGGAAGCAGGGATTCCCAGCTAGTCTCCCATGCTGATACTTGACCATCCTCAAGCTGCGTAGTGGCTGCAATCTGACGAGTGCAGGTATATTCAGCTTAGAATGGCGGTTGACCTGCAGATCTCACATGTGCACGTCTTTTCAAAAGGAATAAAATGGGGAGGGAAAAGTTAGATTTTAAAAACAAAAATCAAAATGACAATAGCAGCAGCCAAAATGTCAATTGAACAGGGGACTCCCTGAAAGTCTCCCATGCTGGTATTTGCCCTGCCTCAAACTGCATAGCAGCTGTCATCTGACGAGGACAAGCATATTCAGTTTAGAATGGAAGTTGACGTGCAAATGTCACATGTGCGCGTCTTTTCAAAAGGAATAAAATTGGGAGTCAAAGATTAGATTATAAAAACAAAAATCCAAATGACAATAGCAGCAGCCAATATGTCTATAAAACCAGGAATTCCCAGCCAGTCTCCCATGCCAGTACTTGCCCAGCCTCAAGCTGCATAGCTGCTACGATCTGACGAGGGCAGGCACTTTCAGCTTAGAATGGCAGCTGACGTGAAGGTGTCACATGTGCACGTCTTTTCAAAAGGAATAAAATCTGGAGGGAAAGGCTAGATTTTAAAAAGAAAAATCCAAAAGACAATATTAGCAGCCAATGTGTCAATGGAACTGGGGAGTCCCAGCCAGTCTCCCATGCTGGTACTTGCCCAGCCTCAAGCTGTGTAGTGGCTGTGACACGCCCCCTGGGCCATATTCTTTCGGGAAATACCCGGAGCTGGATCAGATGGGGGTTGTAGTCTCCGAGCGGCTGTGACCCGGTCCGTGCCCAGGGTGTCAAACTCAGTGTGAGTGGCAGTCCTACAGATGTTATAAAGTTCTTTATGTCGACTACGCCACCCGTTGATGTGCGGTCAATACGGCCGCCGCTGCAGCAGGGTCCGCTGAGGCTGGTGGTGTGTGTGCAGCTTGATAGTAGTATAACCCCCAACGGGAGGGGTATAGCCTCAGGGGGTCAGTCGCAGAGGATGGGGGTTGTGGTGGTGCAGTGTGGACGGTATTAAGACTCAGAGTCGGGCTGTGCAGTTCATGGTCTTTACTTACTGCTGTTGTGCTGGCCACTCCGGCCTTGAGTGACCACCCGAGCCGTGCTGCGTCCACCAGGTCCTGGATTCGGCCAACCCCCAAGCAAGTCCGGAGCGTGGTCCTGAGCCCTCCTTCTGTCTTGTCCTCGTCTCTGGCCTTCCCCACCAGTGATCCACCTAAGTCCGGCTCCCTCGGGCCTTCTGTTGGTAAAACCCGTGGCTCTGGGTTCCCTGACCCTATTTGTGGTCTGCCTTCCGGGTGGATATGGTGGGTGGTCGTGGCAGAAGCTGCCCACGACCTCCGGTCTCTGGCTGAGGTATGCTGTAGCCCCCACCAGTTTGGGATCCGGTACCCTGTTGCCAACTCTTCACCCTGTGATTGTATTTGGGTTCTCAGAGTTCTTTCCTTCTCCCCCTCTGGGCCTTTCTTGCTCCTCTCTCTCTCTCTCTCTTCTCTGGGCCGCTCTGCTCTCTTCCTCTGACTGGCTGTCTGACTGACTCTCTGACAACTGACTGACCCTGTTTCTAGATGGTTCCCACCTTATATACTCCCTCTATGTGTGAGCTCAGGTGACCAGCACCCAATGAGCTCCTAGCTTTACCCAGACTGCTCCCCCTATCTGCCCCTACACTACAGGGATGTTCCAACCCCCTCCCACTCCAGCCAGGGACAGACACGGTCGTACCTGCACATTTACACTAGTGGGAGTACATTAGTTCTGTCCCCCGGAAATGGGATGTATGTAGTGCATGCAGCTATCTGAGCTCAGCCCCACACTCCATCCTTACCCGGGAGTGGAATATCACACCTCTGGCTGAGGTGCAATACTCCTGTAGCAGCCGAATCCTCAGGGTGCTACATTCCCCCCTGGTAAATCACAGCACGTCCTCGGGCTGTAAGAGATAAAACACCAAAACATACAATTTTTGCATAGTAACATAACATCAACATATAAAACATCATATAAAACATTATACATATATATCAATAAAACTTTTCATATAAAACATTCTTGTCTTGTCTTGTTTCTGGTTCCTCCGGTCACTGTGCAACTTGTGACCAGGTAAAATGCGACAGTCTCCTGAAGAAAAATGGTTTTCCTATAAAACCAGTAAGGGCGCTTTAGGAAGCGCAACTATATACAAGGGAAAGTGGCCGCTCTCAGTCCTCGGCCAGGTATTAGGAAAGGATGACCGCTCTCAGTCCTCGGTCAGTGGGAATAGGGACACACAGGAACAGTTCACTCTTGTCCCAACGGGGAACATATTTAAAGCAGCAACAGTTCTGGTACCCCGAAGGGTAACTATACACAGTCTCTCTTTACCGTACTTCAATGACGGCTTCCTCCTGCTCCTTCTTGCTGGTAAGCTTCAGACCCGTCCGGGTCCTCTTGCTCCTCCTGACACCTCAGCTCTTCCTCTGTCAAACGGTGTACATGAAGGGCATAGGAGTCTTTCTTTCCGGAGTCGGGGATGGTGGTACTCCGGTGGCCATATAAAGGGCTGCCCATCCGGGCACGTATGCTGGGCGAACAGGTCTTCACCCAGGTGCGGCACTCTTGATCTTATGGGCGCAGTGGTGGTAGCGGCGCCCGGGTTGCCCAGGCCTTGCGACCAGGCTTGGGGCACCTTGAAGGTAAAGGGCACCGTAAGGACGGCGGCGCCCTGGGTTACTTGGCCCTGCGACCAGGCCGGGGGCTCCGCAGAGGTAGGGGGCGCTGTTGGTATTGCGTCGCCCGGGGGTACTAGGCCTTGCGACCAGGCTGATGGTACTTCCTGCTTGGCCACGCTCAGAGTCGAGGCGCGTGACGTCACAGGGGTCGCGGCCGCGGCTTCCGGTTGAGGCCTAGTCTGCGGCGGTGACGTTGCAGCGACGGGCACGGCAGGGGGTACTTCGGGCTCTGCGACGGGGAGCTGGGGCAGGTACGCGGTTTCCCGGTTTGGGGTAAAGATGTCCCCTTTACCTGCCTCCATTCGTTCGGCTCCCTTCTCGGCGCCGTCTCCGGCCTTGAGTCCTCCCGCGCCATCCTCAGAGGCGGTCTGTCTCCTCTTCTCGGGTGGCGTGCTCCGCTGACGGGTTCTTGTCTGCTGGGCCATCTCTCGGCTCCACTCCGCCAACGTCTCTCGCTGCACCCGGGCCATCCTCCGTGCGAGGCCCTCCAGCGCAGTCTGTGCACACTCCCGGTCTCGGGGGAGCTGTGCTAAGATCTCCACTAAGCCTAGTGGACTTGTTGCTTCCAGCAGGCTCCTGACCAGCGGGTCGGTGCTGCTCTGCTCTCCTTCCATCTCCGGGTAGGCTTTCTCTGGACTCTTCTCCAGGCTTCTTGTCTCCGGGTGCGCTCTCTCCAGACTGCTCCAGGCGGCACCCATCTTTGTTCTTTTGTCCTGAGTCCTCCCACTTCGAGGGCGGTCCCGGGGCAACTTGGTGATTGTCAGCTCCAGGGGCAGTTCTTTCACGCTGATGGACACCTCTAACATCACAGTCTCTGTTGGTGGGGGCGGTTTCCGCTTTTGGCGCCATTCTTCGTCCTGGCCCACGATGGAAGGCGGCCTCTTGCCATCCTCTGGCACGCCCATAATGGCGTCCGCTCTTCCAAGGCGGGAAATCTTCGGAAATGGCGGGAATCGTCTCCCAGTGGCGGGAAACTCTGCAGATGGCGGGAACAAACTGCAAATGGCGGACAACCGGCGGGAATCGACTGGTGATGGGGTCCGATGGCGGGGACCCTCCGGAACCGGCGGGAGACTTCTTTTTGAGGTAAACTTGTACTTTTCTTCAGGCACGCAGTACCCGGTTGTTGCGGGCACGTTATCCTGCCGACTACGCCAAGGTTGACGCGCCCCCTGGGCTGTGACCCGGTCCGTGCCCAGGGTGTCAAACTCAGTGTGAGTGGCAGTCCTACAGATGTTATAAAGTTCTTTATGTCGACTACGCCACCCGTTGATGTGCGGTCAATACGGCCGCTGCTGCAGCAGGGTCCGCTGAGGCTGGTGGTGTGTGTGCAGCTTGATAGTAGTATAACCCCCAACGGGAGGGGTATAGCCTCAGGGGGTCAGTCGCAGAGGATGGGGGTTGTGGTGGTGCAGTGTGGACTGTATTAAGACTCAGAGTCGGGCTGTGCAGTTCATGGTCTTTACTTACTGCTGTTGTGCTGGCCACTCCGGCCTTGAGTGACCACCCGAGCCGTGCTGCGTCCACCAGGTCCTGGATTCGGCCAACCCCCAAGCAAGTCCGGAGCATGGTCCTGAGCCCTCCTTCTGTCTTGTCCTCGTCTCTGGCCTTCCCCACCAGTGATCCACCTAAGTCCAGCTCCCTCGGGCCTTCTGTTGGTAAAACCCGTGGCTCTGGGTTCCCTGACCCTATTCGTGGTCTGCCTTCCGGGTGGATATGGTGGGTGGTCGTGGCAGAAGCTGCCCACGACCTCCGGTCTCTGGCTGAGGTATGCTGTAGCCCCCACCAGTTTGGGATCCGGTACCCTGTTGCCAACTCTTCACCCTGTGATTGTATTTGGGTTCTCAGAGTTCTTTCCTTCTCCCCCTCTGGGCCTTTCTTGCTCCTCTCTCTCTCTCTCTTTTCTGGGCCGCTCTGCTCCTCTGCTCTCTTCCTCTGACTGGCTGTCTGACTGACTCTCTGACAACTGACTGACCCTGTTTCTAGATGGTTCCCACCTTATATACTCCCTCTATGTGTGAGCTCAGGTGACCAGCACCCAATGAGCTCCTAGCTTTACCCAGACTGCTCCCCCTATCTGCCCCTACACTACAGGGATGTTCCAACCCCCTCCCACTCCAGCCAGGGACAGACACGGTCGTACCTGCACATTTACACTAGTGGGAGTACATTAGTTCTGTCCCCCGGAAATGGGATGTATGTATTGCATGCAGCTATCTGAGCTCAGCCCCACACTCCATCCTTACCCGGGAGTGGAATATCACACCTCTGGCTGAGGTGCAATACTCCTGTAGAAGCCGAATCCTCAGGGTGCTACAGCTGCAAACTGACAAGAGCAGGCATATTCAGCTTAGAATGGCGGTTGACCTGCAGATGTCACATGTGCGCTTCTTTTCAAAAGGAATAAAATGGGGGGAGGGAAAGGTTAGATTTTAAAAACAAAAATCCAAATGACAATAGCAGCAGCCAAAATGTCAATGGAAGCAGGAATTTCCAGCCAGTCTCCCATGCCAGTACTTGCCTGGCCTCAAGCTGCATAGTGGCTGCAATCTGATGAGGGCAGGCACATTCAGCTTAGAATGGCCGTTGAGAAAGTAAAGTCACATGTGCACGTCTTTTCAAAAGGAATAAAATGTGGAGGGAAAGGTTAGATTATAAAAAAAAATCCAAAAATCCAAATGACAATAGCAGCAGCCATAACGTCAACGGATCCAGCGATTCCCAGCAAGTCTCCCATGCCAGATCTTACCCAGCCTCAAGCTGCGTAGCAACTGCAATCTGATGAGGGCAGGCACATTCAGCTTAGAGTGGCCGCTAATGTGGAGGGATCACATGTGCGTGTCTTTTCAAAAGGAATAAAATGGGGAGGGAAAGGTTCGATTTTAAACATAAAAATCCAAAAATCCAAAAATCCAAATGACAATAGCAGCAGCCAAAATGTCTATGGAACAGACAGTCCCGCATGCCGGTAATTGCCCAGCCTCACGCTGCGTAGCAGCTACAATCTGACAAGGGCAGGCACATTCAGCTTAGAATGTCCGTTGACTTGCAGATGTCACATGTGCGTGTCTTTTCAAAAGGAATAAAATGGGGAGGGAAAGGTTCGATTTTAAACATAAAAATCCAAAAATCCAAAAATCCAAATGACAATAGCAGCAGCCAAAATGTCAATGGAACCATGAATTCCCAGCCAGTCTCCCATGTCTGGCACTTGTCCAGCCTCATGCTGCATAGCAGCTGCAATCTGATGAGGGCAGGCACATTGAGATTAGAATAGCGGTTGACTTATGGATGTCACATGTGCGCGTCTTTTCAAAAGGAATAAAATGGGGAGGGAAAAGTTAGATTTTAAAAACAAAAATCCAAATGACAATAGCAGCAGCCAAAATGTCAACAGTACTGGGGATTCCCAGCCAGTCTCCCATGCCAGTACTTGCCTGACCTTAAGCTGCGTAGTGGCTGCAATCTGACAAGGGAAGGCACATTCAGCTTTGAATGGCCATTGGCGCACAGATGTCTCATATGCGCGTCTTTTCAAAAGGAATGAAATGGGGAGGGAAAGGTTGCATTTTAAAAACAAAAACCCCAAAATCCAAATGACAATAGCAGTAGCCAAAATATTAACGGAAACAGAGATTCTCAGCCAGTCTCCCATGCTCGTACTTGCCCTGCCTCAAGCTGTGTAGCAGCTGCAATCTGACGAGGGCAGGCATATTCAGCTTAGAATGGCCGAGGACGTGCAGATGTCACATGTGCGCATCTTTTCAAAAGGAATGAAATGGGGAGGGAAAGGTTAGATTTTAAATACAAAAATCCAAATGACATTAGCAGCAGCCAAAATGTCAATGGAAGCGGGAGTTCCCAGCCAGTCTCCCATGCCAGTACTTGATTGGCCTCAATCTGTGTAGTGGCTTTAATCTGATGAGGGGAGGCACATTCAGCTTAGAATGGCCGTTGAGAAATTATTGTCACATGTGCACGTCTTTTCAAAAGGAATGAAATGGGGAGGGAAAGTTTAGATTTTAAAACAAAAATCCAAAAATCCAAAAATCCAAAAATCCAAATGACAATAGCAGCAGCCAAAATGTCAACAGAACTGGGGAATCCCAGCCAGTCTCTCATGCCGGTACTTGCCCAGTCTCAAGCTGCGAAGTCTGCTGAAATCTGAGAAGGGTAGGCACATTCAGCATAGAATAGCCGTTAACATGCAAATGTCACTTGTGCACGTTTTTTCAAAATGAATAAAATGGGGAGGGAAAGGTTAGATTTTAAAAACAAAAATCCAAAAATCCAAATGACTATAGCAGCTGCCAAAATGTCAATGGAATGGGGGATTCCCAGCCAGTCACTCATGCCTTTACTTCCTGGCCTCAAACTGCGTAGCGGCTGCGATATGATGAGGGCAGGCACATTCAGCTTAGAATGGCCGTTGACATGCAAATGTCACATGTGCGCGTCTTTTAAAAAGACATAAAACGGGGACTGAAAGGTTAGATTTTTAAAACAAAAATCCAAAAATCCAAATGACAATAGCAGCAGCCAAAACATCAACGGAACTGAGGATTCCCAGTCTGTCACCCATGCCTGTACTTTCCCAACCTCAAGCTGCCTAGCAGCTGCAATCTGACAATGGCAGGCACATTCAGTTTGGAAGGGCCATTGACATGCAGATATCACAAGTGCGTGTTTTTTCAAAAGGAATAAAATGGGGAGAGAAAAGTTAGATTTTAAAAACAAAAATCCAAAAATCCAAATGACAATAGCAGCAGCCAAAATGTCAACGGAACCATGGATTCCCAGCCAGTCTCCCATGCCGGTACTTACCTGGCCTCAAGCTGCATAGCTGCTGTGATCTGTTGAGGGCAGCCACATTCAGCTTAGAACAGCCATTGACAGGCTGATGTCACATGTGCGCGTCTTTTCAAAAGGAATAAAATGGGGAGGGAAAGGTTAGATTTTAAAAACCAAAATCCAAAAATCCAAAAATACAAAAATCCAAATGACAATAGCAGCAGCCAAAAAGTCAACAGAACTGGGGATTCTCAGCCACTCTCCCATGCTGGTACTTAAGCTTCGTAGCGGCTGCGATCTGATGAGAGAAGGAACATTCGGCTTAGAATGTCCGTAGACTTGTAGATGTCACATGTCCGTGTCTTTTCAAAAGCAATGAAAAGGAGAGGGAAAGGTTAGATTTTAAAAACAAAAATCCAAATGACAATAGCAGCAGACAAAATGTCAACGGAACCAGCGATTTACAGCTAGTCTCCCACGCTGTTACTTGCCCAACTTCAAGCTGCGTAGCAGCTGCGATCTGACGAGGTCAGGCACATTCAGCTTAGAATGGCCTTTGATGTGCAGGTGTCACATGTGCGTGTGTTTTCTAAAGGAAAAAAATGGGAAGGAAAAGGTTAGATTTTTAAAACAAAGATCCAAAAATTCAAATGACAATAGAAGCAGCCAAAATATCAATGGAACTGGGGATTCCCAGGAATTCTCCCTTGCTGGTATCTGCCTGGCTTCAAGCTGCGTAGCAGCTGTAATCTGACGAGGAAAGGAACATGCAGATTTCAATGGCCATTGATATGCAGATGTCACATGTGCGTGTCTTTTCAAAATGAATAAAATGGGGAGGGAAAGGTTAGATTTTAAAAACAAAAATCCAAAAATACAAATGACAATAGCAGCAGCCAAAATGTCAACGGAACCGGCGATTCCCAACCAGTGTCCCATGCCAGTACTTGCCCTGCCTCAAGCTGCATAGTGGCTGCAATCTGATGAGGAGAAGGAATATTCAGCTTAGAAAGCCTGTTGATGTACAGGAGTCGCATGTGCGCGTCTTTTCAAAAGCAATAAAATGGGGAGGGAAAGGTTAGATTTTAAAAACAAAAATCCAAATGACAATTGCAACACCCAAGATGTCAATGGAACCAGGGATTCCCAACCAGTCTGCCATGCCAGTACTGGCCCGGTCTCAAGCTGCGTAGTGGCTGCGATCTGATGAGGGCAGGCACATTCAGCTTAGAATGCCCATTGACGTGCAGATGTCACATGTGCGCGTCTTTTCAAAAGGAATAAAATGGGGAGGGAAAGATTAGATTTTAAAAACAAAAATACAAAAATACAAATAACAAGAGCAGCAGCCAAAATGTCAACGGAACTGAGGATTCCCAGCCAATCTCCCATGCTGGTACTTGCCCAACCTCAAACTGCGTAGCAGCTGCGAACTGACAAGGGAAGGCACATTCAGCTTAGAATAGCCTTTGACGTACAGATGTCACATGTGCGCGTCTTTTCAAAAGGAATAAAATGGGGAGGGAAAGGTTAGATTTTAAAAACAAAAATCCAAATGACAATAGCAGCAGCCAAAATGTCAACGGAGCCAGGGACTCCCAGCCTGTCTCTCATGCTGGTACTTGCCCATCCTCAAGCTGCGTAACAGCTGCAATCTGATGAGGGAAGGAACATTCAGCTTAGAATGGCCGTTGACCTGCAGATGTCACATGTGCGTGTCTTTTCAAAAGGAATAAAATGGGGAGGGAAAGGTTAGATTATAAAAATAAAAATCCAAAAACCCAAATGACAATAGCAGCAGCCAAAATGTCAACGGAACTGGGGAATCCCAGCCAGTCTCCCATGCTGGTACTTGCCCAGCTTCAAGGTGTGTAGCAGCTGTGATCTGATGAAGGCAGGCACATTCAGCTTAATATGGCCTTTAACATGCAGATGTCACATGTGCACGTCTTTTCAAAAGGAATAAAATGGGAAGGGAAATGTTAGATTTTAAAAACAAAAATCCAAAAATTCAAATAACAATAGCAGCAGCCAAAATGTCAACAGAACTGTGGATTCCAAGCCAGTCTCCCATGCCAGTACTTGCCTGACCTCAAGCTACGTAGCAGCTACAATCTGACAAAGGCTAGCACATTCAGCTTAGAATGGCCAATAACGTGCAGATGGCCCATGTGCGCGTCTTTTCAAAAGGAATAAAATGGGAAGGGAAAAGTTAGATTTTAAAAACAAAAATCCAAATAACAACAGCAACAGTCAAAATGTCAACAGAAGAAGGGATTCCCAGCCAGTCTAACATGCCAGTACCTGCCTGGCCTCAAGCTGCATAGCGGTTGTGATCTGACAAAGGCAGGAACATTAAGCTTTGAATGGCCGTTGACATGCAAATGTCACATTTGCACGTCTTTTCAAAAGGAATAAAATGAGGAGGGTATGGTTAGATTATTAAAATCAAAAATCCAAATGACAATAACAGCAGCCAAAATGTCAATGGAAACAAGAATTCCCAGCCAGTCTCCCATGGCACTACTTGCCCAGCCTCAAGCTGCTAAGCAGCTGCGATCTGATGAGGGCAGGCACATTCAGCTTAGAATGGCCATTGACGTACAGATGTCACATGTGCACGTCTTTTCAAAAGGAATAAAATGGGGAGGGAAAGGTTAGATTATAAAAAAAAATCCAAAAATCCAAATGATAATAGCAGCAGCCAAAATTTCAACGGAACCAGGGATTCCCAGCAAGTCTCCAATGCCAGTTCTTGCCCAGCCTCAAGCTGTGTAGTGACTGCAATCTGATGAGGGCAGGCACATTCAGCTTAGAGTAGCTGCTGATGTGGAGGTGTCACATGTGCGTGTCTTTTCAAAAGGAATAAAATGGGGAGGGAAAGGTTAGATTTTAAAAACAAAAATCCAAATGACAATAGCAGCAGCCAAAATGTCAACGGAAACAGTAACTTCCAGCCAGTCTCCCATGCCAGTACTTGCCCAGCCTCAAGCTGCATAGCAGCTGCAATCTGATGAGGGAAAGCACATTCAGCTAAGAATGGCTGTCGATGTGTGGATGACACATGTGCGCTTCTTTTCAAAAGGAATAAAATGGGGAGGGAAAGGTTAGATTTTAAAAACAAAAATCCAAAAATCCAAATGACAATAGCAGCAGCCAAAATATCAACGCAACCGGTGATTCCAAGCCAGTCTCCCACGTGGGTACTTGCCCAGCCTCAAGCTGTGTAGCGGCTACAATCTGACGAGGGTAGGCACATTCAGCTTAGAATACCCGCTGACGTGCAGATGTCACATGTGCGCGTCTTTTCAAAAGGAATAAAATGGGGAGGGAAAAGTTAGATTATAAAAACAAAAATCCAAAAATTGAAAAATCCAAATGACAATAGCAGCAGCCAAAATGTCAACAGAACCGAGGATTCCCAGCTATTCTCACATGCCGGAAATAGCCCAGCCTCAAGCTGCGCTGCAGCTGCTATTTGACGAGAAGAGGCACATTCAGCTTAGAATGGCCGCTGACGTGCAGATGCCACATGTGGGCGTCTTTTCTAAAGGAATAAAATGGGGAGGGAAAAGTTAGATTTTAAAAACAAAAATCCAAAATCCAAATGACAATAACAGCAGCCAAAATTTAAATGGAATGAGGGATTTCCAGCCAGTCTCCCATGCCAGTACTTGCCATGCCTCAAGCGATGTAGCAACTGCAATTTTACGAGGGTAGGCACATTCAGCTTAGAATGGCCGTTGACTTGCAGATATCACATGTGCATGTCTTTTCAAAAGGAATAAAATGGGGAGGGAACAGTTAGATTTAAAAAACAAAAATCCAAAAATCCAAATGACAATAGCAGCAGCCAAAATGTCAACCGAACCGGGGATTACCAGCCACTCTCCCATGCCAGTACTTGCCCAGTTTCAAGCTGAGTAGCGGCTGCGAACTGACGCGGGAAGGCACATTCAGCTTAGAATGGCCGTTGACATGGAGAAGTTACATGTGCGTGTCGTTTCAAAAGGAATAAAATGGGGAGGGAAAGATTAAATTTTAAAAACAAAAATCCAAAAGACAATAGCAGCAGCCAAAATGTCAACAGAAACAGGGATTCTCAACCAGTCTCCCATGCCGGTACTTGCTTGGCCTCAACCTGCGTAGCAGCTGCAATTTGATGAGGAAAGCCACATTCGGCTTAGAATGGCCATTGTCATGTGTGCGTCTTTTCAAAAGGAATAAAATGGGAAGGAAAAGATAAGATTTTAAAAACAAAAATCCAAATGAAAATAGCAGCAGCCAAAATGTCAACGGAATTGGGGTTTCCCAGCCAGTCTCCAATGCTGATACTTGCCCAACCTCAAGCTGCATAGTGGCTGCGATCTGATGTGGGAAGGCACATTCAGCTTTGAATGGCCGTTGACGTGCAGATGCTACATGTGCCCGTCTTTTCAAAAGCAATAAAATGGGGAGTGGACGGTTAGATTTTAAAAACAAAAATCCAAAAATCCAAATGACAATAGCAGCAGCCAAAATGTCAATGGAACCCAGGCTTCCCAGCCAGTCTCCCATGCTAGTACTTGCCTGATCTCAAGCTGCATAGCAGGTGCAATTTGCCAAGGGTAGGCACAATCAGCTTAGAATCGACGTTGACGTACATATGTCACATGTACGCGTCTTTTCAAAAGGAATAAAATGGGGAGGGAAACAGATTTTAAAAACAAAAATCCAAATGACAATAGCAGCTGCCAAAATATTATTGGAACCAGGAATTCCCAGGCAGTCTCCCATGCCAGTACAAGCCCAGCCTCAAGTTGCATAGCAGCTGCAATCTAACGAGGGTAGGCACATTCAGCTTAGAATGGCTACCGATGTGCAGATGTCACATGAGCGCGTCTTTTTGAAAGGAATAAAATAGGGAGGGAAAGGTTAGAAATTAAAAACAAAAATCCAAATGACAATAGCAGCAGCTAAAGTGACAACGGAACCAGGAATTCCCAGCCAGTCTCCCATGTTGGTACTTGCCTGCCCTCAAGCTGAGTAGCAGCTGCGATCTGAGGAGAGCAGGCACATCCAGCTTAGAATGGCCATTGACAAGCAGATGTCATATGTGCGCATCTTTTCAAAAGGAATAAAATGGGGAGGGAAAGGTTAGATTTTAAAAACAAAATGACAATAGCTGAAGTCAAAATGTCAATGGAACCTGGTATGTGCAGCTAGTCTCCCATGCTGGTACATGCCCATCCTCAAGCTGCATAGCAGCTGTGTTCTGAGGAGGGCAGGCACATCCAGCTTAGAATGGCCATTGACGTGCGGATGTCACTTGTGCGCGTCTTTTCAAAAGGAATAAAAAGGGGATGGAAAGGTAAAATTTTAAAAACATATTTCCAAATAACAATAGCAGCAGCCAAAATGTCAACGGAACCGGTCATTCCTAGCCAGTCTCTCATATCGGTACTTGCCCAGCCTCAAGCTGCGTAGCGGCTGCAATCTGACGAGGGTAGCCACATTCAGGTTAGAATTGCCATTGATGTGCTGATGTCACATGTGCGCATCATTTCAAAAGGAATAAAATGGGGAGGGAAAAGTGAGATTTCAAAAACAAAAATCCAAATGACAATAGCAGCAGCCAAAATGCCAACGGAATCGGGGATTCCCAGCCAGTCTCCCACGCCTGTACTTGTCCGGCCTCAAGCTGCGTAGTGGCAGTGATCTGATGAGGGCAGGCACATTCAGCTTAGAATGGCCATTGACAAGCAGATGTCACATGTGCGCGTCTTTTCAAAAGGAATAAAATGAGGAGGGAAAGGTTAGATTTTAAAAACAAAAAGCAGGGAAAACATCCATGGAATCGGGGATTCCCAGCCAGTTTCCCACGCTGGTATTTGCCTGGCCTCAAGCTGCATAGCAGCTGCAATCTGATGAGGGAAGGAACATTGAGAATAGAATGGCCATTGACATCCAGCTGTCACATGTGCGTGTCTTTTCAAAAGGAATAAAATGGGGAGGGAAAGGTTAGATTTTAAAAACAAAAATCCAAAAATCCAAATGACAATAGCAGCAGCCAAAATGTCAACAGAAACAGGGATTCCCAGCCAATCTCCCATGCTGGTACTTGCTCAGCTTCAAGCTGCATAGTGGCTGCGATCTAACAACGGCGTGCACAATCAGCTTAGAATGGCCGTTAACGTGCAGGCAAAACATGTGCGCGTCTTTTCAAAAGGAATAAAATGGGGAGGGAAAGGTTAGATTTTAAAAACAACAATCCAAAAATCCAAATCACAATAGCAGCAGCCAAAATGTCAATGGAACCAGGAATTCCCAACTAGTCTCCCATGCCAGTACTTGCCCAGCCTCAAGCTGCATAGCAGTTGTGATCAGAAGAGGGCAGGCACATTCAGCTTAGATAGGCTATTGACTTACAGATGTCACATGTGCACATCTTTTCAAAAGGAATAAAATGTGCAGGTAAAGGTTAGATTTTAAAAACAAAATTCCAAACGACAATAGCAGCAGCCAAATTGTCAACGGAACCAGGTATTCCCAGCCAGTCTCCCATGCCAGTACTTACCAAACCTCAAACTGTGTAGCGGCAGCGATCTGACAAGGGAAGGCACAATCGGCTTAGAATGGCCATTGACATGCAGATGTTACACGTGCGCGTCTTTTCAAAAGGAATAAAATGGGGAGAGAAAGGTTAGATTTTATAAACAAAAAAACAAAATCCAAATGATAATAGCAGCAGCCAAAATTTCAACTGAACTGGGGATTCCCAGCCAGTCTTCCAAGCTGGTATTTGCCCAGCCTCAAGCTGTATAGTTGCTGAGATATGACAACAGCATGCACAATCAGCTTAGAATGGCCGTTAACGTGCAGATGTCACATGTGCGCTTCTTTTCAAAAGGAATAAAATGGGGAGGGAAAGGTTAGATTTTAAAAACAAAAAAACAAAAATCCAAATCACAATAGCAGCAGCCAAAATGTCAACAGAACAGGGGATTCCCAGCCAGTTGCCCATGCTGCAACTTGCCTGGCCTCAAGCTGCTTTGCGGCTGTGATTTGACAAGGGAAGGCACATTCAGCTTAGAATGGCCATTGACGTGCAGATGTCACATGTGTGTGTCTTTTCAAAAGGAATAAAATGGGGAGGGAAAGGTTTCATTTTAAAAACAAAAATTAAAAAATCCAAATGACAATAGAAACAGCCAAAATGTCAACAGACACTGGGATCCCCAGCCAGTCTCCCATGCTGGTACTTACCCAGCCTCAAGCTGTGCAGCAACTGCAATCTGAGAAGGGCAGGCACACTCAGCTTAGAAAAACCGTTGATGGGCAGCTGGCACATGTGCGCGTCTTTTCAAAAGGAATAAAATGGGGAGGAAAGGTTAAATTTTAAAAACAAAAATCCAAAGGACAATAGCAGCGGCCAAAATGTGTGTCTTTTCAAAAGGAATAAAATGGGGAGGGAAAGGTTTCATTTTAAAAACAAAAATTAAAAAATCCAAATGACAATAGCAGCAGCCAAAATGTCAACAGACACTGGGATCCCCAGCCAGTCTCCCATGCCAGTACTTGCCTGGCCTCCAGCTGCATAGCAGCTGTGATCTGACAAAGGAAGGCACACTCAGCTTAGAATGGCCGTTGACGTGCAGATGTCACATGTGCGCATCTTTTCAAAAGGAATAATATGTGGAGGGAAAGATTCCATTTTAAAAACAAAAATCCAAAAATCCAAATTACTATAGCAGCAGCCAAAATGTCAACGGAAACAGGGATTCCCAGCCAGTCTCCCATGCCAGTTCTTGCCCAGCTGCAAGCAGCGTAGCGGCTGCGATCTGACGAGGGCAGGCACATTCAGCTTAGTATGGCCATTGACGTACAGAAGTCACATGTGCGCGTCTTTTCAAAAGGAATAAAATGGGGAGGGCAACAAAAATCCAAATGACAATAGCAGCAGCCAAAATGTCAACAGAACTGAGGATTCCCAGCCAGTCTCCCATGCCAGTACTTGCCTGGCCTCAATATGCATATCGGCTGCAACATGACAAGGGAAAGAACATTCAGCTTAGAATGGCCGTTGATGTGCAAAAGGCACATATGCGCGTCTTTTCAAAAGGAATAAAATGTGGAGGGAAAGGTTAGATTTTAAAAACAAAAATCCAAATGACAATAGCAGCAGCTAGATTGTCAACTTAACCAGGGATTCTCAGCCAGTCTTCCATGCCAGAACTTGCCCAGCCTCAAGGTGCGTAGCGGCTGCAATCTAACAAGGGAAGTCACATTCAGCTTAGAATGGCCGTTGACTTGCAGATGTCACATGTGCGCGTCTTTTCAAAAGGAATAAAATGGGAAGGGAACGGTTAGATTTTAAAATCAAAAATCCAAAAATCCAAATATCCAAATGACAATAGCAGCAGCCAAAATTTTAATGGAACTGGGGATTCCCAGCCTGTCTCCCATGCTGGTATTTGCCCAACCTAAAGCTGAGCAGCATCAGCGATCTGAAGAAGAAAGGCACATTCAGCTTAGAATGGCCATTGACATGCAGATGGCACATGTGCGAGTCTTTTCAAAAGGAATAATATGGGGAGGGAAAGGTTAAATTCTAAAAACAAAAATCCAAATGACAATAGCAGCAGCCAAAACAAGTCAATGGAACTGGGGATTCCCAGCCCGTCTCCCATGCAAGTACTCAAGCTGCATAGCGTCTGCAATCTCATGAGTGAAGGCACATTCAGCTTAGAATGGCTGCTGACGTGCAGATATCACATGTGCGCGTCTTTTCAAAAGGAATGAAATGGGGAGGGAAAGGTTAGATTTTTAAAACAAAAATCCAAATGACAATAGCAGCTGCCAAAATGTCAATGGAACTGGAGATTCCCAGCCAGTCTCCCATGCCAGTACTTGCGTGACCTCAAGCTGCATAGCGGCAGCAATCTGACGAGGGCAGGCACAATCAGCTTAGAATGGCCATTGATTTATGGATGTCACATGTGCACGTCTTTTCAAAAGGAATATAATGGGGAGGGAAATGTTAGATTTTAAAAACAAAAATCCAAATGACAATAGCAGCAGCCAAAATGTTATCGGAAGTGGGGATTCCCAGCCAGTCTCCCATGCTGGTACTTGCCTGGCCTCAAGCAGCATAGCAGCTGCGATCTGATGAGGGCAGGCACAATCAGCTAAGAATGGCCGTTGACGTGCAGATGTCACATGTGCGCGTCTTTTCAAAAGGAATAAAATGGGGAGGGAAAGATTCTATTTTAAAAACAAAAATCCAAATGACAACAGCTGAAGCCAAAATGCCAACAGAAGAGGGTATTCCCAGCCAGTCCTCCATGCCGGTAATTGCACATCCTCAAGCTGCGTAGCGGCTGCGATCGGATGAGGGTAGGGACATTCAGCTTAGAACGGCCATTGAAGTGCAGATGTCACATGTGCGTGTCATTTCAAAAGGAATAAAATCGGGAGGGAAAGGTTAGATTTTTAAAACAAAAATCCAAATGACAATGGCAGCATCCAAGATGTCAACGGAACCAGGGATTCTCAGCCACTCTCCCATGCCTGTACTTGTCCGGTCTCAAGCTGCTTAGTGGCTTTGATCTGATGAGGGAAGGCACATTTGGCTTAGAATGGCCGTTGACGTGCAGATGTCACATGTGCGCATCTTTTCAAAAGGAATAAAATGGGGAGGGAAAGATTCCATTTTAAAAACAAAAATCCAAATGTCAATTGCAGCAGCCAAAATGTCAACAGAATCAGGGATTTCCAGCCAGTCTCCCATGCCAGTACTTGCCTGGCCTCAAGCTGCATAGCAGCTGCAATCTGACAAGGCCAGGTACATTCAGCTTAGAATGGCCGTTGATGTGCAGATGTCACATGTGCGTGTCTTCTCAAAAGGAATAAATTGGGGAGGGAAAGGTTAAATTTTAAAAACAAATTCCAAAAATCCAAATGACATTAGCAGCAGCCAAAATGTCAACAGAACATGGTATTCCCAGCCAGTCTCCCATGCCGGTACTTGCCCAGCGGCTGCTATTTGTTGAGGGCAGTCACATTCAGCTTAGAATGGCCGTAGACATGCAAATGTCACATGTGCCCGTCTTTTCAAAAGGAATAAAATGGGTAGGGAAAAGTTAGATTTTAAAAACAAAAATCCAAATGACAATAGCTGCAGCCAAACTGTCATCGGAACCAGGGATTCCCAGAGAGTCTCCCATACCAGTACTTGCTCAGCCACAAGCTGCATAGCGGCTGCGATCTAATGAGGGAAGGCACAATCAGCTAAGAATGGCCGTTGACGTGCAGATGTCACATGTGCGCGTCTTTTCAAAAGGAATAAAATGGGGAGGGAAAGATTCTATTTTAAAAACAAAAATCCAAATGACAACAGCTGAAGCCATAATGCCAACAGAAGAGGGTATTCCCAGCCAGTCCTCCATGCCGGTAATTGCACATCCTCAAGCTGCGTAGCGGCTGCGATCGGATGAGGGTAGGGACATTCAGCTTAGAACGGCCATTGAAGTGCAGATGTCACATGTGCGTGTCATTTCAAAAGGAATAAAATCGGGAGGGAAAGGTTAGATTTTTAAAACAAAAATCCAAATGACAATAGCAGCATCCAAGATGTCAACGGAACCAGGGATTCTCAGCCACTCTCCCATGCCTGTACTTGTCCCGTCTCAAGCTGCTTAGTGGCTTTGATCTGATGAGGGAAGGCACATTTGGCTTAGAATGGCCGTTGACGTGCAGATGTCACATGTGTGCATCTTTTCAAAAGGAATAAAATGGGGAGGGAAAGATTCCATTTTAAAAACAAAAATCCAAATGTCAATTGCAGCAGCCAAAATGTCAACAGAACCAGGGATTCCCAGCCAGTCTCCCATGCCAATACTTGCCTGGCCTCAAGCTGCATAGCAGCTGCAATCTGACAAGGCCAGGTACATTCAGCTTAGAATGGCCGTTGATGTGCAGATGTCACATGTGCGTGTCTTCTCAAAAGGAATAAATTGGGGAGGGAAAGGTTAAATTTAAAAACAAATTCCAAAAATCCAAATGACATTAGCAGCAGCCAAAATGTCAACAGAACCTGGGATTCCCAGCCAGTCTCCCATGACGGTACTTGCCCAGCCTCAAGGTGCGCAGCGGCTGCAATATGATAAGGGCAGGCACATTCAGCTTAGAATGGCCGTAGACATGCAAATGTCACATGTGCCCGTCTTTTCAAAAGGAATAAAATGGGTAGGGAAAGGTTAGATTTTAAAAACAAAAATCCAAATGACAATAGCTGCAGCCAAACTGTCATCGGAACCAGGGATTCCCAGAGAGTCTCCCATACCAGTATTTGCTCAGCCACAAGCTGCATAGCGGCTGCGATCTAATGAGGGAAGGCACATTAAGCTTAGAACGGCCGTCGATGTGCAGATGTCACATGTGCGCATCTTTTCAAAAGGAATAAAATGGGGAGGGAAAGCTCATGTTTTTAAAAACAAAAATCCAAAAATCCAAATGACAATACCAGCAGCCAAAATGTCAATGGAACCAAGGATTCCCAGCCAGTCTCCCATGATGGTACTTGCCCAGCCTCAAGCTATGTAGCAGCTGCGATCTGATGAAGGAAGGCACACTCAGCTTAGAATGGCCGTTGATTGGAAGATTTCAAATGTGCACGTCTTTTCAAGAGGAATAAAATGGGGAGGGAAAGGTTAGATTTTAAAAACAAAAATCCAAATGACAATAGCAGCAGCCAGTCTTCCATGCCAGTACTTGCCTGACCTCAAGCCACGTAGCAGCTGCGATTTGACGACTTAAGGCACATTCAGCATAGAATGGCCGTTGACGTACTGATGTCACATGTGCGCGTCTTTTCAAAAGGAATAAAATGGGGAGGGAAAGGTTAGATTTTAAAAACAAAAATCCAAATGACAATAGCAGCAGCCAAAATGTCAATGGAACCGGGGATTCCTATCTAGTCTCCCACAAAGGTACTTGCCCAGCCTCAAGCTGCATAGCAGCTGCGATCTGACGAGGGAAGTCACATTCAGCTTAGAATGGCCGGTGACCTGCAGATGGCACATGTGCGCGTCTTTTCACAAGGAATAAAATGGGGAGGGAAAGGTTAGATTTTAAAAACAAAAATCCAAATGACATTACCAGCAGCCAAAATGCCAATGGAATCGGGGATTCCCAACCAGTCACCCATGCTGATACTTTCCCAGCCTCAATCTGCATAACAGCTGCGCTCTGATGAGGGAAGGCACACTCAGCTCAGAATGGCCGTTGATGAGCAGATGTCACATGTGCGTGTGACACCCCAGGGGTCTAGTTGCCACAGTAATAGAGATATTATGTCTGAGAGCAAGTGGGAGGTTTCTCTGGTCAGGAGCCATAAGCATGCAACACTGCCCGCCCAGACCTGGGAGGGGAGGAATCTGCCCTTATAAACTGGGTCTGGGGCGGGATTAGGTGAGACAGAGACAGAGCCTGCAGAACAAGCAGAGCAGTCAGAGCCTAGAATGAAGCTGCAGAGACAGGAAAAGCTACATCAGGAGCTCTGTAGGAGCAGAGGCAGAAGGCCAGGGGCTGTGAGCAGAGATATAGCTCGCCCTGGCTGAAGTTACTAAAACCGGACACAGGAGTCCGAGGCTGTGGGGACTGATATATTCCCAGCAGCAGAAACCAGCTGGCAGGGGATTCCAGGTCCTCTGGCCATAGAAGCCCGGAGGCTCAGTCACAAAGAAGGGACCATTTAGAAAAAAACGCAGCACTACTGGACCTGGGTGCATGAGTTGGGTCCAAAGCCTTGAAATGTCGCGATAACCTCAGCACACCAAATGTTATAATAAGATACTTTTATTTGCAGTCCACACTAAAGACGTTTCGGTCGACAAGAACTTCATCAGTGTACTGCATGTAAACAAAATGAACAGATATAGAATACAAACATTATAGTGATAATAAAGTCACAGATTATGTATACAAAACATATAAATAAAGGTCTATGTGTCTATGTAACCTTTTGTCCCACAGTAAAGCAAAAAAAGGGGGCAACCTACCAAGTTACTGGGATTGGAGCAGGAAAAGAGTAGGAGATGGGACCCAATACAGGGATTCCTATGGAGAAAGTGCATACTATGAGGTAATGGAAGGATATATGGGGCTATAATGGGGTGAGGACTATAAGGGAGGTAGACATACCGTTTGTGCCATGAAGTATAGGACAGGTGCTGCATCGATCGCGGTATCCACCGCTGGATGTGAGCAGTGTGCACGACTTGGAGACTGGCTACAAATATTATTAGAGGAGAGGAGGGTTTGGCTGCCAGCCAATGAGGAAGTTTGAATGTGCTGGTAATTAGCGCTCGATGCGGTGACGTCACAGGAAGTGACGCGAAAAAGGGAGTGCCGGCATCTGATTGGTCCGGCGCCGCGCATGCGCACGTGCGTGCGTGTCAGCCGACGTGTAGGTGCGTTCCAGGGACCAGGAAGTGGTTTCTGTATCGAAGTGATGTGTTCCACTGCCGGAAAAGAATGGCAAGGAGCGTTCCACCATCGAGAGAAGGGGTTGCAGAGTGCAGGAGGGATATAGGAGAATGAGGATGGGTATGGATCCTTCATCTGAAATATGAAATACAATGTTAAATCGAGTTATAAGACACAGTGCAGTAAAACACACAGGAATACTGCTATGATACCCTTATACAGCCAATCGCCACATTATAGATAAGCATACATGAATCTTGGTCCCTATTAATAAATGGCAAATGAATATCGGATTGCGGGTGTTAACTCCTTGTAATGTAAAAAGTATAAACATATAAATAAACCTAGGTCCCTATTGGGACGGATTGGGACCAGGTAGGTTTAGATGAATGATTGCAGATCATAGTCCTTGTTAAGTCCTTTGGGATGAAGGGACTGCAGTTCATGAATCCAGAATGCCTCTCTCTGCTTGAGGGTCTGGATTCGATTACCCCCACGACGGGGTGGTTTAATTTGCTCTATAACTTGAAACCGCAATTGGGACACATTGTGTCCTGCTGCCGTGAAGTGTTGGGGGAGAGGTAGAAGTAAATTTTTGCATCTGATGGTAGATTTGTGCTTGGAGATTCTATCTTTAATGGGTTGGGTCGTTTCCCCCACGTAGACAAGGCCGCAAGGGCACTTAACTAGGTATACGACAAAATTTGTATCACAGGTGTAGTAATCCTTAATTGTATATTTCCTGCCTGTTTGTGGATGATGAATAGTATCGCCTCTAAGGATGTTATGGCACTGATGGCATTGGAGACATGGGAAGATTCCTTTCTTAGGAGTTTGTAGAAATCTTTGGCGGGAACCAAGGGACGTTGTCCCTATGTCAGCACGGACTAATGAGTCTCTGATGTTTGGTGCTCTTTTGAAGCACGGTAAGAAGGGTTAATGAAAGGATTTGATGGTGGGGTAACCTGTTTGGAGAATATTCCAATGTTTCCGTATCGTACGGTGTATAGTGTAAGCTAGGGGGTGATATGTGTGGACAAATGGAATGCGATCAGATGTGTCTGGTCGTGGTTGTGTGCGGCTGTCCTGTGACTCACGTAGAAGATACTGAGGGTATCCTCTTTCTTCAAATTTCCGTGTCATTTCTTTTAATCTGACTTCGCGTAATGTTGTATCGGACACAATGCGTTCAACCCTCTGAAATTGCGATTTGGGGATAGCATGTTTCATAGGGGCTGGGTGGTTGCTTGAAAAATGTAGTAATGTGTTGCGATCTGTGGGTTTCCTGTAGATGTCAGTGGTTAATAGTCCTTAGCCATCTTTGATGACTAAAGTATCTAGGAAGTTGATCTGGTGTGGGTGATAGTTCAGAGTGAAATGTAGACCAGGGCAGGCGGTGTTGAGGGACCTGCAGAATTCATCTAAGGTGTCCTGGGAACCTGTCCAGATGCAAAAGATGTCGTCTATGTAACGCTTCCATAAAATGGAATGCTCTTGGAACAGTTGATTCTTATATACAAACTGTGTCTCAAAAGTAGACATGTAACAGTTTGCGTAAGGGGGGGCTACATTTGAGCCAATTGCGGTCCCCTTGGTCTGCACGTAAAATGTATCCTGAAAGAGGAAGTAATTGTGTGTAAGAACTATTGTTAGTAGTTCTACGGCTAGATCTATAATCGATGGATTGGTGTTTGAGTCCTTCAGCATTTGTTCAACCGCTTGGATACCCCGGTCATGGGGAATCGATGTATAGAGACTTGTGACATCTAGGGACACTAAGATGGCTTTTGGAGGAACTTGTTTGAGTGCTTTCATAGTCTCTAAAAAGGCCCCTGTGTCTAATAGATAAGATGGACTTTTTTGGGTAAGTGGTGTAAGAATCTTTTCTAAGAAAATTGCAAGGGGTGATAAAATAGAATCCGTGGAGGCCACTATGGGGCGCCCAGGAGGTTGGGTGAGACTTTTGTGGATTTTGGGTAGGACATAAAATACCGGTATGATTGGATGTGGATTAATTAAATACTCGTACGTTTTCAAGTCAAATCACCTTGGCTGTTAAAAACCGTTGTAGTGTCGAAATGATGAGTGTCTGTGTTTTTGTAGTCGGGTCCGTAGAGAGTTTACGGTATGTGGACTCATCACTAAGTTGTCTCAAAATTTCCGAGATGTAATCGCACTTGTTCATGACTACTATCGCTCCACCTTTGTCAGCTGGCTTTATAATCAAATCTTTGTCCTCTTGCAGGCTCCGTAGGGCCTGTCGATCAAGGGGAGAGAGATTGGTCTGATAATGTGCCCTTCCCTAGTCGATATTGGAGCGTAATTGGTGAAACTGTTATGTTCTGCTACCAAAGCTAAGGAAAGAGAGGAGATCTGTCCCTACTATAGGACTCAGCTGAAACCCTACGATGTAACAGGGAACCTGATCCTGCGATCAGACCTGCTAAAGTCCTAATCTAGTCTGTACGGAGACCTATAGATGTGGGGAGGGAATCCCTACAAGTACTAAGGACTGGGAGGAATATGGGACACCTCCTAACAGAAATAGTAGCAGACAGACGAACAAACAAAATAGATAGAACATAGAGGTCCGTAGACCAAGCAAACTAACAGAGTTAGATACAGTGCACAGGCTAGCTAGAAAGTAGATATACAATGAAGTCCAGCAAAGCCAGAAGGGCGGAGCAGGCTTAAATAGACCAACAAGGTCATGAGACCAGCAAAGGAAAAAAAACCTAACAGCAAGGTTCTAACAGTACCCCCCCTTCTAAGAGGATCCTCCGGATCCCCTAGGACCAGGCTTATCAGGAAATCTCCTGTGAAACGCTCTGATAAGTCTGGACGCGGAAACATCATCTGACCTCACCCAAGAGTTATCCTCGGGTCCGAAACCTTTATAGGCCACAAGATACTGCAAACTACCTCTATACCGTCTAGAGTCAAGGATGCGAGAAATTTCATATTCCCCGTCCTCCACCACCGGAGGAACAGAGGCAGAGGCGTCACCATCCGACACAACAGCTTTCTTTAACAGAGAGACATGAAATACCGGATTAATTCTCCAGGAGGTAGGAACCTCCAACCTAACAGCAGATTGGTTGACAACCTGAAGCACCTTAAAGGGCCCTACAAACTTGGGACCCAATTTCTTAGAAGGAATCCTCAACCGCAGATTCCTAGAGGACAACCAAACCATGTCACCAACAGCGAACAAAACCTCCTGTCGTTTCCTATCAAAGTAGTCTTTAGATTTTCTGTTGGCCTCCTGAAGATTACCACGCACATCAGTCCAAACTCTTTCCAAATCACCGGAAAAATTCTCCTCCTCAGGCACGGCAGATCCCAACTTGGAGAATGACCCAAACGACGGATGTCTCCCAGAACAACAAAAAAAAAGGCGAACAACCAGCAGAAGAAGATGTATGATTGTTCAGAGCAAATTTGGCAAGTGGCAGAAACTCAGACCACCCCTCTTGATTGTCTGCCACAAAACAACGCAAGAACTGCTCAACATCCTGGTTTTTCCTTTCTGTCTGGCCATTAGATTCAGGATGATATCCGGACGAAAACGACAAATGAATTCCCAACCTGTCACAAAAGGCACGCCAAAAACGAGCCACGAATTGAGGACCCCTATCAGAAACAATGTCAGTAGGAACGCCATGAAGTCTGACAATTTCCTTGACAAAGGCCTTAGCGAGAGTTTTCGCGCAGGGCAGTTTGACAAAGGGAACCAAGTGACACATCTTGCTAAAACGGTCCACGACCACCCAGATGACAGTAAAACCCTCAGAGGGGGGAAGGTCAGTTATAAAGTCCATAGCCAAATGTGTCCAAGGAGCACTGGGGACCTCCAAAGGACAAAGCAACCCCGCAGCAGGAGTATGTGAGGACTTAGATCTAGCACATATAGTACATTGGCGCACCCACTTAATGACTTCCTTCTGCCATCCAGGCCACCAAAAACTGCGACCCACCAGTCTCTTGGTCTCAGAGATTCCGGGATGACCTGCCAACCGAGATTCGTGACACTCAACAAACAAATCTCTCCTAAAGGTCCCAGGCACAAACAACCTCCCATGAGGAGTGTTAGATGGGGCATTCTCCTGAGCTTTAAGAATCTCATCTTCCAAAACGGAGTCCAAAGCAGCTATCACAACACCTTCTTGTAAAATGTTCTCCTCTTTCTCAGCACCGACTATGGGAGAAAAACTGCGAGACAAGGCATCCGCCTTAACATTCTTAGTACCAGGGATGTAAGTAACGGAGAAATTAAACCGCGAGAAAAACAGTGCCCACCTAGCCTGACGGGCATTCAGGCGCTTGGCAGCATCAAGATATATCAGATTTTTATGATCCGTAAGAACCTGAACGGGAAATTCCGCACCTTCCAAGAAGTGGCGCCAGTGTTCAAATGCGAGTTTAATAGCCAATAATTCCCGATTACCAATATCGTAATTCAGTTCAGTCTCCGAAAATTTTTTTGAAAAAAAGGCACAGGGATGTAATCCATCCCCGTTATCCTGAGACAATACTGCGCCAACCCCCACAGAGGAAGCATCAACCTCAACCAAAAACGGCCTAGTAACATCAGGCTGCATAAGGATGGGAGCAGAGGTGAACCTCTCCTTGAGATACACAAAAGCTTCAATGGCCTCAGAAGACCACTGAACCGCATCAGCACCTTTCCTGGTGAGATCAGTCAGAGGTTTGACAATACTAGAAAAATTTTTTGTGAATTTTCTATAGTAATTGGCGAAACCCAAAAACCTCTGTATCGATTTCAAACCAATAGGCCTAGGCCATTCCTGCACAGCCTGAACCTTAACCGGATCCATCTCAAAACCTTTGCTGGAGATAATGTAGCCCAAAAAACTAATTCTCTGTACAGCAAACTCACATTTCTCCAGCTTAGCAAAAAGCGAATTGTCCATTAATAACTGTAATACCTCACGCACGCTCCGCCAATGAGACTCCAGATCTGGCGAATAAATCAAAATGTCATCCAAATACACAACCACATTTTTACCGATCAAAGGTCTAAGGATGTCATTAATCAGATTCTGAAAAAATGCAGGAGCATTAGTAAGACCAAAAGGCATAACCAGATTCTCAAAATGACCCACAGGAGTGTTAAAAGCAGTCTTCCATTCGTCACCCTCCTTCATGCGCAACAGATTGTATGCCCCCTTAAGGTCAATTTTAGAGAACCACTTGGCCCCCATTAACTGGTTAAACAGATCAGGAATCAATGGCAGTGGGTAAGGATTGCGTACCGTAACTTTGTTAATCTCACGAAAATCCAGACAAGGACGTAAACCGCCGTCCTTTTTTTTTACAAAAAAAAAATCCAACCGCCACAGGAGACTTAGAGGGCCTAATGTGACCGGCGGCCAAACTTGTCTGTATGTATTCCTCCAAAGCCTTCCTCTCAGGAATAGTAAGGTTAAATAAACGACTTTTAGGAAGAGTCGCTCCAGGGACAAATTCAATAGAGCAATCATAGTCTCTATGGGGAGGCAAAACCTGCGATTCCTTCTCAGAAAAAACTCTCCAAAAATCCTGAATAGGAACAGGCAATTCTCCCCTATCCAAAGCTGCAATACGCCCGTTACAACACTTGTCATAACATTTATGGCTCCAGGATTTAATTTCACTGGTAGACCAATCCAGTACAGGATTGTGAAATTTTAACCAGGGCAAACCCAATATTACTGGAGAAGGCAAGTTATTCAACACTACCAAATCCAATTTCTCATGGTGAACACCATTAATAGTGAGAGGAAATTCACTGACCTTGAGAGTAATATTCTTCAAAGGGGAGCCATCCACAGAAACCACAGCAATGGGGAATGATAAAGGTTCAGGTTTTAAATTGAGTTTTTCCACGAATCCCCCATCAATTACATTCAGTGTAGACCCGCAATCAACAAACACCCGAAATTCCATTAATTTTTCCTGAGCAATCGTGGAAGCAGCTAAAAATATACCCTTGGAATTTAAACAGGCAATACGGGCGTGACTGACCATTTTTTTTTCTTTCTTCATACGAAGCTCACAGCCTTTAATCAAATGACCAGATTTTCCGCAATAGAAACACAAGCCTTCCGAAAAACGACGGTCTTTTTCTTGAGAGCGAGGTGTCACCGATCCAATCTCCATCGGTTCACCACTGTTAGTACACACATTATCATAACCAGAAACTGACATAGCAGAGGATTTGCTCTCATTAACCCTAGCACGCAGTCTTCTATCCACCCGTATAGCTAATTGCATAGCCTGCTGCAAATCTTCAGGTGTAGGATAAGCAATTAGCAGGTCTTTAACCCTTTCACTGAGCCCAGCAAGAAATAGACTTTTCAGAGCAGAATCGTTCCACCCTGTTTGAGTGGACCAACGACGAAAATGAGTACAATATTTTTCCACATTACCTGATCCTTGTTTTAAACGTCTCAACTCAGTCTCAGCTGATGCGACACGGTCAGGATCATCATATAATAGTCCTAAAGCAGAAAAAAAACTATCCACTGATCTGAAGCAGGTATCACTAGGTTGCAAAGAAAAGGCCCACTCCTGAGGCTCTTTGCGCAAAAGTGACATTATGAACCCTACGCGCTGGGATTCATCCCCAGAGGACTTGGGTCTCAAACAAAAATACAATAAGCAAGCATTTTTAAATGAAAAAAATTCTCGATGTTCACCAAAAAATAAATCCGGCAAACATACCTTAGGCTCCAAGAAATATGCTCCAGGACAGTTACTCACGTGCTGACGGAGCTCGGCCACTTCCAGAGAGAGTCCCTGCAGGTGTTTAGCCAAATCCTGAACCGACACCATGATGGAACAGAAAAATCTTTCCTTAGAGAATTTGCAGGCTGGACTTACTGTTATGTTCTGCTACCAAAGCTAAGGAAAGAGAGGAGATCTGTCCCTACTATAGGACTCAGCTGAAACCCTACGATGTAACAGGGAACCTGATCCTGCGATCAGACCTGCTAAAGTCCTAATCTAGTCTGTACGGAGACCTATAGATGTGGGGAGGGAATCCCTACAAGTACTAAGGACTGGGAGGAATATGGGACACCTCCTAACAGAAATAGTAGCAGACAGACGAACAAACAAAATAGATAGAACATAGAGGTCCGTAGACCAAGCAAACTAACAGAGTTAGATACAGAGCACAGGCTAGCTAGAAAGTAGATATACAATGAAGTCCAGCAAAGCCAGAAGGGCGGAGCAGGCTTAAATAGACCAACAAGGTCATGAGACCAGCAAAGGAAAAAAAACCTAACAGCAAGGTTCTAACAGAAACGCCCCATCCACGAATCCTATAAAGGTTTCCAGTGGATGTGTGCCTCGAGGAGGCCTATATTTGCTCTTAGAGCGGAGACCTAAGTCTTGGGCTGTGATGTCGGCCATGGATTCTGGAGGGGTGACGCTGAAAGGATTATTAGCAAAATGGGTTTTCAAGCGTAGGGTACGGTAAAAGCGTTGTAGTTCCATATCTAGTTTAAAAGTGTTGTATTTGTATGTGGGGCAGAAAGAGAGTCCCTTTTGTAAAACTGATGTTTGTGCAACGCTGAGAGTTTTGGAAGAGATATTTACCACCATTTGTGGGTCTGCGATCGGGTGATTCGTGTGAAGTCCAGAAGTCCAGCGCCGCCATCCAGGAGCGGAGGCTAACAGAAGGCCCAAAGTCACCAGCCATACGGGTGAGCACCACACGGTATACTCAGGGACGTGGGCTACTTGTAACCGCTGACAGCAAGGTAGCCAGGAAGAGTGCAGATAAACGGGGAGGCCTACAACTCCACCTGGCCAGGGGAACTCCTGCTTGCTCGCAGACTGACCAGGCCCCTTATACTAGCCAGTACTCCCGGGAGGGTCTTCCTTGTACCATCAGTAAAGACCCTGAACAGCACCTCACGTCTCTGTGATTCCTTGCCGCACCAGCACCATTAGCACTGGGACCCTCACACCATCACTTCCATCATCTCTCACATTAGTTGCCCTGAGGCAATACTTCTCCCGTGGGGAGTTATCCCATACTCGGCTGTGCAAACAACATCAGCCTCAGCGGTCGGCAGCGGAGCGGCGGTCCCCACTGACCGCAATCCACGGGTGGCGTAGTCGGACATTTGCTATACATTAAGACTGCCACTGGTTTGACCACCCTGGGCACGGACCGGGTCACCGCCATACGGAGACTATAACCCCCAGTATTCTACAACAGGCCCGGTTCCAGGTTCCCCTGCACAACACAGGCCCAGGGGGTGCGTCATGCACGTCTTTTCAAAAGGAATAAAATAGGGAGGGAAAGGTTAGATTTTAAAAACAAAAATCCAAATAACAATAGCAGAAGCGAGAAGGTCAATGGAACTAGGGAATCCCAGCCAGTCTCCCATGCTGGTACTTGCTTGACCCCAAGTTGCATAGCATCTGTGATCTGACAAAGGCTAGCACATTCAGCTTAGAACAGCTGTTGACGAGCAAATGGTCCATGTGCGCATCTTTTCAAAAGGAATAAAATGGGGAGGGAAAAGTTAGATTTTAAAGGCAAAGATCCAAATAACAACAGCAGCAGCCAAAACGTCGATGAAAGAGGGGATTCCCAGCCAGTCTCCCATGCCGGTACTTGCCCAGGCTGAAGCGGCATAGCGGTTGTGATCTGACAAAGGTAGGCACATTCAGCTTTGAATGGCCGTTGACATGCAAATGTTACATTTGCACGTCTTTTCAAAAGGAATAAAATGGGGAGGGAAAGCAATGATTTTTAAAACCAAAAATCCAAATGACAATAGCAGCAGCCAAAATGTCAATGGAACCAAGGATTCCCAGCCAGCCTCCCATGTCAATACTTGCCCAGCCTCAAGCTGCGTAGTAGCTGCAATCTGAAAAGGGCAAGCACATTCAGCTTTGAATGTTCGTTGATGAATGGAAGTCAGATGTGCATGTCTTTTCAAAAGGAATAAAATGGGGAGGGAAAGGTTAGATTTTAAAAACAAAAATCCAAAAATCCAAAAATCCAAAAATCCAAAAATCCAAATGACAATAGCAGCAACCAAAATTACAACGGAACTGGGGATTACCAGCCAGTCTTCCATGCCAGTACTTGCACAGTCTCAAGCTGCATAGCGGCTGTGATCTGACTAGGGCAGGCACATTTAGCTTAAAATGGCCATTGACGTGCGACGTGCAGATGTCACATGTGCGTGTCTTTTCAAAAGGAATAAAATGGGGAGGGAATGGTTAACTTTTAAAAACAAAAATCCAAATGCCAATAGCAGCAGCCAAAATGTCAACGGAATCAGGGATTCCAAGCCAGCCTCCCATGTCAGTATTTGCCCAGCCTAAAGCTGCATAGCATCTACAATCTGATGAGTGCAGGCACACTCAAGTTAGAATGGCCGTTGACGTGTAGAGGTTACATGTGCTCGTCTTTTCAAAAGGAATAAAATGAGGAGGGAAAGGTAAGATTTTAAAAACAAAAATCCAAAAATTCAAAAATCCAAATGACAATAGCAGCAGCCAAAATGTTAATGGAACCGTGGATTCTCAGCCAGTTTGCCATGCTGGTACTTGCCCATTCTCAAGCTGCGTAGCGGCTGCATTCTGATGAGAGAAGGCACATTTGGCTTAGAATGGCCATAGATAAGCAGATGTCACATGTGTGTGTTTTCAAAAGGAATAAAATGGGGAGGGAAAGGTTAGATTTTAAAAACAAAAATCCAAATGACAGTAGCAGCAGCCAGAATGTCAACGGAACAGAGGATTCCCAGCCAGTCTCCCATGCCGGTCCTTGCCCAGCCTCAAGATGAGTAGCAGCTGCAATCTGACTACGGCAGGCACATTCAACTTAGAATTGCCGTTGATGTGCAGATGTCACTTGTGCGTGTCTTTTTGAAAGGAATAAAATGGGGAGGGAAAAAGATTTTAAAACCAAAAATCCAAATGACAATAGCAGAACCCAAAATGTCAATGGAAATGGGGATTCCCAGCTAGTCTCCCATGCCAATACTTGCACAGCCTCAAGCTGCGTAGCAGTTGCAATCTGACGAGGGAAGGGACATTCAGCTTAGAATGGCCATTGAGATGCAGATGTCACATGTGCGCGTCTTTTCAAAAGGAATAAAATGGGGAGGGAAAGGTTAGATTTTAAAAACAAAAATCCAAAAATCCAAATGACAATAGCAGCAGCCAAAATGTCAATGGAACCAGGGATTCCCAGCCAGTCTCCCATGTTGATACTGGCCCAGCCTCAAGCTGCATAGCAGCTGCAATCTGATGAGAGAAAGCACATTCAGCTTAGAATGGCAGTTGACGTGCAGGTGTCACATGTGCGTATCTTTTCAAAAGGAATAAAATGGGGAGTGAAAGAACATGCATTTAAGAACAAAAATCCAAATGACAATAGCAGCAGCCAAAATATCAACGGAATATGGGATTCCCAGCCAGTCTCCCATGCCAGTACTTGCCCAGCCTCAAGCTGCGTAGTAGCTGCAATCTGAAAAGGGCAAGCACATTCAGCTTTGAATGTTCGTTGATGAATGGAAGTCAGATGTGCATGTCTTTTCAAAAGGAATAAAATGGGGAGGGAAAGGTTAGATTTTAAAAACAAAAATCCAAAAATCCAAAAATCCAAAAATCCAAATGACAATAGCAGCAACCAAAATTACAACGGAACTGGGGATTACCAGCCAGTCTTCCATGCCAGTACTTGCACAGTCTCAAGCTGCATAGCGGCTGTGATCTGACTAGGGCAGGCACATTTAGCTTAAAATGGCCATTGACGTGCAGATGTCACATGTGCGTGTCTTTTCAAAAGGAATAAAATGGGGAGGGAATGGTTAACTTTTAAAAACAAAAATCCAAATGCCAATAGCAGCAGCCAAAATGTCAACGGAATCAGGGATTCCAAGCCAGCCTCCCATGTCAGTATTTGCCCAGCCTAAAGCTGCATAGCATCTACAATCTGATGAGTGCAGGCACACTCAAGTTAGAATGGCCGTTGACGTGTAGAGGTTACATGTGCTCGTCTTTTCAAAAGGAATAAAATGAGGAGGGAAAGGTAAGATTTTAAAAACAAAAATCCAAAAATTCAAAAATCCAAATGACAATAGCAGCAGCCAAAATGTCAATGGAACCGTGGATTCTCAGCCAGTTTCCCATGCTGGTACTTGCCCATTCTCAAGCTGCGTAGTGGCTGCATTCTGATGAGAGAAGGCACATTTGGCTTAGAATGGCCATAGATAAGCAGATGTCACATGTGTGTGTTTTCAAAAGGAATAAAATGGGGAGGGAAAGGTTAGATTTTAAAAACAAAAATCCAAATGACAATAGCAGCAGCCAGAATGTCAACGGAACAGAGGATTCCCAGCCAGTCTCCCATGCCGGTACTTGCCAAGCCTCAAGATGAGTAGCAGCTGCAATCTAACAACGGCAGGCACATTCAACTTAGAATTGCCGTTGATGTGCAGATGTCACATGTGCGTGTCTTTTTGAAAGGAATAAAATGGGGAGGGAAAGAGATTTTAAAACCAAAAATCCAAATGACAATAGCAGAAGCCAAAATGTCAATGGAAATGGGGATTCCCAGCTAGTCTCCCATGCCAATACTTGCCCAGCCTCAAGATGAGTAGCGGCTGCAATCTGACAACGGCAGGCACATTCAACTTAGAATTACCGTTGATGTGCAGATGTCACATGTGCGTGTCTTTTCGAAAGGAATAAAATGGGGAGGGAAAGGTTAGATTTTAAAACCAAAAATCCAAATGACAATAGCAGAAGCCAAAATGTCAATGGAACTGAGGATTCCCAGCTAGTCTCCCATGCCAATACTTGCACAGCCTCAAGCTGCGTAGCAGTTGCAATCTGATGAGGGAAGGGACATTCAGCTTAGAATGGCCATTGAGATGCAGATGTCACATGTGCGCGTCTTTTCAAAAGGAATAAAATGGGGAGGGAAAGGTTAGATTTTAAAAACAAAAATCCAAAATTCCAAATGACAATAGCAGCAGCCAAAATGTCAATGGAACCGGGAATACCCAGCCAGTCTCCCATGCTGGTACTTGCACAGTCTAAACCTGCGCAGCGGCTGCAATCTGATGAGAGCAGCTACATTCAGCTTAGAATGGCCGTTGACGTGCAGAAGTCACATGTGCACGTCTTTTCAAAAGGAATAAAATGGGGAGGGAAAGGTTAGATTTTAAAAACAAAAATCCAAAAATCCAAATATCCAAATGACAAAAGCAGCAGCCAAAATGTCAATGGAAACGGGGATTCCCAGACAATCTCACATGCCGGTAGTTGCCTGGCCTCAAGCTGCACAGCAGCTGTGATGTGACAAGGGTAGGCACATTCAGCTTAGAATGGCCATTGACATGCAGAGGGCACATGTGCACATCTTTTCAAAAGGAATAAAATTGGGAGGGAAAGGTTAGATTTTAAAAATAAAAATCCAAAAATGCAAATGACAATAGCAGCATCCAAAATGTCAATGAGACCGGGGATTCCCAGCCAGTCTCCCATGCCGGTACTTGCCCGGCCTCATGCTGTGTTGAGGCTGCAATCTGATGAGGTCAGGAACATTCAGCTTAGAATGGCTGTTGACATGCAGATGTCACATGTGCGTGTCTTTTCAAAAGGAATAAAATGGGGAGGGAAAGGTTAGATTTTAAAAACAAAAATCCAAAAATCCCAATGACAATAGCAGCAGCCAAAACCTCAACACAAGCGGGGATTCCCAGCCAGTCTCCCATGTGGGTACTTGCCCAGCCTCAAGCTGTGCAGCAGTTGCAATCTGATGAGACCAAGCACATCCAGCTTAGAATGGACATTGACCTGCAGTTGTCACATGTGCATGTCTTTTCAAATGGAATAAAATGGGGAGGGAAAGGTTAGATTTTAAAAACAAAAATCCAAATGACAATAGCAGCAGCCAAATTGTCAACGGAAGCAGCGATTCCCAGCCAGTCTCCCATTCTGGTACTTGACCAGCCTCAAGCTGCATAGCAGGTGCAATCTGACGATGGCAGGCACATTCAGCTTAGAATGGCCTTCGACATGCAGATATCACATGTGCGCGTCTTTTCAAAAGGAATAAAATGGGGAGGGAAAAGTTAGATTTTAAAAACAAAAATCCAAATAATGAGAGCAGCAGCCTGAATGCCAAGGAATCTGAGGTTTCTCAGGCAGTCTCCCATGCTATTACTTGCCCAGCCTCAAGCTGCGTAGCATCCGCAATCTGCTGATGGAAGGCACATTCAGCTTAGAATTGCCGTTGACATGCAAATGTCACATGTGCACATCTTTTCAAAAGGAATAAAATGGGGAGGGAAAAGTTAGTTTTAAAAACGAAAATCCAAAAATCCAAATGACAATAGCAGCAGCCAAAATGTCAATGGAACCAGGAATTCCCAGCCAGTCTCCCATGCTATTGCTTGCCCTGCTTCAAGGTGAATAGCGACTGCAATCTAACGAAGGATAGAGCTTTCAGCTTAGAATTGTTGTAGTCATGCAGATGATCCTTGTGCGCGTCTTTTCAAAATGAATAAAATGGGGATGGAAAGTTTAAATTTTAAAATAAAAAATCCAAAAATCCAAATGACACTAACAGCCAAAATGTCAACGGAACCAGGGATTCCCAGCCAGTCTCCCATGCCTGTACTTGCCTGGCCTCAAGCTGTGTAGCTGCTGTAATCTGACGAGGGAAGGCACATCCAGCTTGGAATGGCATCTGATGTGCAGGTGTCACATGTCTGTGTCTTTTCAAAAGGAATAAAATGGGGAGGGAAAGTTAAGATTTTAAAAACAAAAATCCAAATGACAAAAGCAGCAGCCAAAATGTCAACTGAAACGGGGATTCTCAGCCAGTCTCCCATGCCGGTACTTGCCCAGCCTCAAGCTACGAAGTGGCTGCGATTTGATGAGAGAAGGCACATTCGGCTTAGAATGGCCGTTGACGTGCAGGTGTCACATGTCTGTGTCTTTTCAAAAGGAATAAAATGGGGAGGGAAAGGTAAGATTTTAAAAACTAAAATCCAAAAATCAAAATAACAATAGCAGCAGCCAAAATGTCAACAGAAAAAGGGATTCCCAGCCAGTCTCCCATGCCTGTACTTACCCGGTCTCAAGCTACATAGCTGCTGCAATCAGACAAGAGAAAGCACATTCACCTTAGAATGGCTGATGACGTACGGATGTCACATGTGCGCGGCTTTTCAAAAGGAATAAAATGGGGAGGGAAAGGTTAGATTTTAAAAACAAAAATCCAAATGACAATAGCAGCAGCCAAAATATCAACGGAAGCGAGTATTTCCAGCCAGTCTCCCATGCCAGTACTTGCCTGGCCTCAAGCTGCATAGCGGCTGCAATCTGACAAGAAAAGGCACATTCAGCTTAGAAAGGCTGTTGCCATGCAGAGCGCACATGTGCACATCTTTTCAAAAGGAATAAAATTGGGAGGAAAAGATTAGATTTTAAAAACAAAAATCCAAAATCGAAGTGACAATAGCAGCAGCAAAAAAGTCAATGGAACCGGGGATTCCCAGCCAGTCTCCCATGCGGGTACTTGCCCAGCCTCAAGCTGCGATCTGATGAGACCAGGCACATTCAGCTTAGAATGGACATTGACATGCAGATGTCACATGTGCATGTCTTTTCAAAAGGAATAAAATGGGGAGGGAAAGGTTAGATTTTAAAAACAAAAATCCAAATGACAATAACAGCAGCCAAAATGTCAACAGAAGCGAGGATTCCCAGCCAGTCTCCCATGCTGGCACTTGCCCATCCTCAAGCTGCGTAGTGGCTGTGATCTGACAAGGGCAGGCACATTCAGCTTAGAATGGCCGTTGATGTGCAGATGTCACATGTGCACGTCTTTTCAAAAGGAATAAAATGGGGAGAGAAAGGTTAGATTTTAAAAACAAAAATCCAAATGATAAGAGAAGCAGCCAGAATGTCAACGGAACCAGGAATTTCCAGCCAGTCTCCCATGCCAGTACTTGCCCAACCTCAAGCTTCAGAGCGGCTACAATCTGATGAGGGTAGGCACATTCAGCTTAGAATGGCCGTTAACATGCAGAGGGAACATGTGCACATCTTTTCAAAAGGAATAAAATTGGGAGGGAAAGGTTAGATTTTAAAAACAAAAATCCAAAAATGCAAATGACAATAACAGCAGCCAAAATGTCAATGTAACTGGGGATTCCCAGCCAGTCTCCCATGCCCAGCCACAAGCTGCATAGCAGCTGCAATCTGTTGAGAGAAGGCACATTCGGCTTAGAATGGCTGTTGACGTGCAGATGTCACATGTGCGCGTCTTTTCAAATGGAATAAAATGGGGAGGGAAAGGTTAGATTTTAAAAACAAAAATTTAAAAATCCAAATGAAAATAGCAGCAGCCAAAATGTCAACAGAACCGGTGATTACCAGCAAGTCTCCAATGCCGATACTTGCCAGGCCTCAAGCTGCATAGCGTCTACGATCTGATGAGGGAAGGCACATTCAGTTTAGAATGGCTGTTGACGTGCAGATGTCACATGTGCGCATCTTTTCAAAAGGAATAAAATGGGGAGGGAAAGGTTAGATTTTAAAAACAAAAATCCAAAAATCAAAATGACAATAGCAGCAGCCAAAATGTTAATGGAACCAGGATTCACATCCTGTCTCCCATGCTGGTACTTGCCCAGCCCAAAACTGCATAGCAGCTGCAATCTGATGAGGGCAGGCACATTCAGCTTAGAATGGCTTTTGACAAGCAGAAGTCACATTGTGAAGCTGCATTGTGGCTGTGATTTGACAAGGGTAGGCACATTCATCTTACAATGGCTGTTGACGTGCAGGCATCACATGTGCGCGTCTTTTCAAAAGGAATAAAATTAGGAGGGAAAGGTTAGATTTTAAAAACAAAAATCCAAATAACAATAGCAGCAGCCAAAATGTCAATGGAGCTGGGGATTTCCAGCCAGTCTACTATGCTGGTACTTGCCCAGCCAAAAGCCGCATAGGGGCTATGATCTGACGAGAGCAGAAACTTTCAGCTTAGAATGGCCGTTGACATGCAGATGGCACATGTGCGCGTCTTTTCAAAAGGAATAAAATGGGGAGGGAAAGGTTAGATTTTAAAAACCAAAATCCAAAAATCCAAAAATCCATATGACAATAGCAGCAGCCAAAATGTCAACGGAACAGGGGATTCCCCGCCAATCTCCCATGCCAGTACTTGCCCGGACACAAGCTGCATAATGGCTGCAATCTGATGTGGGCAGGCACATTCAGCTTAGAATGGCCATTGACGTACAGATGTTACATGTGCGCGTCTTTTCAAAAGGAATAAAATGGGGAGGGAAAGGTTAGAATTTAAAAACAAAAATCCAAAAATCCAAATGACAATAGCAGCAGCCAAAATGTTAATGGAACCAGGGATTCCAATCTAGTCTCCCATGCTGGTACTTGCCCAGCCTCAAGTTGCATAGCACCTGCAATCTGACAAGAGAAGGCACATTCAGCTCAAAATGGACGTTGACGAGCAGATGTCACATGTGCGCGTCTCTTCAAAAGGAATAAAATGGGGAGGGAAAGATTACATTTTTCAAACAAAAATCCAAATAACAATATCAGCAGCCAAAATGTTAACAGAACCGTGGATTCCCAGACTGTTTCCCATGCTGGTACTGGCCCAGCCACAAACTGCATAGCTGCTGCAATTTGACAAGGGCAGGAACATTCAGCTTAGAATGGCCATTGATGTGCAGATGTCACATGTGCGCCTCTTTTCAAAAGGAATAAAATGGGGAGGGAAAGGTTATATTTTAAAAGCAAAAATCCAAAAATCCAAATGACAATAGCAGCAGCCAAAATGTAATCGGAACTGGGGATTCCCAGCCAGTCTCCCATACCAGTACTTGCCCAGCCTCAAGCTGCGAAGCAGCTGAGATCTGACAAGAGCAGGCACATTCAGCTTAGAATTAGAAATGAGCGTTGTTCGACTTTAACTGTTCGCCAATCTCAAATTCGAGCTGTTTTGGGCGGTGTTCGGCGAACACAAACGATTTGAGAAAAATTCGGCTGTTCGAGGTTATGTTCGATAACTGTTCGTGCACCAAAATCATAACTGGATTTTTTCTCAGTAATGATGAAAATTAATGTTAATACGCAGTTTGAGTGTACAGCGGGGTGGGGGGAGGGGCAGGGGATGGATCTCTGCAGGAATACTGAAGATCTCCATTTTTTTTTCTCTTTCCTTCATTTACAGTGGGGAGGTGCAATCTGTCAGCCTATCAGCAGCGCACACACAGAGCGAAGTGCTTTTTTTCACACAAGCAAGGGCATGTGTCATTGGCAGTGTATGTCACATATCCTTGCCCTATAAGACCAAGCCATTTTCCCCGTCGCCACCATTTTCTCACTGCTGCAGCTGCGTGTTAGACGGCACCGCTGTTGCTGTGTGCGCTATACCTTGTTAATTTCAAGCCAATTTTCGCACAAATCTACAGATAGCTTGGGAGTAGGGAATAGTTGTGATTGCAGTCCTTTTAAGGACTAGGTTACAGCATTTCCTTACGACTTTTATAAGGCAGGTCTGTGCTTTTAAATAGATAGATTGTGGGAGTAAAGACTAATTGTAATTGCAGTTCTTTTCAGGACTAGGTTACATCAGTTCCTATCAGTTTTTGCCAGGCAGGTCTGTGCCAGTGCTGTGCAAGTTTTTTTCACAGCATTTGGCTGAATCTAGCAAAGCTAATCCTTTTTGGCCTATTGCAGAGTGTGTTAGTCAGTGGAGTAGCCTATCTGTGTTGCAAGATATACCACCTGTGTATAGAATACCAATTTTTTTACTGCACCTAGTGAAGTAAAATCTTTTGGGCATAGCATCATTCTATTAGTCCATCTATACTGCCCTCCATCAGGTTGCAAATTGAATATAATTTTTTTCTGCATCTAGCTCTGAAAAAATATTTGGGCTTCTAGCAGTGTGTGGGACTTGTTCTATTAGTCCATCTATACTGACCTCCATCAGGTTGCAAACTGAATATAATTTTTTTCTGCATCTAGCTCTGAAAAAATATTTGGCCTTCTAGCAGTGTGTGGGACTTTCTCTATTAGTCCATCTATACTGACCTCCATCAGGTTGCAAAGTAAAAATAATTTTTATCTGCATCTACCTCTGAAAAAAATTTGGGCTTCTAGCTGTGTGTGGGACTTGTTCTATTAGTCCATCTATACTGACCTCCATCAGGTTGCAAACTGAATATAATTTTTTTCTGCATCTAGCTCTGAAAAAATATTTGGCCTTCTAGCTGTGTGTAGGACTTGTTCTATTAGTCCATCTATACTGACCTCCATCACGCTGCAAATTCAAAATAATTTTTTGTCTGCATCTAGCTCTGAAAAAATATTTGGCCTTCTAGCAGTGTGTGGGACTTTCTCTATTAGTCCATCTATACTGACCTCCATCAGGTTGCAAATTCAAAATAATTTTTTGTCTGCATCTAGCTCTGAAAAAATATTTGGCCTTCTAGCAGTGTGTGGGACTTTCTCTATTAGTCCATCTATACTGACCTCCATCAGGTTGCAAATTAAAAATAATTTTTTGTCTGCATCTAGCTCTGAAAAAATATTTGGCCTTCTAGCAGTGTGTGGGACTTTCTCTATTAGTCCATCTATACTGACCTCCATCAGGTTGCAAACTGAATATATATTTTTTCTGCATCTACCTCTGAAAAAATATTTGGGCTTCTAGCTGTGTGTGGGACTTGTTCTATTAGTCCATCTATACTGACCTCCATCAGGTTGCAAACTGAATATAATTTTTTTCTGCATCTACCTCTGAAAAAATATTTGGGCTTCTAGCTGTGTGTAGGACTTGTTCTATTAGTCCATCTATACTGACCTCCATCAGGTTGCAAACTGAATACAATTTTTTTCTGCATCTACCTCTGAAAAAATATTTGGGCTTCTAGCTGTGTGTGCGACTTGTTCTATTAGTCCATCTATACTGACCTCCATCAGGTTGCAAATTGAATATAATTTTTTTCTGCATCTAACCCAGCCAATAGTTTTGGCCTAATACCACAGTTTGGCCACTCAGCTCTGCTCGGTTCCCATCCATTGTTTTTTTGTGCAAACAACTCCAGAGTTGTGAATTAGTTAACCACCAAAATGAGTGGAAAAAGGCCTGCTGCTGGTGGAAAGGGGAATAGGCGAGTTGGGAAGGGGAAAAAAGGTTGTGTCCGTGGGGTAAGTGTTAAAGCAACAGTAACATCTGCAGAAGAAAGACCATCTTCCAGCCAAACTAAAATGTCTACTTCTTTTAGCCGACAATGTGATAAGATCCCTTTCTTACGGCCACGCCAATCGCTACAAATTCCAGATGAGGCACAAAAACAGCAGGTGCTTCAATGGATATCAAGTGCTCCTTTAAGTGGGCTCTCCTCCACATCAACTTCAACATCACAAATACTCCAGTCCTTAAAGGTGTCACCCCAATCGCACTTGCTTCCTCACAGCTCCCAAATCTCCAGCTGCCCGTCTGAGTATGAGGTAGAACAGATGGTTGAGTCTGCAGAGCTGTTTACTCATACTATAGCCTGGGAATCAAAGGTCGACTCCAGCGCTTCTGTGAATCCAGACGAGGAAATGATCTGCACTGATGCCCAGAATCTTTATGAGTCGGATCCAGGACCAGACGCAGAATGTTCTGACCATAATGTAGACCCTCATTCCCAAACTGTAACTCCTGTTGGTGGAGACAATGAGGAAGACGATGATGAGACTCAAATACCTGATTGGAGCGACAACTTTAGTTTTTTGTCAGGGCAGGAACAGGTTGGCTCTGAGGACGACGGGTGTGATAACGCACAGGGTGATGATGATGAGGTTGGAGATCCCACTTACTGTCAACCCACAGTCAACCAAGAGATGAGGTCAGCGGAGGAGGTGGAGGAAGATGCTAGTGACGACGAGGTCAGGTTGCGCCTTCCTGGACAGAGACGTAGTACTGGAAGCACGTCAACAACTGCATCCTCAAACACAACTCTGCCTCTCACCACAAGTCGTGGTGGCTCTTCAGGTCGCATGGGTGCTAAGCCTTGCATAGCCTGGGCATTTTTTCAGATCGATAATGATGACCCAACTCGTGTTATCTGTAACATTTGTCAGCAAAAGCTAAGTAGAGGCCAAAAAATACATAGTTTGAGTACTTCATGCATGAACCGGCACATGGACATGAAGCATAAGTTGCAGTGGGAAGCTCAGTGTGCTACAATGCGGCCTAGCCGGCCGGGCCAACCACCGTCTGCCATATCTTGTGCATCCGCGGCCTCTTCATCCTCTGTGACTGGGGGGACAGCAGTCACACCTGTTTTGGGGCGCAGACCTGCCACCTCTTTACCCGCAACAGCCAGCGTGATTGGCAGGTCATCATTTTCTTTGGAGGTGGTAACACCAGCTGGTGTTGAGCACTGTCCGACATAAATAGCACCACCTTTGGATCAAGGCAACCTAACATGTCAGCCTGCATCTTCCTCACAGACGGGCAGTTTGCCGGGGACACCCTTATCAACCCCATCTAAGCACAATAGCCAGCCCTCGGTCCCTCAGATGTGGACAAGTAAAAGACCATTTCCTCCTAGCCATGAGAAAGCTAAGAGGTTGAATTTCACCATCTGCAAGCTCTTGGCTACAGAAATGATGCCTTTCCGCCTGGTAGACACAGAGGATTTTCGAGACCTTATGTCGGTCGCAGTGCCCCAGTACCAGATGCCCAGTCAGCACTACTTCTCAAAGAAAGGTGTGCCTGTGCTCCACCAGCATGTCGCACACAACATCACCGCTTCTTTGAGAAACTCTGTGTGTGACAGGGTGCATTTCACCACAGACACTTGGATCAGTTGGCATGGACAGGGGCGTTACATGTCGCTGACTGGGCACTGGGTAACTATGGTGACAGCAGGACAAGGGGCTGCTGTCCAAGTCTTGCCGTCCCCACGAGTTGTGCGTCAATCCTCTTTATGTCAAAGTTCCTCCACTGCTTCTGCCTCCTCAACCTCCTCTCGGTCTTCCACCTGCACCCAAAGCCTGTCTGGTCATGCCACAAGCTTTCTAACTGCGCAGAAGGGATCCTGCACACCTGCTTACTATGCTGGCAGTAGGGCTCAACGTCATCAGGCGGTTTTTACATTGAAATGTCTGGGAAATATGAGTCACACAGCTGAGGAGTTGTGGTCAGCTCTGGAGAACCAATTTCATGAATGGTTGTCTCCACTGGACCTGAAACCAGGGAAGCCCGTGTGCGACAATGCTGCAAACCTGGGTGCGGCCCTTCGCCGGGGCAATGTCACACACGTGCCTTGTATGGCTCACGTGTTGAACCTGGATGTCCAGCAATTTTTAGCCCACTATCCCAGACTAGATGGCCTTCTGCAGAGGGCACGGTCGCTGTGTGCTCACTTCCACCGTTCGCATCCCGCAGCTCAGCGACTTACATCTCTACAGAAGTCGTTGGGCCTGCCACTTCACCGGCTAAAATGCGATGTGCCTACCCGGTGGAATTCAACTGTGCACATGTTGCAGCGACTGTGGCAGCACCGACAAGCCCTGGTGCAATATGTTCTGACGTATAGCCTGGGCCATTGAGATCCAGAGGTGGGGCAAATCACGCTGGAGGAGTGGTCTCAGATCAGGGACCTATGCACCCTTCTGCACAGTTTTGAAATGGCGACGAAGATGTTTAGTGCTGACGATGCCATTATCAGCATGACTATTCCGGTGATTTACATGCTGGAGCACATGTTAAACAGAATTCGGAGTCAGGTGGTGGCACAAGAGGAGGTGGAGGAAGTAGAGGAGGAGGAGTTGTATGCGGAAGGGCTAACATCTGCAAGGTCCAGATGGTCGGCAGCACCAAGACGGCAGGCATGTGAGGGTGGGGAGATGGTTTTACCAGGGCGCATGGTAGCAGCCAAACTAGTGAGGAAGGTGCAGGAGCCCAGGAAGAAGTGGAGGACGAACTGATGGAAGACTCATCAGATGAGGGAGACCTTGATCACATTTCTGTTGTGCGAGGTTGGGGGGAGAGGACAGAGGAAGGAAGCATGATTGTTACCTCGCCACCAACACAACAGGGACTTGGTGCTCCTGGATGCGCAACACACATGAGTGCCTTCTTGCTGCACTACCTGCAACATGACCCTCGAATTGTGAGAATTAGAAATAATCCTGACTACTGGGTTGCCACACTGTTAGATCCCCGGTACAAAAGTAAATTTGCAGAAATTATTCCTGCAATAGAAAGGGATGCACGCATGCAGGAGTATCAGCAGAGACTGTTGCAGAATCTTACATGTGCTTTTCCACAAAATACCAGTGGTGCACGTAGTGAATCTCACAGTTCCAACTTGCCAACCGTGGGACCGTCAAGTGTTCAGCACTCAAACCGTAACAGAACCACAGTATCTGCTGGTAACATCAATTTTGCGGAATCATTTCACCACTTTTTTAGCCCATCCTTTGCAAGGCCACAGGAGACAAGAAGTCTGACACATAGTCAACGCCTAGAGACGATGGTACAGGAGTATCTCCAAGTAAACATTGAAGCCACGACTGTGTCACTGGACCCTTGCTCTTTTTGGGCTTCCAATCTGGATAAATGGCCGGAGCTAGCCACTTACGCCTTGGAGATCTTGTCATGCCCCGCAGCCAGCGTTCTGTCTGAACGTGTGTTCAGCGCTGCTGGTGGTGTGCTGACAGATAAGCGCACGCGGCTCTCCACTGATAATGTAGACAGACTCACGTTCATAAAGATGAACAAATCATGGATCCGAAACGACTTTTCTACCCCTGTGTCATCCTGGGGAGAGTAAAAGCTTGATGATTGGTTAAAACCACCCTACCAACCATTTTAAGCTTTCAAATTACTAATCATGTTTATCTGTATCTTGGCTGGAAAATAATTTGGGCTTTGTAGCAGTGTGCAGCACTGATTCTATTAGGCCATCTATAATAAGCTCCACCAGATTTAAAATTACTAATCATGTTTATCTGTATCTTGACTGGAAAATAATTTGGGCTTTGTAGCAGTGTGCAGCACTGATCCTATTAGGCCATCTATACTAAAGCTTCACCAGATTTAAAATTAATAATAATTTTTAGCTGCATCTAGCCCGGAAAATAATTTTGGGGCTCCGAGATGCGCAAGACACATAAGTGCCTTCTTGCAGCACTACCTGCAGCATGACCCTCATATTGTCAGAATTCGAAGTAATCATGACTACTGGGTTGCCACACTCTTAGATCCCCCAAACTTTTCGATCAACCTTTTCATTTTAATAAAGACCAAAAAAATTGTCATTTTTGAAATTATAAGCATTAGCAGGTTGTTAGAAACTGAAATCAAACAGTTTTCAACTCAAAACTTTATTCTAGGTGGTGTTACATTTTCACATAGTACCCCTTGTTCGAAAGGAGCTTTTGAACTCTCTCGTCCATTGAATTTGTCAGGTTTTGGATGGTTTCTGCTTCAATTGTTTTGCATGAGGACAGAATACCCTCCCAGAGCTGTTGCTTAGATGTGAACTGCCTCCCGCCATCATAGACACTCCTTTTAATGATGCTCCAAAGGTTCTGAATGGGGTAGAGGTCAGGGGAGCATGGGGGTCACACCATAAGTTTGTCCCCTTTTATGCCCATATCAGCCAGAGATGCAGATGTTTTATGTGCAGCTTGAGATGGTGCATTATCATGCAGAAAAATGATCTTGCTGTGAAATACACAGTTCTTCTTCTTGAACCATGGCAGGAAGTGCTGTTTGAGAAAATCCACATACATTATGGAGTTCATCTTTAGCGCCTTCAGGGATCCTAAAGGGGCCGACAATCTCTCTCCCCATGATTCCAGCCCAAAACATTACTCCACCTCCTCCATGTTGGCGCTGTAGCCGTGTTTGCGTGGGGTGTCCATCAACCAGCCATCCTCCACTCCATCCATCTGGACCATCGAGCGCTGCACGGCACTCATCCGTGAACAAAACAGTTTTGAAATCAGTCTTCATGTAATGTTTGGCCCACTGGAGCCGTTTCTGCTTGTGTGAAGTGGATAGAGGAGGTCGACAGGATGGCGTTTGCACAGCTGCAAACCTCTGAAGGACCCTGCATCTTGTTGTTCGGGGCACGTTGGAGGCACACGCAGCTTCAAAAACTTGTCTGCTGCTATGACAAGGCTTTTTTGCCGCTGCTCTTTCAACCTGACGTAATTGCCTGTAGGAAAGAGTCCTCAATTTGCCCTTATCAGCACGCACACGTGTGTACTGTGAATCAGCTACATACTTCTTGATTGCCAAGACACTTCATCCTGATCATCGCACAATGTTGATTGTAGTCATGCCTTGACCTAAACACTCCACAATTTGTTGCTTCTCAGCAGCCGACACATCCTTTTTCTTTCCCATTTTGGCAGAAAATGTAGGCTGCTTAATAATGTGAGACAGCCTTCTTAAGTAGTCTTGCCTTTCATTGGACACACCTGCCAAACTAATTAGCACAGGTGCCTGCAATTGCTTACAGTGATATAAAGAGTAGAGATTAGCGGTGTTCGACTAGAACTGTTCGCCAATCTCAAATTCGAGCTGTTTTGGGCGGTGTTCGAGTTGTTCGACGAACCCGAACGATTTGCAAAAAATTCGGCTGTTCGAGGTTATGTTCGATAACTGTTCGTGCACCAAAAGCTTGTCCTGCATGTCTGGCGCTATTTTGAGCACCAATCATGCAGGGATTGTCTGCCACTCACTGTAATGCCACAGCCATGGTGGTTGTGGCATTACAGTGATTGCCCAAATCGATGGAACAGTGCCAACAGTGAAACATGAAAAGCCGGCAATTCATCAGCGGCATACACCGGTACCCGACAATTTAGAACCGAAAGAATAGAGCTTCACACATAGATTAGATAGATAGAAACATGTCAGTCACACATATAAGAAGCACAGTGACAGTGTTGCTTACTGTACTTGTCATTTAGTGTAAAGGATTTATCAAAAAAAATAATAGTGTTTTCATGCACCGTCTCTTTAAAAAAGCCGGCCGGCAATTCAGCAGCGGTACCCGACAATTTGTAACAGACAGAATAGAGCTTCACACATAGATTAGATAGATAGAAACATGTCAGTCACATATAAATGAAGTACATTGACAGTGTGGATTACTGTACTTGTCATTTAGTGTAAAGGATTTATTAAAAAAAAATAATAGTGTTTTCATGCACCGTCTCTTTAAAAAAGCCGGCCGGCAATTCAGCATCTGTACCCGACAATTTAGAATAGAAGGAATAGAGAATCACACATAGATTAGGTAGATAGAAACATGTCAGCCACATATATATGAAGTACAGTGACAGTGTTGCTTACTGTACTTGTCATTTAGTATAAAGGATTTATTAAAAAAAATAATAGTGTTTTCATGCACTGTCTCTTTAAAAAAGCCGGCCGGCAATTCAGCATCTGTACCCGACAATTTAGAATAGAAGGAATAGAGAATCACACATAGATTAGATAGATAGAAACATGTCAGTCACATATATATGAAGTACAGTGATAGTGTTGATTACTGTACTTGTCATTTAGTGTTAAAATAAAGGATTTATTTAAAAAAAAATTGGCGTGGGGTTCCCCGTAATTTTAGTCTCTAGCGGAGGTTAAGCAGACAGCTGGGGCAGATGTTTGAAGCCTGGGAAGGGGGTAATACCCACGGAGCTTCCCAGGCTACTAATATCAGCCCCCAGCTGAATACCTAGCCTTTACTAGCTATTAAAATGGGGGACCCCCCAAAAAAATGACGTGGAGTCCCCCCTATTTTAATAGCTAGCAAAGGCTAGGCAGACAGCTGGGGGCTGATATTAATAGCCCAGGAAGGGAGCCATGAATATTGGCCCCCTCCCAGGCTAGAAACACCAGCCGTCAGCCGCCCCAGAAATGGCGCATCCTTAGGATGCGCCAATTCTGGCACTTAGCCTCGCTCTTCCCACTGCCCTGTAGCGATGGCAGTGGGGTAATAGGGTTGGGGTTGATGTCAGCTTATAATGCCAGCTGACATCAAGCCCAGGATAGTAATGGAGAGGCGTCTATAAGACACCCCCATTACTAACCCCATAGTCAAAGTTAAAAAAAACACAAACACCCAGAATAAAGTCCTTTAATTGAAATAAAGACACAATTCTTTATTGTTCTAAATTGCTTTATTATTTTACTTTTATTGCAGGAGATCATTGGCTTCAGCTGGAATGGGCGTGATGGTAAGTATGGTTTAATTTAGAACAATAAAGAATTGTGTGTTTATTTCAATTAAAGGACTTTATTCTGGGTGTTGTGTTTTTTTAAATACTTTACTAGAAATTCATGGTGGTCATGTCTAATATTGGCGTAACCCCATGAATTTCGGGCTTAGGGCCAGCTGATAATGCCAAGCTGGCCTTAACCCCTTTATTACCCAGTGAGCCACCGCACCAGGGCCCTGGATGAGTTGGGTACAGCGCCAGAAGATGGCGCTTCTATGAACGCGCCATTTTCTGGGGCGGCTGCGGACTGCAATTTGCAGCGGGGGGGGCCCAGAAAGCTTGGGCCTCCCTGCGCTGCGGATTCCAGCTCCCAGCTGCCTAGTTGTACCTGGCTGGGCACAAAAATAGGGCGAAGCCCCACGCATTTTTTTTTTAAATTATTTCATGAAATTCATGGAATAATTAAGAAAAAAAGGGCTTCCCTATATTGTTGTGTCCAACCAGGTACAAATAGGCAGCTGGTGGTTGGGGGCAGCCCGTCCCTGCCTGCTGTACCTGGCTGGACACAAATATAGTGCGAAGCCCCACGTCAATTTTTTTTAAATTATTTCATGAAATAATTTTTTTAAAAAAGGGCTTCCCTATATTGTTGTGTCTGGCCAGGTACAAATAGGCAGCTGGTGGTTGGGGGCAGCCCGTTCCTGCCTGCTGTACCTGACTGGACACAAATATAGGGCGAAGCCCCACGTCAATTTTTTTAAAATTATTTCAGGAAATTCATGAAATAATGAAAAAAAAATTGATGTGGGGCTTCGCCCTATATTTGTGTCCAGTCAGGTACAGCAGGCAGGAACGGGCTGCCCCCAACCACCAGCTGCCTATTTGTACCTGGTTGGACACAACAATATAGGGAAGCCCTTTTTTTCTTAATTATTCCATGAATTTCATGAATTTAAAAAAAAAATACGTGGAGCTTCGCCCTATTTTTGTGTCCAGCCAGGTACAACTAGGCAGCTGGGGGCTGGAATCTGCAGCGCAGGGAGGCCCAAGCTTTCTGGGCCCCACCCGCTGCAAATTGCAGTCCGCAGCCGCCCCGGAAAATGGCGCGTTCATAGAAGCGCCATCTTCTGGCGCTGTACCCAACTCATCCAGGGCCCTGGTGCGGTGGCTCACTGGGTAATAAAGGGGTTAAGGCCAGCTTGGCATTATCAGCTGGCCCTAAGTCCGAAATTCATGGGGTCACGCCAATATTAGACATGACCACCATGAATTTCTAGTAAAGTATTTAAAAAAAACACAAACACCCAGAAAAAAGTCCTTTAATTGAAATAAACACACAATTCTTTATTGTTCTAAATTAAACCATACTTACCATCACGCCCATTCCAGCTGAAGCCAATGATCTCCTGCAATAAAAGTAAAATAATAAAGCAACCTCATCCTTACCTTTCCATGGCTCCCACGACAGCTTCAGCTCTGCTACATCGAGATGACAGGCTGGACCGCAGCAGAACGCTGCCATCCAGCCTGTCATCCCGCGGACACTGAGAAGCGCAGGCATGCTTGTGCTCCTCAGTGTCAGGCTGTGACGGCATCCAGATGAGCCGAGGTCATGTCCAATGAACTCGGCTCACCTCATGCACGTCACTGACAGCGTGGGAAAATTCTCACGCTGAAGCGCTGAGTGCAGGAGAATTTTCCCACGCTGTCAGTGACGTACATGAGGTGCGCCGAGTTCATTGTCGGCTCATCTGGATGCCGTCACAGTCAGACACTGAGGAGTGCAAGCAAGCCTGCGCTTCTCAGTGTGTGCGGCATGGCAAGCTGGATGGCAGCGTTCTGCTGCGGTCCAGTCTGTCATCTCGATGTAGCAGAGCTGAAGCTGTCCTGGGAACCATGGAAAGGTAAGGATGAGGTTGCTTTATTATTTTTCTTTTATTGCAGGAGATCGTTGGCTTCAGCTGGAATGGGTGTGATGGTAAGTATGGTTTAATTTAGAACAATAAAGAATTGTGTCTTTATTTCAATTAAAGGACTTTATTCTGGGTTTTTGTGTTTTTTTTTTAACTTTGACTATGGGGTTAGTAATGGGGGTGTCTTATAGACGCCTCTCCATTACTAACCTGGGCTTGATGTCAGCTGGCATTATAACCTGACATCAACCCCAACCCTATTACCCCCTGCCACCGCTACAGGGCAGTGGGAAGAGCGAGGCTAAGTGCCAGAATTGGCGCATCCTATGGATGTGCCATTTCTGGGGTGGCTGACGGCTGGTGTTTCTAGCCTGGGAGGGGGCCAATATTCATGGCTCCCTTCCTGGGCTATTAATATCAGCCCCCAGCTGTCTGCCTAGCCTTTGCTAGCTATTAAAATAGGGGGGACCCCACGTCAATTTTTTGGGGGGTCCCCCATTTTAATAGCTAGTAAAGGCTAGGCATTCAGCTGGGGGCTGATATTAGTAGCCTGGGAAGCTCCGTGGGTATTACCCCCTTCCCAGGCTTCAAACATCTGCCCCAGCTGTCTGCTTAACCTCCGCTAGAGACTAAAATTACGGGGAACCCCACGCCAATTTTTTTTAATAATAAATCCTTTATTTTAATACTAAATGACAAGTACAGTAACCAACACTATCACTGTACTTCATATATATGTGACTGACATGTTTCTATCTATCTAATCTATGTGTGATGCTCTATTCTGTCTGTTATAAATTGTCGGGTACCGCTGCTGAATTGCCGGCCGGCTTTTTTAAAGAGACGGTGCATGAAAACACTAATATTTTTTTTGATAAATCCTTTACACTAAATGACATTTACAGTAAGCAACACTGTCACTGTACTTCATATATATGTGGCTGACATGTTTCTATCTATCTAATCTATGTGTGATTCTCTATTCCTTCTATTATAAATTGTCGGGTACAGATGCTGAATTGCAAGCCGGCTTTTTTAAAGAGACGGTGCATGAAAACACTATTATTTTTTTTAATAAATCCTTTGCAGTAAATGACAAGTACAGTAAGCAACACTGTCACAGTACTTCATATATATGTGACTGACATGTTTCTATCTATCTAATCTATGTGTGATGCTCTATTCCTTCATGTCTAAATTGTCGGGTACCGGTGTATACCGCTGCTGAATTGCCGGCGGCTTTTTTAAAGAAAGCGTCTTCTGAGCAGTTTGTGACCTTTTGGACACCTTTGCAGGTGTTTTCTATGTGTTCCTATGTGTTTTTGTTTGCCTGCCATTGGTTTTAACGGTGTTCGACGGTGTTCTAAGGTGTTCGACGAACAGTTCCTCGAACATCCCGGTGTTCGACGAACCGAACCGAACCCGAACACTACGGGGGTTGCTCAACACTAATAAAGAGCCCTGACACACATCACCATCAATGAGTTTAACTGAGAAACAAACAAATTCTTCCCTTATCACTCCTAAACACTTTTTGCATAATAATTTGGAACACAGTGTACATGTGCTTTTCCACAAAACACCAGTGGTTCACGTAGTGAATCTTACAGTTCTAACTTGCCAACCGTGGTCTGTATGGAGTTGTTCAATAAAGGGCCCAAAATTAAGATAACATAGATGGGAGAGGTCTCTATGAATAGGAATTCCTAAGTATTTGATACCCTGTGAGGGCCAGGCAAAGGGAAAGTTGGACTGGATGGAATCCTATATGGATTTGGGGAGGGAGACATCGAGGGCCTCAGACTTCGCTGCATTGATTTTAAAATTTGACCATGTAACAAAGTGATCTATTTCAGCCATAACAGCATGGATGGATATATGTGATTGAGTGATATATACTAGGACATCATCAGCAAATAGAGAGCACTTGTACTCGGTGCTTCCCACCTCAATCCACCTAATATTGGGGTTATGGCGAATTGATGAGAGCAGGTGCTCCGTCACTAGGATGTATAAGAGAGGAGACAGAGGACATCCCTGCCTTGTCCCATTGGTGATTGTGAAAGGTGATGAATAGTGTTGAGCCACCCCCATAGTGTTCGGGTTCGGTTCGGTTCGTCGAACACCGGGATGTTCGAGGAACTGTTCGTCGAACTGTTCGTCGAACACCTTAGAACACCGTCGAACACCGTTAAAACCAATGGCAGGCAAACAAAAACACATAGAAACACATAGAAAACACCTGCAAAGGTGTCCAAAAGCTGACAAACTGCTCTGAAGACACTCTCTTTAAAAAAGCCGGCCGGCAAATTCAGCAGCGGCATACACCGGTACCCGACAATTTAGACAAGAAGGAATAGAGCATCACACATAGATTAGATAGATAGAAACATGTCAGTCACACATATAAGAAGCACAGTGACAGTGTTGGTTACTGCACTTGTCATTTAGTGTAAAGGATTTATTAAAAAAAATTTAGTGTTTTCATGCACCGTCTCTTTAAAAAAGCCGGCCGGCAATTCAGCATCTGTACCAGACAATTTAGAACAGAAAGAATAGAGAATCACACATAGATTAGATAGATAGAAACATGTCAGTCACATATATATGAAGTACAGTGACAGTGTTGCTTACTGTACTTGTCATTTAGTGTAAAGGATTTATTTAAAAAAATAATAGTGTTTTCATGCACTGTCTCTTTAAAAAAGCCGGCCGGCAATTCAGCAGCGATACCCGACAATTTAGAACAGAAAGATAGAGCATCACACATAGATTAGATAGATAGAAACATGTCAGTCACATTTATAATAAGTACAGTGACAGTGTTGGTTACTGTACTTGTCATTTAGTGTTAAAATAAAGGATTTATTAAAATAAAAATTGGCGTGGGATCCCCCATAATTTTAGGCTCTAGCGGAGGTTAAGCAGACGGCTGGGGCAGATGTTTGAAGCCTCGGAAGGGGGTAATACCCATGGAGCTTCCCAGGCTACTAATATCAGCCCCCAGCTAAATACCTAGCCTTTACTAGCTATTAAAATGGGGGACCCCCCCAAAAAAATGACGTGGGGTCCCCCCATTTTAATAGCTAGCAAAGGCTAGGCAGACAGCTGGGGGCTGATATTAATAGCCCAGGAAGGGTGCCATGAATATTGGCCCCCTCCCAGGCTAGAAACACCAGCCGTCAGCCGCCCCAGAAATGGCGCATCCATAGGATGCGCCAATTCTGGCACTTAGCCTCGCTCTTCCCACTGCCCTGTAGCGGTGGCAGTGGGGTAATAGGGCTGGGGTTGATGTCAGCTTATAATGCCAGCTGACATCAAGCCCAGGTTAGTAATGGAGAGGCGTCTATAAGACACCTCCATTACTAACCCCATAGTCAAAGTTAAAAAAAACACAAACACCCAGAATAAAGTCCTTTAATTGAAATAAACACACAATTCTTTATTGTTCTAAATTAAACCATACTTACCGTCACGCCCATTCCAGCTGAAGCCAACGATCTCCTGTAATAAAAATAAAATAATAAACCAACATCATCCTTACCTTTCCATGGTTCCCAGAACAGCTCCAGCTCTGCTACATCGAGATGACTGGCTGGACCGCAGCAGAACGCTGCCATCCAGCCTGTCATCCCGCGGACACTGAGAAGCGCAGGCATGCTTGCTCTCCTCACTGTCTCGCTGTGACGGCATCCAGATGAGCCGAGGTCATGTCCAATGAACTCGGCTCACCTCATGCACGTCACTGACAGCGTGGGAAAATTCTCACGCTGAAGCGCTGAGTGCAGGAGAATTTTCCCACGCTGTCAGTGAGGTGCATGAGGTGAGCTGAGTTCATTGGACATGAGCTCACCTCATGCACGTCACTGACAGCGTGGGAGAATTCTCCTGCACTCAGCACTTCAGCGTGAGAATTTTCCCACGCTGTCAGTGACGTGCATGAGGTGAGCCGAGTTCATTGGACATGACCTCGGCTCATCTGGATGCCGTCACAGCCTGACACTGAGGAGCACAAGCATGCCTGCGCTTCTCAGTGTCCGCGGGATGACAGGCTGGATGGCAGCGTTCTGCTGCGGTCCAGCCTGTCATCTCGATGTAGCAGAGCTGAAGCTGTCGTGGGAACCATGGAAAGGTAAGGATGAGGTTGGTTTATTATTTTTCTTTTATTGCAGGAGATCGTTGGCTTCAGCTGGAATGCGTGTGATGGTAAGTATGGTTTAATTTAGAACAATAAAGAATTGTGCGTTTATTTCAATTAAAGGACTTTATTCTGGGTGTTGTGTTTTTTTTAAATACTTTACTAGAAATTCATGGTGGTCATGTCTAATACTGGCGTGACCCCATGAATTTTGGGCTTGGGGCCAGCTGATAATACCAAGCTGGCCCTAACCCCTTTATTACCCAGTGAGCCACCGCACCAGGGCCCTGGATGAGTTGGGTACAGCGCCAGAAGAAGGCGTTTCTATGAACGTGCCATTTTCCGGGGTGGCTGCGGACTGCAATTTGCAGCGGGGGGGGCCAAGAAAGCTTGGGCCTCCCTGCGCTGCAGATTCCAGCCCCCAGCTGCCTAGTTGTACCTGGCTGGACACAAAAATAGGGCGAAGCCCCACGTATTTTTTTTTTAATTATTTCATGAAATTCATGAAATAATTAAGAAAAAAAGGCCTTCCCTATATTGTTGTGTCCGGCCAGGTACAAATAGTCAGCTGGTGTTTGGGGTCAGCCCGTTCCTGCCTGCTGTACCTGGCTGGACACAAATAAAGTGCGAAGCCCCACTTTAATTTTTTTTAATTATTTCATGAAATTCATGAAATAATTAAGAAAAAAAGGCCTTCCCTATATTGTTGTGTCCGGCCAGGTACAAATAGTCAGCTGGTGTTTGGGGTCAGCCCGTTCCTGCCTGCTGTACCTGGCTGGACACAAATAAAGTGCGAAGCCCCACTTTAATTTTTTTTAATTATTTCATGAAATTCATGAAATAATTAAGAAAAAAAGGTCTTCCCTATATTGTTGTGTCCGGTCAGGTACAAATAGTCAGCTGGTGTTTGGGGTCAGCCCGTTCCTGCCTGCTGTACCTGGCTGGACACAAATAAAGTGCGAAGCCCCACTTTAATTTTTTTTAATTATTTCATGAAATTCATGAAATAATTAAGAAAAAAAGGTCTTCCCTATATTGTTGTGTCCGGCCAGGTACAAATAGGCAGCTGGTGGTTGGGGGCAGCCCGTTCCTGCCTGCTGTACCTGGCTGGACACAAATATAGTGCGAAGCCCCACTTCAATTTTTTTAAATTATTTCAGGAAATTCATGAAATAATTAAAAAAAAATTGACGTGGGGCTTCGCACTATATTTGTGTCCAGTCAGGTGCAGCAGGCAGGAACGGGCTGCCCCCAACCACCAGCTGCCTATTTGTACCTGGCCGGACACAACAATATAGGGAAGCCCTTTTTTACCTAATTATTTCATGAAATAATTTAAAGAAAATTGACGTGGGGCTTCGCCCTGTTTTTGTGTCCAGCCAGATACAACTAGGCAGCTGGGGGCTGGAATCCGCAGCGCAGGGAGGCCCAAGCTTTCTGGGCCACCCCCGCTGCAAATTGCAGTCCACAGCCACCCCGGAAAATGGTGCGTTCATAGAAGCGCCATCTTCTGGCGCTGTACCCAACTCATCCAGGGCCCTGGTGCGGTGGCTCACTGGGTAATAAAGGGGTTAAGGCCAGCTTGGCATTATCAGCTGGCCCTAAGCCCGAAATTCATGGGGTCACGCCAATATTAGACATGACCACCATGAATTTCTAGTAAAGTATTTAAAAAAAACACAACACCCAGAAAAAAGTCCTTTAATTGAAATAAACACACAATTCTTTATTGCTCTAAATTAAACCATACTTACCATCACGCCCATTCCAGCTGAAGCCAACGATCTCCTGAAATAAAAGAAAAATAATAAAGCAACATCATCCTTACCTTTCCATGGTTCCCATGACAGCTTCAGCTCTGCTACATCGAGATGACAGGCTGGACCGCAGCAGAACGCTGCCATCCAGCCTGTCATCCCGCAGACACTGAGAAGCGCAGGCTTGCTTGCGCTCCACAGTGTCTCTCTGTGAGGGCATCCAGATGAGCCGAGTTAATGTCCAATGAACTCGGCTCACCTCATGCACGTCACTGACAGCGTGGGAAAATTCTCCTGCACTCAGCGCTTCAGCGTGGGAGAATTCTCACACTGAAGCACTGAGTGCAGGAGAATTCTCCCACGCTGTCAGTGACGTGCAGGAGGTGAGCTGAGTTCATTGGACATGAGCTCACCTTATGCACGTCACTGACAGCGTGGGAAAATTCTCCTGCACTCAGCGCTTCAGCGTGGGAGAATTCTCACGCTGAAGCGCTGAGTGCAGGAGAATTCTCCCACGCTGTCAGTGACGTGCAGGAGGTGAGCTGAGTTCATTGGACATGAGCTCACCTTATGCACGTCACTGACAGCGTGGGAGAATTCTCCTGCACTCACCGCTTCAGCGTGAGAATTTTCCCACGCTGTCAGTGACGTGCATGAGGTGAGCCGAGTTCATTGGACATGAACTCGGCTCTTCTGGATGCCGTCACAGAGAGACGCTGAGCAGCGCAAGCAAGCCTGCGCTTCTCAGTGTCTGCGGGATGACAGGCTGGATGGCAGCTTTCTGCTGCGGTCCAGCCTGTCATCTCAATGTAGCAGAGCTGAAGCTGTCGTGGGAACCATGGGAAGGTAAGGATTATGTTGCTTTATTATTTTTCTTTTATTGCAGGGGATCGTTGGCTTCAGCTGGAATGGGCGTGATTGTAAGTATGGTTTAATTTAGAACAATAAAGAATTGTGTCTTTATTTCAATTAAAGGACTTTATTCTGGGTGTTTGTGTTTTTTTTTAACTTTGACTATGGGGTTAGTAATGGGGGTGTCTCATAGACGCCTCTCCATTACTAACCTGGGCTTGATGTCAGCTGGCATTATAAGCTGACATCAACCCCCAGCCCTATTACCCCACTGCCACCGCTACAGGGCAGTGGGAAGAGCGAGGCTAAGTGCCAGAATTGGCGCATCCTATGGATGTGCCATTTCTGGGGCGGCTGACGGCTGGTGTTTCTAGCCTGGGAGGGGGCCAATATTCATGGCTCCCTTCCTGGGCTATTAATATCAGCCCCCAGCTGTCTGCCTAGCCTTTGCTAGCTATTAAAATAGGGGGGACCCCACGTCAATTTTTTGGGGGGTCCCCCATTTTAATAGCTAGTAAAGGCTAGGCATTCAGCTGGGGGCTGATATTAGTAGCCTGGGAAGCTCCGTGGGTATTACCCCTTCCCAGGCTTCAAACATCTGCCCCAGCCGTCTGCTTAACCTCCGCTAGAGACTAAAATTATGGGGGATCCCACGCCAATTTTTTTTTAAATAAATCCTTTATTTTAACACTAAATGACAAGTACAGTAAGCAACACTGTCACTGTACTTCATATATATGTGACTGACATGTTTCTATCTATCTAATCTAAGTGTGATGCTCTATTGCTTCCATTCTAAATTGTCGGGTACAGATGCTGAAATGCCGGCCGGCTTTTTTAAAGAGACAGTGCATGAAAACACTATTATTTTTTTTAATAAATCCTTTACACTAAATGGCAAGTACAGTAATCAACACTGTCAATGTACTTCTTATATATGTGACTGAAATGTTTCTATCTATCTAATCTATGTGTGATTCTCTATTCCTTCTATTCTAAATTGTCGGGTACCGCTGCTGAATTGCCGGCCGGCTTTTTTAAAGAGACGGTGCATGAAAACACTAATATTTTTTTTTATAAATCCTTTACACTAAATGACAAGTACAGTAATCAACACTGTCACTGTACTTCATATATATGTGACTGACATGTTTCTATCTATCTAATCTATGTGTGATGCTCTATTCTTTCGGTTCTAAATTGTCGGGTACCGGTGTATGCCGCTGATGAATTGCCGGCTTTTCATGTTTCACTGTGAGCACAGTTCCCATCGATTTGGGCAATCACTCTAATGCCACAACCACCATGGCTGTGGCATTACAGTGAGTGGCAGACAATCCCTGCATGATTGGTGCTCTAAATAGCGCCAGACATGCAGGACACGCTTTTGGTGCACGAACAGTTATCGAACATAACCTCGAACAGCCGAATTTTTTGCAAATCGTTCGGGTTCGTCGAACAACTCGAACACCGCCCAAAACAGCTCGAATTTGAGATTGGCGAACAGTTCTAGTCGAACACCGCTCATCTCTAGTGATGAAAATGTTCTGATGCACCCCCTGGGCCTTGGGACACCCGGAGCCGGACCCTTTTTGGTGGATGCTGGTGGTTGTAGTCTTCGTGGCGGCGACCCGGTTCCGTGGTTCAGGGCGGTCAAACCAGTGGCGGAACTATTTATGTGGTTTTGATGTTTAAATGTCCGACTACGCCACCCGTGGATTGCGGTCAGAGTGAACCGCCGCTGCAGGGCAGACCGCTGAGGCTGGTGTTGTGGGTGCAGCAGAGCGTAGCATAACTCCCCACGGGAGGAGTATAGCCTCAGGGCAGTGTATGCGGAGGATGGGGGTGATGGTGCAGGGCAGCAGCAGTAGCGACACGGAGTCAGTGTTGCAGTCCAGGGCCTTTACTCACAGTTCTTATTATCCAGATCACGTCTGCAGGTAACGGCTGCCCACGTCATACTGTGCTCACCAGGTGAGGGGCTCAGACAACTCCCAGATAACTTTGGAGCGCTTCACAGGACCCCCTTTGTGTGTCCTTTGTCTGGCCTTTCTTACCAACCCTTCTGTCCGGCTGCCTCGGGCCTCCTCTTGGTAAACTTGGCGTCAGTTTCCCTGACCCTATGTGGTGCCTTCCTAGCGGGTGTAGCGAGGGGCTGCGCCACATAAAATGTCACAGCCTCCGGTTTCTAGCTGAGGGTCGTTTCCTGCCTCCACTAGTTTCGGGGACCGGTCTCCCCCTTTGGCCTGACCCCTCCACGCAGGTGGATTCGGGCGTGCGGTGGCGACTCGCCCGTCCGCACCCCTGGTATCTCTTCATTCCTCGTTCCTGGAGCCTTCTCTGCTCCTCTTCCTTCCTTCTCCCTCTTCCAGGCCTGGGCCTCTGTTACTAGGCAAGCCTCCGGAGCAGAGCTCATGCAGAGCCCCTGCTCCCTACCGCTTCTGCTCAGACTTCTCTGCACTGAACTAAGATGGTGCCCACCTTTTATACTCCCTTCTCAATGCACCCAGGAACTGCTTCCTCCCTGCTCCTGCACTACAGGGTTCCCCTTCCTCAGTGTTCCCTCCCCCCACTCCAGCCAGGGACAGGGACTGTCGTGCCCATCTCAGAGGCATATTGGTTGTCCTGCCCCACGGCAATGTGGTGTAATGCATGCAGGTGTCGGGTCCTGATCCACACTCCATCCTTACCTGAGAGTGAGATATCACACCTCTGGGTGAGGTGCAATACCTCTGTAGCAACCGAGCCCTCAGAGTGCTACAGTTCCATTTATCTTCAGCCTAGGTGACGTATTGTGATACAGGGCCGTGATTTTGGCTATAAAAGGGTCCCCTAGACCCCTACCCCAAGCTTTTTAAGAGAATCATATATGGCGTGCCAGGAGACTCTATGGAATGCTTTCTCAGCATCCAACGAGAGTATCTAATTACAAATTTTTAACTGCATCTAGCCCAGGAAATACTTTGTGCCTAGTAGCAGTGTCTGCTAGTCAGCGGATTATCCCGGCTGTTAAGCAAGCTACACCACCTGTAGTTTGGACACTTAATTTTTTCAAAGGAAATGCTTCGGGACCACGGGATACTCAGTGAAGAGCATCAGGAGGCACCCCAAGGCATAGGGGCTGGGACTGGCAGTAGGATGCATTGCGGTGGATAGCCGAGCTTTATAAAAGCTTTTTAACTGCAGCAGCTTTATTGGACGCTACTGGAGCTGGAATTACGCGGCTGCTGGCATGAGACTTGCCCTCCAATAGATCCTTGTAAATGGATTTAAAGTGTATTCATTCAAATTAGAGAGACAATTTAAATTAAAAAGCTTAGAGCTGCCTCCACTACAGGGGGGCTCGCTCGACCCAACGGCAGACAGGCACCAGTATTGGGAGAGGGGGGCTGGCTGTCAGGGTTCACTGCGGCTCTGGCACAAACCCGGCGACATGGAGGTGGCACGGGCAGGAGCCGACTGAATGTGTCAGCTTCTCACTTTTTGGATTTTAGAAGGGCATGACATGCCTATATCTGTGTCTCCCCCTCCTTTTACTCCTCCACCTCTTTTCTTTTCGCATGACTATATGTACTTGTCACTTTTCCATGTGTTAGTTGTGTCTTCTGAGCAGTTTGTCAGCTTTTGGACACCTTTGAAGGTGTTTTCTATGTGTTTTTGTTTGCCTGCCATTGGTTTTAACGGTGTTCGAAGGTGTTCGACGAACACACGGGTGTTCAATGAACCGACCCGAACTTGAACACTACGGGGGTGGCTCAACACTAATCCCCAGTTCCGTTGATATTTTGGCTGCTGCTATTGTCATTTAGATTTTTGGATTTTTGTATTTAAATCTATCCTTTTCCTCCCCATTTTATTCCTTTTGAAAAGACGCGCACATGTGACATCTGCACATCAATGGCTATTCTAAGCTGAATGTTCCTGCTTTCATCAGATTGCAGCAACTATGCAGTTTGACCCTGGGCAAGTACTGGCATGGGAGACTGTCTGGGAATCCCTGGTTCCATTGACATTTTGGCTGCTGCTATTGTCATTTGGATTTTTGCTTTTAAAATCTAACCTTTCACTCCCCATTTTATTCCTTTTGAAAAGACGCGCACATGTGACATCTGCATGTCAGCAGCCATTCTAAGCTGAATGTGCCTGCTCTCGTCAGATTGCAGCCTCTTTGCGTTTGAGGCTGGGCATGTACCGGCATGGGAGACTGGCTGGGAATCCCGTATTCCGTCGACATTTTGGCTGCTGCTATTGTCATTTGGATTTTTGGATTTTGTTTTTAAAATCTAACCTTTCCCTCCTCATTTTATTCATTTTGAAAAGACGCGCACATGTGACCTTTGCACGTCAACGGCCATTCTAAGCAGAATGTGCCTGCCCTCATCGGATCGCTGCTGCTATGCAGCTTGAGGCTGGGCAAGTACCAGCATGGGAGACTGGCTGGGAATTCTTGGTTCCGTTGACATTTTGGCTGCTGCTATTGTCATTTGGATTTTTGTTTTTAAAATCTAACATTTCCCTCCCCATTTTATTCCTTTTGAAAAGACGCGCACATGTGACATCTGCACGTCAATGGCCATTCTTAGTTGAATGTGCCTTCTCTTGTCAGGTTGCAGCTGCTATGAAGCTTGAGGATGGGAAAGTACAGGCATGGGAGACTGGCTGGGAATCCTCAGTTCTGTTGACATTTTGGCTGCTGCTATTGTCATTTGGATTTTTGGATTAATGTTTTTAAAATCTAACATTTCCCTCCCCATTTTATTACTTTTGAAAAGACACGCACATGTGACATCTACCCATCAATGGCCTTTCAAAGCTGAATGTGCCTGCTCTTTGTCAGACTGCATCTGCTACACAGCTTGAGGCCAGGCAAGTACTGCCATGGGAGACTGGCTGGGAATCTCTGATTCCATTAACATTTTTGCTGCTGCTATTGTCATTTCGATTTTTGGTTTTAAAATCTAACCTTTCCCTCCCCATTTTATTCCTTTTGAAAAGACGCGCACATGTGCCATCGCTATGTCAACGGTCAATCGAAGCCGAATGTGCCTTCCCTCATCAGATCGCTGCAGCTACGCAGCTTGAGGTCGGGCAAGTACCAGAAAGGGAAACAGGCTGAGAAACCCTGTTTCCGCTGACATTTTGGCTGCTGCTATTTTCATTTGCATTTTTGGATTTTTGTTTTTAAAATCTAACATTCCCTCCCCATTTTATTCCTTTTGAAAAGACGCTCACATGTGCCATTTACACGTCAACAGCCATTCCAAGCTGAGTGTGTCTGCCCTTGTCAGATTGCATCCGCTACGCCGATTGAGGCTGGGCAAGTGCTGGCATGGGAGACTGGATGGGAATGCCCAGTTGTGTTGACATTTTGGCTGCTGCTAATGTCATTTGGATTTTTGTTTTTAAAATCTAACCTTTCCCTCCCCATTTTATTCCTTTTGAAGAGACGCGCCCATGTGACATCAGCCCATCAACAGCCATTCTAAGCTGGATGTGCCTTCCCTTGTCAGATTGCAGCTGCTATGCAACTTAAGGCTGGGCTAGTACTGGCATGGGAAACTGGCTGGGAATCACTGGTTCTGTTGACATTTTGGTTGCTGCTATTGTCATTTGGATTTTTGTTTTTAAAATCTAACCTTTCCCTCCCCATTTTATTCCTTTTTAAAAGACTCGCACATTTGACATCTACTCGTCAAAGGCCATTCAAAGCCAAATGTGCTTTCCCTCGTCTGATCAAAGCAGCTGTGCAGCTTGAGACTGGGCTAGTCTGGCATGGGAGACTGGATGGGAATCCTCGGTTCTGTTGAAATTTTGGCTGCTGATATTGTCATTTGGATTTTTGGATTTTTGTTTTTAAAATCTAATCTTTCCCTCCCCATTTTATTCCTTTTGAAAAGACGTGCACAAGAGACATCTGCACGTCAAAGACCATTCTAAGCTGAGTGTGCCTGCCCTCGTCAGATCACAGATCCTACGCAGCTTGAGGCCAGGCAAGTACCAGCATTGGAGACTGGCTGTGAATCCCTGGTACCATTAACATTTTGGCTGCTGCTATTGTCATTTGGATTTTTGTTTTTAAAATCTAACTTTTACCTAACCATTTCATTCCTTTTGAAAAGACACACACATGTGACAGCTGCACATCAAAGGCCATTCTAAGCTGAATGTGCCTTCCCTTGTTAGATTGCAGCAGCTATGCAGCTTGAGGCTGGGCAAGTACTGTTATGGGAGACTTGATGGGAATCCCCAGTTCTATTGACATTTTGGCATCTGCTATTGTCATTTGGATTTTAGGATTATTGTTTTTAAAATCTAACGTTTCCCTCCCCATTTTATTCCTTTTGAAAAGACGAGCACATGTGGCATCTGTATGTTGACGGCCCTTCTAAGATGAATTCATGCCATCGTCAGATCGCAGCTGCTATGCAGCTTGAGACTGGCTGGGAATCCCCGTTTCCATTAACATTTTGGCTGCTGCTATTGTCATTTGGATTTTTGTTTTTAAAATCTAACCTTTCCCTCCCCATTTTATTCATTTTGAAAAGACGCGCACATGTGACATTTGCACGTCAACAGCAATTCTAAGCTGAATATGCCAGCCCTCGTCAGATTGCTGCCGCTACACAGCTTGAGGCCAGGCAAGAACAGGCATGGGAGCCTTGCGGGGAATCCCCAGTTCCGTTGACATTTTGGCTGCTGCTATTGTCATTTGGATTTTTGTTTTTAAAATCTTACCTTTCCCTCCATATTTTATTCCTTTTGAAATGACGTGCACATGTGACCTCAGCATGTCAACGGCCAATTTAAGCTGAGTTTGCCTGCCTCTTGTCCAATCGCTGCAGCTAGGCAGCTTGAGGCTGGGCAAATACCAGTGTGGGAGACTGGCTGGAAATCCCTGTTTCCATTGACATTATTGCTGCTGCTATTGTCATTTGGATTTTTGTTTTTAAAATATAACCTTACCCTCCCCATTTTATTCCTTTTGAAAAGACGCGCACATGTGACTTCTGCACGTTAATGGCCAATCTAAGCTGAATTTGCCTGCCTCTTGTCAAATCGCTGCAGCTAGGCAGCTTGAGGCCGGGCAAATACCAGCGTGGGAGACTGGCTGGGAATCCCTGGTTCCGTTGACATTTTGGCTGCTGCTATTGTCATTTGGATTTTTGGATTTTTGTTTTTAAAATCTAACCTTTCCCTCCCCATTTTATTCCTTTTGAAAAGACGCGCACATGTGACATCTGCAAGTCACCGGCCATTCTAAGCTGGATATGCCTTCCCTCATCAGATCGCAACTGCTACGCAGCTTGAGGCTGGGCAAGTACTGGCATGGAAGACTGGCTGGGAATCCTCTGTTCTGTTGACATTTCGGCTGCTGCTATTGTCATTTGGATTTTTGTTTTTAAAATTTAACCTTTCCCTCCCCATTTTATTCCTTTTGAAAAGACGCGCACATGTGACATCTGTACGTCAATAGTCATTCTAAGCTGAATGTGCCTACCCTCATCTGATTGCAGTTGCTACGCAGTGTGAGGCCAGGCATGTACCAGCATGTGAGACTGGCTGGGAATTCCCGTTTCCGTAGACATTTTGGCTGCTGTTATTGTCATTTGGATTTTTGGATTTTTGTTTTTAAATATTACCTTTCCCTCCCCATTTTATTCCTTTTGAAAAGACGTGCACATGTGAAATCTTCACGTCAATGGCCATTCTAAGCTGAATGCGCCTGCCCTCATCTTATCGCAGCCGCTATGCAGCTTGATGCTGGGCAAATACCACCATGGGAGACAGGCTGGGAATCCCCAGTTCAGATGACATTTTGGCTGCTGCTATTGTCATTTGGATTTTTGGATTTTTGTTTTTAAATCTTACCTTTCCCTCCCCATTTTATTGCTTTTGAAAAGACGCGTACATGTCTCTTCAGCATGTCAACAGCTATTATAAGCTGAATGTGGCTCCCCTTGTCAGATTGCAGCTGCTATGCAGCTTGAGGCCGGGCAAGTACCGGCATGGATGACTGGTTGGGAATCCCCAATTCCATTGACAATTTGGATGCTGCCATTGTTATTTGGATTTTTGTTTTTAAAATCTTACCTTTCCCTCCGCATTTTATTCCTTTTGAAAAGACGTGCACATTTGACATAAGCATTTCAACGGCCATTCTAAGCTGAATGTGGCTGCCCTCGTCAGATCACAGCCGCTACACTGCTTGAGGCCGGGCAAGTACCAGCATGGAAGACTAGCTGGGAATCTCCGGTTCCGTTGACATTTTGGCCGCTGCTTTTGTCATTTGGATATTTGTTTTTAAAATCTAACCTTTCCCTCCTCATTTTATTCCTTTTGAAAAGACACCCACATGTAATATCTGCACGTCAATGGCCTTTCTAATCTGAATGTGCCTTTCTTCATCAAATCACAGCCGCTACACAGCTTGAGGCCAGGCAAGTACCAGCATGGGAGACTGGCTGGGAATCTCCGGTTCCATTGACATTTTGGCTGCTGCTATTGTCATTTGGATTTTTGGAATTTTGTTTTTAAAATCTAACCTTTTACTCCCCATTTTATTCCTTTTGAAAAGACGCGCACATGTAACATCTCCATGTCAACGGCCATTCTAAGCTGAATGTGCCTTTCCTCATCAGATTGCAGCTGCTACGCAGCTTATGGCCAGGCAAGTACCTTCATGGGAGACTGGCTGGGTGTCCCTGGTTCCGTTGGCATTTTGGCTGCTGCTATTGTCATTTGGATTTTTGTTTTTAAAATCTTTCCTTTCCCTCCCCATTTTATTCCTTTTGAAAAGACGCTCACATGTGACATTTACACGTCAACGGCCATTCCAAGCTGAGTGTGTCTGCCCTTGTCAGATTGCATCCGCTACGCCGATTGAGGCTGGGCAAGTGCTGGCATGGGAGACTGGATGGGAATGCCCGGTTGTGTTGACAGTATGGCTGCTGCTATACTCATTTGGATTTTTGTTTTTAAAATCGAACCTTTCCCTCCCCATTTTTTGCCTTTTGAAAAGACACGCACATGTGACTTCAGCACATCAGCAGCCAATCTAAGCTGATTGTGACTTCCCTTGTCAGAATGCAGCTGTTACGCAGCTTGAGGTTGGACAGGTACATGCATGGGAGACTGGCTGGGAATCCCTGGTTTCATTAATATTTTGGCTGCTGCTAATGTCATTTGGATTTTTGTTTTTAAAATCTAACCTTTCTCTCCCCATTTTATTCCTTTTGAAGAGACGCGCCCATGTGACATCAGCCCGTCAACAGCCATTCTAAGCTGGATGTGCCTTCCCTCGTCAGATTGCAGCTGCTATGCAACTTAAGGCTGGGCAAGTACTGGCTTGGGAGACTGGCTGGGAATCCCTGGTTCCGTTCACTTTCTGGTTGCTGCTATTGTCATTTGGATTTTTGTTTTTAAAATCTAACCTTTCCCTCCCCATTTTATTCCTTTTAAAAAGACGCGCACATGTGACATCTGTATGTCAACTGCCATTCTAAGCTTAATGAGCCTGCCCTCATCAGATCGCAGCCGCTACGCAGCTTGAGGCCTGCCAGGTACAGGTATCGGAGACTGGCTGAGAATCCCTGGTTCCGTTGACGTTTAGGCTGCTGCTATTGTCATTTGGATTTTTGTTTTTAAAATCTAGCCTTTCCCTCCCCATTTTATTACTTTTGAAAAGACGCGCACATGTGACATTTGTTCGTTAACAGCCATTCTAAGCTGAATGTTCCTGCACTCGTCAGATTGCAGCCACTACACAGCTTGAGGCCAGGCAGTTTCAGGCATGGGAGACCAGCTGGGAATCTCCGCTTCTGTTGACTTTTTGGCTGCTACTATTGTCATTTAGATTTTTGTTTTTAAAATTTATCCTTTCCCTCCCCATTTTATTCCGTTTGAAAAGATGCGCACATGCTATATCTGCACGTCAATGGCCATTCAAAGCTTAATGTGCCTGTCCTCGTCAGATCGCAGCCCCTATGCAGCTTGAGGCCTGGCAAGTACCTGCATGGGAGATTGTCTGTGAATCCCTGGTTCTGTTGAAATTTTGGCTGCTGCTATTGTCATTTGGATTTTTGGATTTTTGTTTTTAAAATCTAACCTTTCCCTCCCCATTTTATTCCGTTTGAAAAGACGCACACATGTGACAGCTGCATGTCAACGGCCATTCTAAGCTGAATGTGCCTGCCCTCGTCAGATCGCAGCTGCTATGCAGCTTGAGGCTTGGCAAGTTCTGGCATGGGAGACTGGCTGTGAATCCGCGGTTCCATTGACATTTTGGCTGCTGCTATTGTCATTTGGATTTTTGTTTTTAAAATCTAACTTTTCCCTCCACATTTTATTCCTTTTGAAAAGACGTGCACATGCGACATCCTCTCGTCAATGGCCATTCTAAGCTAAATGTGCCTGCTCTCATGAGATAGCAGCTGCTATGCAGCTTGAGGCTTGGCAAGTTCTGGCATGGCAGACTGGCTGTGAATCCAGTTTCCATTGACATTTTGGCTGCTGTTATTGTCATTTGGATTTTTGCTTTTAAAATCTAACCTTTCCCTCCCCATTTTATTCATTTTGAAAAGACGCGCACATGTGACATCAGCACGTCAATGGCCATTCTAAGCTGAATGTGCCTGCTCTCATCAGATCGCAGCTGCTATGCAGCTTGAGGCTGGGCAAGTACCATCATGGGAGACTGGCTGAGAATTCCTTGTTCTGTTGGCATTTTGGCTGCTGCTATTGTCATTTGGATTTCTGGATTTTTGTTTTTAAAATCTAACCTTTCCCTCCCCATTTTATTCCTTTTGAAAAGACGTGCACATGAGACAACTGTAAATCAACGGCCATTCTAAGCTGAATGTGCTTACCCTCGTCAGATCGTAGCCGCTAAGCAGCTTGAGGCTGGGCAAGTACTGGCATGGGAGACTGGCTGGGAATCCTTATTTCCATTGACATTTCGGCTGCTGCTACTGTCATTTGGATTTTTGATTTTAAAAATCTAACTTTTCCCTCCCCATTTTATTCCTTTTGAAAAGACGTGCAAATGTAACATTTGCATGTCAATGGCCATTCAAAGCTGAATGTGCCTGCCTTTGTCAGGTCACAACCACTATGCAGCTTGAGCCTGGGCAAGTCCCAGCATGGGAGACTGGCTGGGAATCCCCTCTTCCATTGACATTTTGGCTGCTGCTGTTGTTATTTGGATCTTTGCCTTTAAAATCTAACTTTTCCCTCCCCATTTTATTCGTTTTGAAAAGACGCGCACATGGACCATTTGCTCGTCATCGGACATTCTAAGCTGAATGTGCTAACCTTCGTCAGATCGCAGATGCTATGCAGCTTGGGGTTGGGCAAGTACTGGCATGGGAGACTGGCTGGGAATTCCGAGTTCCATTGACATTCTCGCTTCTGCTATTGTTATTTGGATTTTTGTTTTTAAAATCTAACCTTTACCTCCCCATTTTATTCCTTTTGAAAAGACGCGCACATGTGACATCTGCATGTTAATGGCCATACAAAGCTGAATGTGCCTTCCCTTGTCTGATCACAGCTGCTACACAGCTTGAGGTTGGGCATGTACTGGAAAGGGAGACTCTCTGTGAATCCCCACTTCTGTTGAAACTTTGGCTGCTGCTATTGTCATTTGGATTTTTGTTTTTAAAATCTAACCTTTACCTCCCCATTTTATTCCTTTTGAAAAGACGCGCACATGTGACATCTGCATGTTAATGGCCATACAAAGCTGAATGTGCCTTCCCTTGTCGGATCACAGCTGCTACACAGCTTGAGGTTGGGCATGTACTGGAAAGGGAGACTCTCTGTGAATCCCCACTTCTGTTGAAACTTTGGCTGCTGCTATTGTCATTTGGATTTTTGTTTTTAAAATCTAACCTTTCCCTCCCCATTTTATTCCTTTTGAAAAGACGCACATGACGCGCCCCCTGGGCCTGTGTCGTGCAGGGGAACCCGGAACCGGGTCTGTTGTAGAATGCTGGGGGTTATAGTCTCCGTATGGCGGTGACCCGGTCCGTGCCCAGGGTGGTCAAACCAGTGGCAGTCTTAATGTATAGCAAATGTCCGACTACGCCACCCGTGGATTGCGGTCAGTGGGGACCGCCGCTGCGCTGCCGACTGCTGAGGCTGATGTTGTTTGCGCAGCCGAGTATGGGATAACTCCCCACGGGAGAAGTATTGCCTCAGGGCAGCTAATGTGAGAGATGATGGGAGTGATGGTGTGAGGGTCCCAGTGCTAATGGTGCTGGTGCGGCAAGGAATCACTGAGACGTGAGGTGCAGTTCAGGGTCTTTACTGATGTTACAAGGCAGACTCTCCCGGGAGTACTGGCTAGTATAAGGGGCCTGGTCAGTCTGCGAGCAAGCAGGAGTTCCCCTGGCCAGGTGGAGTTGTAGGCCTCCCCGTTTATCTGCACTCTTCCTGGCTACCTTGCTGTCAGCGGTTACAAGTAGCCCACGTCCCTGAGTATACCGTGTGGTGCTCACCCGTATGGCTGGTGACTTGGGGCATTCTGTTAGCCTCTGCTCCTGAATGGCGGCGCTGGTCCCTTCTTTGTGACTGAACCTCCGGGTTTCTATGGCCATAGGACCTGGAATCCCCTGCCGGCTGGTTTCTGCTGCTGGGTATATATCAGTCCCCACAGCCTCAGACTCCTGTGTCCGGTTTTAGTAACTTCAGCCAGGGCGAGCTATATCTCTGCTCACAGCCCCTGGCCTTCTGCCTCTGCTCCTACAGAGCTCCTGATGTATCTTTTCCTGTGTCTGCAGCTTCACTCTAGGCTCTGACTGCTCTGCTTGTTCTGCAGGCTCTGTCTCTGTCTCACCTAATCCCGCCCCAGACCCAGTTTATAAGGGCAGATTCCTCCCCTCCCAGGTCTGGGCGGGCAGTGTTGCATGCTTAGGGCTCCTGACCAGAGAAACCTCCCACTTGCTCTCAGACATAATATCTCTATTACTGTGGCAACCAGACCCCTGGGGTGTCACATTACCCCCCTAGTAAATTTTAGTAGTCCGGGACTAAACACATTTTTAAAACATAATAACAGGGTATAACAATAATACAATAACATATTTACAAGAAGCCTTAGTTCTTTAAAGGTCACGGCGTGTCCGCAACCGGGTGTCCATATCACCCAAGGTGAAGCTTTAAGCGAAGTAGGGGACCTGTCCAAAGCAAACCCCTTGCGTTGTCCTTGGGCGTGGCTGCAAGGGTAGACTAACTACTTTGGGCCGCAAGGATGCCACGCCAGACAGGTTTTCTCTTCCGCGGCCGTCTTCGCAAGAGGCACCAAGGTGCAACTATCTACAAAACTGTTCCGGTTATCTAGCGTCCATAACCTGTTAGTCCATAAAAATCTGCAGGGCAACTGAGAAACATAATTAATAACAGGCAACAAACATAAACCATAAACAGTTAGCAGATAAATTCACAGTGCATTAGTTTAGATTCTCCAGCGAGCGGGCATCTGACCTCTAGTGACTCTAGTGGACCTACGGAGCTCACTAACTGGTTCTGCACTACAGGGTGTAGGAGGTGTTATGGGTAAGCTGGGCAGCTGTCTGTGCACTCTTTGGCTCACTAGGGGCACGGCAGGCTCACTACTAGCAGAGGGTTGATCCTCCTGTACTGCTGGTGTGGACTCTTCTGCCTCTTGGGCCGGCTGCTCTTCCAGCTCTACCGATTCCTCTGTAGGCACTTGAGGGGCTGGCTGGAGAAAGGTGAGGACGGGTACAACGACAGCGCCGTTTACTTGTGTCCAAGACCGGGGGAAGTCTCCGAGTATGGTACTGATCATTTCTCCCCTTTCCTCTGCGGGTTGAGGGTTTCCTTGATCTTCTTCAGGGCTTTGCAGCTGTTCGGGACACTTCTTCTGGTGGTCTCTGGAGACAATGACTGTGGTTTCTCCTCCATCCTTACTGATTAAGCAGATTTTTGGGTTCTCATGGCTTGATGGCAGTACGGTGTATGGGTCCTTCTCCCACTGGTCGTCCAATTTGTGGAGCCGCCTCTTCCTCTTCAAGACCTGCTCTCCAGCTACCAGAGGAACAGCGGGAGCATACTGGTTATAAGCCTTCTCTTGCATTTCTCTAGCTTGAGACAGACTTCGCTCGACGCTCTCCTGTACTTTCCGATACTGCTGCTGCCGTTCTGTATCCCAGTCTGCCTCTGGCAAGGTGTCCTCAGGCGTCAGGACTCCCATATCCAGGTCAATAGGCAGCTTACCAGGTCTTGCTCTCATTAGGTAAGCCAGGGTACAGTTGGTGGAACCTACAGGGATGTGGTTATACAGGTCCACCAGATCGGGCAGTTTCTCAGGCCACAGACTGCATTCTTCCAGGGGCAATGTTTTTAGCAGATCTATCACCACCTGGTTCATCTTCTCGCAGAGTCCATTGGTTTGAGTGTGATAGGGCGTTATTCTTATCTTCTTGAAGCCATACAGGTTGCAGAACTCCTGGAAGACCTCCGCTTCGAAGGCTGGTCCTTGGTCTGTCAACACTTGGTCCGGGTACCTGTGTGGATGGCAGAAGTGCTGCTGGAAGGCTCTAGCTGCTGTTTGAGCCGTTAAGTCCTTGACCGGGACCACCACCAGGAACCGGGAGTAATGATCTACGATTGTGAGGGCGTAGACATACCCAGATCTGCTTGGAGCCAGTTTCACATGGTCCAGGGCTACCAGTTCCAGTGGCTGTCTGGTGATGATGGGCTGCAGGGGAGTCTTCTGGCTGGCTCGGTCTTTTCTTCTCAGGTGGCACGGACCACAGTCTCTGCACCACCTCTCGATGGCTCCTCTCATGCCTACCCAGTAGAACCGTTCACGCAACAAGATCTCCAGCTTCTTCCATCCGAAATGCCCTGCTCCGTTGTGGTATGCCTCCAGAACCATAGCCGCGTCTCGTCTTGGGACTACTACCTGCCAGGTCAACTCATGTGTTCGAGAGTTAACCATTCTCCGGCACAGCTTCTCCCTGTAGAGGAACAGCTTACTTTTCTCCTTCCACAGTTGCTTGGTCTCCTCCGGAGCATCTGGGTCAAGATGGGCATCGGCCTGGGTCAGCATTTCCTTCACCAAATGGACTGCGGGATCACTGTCTTGCTTCTCCGCCCAGTTGTAGTGGGGCAAGGGAATGAACGTCACAGAGCGCCTGTCCTTCAACGGGTTGTTATCCGTGTACACGGTGAATTTGGAGAAGGCAAGGTAATGCTTGAAACGTTCGGTCACTGCCCACACTACTGCCAGGAACTCCAGCTTGAATGAGCTATAATTCTCAGGGTTCCTCTCCGTGGGCCGTAGCTTTCGGCTGGCGTAAGCGATTACCCGTTCTTTCCCTTGCTGGATCTGGGACAGTACGGCTCCTAGCCCGATGTTGCTTGCGTCCGTGTGGAGGATAAAGGGCTGGCTGTAGTCTGGATATGCCAGGATTTCATCCCCCGTGAGGGCCATCTTCAGCTGGCAGAAGGACTCCTCTTCCAGCTTTTCCCACCTAAAGGGCGGCTTCTGGTTTTTGGCTTTCCGAGATTGACCTATCAGGAGGTCTTGCATAGGGGCTGCCATTTTTGTGAAACCGGGAATGAATCTTCGGTAGTAGCCTACCAACCCGAGGAACTGCCGCACTTCCTTTATGCTGGAGGGTCTTGGCCAGTCCTTAATCACGGTGATCTTATCAGGGTCAGGAGCCACTCCGTCAGCACTCACCACGTGTCCCAGGTATTACACCTTTGGTTTCAGGACGTGACACTTGGAGGGTTTCACCTTTAGGCTGTAGTTTGCCAGAGCTTCGAACACTTCTGCCAGGTGTTTCAGGTGGTCCTCGTAGGTCTTGGAATAGACGATGACATAGTCGAGATATAACAGGACCGTCTCGAAGTTCCGGTGTCCCAGACAGCATTCCATCAACCGTTGGAAGGTTCCTGGTGCGTTGCAGAGCCCGAACGGCATACAGTTAAATTCGCTGAGACCCATCGGGGTGGTGAATGCGGTCTTCTCCCGGTCCGCCTCTGCTACAGGAACCTGCCAGTACCCGCTAGTGAGATCCAAAGTAGAGAAGAAGTTAGCAGATTTTAATGCAGCTAAGGACTCTTCTATCCTTGGTAGCGGGTACGCATCTTTGTGTGTGATACGGTTGACCTTCCTGTAGTCTACACACATTCTCATGGTGTTGTCTTTCTTTTTCACTAAGACTAGTGGAGCTGCCCAGGGGCTACAGCTGTCCCTGATTACCCCAGCCTCCTTCATGTCTCTAAGCATCCCCTTGGCGTGTTGGTAGTGTGCCGGGGGTACGGGTCGGTATCTCTCCTTTATGGGAGGATGGTCTCCCGTGGGGATGTGGTGTTCTACCCCCTTTACTCGCCCGAAGTCTAGCGGGTGTTTACTAAACACTCTCTCCTACTCTCCAACCACCCGATAGACTCCCTGTTTCTGGTGTGAGGGAGTGGAGTCAGTACCCAAATGTAGTTGCTGACACCAGTCCTCCATTAGTTTCTTAGAGCCGTTACCTTCCTCTGGTTGAGATGGAGGCAAGGGTTCCACGGCCTGTACAGAGTTCTGGTTAATGGTAAACAATTTGGCTAGCGTGGCATACCGGGGCAGGTGTACTTCTCTCTCCCCAATATTTATGATGCGAACGGGCACCTTACCATGGCGTACATCGATCACCCCCCGTGCTGTCAAAATGGTGGGCCTACTGTCTGAGTAGACGGGTTCTACCATTGCTTGGTAGTCTCTACCTCTTAGACCAATAGCTGCCCGGCACCAAATCATCATCTCACTTTTTGGGGGCATGGCAATAGGGAACGGGTCACACATTCTCACGCTACCTATCTCACCACCAGATAGTTCCACCTGTTGCCGCTTCATCAGTGCCCGGATCTCTTTTTGGAGCACACGCTGCTGGCCGGAACTGGCATTCTTGGCAACCTGCTGTAAAATGAGAATCACCTCTGCAAGACAATTTTCAATCACATTAGTTCCCAAGGTTATTCTAGGGTGACTCTCATGACGGTCTATGTCAACTATAATCAATCCTTGTGCCGCCAGTTCGACTTTACCGATCTTAATGGTCACCTCTTTGAATCCCACCTGTGGCACGGGCTGACCATTGCTGGCGATGATACTCAGGTCGTCATCTGGGTAGCGGGTTATGTCCGAGTCATTACAGTACTGTTTAAAGAGCACGTACGGGATGGTGGTCACCTGTGACCCAGTGTCTAGTAGGGCACTCATAGGAATGCCATCCAGCACCACAGGCAAGATTGGACGTCCCCCTACGTATTTATCACGCCAGTTTGATGGGCCTGATGGTCTTATGCTTGGGAGTTGGCCCTCTACCCCAGGTTGTGCCCGTTTAACCCCTTCAGGACCCAGCCTATTTTGACCCTAAAGACCTTGGCATTTTTGTCAATTCTGACCAGTGTCCCTGGAACTCTCTGGAACACTTCAACGGATCCTAGCGATTCTGAGACTGTTTTTTCGTGACATATTGGGCTTCATGTTAGTATTAAATTTAGGTCGATAATATTTGCGTTTATTTGTGAAAAAATCAAAAATATGGGAAAAATTTTGAAAATTTTGCAATTTTCAAATTTTGAATTTTTATTCTACTAAACCAGAGAGTGATGTGACACAAAATAGTTAATAAATAACATTTCCCACATGTCTACTTTACATCAGCACAATTTTGGAAAAAAAAAAAATTTTGGTAGGAAGTTTGAAGGGTTCAAAGATCATCAGCAATTTATCTTTTTTCCAGCAAAATTTACAAAACCATTTTTTTAGTGACCACATCACATTTGAAGTCCCTTTGAGGGGTCTTTATGACAGAAAACACCCAAAAGTGACACCATTCCAAAAACTGCACCCCTCAAGCTACTCAAAACTACATTCAAGAAGATTATTAACCCTTCAGGTGCATCACAGGAACTAAAGCCACATGGAAGAAAAAAATGAACATTTTTATTTTTCTAACAAAAATTTTCTTTTAGCCTAAATTTTTTAATTTTCACATGGGTAACAGGATAAAATGCATCCTAAAATTTGTTGGTGAATTTCTCCTTAGTACACTGATACCTCATATGTGGTCATAAACCACTGTTTGGGCACACGGCAGGGCTCAGAAGGGAAGGAGCGCCATTTTACTTTTTGAATGGAAAATTAGCTCCAAAAGTCAAATTGCGCTCCTTCTCTTCTGAGCCCTGCCATGCGCCCAAACAGTGGTTTATGACCACATATGAGGTATCAGTGTACTCAGGAGAAATTGACCAATACAATTTAGGATGCATTTTATCCTGTTACCCATGTGAAAATTAAAAAATTTAGGCTAAAAGAAAATTTTTGTGAAAAAAAAAGTACTTTTTTGTTTTCACAAATCATTTTGTGAAGCACCTGGGGGTTCCAAGTGCTCACTATGCATCTAGATAGGTGCCTTGGGGGGTCTAGTTTCCAAAATGGGGTTACTTGTGGGGGAGCTCCACTGTTTAGGCACATTAGGGGCTCTCCAAACGCAACATGGTGTCCGCTTACAATTTGAGCCGATTTTCCATTCATTTTGTTAGCGGACACCATGTCGCGTTTGGAGAGCCGCTGTGTGGCCAAACATTGGAGCTCCCCCACAAGTGACCCCATTTTGGAAACTAGACCCCCCAAGGCACCTATCTAGATGCATAGTGAGCACTTGAAACCCCCAGGTCCTTCACAAATTAATCCGTAAAAATAAAAAAGTGTTTTTTTTTCCACTTTTTCATTTTTATGAATCAATTTGTGAAGCACATGGGTGTTCCAAGTGCTCACTGTGCATCTAGATTGGTGCCTTGGGGGGTCTAGTTTCTAAAATGGGGTCACTTGTGGGGAAGCTCTAATGTTTGGCCACACAGCGGCTCTCCAAACGCAACATGGTATCCGCTAACAAATTGTCAGCTCAAATTGTTAGAAGACACCATGTTGCGTTTGGAGAGCCGCTGTGTGGCCAAACATTGGAGCTCCCCCACAAGTGACCCCATTTTGGAAACTAGACCCCCCACGGCACCTATCTAGATGCATAGTGAGCACTTGGAACCCCCAGGTCCTTCACAAATTAATCCGTAAAAATAAAAAAGTGTTTTTTTTCCACTTTTTCATTTTTATGAATCAATTTGTGAAGCACCTGGGGGTTCCAAGTGCTCACTATGCATCTAGATAGGTGCCTTGGGGGGTCTATTTTCAAAAATGGGGTCACTTGTGGGGGAGCTCCAATGTTTGGGCACACAGCGGCTCTCCAAAAGCAACATGGTGTCGGCTAACAAATTGTCGGCTCAAATTGTTAGAAGACACCATGTTGCGTTTGGAGAGCCGCTGTGTGCCCAAACATTGGAGCTTCCCCACAAGTGACCCCACTTTGAAACTAGACCCCCCAAGGCACCTATCTAGATGCATAGTGAGCACTTGGAACCCCCAGGTCCTTCACAAATTAATCCGTAAAAATAAAAAAGTGTTTTTTTTTCCACTTTTTCATTTTTATGAATCAATTTGTGAAGCACCTGGGGGTTCCAAGTGCTCACTATGCATCTAGATAGGTGCCTTGGGGGGTCTAGTTTCCAAAATGGGGTCACTTGTTGGGGAGCTCCAATGTTTGGGCACACAGGGACTCTCCAAACGCAACATGGTTCCAATTTGTTAGTGGACACCATTGTGTAGTGTATGTCAGGTTGGTGTGCGGTGTGGTATATTGTAGTGTATACACCACACACACACACACACACTACAACACACACACCAACCTGACATAGCCTCCTATGCTGACTACGCCCTAGACTGGGATCAGTGGGACGGGCGGGACATTTTGTGTGCTGTGTGCGTGTGTAAAAAAAAAAAATCGAAACTTTATTATAGTGTGAGTGTACGTGTGTGCGTGTGTGTGTGTGTGCTTGGTGTAACCTTCTGCAGTCACGTGTGGGGGCTGTCAGGCGTAGGGGGCTGTCAGGCGTAGGAGGCTGTCAGGCGTAGGGGGGGGCTGAAGAGATGGAGGAGCCAGCAGCTGCAGCAAGGGGGGTGATCACTGGGGCAGGAGCCGGCAGCAGCAAGGGGGGTGATCACTGGGGCAGGAACCGGCAGCAGCAAGGGGGGTGATCACTGGGGCAGGAGCCGGCAGCAGCAAGGGGGGTAGGAGGCCGGCAGCATCAGGGGGGTGATTACTGGGGCAGAAAGCGGTGCAGGAGCCAGCAGCAGGGGGGTGATCACTGGGATGGGGGGGTGCACACTGGGGATGGGGAGTGAATACTGGAGACAGGTGGGGGTGAACACTGGGGACAGGGGGGGTGAACACTGGGGACAGGGGGGGGTGAACACTGGGGGGTGAACACTGGGGACAGGGGGGGTGAACACTGGGGGGAGGGGTGATTATTGGGAGGTGGGGGGTGATATCACTGGGACTGGGGGATGGTGGGCTTGATCACAGGAGCAGGGCATTTACACTGAGCCTGCTGCTGCTGTGATCACAGTCCACCGGCTGTCAGAAGGAGAGCAGCAGCCGGTGGATGAAGACGTGGGAGAGGGAGCAGAGGGAGCGGAGGTCGGGGTGCAGGTATGAAAGTGGAGGGGGGGTGGAGGGGGGGGCAGGGTGGAGTGGAGGGGGGGTCGGGGGGGAGCGGGGGCAATACTACCTGATGCAGATCAGCGGCGGCAGCAGGCGATCAGCGGCGGCAGAAGCGATCCACGAGCTCAGCAGCAGAGGGTCCACGGGGGGGCAGCAGCAGAGGGTCCACAGGGGGCAGCAGCAGAGGGTCCACAACGGCCGGCACACGATCCATGGATGGGCAGTTGCGGCCATCATTAAAAACTCCCTCCACATCTGATTGGGGCTAGTATCCATGTGACGCTAGCCCCCCAATCAGATCTGGGGGGAGGGGGGGGCAGAGGTGACACTCCCCCCAGCCAATGGCTGATGCTGTAAGCATCAGGCCATGCCCAGATTTAAATATTACTCCAATTTTCATTGGTGAAATATTTAATTCATACCGATTGGCAGTTTCATTAAAAGTGAAAATGAAACAGCCAATCGGAGGGGTCCCAAGCACGGGGGGGTTAATCCACCCCCCGGGGGGTCGACTTCAGGATGTCCAGTTGCAGTAGCAACTGTGAAACCTGAGCGACCCCACTCGCAGGCGCTGCAGGGGCTCTTTCCCTCCATGTCACAGACGCTGTGACATGGGTCGGGAAAGAACTGTTTTCCATGTCACAAACGGTGTGACATGGGTCGGGAAGGGGTTAAATGACAGTACCTTGCCACATGTCCGGGTTGATTGCAGCGGCGGCAGATGGGTCGTCCGTCCTCGTTGTATCTGTCGCTGGGTCTTCCTCTGGCCCGTGGGGTCCTCCTCAGTCGGTGCCACGGGACGTCCTCCGGTCCGGATTCCAGCTGGATCTTTCCTGGAGAAGAGACCTGTAAAGACTGCACAGTTCTGGTTAGCGCGGCAACGCTCTTAGTCAGCTCTTGGACATGATGGTGCAGGTCTGTTGCTGGGTTATTGTTCAAAGCCTGCGCATCAGCTCCCACAGGCCCTGCAGACAAGGGCGCCGTCTCCTGGTGGTAAGTGATAGCAGGGCGCCTGTGGGTCACAGCACCATCTGGTGCCGGTTCTCGGAGCACCCGGATGGCTCTGTCCTTGAACTGTGCAAAGTCCAGGTCAGGGTCCTGTAAGGCCATTGACCGCAACTGGGTTCGGTGGGCATTGCACAGTAGACCCTCAATAAATTGTTCAGTCAACAGCTTATCTTCATTTCCCACGCTGCCAGGGTCTGCCTGCTTAATGGCTCTCAGGGCCTCTTGTAGGTTTAGAGCATAGTCTCTTATACTCTCATGTGCCCGCTGTTTAAACCAGTAAAATCTGAGCTTTATTTCGGCTGAGGTGCGGGTATCAAATGTGTCTTTCAGCCGGGCTAGTATTTCTCTGACAGTCCTCTTCCTCCCAGGTGGCCAGGACTTTACCTCCCTTTGGGCTGCCCCGATTAATTGGGCCACCAGGATGCTCACTTTTTGCTCTTCTGTGAGGGGGTGCACCTGGAAGAGGCTATCCAGTCTTTCTCTAAAGTCATTTAGAGTATGTGACTCCCCTGAGTACTGGGGTAGCCAGGTTGCCCCCGGGATATAGGGCATGGTGAATGGCATGACTGCTGCAGCGGTTGCGCTGGCGGTGGCTGTGGCAGTGGAGCTCCCCTCGGTGTCCGGCATCCTCCTCCCCCCTAGTGGACCGTGGCCTACCTTGCGATGCTCTTCTTCCGTAGGCCGCGGCTCCGCAGTCGATCGTCGGGGTTGAGGACCTGGCGTCGCGCTCCGATGACGTCAGCGTCGCTCTTCCTCCCTTCCAGGACCTTGCGCAGCGTCAGAGCGTGGGGCGGAGCTTCGGATCTCGCGCGCTTTCGGCGTCCACGCCCCTCTTCTTCCCGTGCGGCGTCCCGAAGATGGCGTCCGAAGGCGGGAAGCAGCTGCGGATGGCGGGAAGAAGGCAGAAGACGGTGGGAAACGGTCCAAGATGGCGTCTGATGGCGGGAATCGGCTCCGGATGGTGGGAAACGACTCCGGACGGCGGAAAACTTCACCACAGGTAAGTATAAAAGTCTCTTTTTCAGGCACGCAGTACCCGGTGGTTGCGGGCAAGAAATCCTGCCGACTACGCCAAAGTTGACGCGCCCCCTGGGCCTGTGTTGTGCAGGGGAATCCGGAACCGGGCCTGTTGTAGAATTCTGGGGGTTGTAGTCTCCGTGTGGTGGTGACCCGGTCCGTGCCCAGGGTGGTCAAACCAGTGGCAGTCTTAATGTATAGGAAATGTCCGACTACGCCACCCGTGGATTGCGGTCAGGTGGGACCGCCGCTGCGCTGCCGACCGCTGAGGCTGATGTTGTTTGCGCAGCCGAGTATGGGATAACTCCCCACGGGAGAAGTATTGCCTCAGGGCAGCTAATGTGAGAGATGATGGGAGTGATGGTGTGAGGGTCCCAGTGCTAATGGTGCTGGTGCGGCAAGGAATCACAGAGACGTGAGGTGCAGTTCAGGGTCTTTACTGATGGTACAAGGCAGACCCTCCCGGGAGTACAGGCTAGTATAAGGGGCCTGGTCAGTCTGCGAGCAAGCAGGAGTTCCCCTGGCCAGGTGGAGTTGTAGGCCTCCCCGTTTATCTGCACTCTTCCTGGCTACCTTGCTGTCAGCGGTTACAAGTAGCCCACGTCCCTGAGTATACCGTGTGGTGCTCACCCGTATGGCTGGTGACTTGGGGCCTTCTGTTAGCCTCCGCTCCTGGATGGCGGCGCTGGACTTCTGGACTTCACACGAATCACCCGATCGCAGACCCACAAATGGTGGTAAATATCTCTTCCAAAACTCTCAGCGTTGCACAAACATCAGTTTTACAAAAGGGACTCTCTTTCTGCCCCACATACAAATACAACACTTTTAAACTAGATATGGAACTACAACGCTATTACCGTACCCTACGCTTGAAAACCCATTTTGCTAATAATCCTTTCAGCATCACCCCTCCAGAATCCATGGCCGACATCACAGCCCAAGACTTAGGTCTCCGCTCTAAGAGCAAATATAGGCCTCCTTGAGGCACACATCCACTGGAAACCTTTATAGGATTCGTGGATGGGGCGTTTCAACAATTACGCTCCAATATCGACTAGGGAAGGGCACATTATCAGACCAATCTCTCTCCCCTTGATCGACAGGCCCTACGGAGTCTGCAAGAGGACAAAGATTTGATTATAAAGCCAGCTGACAAAGGTGGAGCGATAGTAGTCATGAACAAGTGCGATTACATCTCGGAAATTTTGAGACAACTTAGTGATGAGTCCACATACCGTAAACTCTCTACGGACCCGACTACAAAAACACAGACACTCATCATTTCGACACTACAACGGTTTTTAACAGCCAAGGTGATTGACTTGAAAACGTACGAGTATTTAATTAATCCACATCCAATCATACCGGTATTTTATGTCCTACCCAAAATCCACAAAAGTCTCACCCAACCTCCTGGGCGCCCCATAGTGGCCTCCACGGATTCTATTTTATCACCCCTTGCAATTTTCTTAGAAAAGATTCTTACACCACTTACCCAAAAAAGTCCATCTTATCTATTAGACACAGGGGCCTTTTTAGAGACTATGAAAGCACTCAAACAAGTTCCTCCAGAAGCCATCTTAGTGTCCCTAGATGTCACAAGTCTCTATACATCGATTCCCCATGACCGGGGTATCCAAGCGGTTGAACAAATGCTGAAGGACTCAAACACCAATCCATCGATTATAGATCTAGCCGTAGAACTACTAACAATAGTTCTTACACACAATTACTTCCTCTTTCAGGATACATTTTACGTGCAGACCAAGGGGACCGCAATGGGATCAAATGTAGCCCCCCCTTACGCAAACTGTTACATGTCTACTTTTGAGACACAGTTTGTATACAAGAATCAACTGTTCCAAGAGCATTCCATTTTATGGAAGCGTTACATAGACGACATCTTTTGCATCTGGACAGGTTCCCAGGACACCTTAGATGAATTCTGCAGGTCCCTCAACACCGCCTGCCCTGGTCTACATTTCACTCTGAACTATCACCCACACCAGATCAACTTCCTAGATACTTTAGTCATCAAAGATGGCTAAGGACTATTAACCACTGACATCTACAGGAAACCCACAGATCGCAACACATTACTACATTTTTCAAGCAACCACCCAGCCCCTATGAAACATGCTATCCCCAAATCGCAATTTCAGAGGGTTGAACGCATTGTGTCCGATACAACATTACGCAAAGTCAGATTACAAGAAATGACACGGAAATTTGAAGAAAGAGGATACCCTCAGTATCTTCTACGTGAATCACAGGACAGCCGCACACAACCACGACCAGACACATCTGATTTCATTCCATTTGTCCACACATATCACCCCCTAGCTTACACTATACACCGTACGATACGGAAACATTGGAATATTCTCCAAACAGGTTACCCGACCATCAAATCCTTTCATCAACCCTTCTTACCGTGCTTCAAAAGAGCACCAAACATCAGAGACTCATTAGTCCGAGCTGACATAAGGACAACGTCCCTTGGTTCCCGCCAAAGATTTCTACAAACTCCTAAGAAAGGAACCTTCCCATGTCTCCATTGCCATCAGTGCCATAACATCCTTAGAGGCGATACTATTCATCATCCACAAACAGGCAGAAAATATACAATTAAGGATTACTACACCTGTGATACAAATTTTGTCGTATACCTAGTTAAGTGCCCTTGCAGCCTTGTCTACGTTGGGGAAACGACCCAACCCATTAAAGATAGAATCTCGAAGCACAAATCTACCATCAGATGCAAAAATTTACTTCTACCTCTCCCCCAACACTTCACGGCAGCAGGACACAATGTGTCCCAATTGCGGTTTCAAGTTATAGAGCAAATTAAACCACCCCGTCGTGGGGGTAATCGAATCCAGACCCTCAAGCAGAGAGAGGCATTCTGGATTCATGAACTGCAGTCCCTTCATCCCAAAGGACTTAACAAGGACTATGATCTGCACTCATTCATCTAAACCTACCTGGTCCCAATCCGTCCCAATAGGGACCTAGGTTTATTTATATGTTTATACTTTTTACTTTACAAGGAGTTAACACCCGCAATCCGATATTCATTTGCCATTTATTAATAGGGACCAAGATTCATGTATGCTTATCTATAATGTGGCGATTGGCTGTATAAGGGTATCATCGCAGTATTCCTGTGTGTTTTACTGCACTGTGTCTTATAACTCGATTTAACATTGTATTTCATATTTCAGATGAAGGATCCATACCCATCCTCATTCTCCTATATCCCTCCTGCACTCTGCAACCCCTTCTCTCGATGGTGGAACGCTCCTTGCCATTCTTTTCCGGCAGTGGAACACATCACTTCGATACAGAAACCACTTCCTGGTCCCTGGAACGCACCTACACGTCGGCTGACACGCACGCACGTGCGCATGCGCGGCGCCGGACCAATCAGATGCCGGCACTCCCTTTTTCGCGTCACTTCCTGTGACGTCACCGCATCGAGCGCTAATTACCAGCACATTCAAACTTCCTCATTGGCTGGCAGCCAAACCCTCCTCTCCTCTAATAATATTTGTAGCCAGTCTCCAAGTCGTGCCCACTGCTCACATCCAGCAGTGGATACCGCGATCGATGCAGCACCTCTCCTATACTTCATGGCACAAACGGTATGTCTACCTCCCTTATAGTCCTCACCCCATTATAGCCCCATATATCCTTCCATTACCTCATAGTATGCACTTTCTCCATAGGAATCCCTGTATTGGGTCCCATCTCCTTCTCTTTTCCTGCTCCCATCCCAGTAACTTGGTAGGTTGCCCCCTTTTTTTGCTTCACTGTTGGACAAAAGGTTACATAGACACATAGACCTTTATTTATATGTTTTGTATACATAATCTGTGACTTTATAATCACTATAATGTTTGTATTCTATATCTGTTCATTTTGTTTACATGCAGTACACTGATGAAGGTCTTGTCGACCGAAACGTCTTTAGTGTGGACTACAAATAAAAGTATCTTATTATACCATTTGGTGTGCTGAGGTTATCGCGACATTTCAAGGCTTTGGACCCAACTCATGCACCCAGGTCCAGTAGTGCTGCGTTTTTTTCTAAATGGTCCCTTCTTTATGACTGAGCCTGCGGGCTTCTATGGCCAGAGGACCTGGAATCCCCTGCCGGCTGGTTTCTGCTGCTGGGTATATATCAGTCCCCACAGCCTCGGACTCCTGTGTCCGGTTTTAGTAACTTCAGCTAGGGCGAGCTATATCTTTGCTCACAGCCCCTGGCATTCTGCCTCTGCTCCTACAGAGCTTCTGATGTATATTTTCCTGTGTCTGCAGCTTCACTCTAGGCTCTGACTGCTCTGCTTGTTCTGCAGGCTCTGTCTCACCTAATCCCGCCCCAGACCAAGTTTATAAGGGCAGATTCCTCCCCTCCCAGGTCTGGGCGGGCAGTGTTGCATGCTTAGGGCTCCTGACCAGAAAAACCTCCCACTTGCTCTCAGACATAATATCTCTATTACTGTGGCAACCAGACCCCTGGGGTGTCACATTCCCCCCTAGTAAATTTTAGTAGTCCGGGACTAAACTCATTTTTAAAACATAATAACAGGGTATAACAATAATACAATAACATATTTACAAGAAGCTTTAGTTCTTTAAAGGTCACGGCGTGTCCGCAACCGGGTGTCCATATCACCCAAGGTGAAGCTTTAAGCGAAGTAGGGGACCTGTCCAAAGCAAACCCCTTGCGTTGTCCTTGGGCGTGGCTGCAAGAGTAGACTAACTACTTTGAGCCGCAAGGAGGCCAAGCCAGACAGGTTTTCTCTTACGCGGCCGTCTTCGCAAGAGGCACCAAGGTGCAACTATCTACAAAACTGTTCCGGTTATCTAGCGTCCATAACCTGTTAGTCCATAAAAATCTGCAGGGTAACTGAGAAACATAATTAATAACAGGCAACAAACATAAACCATAAACAGATAGCAGATAAATTCACAGTGCATTAGTTTAGATTCTCCAGCGAGCGGGCATCTGACCTCTAGTGACTCTAGTGGACCTACGGATCTCACTAACTGGTTCTGCACTACAGGGTGTAGGAGGTGTTATGGGTAAGCTGGGCAGCTGTCTGCGCACTCTTTGGCTCACTAGGGGCACGGCAGGCTCACTACTAGCAGAAGGTTGATCCTCCTGTACTGCTGGTGTGGACTCTTCTGCCTCTTGGGCCGGCTGCTCTTCCAGCTCTACCGGTTCCTCTGTAGGCACTTGCAGGGCTGGCTGGAGAAAGGTGAGGACGGGTACCATGACAGCGCCGTTTACTTGTGTCCAAGACCGGGGGAAGTCTCCGAGTACGGTACTGATCATTTCTCCCCTTTCCTCTGCGGGTTGAGGGTTTCCTTGATCTTCTTCAGGGCTTTGCAGCTGCTCGGGACACTTCTTCAGGTGGTCTCTGGAGACAATGGCTGTGGTTTCTCCTCCATCCTTACTGATTACGCAGATTTTTGGGTTCTCATGGCTTGATGGCAGTACGGTGTATGGGTCCTTCTCCCACTGGTCGTCCAACTTGTGGAGCCGCCTCTTCCTCTTCAAGACCTGCTCTCCAGGTACCAGGGGAACAGCGGGAGCATACTGGTTATAAGCCTTCTCTTGCCTTTCTCTAGCTTGAGACAGACTTCGCTCGACGCTCTCCTGTACTTTCCGATACTGCTGCTGCCGTTCTGTATCCCAGTCTGCCTCTGGCGAGGTGTCCTCAGGCGTCAGGACTCCCATATCCAGGTCAATAGGCAGCTTACCAGGTCTTGCTCTCATTAGGTAAGCCGGGGTACAGTTGGTGGAACCTACAGGGATGTGGTTATACAGGTCCACCAGATCGGGCAGTTTCTCAGGCCACAGACTGTGTTCTTCCAGGGGCAATGTTTTTAGCAGATCTATCACCACCTGGTTCATCTTTTCGCAGAGTCCATTGGTTTGAGGGTGATAGGGCGTTGTTCTTATCTTCTTGCAGCCATACAGGTTGCAGAACTCCTGGAAGACCTCCGCTTCGAAGGCTGGTCCTTGGTCTGTCAACACTTGGTCCGGGTACCCGTGTGGACGGCAGAAGTGCTGCTGGAAGGCTCTAGCTGCTGTTTGAGCCGTTAAGTCCTTTCCAGGGACCACCACCAGGAACCGGAAGTAATGATCTACGATTGTGAGGGCGTAGACATACCCAGATCTGCTTGGAGCCAGTTTCACATGGTCCAGGGCTACCAGTTCCAGTGGCTGTCTGGTGATGATGGGCTGCAGGGGAGTCTTCTGGCTGGCTCGGTCTTTTCTTCTCAGGTGGCACGGGCCACAGTCTCTGCACCACCTCTCGATGGCTCCTCTCATGCCTACCCAGTAGAACCGTTCACGCAACAAGAACTCCAGCTTCTTCCATCCGAAATGCCCTGCTCCGTTGTGGTATGCCTCCAGAACCATAGCCGCGTCTCGTCTTGGGACCACTACCTGCCAGGTCAACTCATGTGTTCGAGAGTTAACCATTCTCCGGCACAGCTTCTCCCTGTAGAGGAACAGCTTACTTTTCTCCTTCCACAGTTGCTTGGTCTCCTCCGGAGCATCTGGGTCAAGACGGGCATCGGCCTGGGTCAGAATTTCCTTCACCAAATGGACTGCGGGATCAATGTCTTGCGTCTCTGCCCAGTTGTAGTGGGGCAAGGGATTGAACGTCACGGAGCGCCTGTCCTTCACACGGTGGGAATACAGGGTAATCCCATGACGGTGGAACGCAGGGAGCTCAACTTCTTCCAGATCTTCTGGATCTTCCCCTACGTCCGGTAAGTTCGGCATTCTAGACAGGGCATCCGCGTTGGCATTTGAGGTTCCTGCCCGGTATTTGATGGTGAATTCAAAGTTGGACAGGCGGGCCATCCATCTCTGTTCCAGGGCACCGAGCCTTGCAGTGTCCAGGTGTGTCAACGGGTTGTTATCCGTGTACACGGTGAATTTGGAGGAGGCAAGGTAATGCTTGAAACGTTCGGTCACTGCCCAAACTACTGCCAGGAACTCCAGCTTGAATGAGCTATAATTCTCAGGGTTCCTCTCCGTGGGCCATAGCTTTCGGCTGGCGTAAGCGATTACCCGTTCTTTCCCTTGCTGGATCTGGGACAGTACGGCTCCTAGCCCGATGTTGCTTGCGTCCGTGTGGAGGATAAAGGGCTGGCTGTAGTCTGGATATGCCAGGATTTTATCCCCCGTGAGGGCCATCTTCAGCTGGCAGAAGGACTCCTCTTCCAGCTTTTCCCACCTAAAGGGTGGCTTCTGGTTTTTGGCTTTCCGAGATTGACCTATCAGGAGGTCCTTCATAGGGGCTGCCATTTTGGTGAAACCGGGAATGAATCTTCGGTAGTAGCCTACCAACCCGAGGAACTGCCGCACTTCCTTTATGCTGGAGGGTCTTGGCCAGTCCTTAATCACGGTGATCTTATCAGGGTCAGTAGCTACTCCGTCAGCACTCACCACGTGTCCCAGGTATTGCACCTTTGGTTTCAGGAGGTGACACTTGGAGGGTTTCACCTTTAGGCCGTAGTTTGCCAGAGCTTCGAACACTTCTGCCAGGTGTTTCAGGTGGTCCTCGTAGGTCTTGGACTAGACGATGACATCGTCGAGATATAACAGGACCGTCTCGATGTTCCGGTGTCCCAGACAGCATTCCATCAACCGTTGGAAGGTTCCAGGTGCGTTGCAGAGCCCGAACGGCATACAGTTAAATTCGCTGAGACCCATCGGGGTGGTGAATGCAGTCTTCTCCCGGTCCGCCTCTGCTACAGGAACCTGCCAGTACCCGCTAGTGAGATCCAAAGTAGAGAAGAAGTTAGCAGATTTTAATGCAGCTAAGGACTCTTCTATACTTGGTAACGGGTACGCATCTTTGTGTGTGATACGGTTGACCTTCCTGTAGTCTACACACATTCTCATGGTGTTATCTTTCTTTTTCACTAAGACTACTGGAGCTGCCCAGGGTCTACAGCTGTCCTTGATTACCCCAGCCTCCTTCATGTCTCTAAGCATCCCCTTGGCGTGTTGGTAGTGTGCCGGGGGTACGGGTCGGTATCTCTCCTTTATGGGAGGATGGTCTCCCGTGGGGATGAGGTGTTCTACCCCCTTTACTCGCCCGCAGTCTAGCGGGTGTTTACTAAACACTCTCTCGTACTCTCGAACCACCCGATAGACTCCCTGTTTCTGGTGTGAGGGAGTGGAGTCAGTACCCAAATGTAGTTGCTGACAACAGTCCTCCATTGGTTTCTTAGAGCCGTTACCTTCCTCTGGTTGAGATGGAGGCAAGGGTTCCACGGCCTGTACAGAGTTCTGGTTGATGGTAAACAATTTGGCTAGCGTGGCATACCGGGGCAGGTGTACTTCTCTCTCCCCGATATTTATGATGCGAACGGGCACCTTCCCATGGCTTACATCGACCACCCCCCGTGCTGTCAAAATGGTGGGCCTACTGTCTGAGTAGACGGGTTCTACCATTTCTTGGTAGTCTCTAACTCTTAGACCAATAGCTGCCCGGCACCAAATCATCATCTCACTTTTTGGGGGCATGGCAATAGGGAACGGGTCACACATTCTCACGCTACCTATCTCACCACCAGATAGTTCCATCTGTTGCCGCTTCATCAGTGCCCGGATCTCTTTTTGGAGCACACGCTGCTGGCTGGAACTGGCGTTCTTGGCAACCTGCTGTAAAATGAGAATCACCTCTGCAAGACAATTTTCAATCACATTAGTTCCCAAGGTTATTCTAGGGTGACTCTCATGACGGTCTATGTCCACTATAATCAGTCCTTGTGCCGCCAGTTCGAATTTACCGATCTTAATGGTCACCTCTTTGAATCCCACCTGCGGCATGGGCTGACCATTGCTGGCGATGATACTCAGGTCGTCATCTGGGTAGCGGGTTATGTCCGAGTCATTCCATTACTGTTTAAAGAGCACGTACGGGATGGTGGTCACCTGTGACCCAGTGTCTAGTAGGGCACTCATAGGAATGCCATCGAGTACCACAGGCAAGATTGGATGTCCCCCAACGTATTTATCACGCCAGTTTGATGGGCCTGATGGTCTTATGCCTGGGAGTTGGCCCTCTACCCCAGTTTGTGCCCGTTTAAATGACAGCACCTTGCCACATGTCCGGGTTGATTGCAGCGGTGGCAGATGGGTCGTCCGTCCTCGTTGTATCTGTCGCTGGGTCTTCCTCTAGCTGGTGGGGTCCTCCTCAGTCGGTGCCACGGGACGTCCTCCGGTCCTGATTCCAGCTGGATCTTTCCTGGAGAAGAGACCTGTAAAGACTGCACAGTTCTGGTTAGCGCGGCAACGCTCTTAGTCAGCTCTTGGACCTGATGGTGCAGGTCTTTTGCCCGGTTATAGTTCAAAGCCTGCGCATCAGCTCCCACAGGCCCTGCAGACAAGGGCGCCGTCTCCTGGTGGTAAGTGATAGCAGGGCGCCTGTGGGTCACAGCGCCACCTGGTGCCGGTTCTCGGAGCACCCGGATGGCTCTGTCCTTGAACTGTGCAAAGTCCAGGTCAGGGTCCTGTAAGGCCATTGCCCGCAACTGGGTTCGGTGGGCATTGCACAGTAGACCCTCAATAAATTGTTCAGTCAACAGCTTATCTTCATTTCCCACGCTGCCAGGGTCTGCCTGCTTAATGGCTCTCAGGGCCTCTTGTAGGTTTAGAGCATAGTCTCTTATACTCTCATGTGCCCGCTGTTTACACCCGTAAAATCTGAGCTTTATTTCGGCTGAGGTGTGGGTATCAAATGTGTCTTTCAGCCGGTCTAGTATTTCTCTGACAGTCCTCTTCCTCCCAGGTGGCCAGGACTTTACCTCCCTTTGGGCTGCCCCGATTAATTGGGCCACCAGGATGCTCACTTTTTGCTCTTCTGTGAGTGGGTACACCTGGAAGAGGCTATCCAGTCTTTCCCTAAAGTCATTTAGAGTATGTGACTCCCCTGAGTACTGGGGTAGCCAGGTTGCCCCCGGGATATAGGGCATGGTGAATGGCATGACTGCTGCAGCGGTTGCGCTGGCGGTGGCTGTGGCAGTGGAGCTCCCCTCGGTATCCGGCATCCTCCTCCCCCCTAGTGGACCGTGGCCTACCTTGCGATGCTCTTCTTCCGTAGGCCGCGGCTCCGCAGTCGATCGTCGGGGTTGAGGACCTGGCGTCGCGCTCCGATGACGTCAGCGTCGCTCTTCCTCCCTTCCAGGACCTTGCGCAGCGTCAGAGCGTGGGGCGGAGCTTCGGATCTCGCGCGCTTTCGGCGTCCACGCCCCTCTTCTTCCTGTGCGGCGTCCCGAAGATGGCGTCCGAAGGCGGGAAGCAGCTGCGGATGGCGGGAAGAAGGGAGAAGACGGCGGGAAACGGTCCAAGATGGCATCTGATGGCGTGAATCGGCTCCGGATGGCAGGAAACGACTCCGGACGGCGGGAAACTTCACCACAGGTAAGTATAAAAGTCTCTTTTTCAGGCACGCAGTACCCGGTGGTTGCGGGCACGAAATCCTGCCGACTACGCCAAAGTTGACGCGCCCCCTGGGCCTGTGTTGTGCAGGGGAACCCGGAACCGGGCCTGTTGTAGAATGCTGGAGGTTGTAGTCTCCGTGTGGTGGTGACCCGGTCCGTGCCCAGGGTTGTCAAACCAGTGGCAGTCTTAATGTATAGCAAATGTCCGACTACACCACCCGTGGATTGCGGTCAGTGGGGACCGCCGCTGCGCTGCCGACCGCTGAGGCTGATGTTGTTTGCGCAGCCGAGTATGGGATAACTCCCCACGGGAGAAGTATTGCCTCAGGGCAGCTAATGTGAGAGATGATGGGAGTGATGGTGTGAGGGTCCCAGTGCTAATGGTGCTGGTGCGGCAAGGAATCACAGAGACGTGAGGTGCAGTTCAGGGTCTTTACTGATGGTACAAGGCAGACCCTCCCGGGAGTACTGGCTAGTATAAGGGGCCTGGTCAGTCTGCGAGCAAGCAGGAGTTCCCCTGGCCAGGTGGAGTTGTAGGCCTCCCCAATTATCTGCACTCTTCCTGGCTACCTTGCTGTCAGCGGTTACAAGTAGCCCACGTCCCTGAGTATACCGTGTGGTGCTCACCCGTATGGCTGGAGACTTGGGGCCTTCTGTTAGCCTCCGCTCCTGGATGGTGGCGCTGGTCCCTTCTTTGTGACTGAGCCTCCGGGCTTCTATGGCCAGAGGACCTGGAATCCCCTGCCGGCTGGTTTCTGCTGCTGGGTATATATCAGTCCCTACAGCCTCGGACTCCTGTGTCCGGTTTTAGTAACTTCAGACAGGGCGAGCCATATCTCTGCTCACAGCCCCTGGCCTTCTGCCTCTGCTCCTACAGAGCTCCTGATGTATCTTTTCCTGTGTCTGCAGCTTCACTCTAGGCTCTGACTGCTCTGCTTGTTCTGCAGGCTCTGTCTCTGTCTCACCTAATCCCGCCCCAGACCCAGTTTATAAGGGCAGATTCCTCCCCTCCCAGGTCTGGGCGGGCAGTGTTGCATGCTTAGGGCTCCTGACCAGAGAAACCTCCCACTTGCTCTCAGACATAATATCTCTATTACTGTGGCAACCAGACCCCTGGGGTGTCACACGTACATGTGACATCTGCTCATCAACGGCCATTCTGAGCTGAATGTGCCTTCCCTCATCACAGCACAACTGCTATGCAGATTGAGGCTGGGCAAGTACCAGCATGGGTGACTGGTAGGGAATTCCCGATTCCATTGACATTTTGGCTGCTGGTAATGTCATTTGGATTTTTGTTTTTAAAATCTAACCTTTCCCTCCCCATTTTATTCCTTGTGAAAAGACACGCACATGTGACATCTGCAGGTCAACTGCCATTATAAGCTGAATGTGCCTTCCCCCGTCAGATCGCAGCTGGAGGCCAGGCAAGTATCTTTGTGGGAGACTAGATGGGAGTCCCCAGTTACATTGACATTTTGGCTGCTGCTATTGTCATTTGGACTTTTGTTTTTAAAATCTAACCTTTCCCTCCCCATTTTATTCCTTTTGAAAAGACGCGCACATGTGACATCAGCACGTCAACGGCCATTCTATGATGAATGTGCCTTAACTCGTCAAATCGCAGCTGCTACGCGGCTTGAGTTCAGCCAAGTACTGGCATGGAAGACTGGCTGCTGCTATTGTCATTTGGATTTTTGTTTTTAAAATCTAACCTTTCCCTCCCCATTTTATTCCTTTTGAAAAGACGTGCACATTTGACATCTTTTTGTCAACGGCCATTCTAAGCTGAATGTGCCTGCCCTTGTCAGATTGCAGCTGCTAAGCAGCTTGAGGCTGGGCAAGTACCAGCATGGGAGACTCACTGAGAATCGCTTGTTCTATTGACATCTTGGCTGCTGCTATTGTCATTTGGATTGTTGTTTTTAAAATCTAACCTTTCCCTCCCCATTTTATTCCTTTTGAAAAGACACGCACATGTGACATCTGCACGTCAGCATTCATATTAAGCTGATTGTGCCTGCCTTCTTCAGATCGCAGCTGCTACACAGCTTGAGGCTGGGCAAGTACCGGCATGGGAGACTGGCTGGAAATCCCTGGTTCCGTTGACATCTTAGCTGCTGCTATTGTCATTTGGATTTTTGGATTTTTGTTCTTAAAATCTGACCTTTCCCTCCCCATTTTATTCCTTTTGAAAAGACGCGCACATGTGACATTTGCACATCAACAGCCATTCTAAGCTGAATGTACCTGCCCTTGTCAGATCGCAGCCACTATGCAGCTTGAGCCTGGGCAAGTACTGTCATGGGAGACTGGCTGGGAATCCCAAGTTCAGTCAACATTTTCGCTGCGGCTTTTGTATTTTGGATTTTTGTTTTTAAAATCTAACCTTTCCCTCCCCATTTTATTCCTTTTCAAAAGACGCGCACATGTGACATCTGCATGTCAACGGCCATTCTAAGCTGTATGTTCCTGCTCTCGGTAGATCGCAGCAGCTTGAGGCTAGGCAAGTACCAGCATGGGAGACTGGCTTGGATTACCCGGCTCCATATCCCCAGCTCCGTTAACATTTTGGCTGCTGCTATTGTCATTTGGATTTTTGTTTTTAAAATCTAACTTTTCCCTCCCCATTTTATTCCTTTTGAAAAGACGCGCACATGTCACGTCTGAACGTCAGCGGACATTCTAAGCTGAATGTTCCTGCCTTCGTCAGATCGCAGCCGCTGCGCAGCTTGAGGTTGGGCAAGTACTGGCTTGGGAGACAGGCTGGAAATCCCCAGTTTTGTTGACATTTTGGCTGCTGTTATTGTCATTTGGATTTTTGGATTTTTGTTTTTAAAATCTAACCTTTCCCTCCCCATTTTCTTCCTTTTGAAAAGACGCGCACATGTAACTCCTGCACGTCAATGGCCATTCTAATCTGAATGTGTCTGCCCGCGTCAGATTGCAGCTGCTGTGCAGCTTGAGGTCAGGCAAGTACCAAAATGGGAGTATGGCTGGGAATCCCTAGATCCGTTCACATTTTGGCTGCTGCTATTGTCATTTGTTTTGTTTTTTTAAAATCTAACCTTTCCCTCCCCATTTTATTCCTTTTGAAATGATGCACACATGTGACATCTGCACGTTAATGGCCATTCTAAGCTGAATGTGCCTGCCCTTGTGAGATCACAGCTGCTATGCAGTTTGAGGCAGGGCAAGTACCAGAATGGGAGAATGGCTGGGAATCCCTAGTTCCGTTGACATTTTGGCTGCTGCTATTGTCATTTGGATTTTTGTTATTAAAATCTAACCTTTCCCTCCCCATTTTATTCCTTTTGAAAAGACGCGCACATGTGACATCAGCACATCAGCGGCACTTCTAAGCTGAATGTGCCTGCCCTCGTCAGATTGCAGCTGTTATGCAGCTTGAGGCTGGGCAAGTACAGTCATGGGAGACTGGCTGGGAATCCCCGGTTCCATTAACTTTTTGGCTGCTGTTATTGTCATTTGGATTTTTGTTTTTAAAATTTAACCTTTACCTCCACATTTTATTCCTTTTGGAAAGAAGCGCACATGTGACATCTGCATGTCAACGGCCATTTTAAGCTGAATGTGGCTGACTTTGTCAGATCACAGCTGCTATGCAGCTTTAGGCTGGGCAAGTACCAGCATGGGGGAATGGCTGGGTATCCCTGGTTCCATTGACATATTGGCTGCTGCTATTGTCATTTGGATATTTGTTTTTAAAATCTAACCTTTCCCTCCCATTTTATTCCTTTTGAAAAGAGGCGCTCATGTGACATCTGCACATCAACGGCAATTCTAAGCTGAATGTGCCTGCCCTTGTCAGCTTGCAGCCACTATGTAGCTGGAGGCTAGGCAAGTACTGGAATGGGTAACTGGCTGGGAATTCCCAGTTCCATTGACATTTTGGCTGCTGCTATTGTCATTTGGATTTTTGTTTTTCAAATCTAACCTCTCCCTCCCCATTTTATTCCTTTTGAAAAGACACGCACATGTGACATTTGCACGTCAACGGCCATTCTAAGCTGAACGCGCCTTCTCTCGTCAGATCGCAGCCACTACGCAGCTTGAGGCTGGGCAGTACCATTATGGGAGTCTGGCTGGGATCCCATGTTTCCGTTGACAATTTGGCTGCTGCTATTGTTATTTGGATTTTTGTATTTTTGTTTTTAAAATCTAACTTCTCCCGCCCCATTTTATTCATTTTGAAAAGACGCACACATGTAATATCTGCACCTCAGCAGCCATTCTAAGCTGAATGTGCCTTCCCTTGTCAAATTGCAACTGCTGTGCAGCTTGAAACTGGGCAAATACCTTCATGGGAGACTTGTTGGGAATCCCTGTTTCTCTTAACATTTTGGCTGCTGCTATTGTCATTTGGATTTTTGGAATTTCGTTTTTAAAATCTAACCTTTCCCTCCCCATTTTATTCCTTTTGAAAAGACGCGCATATGTGGCATTTGCACGTCAACGGCCATTCTAAGCTGAATGTGTTTTTCCTTGTCAGATCACAGCCGCAACGCAGCTTGAGGTCAGTCAAGTACTGGCATGGGAGACTGTCTGGGGTTCCCCGTTGTCGTTGAAATTTTAGCTGTTGCTATTGTCATTTGGATTTTGGATTTTTGTTTTTAAAATCTAACCTTTCCCTCCCCATTTTATTCCTTTTGAAAAGACGCGCATATGTGGCATCTGCACGTCAACGGCCATTCTAAGCTGAATGTGTTTTTCCTTTTCAGATCACAGCCGCAATGCAGCTTGAGGTCAGTCAAGTACTGGCATGGGAGACTGTCTGGGGATCCCCGTTGTCGTTGACTTTTTAGCTGTTGCTATTGTCATTTGGATTTTGGATTTTTGTTTTTAAAATCTAACCTTTCCCTCCCCATTTTATTCCTTTTGAAAAGACGCGCACATGTAGCATCTGCACGTCAGCAGCCATTCTAAGCTGAATGTCCCTCCTCTTGTCAGATAGCAGCTGCTGTGCAGCTTGAGGCAAAGGAAAGTTCCAGCATGGGAGACTGGCTGGGAATCCCTGGTTACATTTACATTTTGGCTTCTGCTATTGTCATTTGGATTTTTGTTTTTAAAATCTAACCTTTCCCTCCCCATTTTATTCCTTTTGAAAAGACGCGCACATGTGACATCTGCACGTCATCGGCCATTCTAAGCTGAATGTCCCTCCTCTTGTCAGATAGCAGCTGCTGTGCAGCTTGAGGCAAAGGAAAGTTCCAGCATGGGAGACTGGCTGGGAATCCCTGGTTACATTTACATTTTGGCTTCTGCTATTGTCATTTGGATTTTTGTTTTTAAAATCTAACCTTTCCCTCCCCATTTTATTCCTTTTGAAAAGACGCGCACATGTAGCATCTGCACGTCAGCAGCCATTCTAAGCTGAATGTCCCTCCTCTTGTCAGATAGCAGCTGCTGTGCAGCTTGAGGCAAAGGAAAGTTCCAGCATGGGAGACTGGCTGGGAATCCCTGGTTACATTTACATTTTGGCTTCTGCTATTGTCATTTGGATTTTTGTTTTTAAAATCTAACATTTCCCTTCCCATTTTATTCCTTTTAAAAAGACGCACACATGTGACATCTGCATGTCAAGGGCCATTCTAAGCTGAATGTGCCTTCCCTCATCAGATCATAGCCGCTACACAGATTGAGGTTGGGCAAGTACTTGCATGGGAGACTGGCTGTGAATCCCCAATTCCATTGACATTTTGGCTGCTGCTATTGTCATTTGAATTTTTGTTTTTAATATCTTACCTTTCCCTCCACATTTTATTCCTTTTGAAAAGACACGCACATGTGAAATCTACATGTTAGCAGCCATTCTAAGCTTAATGTGCCTGCTCTCATCAGATCGCAGCCGCTACGCAGCTTGAGGCTGGGCAAGTACTGGCATGGGAGACTGGCTGGGAATCCCCAGTTCCATTGACAATTTGGCTGCTGCTATTGTCATTTGGATTTTTGTTTTTAAAATCTAGCCTTTCCCTCCCCATAATATTCCTTTTGAAAAGATGTGCACATCTGTCATCTGGAAGTCAACAGCCATTCTAAGATGAATGTGCCTGCCCTCGTCAGATCGCAGCCGCTACGCAGCTTGGGGCCGGGCAAGTACAGGCATCGGAAACTAGCTGGTAATCCCTTGTTCCGTTGACTTTTCGGCTGCTGCTATTGTCATTTGGATTTTTGTTATTAAATTCTAACTAGTGTTGAGCCAACCCGTAGTGTTCGAGTTCGGTTCGGTTCGTCGAACACCGTTAAAACCAATGGCAGGCAAACAAAAACACATAGAAACACCTTCAAATGTGTCCAAAAGCTGACAAACTGCTCAGAAGACACAACTAACACATGGAAAAGTGACAAGTATGTATAGTCATGCGAAAAGAAAAGAGGTGGAGGAGTAAAAGGAGGGGGAGACACAGATATAGGCATGTCATGCCCTTCTAAAATCCAAAAAGTGAGAAGCCGACACGTTCAGTCGGCTCCTGCCCGTGCCACCTCCGTGTCGCCGGGTTTGTGCCAGAGCCGCGGTGAACCCTGACGGCCAGCCCCCCTCTCCCAATACTGGTGCCTGTCCGCTGGTGGGTCGAGCGAGCCCCCCTGTGGTGGAGGCAGCTCTAAGCTTTTTAATTTAAATTGTCTCTCTAATTTGAATGAATACACTTTAAATCCATTTACAAGGATCTATTGGAGGGCAAGTCTCATGCCAGCAGCCGCGTAATTCCAGCTCCAGTAGCGTCCACTAAAGCTGCTACAGTTAAAAAGCTTTTATCAGGATCGAGCTCGGCTGTCCACCGCAAGGCATCCTACTACCAGTCCCAGCCCCTATGCCTTGGGGTGCCTCCTGATGCTCTTCACTGAGTATCCCGTGGTCCCGAAGCATTTCCTTTGAAAAAATTAAGTGTCCAAACTACAGGTGGTGTAGCTTGCTTAACAGCCGGGATAATCCGCTGACTAGCAGACACTGCTACTAGGCACAAAGTATTTCCTGGGCTAGATGAATTTAAAAATTTGTAATTAGATACTCTCGTTGGATGCTGAGAAAGCATTCCATAGAGTCTCCTGGCACGCCATATATGATTCTCTTAAAAAGCTTGGGGTAGGGGTCTAGGGGACCCTTTTATAGCCAAAATCACGGCCCTGTATCACAATACGTCACCTAGGCTGAAGATAAATGGAACTGTAGCACCCTGAGTGCTCGGTTGCTACAGAGGTATTGCACCTCACCCAGAGGTGTGATATCTCACTCTCAGGTAAGGATGGAGTGTGGATCAGGACCCGACACCTGCATGCATTACACCACATTGCCGTGGGGCAGGGCGACCAATATGCCTCTGAGATGGGCACGACAGTCCCTGTCCCTGGCTGGAGTGTGGGGAGGGAACACTGAGGAAGGGGAACCCTGTTGTGCAGGAGCAGGGAGGAAGCAGTACCTGGGTGCATTTAGAAGGGAGTATAAAAGGTGGGCACCATCTTAGTTCAGTGCAGAGAAGTCTGAGCAGAAGTGGCAGGGAGCAGGGGCTCTGCATGAGCTCTGCTCCGGAGGCGGGCCTAGTAACAGAGGCCCAGGCCTGGAAGAGGGAGAAGGAAGGAAGAGGAGCGGAGAAGGCTCCAGGAACAAGGAATGAAGGGATCCCAGGGGTGCGGACGGGCGAGTCGCCACCGCACGCCCGAATCCAACTGCGTGGAGGGGTCAGGTCAAAGGGGGAGACCGGTCCCCGAAACTAGTGGAGGCAGGAAATGACCCTCAGCTAGAAACCGGAGGCTGTGACATTTTATGTGGCCCAGCCCCTCGCTACACCCGCTAGGAAGGCACCACATAGGGTCAGGGAAATTGGCGCCAAGTTAACCAAGAGGAGGCCCGAGGCAGCCGGACAGAAGGGTTGGTAAGAAAGGCCAGACAAAGGACACACAAAGGGGGTCCTGTGAAGCGCTCCAAAGTTATCTGGGAGTTGTCTGAGCCCCTCACCTGGTGAGCACAGTACGACGTGGGCAGCCTTTACCTGCAGACGTGGTCTGGATAATAAGAACTGTGAGTAAAGGCCCTGGACTGCATCACTGACTCCGTGTCGTTACTGCTGCTGCCCTGCACCATCACCCCCATCCTCCGCATACACTGCCCTGAGGCTATACTCCTCCCGTGGGGAGTTATGCTACGCTCTGCTGCACCCACAACACCAGCCTCAGCGGTCTGCCCTGCAGCGGCGGTTCACTCTGACCGCAATCCACGGGTGGTGTAGTCGGACATTTAAACATCAAAACCACATAAATAGTTCCGCCACTGGTTTGACCACCCTGAGCCACGGAACCGGGTCGCCGCCACGAAGACTACAACCACCAGCATCCACCAAAAAGGGTCCGGCTCCGGGTGTCCCAAGGCCCAGGGGGTGCATCAGAACATTTTCATCACCTTTCACAATCACCAATGGGACAAGGCAGGGATGTCCTCTGTCCCCTCTCTTATACATCCTAGTGACGGAGCACCTGCTCTCATCAATTCGCCATAACCCCAATATTAGGTGGATTGAGGTGGGAGTCACCGAGTACAAGTGCTCTCTATTTGCTGATGATGTCCTAGTATATATCACTCAATCACATATATCCATCCATGCTGTTATGGCTGAAATAGATCACTTTGTTACATGGTCAAATTTTAAAATCAATGCAGCGAAGTCTGAGGCCCTCCATGTCTCCCTCCCCAAATCCATATAGGATTCCATCCAGTTCAACTTTCCCTTTGCCTGGCCCTCACAGGGTATCAAATACTTAGGAATTCCTATTTATAGAGACCTCTCCCATCTAAGTTATCTTAATTTTGGGCCCTTTATTGAACAACTCCATACAGACCACGGTTGGCAAGTTAGAACTGTAAGATTCACTACGTGAACCACTGGTGTTTTGTGGAAAAGCACATGTACACTGTGTTCCAAATTATTATGCAAAAAGTGTTTAGGAGTGATAAGGGAAGAATTTGTTTGTTTGTCAATTAAACTCATTGATGGCGATGTGTGTCAGGGCTCTTTATATCACTGTAAGCAATTGCAGACACCTGTGCTAATTAGTTTGGCAGGTGTGTCCAATGAAAGGCAAGACTACTTAAGAAGGCTGTCTCACATTATTAAGCAGCCTACATTTTCTGCCAAAATGGGAAAGAAAAAGGATGTGTCGGCTGCTGAGAAGCAACAAATTGTGGAGTGTTTAGGTCAAGGCATGACTACAAACAACATTGTGCGATGATCAGGATGAAGTGTCTTGGCAATCAAGAAGTATGTAGCTGATTCACAGTACACACGTGTGCGTGCTGATAAGGGCAAATTGAGGACTCTTTCCTACAGGCAATTACGTCAGGTTAAAAGAGCAGTGGCAAAAAAGCCTTGTCATAGCAGCAGACACGTTTTTGAAGCTGCTGGTGCCTCCAACGTCCCCCGAACAACAAGATGCAGGGTCCTTCAGAGGTTTGCAGCTGTGCATACGCCATCCTGTCGACCTCCTCTATCCACTTCACACAAGCAGAAACGGCTCCAGTGGGCCAAACATTACATGAAGACTGATTTCAAAACTGTTTTGTTCATGGATGAGTGCCTTGCAGCGCTCGATGGTCCAGATGGATGGAGTTGAGGATGGCTGGTTGATGGACACCCCACGCAAACACGGCTACAGCGCCAACAAGGAGGAGGTGGAGTAATGTTTTGGGCTGGAATCATGGGGAGAGAGATTGTCGGCCCCTTTAGGATCCCTGAAGGTGCTAAAGATGAACTCCATAATGTATGTGGATTTTCTCAAACAGCACTTCCTGCCATGGTTCAAGAAGAAGAACCGTGTATTTCACAGCAAGATCATTTTTTTGCATGATAATGCACCATCTCATGCTGCACATGAAACATCTGCATCTCTGGCTGATATGGGCATAAAAGGGGACAAACTTATGGTGTGACCCCCATGCTCCCCTGACCTCTACCCCATTCAGAACCTCTGGAGCATCATCAAAAGGAGTGTCTATGATGGCGGGAGGCAGTTCACATCTAAGCAACAGCTCTGGGAGGGTATTCTGTCCTCATGCAAAACAATTGAAGCAGAAACCATCCAAAACCTGACAAGTTCAATGGACGAGAGAGTTCAGAAGCTCCTTTCGAACAAGGGGTCCTATGTGAAAGTGTAACATCACCTAGAATAAAGTTTTGAGTTGAAAACTGTTTGATTTCAGTTTCTAATAACCTGCTAATGCTTATAATTTCAAAAATGACCATTTTTTGGGTCTTTATTAAAATGAAAAGGTTGATCGAAAAGTTTGGGGGATCTAAGAGTGTGGCAACCCAGTAGTCATGATTACTTCGAATTCTGACAATATGAGGGTCATGTTGCAGGTAGTGCAGCAAGAAGGCACTTATGTGTCTTGCGCATGTCGGAGCCCCAAAATTATTTTCCGGGCTAGATGCAGCTAAAAATTATTATTAATTTTAAATCTGGTGGAGCTTAGTATAGATGGCCTAATAGGATCAGTGCTGCACACTGCTACAAAGCCCAAATTATTTTCCAGCCAAGATACAGATAAACATGATTAGTAATTTGAAAGCTTAAAACGGTTGGTAGGGTGATTTTAACCAATCATCAAGCTTTTACTCTCCCCAGGATGACACAGGGGTAGAAAAGTCGTTTCGAATCCATGATTTGTTCATCTTTATGAACGTGAGTCTGTCTACATTATCAGTGGAGAGCCGCGTGCGCTTATCTGTCAGCACACCACCAGCAGTGCTGCGGGGCATGACAAGATCTCCAAGGCGTAAGTGGCTAGCTCCGGCCATTTATCCAGATTGGAAGCCCAAAAGAGCAAGGGTCCAGTGACACAGTCATGGCTTCAATGTTTACTTGGAGATACTCCTATACCATCGTCTCTAGGCGTTGACTATGTGTCAGACTTCTTGTCTCCTGTGGCCTTGCAAAGGTTGGGCTAAAAAAGTGGTGAAATGATTCCGCAAAATTGATGTTACCAGCAGATACTGTGGTTCTGTTACGGTTTGAGTGCTGAACACTTGACGGTCCCACGGTTGGCAAGTTGGAACTGTGAGATTCACTACGTGCACCACTGGTGTTTTGTGGAAAAGCACATTTAAGATTCTGCAACAGTCTCTGCTGATACTCCTGCATGCGTGCATCCCTTTCTATGGCAGGAATAATTTCTGCAAATTTACTTTTGTACCGGGGATCTAACAGTGTGGCAACCCAGTAGTCAGGATTATTTCTAATTCTCACAATTCGAGGGTCATGTTGCAGGTAGTGCAGCAAGAAGGCACTCATGTGTGTTGCGCATCCAGGAGCACCAAGTCCCTGTTGTGTTGGTGGCGAGGTAACAATCATGCTTCCTTCCTCTGTCCTCTCCCCCCAAACCTCGCACAACAGAAATGTGATCAAGGTCTCCCTCATCTGATGAGTCTTCCATCAGTTCGTCCTCCACCTCTTCCTGGGCTCCTGCACCTTCCTCACTAGTTTGGCTGCTACCATGCACCCTGGTAAAACCATCTCCCCCACCCTCACATGCCTGCCGCCTTGCTGCTGCCGACCGTCTGGACCTTGCAGATGTTAGCCCTTCCGCATACAACTCCTCCTCCTCTACTTCCTCCACCTCATCTTGTGCCACCACCTGACTCCGAATTCTGTTTAACATGTGCTCCAGCATGTAAATCACCGGAATAGTCATGCTGATAATGGCATCGTCAGCACTAAACATCTTCGTCGCCATTTCAAAACTGTGCAGAAGGGTGCATAGGTCCCTGATCTGAGACCACTCCTCCAGCGTGATTTGCCCCACCTCTGGATCTCGTTGGCCCAGGCTATACGTCAGAACGTATTGCAGCAGGGCTTGTCAGTGCTGCCACAGTCGCTGCAACATGTGCAGAGTTGAATTCCACCGGGTAGGCACATCGCATTTTAGCCGGTGAAGTGGCAGGCCCAACGTCTTCTGTAGAGATGTAAGTCGCTGAGCTGCGGGATGCGAACGGCGGAAGTGAGCACACAGCGACCGTGCCCTCTGCAGAAGGCCATCTAGTCTGGGATAGTGGGCTAAAAATTGCTGGACAACCAGGTTCAACACGTGAGCCATACATGGCACGTGTGTGACATTGCCCCGGCGAAGGGCCGCACCCAGGTTTGCAGCATTGTCGCACACGGCCTTCCCTGGTTTCAGGTCCAGTGGAGACAACCATTCATGAAATTGGTTCTCCAGAGCTGACCACAACTCCTCAGCTGTGTGACTCACATTTCCCAGACATTTCAAAGTAAAAACCGCCTGATGACGTTGAGCCCTACTGCCAGCATAGTAAGGAGGTGTGCAGGATCCCTTCTGCGCAGTTAGAAAGCTTGTGGCATGACCAGACAGGCTTTGGGTGTAGGTGGAAGACCGAGAGGAGGTTGAGGAGGCAGAAGCAGTGGAGGAACTTTGACATAAAGAGGATTGACGCACAACTCGTGGGGACGGCAAGACTTGGACAGCAGCCCCTTCTCCTGCTGTCACCATAGTTACCCAGTGCCCAGTCAGCGACATGTAACGCCCCTGTCCATGCCAACTCGTCCAAGTGTATGTGGTGAAATGCACCCTGTCACACACAGAGTTTCTCAAAGAAGCGGTGATGTTGTGTGCGACATGCTGGTGGAGCGCAGGCACATCTTTCTTTGAGAAGTAGTGCCGACTGGGCATCTGGTACTGGCGCACTGCGACCGACATAAGGTCTCGAAAATCCTCTGTGTCCAAGGCAGCATTTCTGTAGCCAAGAGCTTGCAGATGGTGAAATTCAACCTCTTAGCTTTCTCATGGCTAGGAGGAAATGGTCTTTTACTTGTCCACATCTGAGGGACCGAGGGCTGGCTATTGTGCTTAGACGGGGTTGATAAGGGTGTCCCCGGCAAACTGCCCGTCAGTGAGGAAGATGCAGGCGGACATGTTAGGTTGCCTTTATCCAAAGGTGGTGCTATCGATGTCGGACAGTGCTCAACACCAGCTGGTGTTACCACCTCGAAAGAAAATGATGACCTGCCAATCACGCTGGCTGTTGCGGGTAAAGAGGTGGCAGGTCTTCGCTCCAAAAAAGGTGTGACTGCTGTCCCCCCAGTCACAGAGGATGAAGAGGCCGCGGATGCACAAGATATGGCAGACGGTGGTTGGCCCGGCCGGCTAGTCCGCATTGTAGCACACAGAGCTTCCCACTGCAACTTATGCTTCATGTCCATGTGCCGGTTCATGCATGAAGTACTCAAACTATGTATTTTTTGGCCTTTACTTAGCTTTTGCTGACAAATGTTACAGATAACACGAGTTGGGTCATCTTTATCGATCTGAAAAAATGCCCAGGCTATGCAAGGCTTATCACCCAAGCGACCTGAAGAGCCACCACAACTTGTGGTGAGAGGCAGAGTTGTGTTTGAGGATGCAGTTGTTGACGTGCATCCAGTACTACGTCTCTGTCCAGGAAGGCGCAACCTGACCTCGTCGTCACTAACATCTTCTTCCACCTCCTCTGCTGACCTCATCTCTTGGCTGACTGTGGGTTGACAGTAAGTGGGATCTCCAACCTCATCATCATCACCCTGTGCGTTATCACACCCGTCGTCCTCAGAGCCAACCTGTTCCTGCCCTGACAAAAAACTAAAGTTGTCGCTCCAATCAGGTATTTGAGTCTCATCATCGTCTTCCTCATTGTCTCCACCATCAGGAGTTACAGTTTGGGAATGAGGGTCTACATTATGGTCAGAACCTTCTGCGTCTGGTCCTGGATCCGACTCATAAAGATTTTGGGCATCAGTGCAGATCATTTCCTCGTCTGGATTCACAGTAGCGCTGGAGTCGACCTCTGATTCCCAGGCTACAGTATGAGTAAACAGCTCTGCAGACTCAACCATCTGTTCTACCTCATACTCAGACGGGCAGCTGGATATTTGGGAGTTGTGAGGAAGCAAGTGCGATTGGGGTGACACCTTTGAGGACTGAAGTATTTGTGATGTTGAAGTTGATGTGGAGGAGAGCCCACTTAAAGGAGCACTTGATATCCGTTGAAGCACCTGCTGTTTTTGTGCCTCATCTGGAATTTGTAGCGATTGGCGTGGCCATAAGAAAGGGATCAGATCACATTGTCCGCTAAAAGAAGTAGACATTTTAGTTTGGCTGGAAGATGGTCTTTCTTCTGCAGATGTTACTGTTGCTTTAACATCTACCCCATGGACACAACCTTTTTTCCCCTTCCCAACACGCCTATTCCCCTTTCCACCAGCAGCAGGCCTTTTTCCACTCATTTTGGTGGTTAACAAATTCACAACTCTGGAGTTGTTTGCACAAAAAAACAATGGATGGGAACCGAGCAGAGCTGAGTGGCCAAACTGTGGTATTAGGCCAAAACTATTGGCTGGGTTAGATGCAGAAAAAAATTATATTCAATTTGCAACCTGATGGAGGTCAGTATAGATGGACTAATAGAACAAGTCCCACACACAGCTAGAAGCCCAAATATTTTTTCAGAGGTAGATGCAGAAAAAAATTGTATTCAGTTTGCAACCTGATGGAGGTCAGTATAGATGGACTAATAGAACAAGTCCCACACACAGCTAGAAGGCCAAATATTTTTTCAGAGGTAGATGCAGATAAAAATTATTTTTAATTTGCAGCCTGATGGAGGTCAGTATAGATGGACTAATAGAGAAAGTCCCACACACTGCTAGAAGGCCAAATATTTTTTCAGAGCTAGATGCAGACAAAAAATTATTTTTAATTTGCAACCTGATGGAGGTCAGTATAGATGGACTAATAGAGAAATTCCCACACACTGCTAGAAGGCCAAATATTTTTTCAGAGCTAGATGCAGACAAAAAATTATTTTTAATTTGCAACCTGATGGAGGTCAGTATAGATGGACTAAAAGAGAAAGTCCCAGACACTGCTAGAAGGCCAAATATTTTTTCAGAGCTAGATGCAGATATAAATTATTTTTAATTTGCAACCTGATGGAGGTCAGTATAGATGGACTAATAGAGAAAGTCCCACACACTGCTAGAAGGCCAAATATTTTTTCAGAGCTAGATGCAGAAAAAAATTATATTCAGTTTGCAACCTGATGGAGGTCAGTATAGATGGACTAATAGAACAAGTCCCACACACAGCTAGAAGCCCAAATATTTTTTCAGAGGTAGATGCAGACAAAAATTATTTTTAATTTGCAACCTGATGGAGGTCAGTATAGATGGACTAATAGAGAAAGTCCCACACACTGCTAGAAGGCCAAATATTTTTTCAGAGCTAGATGCAGACAAAAAATTATTTTGAATTTGCAGCGTAATGGAGGTCAGTATATATGGACTATTAGAACAAGTCCCACACATTGCTAGAAGGCCAAATATTTTTTCAGAGCTAGATGCAGAAAAAAATTATATTCAGTTTGCAACCTGATGGAGGTCAGTATAGATGGACTAAAAGAACAAGTCCCACACACTGCTAGAAGCCCAAATATTTTTTCAGAGCTAGATGCAGAAAAAAATTATATTCAATTTGCAACCTGATGGAGGTCAGTATAGATGGACCAATAGAATGATGATATGCCCAAAAGATTTTACTTCACTAGGTGCAGTAAAAAAATTGGTATTCTATACACAGGTGGTATATATTGCAACACAGATAGGCTACTCCACTGACTAACACACTCTGCAATAGGCCAAAAAGGATTAGCTTTGCTAGATTCAGCCAAATCCTGTGAAAAAAACTTGCACAGCACTGTCACAGACCTGCCTGGCAAAAACTGATAGGAACTGATGTAACCTAGTCCTGAAAAGGACTGCAATTACAATTAGTCTTTACTCCCACAATCTATCTATTTAAGAGCACAGACCTGCCTGATAAAAGTCGTAGGAAATGCTGTAACCTAGTCCTTAAAAGGACTGCAATCACAACTATTCCCTACTCCCAAGCTATCTGTAGATTTGTGCGAAAATTGGCTTTAAATTAACAAGGTATAGCGCACACAGCAACAGCGGTGCCGTCTAACACGCAGCTGCAGCAGTGAGAAAATGGTGGCGACGGGGAAAATGGCTTGGTCTTATAGGGCAAGGACATGTGACATACACTGCCAATGACACATGCCCTTGCTTGTGTGAAAAAAAGCACTTCGCTCCGTGTGTGCGCTGCTGATAGGCTGACAGATTGCACCTCCCCACTGTAAATGTGGGAAAGAGAAAAAAAAATTGAGATCTTCATTATTCCTGCAGAGATCCATCCCCTCCCCCCACCCCGCTGTACACTCAAACTGCGTATTAACATTAATTTTCATCATTACTGAGAAAAAATCCAGTTATGATTTTGGTGCACAAACAGTTATCGAACATAACCTCGAACAGCCGAATTTTTCTCAAATCGTTCGTGTTTGCCGAACGGCTCGAACACCGCCCAAAACAGCTCGAATTTGAGATTGGCGAACAATTCGAGTCGAACAACGCTCATCTCTAATTCTAAACTTTCCCTCCCCATTTTATTCCTTTTGAAAAGACGTGCACATGTCACATCCACATGTCAACGGCTATTCTAAGCTGAATGTCCCTTCCCTCATCAGATCGCAGCCTCTACGCAGCTTGAGGCTGGACAAGTGCTGGCATGGGAGACTGGCTGAGAATCCCCGGTTAAGTCGACATTTTGGCTGCTGCTATTTTCATTTGGATTTTTGTATTTTGGTTGTTAAAATCTAACATTTCCCTCCCTATTTTATTCCTTTTGGAAAGACGCGCACATGTGACAACTGCACGTCAACGGCCATTCTAAGCTGAATGTGCCTTCTCTCATCGGATCGCAGCCACTATGCAGCTTGAGGCTGGGCACGTACTGGCATGGGAGACTGGCTGAGAATCCCCGGTTAAGTCGACATTTTGGCTGCTGCTATTTTCATTTGGATTTTTGTATTTTGGTTGTTAAAATCTAACATTTCCCTCCCTATTTTATTCCTTTTGGAAAGACGCGCACATGTGACAACTGCACGTCAACGGCCATTCTAAGCTGAATGTGCCTTCTCTCATCGGATCGCAGCCACTATGCAGCTTGAGGCTGGGCACGTACTGGCATGGGAGACTGGCTGGGAATCCCCAGTTCCATTGACATTTTGGCTGCTGCTATTGTCATTTGGATTTTTGGATCTTTGTTTTTAAAATTTAACCTTTCCCTCCCCATTTTATTCCTTTTGAAAAGACACGCACATGTGACATCTGCGCATCTATGGCCATTCTAAGCTGAATGTTCCTGCACTTGTCAGATCGCAGCCTATACACAGCTTGAGGCTGGGCAAGTGCCAGCATGGGAGACTGGCTGGGAGTCCACAATTCCATTGACATTTTGGTTGCTGCTATTGTCATTTGGAATTTTGGATTTTTGTTTTTAAAATCTAACCGTTCCCTCCCCATTTTATTCCTTTTGAAAAGACGCGCACATGTGACATCTGCACGTCAATGGCCGTTCTAAGCTGAATCTGCCTTGCCTCATCAGATCACAGCCACTATGCAGCTTGAAGCTGGGCAAGTACCAGCATGGGAGACTGGCTGCAAATACCTGGTTCCGTTGACATTCTGTCTGCTGTTATTGTCATTTGGAATTTTGTTTTTAAATTCTAACCTTTCCTTCCCCATTTTATTACTTTTGAAAACATGCGGATGTGAGACTTCTGCAAGTCAACGGTCATTCTAAGCTGAATGTGCCTGCACTCATCAGATCACAGCTGCTACACAGATTGAGGCTGGGCATGTACTGGCATGGGAGACTGGATGGGAATCCCCGGTTCCATTTACATTTTGGCTGCTGCTATTGTCATTTGGACTTTTGGATTTTTTTTTTTTAAATCTAACCTTTCCTTCCCCATTTTATTCCTTTTGAAAAGGCGCGCACATGTGACATTAGCATGTCATTGGCAATACTAAGCTGAATGTGCCTGCCTTCATCAGATCGCAGCTACTAAGCAGCTTGTGGCTGTGCAAGTACCAGCATGGGAGACTGACTGTGAATCCCCGGTTCTGTTGACATTTTGGCTGCTGTTATTGTCATTTGGATTTTTGTTTTTAAAATCTAACTTTTCCCTCCCCATTTTATTCCTTTTGAAAAAACACGCACATGTGAAATCTGCATGTCAACAGCCATTCTAAGCTGCATGTGCCTGCCCTCGTCAGATTGCAGCCACTATGCAGCTTGTGGCTGGGCAAGTACCAGCATGGAAGACTGGCTGAGAATTCACGGTACCATTGACATTTTGGCAGCTGCTATTGTCATTTGGATTTTGGGATTTTTGTTTTTAAAATCTAACCTTTCCCTCCCCATTTTATTCCTTTTGAAAAGACGCGCACATGTGATACCTACATGTCAATGGCCATTCTAAGCTGAATGTGCCTGCTCTCATCAGATCATAACTGCTATGCAGCTTGAGGCTGGAAAAGTACCAGCATGGGAGACTGGCTGTGAATCCCCGATTCCGTTGATATTTTGGCTGCTGCTATTGTCATTTGGATTTTTGTTTTTAAAGTCGAATTTTTCCCTCCCCATTTTATTCATTTTGAAAAGCCGAGCACATGTGCCATCTGCACGTCAACGGCCATTCTAAGCTGAATGTGCCTGCCGTCGTCAGATCACAGCCGCTACGCAGCTTGAGGACAGGCAAGTACTGGCATTGGAGACTGGCTGGGAATCCCCGCGGTTCCCTTGACATTTTGGCTGCTGCTATTGTCATTTGGATTTTTGTTTTTAAATTCTAACATTTCCCTCCCCATTTTATTGCTTTTGAAAAGACGCGCACATGTGACATCTGCACGTCAACGGACATTCTAAGCCGGATGTGCCTTCCCTCATCATATCGCAAGCCGTTACGTAGCTTGAGGCCTGGCAGGTACCAGCTTGGGAGACTGGCTTATAATCCCCGATTCCGTTGACATTTTGGCTGCTGCTATTGTCATTTGGATTTTTAGATTTTTGTTTTTAAAATCTAACCTTTCCCTCCCCATTTTATTCTTTTTGAAAAGACGCGCACATGTGACATCTGCACATCAATGGCCATTCTAAGCTGAATGTGCCTACACTCGTCAGATCACAGCCGCTACGCACCTTGAGGCTTGGTGAGTACCAGAATGGGAATTCCTGGTTCTGTTGACATTTTGGCTGTTGCTGTTGTGATTTGGATATTTGTTTTTAGAATTCAACCTTTCCCTCCCCATTTTTTTCCTTTTGAAAAGATGCGCACATCTCACATCTGCACGTCAACGGCCATTCTAAGCTGAATGTGCCTGCTGTCGTCAGATCACAGCCGCTACACAGCTTGAGGCCAGTCAAGTACTGGCATGGGAGACTGGCTAAGAATCCTGGGTTCTGTTGACATTTCGGCTGCTGCAATTGTCATTTGGATTTTTGTTTTTAAAATCTAACCTTTCCCTCCCCATTTTATTTCTTTTGAAAAGACGCGCACATGTGCCATCTGCACGTCAACGGCCATTCTAAGTAGTTTTGAGCCACCCCCGTAGTGTTCGAGTTCGGTTTGATTCGTCAAACACCCGTGTGTTCGCCGAACTGTTCGTCGAACACTTTCGAACACCGTTAAAACCAATTGCAGGCAAAAAAAAACACATAGAAACACATAGAAAACACCTTCAAAGGTGTCCAAAAGCTGACAAACTGCTCAGAACACACAACTAACACATGGAAAAGTGACAAGTACATATAGTCATGCAAAATGAAAAGAGGTGGAGGAGTAAAAGGAGGGGGAGACCCAGATATAGGCATGTCATGCCCTTCTAAAATCCAAAAAGTGAGAAGCTGACGCGTTCAGTCCGCTCCTGCCCGTGCCACCTCTGTGTCGCCGGGTTTGTGCCAGAGCCGCGGTGAACCCTGATGGCCAGCCCCCCTCTCCCAATACTGGTGCCTGTCCGCTGGTGGGTCGAGCAAGCCCCCCTGTGGTGGAGGCAGCTCTAAGCTTTTTAATTTAAATTGTCTCTCTAATTTGAATGAATACACTTTAAATCCATTTACAAGGATCTATTGGTATGCAAGTCTCATGCCAGCAGCTGCATAATTCCAGCTCCAGTAGCATCCACTAAAGCTGCTGCACTTAAAAAGCTTTTATAAGGATCGAGCTCGGCTGTCCACCGCAAGGCATCCTACTGCCAGTCCCAGCCCCTATGCCTTGGGGTGCCTCCTGATGCTCTTCACTGAGTATCCCGTGGTCCCGAAGCATTTCCTTTGAAAAAATTAAGTGTCCAAACTACAGGTGGTGTAGCTTGCTTAACAGCCGGGATAATCCGCTGACTAGCAGACACTGCTACTAGGCACAATTTATTTCCTGGGCTAGATGCAGTTAAAAATTTGTAATTAGATACTCTCGTTGGATGCTGAGAAAGCATTCCATAGAGTCTCCTGGCACGCCATATATGATTCTCTTAAAAAGCTTGGGGTAGGGGTCTAGGGGACCCTTTTATAGCCAAAATCACGGCCCTGTATCAAAATACGTCACCTAGGCTGAAGATAAATGGAACTGTAGCACCCTGAGGACTCGGTTGCTACAGAGGTATTGCACCTCATCCAGAGGTGTGATATCTCACTCTCAGGTAAGGATGGAGTGTGGATCAGGACCCGACACCTGCATGCATTACACCACATTGCCGTAGGGCAGGGCGACCAATATACCTCTGAGATGGGCACGACAGTCCCTGTCCCTGGCTGGAGTGGGGGGAGGGAACACTGAGGAAGGGGAACCCTGTAGTGCAGGAGCAGGGAGGAAGAAGTGCCTGGGTGCATTGAGAAGGGAGTATAAAAGGTGGGCACCATCTTAGTTCAGTGCAGAGAAGTCTGAGCAGAGGTGGCAGGGAGCAGGGGCTCTGCATGAGCTCTGCTCCGGAGGCGGGCCTAGTAACAGAGGCCCAGGCCTGGAAGAGGGAGAAGGAAGGAAGAGGAGCAGAGAAGGCTCCAGGAATGAGGAATGAAGGGATCCCAGGGGTGCGGACGGGCGAGTTGCCACCGCACGCCCGAATCCACCTGCGTGGAGGGGTCAGGCCAAAGGGGGAGACCGGTCCCCGAACTAGTGGAGGCAGGAAACGACCCTCAGCTAGATACCGGAGGCTGTGACATTTTATGTGGCGCAGCCCCTCGCTACACCCGCTAGGAAGGCACCACATAGGGTCAGGGAAACTGGCGCCAAGTTTACCAAGAGGAGGCCCGAGGCAGCCGGACAGAAGGGTTGGTAAGAAAGGCCAGACAAAGGACACACAAAGGGGGTCCTGTGAAGCGCTCCAAAGATATCTGGGAGTTGTCTGAGCCCCTCACCTGGTGAGCACAGTACGACGTGGGCAGCCGTTACCTGCAGACGTGGTCTGGATAATAAGAACTGTGAGTAAAGGCCCTGGACTGCATCACTGACTCCATGTCATTACTGCTGCTGCCCTGCACCATCACCCCCATCCTCCGCATACACTGCCCTGAGGCTATACTCCTCCCGTGGGGAGTTATGCTACACTCTGCTGCACCCACAACACCAGCCTCAGCGGTCTGCCCTGCAGCGGCGGTTCACTCTGACCGCAATCCACGGGTGGCGTAGTCAGACATTTAAACATCAAAACCACATAAATAGTTCCGCCACTTGCTTGACCACCCTGAGCCACGGAACCGGGTCGCCGCCATGAAGACTACAACCACCAGCATCCACCAAAAAGGGTCCGGCTCAGGGTGTCCCAAGGCCCAGGGGGTGCATCAGAACATTTTCATCACCTTTCACAATCACCAATGGGACAAGGCAGGGATGTCCTCTGTCCCCTCTCTTATACATCCTAGTGACGGAGCACCTGCTCTCATCAATTCGCCATAACCCCAATATTAGGTGGATTGAGGTGGGAGGCACCGAGTACAAGTGCTCTCTATTTGCTGATGATGTCCTAGTATATATCACTCAATCACATATATCCATCCATGCTGTTATGGCTGAAATAGATCACTTTGTTACATGGTCAAATTTTAAAATCAATGCAGCGAAGTCTGAGGCCCTCGATGTCTCCCTCCCCAAATCCATATAGGATTCCATCCAGTCCAACTTTCCCTTTGCCTGGCCCTCACAGGGTATCAAATACTTAGGAATTCCTATTCATAGAGACCTCTCCCATCTATGTTATCTTAATTTTGGGCCCTTTATTGAACAACTCCATACAGACCACGGTTGGCAAGTTAGAACTGTAAGATTCACTACGTGAACCACTGGTGTTTTGTGGAAAAGCACATGTACACTGTGTTCCAAATTATTATGCAAAAAGTGTTTAGGAGTGATAAGGGAAGAATTTGTTTGTTTGTCAGTTAAACTCATTGATGGTGATGTGTGTCAGGGCTCTTTATATCACTGTAAGCAATTGCAGACACCTGTGCTAATTAGTTTGGCAGGTGTGTCCAATGAAAGGCAAGACTACTTAAGAAGGCTGTCTCACATTATTAAGCAGCCTACATTTTCTGCAAAAATGGGAAAGAAAAAGGATGTGTCGGCTTCTGAGAAGCAACAAATTGTGGAGTGTTTAGGTCAAGGCATGACTACAATCAACATTGTGCAATGATCAGGATGAAGTGTCTTGACAATCAAGAAGTATGTAGCTGATTCACAGTACACACGTGTGCGTGCTGATAAGGGCAAATTGAGGACTCTTTCCTACAGGCAATTACGTCAGGTTAAAAGAGCAGTGGCAAAAAAGCCTTGTCATAGCAGCAGACAAGTTTTTGAAGCTGCTGGTGCCTCCAACGTCCGCCGAACAACAAGATGCAGGGTCCTTCAGAGGTTTGCAGCTGTGCATATGCCATCCTGTCGACCTCCTCTATCCACTTCACACAAGCAGAAACGGCTCCAGTGGGCCAAACATTACATGAAGACTGATTTCAAAACTGTTTTGTTCACGGATGAGTGCCGTGCAGCGCTCGATGGTCCAGATGGATGGAGTTGAGGATGGCTGGTTGATGGACACCCCACGCAAACACGACTACAGCACCAATAAGGAGGAGGTGGAGTAATGTTTTGGGCTGGAATCATGGGGAGAGAGATTGTCGGCCCCTTTAGGATCCCTGAAGGCGCTAAAGATGAAGTCCATAATGTATGTGGATTTTCTCAAACAGCACTTCCTGCCATGGTTGAAGAAGAAGAACCGTGTATTTCACAGCAAGATCATTTTTTTGCATGATAATGCACCATCTCATGCTGCACATAAAACATCTGCATCTCTGGCTGATATGGGCATAAAAGGGGACAAACTTATGGTGTGTCCCCCATGCTCCCCTGACCTCTAACCCATTCAGAACCTCTGGAGCATCATCAAAAGGAGTGTCTATGATGGCGGGAGGCAGTTCACATCTAAGCAACAGCTCTGGGAAGGTATTCTGTCCTCATGCAAAACAATTGAAGCAGAAACCATCCAAAACCTGACAAATTCAATGGACGAGAGTTCAGAAGCTCCTTTCGAACAAGTGATGTGAAAATGTAACATCACCTAGAATAAAGTTTTGAGTTGAAAACTGTTTGATTTCAGTTTCTAATAACCTGCTAATGCTTATAATTTCAAAAATGACCATTTTTTTGGTCTTTATTAAAATGAAAAGGTTGATCGAAAAGTTTGGGGGATCTAAGAGTGTGGCAACAAAGTAGTCATGATTACTTCGAATTCTGACAATATGAGGGTCATGTTGCAGGTAGTGCAGCAAGAAAGCACTTATGTGTCTTGCGCATCTCGAAGCCCCAAAATTATTTTCCGGGCTAGATGCAGCTAAAAATTATTATTAATTTTAAATCTGGTGGAGCTTAGTATAGATGGCCTAATAGGATCAGTGCTGCACACTGCTACAAAGCCCAAATTATTTTCCAGTCAAGATTCAGATAAACATGATTAGTAATTTTAAATCTGGTGGAGCTTATTATAGATGGCCTAATAGAATCAGTGCTGCACACTGCTACAAAGCCCAAATTGTTTTCCAGCCAAGATACAGATAAACATGATTAGTAATTTGATGGCTTAAAACGGTTGGTAGGGTGATTTTAACCAATCATCAAGCTTTTACTCTCCCCAGGATGACACAGGGGTAGAAAAGTCATTTCGGATCCATGATTTGTTCATCTTTATGAACGTGAGTCTGTCAACATTATCAGTGGAGAGCCGCGTGTGCTTATCTGTCAGCACACCACCAGCAGCGCTGAACACACGTTCAGACAGAACGCTGGCTGCGGGGCATGACAAGATCTCCAAGGAGTAAGTTGCTAGCTCCGGCCATTTATCCAGATTGGAAGCCCAAAAAGAGCAAGGGTCCAGTGACACAGTCATGGCTTCAATGTGTACTTGGAGATACTCCTGTACCATCGTCTCTAGGCGTTGACTATGTGTCAGACTTCTTGTCTCCTGTGGCCTTGCAAAGGATGGGCTAAAAAAGTGGTGAAATGATTCCGCAAAATTGATGTTACCAGCAGATACTGTGGTTCTGTTACGGTTTGAGTGCTGAACACTTGACGGTCCCACGGTTGGCAAGTTGGAACTGTGAGATTCACTACGTGCACCACTGGTGTTTTGTGGAAAAGCACATGTGAGATTCTGCAACAGTCTCTGCTGATACTCCTGCATGCGTGCATCCCTTTCTATGGCAGGAATAATTTCTGCAAATTTACTTTTGTACCGGGGATCTAACAGTGTGGCAACCCAGTAGTCAGGATTATTTCTAATTCTCACAATTCGAGGGTCATGTTGCAGGTAGTGCAGCAAGAAGGCACTCATGTGTGTTGCGCATCCAGGAGCACAAAGTCCCTGTTGTGTTGTTGGCGAGGTAACAATCATGCTTCCTTTCTCTGTCCTCTCCCCCCAACCTCGCACAACAGAAATGTGATCAAGGTCTCCCTCATCTGATGAGTCTTCCATCAGTTCGTCCTCCACTTCTTCCTGGGCTCCTGCACCTTTCTCACTAGTTTGGCTGCTACCATGCGCCCTGGTAAAACCATCTCCCCCACCCTCACATGCCTGCCGCCTTGGTGCTGCCGACCTTCTGGACCTTGCAGATGTTAGCCCTTCCGCATACAACTCCTCCTCCTCTACTTCCTCCACCTCCTCTTGTGCCACCACCTGACTCCGAATTCTGTTTAACATGTGCTCCAGCATGTAAATCACCGGAATAGTCATGCTGATAATGGCATCGTCAGCACTAAACATCTTCGTCGCCATTTCAAAACTGTGCAGAAGGGTGCATAGGTCCCTGATCTGAGACCACTCCTCCAGCGTGATTTGCCCCACCTCTGAATCTCGTTGGCCCAGGCTATACGTCAGAACGTATTGCAGCAGGGCTTGTCAGTGCTGCCACAGTCTCTGCAACATTTGCAGAGATGAATTCCACCGGGTAGGCACATCGCATTTTAGCCGGTGAAGTGGCAGGCCCAACGACTTCTGTAGAGATGTAAGTCGCTGAGCTGCGGGATGCGAACGGCGGAAGTGAGCACACAGCGACCGTGCCCTCTGCAGAAGGCCATCTAGTCTGGGATAGTGGGCTAAAAATTGCTGGACAACCAGGTTCAACACGTGAGCCATACAAGGCACGTGTGTGACATTGCCCCGGCGAAGGGCCGCACCCAGGTTTGCAGCATTGTCGCACACGGCCTTCCCTGGTTTCAGGTCCAGTGGAGACAACCATTCATGAAATTGGTTCTACAGAGCTGACCACAACTCCTCAGCTGTGTGACTCACATTTCCCAGACATTTCAAAGTAAAAACCGCCTGATGACGTTGAGTCCTACTGCCAGCATAGTAAGGAGGTGTACAGGATCCCTTCTGCGCAGTTAGAAAGCTTGTGGCATGACCAGAAAGGCTTTGGGTGCATGTGGAAGACCAAGAGGAGGTTGAGGAGGTAGAAGCAGTGGAGGAACTTTGACATAAAGAGGATAGACGCACAACTCGTGGGGACGGCAAGACTTGGACAGCAGCCCCTTGTCCTGCTGTCACCATAGTTACCCAGTGCCCAGTCAGCGACATGTAACGCCCCTGTCCATGCCAACTCGTCCAAGTGTCTGTGGTGAAATGCACCCTGTCACACACAGAGTTTCTCAAAGAAGCGGTGATGTTGTGTGCGACATGCTTGTGGAGCGCAGGCACACCTTTCTTTGAGAAGTAGTGCCGACTGGGCATCTGGTACTGGGGCACTGCGACCGACATAAGGTCTCGAAAATCCTCTGTGTCCACCAGGCGGAAAGGCAGCATTTCTGTAGCCAAGAGCTTGCAGATGGTGAAATTCAACCTCTTAGCTTTCTCATGGCTAGGAGGAAATGGTCTTTTACTTGTCCACATCTGAGGGATCGAGGGCTGGCTATTGTGCTTAGACAGGGTTGATAAGGGTGTCCCCGGCAAACTGCCCGTCTGTGAGGAAGATGCAGGCGGACATGTTAGGTTGCCTTGATCCAAAGGTGGTACTATCGATGTCGGACAGCGCTCAACACCAGCTGGTGTTACCACCTCCAAAGAAAATGATGACCTGCCAATCACGCTGGCTGTTGCGGGTAAAGAGGTGGCAGGTCTGCGCCCCAAAACAGGTGTGACTGCTGTCCCCCCAGTCACAGAGGATGAAGAGGCCGCGGATGCACAAGATATGGCAGACGGTGGTTGGCCCGGCCGGCTAGGCCGCATTGTAGCACACTGAGTTACCCACTGCAACTTATGCTTCATGTTCATGTGCCGGTTCATGCATGAAGTACTCAAACTATGTATTTTTTGGCCTCTACTTAGCTTTTGCTGACAAATGTTACAGATAACACGAGTTGGGTCATCTTTATCGATCTGAAAAAATGCCCAGCCTATGCAAGGCTTAGCACCCATGCGACCTGAAGAGCCACCACGACTTGTGGTGAGAGGCAGAGTTGTGTTTGAGGATGCAGTTGTTGACGTGCTTCCAGTACTACGTCTCTGTCCAGGAAGGCGCAACCTGACCTCGTCGTCACTAGCATCTTCCTCCACCTCCTCTGCTGACCTCATCTCTTGGCTGACTGTGGGTTGACAGTAAGTGGGATCTCCAACCTAATCACCATCACCCTGTGCGTTATCACACCCGTCGTCCTCAGAGCCAACCTGTTCCTGCCCTGACAAAATACTAAAGTTGTCGTTCCAATCAGGTATTTGAGTCTCATCATCGTCTTCCTCATTGTCTCCACCAACAGGAGTTACAGTTTGGGAATGAGGGTCTACATTATGATCAGAACCTTCTGCGTCTGGTCCTGGATCCGACTCATAAAGATTCTGGGCATCAGTGCAGATCATTTCCTCGTCTGGATTCACAGAAGCGCTGGAGTCGACCTCTGATTCCCAGGCTATAGTATGAGTAAACAGCTCTGCAGACTCAACCATCTGTTCTACCTCATACTCAGACGGGCAGCTGGAGATTTGGGAGCTGTGAGGAAGCAAGTGCGATTGGGGTGACACCTTTGAGGACTGGAGAATTTGTGATGTTGAAGTTGATGTGGAGGAGAGCCCACTTAAAGGAGCACTTGATATCCGTTGAAGCACCTGCTGTTTTTGTGCCTCATCTGGAATTTGTAGCGGTTGGCGTGGCCGTAAGAAAGGGATCTTATCACATTGTCTGCTAAAAGAAGTAGACATTTTAGTTTGGCTGGAAGATGGTCTTTCTTCTGCAGATGTTACTGTTGCTTTAACACCTACCCCAGGGACACAACCTTTTTTCCCCTTCCCAACACGCCTATTCCCCTTTCCACCAGCAGCAGGCCTTTTTCCACTCATTTTGGTGGTTAACTAATTCACAACTCTGGAGTTGTTTGCACAAAAAAACAATGGATGGGAACCGAGCAGAGCTGAGTGGATAAACTGTGGTATTTGGCCAAAACTATTGGCTGGTTAGATGAAGAAAAAAATTATATTCAATTTGCAACCTGATGGAGGTCAGTATAGATGGACTAATAGAACAAGTCCCACACACAGCTAGAAGCCCAAATATTTTTTCAGAGGTAGATGCAGAAAAAAATATATTCAGTTTGCAACCTGATGGAGGTCAGTATAGATGGACTAATAGAGAAAGTCCCACACACTGCTAGAAGGCCAAATATTTTTTCAGAGCTTGATGCAGAAAAAAATTATATTCAGTTTGCAACCTGATGGAGGTCAGTATAGATGGACTAATAGAGAAAGTCCCACACACTGCTAGAAGGCCAAATATTTTTTCAGAGCTAGATGCAGAAAAAAATATATTCAGTTTGCAACCTGATGGAGATCTCTATAGATGGATTAATAGAACAAGTCCCACACACTGCTAGAAGCCCAATATTTTTTCAGAGGTAGATGAAGAAAAAAATATATGCAGTTTGCAACCTGATGGAGGTCAGTATAGATGGACTAATACAACAAGTCCCACACACAGCTAGAAGCCCAATATTTTTTCAGAGGTAGATGCAGAAAAAAATATATTCAGTTTGCAACCTGATGGAGGTCTGTATAGATGGATTAATAGAACAAGTCCCACACACAGCTAGAAGCCCAATATTTTTTCAGAGGTAGATGAAGAAAAAAATATATTCAGTTTGCAACCTGATGGAGGTCAGTATAGATGGACTAATACAACAAGTCCCACACACAGCTAGAAGCCCAATATTTTTTCAGAGGTAGATGCAGAAAAAAATATATTCAGTTTGCAACCTGATGGAGGTCAGTATAGATGGACTAATACAACAAGTCCCACATACAGCTAGAAGCCCAAGATTTTTTCAGAGGTAGATTCAGAAAAAAATATATTCAGTTTGCAACCTGATGGAGGTCTGTATAGGTGGAATAATAGAACAAGTCCCACACACAGCTAGAAGCCCAATATTTTTTCAGAGGTAGATGCAGAAAAAAATATATTCAGTTTGCAACCTGATGGAGGTCAGTATAGATGGACTAATACAACAAGTCCCACACACAGCTAGAAGCCCAATATTTTTTCAGAGGTAGATGCAGAAAAAAATATATTCAGTTTGCAACCTGATGGAGGTCAGTATAGATGGACTAATACAACAAGTCCCACACACAGCTAGAAGCCCAATATTTTTTCAGAGGTAGATGCAGAAAAAAATATATTCAGTTTGCAACCTGATGGAGGTCTTCATTGTTCCTGCAGAGATCCATCCAATGCCCCTTCCCCCACCCCGCTGTACACTCAAACTGCGTATTAACATTAATTTTCATCATTACTGAGAAATAATCCAGTTATGATTTTGGTGCACGAACAGTTATCGAACAGCCGAATATTTCTCAAATCGTTTGTGTTTGCCGAACGGCTCGAATTTGAGATTGGTGAACAGTTAGAGTAGAACAACGCTCATCTCTACTTGGGATTCCCAGGCAGTCTCCCATGATGGTACTTGCCCAATCTCAAGCTACGTAGCGGCTGCAATCTGACGAGGACAAGCACATTCAGCTTTGAAAGGCCGTTGATGTGCAGATGTCACATGTGCGTGTCTTTTCAAAATGAATAAAATGGGGAGGGAAATTTTAGATTTTATAAACAAATATCCAAATTACAATAGCGGCTGCGAAAATGTCACTGGAACGGGGGATTCCCAGTTAGTCACCCATGTCTCTACTTGCTCAGCCTCAAGCTGCATAAAGGCTGCGATATGACAAGGGCAGGTACATTCAGCTTAGAATGGCCGTTGACGTGCAGATGTCACATGTGCGCGTCTTTTCAAAAGGAATAAAATGGGGAGGGAAAGGATGGATTCTAAAAAAAAAAATCCAAAAATCCAAATGACAATAGCAGCTGCCAAAATGTCAACAGAACCGGGGAATCCCAGCCAGTCTCCCATGCTGGTACTTGCCCATCCTCCAGCTGCGTTGCGGCTGTGTTCTGACGAGGGCAGGTACATTCAGCTTAGAATGGCCACTGACATGCCAATGTCACATGTGCGTGTCTTTTCAAAAGGAATAAAATGGGGAGGGAAAAGTTAGAATTTAAAAGCAAAAAGCCAAATGACAATAGCACCAGCCAAAATGTTAACGGAACCAGTGATTCCCAGCCAGCCTCCCATGCTGGTACTTGCCCAGACTCAAGCTGCGTAGCTGTTGTGATCTAACAAGGTTAGGCACATTAAGCTGAGTGTGGCCGTTAACGTGTAGATGATACATGTGCGCAACTTTACAAAAGGAATAAAATGGGGAGGGAAAGGTTAGATTTTAAAAACAAAAATCCAAATGACAATAGCAGCAGCCAAAATGTCAAAGGAAACAGGGACTCCCAGCCACTCTTCCATGCTGGTACATACCCAACCTCAAGCTGCATTGCAGCTGTGATCTGACGAGAGCAGGCACATTCAGTTTAGAATGGCCGTTGACGTGCCAATGTCACATGTGCGTGTCTTTTCAAAAGGAATAAAATGGGGAAGGAAAAGTTAGAATTTAAAAGCAAAAAGCCAAAAATCCAAATGACAAGAGCACCAGAAAAAATGTTAACAGAACCATGATTCCCAGCCAGTCTCCCATGCTGGTATTTGCCCAGAAACAAGCTGCATAGCTGCTGTGATCTAATGAGGGTAGACACATTAAGCTGAGTGTGGCCGTTGATGTTTGGATGTCACATGTGCGCGTCTTTTCAAAAGGAATAAATTGGGGAGGGAAAAGTTAGATTTCAAAAACAAAAATCCAAATGACAAAAGCAGCTGCCAAAATTTCAACAAAACTGAGGATTCCCAGCCAGTGTCCCATGCTGGTACTTGCCCAGCCTCAAGCTGCATTGCAGCTGTGATCTGACGAGGGCAGGCACATTCAGCTTAGAATGGCCATTGACGTGCCAATGTCACATGTGCGTGTCTTTTCAAAAGGAATAAAATGGATAGGGAAAAGTTAGATTTTAAAAACCAAAAATCCAAATGACAATAGCAGCAGCCAAAATGTTAATTGAAGCGGGGATTCCCAGCCAGTCTCCCATGCATGTACTTGCCCATCCTCAAGCTGCAATTTGACATGTGTAAGCACAATCAGCTTAAAATGGCCGTTGACATGCAGATGTCACATGTGCGCGTCTTTTCAAAAGGAATAAAATGGATAGGGAAAAGTTAGATTTTAAAAACAAAAATCTAAAAATCCAAATGACAATAGCAGAGGCCAAAATGTCTATGGAACTGGGGATTCACAGCCAGCCACCCATGCCGGTACTTGCCCTGCCTCAAGCTGTGTAGCGGCTGCAATTTGACGAGGGTAGGCAAATTCAGCTTAGAATGGCCGTTGTTGTGCAGAATTCACATGTGAGCGTCTTTTCAAAAGGAATAAAATGGGGAGGGAAAGGTTAGATTTTAAAAACAAAAATCCAAAAATCCAAATGACAATAACAGCAGCAGCAGCCAAAATGTCAATGGAACTGGGCATTCCCAGCTTTTCTCCCATGCTGTTACTTGCCCAGCCTCAAAGTGCGTAGCGGCTGCAATCTGACACGGACAGGCACATTTAGCTTAGAATGACCGTTGACATGCAGATGCTACATGTGCGCGTCTTTTCAAAAGGAATAAAATGGGGAGGGATAGGTTAGAGTTTAAAAACAAAAATTCAAATAACAATAGCAGCAGCCAAAATGTTTTTGGAACAGGGTATTCCCAGCCTGCCACCCATGCCGGTACTTGCCCAACCTCAAAATGTGTAGCAGTTGCAATCTGACAAGGGAAGGCACATTCAGCTTAGAATGGCCGTTGACCTGCAGATGTCACATGTGCGCGTCTTTTCAAAAGGAATAAAATGGGGAGGGAAAGGTTTGATTTTAAAAACAAAAATTCAAAAATCCAAATGACAATAGCAGCAGCCAAAATGTCAATGGAACAGGGGACTCCAAGCCAGTCTCCCATGCTGGTACTTGCCCAACCTCAAGCTGCGTAGCGGCTGCAATCTGACAAGGGAAGGCATGTTCAGCTTAGAATGGCCATTGACCTGCAGATGTCACATGTGCGCGTCTTTTCAAAAGGAATAAAATGGGGAGGGAAAGGTTAGATTTTAAAAACAAAAATCCAAATGACAATAGCAGCAACCATAATGTCATTGGAACCGAGGATATTCAGCCAGTCACCCATACCAGCACTTGCCCGGCCTCAAGTTGCATAGCAGCTGTGATCTGAAGAGGGTAGGTACATTCAGCTTAGAATGGCCAATGACGTGTGGATGTCACATGTGCACGTCTTTTCAAAAGGAATAAAATGGGGAGGGAAAAGTTAGATTTTAAAAACAAAAATCCAAAAATCCAAATGACAATAGCAGCAGCAAAAATGTCGACGGAACTGGTGAGTCCCAGCCAGACTCCCATGTTGGTACTTGCCCAACCTCAAGCAGTGTAGAGGCTGTGATCTGACCCAGGAAGGAAAATTCAGCTTAGAAGGCCGTTGACGTGCAGATGTTACATGTGCGCGTCTTTTCAAAACGAATAAAATGGGGAGGGAAAGGTTAGATATTAAAAACAAAAATCCAATAATCCAAATGACAATAGCAGCAGCCAAAATGTCAACGAACTTGGGGATTCCCAGCCAGTCTCCCATGCTGGTACTTGCCCAGCCTCAAGGTGCGTAGCAGCTGCAATCTGACGAGGGCAGGCACATTCAACTTAGAATGGCCGTTGACATGCAAATATCACAAGTGCGCGTCTTTTCAAAAGGAATAAAACGGGTAGGGAAAGGTTAGATTTTTAAACCAAAAATCCAAATGACAATAGCAGCAGCCAAATTGTCAAAGAAACAGGGGATTCCCAGCCAGTCTCCCATGCCGGTACTTGCCCAACCTCAAGCTTCGTAGTGGCTGCGATCTGACCCAGGAAGGAACATTCAGCTTAGAAGGCCATTGACGTACAAATGTTACATGTGCGCGTCTTTTCAAAAGGAATAAAATGGGGAGGGAAAGGTTAGATTTTAAAAACAAAAATCCAAAAATCCCAATGACAATAGCAGCAGCCAAAATGTCCACGGAAGAGGTGATTCCCTGCCAGCCTCCTATGCCTTTACTTGCCCAGCCACAAGGTGCGTAGTGGCTGCGATCTGACAAGGGCAGACACATTCAGCTTAGAATTGCTGTTGACGTGCAGATGTCACATGTGCGTGTCTTTTCAAAAGGAATAAAATGGGGAGGGAAAACTAAGATTTTAAAATCCAAAAATCCAAATGACAATAGCAGCAGCCAAAATGTTCACGGAAGAGGTGATTCCCTGCCAGTCTCCCATGCATGTACTTGCCCATCCTCAAGCTGCACAGCAGCTGCAATTTGACAAGTGAAAGCACATTCAGCTTAGAATGGCCGTTGACATGCAGATGTCACATGTGCGCGTCTTTTCAAAAGGAATAAAATGGATAGGGAAAAGTTAGTTTTTAAAAACAAAAATCTAAAAATCCAAATGACAATAGCAGAGGCCAAAATGTCTACGGAACTGGGGATTCACAGCCAGCCACCCATGCCGGTACTTGCCCTGCCTCAAGCTGTGTAGCGGCTGCAATTTGACGAGGGTAGGCAAATTCAGCTTAGAATGGCCGTTGATGTGCAGAATTCACATGTGAGCGTCTTTTCAAAAGGAATAAAATGGGGAGGGAAAGGTTAGATTTTAAAAACAAAAATCCAAAAATCCAAATGACAATAACAGCAGCAGCAGCCAAAATGTCAATGGAACTGGGCATTCCCAGCTTTTCTCCCATGCCGTTACTTGCCCAGCCTCAAAGTGCGTAGCAACTGCAATCTGACACGGACAGGCACATTTAGCTTAGAATGACCGTTGACATGCAGATGCTACATGTGCGCGTCTTTTCAAAAGGAATAAAATGGGGAGGGATAGGTTAGAGTTTAAAAACAAAAATTCAAATAACAATAGCAGCAGTCAAAATGTTTTTGGAACAGGGTATTCCCAGCCTGCCACCCATGCCGGTACTTGCCCAACCTCAAAATGTGTAGCAGTTGCAATCTGACAAGGGAAGGCACATTCAGCTTAGAATGGCCGTTGACCTGCAGATGTCACATGTGCGCGTCTTTTCAAAAGGAATAAAATGGGGAGGGAAAGGTTTGATTTTAAAAACAAAAATTCAAAAATCCAAATGACAATAGCAGCAGCCAAAACGTCAATGGAACAGGGGACTCCAAGCCAGTCTCCCATGCTGGTACTTGCCCAACCTCAAGCTGCGTAGCGGCTGCAATCTGACAAGGGAAGGCACGTTCAGCTTAGAATGGCTGTTGACCTGCAGATGTCACATGTGCGCGTCTTTTCAAAAGGAATAAAATGGGGAGGGAAAGGTTAGATTTTAAAAACAAAAATCCAAATGACATTACCAGCAGCCAAAATGTCAATGGAATCGGGGATTCCCAGCCAGTCACCCATGCCAGTACTTGCCCAGCCTCAATCTGCATAGCAGCTGCGCTCTGATGATGGAAGGCACATTCAGCTCAGAATGGCTGTTGAGCAGATGTCACATGTGCAAGTGACACCCCAGGGGTCTGGTTGCCACAGTAACAGAGATATTATGTCTGAGAGCAAGTGGGAGGTTTCTCTGGTCAGGAGCCCTAAGCATGCAACACTGCCCGCCCAGACCTGGGAGGGGAGGAATCTGCCCTTATAAACTTGGTCTGGGGCGGGATTAGGTGAGACAGAGACAGAGCCTGCAGAACAAGCAGAGCAGTCAGAGCCTAGAGTGAAGCTGCAGACACAGGAAAAGATACATCAGGAGCTCTGTAGGATCAGAGGCAGAAGGCCAGGGGCTGTGAGCAGAGATATAGCTCGCCCTGGCTGAAGTTACTAAAACTGGACACAGGAGTCCGAGGCTGTGGGGACTGATATATACCCAGCAGCAGAAACCAGCTGGCAGGGGATTCCAGGTCCTCTGGCCATAGAAGCCCGGAGGCTCAGTCACAAAGAAGGGACCAGCGCCGCCATCCAGGAGCGGAGGCTAACAGAAGGCCCCAAGTCTCCAGCCATACGGGTGAGCACCACACAGTATACTCAGGGATGTGGGCTACTTGGAACCGCTGACAGCAAGGTAGCCAGAAAGAGTGCAGATAAACGGGGAGGCCTACAACTCCACCTGGCCAGGGGAACTCCTGCTTGCTCGCAGACTGACCAGGCCCCTTATACTAGCCAGTACTCCCGGGAGGGTCTGCATTGTACCATCAGTAAAGACCCTGAACTGCACCTCACGTCTCTGTGATTCCTTGCCGCACCAGCACCATTAGCACTGGGACCCTCACACCATCACTCCCATCATCTCTCACATTAGCTGCCCTGAGTCAATACTTCTCCCGTGGGGAGTTATCCCATACTCGGCTGCGCAAACAACATCAGCCACAGAGGTCGGCAGCGCAGCGGCGGTCCCCACTGACCGCAATCCACGGGTGGCGTAGTCGGACATTTGCTATACATTAAGACTGCCACTGGTTTGACCACCCTGGGCACGGACCGGGTCACCACCACACGGAGACTACAACCCCCAGCATTCTACAACAGGCCCGGTTCCGGGTTCCCCTGCACAACACAGGCCCAGGGGGCGCGTCAACTTTGGCGTAGTCGGCAGGATTTCGTGCCCGCAACCACCGGGTACTGCGTGCCTGAAAAAGAGACTTTTATACTTACCTGTGGTGAAGTTTCCCGCCGTCCGGCGTCGTTTCCCGCCATCTGGAGCCGATTCCCGCCATCAGACGCCATCTTGGACCGTTTCCCGCCGTCTTCTGCCTTCTTCCCGCCATCCGCAGCTGCTTCCCGCCTTCGGACGCCATCTTCGGGACGCCGCACGGGAAGAAGAGGGGCGTGGACGCCGAAAGCGCGCGAGATCCGAAGCTCCGCCCCACGCTCTGACGCTGCGCAAGGTCCTGGAAGGGAGGAAGAGCGACGCTGACGTCATCGGAGCGCGACGCCAGGTCCTCAACCCCGACGATCGACTGCGGAGCTGCGGCCTATGAAAGAAGAGCATCGCAAGGTAGGCCACGGTGCACTAGGGGGGAGGAGGATGCCGGATACCGAGGTGAGCTCCACTGCCACAGCCACCGCCAGTGCAACCGCTGCAGCAGTCATGCCATTCACCATGCCCTATATCCCGGGGGCAACCTGGCTACCCCAGTACTCAGGGTAGTCACATACTCTAAATGACTTTAGAGAAAGACTGGATAGCCTCTTCCAGGTGTACCCCCTCACAGAAAAGCAAAAAGTGAGCATCCTGGTGGCCCAATTAATCGGGGCAGCCCAAAGGGAGGTAAAGTCCTGGCCACCTGGGAGGAAGAGGACTGTCAGAGAAATACTAGCCCGGCTGAAAGACACATTTGATACCCGCACCTCAGCCGAAATAAAGCTCAGATTTTACGGGTGTAAACAGCGGGCACATGAGAGTATAAGAGACTATGCTCTAAACCTACAAGAGGCCCTGAGAGCCATTAAGCAGGCAGACCCTGGCATCGTGGGAAATGAAGATAAGCTGTTGACTGAACAATTTATTGAGGGTCTACTGTGCAATGCCCACCGAACCTAGTTGCGGGCAATGGCCTTACAGGACCCTGACCTGGACTTTGCACAGTTCAAGGACAGAGCCATCCGGGTGCTCCGAGAACCGGCACTAGGTGGCGCTGTGACCAACAGGCGCCCTGCTATCACTTACCACCAGGAGACGGCGCCCTTGTCTTCAGGGCCTGTGGGAGCTGATGCGCAGGCTTTGAACAATAACCCGGCAACAGACCTGCACCATCAGGTCCAAGAGCTGACTAAGAGCGTTGCCACGCTAACCAGAACTGTGCAGTCTTTACAGGTCTCTTCTCCAGGAAAGATCCAGCTGGAATCCGGACCGTAGGACGTCCCGTGGCACCGACTGAGGAGGACCCCACAGGCCAGAGGAAGACCCAGCGGCAGATACAACGAGGACGGACGACCCATCTGCCACCGCTGCAATCAACCTGGACATGTGGCAAGGTACTGTCATTTAAACGGGCACAACCTGGGGTAGAGGGCCAACCCCCAGGCATAAGACCATCAGGCCCATCAAACTGGCGTGATAAATACGTAGGGGGACGTCCAATCTTGCCTGTGGTACTGGATGGCATTCCTATGAGTGCCCTACTAGACACTGGGTCACAGGTGACCACCATCCCGTACGTGCTCTTTAAACAGTACTGGAATGACTCGGACATAACCCGCTACCCAGATGACGACCTGAGTATCATCGCCAGCAATGGTCAGCCCGTGCCGCAGGTGGGATTCAAAGAGGTGATCATTAAGATCGGTAAAGTCGAACTGGCGGCACAAGGACTGATTATAGCGGACATAGACCGTCATGAGAGTCACCCTAGAATAACCTTGGGAACTAATGTGATTGAAAATTGTCTTGCAGAGGTGATTCTCATTTTACAGCAGGTTGCCAAGAACGCCAGTTCCGGCCAGCAGCGTGTGCTCCAAAAAGAGATCCGGGCACTGATGAAGCGGCAAAAGGTGGAACTATCTGGTGGCGAGATAGGTAGCGTGAGAATGTGTGACCCGTTCCCTATTGCCATGCCCCCAAAAAGTGAGATGATGATTTGGTGCCGGGCAGCTATTGGTCTAAGAGGTAGAGACTACCAAGCAATGGTAGAACCCGTCTACTCAGACAGTAGGCCCACCATTTTGACAGCACGGGGGGTGGTCGATGTACGCCATGGGAGGGTGCCCGTTCGCATCATAAATATCGGGGAGAGAGAAGTACACCTGCCCCGGTATGCCACGCTAGCCAAATTGTTCACCATCAACCAGAACTCTGTACAGGCCGTGGAACCCTTTACTCCATCTCAACCAGAGGAAGGTAACGGCTCTAAGAAACCAATGGAGGACTAGTGTCAGCAACTACATTTGGGTACTGACTCCACTCCCTCACACCAGAAACAGGGAGTCTATCGGGTGGTTCGAGAGTACGAGAGAGTGTTTAGTAAACACCCGCTAGACTTCGGGCGAGTAAAGGGGGTAGAACACCACATCCCCACGGGAGACCATCCTCCCATAAAGGAGAGATACCGACCCGTTCCCCTGGCACACTACCAACACGCCAAGGGGATGCTTAGAGACATGAAGGAGGCTGGGGTAATCAGGGACAGCTGTAGCCCCTGGGCAGCTCCACTAGTCTTAGTGAAAAAGAAAGACAACACCATGAGAATGTGTGTAGACTACAGGAAGGTCAACCGTATCACACACAAAGATGCGTACCCGTTACCAAGGATAGAAGAGTCCTTAGCTGAATTAAAATCTGCTAACTTCTTCTATACTTTGGATCTCACTAGCGGGTACTGGCAGGTTCCTGTAGCAGAGGCGGACCGGGAGAAGACCGCATTCACCACCCCGATGGGTCTCAGCGAATTTAACTGTATGCCGTTCGGGCTCTGCAACGCACCAGGAACCTTCCAACGGTTGATGGAATGCTGTCTAGGACACCGGAACTTCGAGACGGTCCTGTTATATCTGGACGATGTCATCGTCTATTCCAAGACCTACGAGGACCACCTGAAACACCTGGCAGAAGTCTTTGAAGCTCTGGCAAACTACGGCCTAAAGGTGAAACCCTCCAAGTGTCACCTTCTGAAACCAAAGGTGCAATACCTGGGACACCTGGTGAGTGCTGACGGAGTGGCTCCTGACCCTGATAAGATCACCGTGATTAAGGACTGGCCAAGACCCTCCAGCATAAAGGAAGTGCGGCAGTTCCTCGGGTTGGTAGGCTACTACCGAAGATTCATTCCCGGTTTCACCAAAATGGCAGCCCCTATGCAGGACCTCCTGATAGGTCAATCTCGGAAAGCCAAAAACCAGAAGCCGCCCTTTAGGTGGGAAAAGCTGGAAGAGGAGTCCTTCTGCCAGCTGAAGATGGCCCTCACGGGGGATGAAATCCTGGCATATCCAGACTACAGCCAGCCATTTATCCTCCACACGAACGCAAGCAACATCGGGCTAGGAGCCGTACTGTCCCAGATCCAGCAAGGGAAAGAACGGGTAATCGCTTACCCCAGCCGAAAGCTACAGCCCACGGAGAGGAACCCTGAGAATTATAGCTCATTCAAGCTGGAGTTCCTGGCAGTAGTGTGGGCAGTGACCGAACGTTTCAAGCATTACCTTGCCTCCTCCAAATTCACCGTGTACACAGATAACAACCCGTTGACACTGTCACGGGTGTGTCACCACGAAGATCGTCACACTTACACAGCCTGACTTCTCGCAGCTGAGTTTTTGGTGCTTTGTGTTTTTCGGCAGTGAGGGAGTTAACTCTCTCTCTCTCTGTGCTAGACGAGGTCCAGCCTCGCCCAGCTGCAATCAATTTTGCTGTTGTGGGACTCCTTCAAATGCCTGCCGGTCTGTTAGGGAAGTGTCAGTGAAAGCATTTCATGCAGACTAACAGAGCGGATCGTGGTATTTGGAGTTTCAGAGCTAAGTGTATTTGGAGTGTTTTTTCCCTTCCTCGCTTTATCATTTATCTCCTTTCCCGTTGGTGTTCCCTCTGTTGTAGTTGTGTAGTTTTTGTATGCAAGGTGGTTTTGGTTTTACCCTTGTACTGTCTCGTTCGTCTAAGTACTGAGTGTGGGCATATTATTACCTGTCCCCTTTTGTTGTGATCAGGGGTCCTTCTCAGGACTAGATTACTTAGGTGCAGGGATCCTCAGGAGGTAGAGGTTACGCTGGCGGCCTGGACCTCTGTACCTTTAACAGTACCTCCAGGTAGAGGGATTAGTCAGGGCCCCAGATTAGGGTCAGCTTAGGCCCCCTACCTCCAGTACACAGAGACAGCGTGACATTTTCACCGACCACTTACTGTAGATTTTCTCCAGCTACCATGGATCCAGTAGTCGGTCTAGCTGGGCAGTTGCAGAGTTTGTCTATGGAGCTGGCGGACGTTAGGTCCAAGGTTTTGAATCCTCAAGAGCAAGCCGGACCAGAACCTAAAGTAGCTCTCCCTGACAGGTTCACTGGGGGGCGGGACAAGTTTTTTGTTTTCCGGGAGGCGTGCAAGTTGTACTTTCGGCTGCGGCCTCGGTCATCGGGGAGTGAAGAACAAAGGGTGGGAATTGTCATCTCGCTCCTACAAGGGGACCCACAATCTTGGGCGTTCTCTCTTCCCCCGGGCTCCCCGGCTCTCCAGTCAGTGGATAGGTTTTTTGCTGCTCTGGGTCTTGTATCTGATGACCCGGATCGGATCTCCCTTGCTGAATCTAAGTTACATAGGATCCAGCAGGGAGATTGTCCGGCGGAGGAATTCTGTTCGGAGTTCCGTAGGTGGGCCACTGACACCCAGTGGAATGACCCGGCTCTTAGGAGCCAGTTTTGTCAAGGTTTATCCGACAAATTGCAGGATGTGTTGGCACAGTATTACTCTCCCGCGTCACTGGAAGCCGCTATGGCCCTTGCTATTCGCATTGACAGACGGCTTCGGGAGAGGTGCGGGATAACTCCACCCCCTGTGATGACTCCACCTCCTACAAGGTCCCCTCATATGGTGGTTCCCCTGGTCAGTCCAGAGGAGCCTATGCAATTAGGAGGGGCATCATTTCGGGGGAGGGGACCGGTGGTGCGCCATAAGACAGGAAGGTGTTTCTTCTGCGGGAGAAAGGGACATTTTATTGGGGGGTGTCCATCCCGTCCCTTGCAGTGTGAAGAGTCGTCGGAAAACTGTTGATCCCAGGTTGTGTGGTGGACGGCAATCTGGGAGTAGGTATTTCGTCCCTAGGTTCGTCTCAGTTTCTCGTTCCGGCGGAGGTGGTGGTGGGTACGAGAACTGAGAGGATATCTGTTCTTCTGGATAGTGGGGCCGGGGTTAATCTGGTGGACGCTCGGTTTGCCCGGGTTCAAGGTATGCGATTGAGTGAGTTGGCTAAACCCATCCCCATATTCTCGATCGATGCCAGGCCTCTCGGTCAGGGAAGTTTTTTTGCAAGCTGTGCATAACGTAAAACTTCAAGTGGGGGCGATACATAAAGAACTGTTGTCTTGCTACGTGTTGGAGGGTCTTCCCACTCCTATAGTGTTGGGCCTTCCTTGGTGAACTAAGCATAACCCTGTTATTAATTGGCAATCCAGAGAGATAAGCCAATGGAGTAAATTCTGTAATAAAAACTGCATGAATACGGTCATCGGTGCGGTTACTCCTAGGGTCTTACCTCCATTTCTGGTGGACTTTGAGGATGTATTCTCGGAGAAAGGGTGTCAGGAACTACCTCCTCATCGCGAGTATGACTGTTCTGTAAAACTGCTCCCTGAGGCCAAGTTACCTAAAGTTAGGTTGTATAACATTTCTGGTCCTGAGAGGCAGGCCATGAAGGATTATATTTCAGAAAGTCTGGCTAAGGGGCATATTAGACCTTCATCTTCACCGGTGGCCGCGGTGTTCTTCTTTGTTAAGAAGAAAGATGGAGGCCTACGCCCTTGCCTGGATTTCCGTGAACTTAATCGGATTACGGTCCGAGATCCGTATCCGCTCCCACTTATTCCCGATCTCTTTAAACAGATCGTGGGCGCCAAATGGTTCTCTAAGTTGGATCTCAGGGGGGCGTACAATCTGATTAGGATGAAGGAGGGGGATGAGTGGAAGACGGCGTTTAACACTCCGGAGGGGCATTATGAGAACCTTGTCATGCCATTCGGTCTGACTAATGCCCCGGCGGTGTTCCAGCACTTTGTTAATGACATTTTTCGCCGCCTGGTGGGACAGTTTGTTGTCATATATCTGGATGATATCTTAATTTACTCGCCGTATCAGGTGTTTCATCAGGAGCACGTTAGGCAGGTGTTACAGATCTTGCGGGATAATAAACTGTATGCCAAATGGGAAAAGTGTGTGTTCGCCGTACAGGAACTCCAGTTTTTAGGCTTCCTGGTTTCAGCGTCCGGTTTTCGAATCTACCCTGGGAAAGTGCGGGCAGTTCCTGAGTGGGATCGGCCAGAGAATCTTAAGGCACTACAACATTTCCTGGGGTTTGCTAATTATTACCGGAAGTTCATTCGTAATTAGTGTTGAGCCACCCCCGTAGTGTTCGAGTTCGGTTCGGTTTGTCGAACACCCGTGTGTTCGCCGAACTGTTCGCCGAACTGTTCGTCGAACACCTTCGAACACCGTTAAAACCAATGGCAGGCAAACAAAAACACATAGAAACACATAGAAAACACCTTCAACGGTGTCCAAAAGCTGACAAACTGCTCAGAAGACACAACTAACACATGGAAAAGTGACAAGTACATATAGTCATGCGAAAAGAAAAGAGGTGGAGGAGTAAAAGGAGGGGGAGACACAGATATAGGCATGTCATGCCCTTCTAAAATCCAAAAAGTGAGAAGCCGACACGTTCAGTCCGCTCCTGCCCGTGCCACCTCCGTGACACCGGGGTTGTGCCAGAGCCGCGGTGAACCCTGACGGCCAGCCCCCCTCTCCCAATACTGGTGCCTGTCCGCTGGTGGGTCGAGCGAGCACCCCTGTGGTGGAGGCAGCTCTAAGCTTTTTAATTTAAATTGTCTCTCTAATTTGAATGAATACACATAAATCCATTTACAAGGATCTATTGGAGGGCAAGTCTCATGCCAGCAGCCGCGTAATTCCAGCTCCAGTAGCGTCCACTAAAGCTGCTGCAGTTAAAAAGCTTTTATAAGGATCGAGCTTGGCTGTCCACCGCAAGGCATCCTACTGCCAGTCCCAGCCCCTATGCCTTGGGGTGCCTCCTGATGCTCTTCACTGAGTATCCCGTGGTCCCGAAGCATTTCCTTTGAAAAAATTAAGTGTCCAAACTACAGGTTGCTTAACAGCCGGGATAATCCGCTGACTAGCAGACACTGCTACTAGGCACAAAGTATTTCCTGGGCTAGATGCAGTTAAAAATTTGTAATTAGATACTCTCATTGGATGCTGAGAAAGCATTCCATAGAGTCTCCTGGCACGCCATATATGATTCTCTTAAAAAGCTTGGGGTAGGGGTCTAGGAGACCCTTTTATAGCCAAAATCACGGCCCTGTATCACAATACGTCACCTAGGCTGAAGATAAATGGAACTGTAGCACCCTGAGGGCTCAGTTGCTACAGAGGTATTGTACCTCACCCAGAGGTGTGATATCTCACTCTCAGGTAAGGATGGAGTGTGGATCAGGACCCGACACCTGCATGCATTACACCACATTGCCGTGGGGCAGGGCGACCAATATGCCTCTGAGATGGGCACGACAGTCCCTGTCCCTGGCTGGAGTGGGGGGAGGGAACACTGAGGAAGGGGAACCCTGTAGTGCAGGAGCAGGGAGGAAGCAGTTCCTGGGTGCATTGAGAAGGGAGTATAAAAGGTGGGCACCATCTTAGTTCAGTGCAGAGAAGTCTGAGCAGAAGTGGCAGGGAGCAGGGGCTCTGCATGAGCTCTGCTCCGGAGGCAGGCCTAGTAACAGAAGCCTAGGCCTGGAAGAGGAAGAAGGAAGGAAGAGGAGCGGAGAAGGCTCCAGGAACGAGGAATGAAGGGATCCCAGGGGTACGGACGGGCGAGTCGCCACCGCACGCCCGAATCCACCTGCGTGGAGGGGTCAGGCCAAAGGGGGAGACCGGTCCCCGAAACTAGTGGAGGCAGGAAACGACCCTCAGCTAGAAACCGGAGGCTGTGACATTTTATGTGGCGCAGCCCCTCGCTACACTCGCTCGGAAGGCATCACATAGGGTCAGGGAAACTGGTGCCAGGTTTACCAAGAGGAGGCCCGAGGCAGCAGGACAGAAGGGTTAGTAAGAAAGGCCAGACAAAGGACAGACAAAGGGGGTACTGTGAAGCACTCCAAAGTTATCTGGGAGTTGTCTGAGCACCTCACCCGATGAGCACAGTACGACGTGGGCAGCCGTTACCTGCAGACGTGGTCTGGATAATAAGAACTGTGAGTAAAGGCCCTGGACTGCATCACTGACTCAGTGTCGTTACTGCTGCTGCCCTGCACAATCACCCCCATCCTCCGCATACACTGCCCTGAGGCTATACTCCTCCCGTGGGGAGTTATGCTACGCTCTGCTGCACCCACAACACCAGCCTCAGCGGTCTGCCCTGCAGCGGCGGTTCACTCTGACCGCAATCCACGGGTGGCGTAGTCGGACATTTAAACATCAAAACCGCATAAATAGTTCCGCCACTGGTTTGACCACCCTGAGCCACGGAACCGGGTCACCGCCACGAAGACTACAACCACCAGCATCCACCAAAAAGGGTCCGGCTCCGGGTGTCCCAAGGCCCAGGGGGTGCATCAGAACATTTTCATCACCTTTCACAATCACCAATGGGACAAGGCAGGGATGTCCTCTGTCCCCTCTCTTATACATCCTAGTGACGGAGCACCTGCTCTCATCAATTCGCCATAACCCCAATATTAGGTGGATTGAGGTGGGAGGCACCGAGTACAAGTGCTCTCTATTTGCTGATGATGTCCTAGTATATATCACTCAATCACATATATCCATCCATGCTGTTATGGCTGAAATAGATCACTTTGTTACATGGTCAAATTTTAAAATCAATGCAGCGAAGTCTGAGGCCCTCGATGTCTCCCTCCCCAAATCCATATAGGATTCAATCCAGTCCAACTTTCCCTTTGCCTGGCCCTCACAGGGTATCAAATACTTAGGAATTCCTATTCATAGAGACCTCTCCCATCTAAGTTATCTTAATTTTGGGCCCTTTATTGAACAACTCCATACAGACCACGGTTGGCAAGTTAGAACTGTAAGATTCACTACGTGAACCACTGGTGTTTTGTGGAAAAGCACATGTACACTGTGTTCCAAATTAGTATGCAAAAAGTGTTTAGGAGTGATAAGGGAAGAATTTGTTTGTTTGTCAGTTAAACTCATTGATGGTGATGTGTGTCAGGGCTCTTTATATCACTGTAAGCAATTGCAGACACCTGTGCTAATTAGTTTGGCAGGTGTGTTCAATGAAAGGCAAGACTACTTAAGAAGGCTGTCTCACATTATTAAGCAGCCTACATTTTCTGCCAAAATGGGAAAGAATAAGGATGTGTCGGCTGCTGAGAAGCAACAAATTGTGGAGTGTTTAGGTCAAGGCATGACTACAATCAACATTGTGCGATGATCAGGATGAAGTGTCTTGGCAATCAAGAAGTATGTAGCTGATTCACAGTACACATGTGTGCGTGCTGATAAGGGCAAATTGAGGACTCTTTCCTACAGGCAATTACGTCAGGTTAAAAGAGCAGCGGCAAAAAAAGCCTTGTCATAGCAGCAGACAAGTTTTTGAAGCTGCTGGTGCCTCCAACGTCCCCCGAACAACAAGATGCAGGGTCCTTCAGAGGTTTGCAGCTGTGCATACGCCATCCTGTCGACCTCCTCTATCCACTTCACACAAGCAGAAATGGCTCCAGTGGGCCAAACATTACATGAAGACTGATTTCAAAACTGTTTTGTTCACGGATGAGTGCCGTGCAGCGCTCGATGGTCCAGATGGATGGAGTGGAGGATGGCTGGTTGATGGACACCCCACGCAAACACAGCTACAGCGCCAACAAGGAGGAGGTGGAGTAATGTTTTGGGCTGGAATCATGGGGAGAGAGATTGTCGGCCCCTTTAGGATCCCTGAAGGCACTAAAGATGAACTCCATAATGTATGTGGATTTTCTCAAACAGCAGTTCCTGCCATGGTTCAAGAAGAAGAACCGTGTATTTCACAGCAAGATCATTTTTTTGCATGATAATGCACCATCTCATGCTGCACATAAAACATCTGCATCTCTGGCTGATATGGGCATAAAAGGGGACAAACTTATGGTGTGACCCCCATTCACCCTGACCTCTACCCGATTCAGAACCTCTGGAGCATCATCAAAAGGAGTGTCTATGATGGCAGGAGGCAGTTCACATCTAAGCAACAGCTCTGGGAGGGTATTCTGTCCTCATGCAAAACAATTGAAGCAGAAACCATCCAAAACCTGACAAATTCAATGGACGAGAGAGTTCAGAAGCTCCTTTCGAACAAGGGGTCCTATGTGAAAATGTTACATCACCTAGAATAAAGTTTTGAGTTGAAAACTGTTTGATTTCAGTTTCTAATAACCTGCTAATGCTTATAATTTCAAAAATGACCATTTTTTTGGTCTTTATTAAAGTGAAAAGGTTGATCGAAAAGTTTGGGGGATCTAAGAGTGTGGCAACCCAGTAGTCATGACGACTTCGAATTCTGACAATATGAGGGTCATGTTGCAGGTAGTGCAGCAAGAAGGCACTTATGTGTCTTGCGCATCTCGGAGCCCCAAAATTATTTTCCGGGCTAGATGCAGCTAAAAATTATTATTAATTTTAAATCTGGTGGAGCTTAGTATAGATGGCCTAATAGGATCAGTGCTGCACACTGCTACAAAGCCCAAATTATTTTCCAGTCAAGATACAGATAAACATGATTAGTAATTTTAAATCTGGTGGAGCTTATTATAGATGGCCTAATAGAATCAGTGCTGCACACTGCTACAAAGCCCAATTTATTTTCCAGCCAAGATACAGATAAACATGATTAGTAATTTGAAAGCTTAAAACGGTTGGTAGGGTGATTTTAACCAATCATCAAGCTTTTACTCTCCCCAGTATGATACAGGGGTAGAAAAGTCGTTTCGGATCCATGATTTGTTCATCTTTATGAACGTCAGTCTGTCTACATTATCAGTGGAGAGCCGAGTGCGCTTATCTGTCAGCACACCACCAGCAGCGCTGAACACACGTTCAGACAGAACGCTGGCTGTGGGGCATGACAAGATCTCCAAGGCGTAAGTGGCTAGCTCTGGCCATTTATCCAGATTGGAAGCCCAAAAAGAGCAAGGGTCCAGTGACACAGTCATGGCTTCAATGTTTACTTGGAGATACTCCTGTACCATCGTCTCTAGGCGTTGACTATGTGGCAGACTTCTTGTCTCCTGTGGCCTTGCAAAGGATGGGCTAAAAAAGTGGTGAAATGATTCCGCAAAATTGATTTTACCAGCAGATACTGTGGTTCTGTTACGGTTTGAGTGCTGAACACTTGACGGTCCCACGGTTGGCAAGTTGGAACTGTGAGATTCACTACGTGCACCATTGGTGTTTTGTGGAAAAGCACATGTAAGATTCTGCAACAGTCTCTGCTGATACTCCTGCATGCGTGCATCCCTTTCTATGGCAGGAATAATTTCTGCAAATTTACTTTTGTACCGGGGATCTAACAGTGTGGCAACCCATTAGTCAGGATTATTTCTAATTCTCACAATTCGAGGGTCATGTTGCAGGTAGTGCAGCAAGAAGGCACTCATGTGTGTTGCGCATCCAGGAGCACCAAGTCCCTGTTGTGTTGGTGGCGAGGTAACAATCATGCTTCCTTCCTCTGTCCTCTCCCCCCAACCTCGCACAACAGAAATGTGATCAAGGTCTCCCTCATCTGTTGAGACTTCCATCAGTTCGTCCTCCACTTCTTCCTGGGCTCCTGCACCTTCCTCACTAGTTTGACTGCAACCATGCGCCCTGGTAAAACCATCTCCCCCACCCTCACATGCCTGCCGCCTTGGTGCTGCCGACCGTCTGGACCTTGCAGATGTTAGCCCTTCCGCATACAACTCCTCCTCTACTTCCTCCACCTCCTCTTGTACCACCACCTGACTCCGAATTCTGTTTAACATGTGCTCCAGCATGTAAATCACCAGAATAGTCATGCTGATAATGGCATCGTCAGCACTAAACATCTTCGTCGCCATTTCAAAACTGTGCAGAAGGGTGCATAGGTCCCTGATCTGAGACCACTCCTCCAGCGTGATTTGCCCCACCTCTGGATCTCGTTGGCCCAGGCTATACGTCAGAACGTATTGCACCAGGGCTTGTCGGTTCTGCCACAGTCGCTGCAAAATGTGCAGAGTTGAATTTCACCGGGTAGGCACATCGCATTTTAGCCGGTGAAGTGGCAGGCCCAACGACTTCTGTAGAGATGTAAGTCGCTGAGCTGCGGGATGCGAACGGCGGAAGTGAGCACACAGCGACCGTGCCCTCTGCAGAAGGCCATCTAGTCTGGGATAGTGGGCTAAAAATTGCTGGACAACAAGGTTCAACACGTGAGCCATACATGGCACGTGTGTGACATTGCCCCGGCGAAGGGCCGCACCCAGGTTTGCAGCATTGTCGCACACGGCCTTCCCTGGTTTCAGGTCCAGTGGAGACAACCATTCATGAAATTGGTTCTCCAGAGCTGACCACAACTCCTCAGCTGTGTGACTCACATTTCCCAGACATTTCAAAGTAAAAACCGCCTGATGACGTTGAGCCCTACTGCCAGCATAGTAAGGAGGTGTGCAGGATCCCTTCTGCGCAGTTAGAAAGCTTGTGGCATGACCAGACAGGCTTTGGGTGCAGGTTGAAGACCGAGAGGAGGTTGAGGAGGCAGAAGCAGTGGAGGAACTTTGACATAAAGAGGATTGACGCACAACTCATGGGGACGGCAAGACTTGGACAGCAGCCCCTTGTCCTGCTATCACCATAGTTACCCAGTGCCCAGTCAGCGACATGTAACGCCCCTGTCCATGCCTACTCGTCCAAGTGTCTGTGGTGAAATGCACCCTGTCACACACAGAGTTTCTCAAAGAAGCGGTGATGTTGTGTGCGACATGCTGGTGGAGCGCAGGCACACCTTTCTTTGAGAAGTAGTGCCGACTGGGCATCTGGTACTGGGGCACTGCGACGGACATAAGGTCTCGAAAATCCTCTGTGTCCACCAGGCGGAAAGGCAGCATTTCTGTAGCCAAGAGCTTGCAGATGGTGAAATTCAACCTCTTAGCTTTCTCATGGCTAGGAGGAAATGGTCTTTTACTTGTCCACATCTGAGGGACCGAGGGCTGGCTATTGTGCTTAGACGGGGTTGATAAGGGTGTCCCCGGCAAACTGCCCGTCTGTGAGGAAGATGCAGGCGGACATGTTAGGTTGCCTTGATCCAAAGGTGGTGCTATCGATGTCGGACAGCGCTCAACACCAGCTGGTGTTACCACCTCCAAAGAAAATGATGACCTGCCAATCACGCTGGCTGTTGCGGGTAAAGAGGTGGCAGGTCTGCGCCCCAAAACAGGTGTGACTGCTGTCCCCCCAGTCACAGAGGATGAAGAGGCCGCGGATGCACAAGATATGGCAGACGGTGGTTGGCCCGGCCGGCTAGGCCGCATTGTAGCACACTGAGCTTCCCACTGCAACTTATGCTTCATGTCCATGTGCCGGTTCATGCATGAAGTACTCAAACTATGTATTTTTTTGCCTCTACTTAGCTTTTGCTGACAAATGTTACAGATAACACGAGTTGGGTCATCTTTATCGATCTGAAAAAATGCCCAGGCTATGCAAGGCTTAGCACCCATGCGACCTGAAGAGCCACCACGACTTGTTGTGAGAGGCAGAGTTGTGTTTGAGGATGCAGTTGTTGACGTGCTTCCAGTACTACGTCTCTGTCCAGGAAGGCGCAACCTGACCTCGTCGTCACTAGCATCTTCCTCCACCTCCTCTGCTGACCTCATCTCTTGGCTGACTGTGACTCATACTCAGACGGGCAGCTGGAAATTTGGGAGCTGTGAGGAAGCAAGTGCGATTGGGGTGACACCTTTGAGGACTGGAGTATTTGTGATGTTGAAGTTGATGTGGAGGAGAGCCCACTTAAATAAGCACTTGATATCCGTTGAAGCACCTGCTCTTTTTGTGCCTCATCTGGAATTTGTAACGATTGGCGTGGCCGTAAGAAAGGGATCTTATCACATTGTCCACTAAAAGAAGTAGACATTTTAGTTTGGCTGGAAGATGGTCTTTCTTCTGCAGATGTTACTGTTGCTTTAACACCTACCCCAAGGACACAACCTTTTTTCCCCTTCCCAACACGCCTATTCCCCTTTCCACCAGCATCAGGCCTTTTTCCACTCATATTGGTGGTTAACTAATTCACAACTCTGGAGTTGTTTGCACAAAAAAACAATGGATGGGAACCGAGCAGAGCTGAGTGGCCAAACTGTAGTATTAGGCCAAAACTATTGGCTGGGTTAGATGCAGAAAAAAATTATTTTCAATTTGCAACCTGATGGAGGTTATTATAGATGGACTAATAGTACAAGTCCCACACACAGCTAGAAGCCCAAATATTTTTTCAGAGGTAGAAGCAGAAAAAAATTGTATTCAGTTTGCAACCCGATGGAGGTCAGTATAGATGGACTAAAAGAACAAATCCCACACACAGCTAGAAGCCCAAATATTTTTTCAGAGCTAGATGCAGACAAAAAATTATTTTGAATTTGCAACCTGATGGAGGTCAGTATAGGTGGACTAATAGAACAAGTCCCATACACTGCTAGAAGGCCAAATATTTTTTCAGAGGTAGATGCAGAAAAAAGATATATTCAGTTTGCAACCTGATGGAGGTCTGTATAGATGGATTAATAGAACAAATCCCACACACAGCTAGAAGCCCAATATTTTTTCAGAGGTAGATGCAGAAAAAAAATATATTCAGTTTGCAACCTGATGGAGGTCAGTATAGATGGACTAATAGAGAAAGTTCCACATACTGCTAGAAGGCCAAATATTTTTTCAGAGCTAGATGCAGATATAAATTATTTTTAATTTGCAACCTGATGGAGATCAGTATAGATGGACTAATAGAGAAAGTCCCACACACTGCTAGAAGGCCAAATATTTTTTCAGAGCTAGATGCAGAAAAAAATTATATTCAGTTTGCAACCTGATGGAGGTCAGTATAGATGGACTAATAGAGAAAGTCCCACACACTGTTAGAAGGCCAAATATTTTTTCAGAGCTAGATGCAGACAAAAAATTATTTTTAATTTGCAACCTGATGGAGGTCAAAATAGATGGACTAATAGAGAAAGTCCCACACACAGCTAGAAGGCCAAATATTTTTTCAGAGGTAGATGCAGATAAAAATTATTTTTAATTTGCAGCCTGATGGAGGTCAGTTTAGATGGACTAATAGAGAAAGTCCCACACACAGCTAGAAGGCCAAATATTTTTTCAGAGGTAGATGCAGATAAAAATTATTTTTAATTTGCAGCCTGATGGAGGTCAGTATAGATGGACTAATAGAGAAAGTCCCACACACTGCTAGAAGGCCAAATATTTTTTCAGAGCTAGATGCAGATATAAATTATTTTTAATTTGCAACCTGATGGAGGTCAGTATAGATGGACTAATAGAGAAAGTCCCACACAATGTGTAGCGTCGGCGTCCCTGCCCTCTGCTAGGCAGGGACGCTGTTCCCCTCACCTCTCTGCTCCGAGCCCGGCGTCCTCCTCCCGCTCTGCTGGCAGCGTGCGCTCCTTCCCGGCCATTGTGCTTAGGGCGCGCGCGCGCTCCCTCCCTCTTAAAGGGGCCGCGCGCGCCGTCCTAAGGAGTCCCTGGCCAATGGCCGGAGGACTTCATCATATATAAGGCACCTCCTCCAAAATGGAGGTGCCCGAGCAATGTTGTTGCACTGTTCACTACTCTGCTTCAGCCCTCAGGTCCCGTTGCCAGTTACCTGTCAGTTACCTGCCTGATTCCTGCCAAAGTCCTGACAGTTTGCTGTCTGCTTCCTGCCTGTTATTCCTGCTACCTGCCTGCTTGCCAGAGGTCCGACGGTCTGCCTTACTACACCTGTCAGTCTGTCTAAGGACCAGCCTGCCCGCTCACCTGGGAGCGCACATCAGCTACCTGCCTGCTTGCCAGAGGTCCGACGGTCAGCCCTACTACTCCTGTCTGTCTGTCTATGGACCAGCTTGCCCGCTCACCTGGGAGCGCACTCCTGCTACCTGCCTGCTAGCCTACCTGGAGGCTCCGCCGTCACGTGCTGTGACCACCTGCCATTCCAGAGACTCCTGCCCGCTCACCTGGGAGCGCACGCCTGTTACCTGCCCGCTAGCCTACCTGGAGGCTCCGCCGTCACGTGCTGTGACCACCTGCCATTCCAGAGACTCTCGCTTGCTCACCTGGGAGCATACATCAACCATCTGCCTGCTAGCCTACCTGGAGGCTCTGCCATCACAGGTCGTACCTACCCTTTACCCAGAGACTGCCCCGGTCACTTGCCGTGACCTCCTGCCCGTTCATTCAGAGACTGCCCCGGTCACTTGCCGTGACCTCCTGCCCGTTCATTCAGAGACTGCCCCGGTCACTTGCCGTGACCTCCTGCCCGTTCATTCAGAGACTGCCCCGGTCACTTGCCGTGACCTTCTGCCCGTTCATTCAGAGACTGCCCCGGTCACTTGCCGTGACCTCCAGCCCGTTCACTCAGAGACTGTCCCGGTCACCTGCTGTGACTGCCTGCCCGTCTTCCCTGGTCGCCACCCGCTTCCTTACAAGGACCGCCCCCTTGTATAGTAGCTCAGAGGTTCCGCATCCCAGACCCGTTACAGTTTGCTCGGGCCATGGAACCCGGTGGCACCCAAGCTCCCTCGCTCTCGGACCTGTGTCATGAACTGTCCCGTCAAAGGTCCCAACAGGAGTCCATCCTGGGTCACCTGCGGAATGTCAATACTCGTCTGGACACTCTGACTGCTCCACCAGCAACCTCCGCCAGTGCCATGTCTCGCAATCCGGCAGCTCCGCTGCCCACTAATACCATGATATCCTACCCCGGACCCCGGCTTTCTGCACCTCCTCGCTTCGGAGGCGACTCCGCCCAGGCTCGGGGCTTCATAAATCAGTGCACCCTGCACTTTGAACTATTGTCCCACCAGTTTAACTCCGACCGAGCCAAAATTGCATTCATCAAGTCCCATCTCACCGGGGAGGCCCTGGCCTGGCTAAATCCTCTATGGGAGAGAGGAGACCCCCTGGTGTCCAACTTGCCTGCTTTCCTCACGGCTTTCCGGAAAGTCTTCGACGAACCCGGACGGAAGACCTCATCCGCATCATCACTGCTACGCCTCCGTCAGGAAAGTCTCACCGTGGGCCAATACGCCATACGATTCCGTACCCTTGCCTCGGAGCTGGCCTGGGATAACGACGCTCTGGTATCCGTCTTCTGGGAGGGTCTGTCCGGCCGTATTAAAGATGAACTTGCCGGTCGGGACATTCCTACCACTCTCGATGACTTAATAACTCTTGCCACCCGGATTGACCTACGGTTCCAGGAGCGTGCCAGAGAGGTCACCCGTGAGAGGAGGTTACCACGTCTAGCTCCTACTTTTCAGAAACCCGTCACTCCCTCCGTCTCTACCCAGGTACACTCTCCTGAGCCTATGCAGGTCGACCAGACCAAGATGGTCAAAACCCGTCAGGACTTATGCCGTGCCGAGGGGAGCTGCTTCTACTGTGGCAGTAAGGAGCACCGGATCCGTGCCTGCCCGGAGAGGTCGGGAAACGCCTGTGTCTAGGTTCGCTCAGAGAGGTCGACCTAGACAAGAATAAATCCTCTCCATCTCTGCTACTGTCAGTCTCAATCATCTGCGGGGAGAACCGTTATTTCGAACTAGCCCAACTTGACTCTGGAGCAGCCGGGAATCTTATTTCACAGTCCCTGGTAGAAAAATACCGCATTCCCACCAAACCTCTGCCTGCACCATTATCTGTCGCTGCTGTGGATGGGGGCCTCTTACCACGTCCCATCCAACTCATCACCGAATCCATAACCCTGCAGGTGGGAATGTTGCATTCTGAGAGTATCTTTTTCATGTTCTGCCTGGACTCTCTCACGCACTCTTACTAGGTCTACCTTGGCTCCAGAGACATGCACCCGTGCTTGACTGGCAGACCAGAGAAGTCCTTCGCTGGGGACAGGACTGTCATAAGACTTGTTTGGTTCCTGTTCATCCCGTCCGTCCTTCTCCTACCCCAACTAATCTACCTGGACTTCCGATTCCCTATTGGTCATTTGCTGATGTCTTTAATAAAAAGGAGGCAGAGACATTACCCCCTCATAGACCATACGACTGTCCTATCGACCTGTTACCCGGTACTACTCCTCCCCGTGGGCGCATTTACCCATTGTCCGCTGCTGAGACCCGGTCGATGTCCGAATATATTGAGGAGAATTTGGCCAGGGGATTCATCCGGAAATCTACCTCCCCGGCGGGAGCAGGCTTCTTCTTCGTAAAAAAGAAGGACGGCTCTCTCCGTCCCTGTATTGACTATAGAGGCCTTAACCAGATCACGTTGAAGAATAAGTACCCCCTTCCGCTCATTCCAGAATTATTTGATCGCCTGAGGGGGGCTAGAGTCTTCACCAAACTTGACCTCCGTGGGGCGTACAACCTGGTCCGTATCCGTCAAGGGGATGAATGGAAGACTGCATTCAACACCCGGGACGGCCACTATGAATATCTGGTAATGCCCTTTGGTCTCTGTAACGCTCCTGCCGTCTTTCAAGAGTTGGTCAATGACATCTTCCGGGACCTTCTCTACTTCTGCGTTGTGGTGTACCTGGACGACATCTTGGTCTTCTCTCCGGATCTCCAGACTCACCGGAGGGACGTTCGTCAGGTCCTGCTCAGGCTCAGGCAGAATCACCTCTTCGCTAAATATGAGAAGTGCCTCTTTGAGCAGACCTCGCTTCCGTTTTTGGGCTACATTATTTCTCAGACCGGCCTACGAATGGATCCAGAGAAACTGTCTGCCATCGAGAAATGGCCCCGACCGGAGGGGTTGAAGGCCATTCAGCGGTTCCTGGGCTTCGCCAACTACTACAGCCTCTTCATACCACACTTCTCTTCCCGGACTGCCCCAATTTCCGCGCTCACCCGTAAGGGTACTAACCCCAAAGAGTGGCCGCCCGAAGCAGAGGAGGCCTTTCTTTCCTTAAAACAGGCCTTCTCTTCCGCCCCGGTGCTGCATCGTCCAGATGGCAACAAGCAGTTCTTCCTGGAGGTTGACGCTTCCTCCTCTGGAGCCGGAGCTGTACTTACTCAAAAATCATCTTCCGGGAGGATGGTAACTTGCGGCTTCTTCTCCAAACTCTTCTCCTCTTCTGAGCGCAATTATTCCATAGGAGACCGAGAGTTATTGGCCATCAAGCTGGCATTGGAGGAGTGGCGTTACCTGCTCGAGGGGGCTCTTCATCCGGTAATAATTTACACTGACCACAAGAACTTGGCTTATCTCCAGCATGCCCAGAGACTTAACCCGCGCCAAGCCCGGTGGTCCTTGTTTTTTGCTCGCTTTGATTTCGTTCTACATTTTCGCCCGGCTGACAAGAACATCAAAGCGGACGCCTTGTCCCGATCCTTTCTGGTATGTGACCTCGAGGAAGAACCTAAACATATCATCGATCCCGCCAGAGTAATGCAGGTGGCTCCCGTGAGTCTAAATCGTCTTCCTCCTGGTAAAACGTTCGTATCGGTTCCTGATCGGGAGAAGATCCTACACTGGGGTCATTCGTCTAAACTAGCTGGCCACGCTGGTCAGAAAAAGACCCTCCAGCTTATTACCCGGCACTACTGGTGGCCTAACCTGCACAAGGATGTAATAGACTTTGTTTCTGCCTGTGTGTCCTGCGTCCGCAACAAAGTTCCGAGACACCTGCCAGCCGGTCGCCTCCTTCCTCTGCCAGTACCTGCTGCCCCCTGGCAGCATATAGCGATGGACTTCATAACTGATCTGCCCGTTTCTGCCGGTTGTACGGTCATTTGGGTGGTCGCTGACCGCTTTTCCAAGATGGCTCACTTCATTCCCCTGCCAGGCCTCCCGTCTGCACCTGAGCTGGCTAAAGACTTTATCCGCCACATCTTCCGTCTTCATGGCCTGCCCCGTCACATCGTGTCGGATCGTGGGGTACAGTTCACTTCTCGTTTCTGGAGAGCCACTTGTAAATTGCTAGACGTCACCCTGGACTTCTCCTCCGCTTACCACCCACAGTCTAATGGTCAAGTGGAGCGGATCAATCAGAACCTGACCAGTTACCTCCGGCACTTCGTTAATGCCCACCATTCTGACTGGGTGGATCTCCTGCCATGGGCCGAATTCTCGTACAACAATCACGAGAGCGAATCTTCCTCCAAATCCCCGTTTTTTGTAGTCTTCGGTCAACATCCTCGGATCCCGTTTCCCGTCTCCACCTCGGTGGACAATCCGGCTGCGGAATCTCTTGTTAACAAATTTTCCTCCATATGGGAGAGTACCCGGTCCGCACTCCTTCTGTTATCCGAGCGTATGAAAAGACATGCAGACAAAAAACGTCTGGATCCTCCTCAATTCCGTCCTGGGGATAAAGTCTGGCTCTCGTCCAAGTATGTCCGGCTCAAGATTCCTTCCTATAAGTTAGGGCCTCGGTTCATCGGTCCTCTGGAGGTCATCAGTCAGATCAACCCGGTGGCCTATAAATTGAAACTCCCGGCCAACTTGCGGATCCCTAACTCCTTCCATGTATCTCTCCTCAAACCCGTGGTACTTAACTCTTTCTCCAAGTCTACAGGTACGCCTCCTGCTCCGGTTTCCGCTGAAAACGAATTTGAGGTAGAGAACATTCTGGCCACCAAAAGGGTAAGAGGGAAGACCTTTTTTCTAGTAGATTGGAAGGGGTTTGGTCCTGAAGAGAGAACATGGGAGCCCCGGGAGAACATCCATGCCCCTCTCATCCTTGCTAAATTTCTGTCTGGCCTAAAAAAGGGGGGGCCTAAAGGGGGGGGTACTGTAGCGTCGGCATCCCTGCCCTCTGCTAGGCAGGGACGCTGTTTCCCTCTCCTCTCTGCTCCGAGCCCGGCGTCCTCCTCCCGCTCTGCTGGCAGCGCGCTCTCCTTCCCGGCCACTGTGCTTATGGCGCGCGCGCGCGCGCTCCCTGCCTCTTAAAGGGGCCGCGCGCGCCGTCCTAAGGAGTCCCCGGCCAATGGCCGGAGGACTTCATCATATATAAGGCACCTCCTCCAAAATGGAGGTGCCCGAGCAATGTTGTTGCACTGTTCACTACTCTGCTTCAGCCCTCAGGTCCCGTTGCCAGTTACCTGTCAGTTACCTGCCTGATTCCTGCCAGATTCCTGCCAGTTTGCTGTCTGCTTCCTGCCTGTTATTCCTGCTACCTGCCTGCTTGCCAGAGGTCCGACGGTCTGCCTTACTACACCTGTCAGTCTGTCTAAGGACCAGCCTGCCCGCTCACCTGGGAGCGCACATCAGCTACCTGCCTGCTTGCCAGAGGTCCGACGGTCAGCCCTACTACTCCTGTCTGTCTGTCTATGGACAAGCTTGCAAGCTCACCTGGGAGCGCACTCCTGCTACCTGCCTGCTAGCCTACCTGGAGGCTCCGCCGTCACGTGCTGTGACCACCTGCCATTCCAGAGACTCCTGCCCGCTCACCTGGGAGCGCACGCCTGTTACCTGCCCGCTAGCCTACCTGGAGGCTCCGCCGTCACGTGCTGTGACCACCTGCCATTCCAGAGACTCTCGCTTGCTCACCTGGGAGCATACATCAACCATCTGCCTGCTAGCCTACCTGGAGGCTCTGCTATCACAGGTCGTACCTACCCTTTACCCAGAGACTGCCCCGGTCACTTGCCGTGACCTCCTGCCCGTTCATTCAGAGACTGCCCCGGTCACTTGCCGTGACCTCCTGCCCGTTCATTCAGAGACTGCCCCGGTCACTTGCCGTGACCTCCTGCCCGTTCATTCAGAGACTGCCCCGGTCACTTGCCGTGACCTTCTGCCCGTTCATTCAGAGACTGCCCCGGTCACTTGCCGTGACCTCCAGCCCGTTCACTCAGAGACTGTCCCGGTCACCTGCTGTGACTGCCTGCCCGTCTTCCCTGGTCGCCACCCGCTCCCTTACAAGGACCGCCCCCTTGTATAGTAGCTCAGAGGTTCCGCCTCCCAGACCCGTTACACAATGCTAGAAGGCCAAATATTTTTTCAGAGCTAGATGCAGAAAAAAATTATATTCAGCTTGCAACCTGATGGAGATCAGTATAGATGGACTAATAGAACAAGTCCCACACACAGCTAGAAGCCCAAATATTTTTACAGAGGTAGATGCAGAAAAAATTATATTCAGTTTGCAACCTGATGGAGGTCTGTATAGATGGATTAATAGAACAAGTCCCACACACAGCTAGAAGCCCAATATTTTTCAGAGGTAGATGCAGAAAAAAAATATATTCAGTTTGCAACCTGATGGAGGTCAGTATAGATGGACTAATAGAGAAAGTCCCACACACTGCTAGAAGGCCAAATATTTTTTCAGAGATAGATGCAGACAAAAAATTATTTTGAATTTGCAACCTGATGGAGGTCAGTATAGATGGACTAATAGAGAAAGTCCCACACACTGCTAGAAGGCCAAATATTTTTTCAGAGCTAGATGCAGACAAAAAATTATTTTTAATTTGCAACCTGATGGAGGTCAGTATAGATGGACTAATAGAGAAAGTCCCACACACACCTAGAAAGCCAAATATTTTTTCAGAGCTAGATGCAGAAAAAAATTATATTCAGTTTGCAACCTGATGGAGGTCAGTATAGATGGACTAATAGAACAAGTCCCACACACAGCTAGAAGGCCAAATAATTTTTCAGAGTTAGATGCAGATAAAAATTATTTTTAATGTGCAGCCTGATGGAGGTCAGTATAGATGGACTAATAGAGAAAGTCCCACACACTGCTAGAAGGCCAAATATTTTTTCAGAGCTAGATGCAGACAAAAAATTATTTTTAATTTGCAACCTGATGGAGGTCAATATAGATGGACTAATAGAGAAAGTCCCACACACTGCTAGAAGGCCAAATATTTTTTCAGAGCTAGATGCAGATATAAATTATTTTAATTTGCAACCTGATGGAGGTCAGTATAGATGGACTAATAGAGAAAGTCCCACACACTGCTAGAAGGCCAAATATTTTTTCAGAGCTAGATGCAGAAAAAAATTATATTCAGTTTGCAACCTGATGGAGGTCTGTATAGATGGATTAATAGAACAAGTCCCACACACAGCTAGAAGCCCAATATTTTTTCAGAGGTAGATGCAGAAAAAAAATATATTCAGTTTGCAACCTGATGGAGGTCAGTATAGATGGACTAATAGAGAAAGTCCCACACACTGCTAGAAGGCCAAATATTTTTTCAGAGCTAGATGCAGACAAAAAATATTTTTAATTTGCAACCTGATGGAGGTCAGTATAGATGGACTAATAGAGAAAGTCCCACACACTGCTAGAAGGCCAAATATTTTTTCAGAGCTAGATGCAGAAAAAAATTATATTCAGTTTGCAACCTGATTGAGGTCAGTATAGATGGACTAATAGAGCAAGTCCCACACACAGCTAGAAGGCCAAATATTTTTTCAGAGGTAGATGCAGATAAAAATTATTTTTAATTTGCAGCCTGATGGAGGTCAGTATAGATGGACTAATAGAGAAAGTCCCACACACTGCTAGGAGGCCAAATATTTTTTCAGAGCTAGATGCAGACAAAAAATTATTTTGAATTTGCAACCTGATGGGGGTCAGTATAGATGGACTAATAGAGAAAGTCCCACACACTGCTAGAAGGCCAAATATTTTTTCAGAGCTAGATGCAGACAAAAAATTATTTTTAATTTGCAACCTGATGGAGGTCAGTATAGATGGACTAATAGAGAAAGTCCCACACACTGCTAGAAGGCCACATATTTTTTCAGAGCTAGAAGCAGATATAAATTATTTTTAATTTGCAACCTGATGGAGGTCAGTATAGATGGACTAATAGAGAAAGTCCCACACACTGCTAGAAGGCCAAATATTTTTTCAGAGCTAGATGCAGAAAAAAATTATATTCAGTTTGCAACCTGATGGAGGTCAGTATAGATGGACTAATAGACAAGTCCCACACACAGCTAGAAGGCCAAATATTTTTTCAGAGGTAGATGCAGCTAAACATTATTTTTAATCTGCAGCCTGATGGAGATCAATATAGATGGACTAATAGAACAAGTCCCACACACTGCTAGAAGGCCAAATATTTTTTCAGAGCTAGTTGCAGAAAAAAATTATTTTCAGTTTGCAACCTGATGGAGGTCAGTATAGATGGACTAATAGAACAAGTCCCACACACAGCTAGAAGCCCAAATATTTTTTCAGAGCTAGATGCAGAAAAAAATTATATTCAATTTGCGACCTGATGGAGGTCAGTATAGATGGACTAATAGAATGATGCTATGCCCAAAAGATTTTACTTCACTAGGTGCAGTAAAAAAATTGGTATTCTATACACAGGTAGTATATCTTGCAACGCAGAAAGGCTACTCCACTGACTAACACACTCTGCAATAGGCCAAAAAGGATTAGCTTTGCTAGATTCAGCCAAATGCTGTGAAAAAAACTTACACAGCACTGGCACAGACCTGCCTGGCAAAAACTGATAGGAACTGATGTAACCTAGTCCTGAAAAGGACTGCAATTACAATTAGTCTTTACTCCCACAATCTATCTATTTAAGAGCACTGACCTGCCTTATAAAAGTCATAGGAAATGCTGTAACCTAGTCCTTAAAAGGACTGCAATTACAACTATTCCCTACTCCCAAGCTATCTGTAGATTTGTGCGAAAATTGGCTTGAAGGTAACAAGGTATAGCGCACACAGCAACAGCGGTGCCGTCTAACACGCAGCTGCAGCAGTGAGAACATGGTGGCGACGGGGAAAATGGCTTGGTCTTATAGGGCAAGTGTAACATACCTGGCGGCGTCCTTGCATAGTGGTCCATCTCCCACTGTGCAAGAGCGCGCACTTGATCTCCTGTCCAGAATGTCTCTCTGGCTTCCCTCCATGCTGTCTGTTTGTGTCTGTTTCTGCTGCTTAAGGGCGGCGCCCGATGACTTCCTGCTTTTTGTACCTGCTGTGGGTCACACCCCTTGTGCGTCCTCAGCCTATTGCTGTCTGTCACCTGGTATATAGCTCAGCTGCTCCCATCTATTCCAGCCTGAGCATAGTGTTTCTTTCAGTGTGTGCTTGCACTCTGAAGGTGCCAGGTCCTGTTCTGTGTTCTCTTTTCTGCCTATCCTGGAGGCTGTATTTCCAGGCCTGTCTGAACACGCTCCTAGCCTGTTCCTCCTGCCTTCTAGGGGCCGATTACCTAGACCTGTTCCTGTATCTTGTCTGACCTGTCTGAACACGCTCCTAGCCTGTTCCTCCCGCCTTCTAGGGGCCGATTACCTAGACCCGCTCCTGTATCTTGTCTGTCCTGTCTGAACACGCTCCTTGCCTGTTCGTCCTGCCTCTCTGGGGGCCGTATTCCCAGACCCGCTCCTGTATTTTGCTGCAGTGTCGGTCTCTTCCGTACACTCAGTTCCAGTCTGAACTCTCTCCTATCCTTTACCTGTTTTGCCTCTATGTCCGTTCCCTTCCTTTTTCTGCAGAGTCTGAACTCGTACCTAACTCCTGCTTGTTGTCTCTGTACTCCCGTTTGTGAGTTTGTGGTCCACTCGCTACTTCTCTGCAAGTACTCTGTGAGTATCTGGCTCTGACTTTCCCTTCCTGTCTGTTCCGTGTGAACAGAGCCCTGTTCCCCCTGCTCAGCCTTGCCAGCTCTGACTCCTTTGCTCACCGCTTCGGCGGTTCTAGCCTGCTCTGACTCCTTTGCTCACCGCTCCGGCGGTTCTAGCCTGCTCTGACTCCTTTGCTCACCGCTCCGGCGGTTCTAGCCTGCTCTGACTCCTTTGCTCACCGCTCCGGCGGTTCTAGCCTGCTCTGACTCCTTTGCTCACCGCTCCGGCGGTTCTAGCCTGCTCTGACTCCTTTGCTCACCGCTCCGGCGGTTCTAGCCTGCTCTGACTCCTTTGCTCGCTGCTCCGGCAGCCTTGCTCCGCTCTGACCCTTTTGCTCACTGCTCCGGCAGTCTCACTCCGCTCTTATCCTTTTGCTCACTGCTCCGGCAGTCTTGCTCCACTCTTGCTCACCGCTCCAGGCGGTCTCGTCCTGCTTTACTCTTGCTCACTGCTCCGGCAGTCTCGCTCAGCTCTGATCCTTTGCTCACCGCTCCAGGCGGCCTTGTCCTGCCCTGTTCTCGCTCACCTCTCTGGGCGGCCTCACTCTGCTGTGTTTGTCCGCCACATCTGTGGTTCTGTTCCTGAGTCTCAGTGTGTACTGGGTCCTATCCCGCCAGTGTCCCTACCTGCTAGTGCCTCCCTGTCTGCACTCTAGCTGTGCTTGCCTGTACCCCTCTGCCTGTATTGTTCCTGAGTCCCAGTGTGTACTGGGTCCTATCCCGCCTGTGTTCCTACCTGCTAGTGCCTCCCTGTCTGCACTCTAGCTGTGCTTGCCTGTACCCCCGGCCTGCATACCCACCTGCCTGCATACCAGTCGTGCCTGCCTATACCCACCAGTCTGTGTGCCAGCCTACCAGTCTGTTCCTGTATTCCCCTGTGTGGGTCAACAGCCGTGTCCGGGGTCTGTCCTGGAGTAGCACCTGGTCCCTCTGCTCGGTTCCTCCTTGGTGCACTAGCGTCGTATGCCGTCGTGCGACCCTGGTCGGATCGGGTGAATACCTAGTTACGCCCCTCCAGGCATTCACTCTCCGGCACGGTCCAGTGGAATCACTTCAATCACACGCACACGCCGCTCAGCCCGGGCGTGTGCATAACAGCAAGGACATGTGACATACACTGCCAATGACACATGCCCTTGCTTGTGTGAAAAAAAGCACTTCGCTCCGTGTGTGCCCTGCTGATAGGCTGTCAGATTGCACTTCCCCACTGTAAATGCGGGAAAGAGAAAAAAAAATGGAGATCTTCATTATTCCTGCAGAGATCCATCCCCTGCCCCTCCCCCCACCCCGCTGTACACTCAAACTGCGTATTAACATTAATTTTCATCATTACTGAGAAAAAATCCAGTTATGATTTTGGTGCACAAACAGTTATCGAACATAACCTCGAACAGCCGAATTTTTCTCAAATCGTTCGTGTTCGCCGAACGGCTCGAACACCGACCAAAACAGCTCGAATTTGAGATTGGCGAACAGTTCGAGTCGAACAATGCTCATCTCTATTCGTAATTTCTCGTCCATGGTTAAGCCTCTCACAGACATGACTAAAAAGGGGACGGATTTTTCTAGGTGGTCTGACAAGGCTTGTCAAGCATTCTCCTCCTTGAAAAAATGTTTTGCCTCGGCACCCATACTCATTCAACCTGATGCGTCACAGCCATTCATTGTAGAGGTAGACGCTTCCGAGGTAGGGGTGGGAGCTGTATTGTCACAAGGTTCGTCCCCTGGTAAGTGGCATCTGTGCGCCTTTTTCACTAAAAAATTGTCGTCCGCTGAGAGGAATTACGATGTCGGCAATGGGGAACTCTTGGCCATTAAGTTAGCTTTTGAGGAGTGGCGCCATTTTTTAGAGGGGGCAGTCCATCCGGTCACCGTCATCACCGATCAGAAGAACCTGCTATATCTGGAGTCTGCGAAACGTCTGAATCCCAGACAAGCTAGGTGGTCATTGTTTTTTACCAGGTTTAATTTTGTCGTTACATATCGTCCTGGGTCAAAAAATGTAAAGGCGGATGCCTTATCTCGTAGTTTCCCTGGGGCCGGGAATACGGACGACCCGATTCTTATCCTTCAGGAGGGGGTGGTGGTTTCGGCAGTATGCTCTGAGCTTGAGGAGGAGGTATTGGAGGCTCAGGGGGACGCCCCTGTTGGACCTCCGGGGAGACTGTTTGTTCCAGATCAGTTGCGACAAAAGGTGATCGAGGCACACCATAACTCAGTTTTTGCAGGACACCCGGGGAGTAAAGCAATTGTGGATCTCCTCTCGCGTCGGTTTTGGTGGCCTAACTTACATAAGGAGGTGGTAATTTTTGTCGCGTCCTGTGGGGTTTGTGCGCGCTCTAAGACCTCACATACCCGTCCGTCTGGGGCCCTCTTACCTTTGAAGATCCCGGAGCGTCCTTGGACTCATCTGTCTATGGACTTTATTACGGACCTCCCTCCGTCTTCGGGTAAAACGGTCATACTCGTTGTAGTGGACAGGTTCAGCAAGATGGCACATTTTATCGCTCTTCCTGCTCTTCCTAATGCTAAAACTCTTGCGCAGGTGTTCATTGGGGAGATTGTGAGGCTTCACGGGGTACAATCCGAGGTGGTGTCAGATCGGGGGTCTCAGTTTGTGTCCAAATTCTGGAAGGCGTTTTGTACACGGCGGGGGATGCATTTATCGTTCTCATCGGCTTTTCATCCTCAGACCAATGGTCAGACGGAACGTATGAACCAGAGCTTGGAGACATATCTCCGGTGTTTTGTGTCAGAGAACCAGGAGGACTGGGCTTCTTTCTTACCTCTGGCAGAGTTTGCTCTTAATAATAGGCGGAGCGAGTCCACTGGTAAGTCCCCGTTTTTTGGGGCATATGGTTTTCACCCCCAGTTTTGTACTTTCAGTAGGGGGGGCTCTTCGGGGGTTCCTGAGGAGGAACGATTTTCCTCATCACTCGCTTCAGTATGGAGAGGGATGCTGAAGAATCTGAATACTATGGGGAACCGATACAAACGTATGGCTGATAGGAGGAGAGTGTCTGGTCCGGACCTAAGTGTGAACGATCGGGTACGGTTGTCTACCAGGAATATAAAACTTAAGGTTCCCTCCTGGAAACTGGGTCCCAGGTTCATCGGGCCGTACAGGATCAGTTCTATAATTAATCCGGTGGCATTCCGTCTTGACCTCCCCCCTACGTTTAAAATTCACAACGTGTTCCACAGATCATTGCTTAAGAGGTATGTGGCGCCTGTGGTACCGTCATCTTTACCTCCTCCTCCAGTGGTGGTCAATGGTAACTTGGAGTTCCAGGTATCGAGGGTCATCGATTCACGCTTTAATCGCCGGTCCCTTCAGTACCTGGTTCATTGGAAGGGGTATGGTCCTGAGGAGAGGATGTGGGTTCCTGCGTCGGATATTAACGCAGACCGATTAGTTCGGGCCTTCCACACGACTCACCCGGATAAACCTGGCCCTGAGGGTCCGGAGGCCCCTCGTAGAAGGGGGGGTACTGTCACGGGTGTGTCGCCACGAAGATCGTCACGATTACACAGCCTGACTTCTCGCAGCTGAGTTTTTGGTGCTTTGTGTTTTTCGGCAGTAAGGGAGATAACTCTCTCTCTCTCTGTGCTAGACGCCTCGCCCAGCTGCAATCAATGTTGCTGTAGTGGAACTCCTTCAAATGCCTGCCGGTCTGTTAGGGAAGTGTCAGTGAAAGCATTTCATGCAGACTAACAGAGCGGATCGTGGTATTTGGAGTTTCAGAGCTAAGTGTATTTGGAGTGTTTTTTCCCTTCATTTATCTCCTTTCCCGTTGGTGTTCCCTCTGTTGTAGTTGTGTAGTTTTTGTATGCAAGGTGGTTTTGGTTTTACCCTTGTACTGTCTCGTTCGTCTAAGTACTGAGTGTGGGCATATTATTACCTGTCCCCTTTTGTTGTGATCAGGGGTCCTTCTCAGGACTAGATTACTTAGGTTCAGGGATCCTCAGGAGGTAGGGGTTACGCTGGCGGCCTGAACCTCTGTACCTTCAACAGTACCTCCAGGTAGAGGGATTAGTCAGGGCCCCAGCTTAGGGTCAGCTTAGGCCCCCTACCTCCAGTACACAGAGACAGCGTGACAGACACACCTGGACACTGCAAGGCTCGGTGCCCTGGAACAGAGATGGATGGCCCGCCTGTCCAACATTGAATTCACCATCAAATACCGGGCAGGACGCTCAAATGCCAACGCGGATGCCCTGTCTAGAATGCCGAACTTACCGGACGTAGGGGAAGATCCAGAAGATCTGGAAGAAGTTGAGCTCCCTGCGTTCCACCGTCATGGGATTACCCTGTATTCCCACCGTGTGAAGGACAGGCGCTCCGTGACGTTCAATCCCTTGCCCCACTATAACTAGGCGGAGACGCAAGACAATGATCCCGCAGTCCATTTGGTGAAGGAAATGCTGACCCAGGCCGATGCCCGTCTTGACCCAGATGCTCCGGAGGAGACCAAGCAACTGTGGAAGGAGAAAAGTAAGTTGTTCCTCTACAGGGAGAAGCTGTGCCGGAGAATGGTTAACTCTCGAACACATGAGTTGAACTGGCAGGTAGTGGTCCCAAGACGAGACACGGCTATGGTTCTGGAGGCATACCACAACGGAGCAGGGCATTTCGGATGAAAGAAGCTGGAGTTCTTGTTGCGTGAACGGTTCTACTGGGTAGGCATGAGAGGAGCCATCGAGAGGTGGTGCAGAGACTGTGGCCCATGCCACCTGAGAAGAAAAGACCGAGCCAGCCAGAAGACTCCCCTGCAGCCCATCATCACCAGACAGCCACTGGAACTGGTAGCCCTGGACCATGTGAAACTGGCTCCAAGCAGATCTGGGTATGTCTACGCCCTCACAATCGTAGATCATTACTTCCGGTTCCTGGTGGTGGTCCCGGTCAAGGACTTAACGGCTCAAACAGCAGCTAGAGCCTTCCAGCAGCACTTCTGCCGTCCACACGGGTACCCAGACCAAGTGTTGACAGACCAAGGACCAGCCTTCGAAGCGGAGGTCTTCCAGGAGTTCTGCAAACTGTATGGCTGCAAGAAGATAAGAATAACGCCCTATCACCCTCAAACCAATGGACTCTGCGAGAAGATGAACCAGGTGGTGATAGATCTGCTAAAAACATTGCCCCTGGAAGAACGCAGTCTGTGGCCTGAGAAACTGCCCGATCTGGTGGACCTGTATAACCACATCCCTGTAGGTTCCACCAACTGTAGGCTTACCTAATGAGAGCAAGACCTGGTAAGCTGCCTTTTGACCTGGATATGGGAGTCCTGACGCCTGAGGACACCTCGCCAGAGGCAGACTGGGATACAGAACGGCAGCAGCAGAAACGGAAAGTACAGGAGAGCGTCGAGCGAAGTCTGTCTCAAGCTAGAGAAAGGCAAGAGAAGGCTTATAACCAGTATGCTCCCGCTGTTCCCCTGGTACCTGGAGAGCAGGTCTTGAAGAGGAAGAGGCGGCTCCACAAGTTGGACGACCAGTGGGAGAAGGACCCGTACACCGTACTGCCATCAAGCCATGAGAACTCAAAAATCTGCGTAATCAGTAAGGATGGAGGAGAAACCACAGCCATTGTCTCCAGAGACCACCTGAAGAAGTGTCCCGAGCAGCTGCAAAGCCCTGAAGAAGATCAAGGAAACCCTCAACCTGCAGAGGAAAGGGGAGAAATGATCAGTACCGTACTCGGAGACTTCCCCCAGTCTTGGACACAAGTAAACGACGCTGTCATGGTACCCGTCCTCACCTTTCTCCAGCCAGCCCTGCAAGTGCCTACAGAGGAACCGGTAGAGCTGGAAGAGCAGCTGGCCCAAGAGGCAAAAGAGTCCACACCAGCAGTACAGGAGGATCAACCCTCTGCTAGTAGTGAGCCGGCCGTGCCCCTAGTGAGCCAAAGAGTGAGCAGACAGCTGCCCAGCTTACCCATAACAGCTCCTACACCCTGTAGTGCAGAACCAGTTAGTGAGCTCCGTAGAGTCACTAGAGGTCAGATGCCCGCTCGCTGGAGAATCTAAACTAATGCACTGTGAATTTATCTGCTAGCTGTTTATGGTTTATGTTTGTTGCCTGTTATTAATTATGTTTCTCAGTTACCCTGCAGATTTTTATGGACTAACAGGTTATGGACGCTAGATAACCGGAACAGTTTTGTAGATAGTTGCACCTTGGTGCCTCTTGCGAAGATGGCCGCGGAAGAGAAAACCTGTCTGGCGTGGCCTCCTTGTGGCCCAAAGTAGTTAGTCTACCCTTGCAGCCACGCCCAAGGACAACGCAATTGGTTTGCTTTGGACAGGTCCCATACTTCGCTTAAAGCTTCACCTTGGGTGATATGGACACCCGGTTGCGGACACGCCGTGACCTTTAAAGAATTAAAGCTTCTTGTAAATATGTTATTGTATTATTGTTATACCCTGTTATTATGTTTTAAAAATGTGTTTAGTCCCGGACTACTAAAATTTACTAGGGGGGAATGTGACACCCCAGGGGTCTGGTTGCCACAGTAATAAAGATATTATGTCTGAGAGCAAGTGGGATGTTTCTCTGGTCAGGAGTCCTAAGCATGCAACACTGCCCGCCCAGACCTGGGAGGGGAGGAATCTGCCCTTATAAACTGGGTCTGGGGCGGGATTAGGAGAGACAGAGACAGAGCCTGCAAAACAAGCAGAGCAGTCAGAGCCTAGAGTGAAGCTACAGACACAGCAAAAGATACATCAGGAGCTCTGTAGGTGCAGAGGCAGAAGGCCAGGGGCTTTGAGCAGAGATATAGCTCGCCCTGGCTGAAGTTACTAAAACCGGACACAGGAGTCCGAGGCTGTGGGGACTGATATTTACCCAGCAGCAGAAACCAGCCGGCAGGGGATTCCAGGTCCTCTGGCCATAGAAGCCCGGAGGCTCAGTCACAAAGAAGGGACCAGCGCCGCCATCCAGGAGCGGAGGCTAACAGAAGGCCCCAAGTCACCAGCCATACAGGTGAGCACTACACGTTATACTCAGGGACATGGTCTACTTGTAACCGCTGACAGCAAGGTAGCCAGGAAGAGTGCAGATAAACGGGGAGGCCTACAACTCCACCTGGCCAGGGGAACTCCTGCTTTCTCGCAGACTGACCAGGCCCCTTATACTAGCCAGTACTCCCGGGAGGGTCTGCCTTGTACCATCAGTAAAGACCCTGAACTGCACCTCACGTCTCTGTGATTCCTTGCCGCACAAGCACCATTAGCACTGGGACCCTCACACCATCACTCCCATCATCTCTCACATTAGCTGCCCTGAGGCAATACTTCTCCCGTGGGGAGTTATGCCATACTCGGCTGCGCAAACAACATCAGCCTCAGCGGTCGGCAGCGCAGCGGCGGTCCCCACTGACCGCAATCCAGAAGTGGCGTAGTCGGACATTTGCTATACATTAAGACTGCCACTGGTTTGACCACCCTGGGCACGGACCGGGTCACCACCACATAGAGACTAGAACCCCCAGCTTTCTACAACAGGCCCGGTTCCGGGTTCTCCTGTACAACACAGGCCCAGGGGGCGCGTCATGCGCGTCTTTTCAAAAGGAATAAAATGGGGAGGGAAAGGTTAGATTTTAAAAACAAAAATCCAAATGACAATAGCAGCAGCCAAAATGTCAATGGAACTGGGGGATCCCAAAGCAGTCTCCTATGCCGGTACTTGCCCGGCCTCAAGCTGCGATACAACAACGGCAGGCACATTCAGCTTAGAATGGCAGTTGATGTGCAGATGTCACATGTGTGCGTCTTTTCAAAAGGAATAAAATGGGGAGGGAACAGTTAGATTTTAAAAACAAAAATCCAAAAATCCAAATGGCAATAACAGCAGCCAAAATGATAACGAAAACAGGGATTCCCAGCCAGTCTCCAAAGCTGGTAATTGCCCAGCCTCAGGCTGTGTAGCAGCTGCGATCTGACAAGGGCAGGCACATTCAGCTTTAAATGGCCGTTGATGTGAAGATGTCACAGGTGTGCGTCTTTTCAAAAGGAATCAAATGGGGAGGGAAAGGATAGATTTAAAAAAAAAAATCCAAATGACAATAGCAGCAGCCAAAATGTCAACAAAATGGGGGATTCCCAGCCAGTCTCCAATGCTGGTAGTTGCCCGGCCTCAAGCTGCATAGCAGCTGTGAGCTGACAAGGGCAGGCACATTCAGCTTAGAATGGCCGCTGATGTGCAGATGTCATATGTTCGCGTTTTTTTGAAAAGAAATAAAATGGGGAGGGAAAAGTTAGATTTTAAAAACAAAAATTCAAATGACAAAAGCAGCAGCCAGTATGTCAACAGAACCTGGGATTCCCAACCAGTCTCCCATGCCAGTACTTGCCCAGCCTCAAGCTGTGTAGCAGCTGTGATCTGATGAGGACAAGCACATTCAGCTTAGAATGGCCGTTAACGTGCAGAAGGCACATGTGCACGTCTTTTCAAAAGGAATAAAATGGGGAGGGAAAGGTTAGATTTTAAAAACAAATATCCAAATAACAACAGCAGCAGCCAAAATGTCAACAGAAGCTGGAATTCCTGCCAGTCTCCCATGCCAGTACTTGCCCAGCCTCAAGCTGCGTAGCGGTTGTGATCTTACAATGGCAGGCACATTCAGCTTTGAATGGCTGTTGACATGCAAATATCACATTTACGCGTCTTTTCAAAAGGAATAAAATGGGGAGGGAAACTTAAGATTTTAAAATCAAAAATCCAAAAATGCAAATGACAATAGCAGCAGCCAAAATGTCAATGGAACAAAGGATTTCCAGCCAGTCTCCCATGCCAGTACTGGCCCAGCCTCAAGCTGTTTCTCAATGGGGAGAGTGCAGCGGTGCTGGGGAAGAAGATGGCGAATAGGTTGGAGGAGTTTTTAAACTAGAGACGAGGGGGGAACCAAGGAAATAGGTAGGATGTGAGGCAAGCAAGGGGGAAGGGGAGAAGTGAATATAATGAGGGTGTAGAGGGGGGTGGGGATAGTACAGTTAGATCGTTAGAGAAGAATAGGATGCTAAATAACCCCAAAGTTTTATCTTGCATGCTGACCAACGCAAGAAGCCTGACCAATAAGGCGGATGAGCTGCGGGCGCTTATATCGGAGGAGAGGTATGACATCGTAGGTATAACAGAGACTTGGCTAGACGATAGCTACGACTGGGCGGTAAATTTATTCGATTATAGTTTATTTAGAAGGGACCGGAAACAGGGGAAAGACGGAGGAGTCTGCTTATATGTAAAGTTATGTCTTATGTCTAAAACCCAGACTAAGGGAAGATATAGGAGAGGGAGAAGAGGGGGTCGAGTCCATGTGGGTAGAGATAGAGGGAACTAAAAATAATAATAAAATATTACTGGGGGTCTGCTATAAGCCACCCAATATAACAGAGGAGAATGAGAATCTGCTATTAGGACAAATAGACAAAGTAGCAAAACATAATGAAGTGATTGTAATGGGGGATTTCAACTACCCGGATATTGACTGGGAAACAGAAACCTGTAGATCTCAGAAAGGAAAAAGGTTCTTGACAAATATTAAGGATAACTATCTCTCCCAACTAGTGCAGGAACCAACGAGAGGGAAGGCCGTGTTGGACTTAATATTGACTAATAGGCCTGATAGAATAACTGAGGTACAGATAGGGGGGCACCTAGGTAATAGCGACCATAATATTATCAACTTCAAAATGCCCTTCAGTAGGGTTATCAATAAGGGAACAACAAAAACATTAAACTTTAGGAGGGCGAAGTTTGATCAGCTGAAAGAAAGCCTTCAACTTATTGACTGGGACAAAGTTCTTAATCAAGGAAATACGAATAGTAAATGGGAAACCTTCAAAAGAATTCTGAATACTCAGTGCGAGAGGTATATACCGTATGGGAATAAAAGGGCCAGAAATAAGAGGAAACCAATATGGTTGAACAAGAACGTAAAAGGGGCGTTAAATAGCAAAAAAGAGGCATTCAAGAGATTAAAACAGGAAAACAGCAAGGAGGCACTAATGTGTTACAATGAAAAAACGAGAACCTGCAAAAAACAAATAAAAATAGCGAAGGAGGAAACAGAGAGACGTATTGCTAGGGAAAGTAGATCAAATCCCAAACTGTTCTTTACGTATATAAATAGTAAAAGGATTAAATCGGATAATATTGGACCGATAAAAAGTGAGGAAGGCAAAATCATAGAGAAAGATGAGGATAAAGCTAATCTATTAAATAATTTTTTTTCGACAACTTTCACAAAGGAAATCGAACTAACAGGAGAAATGAGAAGTGACAAGCTTAATCCTCCACTAAGTATGACAAATCTAACCCAAGCTGGGGTACAGAAACGCCTCAGTAATATTAAAATAAACAAATCACCAGGACCTGATGGCATACACCCACGGGTACTAAGGGAACTAAGTAATGTGATAGACAGACCGTTATATCTTATATTTAAGGACTCTGTTGAGACTGGGTCTGTGCCACTTGATTGGCGACAGGCGAATGAAGTGCCAATATTCAAAAAGGGAGCGAAAAGTGACACCGGAAACTATCGGCCGGTGAGTCTGACGTCCGTTGTGGGCAAAATTTTTGAAAGCTTCATTAAAGAGGCAATTACGGAGAATCTTGATGCTAATAATCTATTAATCCCGAACCAACATGGATTCATGAGGAATCGCTCCTGCCAAACAAACCTAATTGACTTCTACGAGGAGGTTAGCTCTCGAGTAGATCAGGGGGAACCAGTGGATGTCGTGTATCTCGACTTCTCAAAAGCGTTCGATAGCGTGCCACATAATAGGTTGGTATACAAAATGAGAATGATGGGGCTGGGGGAAAATGTCTGCAAGTTGGTAGCTAACTGGCTAAAGGATAGAAGGCAGAGGGTGGTTAAAAATGGAATATACTCAGATTGGGTAAGCGTCACTAGTGGGGTACCACAGGGGTCTGTACTAGGCCCAATGTTATTTATTATCTTTATTAACGACATAGTCAACGGGATAAGTAGAAAAATATCAATATTTGCAGATGACACAAAGTTATGTAAAACAATTAATACAAAAGAGGACAGTGCAGACCTACAGAGGGATTTGGATAAGCTGGGTAGGTGGAGCATTAAATGGCAAATGAGGTTTAACGAGGAGAAATGTAAGGTCATACATATGGGAAGGAAAAATGGAAGTCACCAGTACTCACTGAAAAGGAAATCATTGGGGAATTCAGAGATGGAGAAGGACTTGGGCATCTTGATTGATAGCAAACTAAATTGGAGTGCCCAAAGTCAAGCCGCTGCTGCAAGGGCAAACAGGGTAATGGGATGTATCAGAAGAGGTATAGCTGCAAAGGATGAGAACATTGTTCTTCCACTGTACAAAGCACTGGTCAGACCACACTTGGAATACTGTGCTCAGTTATGGGCCCCAATATATAGAAAGGATATAAATGAGCTTGAAAAGGTACAAAGGAGGGCAACAAAATTAATAAAGGGAATGGAGGGACTGCAATACCCAGAGAGGTTGGCAAAACTAGGACTATTCAGCCTGGAAAAGAGAAGGTTGAGGGGGGACATAATAAATGTGTACAAATATGTTAGGGGACAGTATAGAGATCTTGCACGGGATTTGTTCAAAAGGAGGGATATTACGGTAACAAGAGGGCATTCACTAAGACTGGAAGAGAAAAGGTTTCAGCACCAGCATAGGAAGGGGTTCTTTACGGTAAGAGCAGTGAGAATATGGAATTCACTGAGTGAGGAGACGGTAATGTCGGATTCACTACACCAGTTCAAGCGGGGACTGGATGCATTTCTAGATACCAGGCAGATTTCAGCATATACTTAAAAATAAAATAAAATAGTAAGTTGATACAGGGATTTATTCTGACTGCTGTTTTCAGAGTCGGGAGGGAATTTTTCCTCAGGTGAAGATTGGCCAAATCATTTGGGGTTTTTGCCCTCCTCTGGATCAACTTTAGCAATTACAGAACTAACAGGTTGAACTTGATGGACGAAAGTCTTTATTCGGCTTTACAAACTATCGGGGAACCCACCATGATACACAATCTTCGCTGAGAACTTGAGCTTTGATAAAATCCTATAAATCCTATAATCCTATGAGGGCAGGCACATTCAGCTTAGAATGGCGGTTGACGTACAGATGTCACATGTGCGCGTCTTTTCAAAAGGAATAAAATGGGGAGAGAATGGTTCGATTTTAAAAACAAAAATCCAAATAACAATAGCAGCAGCCAAAATGTCAATGGAACAGGGGATTCCCAGCAAGTCTCCCATGCTGGTACTTACCCAGCCTCAAGCTGCATAGCGGCTGCAATTTGACGATGGAAGCAACATTCAGCTTAGAACAGCCGTTGACGTGTCAATGTCACATGTGCGTTTCTTTTTAAAAGAAATAAAATGGGGAGGGAAAGGATAGATTTTAAAAACAAAAATCCAAAAATCCAAATGACAATAGCAGCGTCAAAATTGTTAACGGATATAGGGATTCCCAACCAGTACTTAACCAACCTCAAGCTGCTGCGATCTGACGAGGGTAGGAACATTCAGCTTAGAATGGCCGTTGATGAGTAGATGTCACATGTGCACATCTTTTCAAAAGGAATAAAATCCGGAGGGAAAGGCTAAATTTTAAAAACAAAAATCCAAAAGACAATATTAGCAGCCAATATGTCAACGGAACCAGGGATTCCCAGCTAGTCTCCCATGCTGATACTTGACCATCCTCAAGCTGCGTAGTGGCTGCAATCTGACAAGTGCAGGTATATTCAGCTTAGAATGGCGGTTGACCTGCAGATCTCACATGTGCACGTCTTTTCAAAAGGAATAAAATGGGGAGGGAAAAGTTAGATTTTAAAAACAAAAATCAAAATGACAATAGCAGCAGCCAAAATGTCAATTGAACAGGGGACTCCCCGAAAGTCTCCCATGCTGGTATTTGCCCAGCCTCAAACTGCATAGCAGCTGTCATCTGACAAGGACAAGCATATTCAGTTTAGAATGGAAGTTGACGTGCAAATGTCACATGTGCGCGTCTTTTCAAAAGGAATAAAATTGGGAGTCAAAGATTAGATTATAAAAACAAAAATCCAAATGACAATAGCAGCAGCCAATATGTCTATAAAACCAGGAATTCCCAGCCAGTCTCCCATGCCATTACTTGCCCAGCCTCAAGCTGCATAGCTGCTACGATCTGACGAGGGCAGGCACTTTCAGCTTAGAATGGCAGCTGACGTGAAGGTGTCACATGTGCACGTCTTTTCAAAAGGAATAAAATCCGGAGGGAAAGGCTAGATTTTAAAAAGAAAAATCCAAAAGACAATATTAGCAGCCAATGTGTCAATGGAACTGGGGAGTCCCAGCCAGTCTCCCATGCTGGTACTTGCCCAGCCTCAAGCTGTGTAGTGGCTGTGACGCGCCCCCTGGGCCATATTCTTTCGGGGAATACCTGGAGCTGGATCAGATGGGGGTTGTAGTCTCCGAGCCGCTGTGACCCGGTCCGTGCCCAGGGTGTCAAACTCAGTGTGAGTGGCAGTCCTACAGATGTTATAAAGTTCTTTATGTCGACTACGCCACCCGTTGATGTGCGGTCAATACGGCCGCCGCTGCAGCAGGGTCCGCTGAGGCTGGTGGTGTGTGTGCAGCTTGATAGTAGTATAACCCCCAACGGGAGGGGTATAGCCTCAAGGGGTCAGTCGCAGAGGATGGGGGTTGTGGTGGTGCAGTGTGGACGGTATTAAGACTCAGAGTCGAGCTGTGCAGTTCATGGTCTTTACTTACTGCTGTTGTGCTGGCCACTCCGGCCTTGAGTGACCACCCGAGCCGTGCTGCGTCCACCAGGTCCTGGATTCGGCCAACCCCCAAGCAAGTCCGGAGCGTGGTCCTGAGCCCTCCTTCTGTCTTGTCCTCGTCTCTGGCCTTCCCCACCAGTGATCCACCTAAGTCCGGCTCCCTCGGGCCTTCTGTTGGTAAAACCCGTGGCTCTGGGTTCCCTGACCCTATTTGTGGTCTGCCTTCCGGGTGGATATGGTGGGTGGTCGTGGCAGAAGCTGCCCACGACCTCCGGTCTCTGGCTGAGGTATGCTGTAGCCCCCACCAGTTTGGGATCCGGTACCCTGTTGCCAACTCTTCACCCTGTGATTGTATTTGGGTTCTCAGAGTTCTTTCCTTCTCCCCCTCTGGGCCTTTCTTGCTCCTCTCTCTCTCTCTCTCTTCTCTGGGCCGCTCTGCTCTCTTCCTCTGACTGGCTGTCTGACTGACTCTCTGACAACTGACTGACCCTGTTTCTAGATGGTTCCCACCTTATATACTCCCTCTATGTGTGAGCTCAGGTGACCAGCACCCAATGAGCTCCTAGCTTTACCCAGACTGCTCCCCCTATCTGCCCCTACACTACAGGGATGTTCCAACCCCCTCCCACTCCAGCCAGGGACAGACACGGTCGTACCTGCACATTTACACTAGTGGGAGTACATTAGTTCTGTCCCCCGGAAATGGGATGTATGTAGTGCATGCAGCTATCTGAGCTCAGCCCCACACTCCATCCTTACCCGGGAGTGGAATATCACACCTCTGGCTGAGGTGCAATACTCCTGTAGCAGCCGAATCCTCAGGGTGCTACAGCTGCAAACTGACAAGAGCAGGCATATTCAGCTTAGAATGGCGGTTGACCTGCAGATGTCACATGTGCGCGTCTTTTCAAAAGGAATAAAATGGGGGGAGGGAAAGGTTAGATTTTAAAAACAAAAATCCAAATGACAATAGCAGCAGCCAAAATGTCAATGGAAGCAGGAATTTCCAGCCAGTCTCCCATGCCAGTACTTGATTGGCCTCAATCTGTGTAGTGGCTTTAATCTGATGAGGGGAGGCACATTCAGCTTAGAATGGCCGTTGAGAAATTATTGTCACATGTGCACGTCTTTTCAAAAGGAATAAAATGGGGAGGGAAAGTTTAGATTTTAAAACAAGAATCCAAAAATCCAAAAATCCAAATGACAATAGCAGCAGCCAAAATGTCAACAGAACTGGGGAATCCCAGCTATTCTCACATGCCGGAAATAGCCCAGCCTCAAGCTGCGCTGCAGCTGCTATTTGACGAGAAGAGGCACATTCAGCTTAGAATGGCCGCTGACGTGCAGATGCCACATGTGGGCGTCTTTTCTAAAGGAATAAAATGGGGAGGGAAAAGTTAGATTTTAAAAACAAAAATCCAAAATCCAAATGACAATAACAGCAGCCAAAATTTAAATGGAATGAGGGATTTCCAGCCAGTCTCCCATGCCAGTACTTGCCATGCCTCAAGCGGTGTAGCAATTGCAATTTTACAAGGGTATGCACATTCAGCTTAGAATGGCCGTTGACTTGCAGATATCACATGTGCATGTCTTTTCAAAAGGAATAAAATGGGGAGGGAACAGTTAGATTTAAAAAACAAAAATCCAAAAATCCAAATGACAATAGCAGCAGCCAAAATGTCAACCGAACCGGGAATTACCAGCCACTCTCCCATGCCAGTACTTGCCCAGTTTCAAGCTGAGTAGCGGCTGCGAACTGACGCGGGAAGGCACATTCAGCTTAGAATGGCCGTTGACATGGAGAAGTTACATGTGCGTGTCGTTTCAAAAGGAATAAAATGGGGAGGGAAAGATTAAATTTTAAAAACAAAAATCCAAAAGACAATAGCAGCAGCCAAAATGTCAACAGAAACAGGGATTCTCAACCAGTCTCCCATGCCGGTATTTGCTTGGCCTCAACCTGCGTAGCAGCTGCAATTTGATGAGGAAAGCCACATTCGGCTTAGAATGGCCATTGTCATGTGTGCGTCTTTTCAAAAGGAGTAAAATGGGAAGGAAAAGATAAGATTTTAAAAACAAAAATCCAAATGAAAATAGCAGCAGCCAAAATGTCAACGGAATTGGGGTTTCCCAGCCAGTCTCCAATGCTGATACTTGCCCAACCTCAAGCTGCATAGTGGCTGCGATCTGATGTGGGAAGGCACATTCAGCTTTGAATGGCCGTTGACGTGCAGATGCTACATGTGCCCGTCTTTTCAAAAGCAATAAAATGGGGAGTGGACGGTTAGATTTTAAAAACAAAAATCCAAAAATCCAAATGACAATAGCAGCAGCCAAAATGTCAATGGAACCCAGGCTTCCCAGCCAGTCTCCCATGCTAGTACTTGCCTGATCTCAAGCTGCATAGCAGGTGCAATTTGCCAAGGGTAGGCACAATCAGCTTAGAATCGACATTGACGTACATATGTCACATGTACGCGTCTTTTCAAAAGGAATAAAATGGGGAGGGAAACAGATTTTAAAAACAAAAATCCAAATGACAATAGCAGCTGCCAAAATATTATTGGAACCAGGAATTCCCAGGCAGTCTCCCATGCCAGTACAAGCCCAGCAACAAGTTGCATAGCAGCTGCAATCTAACGAGGGTAGGCACATTCAGCTTAGAATGGCTACCGATGTGCAGATGTCACATGAGCGCGTCTTTTTGAAAGGAATAAAATAGGGAGGGAAAGGTAGAAATTAAAAACAAAAATCCAAATGACAATAGCAGCAGCTAAAGTGACAACGGAACCAGGAATTCCCAGCCAGTCTCCCATGTTGGTACTTGCCTGCCCTCAAGCTGAGTAGCAGCTGCGATCTGAGGAGAGCAGGCACATCCAGCTTAGAATGGCCATTGACAAGCAGATGTCATATGTGCGCATCTTTTCAAAAGGAATAAAATGGGGAGGGAAAGGTTAGATTTTAAAAACAAAATGACAATAGCTGAAGTCGAAATGTCAATGGAACCTGGTATGTGCAGCTAGTCTCCCATGCCGGTACATGCCCATCCTCAAGCTGCATAGCAGCTGTGTTCTGAGGAGGGCAGGCACATCCAGCTTAGAATGGCCATTGACGTGCGGATGTCACTTGTGCGCGTCTTTTCAAAAGGAATAAAAAGGGGATGGAAAGGTAAAATTTTAAAAACATATTTCCAAATAACAATAGCAGCAGCCAAAATGTCAACGGAACCATGAATTCCCAGCCAGTCTCCCATGCTGGCACTTGTCCAGCCTCATGCTGCATAGCAGCTGCAATCTGATGAGGGCAGGCACATTGAGATTAGAATAGCGGTTGACTTATGGATGTCACATGTGCGCGTCTTTTCAAAAGGAATAAAATGGGGAGGGAAAAGTTAGATTTTAAAAACAAAAATCCAAATGACAATAGCAGCAGCCAAAATGTCAACAGTACTGGGGATTCCCAGCCAGTCTCCCATGCCAGTACTTGCCTGACCTCAAGCTGCGTAGTGGCTGCAATCTGACAAGGGAAGGCACATTCAGCTTTGAATGGCCATTGGCGCACTGATGTCTCATATGCGCGTCTTTTCAAAAGGAATGAAATGGGGAGGGAAAGGTTGCATTTTAAAAACAAAAACCCCAAAATCCAAATGACAATAGCAGTAGCCAAAATATTAACGGAAACAGAGATTCTCAGCCAGTCTCCCATGCTGGTACTTGCCCAGCCTCAAGCTGTGTAGCAGCTGCAATCTGACGAGGGCAGGCATATTCAGCTTAGAATGGCCGAGGACGTGCAGATGTCACATGTGCGCATCTTTTCAAAAGGAATGAAATGGGGAGGGAAAGGTTAGATTTTAAATACAAAAATCCAAATGACATTAGCAGCAGCCAAAATGTCAATGGAAGCGGGTGTTCCCAGCCAGTCTCCCATGCCAGTACTTGATTGGCCTCAATCTGTGTAGTGGCTTTAATCTGATGAGGGGAGGCACATTCAGCTTAGAATGGCTGTTGAGAAATTATTGTCACATGTGCACGTCTTTTCAAAAGGAATAAAATGGGGAGGGAAAGTTTAGATTTTAAAACAAAAATCCAAAAATCCAAAAATCCAAATGACAATAGCAGCAGCCAAAATGTCAACAGAACTGGGGAATCCCAGCCAGTCTCTCATGCCGGTACTTGCCCAGTCTCAAGCTGCGAAGTCTGCTGAAATCTGACAAGGGTAGGCACATTCAGCATAGAATAGCCGTTGACATGCAAATGTCACTTGTGCACGTTTTTTCAAAATGAATAAAATGGGGAGGGAAAGGTTAGATTTTAAAAACAAAAATCCAAAAATCCAAATGACTATAGCAGCTGCCAAAATGTCAATGGAATGGGGGATTCCCAGCCAGTCACTCATGCCTTTACTTCCTGGCCTCAAACTGCGTAGCGGCTGCGATATGATGAGGGCAGGCACATTCAGCTTAGAATGGCCGTTGACATGCAAATGTCACATGTGCGCGTCTTTTAAAAAGACATAAAACGGGGACGGAAAGGTTAGATTTTTAAAACAAAAATCCAAAAATCCAAATGACAATAGCAGCAGCCAAAACATCAACGGAACTGAGGATTCCCAGTCTGTCACCCATGCCTGTACTTTCCCAACCTCAAGCTGCATAGCAGCTGCAATCTGACAATGGCAGGCACATTCAGTTTGGAAGGGCCATTGACATGCAGATATCACAAGTGCGTGTTTTTTCAAAAGCAATAAAATGGGGAGGGAAAAGTTAGATTTTAAAAACAAAAATCCAAAAATCCAAATGACAATAGCAGCAGCCAAAATGTCAACGGAACCATGGATTCCCAGCCAGTCTCCCATGCCAGTACTTACCTGGCCTCAAGCTGCATAGCTGCTGTGATCTGTTGAGGGCAGCCACATTCATCTTAGAACAGCCATTGACAGGCTGATGTCACATGTGCGCGTCTTTTCAAAAGGAATAAAATGGGGAGGGAAAGGTTAGATTTTAAAAACCAAAATCCAAAAATCCAAATGACAATAGCAGCAGCCAAAATGTCAATGGAACCAGGAATTCCCAGCCAGTCTCCCGTGCCAGTACTTGCCCGGCCTCAAGCTGAGTAGCGGCTGCCATCTGACGATAGAAGGCACATTCAGCTTAGAATGACCGTTGATATGCAGAAGTCACATGTGCGCGTCTTTTCAAAAGGAAAAAAATGGGGAGGGAAAGGTTAGATTTTAAAAACAGAAATCCAAAAATCCAAATAACAATAGCAGCAGCCAAAATTTCAACGGAACCAGGGATTCCCAGCCAGTCTCCCATTCCAGTATTTGCCCAGCCTCAAGGTGTGTAGTGGCTGCGATCTGACGAAGGCAGACACATTCAGCTTAGTATGGCCATGAACTTGCAGATGTCACATGTGCATGTCTTTTGAAAAGGAATAAAATGGAGAGGGAAAGGTTTCATTTTAAAAACAAAAATTAAAAAATCCAAATGACAATAGCAGCAGCCAAAATGTCAACAGACACTGGGATCCCCAGCCAGTCTCCCATGCCAGTACTTGCCTGGCCTCCAGCTGCATAGCGGCTGTGATCTGACAAAGGAAGGCACACTCAGCTTAGAATGGCCGTTGACGTGCAGATGTCACATGTGCGCATCTTTTCAAAAGGAATAATATGGGGAGGGAAAGATTCCATTTTAAAAACAAAAATCCAAAAATCCAAATGACTATAGCAGCAGCCAAAATGTCAACGGAAACAGGGATTCCCAGCCAGTCTCCCATGCCAGTACTTGCCCAGCCGCAAGCAGCGTAGCGGCTGCGATCTGGCGAGGGCAGGCACATTCAGCTTAGTATGGCCATTGACGTACAGAAGTCACATGTGCGCGTCTTTTCAAAAGGAATAAAATGGGGAGGGCAACAAAAATCCAAATGACAATAGCAGCAGCCAAAATGTCAACAGAACTGAGGATTCCCAGCCAGTCTCCCATGCCAGTACTTGCCTGGCCTCAATATGCATATCGGCTGCAACATGACAAGGGAAAGAACATTCAGCTTAGAATGGCCGTTGATGTGCAAAAGGCACATATGCGCGTCTTTTCAAAAGGAATAAAATGTGGAGGGAAAGGTTAGATTTTAAAAACAAAAATCCAAATGACAATAGCAGCAGCTAGATTGTCAACTTAACCAGGGATTCTCAGCCAGTCTTCCATGCCAGTACTTGCCCAGCCTCAAGGTGCGTAGCGGCTGCAATCTATCAAGGGAAGTCACATTCAGCTTAGAATGGCCGTTGACTTGCAGATGTCACATGTGCGCGTCTTTTCAAAAGGAATAAAATGGGAAGGGAACGGTTAGATTTTAAAATCAAAAATCCAAAAATCCAAATATCCAAATATCCAAATGACAATAGCAGCAGCCAAAATTTTAATGGAACTGGGGATTCCCAGCCTGTCTCCCATGCTGGTATTTGTCCAACCTAAAGCTGAGCAGCATCAGCGATCTGAAGAAGAAAGGCACATTCAGCTTAGAATGGCCATTGACGTGCAGATGGCACATGTGCGAGTCTTTTCAAAAGGAATAATATGGGGAGGGAAAGGTTAAATTCTAAAAACAAAAATCCAAATGACAATAGCAGCAGCCAAAACAAGTCAATGGAACTGGGGATTCCCAGCCCGTCTCCCATGCAAGTACTCAAGCTGCATAGCGTCTGCAATCTCATGAGTGAAGGCACATTCAGCTTAGAATGGCTGCTGACGTGCAGATATCACATGTGCGCGTCTTTTCAAAAGGAATAAAATGGGGAGGGAAAGGTTAGATTTTTAAAACAAAAATCCAAATGACAATAGCAGCTGCCAAAATGTCAATGGAACTGGAGATTCCCAGCCAGTCTCCCATGCCAGTACTTGCGTGACCTCAAGTTGCATAGCGGCGGCAATCTGACAAGGGCAGGCACAATCAGCTTAGAATGGCCATTGATGTATGGATGTCACATGTGCACGTCTTTTCAAAAGGAATATAATGGGGAGGGAAATGTTAGATTTTAAAAACAAAAATCCAAATGACAATAGCAGCAGCCAAAATGTTATCGGAAGTGGGGATTCCCAGCCAGTCTCCCAAGCTGGTACTTGCCTGGCCTCAAGCAGCATAGCAGCTGCGATCTGATGAGGGCAGGCACAATCAGCTAAGAATGGCCGTTGACGTGCAGATGTCACATGTGCGCGTCTTTTCAAAAGGAATAAAATGGGGAGGGAAAGATTCTATTTTAAAAACAAAAATCCAAATGACAACAGCTGAAGCCAAAATGCCAACAGAAGAGGGTATTCCCAGCCAGTCCTCCATGCCGGTAATTGCACATCCTCAAGCTGTGTAGCGGCTGCGATCGGATGAGGGTAGGGACATTCAGCTTAGAACGGCCATTGAAGTGCAGATGTCACATGTGCGTGTCATTTCAAAAGGAATAAAATCGGGAGGGAAAGGTTAGATTTTTAAAACAAAAATCCAAATGACAATAGCAGCATCCAAGATGTCAACGGAACCAGGGATTCTCAGCCACTCTCCCATGCCTGTACTTGTCCGGTCTCAAGCTGCTTAGTGGCTTTGATCTGATGAGGGAAGGCACATTTGGCTTAGAATGGCCGTTGACGTGCAGATGTCACATGTGCGCATCTTTTCAAAAGGAATAAAATGGGGAGGGAAAGATTCCATTTTAAAAACAAAAATCCAAATGTCAATTGCAGCAGCCAAAATGTCAACAGAATCAGGGATTTCCAGCCAGTCTCCCATGCCAGTACTTGCCTGGCCTCAAGCTGCATAGCAGCTGCAATCTGACAAGGCCAGGTACATTCAGCTTAGAATGGCCGTTGATGTGCAGATGTCACATGTGCGTGTCTTCTCAAAAGGAATAAATTGGGGAGGGAAAGGTTAAATTTTAAAAACAAATTCCAAAAATCCAAATGACATTAGCAGCAGCCAAAATGTCAACAGAACCTGGGATTCCCAGCCAGTCTCCCATGCCGGTACTTGCCCAGCCTCAAGGTGCGCAGCGGCTGCAATCTGATGAGGGCAGGCACATTCAGCTTAGAATGGCCGTAGACATGCAAATGTCACATGTGCCCGTCTTTTCAAAAGGAATAAAATGGGTAGGGAAAAGTTAGATTTTAAAAACAAAAATCCAAATGACAATAGCTGCAGCCAAACTGTCATCGGAACCAGGGATTCCCAGAGAGTCTCCCATACCAGTACTTGCTCAGCCACAAGCTGCATAGCGGCTGCGATCTAATGAGGGAAGGAACAATCAGCTAAGAATGGCCGTTGACGTGCAGATGTCACATGTGCGCGTCTTTTCAAAAGGAATAAAATGGGGAGGGAAAGATTCTATTTTAAAACCAAAAATCCAAATGACAACAGCTGAAGCCAAAATGCCAACAGAAGAGGGTATTCCCAGCCAGTCCTCCATGCCGGTAATTGCACATCCTCAAGCTGCGTAGCGGCTGCGATCGGATGAGGGTAGGGACATTCAGCTTAGAACGGCCATTGAAGTGCAGATGTCACATGTGCGTGTCATTTCAAAAGGAATAAAATCGGGAGGGAAAGGTTAGATTTTTAAAACAAAAATCCAAATGACAATAGCAGCATCCAAGATGTCAACGGAACCAGGGATTCTCAGCCACTCTCCCATGCCTGTACTTGTCCCGTCTCAAGCTGCTTAGTGGCTTTGATCTGATGAGGGAAGGCACATTCAGCTTAGAATGGCCGTCGATGTGCAGATGTCACATGTGCGTGTCTTCTCAAAAGGAATAAATTGGGGAGGGAAAGGTTAAATTTAAAAACAAATTCCAAAAATCCAAATGACATTAGCAGCAGCCAAAATGTCAACAGAACCAGGGATTCCCAGCCAGTCTCCCATACCAGTACTTGCTCAGCCACAAGCTGCATAGCGGCTGCGATCTAATGAGGGAAGGCACATTCAGCTTAGAATGGCCGTCGATGTGCAGATGTCACATGTGCGCATCTTTTCAAAAGGAATAAAATGGGGAGGGAAAGCTCATGTTTTTAAAAACAAAAATCCAAATGACAATAGCAGCAGCCAGTCTTCCATGCCAGTACTTGCCTGACCTCAAGCCACGTAGCAGCTGCGATTTGACGAATTAAGGCACATTCAGCATAGAATGGCCGTTGACGTACTGATGTCACATGTGCGCGTCTTTTCAAAAGGAATAAAATGGGGAGGGAAAGGTTAGATTTTAAAAACAAAAATCCAAATAACAATAGCAGCAGCCAAAATGTCAACGGAACCGGGGATTCCTATCTAGTCTCCCACAAAGGTACTTGCCCAGCCTCAAGCTGCATAGCAGCTGCGATCTGACGAGGGAAGTCACATTCAGCTTAGAATGGCCGGTGACCTGCAGATGTCACATGTGCGCGTCTTTTCACAAGGAATAAAATGGGGAGGGAAAGGTTAGATTTTAAAAACAAAAATCCAAATGACATTACCAGCAGCCAAAATGCCAATGGAATCGGGGATTCCCAACCAGTCACCCATGCTGATACTTGCCCAGCCTCAATCTGCATAACAGCTGCGCTCTGATGAGGGAAGGCACACTCAGCTCAGAATGGCCGTTGATGAGCAGATGTCACATGTGCGTGTGACACCCCAGGGGTCTAGTTGCCACAGTAATAGAGATATTATGTCTGAGAGCAAGTGGGAGGTTTCTCTGGTCAGGAGCCATAAGCATGCAACACTGCCCGCCCAGACCTGGGAGGGGAGGAATCTGCCCTTATAAACTGGGTCTGGGGCGGGATTAGGTGAGACAGAGACAGAGCCTGCAGAACAAGCAGAGCAGTCAGAGCCTAGAATGAAGCTGCAGAGACAGGAAAAGCTACATCAGGAGCTCTGTAGGAGCAGAGGCAGAAGGCCAGGGGCTGTGAGCAGAGATATAGCTCGCCCTGGCTGAAGTTACTAAAACCGGACACAGGAGTCCGAGGCTGTGGGGACTGATATATTCCCAGCAGCAGAAACCAGCTGGCAGGGGATTCCAGGTCCTCTGGCCATAGAAGCCCGGAGGCTCAGTCACAAAGAAGGGACCATTTAGAAAAAAACGCAGCACTACTGGACCTGGGTGCATGAGTTGGGTCCAAAGCCTTGAAATGTCGCGATAACCTCAGCACACCAAATGTTATAATAAGATACTTTTATTTGCAGTCCACACTAAAGACGTTTCGGTCGACAAGAACTTCATCAGTGTACTGCATGTAAACAAAATGAACAGATATAGAATACAAACATTATAGTGATAATAAAGTCACAGATTATGTATACAAAACATATAAATAAAGGTCTATGTGTCTATGTAACCTTTTGTCCAACAGTAAAGCAAAAAAAGGGGGCAACCTACCAAGTTACTGGGATTGGAGCAGGAAAAGAGAAGGAGATGGGACCCAATACAGGGATTCCTATGGAGAAAGTGCATACTATGAGGTAATGGAAGGATATATGGGGCTATAATGGGGTGAGGACTATAAGGGAGGTAGACATACCGTTTGTGCCATGAAGTATAGGACAGGTGCTGCATCGATCGCGGTATCCACCGCTGGATGTGAGCAGTGTGCACGACTTGGAGACTGGCTACAAATATTATTAGAGGAGAGGAGGGTTTGGCTGCCAGCCAATGAGGAAGTTTGAATGTGCTGGTAATTAGCGCTCGATGCGGTGACGTCACAGGAAGTGACGCGAAAAAGGGAGTGCCGGCATCTGATTGGTCCGGCGCCGCGCATGCGCACGTGCGTGCGTGTCAGCCGACGTGTAGGTGCGTTCCAGGGACCAGGAAGTGGTTTCTGTATCGAAGTGATGTGTTCCACTGCCGGAAAAGAATGGCAAGGAGCGTTCCACCATCGAGAGAAGGGGTTGCAGAGTGCAGGAAGGATATAGGAGAATGAGGATGGGTATGGATCCTTCATCTGAAATATGAAATACAATGTTAAATCGAGTTATAAGACACAGTGCAGTAAAACACACAGGAATACTGCTATGATACCCTTATACAGCCAATCGCCACATTATAGATAAGCATACATGAATCTTGGTCCCTATTAATAAATGGCAAATGAATATCGGATTGCGGGTGTTAACTCCTTGTAATGTAAAAAGTATAAACATATAAATAAACCTAGGTCCCTATTGGGACGGATTGGGACCAGGTAGGTTTAGATGAATGATTGCAGATCATAGTCCTTGTTAAGTCCTTTGGGATGAAGGGACTGCAGTTCATGAATCCAGAATGCCTCTCTCTGCTTGAGGGTCTGGATTCGATTACCCCCACGACGGGGTGGTTTAATTTGCTCTATAACTTGAAACCGCAATTGGGACACATTGTGTCCTGCTGCCGTGAAGTGTTGGGGGAGAGGTAGAAGTAAATTTTTGCATCTGATGGTAGATTTGTGCTTGGAGATTCTATCTTTAATGGGTTGGGTCGTTTCCCCCACGTAGACAAGGCCGCAAGGGCACTTAACTAGGTATACGACAAAATTTGTATCACAGGTGTAGTAATCCTTAATTGTATATTTCCTGCCTGTTTGTGGATGATGAATAGTATCGCCTCTAAGGATGTTATGGCACTGATGGCATTGGAGACATGGGAAGATTCCTTTCTTAGGAGTTTGTAGAAATCTTTGGCAGGAACCAAGGGACGTTGTCCCTATGTCAGCACGGACTAATGAGTCTCTGATGTTTGGTGCTCTTTTGAAGCACGGTAAGAAGGGTTAATGAAAGGATTTGATGGTGGGGTAACCTGTTTGGAGAATATTCCAATGTTTCCGTATCGTACGGTGTATAGTGTAAGCTAGGGGGTGATATGTGTGGACAAATGGAATGCGATCAGATGTGTCTGGTCGTGGTTGTGTGCGGCTGTCCTGTGACTCACGTAGAAGATACTGAGGGTATCCTCTTTCTTCAAATTTCCGTGTCATTTCTTTTAATCTGACTTCGCGTAATGTTGTATCGGACACAATGCGTTCAACCCTCTGAAATTGCGATTTGGGGATAGCATGTTTCATAGGGGCTGGGTGGTTGCTTGAAAAATGTAGTAATGTGTTGCGATCTGTGGGTTTCCTGTAGATGTCAGTGGTTAATAGTCCTTAGCCATCTTTGATGACTAAAGTATCTAGGAAGTTGATCTGGTGTGGGTGATAGTTCAGAGTGAAATGTAGACCAGGGCAGGCGGTGTTGAGGGACCTGCAGAATTCATCTAAGGTGTCCTGGGAACCTGTCCAGATGCAAAAGATGTCGTCTATGTAACGCTTCCATAAAATGGAATGCTCTTGGAACAGTTGATTCTTATATACAAACTGTGTCTCAAAAGTAGACATGTAACAGTTTGCGTAAGGGGGGGCTACATTTGAGCCCATTGCGGTCCCCTTGGTCTGCACGTAAAATGTATCCTGAAAAAGGAAGTAATTGTGTGTAAGAACTATTGTTAGTAGTTCTACGGCTAGATCTATAATCGATGGATTGGTGTTTGAGTCCTTCAGCATTTGTTCAACCGCTTGGATATCCCCGGTCATGGGGAATCGATGTATAGAGACTTGTGACATCTAGGGACACTAAGATGGCTTCTGGAGGAACTTGTTTGAGTGCTTTCATAGTCTCTAAAAAGGCCCCTGTGTCTAATAGATAAGATGGACTTTTTTGGGTAAGTGGTGTAAGAATCTTTTCTAAGAAAATTGCAAGGGGTGATAAAATAGAATCCGTGGAGGCCACTATGGGGCGCCCAGGAGGTTGGGTGAGACTTTTGTGGATTTTGGGTAGGACATAAAATACCGGTATGATTGGATGTGGATTAATTAAATACTCGTACGTTTTCAAGTCAAATCACCTTGGCTGTTAAAAACCGTTGTAGTGTCGAAATGATGAGTGTCTGTGTTTTTGTAGTCGGGTCCGTAGAGAGTTTACGGTATGTGGACTCATCACTAAGTTGTCTCAAAATTTCCGAGATGTAATCGCACTTGTTCATGACTACTATCGCTCCACCTTTGTCAGCTGGCTTTATAATCAAATCTTTGTCCTCTTGCAGGCTCCGTAGGGCCTGTCGATCAAGGGGAGAGAGATTGGTCTGATAATGTGCCCTTCCCTAGTCGATATTGGAGCGTAATTGGTGAAACTGTTATGTTCTGCTACCAAAGCTAAGGAAAGAGAGGAGATCTGTCCCTACTATAGGACTCAGCTGAAACCCTACGATGTAACAGGGAACCTGATCCTGCGATCAGACCTGCTAAAGTCCTAATCTAGTCTGTACGGAGACCTATAGATGTGGGGAGGGAATCCCTACAAGTACTAAGGACTGGGAGGAATATGGGACACCTCCTAACAGAAATAGTAGCAGACAGACGAACAAACAAAATAGATAGAACATAGAGGTCCGTAGACCAAGCAAACTAACAGAGTTAGATACAGTGCACAGGCTAGCTAGAAAGTAGATATACAATGAAGTCCAGCAAAGCCAGAAGGGCGGAGCAGGCTTAAATAGACCAACAAGGTCATGAGACCAGCAAAGGAAAAAAAACCTAACAGCAAGGTTCTAACAGTACCCCCCCTTCTAAGAGGATCCTCCGGATCCCCTAGGACCAGGCTTATCAGGAAATCTCCTGTGAAACGCTCTGATAAGTCTGGACGCGGAAACATCATCTGACCTCACCCAAGAGTTATCCTCGGGTCCGAAACCTTTCCAGGCCACAAGATACTGCAAACTACCTCTATACCGTCTAGAGTCAAGGATGCGAGAAATTTCATATTCCCCGTCCTCCACCACCGGAGGAACAGAGGCAGAGGCGTCACCATCCGACACAACAGCTTTCTTAACAGAGAGACATGAAATACCGGATTAATTCTCCAGGAGGTAGGAACCTCCAACCTAACAGCAGATTGGTTGACAACCTGAAGCACCTTAAAGGGCCCTACAAACTTGGGACCCAATTTCTTAGAAGGAATCCTCAACCGCAGATTCCTAGAGGACAACCAAACCATGTCACCAACAGCGAACAAAACCTCCTGTCGTTTCCTATCAAAATAGTCTTTAGATTTTCTGTTGGCCTCCTGAAGATTACCACGCACATCAGTCCAAACTCTTTCCAAATCACCGGAAAAATTCTCCTCCTCAGGCACGGCAGATCCCAACTTGGAGAATGACCCAAACGACGGATGTCTCCCAGAACAACAAAAAAAAAGGCGAACAACCAGCAGAAGAAGATGTATGATTGTTCAGAGCAAATTCGGCAAGTGGCAGAAACTCAGACCACCCCTCTTGATTGTCTGCCACAAAACAACGCAAGAACTGCTCAACATCCTGGTTTTTCCTTTCTGTCTGGCCATTAGATTCAGGATGATATCCGGACGAAAACAACAAATGAATTCCCAACCTGTCACAAAAGGCACGCCAAAAACGAGCCACGAATTGAGGACCCCTATCAGAAACAATGTCAGTAGGAACGCCATGAAGTCTGACAATTTCCTTGACAAAGGCCTTAGCGAGAGTTTTCGCGCAGGGCAGTTTGACAAAGGGAACCAAGTGACACATCTTGCTAAAACGGTCCACGACCACCCAGATGACAGTAAAACCCTCAGAGGGGGGAAGGTCAGTTATAAAGTCCATAGCCAAATGTGTCCAAGGAGCACTGGGGACCTCCAAAGGACAAAGCAACCCCGCAGCAGGAGTATGTGAGGACTTAGATCTAGCACATATAGTACATTGGCGCACCCACTTAATGACTTCCTTCTGCCATCCAGGCCACCAAAAACTGCGACCCACCAGTCTCTTGGTCTCAGAGATTCTGGGATGACCTGCCAACCGAGATTCGTGACACTCAACAAACAAATCTCTCCTAAAGGTCCCAGGCACAAACAACCTCCCATGAGGAGTGTTAGATGAGGCATTCTCCTGAGCTTTAAGAATCTCATCTTCCAAAACGGAGTCCAAAGCAGCTATCACAACACCTTCTTGTAAAATGTTCTCCTCTTTCTCAGCACCGACTATGGGAGAAAAACTGCAAGACAAGGCATCCGCCTTAACATTCTTAGTACCAGGGATGTAAGTAACGGAGAAATTAAACCGCGAGAAAAACAGTGCCCACCTAGCCTGACGGGCATTCAGGCGCTTGGCAGCATCAAGATATATCAGATTTTTATGATCCGTAAGAACCTGAACGGGAAATTCCGCACCTTCCAAGAAGTGGCGCCAGTGTTCAAATGCGAGTTTAATAGCCAATAATTCCCGATTACCAATATCGTAATTCAGTTCAGTCTCCGAAAATTTTTTTGAAAAAAAGGCACAGGGATGTAATCCATCCCCGTTATCCTGAGACAATACTGCGCCAACCCCCACAGAGGAAGCATCAACCTCAACCAAAAACGGCCTAGTAACATCAGGCTGCATAAGGATGGGAGCAGAGGTGAACCTCTCCTTGAGATACACAAAAGCTTCAATGGCCTCAGAAGACCACTGAACCGCATCAGCACCTTTCCTGGTGAGATCAGTCAGAGGTTTGACAATACTAGAAAAATTTTTTGTGAATTTTCTATAGTAATTGGCGAAACCCAAAAACCTCTGTATCGATTTCAAACCAATAGGCCTAGGCCATTCCTGCACAGCCTGAACCTTAACCGGATCCATCTCAAAACCTTTGCTGGAGATAATGTAGCCCAAAAAACTAATTCTCTGTACAGCAAACTCACATTTCTCCAGCTTAGCAAAAAGCGAATTGTCCATTAATAACTGTAATACCTCACGCACGCTCCGCCAATGAGACTCCAGATCTGGCGAATAAATCAAAATGTCATCCAAATATACAACCACATTTTTACCGATCAAAGGTCTAAGGATGTCATTAATCAGATTCTGAAAAAATGCAGGAGCATTAGTAAGACCAAAAGGCATAACCAGATTCTCAAAATGACCCACAGGAGTGTTAAAAGCAGTCTTCCATTCGTCACCCTCCTTCATGCGCAACAGATTGTATGCCCCCTTAAGGTCAATTTTAGAGAACCACTTGGCCCCCATTAACTGGTTAAACAGATCAGGAATCAATGGCAGTGGGTAAGGATTGCGTACCGTAATTTTGTTAATCACACGAAAATCCAGACAAGGACGTAAACCGCCGTCCTTTTTTTTAAAAAAAAAAAATCCAACCGCCACAGGAGACTTAGAGGGCCTAATGTGACCGGCGGCCAAACTTGTCTGTATGTATTCCTCCAAAGCCTTCCTCTCAGGAATAGTAAGGTTAAATAAACGACTTTTAGGAAGAGTCGCTCCAGGGACAAATTCAATAGAGCAATCATAGTCTCTATGGGGAGGCAAAACCTGCGATTCCTTCTCAGAAAAAACTCTCCAAAAATCCTGAATAGGAACAGGCAATTCTCCCCTATCCAAAGCTGCAATACGCCCGTTACAACACTTGTCATAACATTTATGGCTCCAGGATTTAATTTCACTGGTAGACCAATCCAGTACAGGATTGTGAAATTTTAACCAGGGCAAACCCAATATTACTGGAGAAGGCAAGTTATTCAACACTACCAAATTCAATTTCTCATGGTGAACACCATTAATAGTGAGAGGAAATTCACTGACCTTGAGAGTAATATTCTTCAAAGGGGAGCCATCCACAGAAACCACAGCAATGGGGAATGATAAAGGTTCAGGTTTTAAATTGAGTTTTTCCACGAATCCCCCATCAATTACATTCAGTGTAGACCCGCAATCAACAAACACCCGAAATTCCATTAATTTTTCCTGAGCAATCGTGGAAGCAGCTAAAAATATACCCTTGGAATTTAAACAGGCAATACGGGCGTGACTGACCATTTTTTTTTCTTTCTTCATACGAAGCTCACAGCCTTTAATCAAATGACCAGATTTTCCGCAATAGAAACACAAGCCTTCCGAAAAACGACGGTCTTTTTCTTGAGAGCGAGGTGTCACCGATCCAATCTCCATCGGTTCACCACTGTTAGTACACACATTATCATAACCAGAAACTGACATAGCAGAGGATTTGCTCTCATTAACCCTAGCACGCAGTCTTCTATCCACCCGTATAGCTAATTGCATAGCCTGTTGCAAATCTTCAGGTGTAGGATAAGCAATTAGAAGGTCTTTAACCCTTTCACTGAGCCCAGCAAGAAATAGACTTTTCAGAGCAGAATCGTTCCACCCTGTTTGAGTGGACCAACGACGAAAATGAGTACAATATTTTTCCACATTACCTGATCCTTGTTTTAAACGTCTCAACTCAGTCTCAGCTGATGCGACACGGTCAGGATCATCATATAATAGTCCTAAAGCAGAAAAAAAACTATCCACTGATCTGAAGCATGTATCACTAGGTTGCAAAGAAAAGGCCCACTCCTGAGGCTCTTTGCGCAAAAGTGACATTATGAACCCTACGCGCTGGGATTCATCCCCAGAGGACTTGGGTCTCAAACAAAAATACAATAAGCAAGCATTTTTAAATGAAAAAAATTCTCGATGTTCACCAAAAAATAAATCCGGCAAACATACCTTAGGCTCCAAGAAATATGCTCCAGGACAGTTACTCACGTGCTGACGGAGCTCGGCCACTTCCAGAGAGAGTCCCTGCAGGTGTTTAGCCAAATCCTGAACCGACACCATGATGGAACAGAAAAATCTTTCCTTAGAGAATTTGCAGGCTGGACTTACTGTTATGTTCTGCTACCAAAGCTAAGGAAAGAGAGGAGATCTGTCCCTACTATAGGACTCAGCTGAAACCCTACGATGTAACAGGGAACCTGATCCTGCGATCAGACCTGCTAAAGTCCTAATCTAGTCTGTACGGAGACCTATAGATGTGGGGAGGGAATCCCTACAAGTACTAAGGACTGGGAGGAATATGGGACACCTCCTAACAGAAATAGTAGCAGACAGACGAACAAACAAAATAGATAGAACATAGAGGTCCGTAGACCAAGCAAACTAACAGAGTTAGATACAGAGCACAGGCTAGCTAGAAAGTAGATATACAATGAAGTCCAGCAAAGCCAGAAGGGCGGAGCAGGCTTAAATAGACCAACAAGGTCATGAGACCAGCAAAGGAAAAAAAACCTAACAGCAAGGTTCTAACAGAAACGCCCCATCCACGAATCCTATAAAGGTTTCCAGTGGATGTGTGCCTCGAGGAGGCCTATATTTGCTCTTAGAGCGGAGACCTAAGTCTTGGGCTGTGATGTCGGCCATGGATTCTGGAGGGGTGACGCTGAAAGGATTATTAGCAAAATGGGTTTTCAAGCGTAGGGTACGGTAAAAGCGTTGTAGTTCCATATCTAGTTTAAAAGTGTTGTATTTGTATGTGGGGCAGAAAGAGAGTCCCTTTTGTAAAACTGATGTTTGTGCAACGCTGAGAGTTTTGGAAGAGATATTTACCACCATTTGTGGGTCTGCGATCGGGTGATTCGTGTGAAGTCCAGAAGTCCAGCGCCGCCATCCAGGAGCGGAGGCTAACAGAAGGCCCAAAGTCACCAGCCATACGGGTGAGCACCACACGGTATACTCAGGGACGTTTGCTACTTGTAACCGCTGACAGCAAGGTAGCCAGGAAGAGTGCAGATAAACGGGGAGGCCTACAACTCCACCTGGCCAGGGGAACTCCTGCTTGCTCGCAGACTGACCAGGCCCCTTATACTAGCCAGTACTCCCGGGAGGGTCTGCCTTGTACCATCAGTAAAGACCCTGAACTGCACCTCACGTCTCTGTGATTCCTTGCCGCACCAGCACCATTAGCACTGGGACCCTCACACCATCACTCCCATCATCTCTCACATAAGCTGCCCTGAGGCAATACTTCTCCCGTGGGGAGTTATCCCATACTCGGCTGTGCAAACAACATCAGCCTCAGCGGTCGGCAGCGGAGCGGCGGTCCCCACTGACCGCAATCCACGGGTGGCGTAGTCGGACATTTGCTATACATTAAGACTGCCACTGGTTTGACCACCCTGGGCACGGACCGGGTCACCGCCATACGGAGACTATAACCCCCAGTATTCTACAACAGGCCCGGATCCAGGTTCCCCTGCACAACACAGGCCCAGGGGGTGCGTCATGCGCGTCTTTTCAAAAGGAATAAAATAGGGAGGGAAAGGTTAGATTTTAAAAACAAAAATCCAAATGACAAAAGCAGCAGCCAAATTTTCAACAGAACTGGGGATTCACAGAGAGTCTCCCATTCAAGTACTTCCCAACCTCAAGCTGTGTAGCAGATGTGATCTGACAAGGGAAGGCACATTCAGCTTTGTATGGCCATTAACGTGCAGATGTCACATATGCGCGTCTTTTCAAAAGGAATAAAATGGGGAGGGAAAGGTTAGATTTTAAAAACAAAAATCCAAATAACAATAGCAGAAGCGAGAAGGTCAATGGAGCTAGGGAATCCCAGCCAGTCTCCCATGCTGGTACTTGCTTGACCCCAAGTTGCATAGCATCTGTGATCTGACGAAGGCTAGCACATTCAGCTTAGTATAGCTGTTGACGAGCAAATGGTCCATGTGCGCATCTTTTCAAAAGGAATAAAATGGGGAGGGAAAAGTTAGATTTTAAAGGCAAAGATCCAAATAACAACAGCAGCAGCCAAAATGTCGATGGAAGAGTGGATTCCCAGCCAGTCTCCCATGCTGGTACTTGCCCAGGCTGAAGCTGCATAGCGGTTGTGATCTGACAAAGGCAGGCACATTCAGCTTTGAATGGCCGTTGACATGCAAATGTTACATTTGCACGTCTTTTCAAAAGGAATAAAATGGGGAGGGAAAGCATTGATTTTTAAAACCAAAAATCCAAATGACAATAGCAGCAGCCAAAATGTCAATGGAACCAAGGATTCCCAGCCAGCCTCCCATGTCAATACTTGCCCAGCCTCAAGCTGCTTAGTGGCTATGATCTGACGAGGGAAAGCACATTCAGCTTAGAATGGCCGTTGATGTACAGATGTCACATGTGCACGTCTTTTCAAAAGGAATAAAATGGGGAGGGAAAGGTTAGATTTTTTAAAAAAAATCCAAAAATCCAAATGACAATAGCAGCAGCCAAAATGTCAATGGAACCAGGGATTCCCAGCCAATCTCCCATGTCGATACTGGCCCAGCCTCAAGCTGCGTAGCGGCTGCAATCTGATGAGAGAAAGCACATTCAGCTTAGAATGGCAGTTGACGTGCAGGTGTCACATGTGCGCATCTTTTCAAAAGGAATAAAATGGGGACTGAAAAACATGCATTTAAGAACAAAAATCCAAATGACAATAGCAGCAGCCAAAATATCAACGGAATATGGGATTCCCAGCCAGTCTCCCATGCTAGTACTTGCCCAGCCTCAAGCTGCATAGTAGCTGCAATCTGAAAAGGGCAAGCACATTCAGCTTTGAATGTTCGTTGATTAATGGAAGTCAGATGTGCATGTCTTTTCAAAAGGAATAAAATGGGGAGGGAAAGGTTAGATTTTAAAAACAAAAATCCAAAAATCCAAAAATCCAAATGACAATAGCAGCAACCAAAATTACAACGGAACTGGGGATTACCAGCCAGTCTTCCATGCCAGTACTTGCACAGTCTCAAGCTGCATAGCGGCTGTGATCTGACTAGGGCAGGCACATTTAGCTTAAAATGGCCATTGACGTGCAGATGTCACATGTGCGTGTCTTTTCAAAAGGAATAAAATGGGGAGGGAATGGTTAACTTTTAAAAACAAAAATCCAAATGGCAATAGCAGCAGCCAAAATGTCAACAGAATCAGGGATTCCAAGCCAGTCTCCCATGTCAGTATTTGCCCAGCCTAAAGCTGCATAGCATCTACAATCTGATGAGTGCAGGCACACTCAAGTTAGAATGGCCATTGACGTGAAGAGGTCACATGTGCTCGTCTTTTCAAAAGGAATAAAATGAGGAGGGAAAGGTAAGATTTTAAAAACAAAAATCCAAAAATTCAAAAATCCAAATGACAATAGCAGCAGCCAAAATGTCAATGGAACCGTGGATTCTCAGCCAGTTTCCCATGCTGGTACTTGCCCATTCTCAAGCTGCGTAGCGGCTGCATTCTGATGAGAGAAGGCACATTTGGCTTAGAATGGCCATAGATAAGCCGATGTCACATGTGTGTGTTTTCAAAAGGAATAAAATGGGGAGGGAAAGGTTATATTTTAAAAACAAAAATCCAAATGACAATAGCAGCAGCCAAAATGTCAACAGAAGCGAGGAAGCAAGGATTCCCAGCCAGTCTCCCATGCTGGCACTTGCCCGTCCTCAAGCTGCGTAGTGGCTGTGATCTGACAAGAAAAGGCACATTCAGCTTAGATAGGCTGTTGACATGCAGAGCGCACATGTGCACATCTTTTCAAAAGGAATAAAATTGGGAGGAAAAGATTAGATTTTAAAAACAAAAATCCAAAATCGAAGTGACAATAGCAGCAGCAAAAAAGTCAATGGAACCGGGGATTCCCAGCCAGTCTCCCATGCAGGTACTTGCCCAGCCTCAAGCTGCGATCTGATGAGACCAGGCACATTCAGCTTAGAATGGACATTGACATGCAGATGTCACATGTGCATGTCTTTTCAAAAGGAATAAAATGGGGAGGGAAAGGTTAGATTTTAAAAAGAAAAATCCAAATGACAATAGCAGCAGCCAAAATGTCAACAGAAGCGAGGATTCCCAGCCAGTCTCCCATGCTGGCACTTGCCCGTCCTCAAGCTGCGTAGTGGCTGTGATCTTACAAGGGCAGGCACATTCAGCTTAGAATGGCCGTTGATGTGCAGATATCACATGTGCACGTCTTTTCAAAAGGAATAAAATGGGGAGGGAAAGGTTAGATTTTAAAAACAAAAATCCAAATGATAAGAGAAGCAGCCAGAATGTCAACGGAACCAGGAATTTCCAGCCAGTCTCCCATGCCAGTACTTGCCCAACCTCAAGCTTCAGAGCGGCTACAATCTGATGAGGGTAGGCACATTCAGCTTAGAATGGCCGTTAACATGCAGAGGGAGCATGTGCACATCTTTTCAAAAGGAATAAAATTGGGAGGGAAAGGTTAGATTTTAAAAACAAAAATCCAAAAATGCAAATGACAATAACAGCAGCCAAAATGTCAATGTAACTGGGGATTCCCAGCCAGTCTCCCATGCCCAGCCACAAGCTGAATAGCAGCTGCAATCTGTTGAGAGAAGGCACATTCGGCTTAGAATGGCTGTTGACGTGCAGATGTCACATGTGCGCGTCTTTTCAAATGGAATAAAATGGGGAGGAAAGGGTTAGATTTTAAAAACAAAAATCCAAATGACAATAGCAGAAGCCAAAATGTTAATGGAACTAGGGACTCTCAGCCAGTCTATCATGCCGGTACTTCCTGACCTCAAGCTGCGTAGCAACTTCAATCAGACAAGGTCAGGCACATTCTGCATAGAATGGACGTTGACATACAGATGTCACATGTGCGTGTCTTTTCAAAAGGAATAAAATGGGGAGGGAAAGGTTAGATTTTAAAAACAAAAATGTAAAAATCCAAATGAAAATAGCAGCAGCCAAAATGTCAACAGAACCGGTGATTACCAGCAAGTCTCCAATGCCGATACTTGCCAGGCCTCAAGCTGCATAGCGGCTACGATCTGATGAGGGCAGGCACATTCAGCTTAGAATGGCTTTTGACAAGCAGAAGTCACATTGTGAAGCTGCATTGTGGCTGTGATTTGACAAGGGTAGGCACATTCATCTTACACAGGCACATTCATCTTACAATGGCTGTTGACGTGCAGGCATCACATGTGCGCGTCTTTTCAAAAGGAATAAAATGGGGAGGGAAAGGTTAGATTTTAAAAACAAAAATCCAAATAACAATAGCAGCAGCCAAAATGTCAATGGAACTGGGGATTTCCAGCCAGTCTACTATGCTGGTACTTGCCCAGCCAAAAGCTGCATAGGGGCTATGATCTGACGAGTGGAGAAACTTTCAGCTTAGAATGGCCGTTGACATGCAGATGGCACATGTGCGCGTCTTTTCAAAAGGAATAAAATGGGGAGGGAAAGGTTAGATTTTAAAAACCAAAATCCAAAAATCCAAAAATCCAAAAATCCAAATGACAATAGCAGCAGCCAAAATGTCAACGGAACAGGGGATTCCCAGCCAGTCTCCCATGCTGGTATTTTCCCAACCTCAAGCTGCGTTGCAGCTGCGATCTGTTGAGGGCTGGCACATTCAGTTTAGAATTGCCTTTGTCGTGCAGATGTCACATGTGCGCGTCTTTTCAAAATGAATAAAATGGGGAGGGAAAGGTTAGATTTTAAAAACAAAAATCCAAATGACTATAGCACCAGCCAAAATGTCAACGGAACTGGGGTTTCCCAGCCAGTCTCCCACACCAGTACTTGCCTGGCCTCAGGCTGTGTAGCCGCTGCAATCTGACAAAGGAAGGCATATTCAGCTTAGAATGGCTGTTGACGAGTGGCTGTCACATGTGTGTGTCTTTTCAAAAGGAATAAAATGGGGAGGGAAAGGTTAGATTTTAAAAACAAAAATCCAAAAATCCAAATGACAATAGCAGCAGCCAAAATGTTATCGGAACTGGGGTTTCCCAGCCAGTCTCCCACACCAGTACTTGCCTGGCCTCAGGCTGCGTAGCAGCTGCAATCTGACGAGGGTTAGAACATTCAGCTTGGAATGGCCATTGACGTGCAGATGTCACATGTGAGCGTCTTTTCAAAAGGAATACAATGGGGAGGGACAGGTTAGATTTTAAAAACAAAAATCCAAATGACAATAGCAGCTGCAAAAATGACTACAGAATTGGGGATTCCCAGCCAATCTCCCATACCAGTACTTGCCCAGCCTCAAGCTGTGAAGCAGCTGAGATCTGACAAGAGCAGGCACATTCAGCTTAGAATTAGAAATGAGCGTTGTTCGACTTGAACTGTTCGCCAATCTCAAATTCGAGCTGTTTTGGGCGGTGTTCGGCGAACACAAACGATTTGAGAAAAATTCGGCTGTTCGAGGTTATGTTCGATAACTGTTCGTGCACCAAAATCATAACTGGATTTTTTCTCAGTAATGATGAAAATTAATGTTAATACGCAGTTTGAGTGTACAGCGGGGTGGGGGGAGGGGCAGGGGATGGATCTCTGCAGGAATACTGAAGATCTCCATTTTTTTTTCTCTTTCCCTCATTTACAGTGGGGAGGTGCAATCTGTCAGCCTATCAGCAGCGCACACAGAGCGAAGTGCTTTTTTTCACACAAGCAAGGGCATGTGTCATTGGCAGTGTATGTCACATGTCCTTGCCCTATAAGACCAAGCCATTTTCCCCGTCGCCACCATTTTCTCACTGCTGCAGCTGCGTGTTAGACGGCACCGCTGTTGCTGTGTGCGCTATACCTTGTTAATTTCAAGCCAATTTTCGCACAAATATACAGATAGCTTGGGAGTAGGGAATAGTTGTGATTGCAGTCCTTTTAAGGACTAGGTTACAGCATTTCCTTACGACTTTTATCAGGCAGGTCTGTGCTTTTAAATAGATAGATTGTGGGAGTAAAGACTAATTGTAATTGCAGTTCTTTTCAGGACTAGGTTACATCAGTTCCTATCAGTTTTTGCCAGGCAGGTCTGTGCCAGTGCTGTGCAAGTTTTTTTCACAGCATTTGGCTGAATCTAGCAAAGCTAATCCTTTTTGGCCTATTGCAGAGTGTGTTAGTCAGTGGAGTAGCCTATCTGTGTTGCAAGATATACCACCTGTGTATAGAATACCAATTTTTTTACTGCACCTAGTGAAGTAAAATCTTTTGGGCATAGCATCATTCTATTAGTCCATCTATACTGCCCTCCATCAGGTTGCAAATTGAATATAATTTTTTTCTGCATCTAGCTCTGAAAAAATATTTGGGCTTCTAGCAGTGTGTGGGACTTGTTCTATTAGTCCATCTATACTGACCTCCATCAGGTTGCAAACTGAATATAATTTTTTTCTGCATCTAGCTCTGAAAAAATATTTGGCCTTCTAGCAGTGTGTGGGACTTTCTCTATTAGTCCATCTATACTGACCTCCATCAGGTTGCAAAGTAAAAATAATTTTTATCTGCATCTACCTCTGAAAAAAATTTGGGCTTCTAGCTGTGTGTGGGACTTGTTCTATTAGTCCATCTATACTGACCTCCATCAGGTTGCAAACTGAATATAATTTTTTTCTGCATCTAGCTCTGAAAAAATATTTGGCCTTCTAGCTGTGTGTAGGACTTGTTCTATTAGTCCATCTATACTGACCTCCATCACGCTGCAAATTCAAAATAATTTTTTGTCTGCATCTAGCTCTGAAAAAATATTTGGCCTTCTAGCAGTGTGTGGGACTTTCTCTATTAGTCCATCTATATTGACCTCCATCAGGTTGCAAAGTAAAAATAATTTTTATCTGCATCTACCTCTGAAAAAAATTTGGGCTTCTAGCTGTGTGTGGGACTTGTTCTATTAGTCCATCTATACTGACCTCCATCAGGTTGCAAACTGAATATAATTTTTTTCTGCATCTAGCTCTGAAAAAATATTTGGCCTTCTAGCAGTGTGTGGGACTTTCTCTATTAGTCCATCTATACTGACCTCCATCAGGTTGCAAATTAAAATTAATTTTTTGTCTGCATCTAGCTCTGAAAAAATATTTGGCCTTCTAGCAGTGTGTGGGACTTTCTCTATTAGTCCATCTATACTGACCTCCATCAGGTTGCAAATTAAAAATAATTTTTTGTCTGCATCTAGCTCTGAAAAAATATTTGGCCTTCTAGCAGTGTGTGGGACTTTCTCTATTAGTCCATCTATACTGACCTCCATCAGGTTGCAAACTGAATATATATTTTTTCTGCATCTACCTCTGAAAAAATATTTGGGCTTCTAGCTGTGTGTGGGACTTGTTCTATTAGTCCATCTATACTGACCTCCATCAGGTTGCAAACTGAATATAATTTTTTTCTGCATCTACCTCTGAAAAAATATTTGGGCTTCTAGCTGTGTGTAGGACTTGTTCTATTAGTCCATCTATACTGACCTCCATCAGGTTGCAAACTGAATACAATTTTTTTCTGCATCTACCTCTGAAAAAATATTTGGGCTTCTAGCTGTGTGTGCGACTTGTTCTATTAGTCCATCTATACTGACCTCCATCAGGTTGCAAATTGAATATAATTTTTTTCTGCATCTAACCCAGCCAATAGTTTTGGCCTAATACCACAGTTTGGCCACTCAGCTCTGCTCGGTTCCCATCCATTGTTTTTTTGTGCAAACAACTCCAGAGTTGTGAATTAGTTAACCACCAAAATGAGTGGAAAAAGGCCTGCTGCTGGTGGAAAGGGGAATAGGCGAGTTGGGAAGGGGAAAAAAGGTTGTGTCCGTGGAGTAAGTGTTAAAGCAACAGTAACATCTGCAGAAGAAAGACCATCTTCCAGCCAAACTAAAATGTCTACTTCTTTTAGCTGACAATGTGATAAGATCCCTTTCTTACTGCCACGCCAATCGCTACAAATTCCAGATGAGGCACAAAAACAGCAGGTGCTTCAACGGATATCAAGTGCTCCTTTAAGTGGGCTCTCCTCCACATCAACTTCAACATCACAAATACTCCAGTCCTTAAAGGTGTCACCCCAATCGCACTTGCTTCCTCACAGCTCCCAAATCTCCAGCTGCCCGTCTGAGTATGAGGTAGAACAGATGGTTGAGTCTGCAGAGCTGTTTACTCATACTATAGCCTGGGAATCAAAGGTCGACTCCAGCGCTTCTGTGAATCCAGACGAGGAAATGATCTGCACTGATGCCCAGAATCTTTATGAGTCGGATCCAGGACCAGACGCAGAATGTTCTGACCATAATGTAGACCCTCATTCCCAAACTGTAACTCCTGTTGGTGGAGACAATGAGGAAGACAATGATGAGACTCAAATACCTGATTGGAGCGACAACTTTAGTTTTTTGTCAGGGCAGGAACAGGTTGGCTCTGAGGACGACGGGTGTGATAACGCACAGGGTGATGATGATGAGGTTGGAGATCCCACTTACTGTCAACCCACAGTCAACCAAGAGATGAGGTCAGCGGAGGAGGTGGAGGAAGATGCTAGTGACGACGAGGTCAGGTTGCGCCTTCCTGGACAGAGACGTAGTACTGGAAGCACGTCAACAACTGCATCCTCAAACACAACTCTGCCTCTCACCACAAGTCGTGGTGGCTCTTCAGGTCGCATGGGTGCTAAGCCTTGCATAGCCTGGGCATTTTTTCAGATCGATAATGATGACCCAACTCGTGTTATCTGTAACATTTGTCAGCAAAAGCTAAGTAGAGGCCAAAAAATACATAGTTTGAGTACTTCATGCATGAACCGGCACATGGACATGAAGCATAAGTTGCAGTGGGAAGCTCAGTGTGCTACAATGCGGCCTAGCCGGCCGGGCCAACCACCGTCTGCCATATCTTGTGCATCCGCGGCCTCTTCATCCTCTGTGACTGGGGGGACAGCAGTCACACCTGTTTTGGGGCGCAGACCTGCCACCTCTTTACCCGCAACAGCCAGCGTGATTGGCAGGTCATCATTTTCTTTGGAGGTGGTAACACCAGCTGGTGTTGAGCACTGTCCGACATCAATAGCACCACCTTTGGATCAAGGCAACCTAACATGTCAGCCTGCATCTTCCTCACAGACGGGCAGTTTGCCGGGGACACCCTTATCAACCCCATCTAAGCACAATAGCCAGCCCTCGGTCCCTCAGATGTGGACAAGTAAAAGACCATTTCCTCCTAGCCATGAGAAAGCTAAGAGGTTGAATTTCACCATCTGCAAGCTCTTGGCTACAGAAATGATGCCTTTCCGCCTGGTAGACACAGAGGATTTTCGAGACCTTATGTCGGTCGCAGTGCCCCAGTACCAGATGCCCAGTCGGCACTACTTCTCAAAGAAAGGTGTGCCTGTGCTCCACCATCATGTCGCACACAACATCACCGCTTCTTTGAGAAACTCTGTGTGTGACAGGGTGCATTTCACCACAGACACTTGGATGAGTTGGCATGGACAGGGGCGTTACATGTCGTTGACTGGGCACTGGGTAACTATGGTGACAGCAGGACAAGGGGCTGCTGTCCAAGTCTTGCCGTCCCCACGAGTTGTGCGTCAATCCTCTTTATGTCAAAGTTCCTCCACTGCTTCTGCCTCCTCAACCTCCTCTCGGTCTTTCACCTGCACCCAAAGCCTGTCTGGTCATGCCACAAGCTTTCTAACTGCGCAGAAGGGATCCTGCACACCTCCTTACTATGCTGGCAGTAGGGCTCAACGTCATCAGGCGGTTTTTACATTGAAATGTCTGGGAAATGTGAGTCACACAGCTGAGGAGTTGTGGTCAGCTCTGGAGAACCAATTTCATGAATGGTTGTCTCCACTGGACCTGAAACCAGGGAAGCCCGTGTGCGACAATGCTGCAAACCTGGGTGCGGCCCTTCGCCGGGGCAATGTCACACACGTGCCTTGTATGGCTCACGTGTTGAACCTGGTTGTCCAGCAATTTTTAGCCCACTATCCCAGACTAGATGGCCTTCTGCAGAGGGCACGGTCGCTGTGTGCTCACTTCCACCGTTCGCATCCCGCAGCTCAGCGACTTACATCTCTACAGAAGTCGTTGGGCCTGCCACTTCACCGGCTAAAATGCGATGTGCCTACCCGGTGGAATTCAACTCTGCACATGTTGCAGCGACTGTGGCAGCACCGACAAGCCCTGGTGCAATATGTTCTGACGTATAGCCTGGGCCAACGAGATCCAGAGGTGGGGCAAATCACGCTGGAGGAGTGGTCTCAGATCAGGGACCTATGCACCCTTCTGCACAGTTTTGAAATGGCGACGAAGATGTTTAGTGCTGACGATGCCATTATCAGCATGACTATTCCAGTGATTTACATGCTGGAGCACATGTTAATCAGAATTCGGAGTCAGGTGGTGGCACAAGAGGAGGTGGAGGAAGTAGAGGAGGAGGAGTTGTATGCGGAAGGGCTAACATCTGCAAGGTCCAGATGGTCGGCAGCACCAAGACGGCTGGCATGTGAGGGTGGGGAGATGGTTTTACCAGGGCGCATGGTAGCAGCCAAACTAGTGAGGAAGGTGCAGGAGCCCAGGAAGAAGTGGAGGACGAACTGATGGAAGACTCATCAGATGAGGGAGACCTTGATCACATTTCTGTTGTGCGAGGTTGGGGGGAGAGGACAGAGGAAGGAAGCATGATTGTTACCTCGCCACCAACACCACAGGGACTTGGTGCTCCTGGATGCGCAACACACGAGTGCCTTCTTGCTGCACTACCTGCAACATGACCCTCGAATTGTGAGAATTAGAAATAATCCTGACTACTGGGTTGCCACACTGTTAGATCCCCGGTACAAAAGTAAATTTGCAGAAATTATTCCTGCCATAGAAAGGGATGCACGCATGCAGGAGTATCAGCAGAGACTGTTGCAAAATCTTACATGTGCTTTTCCACAAAATACCAGTGGTGCACGTAGTGAATCTCACAGTTCCAACTTGCCAACCGTGGGACCGTCAAGTGTTCAGCACTCAAACCGTAACAGAACCACAGTATCTGCTGGTAACATCAATTTTGCGGAATCATTTCACCACTTTTTTAGCCCATCCTTTGCAAGGCCACAGGAGACAAGAAGTCTGACACATAGTCAACGCCTAGAGACGATGGTACAGGAGTATCTCCAAGTAAACATTGAAGCCACGACTGTGTCACTGGACCCTTGCTCTTTTTGGGCTTCCAATCTGGATAAATGGCCGGAGCTAGCCACTTACGCCTTGGAGATCTTGTCATGCCCCGCAGCCAGCGTTCTGTCTGAACGTGTGTTCAGCGCTGCTGGTGGTGTGCTGACAGATAAGCGCACGCGGCTCTCCACTGATAATGTAGACAGACTCACGTTCATAAAGATGAACAAATCATGGATCCGAAACGACTTTTCTACCCCTGTGTCATCCTGGGGAGAGTAAAAGCTTGATGATTGGTTAAAATCACCCTACCAACCATTTTAAGCTTTCAAATTACTAATCATGTTTATCTGTATCTTGGCTGGAAAATAATTTGGGCTTTGTAGCAGTGTGCAGCACTGATTCTATTAGGCCATCTATAATAAGCTCCACCAGATTTAAAATTACTAATCATGTTTATCTGTATCTTGACTGGAAAATAAATTGGGCTTTGTAGCAGTGTGCAGCACTGATCCTATTAGGCCATCTATACTAAAGCTTCACCAGATTTAAAATTAATAATAATTTTTAGCTGCATCTAGCCCGGAAAATAATTTTGGGGCTCCGAGATGCGCAAGACACATAAGTGCCTTCTTGCAGCACTACCTGCAGCATGACCCTCATATTGTCAGAATTCGAAGTAATCATGACTACTGGGTTGCCACACTCTTAGATCCCCCAAACTTTTCGATCAACCTTTTCATTTTAATAAAGACCAAAAAAATTGTCATTTTTGAAATTATAAGCATTAGCAGGTTGTTAGAAACTGAAATCAAACAGTTTTCAACTCAAAACTTTATTCTAGGTGATGTTACATTTTCACATAGTACCCCTTGTTCGAAAGGAGCTTTTGAACTCTCTCGTCCATTGAATTTGTCAGGTTTTGGATGGTTTCTGCTTAAATTGTTTTGCATGAGGACAGAATACCCTCCCAGAGCTGTTGCTTAGATGTGAACTGCCTCCCGCCTTCATAGACACTCCTTTTAATGATGCTCCAAAGGTTCTGAATGGGGTAGAGGTCAGGGGAGCATGGGGGTCACACCATAAGTTTGTCCCCTTTTATGCCCATATCAGCCAGAGATGCAGATGTTTTATGTGCAGCTTGAGATGGTGCATTATCATGCAGAAAAATGATCTTGCTGTGAAATACACAGTTCTTCTTCTTGAACCATGGCAGGAAGTGCTGTTTGAGAAAATCCACATACATTATGGAGTTCATCTTTAGCGCCTTCAGGGATCCTAAAGGGGCCGACAATCTCTCTCCCCATGATTCCAGCCCAAAACATTACTCCACCTCCTCCATGTTGGCGCTGTAGCCGTGTTTGCGTGGGGTGTCCATCAACCAGCCATCCTCCACTCCATCCATCTGGACCATCGAGCGCTGCACGGCACTCATCCGTGAACAAAACAGTTTTGAAATCAGTCTTCATGTAATGTTTGGCCCACTGGAGCCGTTTCTGCTTGTGTGAAGTGGATAGAGGAGGTCGACAGGATGGCGTTTGCACAGCTGCAAACCTCTGAAGGACCCTGCATCTTGTTGTTCGGGGGACGTTGGAGGCACAAGCAGCTTCAAAAACTTGTCTGCTGCTATGACAAGGCTTTTTTGCCGCTGCTCTTTCAACCTGACGTAATTGCCTGTAGGAAAGAGTCCTCAATTTGCCCTTATCAGCACGCACACGTGTGTACTGTGAATCAGCTACATACTTCTTGATTGCCAAGACACTTCATCCTGATCATCGCACAATGTTGATTGTAGTCATGCCTTGACCTAAACACTCCACAATTTGTTGCTTCTCAGCAGCCGACACATCCTTTTTCTTTCCCATTTTGGCAGAAAATGTAGGCTGCTTAATAATGTGAGACAGGCTTCTTAAGTAGTCTTGCCTTTCATTGGACACACCTGCCAAACTAATTAGCACAGGTGCCTGCAATTGCTTACAGTGATATAAAGAGTAGAGATGAGCGATGTTCGACTAGAACTGTTCGCCAATCTCAAATTCGAGCTGTTTTGGGCGGTGTTCGAGTTGTTCGACAAACCCGAACGATTTGCAAAAAATTCGGCTGTTCGAGGTTATGTTCGATAACTGTTCGTGCACCAAAAGCTTGTCCTGCATGTCTGGCGCTATTTTGAGCACCAATCATGCAGGGATTGTCTGCCACTCACTGTAATGCCACAGCCATGGTGGTTGTGGCATTACAGTGATTGCCCAAATCGATGGAACAGTGCCAACAGTGAAACATGAAAAGCCGGCAATTCATCAGCGGCATACACCGGTACCCGACAATTTAGAACCGAAAGAATAGAGCTTCACACATAGATTAGATAGATAGAAACATGTCAGTCACACATATAAGAAGCACAGTGACAGTGTTGCTTACTGTACTTGTCATTTAGTGTAAAGGATTTATCAAAAAAAATAATAGTGTTTTCATGCACCGTCTCTTTAAAAAAGCCGGCCGGCAATTCAGCAGCGGTACCCGACAATTTATAACAGACAGAATAGAGCTTCACACATAGATTAGATAGATAGAAACATGTCAGTCACATATATATGAAGTACATTGACAGTGTGGATTACTGTACTTGTCATTTAGTGTAAAGGATTTATTAAAAAAAAATAATAGTGTTTTCATGCACCGTCTCTTTAAAAAAGCCGGCCGGCAATTCAGCATCTGTACCCGACAATTTAGAATAGAAGGAATAGAGAATCACACATAGATTAGGTAGATAGAAACATGTCAGCCACATATATATGAAGTACAGTGACAGTGTTGCTTACTGTACTTGTCATTTAGTATAAAGGATTTATTAAAAAAAATAATAGTGTTTTCATGCACTGTCTCTTTAAAAAAGCCGGCCGGCAATTCAGCATCTGTACCCGACAATTTAGAATAGAAGGAATAGAGAATCACACATAGATTAGATAGATAGAAACATGTCAGTCACATATATATGAAGTACAGTGATAGTGTTGATTACTGTACTTGTCATTTAGTGTTAAAATAAAGGATTTATTTTAAAAAAAATTGGCGTGGGGTTCCCCGTAATTTTAGTCTCTAGCGGAGGTTAAGCAGACAGCTGGGGCAGATGTTTGAAGCCTGGGAAGGGGGTAATACCCATGGAGCTTCCCAGGCTACTAATATCAGCCCCCAGCTGAATACCTAGCCTTTACTAGCTATTAAAATGGGGGACCCCCCAAAAAAATGACGTGGGGTCCCCCCTATTTTAATAGCTAGCAAAGGCTAGGCAGACAGCTGGGGGCTGATATTAATAGCCCAGGAAGGGAGCCATGAATATTGGCCCCCTCCCAGGCTAGAAACACCAGCCGTCAGCCGCCCCAGAAATGGCGCATCCTTAGGATGCGCCAATTCTGGCACTTAGCCTCGCTCTTCCCACTGCCCTGTAGCGGTGGCAGTGGGGTAATAGGGTTGGGGTTGATGTCAGCTTATAATGCCAGCTGACATCAAGCCCAGGTTAGTAATGGAGAGGCGTCTATAAGACACCCCCATTACTAACCCCATAGTCAAAGTTAAAAAAAACACAAACACCCAGAATAAAGTCCTTTAATTGAAATAAAGACACATTCCTTTATTGTTCTAAATTAAACCATACTTACCATCACGCCCATTCCAGCTGAAGCCAACGATCTCCTGCAATAAAAGAAAAATAATAAAGCAACCTCATCCTTACCTTTCCATGGTTCCCACAACAGCTTCAGCTCTGCTACATCGAGATGACAGGCTGGACAACAGCAGAACGCTGCCATCCAGCCTGTCATCCCGCAGACACTGAGAAGCGCAGGCTGAGATCATTGGACATGAATGAGCTCACCTCATGCACGTCACTGACAGCGTGGGAAAATTCTCCTGCACTCAGCGCTTCAGCGTGAGAATTTTCCCACGCTGTCAGTGACGTGCATGAGGTGAGCCGAGTTCATTGGACATGACCTCGGCTCATCTTTATGTCGTCACAGCGAGACACTGAGGAGCGCAAGCATGCCTGCGCTTCTCAGTGTCTGCGGGATGACAAGCTGGATGGCAGCGTTCTGCTGCGGTCCAGCCTGTCATCTCGATGTAGCAGAGCTGAAGCTGTCGTGGGAACCATGGAAAGGTAAGGATGAGCTTGCTTTATTATTTTACTTTTATTGCAGGAGATCATTGGCTTCAGCTGGAATGGGCGTGATGGTAAGTATGGTTTAATTTAGAACAATAAAGAATTGTGTGTTTATTTCAATTAAAGGACTTTATTCTGGGTGTTGTGTTTTTTTAAATACTTTACTAGAAATTCATGGTGGTCATGTCTAATATTGGCGTGACCCCATGAATTTCGGGCTTAGGGCCAGCTGATAATGCCAAGCTGGCCTTAACCCCTTTATTACCCAGTGAGCCACCGCACCAGGTCCCTGGATGAGTTGGGTACAGCGCCAGAAGATGGCGCTTCTATGAACGCGCCATTTTCTGGGGCGGCTGCGGACTGCAATTTGCAGCGGGGGGGGGCCCAGAAAGCTTGGGCCTCCCTGCGCTGCGGATTCCAGCTCCCAGCTGCCTAGTTGTACCTGGCTGGGCACAAAAATAGGGCAAAGCCCCACGCATTTTTTATTTAAATTATTTCATGAAATTCATGGAATAATTAAGAAAAAAAGGGCTTCCCTATATTGTTGTGTCCAACCAGGTACAAATAGGCAGCTGGTGGTTGGGGGCAGCCCGTCCCTGCCTGCTGTACCTGGCTGGACACAAATATAGTGCGAAGCCCCACGTCAATTTTTTTTAAATTATTTCATGAAATAATTTTTTTAAAAAAGGGCTTCCCTATATTGTTGTGTCTGGCCAGGTACAAATAGGCAGCTGGTGGTTGGGGGCAGCCCGTTCCTGCCTGCTGTACCTGACTGGACACAAATATAGGGCGAAGCCCCACGTCAATTTTTTTAAAATTATTTCAGGAAATTCATGAAATAATGAAAAAAAAATTGATGTGGGGCTTCTCCCTATATTTGTGTCCAGTCAGGTACAGCAGGCAGGAACGGGCTGCCCCCAACCACCAGCTGCCTATTTGTACCTGGTTGGACACAACAATATAGGGAAGCCCTTATTTTCTTAATTATTCCATGAATTTCATGAATTTAAAAAAAAAATATGTGGAGCTTCGCCCTATTTTTGTGTCCAGCCAGGTACAACTAGGCAGCTGGGGGCTGGAATCTGCAGCGCAGGGAGGCCCAAGCTTTCTGGGCCCCACCCGCTGCAAATTGCAGTCCGCAGCCGCCCCGGAAAATGGCGCGTTCATAGAAGCGCCATCTTCTGGCGCTGTACCCAACTCATCCAGGGCCCTGGTGCGGTGGCTCACTGGGTAATAAAGGGGTTAAGGCCAGCTTGGCATTATCAGCTGGCCCTAAGTCCGAAATTCATGGGGTCACGCCAATATTAGACATGACCACCATGAATTTCTAGTAAAGTATTTAAAAAAAACACAAACACCCAGAAAAAAGTCCTTTAATTGAAATAAACACACAATTCTTTATTGTTCTAAATTAAACCATACTTACCATCACGCCCATTCCAGCTGAAGCCAATGATCTCCTGCAATAAAAGTAAAATAATCTGACTCATCTGGATGCCGTCAGAGTCAGACACTGAGGAGTGCAAGCAAGCCTGCGCTTCTCAGTGTGTGCTGCATGGCAAGCTGGATGGCAGCGTTCTGCTGCGGTCCAGCCTGTCATCTCGATGTAGCAGAGCTGATGCTGTCCTGGGAACCATGGAAAGGTAAGGATGAGGTTGCTTTATTATTTTTCTTTTATTGCAGGAGATCGTTGGCTTCAGCTGGAATGGGTGTGATGGTAAGTATGGTTTAATTTAGAACAATAAAGAATTGTGTCTTTATTTCAATTAAAGGACTTTATTCTGGGTGTTTGTGTTTTTTTTTTAACTTTGACTATGGGGTTAGTAATGGGGGTGTCTTATAGACGCCTCTCCATTACTAACCTGGGCTTGATGTCAGCTGGCATTATAAGCTGACATCAACCCCAACCCTATTACCCCCTGCCACCGCTACAGGGCAGTGGGAAGAGCGAGGCTAAGTGCCAGAATTGGCGCATCCTATGGATGCGCCATTTCTGGGGCGGCTGACGGCTGGTGTTTCTAGCCTGGGAGGGGGCCAATATTCATGGCTCCCTTCCTGGGCTATTAATATCAGCCCCCAGCTGTCTGCCTAGCCTTTGCTAGCTATTAAAATAGGGGGGACCCCACGTCAATTTTTTGGGGGGTCCCCCATTTTAATAGCTAGTAAAGGCTAGGCATTCAGCTGGGGGCTGATATTAGTAGCCTGGGAAGCTCCGTGGGTATTACCCCCTTCCCAGGCTTCAAACATCTGCCCCAGCTGTCTGCTTAACCTCCGCTAGAGACTAAAATTACGGGGAACCCCACGCCAATTTTTTTTAATAATAAATCCTTTATTTTAATACTAAATGACAAGTACAGTAACCAACACTATCACTGTACTTCATATATATGTGGCTGACATGTTTCTATCTATCTAATCTATGTGTGATGCTCTATTCTGTCTGTTATAAATTGTCGGGTACCGCTGCTGAATTGCCGGCCGGCTTTTTTAAAGAGACGGTGCATGAAAACACTAATATTTTTTTTGATAAATCCTTTACACTAAATGACAATTACAGTAAGCAACACTGTCACTGTACTTCATATATATGTGGCTGACATGTTTCTATCTATCTAATCTATGTGTGATTCTCTATTCCTTCTATTATAAATTGTCGGGTACAGATGCTGAATTGCCAGCCGGCTTTTTTAAAGAGACGGTGCATGAAAACACTATTATTTTTTTTAATAAATCCTTTGCAGTAAATGACAAGTACAGTAAGCAACACTGTCACAGTACTTCATATATATGTGACTGACATGTTTCTATCTATCTAATCTATGTGTGATGCTCTATTCCTTCATGTCTAAATTGTCGGGTACCGGTGTATACCGCTGCTGAATTGCCGGCGGCTTTTTTAAAGAAAGCGTCTTCTGAGCAGTTTGTGACCTTTTGGACACCTTTGCAGGTGTTTTCTATGTGTTCCTATGTGTTTTTGTTTGCCTGCCATTGGTTTTAACTGTGTTCGACGGTGTTCTAAGGTGTTCGACGAACAGTTCGACGAACAGTTCCTCGAACATCCCGGTGTTCGACGAACCGAACCGAACCCGAACACTACGGGGGTTGCTCAACACTAATAAAGAGCCCTGACACACATCACCATCAATGAGTTTAACTGAGAAACAAACAAATTCTTCCCTTATCACTCCTAAACACTTTTTGCATAATAATTTGGAACACAGTGTACATGTGCTTTTCCACAAAACACCAGTGGTTCACGTAGTGAATCTTACAGTTCTAACTTGCCAACCGTGGTCTGTATGGAGTTGTTCAATAAAGGGCCCAAAATTAAGATAACATAGATGGGAGAGGTCTCTATGAATAGGAATTCCTAAGTATTTGATACCCTGTGAGGGCCAGGCAAAGGGAAAGTTGGACTGGATGGAATCCTATATGGATTTGGGGAGGGAGACATCGAGGGCCTCAGACTTCGCTGCATTGATTTTAAAATTTGACCATGTAACAAAGTGATCTATTTCAGCCATAACAGCATGGATGGATATATGTGATTGAGTGATATATACTAGGACATCATCAGCAAATAGAGAGCACTTGTACTCGGTGCTTCCCACCTCAATCCACCTAATATTGGGGTTATGGCGAATTGATGAGAGCAGGTGCTCCGTCACTAGGATGTATAAGAGAGGAGACAGAGGACATCCCTGCCTTGTCCCATTGGTGATTGTGAAAGGTGATGAATAGTGTTGAGCCACCCCCGTAGTGTTCGGGTTCGGTTCGTCGAACACCGGGATGTTCGAGGAACTGTTCGTCGAACTGTTCGTCGAACACCTTAGAACACCGTCGAACACCGTTAAAACCAATGGCAGGCAAACAAAAACACATAGAAAACACCTGCAAAGGTGTCCAAAAGCTGACAAACTGCTCTGAAGACACTCTCTTTAAAAAAGCCGGCCGGCAAATTCAGCAGCGGCATACACCGGTACCCGACAATTTAGACAAGAAGGAATAGAGCATCACACATAGATTAGATAGATAGAAACATGTCAGTCACACATAAAAGAAGCACAGTGACAGTGTTGGTTACTGCACTTGTCATTTAGTGTAAAGGATTTATTAAAAAAAATTTAGTGTTTTCATGCACCGTCTCTTTAAAAAAGCCGGCCGGCAATTCAGCATCTGTACCCGACAATTTAGAACAGAAAGAATAGAGCTTCACACATAGATTAGATAGATAGAAACATGTCAGTCACATATATATGAAGTACAGTGACAGTGTTGCTTACTGTACTTGTCATTTAGTGTAAAGGATTTATTTAAAAAAATAATAGTGTTTTCATGCACTGTCTCTTTAAAAAAGCCGGCCGGCAATTCAGCAGCGGTACCCGACAATTTATAACAGAAAGATAGAGCATCACACATAGATTAGATAGATAGAAACATGTCAGTCACATTTATAATAAGTACAGTGACAGTGTTGGTTACTGTACTTGTCATTTAGTGTTAAAATAAAGGATTTATTAAAATAAAAATTGGCGTGGGATCCCCCATAATTTTAGGCTCTAGCGGAGGTTAAGCAGACGGCTGGGGCAGATGTTTGAAGCCTCGGAAGGGGGTAATACCCATGGAGCTTCCCAGGCTACTAATATCAGCCCCCAGCTAAATACCTAGCCTTTACTAGCTATTAAAATGGGGGACCCCCCAAAAAAATGACGTGGGGTCCCCCCATTTTAATAGCTAGCAAAGGCTAGGCAGACAGCTGGGGGCTGATATTAATAGCCCAGGAAGGGTGCCATGAATATTGGCCCCCTCCCAGGCTAGAAACACCAGCCGTCAGCCGCCCAGAAATGGCGCATCCATAGGATGCGCCAATTCTGGCACTTAGCCTCGCTCTTCCCACTGCCCTGTAGCGGTGGCAGTGGGGTAATAGGGCTGGGGTTGATGTCAGCTTATAATGCCAGCTGACATCAAGCCCAGGTTAGTAATGGAGAGGCGTCTATAAGACACCTCCATTACTAACCCCATAGTCAAAGTTAAAAAAAACACAAACACCCAGAATAAAGTCCTTTAATTGAAATAAACACACAATTCTTTATTGTTCTAAATTAAACCATACTTACCGTCACGCCCATTCCAGCTGAAGCCAACGATCTCCTGTAATAAAAATAAAATAATAAACCAACATCATCCTTACCTTTCCATGGTTCCCAGAACAGCTCCAGCTCTGCTACATCGAGATGACTGGCTGGACCGCAGCAGAACGCTGCCATCCAGCCTGTCATCCCGCGGACACTGAGAAGCGCAGGCATGCTTGCTCTCCTCACTGTCTTGCTGTGACGGCATCCAGATGAGCCGAGGTCATGTCCAATGAACTCGGCTCACCTCATGCACGTCACTGACAGCGTGGGAAAATTCTCACGCTGAAGCGCTGAGTGCAGGAGAATTTTCCCACGCTGTCAGTGAGGTGCATGAGGTGAGCTGAGTTCATTGGACATGAGCTCACCTCATGCACGTCACTGACAGCGTGGGAGAATTCTCCTGCACTCAGCACTTCAGCGTGAGAATTTTCCCACGCTGTCAGTGACGTGCATGAGGTGAGCCGAGTTCATTGGACATGACCTCGGCTCATCTGGATGCCGTCACAGCCTGACACTGAGGAGCACAAGCATGCCTGCGCTTCTCAGTGTCCGCGGGATGACAGGCTGGATGGCAGCGTTCTGCTGCGGTCCAGCCTGTCATCTCGATGTAGCAGAGCTGAAGCTGTCGTGGGAACCATGGAAAGGTAAGGATGAGGTTGGTTTATTATTTTTCTTTTATTGCAGGAGATCGTTGGCTTCAGCTGGAATGCGTGTGATGGTAAGTATGGTTTAATTTAGAACAATAAAGAATTGTGCGTTTATTTCAATTAAAGGACTTTATTCTGGGTGTTGTGTTTTTTTTAAATACTTTACTAGAAATTCATGGTGGTCATGTCTAATACTGGCGTGACCCCATGAATTTTGGGCTTGGGGCCAGCTGATAATACCAAGCTGGCCCTAACCCCTTTATTACCCAGTGAGCCACCGCACCAGGGCCCTGGATGAGTTGGGTACAGCGCCAGAAGAAGGCGTTTCTATGAACGTGCCATTTTCCGGGGTGGCTGCGGACTGCAATTTGCAGCGGGGGGGGCCCAGAAAGCTTGGGCCTCCCTGCGCTGCAGATTCCAGCCCCCAGCTGCCTAGTTGTACCTGGCTGGACACAAAAATAGGGCGAAGCCCCACGTATTTTTTTTTTAATTATTTCATGAAATTCATGAAATAATTAAGAAAAAAAGGCCTTCCCTATATTGTTGTGTCCGGCCAGGTACAAATAGTCAGCTGGTGTTTGGGGTCAGCCCGTTCCTGCCTGCTGTACCTGGCTGGACACAAATAAAGTGCGAAGCCCCACTTTAATTTTTTTTAATTATTTCATGAAATTCATGAAATAATTAAGAAAAAAAGGTCTTCCCTATATTGTTGTGTCCGGCCAGGTACAAATAGGCAGCTAGTGGTTGGGGGCAGCCCGTTTCTGCCTGCTGTACTTGGCTGGACACAAATATAATGCGAATCCCCACTTCAATTTTTTTTAATTATTTCATGAAATTCATGAAATAATTAAGAAAAAAAGGCCTTCTCTATATTGTTGTGTCCGGCCAGGTACAAATAGGCAGCTGGTGGTTGGGGGCAGCCCGTTCCTGCCTGCTGTACCTGGCTGGACACAAATATAGTGCGAAGCCCCACTTCAATTTTTTTAAATTATTTCAGGAAATTCATGAAATAATTAAAAAAAAATTGACGTGGGGCTTCGCACTATATTTGTGTCCAGTCAGGTGCAGCAGGCAGGAACGGGCTGCCCCCAACCACCAGCTGCCTATTTGTACCTGGCCGGACACAACAATATAGGGAAGCCCTTTTTTACCTAATTATTTCATGAAATAATTTAAAGAAAATTGACGTGGGGCTTCGCCCTGTTTTTGTGTCCAGCCAGATACAACTAGGCAGCTGGGGGCTGGAATCCGCAGCGCAGGGAGGCCCAAGCTTTCTGGGCCACCCCCGCTGCAAATTGCAGTCCGCAGCCACCCCGGAAAATGGTGCGTTCATAGAAGCGCCATCTTCTGGCGCTGTACCCAACTCATCCAGGGCCCTGGTGCGGTGGCTCACTGGGTAATAAAGGGGTTAAGGCCAGCTTGGCATTATCAGCTGGCCCTAAGCCCGAAATTCATGGGGTCACGCCAATATTAGACATGACCACCATGAATTTCTAGTAAAGTATTTAAAAAAAACACAACACCCAGAAAAAAGTCCTTTAATTGAAATAAACACACAATTCTTTATTGTTCTAAATTAAACCATACTTACCATCACGCCCATTCCAGCTGAAGCCAACGATCTCCTGAAATAAAAGAAAAATAATAAAGCAACATCATCCTTACCTTTCCATGGTTCCCATGACAGCTTCAGCTCTGCTACATCGAGATGACAGGCTGGACCGCAGCAGAACGCTGCCATCCAGCCTGTCATCCCGCAGACACTGAGAAGCGCAGGCTTGCTTGCGCTCCACAGTGTCTCTCTGTGAGGGCATCCAGATGAGCCGAGTTAATGTCCAATGAACTCGGCTCACCTCATGCACGTCACTGACAGCGTGGGAAAATTCTCCTGCACTCAGCGCTTCAGCGTGGGAGAATTCTCACACTGAAGCACTGAGTGCAGGAGAATTCTCCCACGCTGTCAGTGACATGCAGGAGGTGAGCTGAGTTCATTGGACATGAGCTCACCTTATGCACGTCACTGACAGCGTGGGAAAATTCTCCTGCACTCAGCGCTTCAGCGTGGGAGAATTCTCACGCTGAAGCGCTGAGTGCAGGAGAATTCTCCCACGCTGTCAGTGACGTGCAGGAGGTGAGCTGAGTTCATTGGACATGAGCTCACCTTATGCACGTCACTGACAGCGTGGGAGAATTCTCCTGCACTCACCGCTTCAGCGTGAGAATTTTCCCACGCTGTCAGTGACGTGCATGAGGTGAGCCGAGTTCATTGGACATGAACTCGGCTCTTCTGGATGCCGTCACAGAGAGACGCTGAGCAGCGCAAGCAAGCCTGCGCTTCTCAGTGTCTGCGGGATGACAGGCTGGATGGCAGCTTTCTGCTGCGGTCCAGCCTGTCATCTCAATGTAGCAGAGCTGAAGCTGTCGTGGGAACCATGGGAAGGTAAGGATTATGTTGCTTTATTATTTTTCTTTTATTGCAGGGGATCGTTGGCTTCAGCTGGAATGGGCGTGATTGTAAGTATGGTTTAATTTAGAACAATAAAGAATTGTGTCTTTATTTCAATTAAAGGACTTTATTCTGGGTGTTTGTGTTTTTTTTTAACTTTGACTATGGGGTTAGTAATGGGGGTGTCTCATAGACGCCTCTCCATTACTAACCTGGGCTTGATGTCAGCTGGCATTATAAGCTGACATCAACCCCCAGCCCTATTACCCCACTGCCACCGCTACAGGGCAGTGGGAAGAGCGAGGCTAAGTGCCAGAATTGGCGCATCCTATGGATGTGCCATTTCTGGGGCGGCTGACGGCTGGTGTTTCTAGCCTGGGAGGGGGCCAATATTCATGGCTCCCTTCCTGGGCTATTAATATCAGCCCCCAGCTGTCTGCCTAGCCTTTGCTAGCTATTAAAATAGGGGGGACCCCACGTCAATTTTTTGGGGGGTCCCCCATTTTAATAGCTAGTAAAGGCTAGGCATTCAGCTGGGGGCTGATATTAGTAGCCTGGGAAGCTCCGTGGGTATTACCCCTTCCCAGGCTTCAAACATCTGCCCCAGCCGTCTGCTTAACCTCCGCTAGAGACTAAAATTATGGGGGATCCCACGCCAATTTTTTTTTAAATAAATCCTTTATTTTAACACTAAATGACAAGTACAGTAAGCAACACTGTCACTGTACTTCATATATATGTGACTGACATGTTTCTATCTATCTAATCTAAGTGTGATGCTCTATTGCTTCCATTCTAAATTGTCGGGTACAGATGCTGAAATGCCGGCCGGCTTTTTTAAAGAGACAGTGCATGAAAACACTATTATTTTTTTTAATAAATCCTTTACACTAAATGGCAAGTACAGTAATCAACACTGTCACTGTACTTCTTATATATGTGACTGACATGTTTCTATCTATCTAATCTATGTGTGATTCTCTATTCCTTCTATTCTAAATTGTCGGGTACCGCTGCTGAATTGCCGGCCGGCTTTTTTAAAGAGACGGTGCATGAAAACACTAATATTTTTTTTTATAAATCCTTTACACTAAATGACAAGTACAGTAATCAACACTGTCACTGTACTTCATATATATGTGACTGACATGTTTCTATCTATCTAATCTATGTGTGATGCTCTATTCTTTCGGTTCTAAATTGTCGGGTACCGGTGTATGCCGCTGATGAATTGCCGGCTTTTCATGTTTCACTGTGAGCACAGTTCCCATCGATTTGGGCAATCACTCTAATGCCACAACCACCATGGCTGTGGCATTACAGTGAGTGGCAGACAATCCCTGCATGATTGGTGCTCTAAATAGCGCCAGACATGCAGGACACGCTTTTGGTGCACGAACAGTTATCGAACATAACCTCGAACAGCCGAATTTTTTGCAAATCGTTCGGGTTCGTCGAACAACTCGAACACCGCCCAAAACAGCTCGAATTTGAGATTGGCGAACAGTTCTAGTCGAACACCGCTCATCTCTAGTGATGAAAATGTTCTGATGCACCCCCTGGGCCTTGGGACACCCGGAGCCGGACCCTTTTTGGTGGATGCTGGTGGTTGTAGTCTTCGTGGCGGCGACCCGGTTCCATGGTTCAGGGCGGTCAAACCAGTGGCGGAACTATTTATGTGGTTTTGATGTTTAAATGTCCGACTACGCCACCCGTGGATTGCGGTCAGAGTGAACCGCCGCTGCAGGGCAGACCGCTGAGGCTGGTGTTGTGGGTGCAGGAGAGCGTAGCATAACTCCCCACGGGAGGAGTATAGCCTCAGGGCAGTGTATGCGGAGGATGGGGGTGATGGTGCAGGGCAGCAGCAGTAGCGACACGGAGTCAGTGATGCAGTCCAGGGCCTTTACTCACAGTTCTTATTATCCAGATCACGTCTGCAGGTAACGGCTGCCCACGTCATACTGTGCTCACCAGGTGAGGGGCTCAGACAACTCCCAGATAACTTTGGAGCGCTTCACAGGACCCCCTTTGTGTGTCCTTTGTCTGGCCTTTCTTACCAACCCTTCTGTCCGGCTGCCTCGGGCCTCCTCTTGGTAAACTTGGCGCCAGTTTCCCTGACCCTATGTGGTGCCTTCCTAGCGGGTGCAGCGAGGGGCTGCGCCACATAAAATGTCACAGCCTCCGGTTTCTAGCTGAGGGTCGTTTCCTGCCTCCACTAGTTTCGGGGACCGGTCTCCCCCTTTGGCCTGACCCCTCCACGCAGGTGGATTCGGGCGTGCGGTGGCGACTCGCCCGTCCGCACCCCTGGTATCTCTTCATTCCTCGTTCCTGGAGCCTTCTCTGCTCCTCTTCCTTCCTTCTCCCTCTTCCAGGCCTGGGCCTCTGTTACTAGGCAAGCCTCCGGAGCAGAGCTCATGCAGAGCCCCTGCTCCCTACCGCTTCTGCTCAGACTTCTCTGCACTGAACTAAGATGGTGCCCACCTTTTATACTCCCTTCTCAATGCACCCAGGAACTGCTTCCTCCCTGCTCCTGCACTACAGGGTTCCCCTTCCTCAGTGTTCCCTCCCCCCACTCCAGCCAGGGACAGGGACTGTCGTGCCCATCTCAGAGGCATATTGGTTGTCCTGCCCCACGGCAATGTGGTGTAATGCATGCAGGTGTCGGGTCCTGATCCACACTCCATCCTTACCTGAGAGTGAGATATCACACCTCTGGGTGAGGTGCAATACCTCTGTAGCAACCGAGCCCTCAGGGTGCTACAGTTCCATTTATCTTCAGCCTAGGTGACGTATTGTGATACAGGGCCGTGATTTTGGCTATAAAAGGGTCCCCTAGACCCCTACCCCAAGCTTTTTAAGAGAATCATATATGGCGTGCCAGGAGACTCTATGGAATGCTTTCTCAGCATCCAACGAGAGTATCTAATTACAAAATTTTAACTGCATCTAGCCCAGGAAATACTTTGTGCCTAGTAGCAGTGTCTGCTAGTCAGCGGATTATCCCGGCTGTTAAGCAAGCTACACCACCTGTAGTTTGGACACTTAATTTTTTCAAAGGAAATGCTTCGGGACCACGGGATACTCAGTGAAGAGCATCAGGAGGCACCCCAAGGCATAGGGGCTGGGACTGGCAGTAGGATGCATTGCGGTGGATAGCCGAGCTTTATAAAAGCTTTTTAACTGCAGCAGCTTTAGTGGACGCTACTGGAGCTGGAATTACGTGGCTGCTGGCATGAGACTTGCCCTCCAATAGATCCTTGTAAATGGATTTAAAGTGTATTCATTCAAATTAGAGAGACAATTTAAATTAAAAAGCTTAGAGCTGCCTCCACTACAGGGGGGCTCGCTCGACCCAACGGCAGACAGGCACCAGTATTGGGAGAGGGGGGCTGGCTGTCAGGGTTCACTGCGGCTCTGGCACAAACCCGGCGACATGGAGGTGGCACGGGCAGGAGCCGACTGAATGTGTCGGCTTCTCACTTTTTGGATTTTAGAAGGGCATGACATGCCTATATCTGTGTCTCCCCCTCCTTTTACTCCTCCACCTCTTTTCTTTTCGCATGACTATATGTACTTGTCACTTTTCCATGTGTTAGTTGTGTCTTCTGAGCAGTTTGTCAGCTTTTGGACACCTTTGAAGGTGTTTTCTATGTGTTTTTGTTTGCCTGCCATTGGTTTTAACGGTGTTCGAAGGTGTTCGACGAACACACGGGTGTTCAACGAACCGAACCGAACTTGAACACTACGGGGGTGGCTCAACACTAATCCCCAGTTCCGTTGATATTTTGGCTGCTGCTATTGTCATTTAGATTTTTGGATTTTTGTATTTAAATCTATCCTTTTCCTCCCCATTTTATTCCTTTTGAAAAGACGCGCACATGTGACATCTGCACATCAATGGCTATTCTAAGCTGAATGTTCCTGCTTTCATCAGATTGCAGCAACTATGCAGTTTGACCCTGGGCAAGTACTGGCATGGGAGACTGGCTGGGAATCCCTGGTTCCGTTGACATTTTGGCTGCTGCTATTGTCATTTGGATTTTTGCTTTTAAAATCTAACCTTTCACTCCCCATTTTATTCCTTTTGAAAAGACGCGCACATGTGACATCTGCATGTCAGCAGCCATTCTAAGCTGAATGTGCTTGCCCTCGTCAGATTGCAGCCGCTTTGCGTTTGAGGCTGGGCAAGTACCGGCATTTTAGACTGGCTGGGAATCCCGTATTCCGTCGACATTTTGGCTGCTGCTATTGTCATTTGGATTTTTGGATTTTGTTTTTAAAATCTGACCTTTCCCTCCTCATTTTATTCATTTTGAAAAGACGCGCATATGTGACCTTTGCACGTCAACGGCCATTCTAAGCAGAATGTGCCTGCCCTCATCAGATCGCTGCTGCTATGCAGCTTGAGGCTGGGCAAGTACCAGCATGGGAGACTGGCTGGGAATTCTTGGTTCCATTGACATATTGGCTGCTGCTATTGTCATTTGGATTTTTGTTTTTAAAATCTAACCTTTCCCTCTCCATTTTATTCCTTTTTGAAAAAAAGTACACATGTGACATCTGGACATCAGCGGCCTTTGCTAAGCTGAATGTACCTGCCCTCTTCAGATCACAGCCGCTATGCAGCTTGAGGCCGGGCAAGTACTGGCGTTGGAGACTGGTTGGGAATCCCTGGTTCCATTGACATTTTGGCTGCTGCTATTGTCTTTTGGATTTTTGGATTTTTGTTTTTAAAATCTAACCTTTCCCTCCCCATTTTATTCCTTTTTAAAAGACTCGCACATTTGACATCTGCTCGTCAAAGGCCATTCAAAGCCAAATGTGCTTTCCCTCGTTTGATCAAAGCAGCTGCGCAGCTTGAGACTGGGCTAGTCTGGCATGGGAGACTGGATGGGAATCCTCGGTTCTGTTGAAATTTTGGCTGCTGATATTGTCATTTGGATTTATGGATTTTTGTTTTTAAAATCTAATCTTTCCCTCCGCATTTTATTCCTTTTGAAAAGACGTGCACAAGAGACATCTGCACGTCAAAGACCATTCTAAGCTGAGTGTGCCTGCCCTCGTCAGATCACAGATGCTACGCAGCTTGAGGACAGGCAAGTACCATCATTGGAGACTGGCTGGGAATCCCTGGTTCCATTGACATTTTGGCTGCTGCTATTGTCATATGGATTTTTGTTTTTAAAATCTAACTTTTACCTAACCATTTCATTCCTTTTGAAAAGACACACACATGTGACAGCTGCACATCAAAGGCCATTCTAAGCTGAATGTGCCTGCCTTTGTTAGATTGCAGCAGCTATGCAGCTTGAGGTTGGATAAGTACTGTTATGGGAGACTTGATGGGAATCCCCGGTTCCATTGACATTTTGGCATCTGCTATTGTCATTTGGATTTTAGGATTATTGTTTTTAAAATCTAACGTTTCCCTCCCCATTTTATTCCTTTTGAAAAGACGCGCACATGTGACATTTGCACATCAAAGGCCATTCTAAGCTCAATGTGCTCTCCCTTGTCAGATTGCAGCCGCTACTCAGCTTGAGGCCGGGCAAGAAACAGCATAGGACAGTGGCTGGGAATCTCAGGTTCCGTTGACATTTTGGCTGCTGCTATTGTCATTTGCATTTTTGTTTTTAAAATCTAACCTTTCCCTCCCCATTTTATTCCTTTTGAAAAGACGCGCACATGTGACATCTGCACGTTGACGGCTGTTGTAAGCTGAATGTGCCTGACCTCGTCAGATCGCAGCCGCTATGCAGCTTGAGGCTGGGCAAGTACCGGCTTAGGAGACTGGCTTGGAATCCTTGGTTCTATAGACATTTTGGCTGCTGCTATTGTCATTTGGATTTTTGCTTTTAAAATCTAAGCTTTCCCTCCCCATTTTATTTCTTTTGAAAAGACACGCACATGTGACAGCTGCATGTCATTGGCCATTCTAAGCTGAATGTGCCTGTCCTCCTCAGATCACAGCTGCAACGCAGTTTGAGGTTGGACAAGTTCCAGCATGGGAGACTGGCTGGGAATCCCCGGTTACATTGACATTTTGGTTGCTGCTATTGTCATTTGGATTTTATGATTTTTGTTTTTAAAATCTATCCTTTCCCTCCCCGTTTTATTCCTTTTTAAAAGACGTGCACATGTGAGATTTGAACGTCAACGGCCTTTCTAAGCTGAATGTGCCTAACCTCTTCCGATCACAGCCGCTACGCAGCTTGAGGCCGGCCAAGTACTGGCATCGGAGATTGGTTGGGAATCCCTGGTTTCATTGACATTTTGGCTGCTGCTATTGTATTTTGGATTTTTGGATTTTTGGATTTTTGTTTTTAAAATCTAACATTTCGCTCCCCATTTTATTCCTTTTGAAAAGACGCGCACATGTGACATCTGCATGTCAACGGCCATTCTAAGCCGATTCTGCCTGCCCTCGTCAGATCGCAGCCGCTACGAAGCTTGAAGCTGGGCAAGTACTGGTTTGGGAAACGGGCTGGGAATACCTGTTTCTGTTGACTTTATGGCTGCTGCTATTGGATTTTGGATTTTTGTTTTAAAAATCTAACTTTTCCCTCCCCATTTTATTCCTTTTGAAAAGATGCGCACATGTGACATCTGCATGTCATCGACCATTCTAAGCTGAATGTACCTGCCATTGTCAGATCACAGCTGCTACTCAGCTTGAGGCCAGGCAAGTACCACCATGGGAGACTGGCTGGGAATCACCAGTTCCATTGACATTTTGGCTGCTGCTATTTTCATTTGGATTTTTGGATATTTGTTTTTAAAATCTAACGTTTCCCTCCCCATTTTATTCCTTTTGAAAAGACGCGCACATGTGACATCTACAAGTCAATGGACATTCTTAGCTGAATGTGCCTTCCCTTGCCAGATGGCAGCTGTTACACTGCTTGATGCCTGGCAAGTACTGGCATGGGAGATGGGCTGGGAGTATGTGGTTCCATTGACATATTGGCTGCTGCTATTGTCCTTTGGATTTTTGTTTTTAAAATCTAACCTTTCCCTCTCCATTTTATTCCTTTTTGAAAAGACATACACATGTGACATCTGGACATCAGCGGCCTTTGCTAAGCTGAATGTACCTTCCCTCTTCAGATCATAGCTGCTATGCAGCTTGAGGCCGGGCAAGTACCACTATGGGAGACTTGCTGGGAATCCCTAGTTGCGTTGACATTTTGGCTGCTGCTATTGTTATTTGGATTTTAGGATTATTGTTTTTAAAATCTAACGTTTCCCTCCCCATTTTATTCCTTTTGAAAAGACGCGCACATGTGACATTTGCACATCAAAGGCCATTCTAAGCTCAATGTGCCCTCCCTCGTCAGATTGCAGCCGCTACACAGCTTGAGGCCGGGCAAGAAACAGCATAGGACAGTGGCTGGGAATCTCAGGTTCCGTTGACATTTTGGCTGCTGCTATTGTCATTTGCATTTTTGTTTTTAAAATTGAACCTTTCCCTCCCCATTTTATTCATTTTGAAAAGACGCGCACATGTGGCATCTGTATGTCGACGGCCCTTCTAAGATGAATTCATGCCATCGTCAGATCGCAGCTGCTATGCAGCTTGAGACTGGCTGGGAATCCCCGTTTCCATTAACATTTTGGCTGCTGCTATTGTCATTTGGATTTTTGTTTTTAAAATCTAACCTTTCCCTCCCCATTTTATTCATTTTGAAAAGACGCGCACACGTGACATTTGCACGTCAACAGCAATTCTAAGCTGAATATGCCAGCCCTCGTCAGATTGCTGCTGCTACACAGCTTGAGGCCAGGCAAGAACAGGCATGGGAGGCTTGCTGGGAATCCCCAGTTCCGTTGACATTTTGGCTGCTGCTATTGTCATTTGGATTTTTGTTTTTAAAATCTTACCTTTCCCTCCATATTTTATTCCTTTTGAAAAGACGTGCACATGTGACCTCAGCATGTCAACGGCCAATTTAAGCTGAGTTTGCCTGCCTCTTGTCCAATCGCTGCAGCTAGGCAGCTTGAGGCTGGGCAAATACCAGCGTGGGAGACTGGCTGGGAATCCCTGCTTCCATTGACATTATGGCTGCTGCTATTGTCATTTGGATTTTTGTTTTTAAAATCTAACCTTTCCCTCCCCATTTTATTCCTTTTGAAAAGACGCGCACATGTGACATCTGCAAGTCACCGGCCATTCTAAGCTGAATATGCCTTCCCTCATCAGATCGCAACTGCTACGCAGCTTGAGGCTTGGCAAGTACTGGCATGGGAGACTGGCTGGGAATCCTCTGTTCTGTTGATATTTCGGCTGCTGCTATTGTCATTTGGATTTTTGTTTTTAAAATTTAACCTTTCCCTCCCCATTTTATTCCTTTTGAAAAGACGCGCACATGTGACATCTGTACGTCAATGGTCATTCTAAGCTGAATGTGCCTACCCTCATCTGATTGCAGTTGCTACGCAGTGTGAGGCCAGGCATGTACCAGCATGTGAGACTGGCTGGGAATTCCCGTTTCCGTAGACATTTTGGCTGCTGTTATTGTCATTTGGATTTTTGGATTTTTGTTTTTAAATATTACCTTTCCCTCCCATTTTATTCCTTTTGAAAAGACGTGCACATGTGAAATCTTCACGTCAATGGCCATTCTAAGCTGAATACGCCTGCCCTCATCTTATCGCAGCCGCTATGCAGCTTGATGCTGGGCAAATACCACCATGGGAGACAGGCTGGGAATCCCCAGTTCAGATGACATTTTGGCTGCTGCTATTGTTATTTGGATTTTTGTTTTTAAATCTTACCTTTCCCTCCCCATTTTATTGCTTTTGAAAGACGCGTACATGTCACATCAGCATGTCAACAGCTATTATAAGCTGAATGTGGCTCCCCTTGTCAGATTGCAGCTGCTATGCAGCTTGAGGCCGGGCAAGTACCGGCATGGATGACTGGTTGGGAATCCCTAATTCCATTGACAATTTGGATGCTGCCATTGTCATTTGGATTTTTGTTTTTAAAATCTTACCTTTCCCTCCGCATTTTATTCCTTTTGAAAAGACGTGCACATTTGACATAAGCATTTCAACGACCATTCTAAGCTGAATGTGGCTGCCCTCGTCAGATCACATCCGCTACACAGCTTGAGGCCTGGCAAGTACCAGCATGGAAGACTAGCTGGGAATACCCTGTTCCGTTGACATTTTGGCCGCTGCTTTTGTCATTTGGATTTTTGTTTTTAAAATCTAACCTTTCCCTCCTCATTTTATTCCTTTTGAAAAGACACGCACATGTAATATCTGCACGTCAATGGCCTTTCTAATCTGAATGTGCCTTTCCTCATCAAATCACAGCCACTACACAGCTTGAGGCCAGGCAAGTACCAGCATGGGAGACTGGCTGGGAATCTCCGGTTCCGTTGACATTTTGGCTGCTGCTATTGTCATTTGGATTTTTGGATTTTTGTTTTTAAAATCTAACCTTTTACTCCCCATTTTATTCCTTTTGAAAAGACGCGCACATGTAACATCTCCATGTCAACGGCCATTCTAAGCTGAATGTGCCTTTCCTCATCAGATTGCAGCTGCTACGCAGCTTATGGCCAGGCAAGTACCTTCATGGGAGACTGGCTGTGTGTCCCTGGTTCCGTTGACATTTTGGCTGAAGCTATTGTCATTTGGAATTTTGTTTTTAAAATCTTTCCTTTCCCTCCCCATTTTATTCCTTTTGAAAAGACGCTCACATGTGACATTTACACGTCAACGGCCATTCCAAGCTGAGTGTGTCTTCCCTTGTCAGATTGCATCCGCTACGCCGATTGAGGCTGGGCAAGTGCTGGCATGGGAGACTGGATGGGAATGCCCGGTTGTGTTGACAGTATGGCTGCTGCTATACTCATTTGGATTTTTGTTTTTAAAATCGAACCTTTCCCTCCCCATTTTTTGCCTTTTGAAAAGACACGCACATGTGACTTCAGCACATCAGCAGCCAATCTAAGCTGAATGTGACTTCCCTTGTCAGAATGCAGCTGTTACGCAGCTTGAGGTTGGACAGTTACATGCATGGGAGACTGGCTGGGAATCTCTGGTTTCATTAATATTTTGGCTGCTGCTAATGTCATTTGGATTTTTGTTTTTAAAATCTAACCTTTCTCTCCCCATTTTATTCCTTTTGAAGAGACGCGCCCATGTGACATCAGCCCGTCAACAGCCATTCTAAGCTGGATGTGCCTTCCCTCGTCAGATTGCAGCCGCTATGCAACTTAAGGCTGGGCAAGTACTGGCATGGGAGACTGGCTGGGAATCCCTGGTTCTGTTCACATTTTGGTTGCTGCTATTGTCATTTGGATTTTTGTTTTTAAAATCTAACCTTTCCCTCCCCATTTTATTCCTTTTAAAAAGACACGCACATTTGACATCTGTATGTCAACTGCCATTCTAAGCTGAATGTGCCTGCCCTCATCAGATCGCAGCCGCTACGCAGCTTGAGGCCTGCCAGGTACAGGTATCGGAGACTGGCTGAGAATCCCTGGTTCCGTTGACGTTTTGGGTGCTGCTATTGTCATTTGGATTTTTGTTTTAAAAATCTAGCCTTTCCCTCCCCATTTTATTCCTTTTGAAAAGACACGCACATGTGCAATCTGCACGTCAACAGCCATTCTAAGCTGAATGTGCCAGCTGTCGGCAGATCACAGCTGTCGGCAGATCACAGCCGCTATGCGGCCTGATTCTGGGCAAGTACCCGCATGGAAGACTGGCTGAGAATCCCCGGTTCCGTTGACATTTTGGCAGCTGCTATTGTCATTTGGATTTTTGGATTTTTTTAAAAAAATCTAACCTTTCCCTCCACGTTTTATTCCTTTTGAAAAGATGCGCACATGTGACATCTGCATGTCAACGGCCATTCTAAGCTGAATATGCCTTCCCTCGTCAGATCGTAGCCGCTATGCATCTTGAGGCCGGCAAGTACCGGCATGAGAATCCCAGGTTCCGTTGACTTATTGGCTGCTGCTATTGTCATTTGGATTTTTGTTTTTAAAATCTAATCTATCCCTCCCCATTTTATTACTTTTGAAAAGACGCGCACATGTGACATTTGTTCGTTAACAGCCATTCTAAGCTGAATGTTCCTGCACTCGTCACATCGCAGCCACTACACAGCTTGAGGCCAGGCAGTTACAGGCATGGGAGACCAGCTGGGAATCCCCGTTTCTATTGACTTTTTGGCTGCTACTTTTGTCATTTAGATTTTTGTTTTTAAAATCTATCCTTTCCCTAACCAATTTTATTCCTTTTGAAAAGATGCGCACATGCTATATCTGCACGTCAATGGCCATTCAAAGCTTAATGTGCCTGTCCTCGTCAGATCGCAGCCGCTATGCAGCTTGAGGCCTGCCAAGTACCTGCATGGGAGATTGTCTGTGAATCCCTGGTTCTGTTGAAATTTTGGCTGCTGCTATTGTCATTTGGATTTCTGAATTTTTGTTTTTAAAATCTAACATTTCCCTCCCCATTTTATTCCTTTTGAAAAGACGCACACATGTGACAGCTGCATGTCAACGGCCATTCTAAGCTGAATGTGCCTGCCCTCGTCAGATCGCAGCTGCTATGCAGCTTGAGGCTTGGCAAGTTCTGGCATGGGAGACTGGCTGTGAATCCGCGGTTCCATTGACATTTTGGATGCTGTTATTGTCATTTGGATTTTTGTTTTTAAAATCTAACTTTTCCCTCCACATTTTATTCCTTTTGAAAAGACACGCACATGCGACATCCTCACGTCAATGGCCATTCTAAGCTAAATGTGCCTGCTCTCGTGAGATAGCAGCTGCTATGCAGCTTGAGGCTTGGCAAGTTCTGGCATGGGAGACTGGCTGTGAATCCCCGTTTCCATTGACATTTTGGCTGCTGTTATTGTCATTTGGATTTTTGCTTTTAAAATCTAACCTTTCCCTCCCCATTTTATTCATTTTGAAAAGACGCGCACATGTGACATCAGCACGTCAATGGCCATTCTAAGCTGAATGTGCCTGCTCTCATCAGATTGCAGCTGCTATGCAGTTTGAGGCTGGGCAAGTACCGTCATGGGAGCTTGGCTGGGAATCCTCAGTTCCATTGACATTTTGGCTGCTACTATTGTAATTTGGATTTTTGGATTTTTGTTTTTAAAATCTAACCTTTCCCTCCCTATTTTATTCCTTTTGAAAAGACGCACACTTGTGACATCTGTACGTCAACGGCCGTTCTAAGCTGAATGTGCCTGCCCTTGTCAGACCGCAGCCGCTATTCAGCTTGAGGCCGGGCGAGTACCGGCATGGAAGAGTGGCTGGGTATCCCCGTCTCCGTTGGTATTTTGGCTGCTGCTATCGTCATTCGGATTTTTGTTTTCAAAATTTAACGTTTCCCTCCCCATTTAACTCCTTTTGAAAAGACACGCACATGTGACATCTGCAAGTCAATGGACATTCTAAGCTGAATGTGCCTTCCCTTGTCAGATTGCAGCCACTGTGCAGCTTGAGGCCAGGCAAGTACTGGCATGGGAGACTAGCTGGGAATACCCGGTTCCATTGACATTTTGGCTGCTGCTATTGTCAATTGGATTTTTTTTTTTAAATCTATCCTTTCCCTCCCCATTTTATTCCTTTTGAAAAGACTGCACATGTGACATCTTCACGTCAACGGCCATTTTAAGCTGAATGTGCCTGCCCTTGTCAAATCACAGCAGCTACGCACCTTGAGGCAGGGCACGTACCGTCATTGGAGACTGGCTGGGAAACCCAGGTTCCGTTAACATTTTGGCTGCTGCTATTGTCATTTGGATTTTTGGATTTTTGTTTTTAAAATCTAACCTCTCCCTCCCCATTTTATTCCTTTTGAAAAGACGTGCATATGTGACATCTATATGTTAACGGCCATTCTAAGCTGAATGTTCCTGCCCTCGTCAAATCACAGCAGCTACGCAGCTTGAGGCTGGGTTAGTACCAGTATGGGAGACTGGATGGGAGTACCCGGATCCGTTGACATTTTGGCTGCTGCTATTGTCATTTGGAGTTTTGTTTTTAAAATCTTACCTTTCCCTCCCCATTTTATTCCTTTTGAAAAGATACGCACATGTAACATTTGCCCCTCAACGGTCATTCTAAGCAAAATGTGCCTGCCCTCATCTGATCACAGCCGCTACGCAGCTTGAGGCTGGGCAAGTGCTGTCATGGGAGACTGGCTGGGAATCCTTGATTTCGTTGAGTTTTTGGCTGCTGTTATTCTCATTTGGATTTTTGGATTTTTGTTTTTAAAATATAACCTTTCCCTCCCCATTTTATTCCTTTTGAAAAGACGAGCACATGTGACATTTGCATGTCAATGGCCATACTAAGTTGAATGTGCCTTCCCTTGTCAGATCGCAGCCGCTATGCAGCTTGAGGCCGGGCAAGTAACGGCATGGGAGACAGCTTTGGGAACCCCAGTTCCATTGACATTTTGGCTGCTGCTATTGTCATTTGGATTTTTGGATTTTTGGATTTTTGGATTTTTGGATTTTTGTTTTTAAAATCTAACCTTTCCCTCCCCATTTTATTCCTTTTGAAAAGACGCGCACATGTGCAGTCTGCACAACAGCGGCCATTCTATGCTGAATGTGCCCTCCCTTGTCAAATGGCAGCAGCTATGCAGCTTGAGGCTGGGCAAGTACCAGCATGGGAGACTGGCTGGGAATCCCTGGTTCAGTTGACATTTTGGCTGCTGCTATTGTAATTTGGATTTTTGTTTTTAAAATGTAGTGTTTCCCTCCCCGTTTTATTCTTTTTGAAAAGACGCGCACATATGACATCTGTATGTCAACGGCCATTCTAAGCTGAATATCCCTGCCCTCGTCAGCTCGCAGCCGCTAAGCAGCTTGAGGCCGGGAAAGTACTGGCGTGAAAGACTAGCTGGGTATCCCTGGATCAGATGACATTTTGGCTACTGCTATTGTCATTTGGATTTTTGTTTTAAAAATCTAACCTTTGCCTCCCCATTTTATTCCTTTTGAAAAGACGCGCACATGTGATATCTGTACGTCAATGGCCATTCTAAGCTGAATGTGCCTTCCCTCATCAGATCGCAGTGGCTACGCAGCTTGAGGCTGGGTAAGAACCAGCATGGGAGACTGGCTGGGAATCCCTGGTTCCATTGACATTTTGGTTGTTGCTATTGTCATTTGGATTTTTTGATTTTTGTTTTTAAAATCTAACCTTTCCCTCCCCATTTTATTCCTTTTGAAAAAATGCGCACATGTGCCATCTGCAAGTCAACGGCCATTATGAGCTGAATGTGCCTTCCCTCATCAGATCGCAGTGGCTACGCAGCTTGAGGTCGGGCAAGTACCGGCGTGAAAGTCTGGCTGGTTATCCCTGGATCAGTTGACATTTTGGCTACTGCTATTGTCATTTGGATTTTTGTTTTTAAAATCTAACCTTTCCCTCCCCATTTTATTCCTTTTGAAAAGACACGCACATGTGAAATCTTCATGACAACAGCCATTCTAAGCTGAATGTGCCTGCCCTCGTCAGATTGCAGCCGCTATACAGCTTGAGGTCGGGCCAGTACCAGCAAGGCAGACTGGTTGGGAATCCCTGGTTCCATTGACATTTTGGCTGCTGCTATTGCCATTTGGATTTTAGGATTTTTGGATTTTTGTTTTTAAAATCTAACCTTTCCCTCCTCATTTTATTCCTTTTGAAAAGACGCGCACATGTAAAATTTGCTCATCAATGGCAATTCTAAGCTGAATGTTTTTGCCCTCGTCAGATCACAGCTGCTATGCAGCTTGAGGCTGGGCAAGTAGCAGCATGGGAGACTGGCTGGGAATCCCCAGTTCCATTGTCATTTTGGCTGCAGCTATTGTCATTTGGATTTTTGTTTTTAAAATTTAACCCTTCCCTCCCCATTTTATTCCTTTTGAAAAGATGCGCACATGTGACATCTGCATGTCAACGGCCAATCTAAGCTGAATGTGCCTTCCCGCGTCAGTTCGCAGCCGCTACTCAGCTTGAAACTGAGCAAGTACTGGCATGGGAGAGCGGCTGGTAATCCCCGGTTCAGTTGCCATTTTGGCTGCTGCTATTGTCATTTGGATTTTTGGATTTTTGTTTTTAAAATTTAACCGTTCCCTCCCCATTTTTCTCCTTTTGAAAAGACACGCACATATGACTTCTGCACGTTAATGGCCATTCTAAGCTCATTGTGCATACCCTTGTCAGATTGCAGCTGCTATGCAGCTTGAGGCCAGGCAAGTATCAGCAAGGGAGACTGGCTGGGAATCCACAGTTGCGTTGACATTTTGGCTGCTGCTATTGTCATTTGGATTTTTGTTTTTAAAATCTAACCTTTCCCTCCCCATTTTATTCCTTTTGAAAAGACACGCACATGTGACAATTGCTCGTCAACGGCCATTTTAAGCTGAATGTGCCTGCCCTCATCAGTTTGCAGCCACTATGCAGCTTGAGGCAGGGCAAGTAACAGCATGGGAGACTGGCTCGGAATCACCGTTCTGTTGACATTTTGGCTGCTGCTATTGTCATTTGGATTTTTTGATTTTTGTTTTTAAAATCTAACCTTTCCCTCCCCATTTTATTCCGTTTGAAAAGACGTGCACATGTGACAGCTGCACGTCAAAGGCCATTCTAAGCTGAATGTGCCTGCCATCGTCAGATCGCAGCCGCTATGCAACTTGAGGCCAAGCAAGTACAGGCTTGGGAGACTGGCTGGGTATCTCCGGTTCCGTTAATATTTTGGCTGCTGCTATTGTCATTTGGATTTTTGGATTTTTGTTTTTAAAATCTAACCTTTCCCTCCCCATTTTATTCCTTTTGAAAAGACGCGCACAGGTGACATCAGCACGTCAATGGCCATTCTAAGCTGAATGTTCCTGCCCTCGTCAGATCGTGATTGCTATGCAGCTTGATGCTGGGAAAGTACTGGCATGGGAGACAGGCTAGGAATCCATAGTTCCGTTGACCTATTGGCTGCTGCTATTGTCAATTGATTTTTGTTTTTAAAATCTAAACTTTCCCTCCCCATTTTATTCCTTTTGAAAAGACGCGCACATGTGACATCAGCATGTCAACGGCCATTCTAAGCTGAATGTGCTTACCCTTGTCAGATTGCAGCTGCTATGCAGCTTGAGGCTGGGCAAGTACTGGCATGGGAGACTGGCTGCAAATCACTGCATCCATTGACATTTTGGCTGCTGCTATTGTCATTTGGATTTTTGTTTTTAAAATTTAACCTTTCCCTCCCCATTTTATTCCTTTTTAAAAGATGCGCACTTGTGACATCTGCACGTCAATGGCCATTCTAAGCTGAACGTGCTTCCCCTCGTCAGATTGCAGCTGCTACGCGGCTTGAGGCCAGACAAGTACTGACATGGGAGACTGGCTAGGAATCCATAGTTCCGTTGCTATTTTGGTTGCTGCTATTGTCAATGGATTTTTGGATTTTTGTTTTTAAAATCTAAACTTTCCCTCCCGATTTTATTCCCTTTGAAAAGACGCGCACATGTGACATCTGCACGTCAACACACATTCTAAGCTGAATGTGCCTCCCCTTGTCAGATCGCAGCTTGAAGCTGGACAAGTACTGGCATGGGAGACGGGTTGGGTATCTTTGGTTCCATTGACATTTTGGCTGCTGCTTTTGTCATTTGGATTTTTGCATTTTTGTTTTTAAAATCTAACTTTTCCCTCCCCATTTTATTCCTTTTGAGAAGACGCGCACATGTGACCTCTGCACATCACCGGCTATTTTTAAGATGTACCTGCCCTCGGCAGATCGCAGCTGCTATGCAGCTTGAGGCTGGGCAAGTACCAGCATGTGAGACTGAAAAGGAATCACCAGTTCTGTTAACATTTAGGCTGCTTTTCTCATTTGGATTTTTGTTTTTAAAATCTAACCTTTCCCTCCCCATTTTACTCCTTTTTAAAAGACACGCACATGTGCCATCTGCACATCAACAGCTATTCTAAGCTAAACGTGCCTGCCCTCGTCAGATCACAGCTGCTATGCAGCTTGAGGCTGGGCTTGTACTGGCATGAGAGACAGGCTGGGAATCCCCAGTTCCGTTAGCATTTTGGCTGCTGCTATTGTCATTTGGATTTTTGTTTTTAAAATCTTACATTTCCCTCCACATTATAGTCCTTTTGAAAAGACGCGCACTTGTGACATCTGCATTTCAACTGCCATTCCAAGCTGAATGTGCCTGCCCTCATCAGATTGCCACCGCTACATAGCTTGAGGCTGGGCAAGTACCAGCTTGGGAGACTGGCTGGGAATCCCCGGTTCCATTGCCATTTTGGCTGCTGTTATTGTCATTTGGATTTTTGTTTTTAAAATCTAACCTTTCCCTCCGCATTTTATTCCTTTTGAAAAGACGCGCACATGTGACATCTGCACGTCAATAGCTATTCTAAACCGAATGTGACTGCCATCGTCAGATCGTAGCCGCTACACAGCTTGAGGCTAGGCAAGTACCTGCATGGGAGACTGGCTGAGAATGCTTTGTTCTGTTGGCATTTTGGCTGCTGCTATTGTCATTTGGATTTCTGGATTTTTGTTTTTAAAATCTAACATTTCCCTCCCCATTTTATTCCTTTTGAAAAGACGTGCACATGAGACATCTGTAAATCAACGGCCATTCTAAGCTGAATGTGCCTGCCCTCGTCAGATCGTAGCCGCTAAGCAGCTTGAGGCTGGGCAAGTACTGGCATGGGAGACTGGCTGGGAATCCTTATTTCCATTGACATTTCAGCTGCTGCTACTGTCATTTTGATTTTAAAAATCTAACCTTTCCCTCCCCATTTTATTCCTTTTGAAAAGACGTGCAAATGTAACATTTGCATGTCAACGGCCATTCAAAGCTGAATGTGCCTGCCTTTGTCAGATCACAACTGCTATGCAGCTTGAGCCTGGGCAAGTCCCAGCATGGGAGACTGGCTGGGAATCCCCTATTCCATTGACATTTTGGCTGCTGCTGTTGTTATTTGGATCTTTGCCTTTAAAATCTAACTTTTCCCTCCCCATTTTATTCGTTTTGAAAAGACGCGCACATGGACCATTTGCTCGTCATCGGCCATTCTAAGCTGAATGTGCTAACCTTCGTCAGATCGCAGATGCTATGCAGCTTGGGGTTGGGCAAGTACTGGCATGGGAGACTGGCTGGGAATCCCGAGTTCCATTGACATTCTTGCTTCTGCTATTGTCATTTGGATTTTTGTTTTTAAAATCTAACCTTTCCCTCCCCATTTTATTCCTTTTGAAAAGACGCGCATGACGCGCCCCCTGGGCCTGTGTCGTGCAAGGGAACCCGGAACCGGGTCTGTTGTAGAATGCTGGGGGTTATAGTCTCCGTATGGCGGTGACCCGGTCCGTGCCCAGGGTGGTCAAACCAGTGGCAGTCTTAATGTATAGCAAATGTCCGACTACGCCACCCGTGGATTGCGGTCAGTGGGGACCGCCGCTGCGCTGCCGACTGCTGAGGCTGATGTTGTTTGCGCAGCCGAGTATGGGATAACTCCCCACGGGAGAAGTATTGCCTCAGGGCAGCTAATGTGAGAGATGATGGGAGTGATGGTGTGAGGGTCCCAGTGCTAATGGTGCTGGTGCGGCAAGGAATCACTGAGACGTGAGGTGCAGTTCAGGGTCTTTACTGATGTTACAAGGCAGACTCTCCCGGGAGTACTGGCTAGTATAAGGGGCCTGGTCAGTCTGCGAGCAAGCAGGAGTTCCCCTGGCCAGGTGGAGTTGTAGGCCTCCCCGTTTATCTGCACTCTTCCTGGCTACCTTGCTGTCAGCGGTTACAAGTAGCCCACGTCCCTGAGTATACCGTGTGGTGCTCACCCGTATGGCTGGTGACTTGGGGCATTCTGTTAGCCTCCGCTCCTGAATGGCGGCGCTGGTCCCTTCTTTGTGACTGAACCTCCGGGTTTCTATGGCCATAGGACCTGGAATCCCCTGCCGGCTGGTTTCTGCTGCTGGGTATATATCAGTCCCCACAGCCTCGGACTCCTGTGTCCGGTTTTAGTAACTTCAGCCAGGGCGAGCTATATCTCTGCTCACAGCCCCTGGCCTTCTGCCTCTGCTCCTACAGAGCTCCTGATGTATCTTTTCCTGTGTCTGCAGCTTCACTCTAGGCTCTGACTGCTGTGCTTGTTCTGCAGGCTCTGTCTCTGTCTCACCTAATCCCGCCCCAGACCCAGTTTATAAGGGCAGATTCCTCCCCTCCCAGGTCTGGGCGGGCAGTGTTGCATGCTTAGGGCTCCTGACCAGAGAAACCTCCCACTTGCTCTCAGACATAATATCTCTATTACTGTGGCAACCAGACCCCTGGGGTGTCACATTACCCCCCTAGTAAATTTTAGTAGTCCGGGACTAAACACATTTTTAAAACATAATAACAGGGTATAACAATAATACAATAACATATTTACAAGAATCCTTAGTTCTTTAAAGGTCACGGCGTGTCCGCAACCGGGTGTCCATATCACCCAAGGTGAAGCTTTAAGCGAAGTAGGGGACCTGTCCAAAGCAAACCCCTTGCGTTGTCCTTGGGCGTGGCTGCAAGGGTAGACTAACTACTTTGGGCCGCAAGGATGCCACGCCAGACAGGTTTTCTCTTCCGCGGCTGTCTTCGCAAGAGGCACCAAGGTGCAACTATCTACAAAACTGTTCCGGTTATCTAGCGTCCATAACCTGTTAGTCCATAAAAATCTGCAGGGCAACTGAGAAACATAATTAATAACAGGCAACAAACATAAACCATAAACAGTTAGCAGATAAATTCACAGTGCATTAGTTTAGATTCTCCAGCGAGCGGGCATCTGACCTCTAGTGACTCTAGTGGACCTACGGAGCTCACTAACTGGTTCTGCACTACAGGGTGTAGGAGGTGTTATGGGTAAGCTGGGCAGCTGTCTGTGCACTCTTTGGCTCACTAGGGGCACGGCAGGCTCACTACTAGCAGAGGGTTGATCCTCCTGTACTGCTGGTGTGGACTCTTCTGCCTCTTGGGCCGGCTGCTCTTCCAGCTCTACCGATTCCTCTGTAGGCACTTGAGGGGCTGGCTGGAGAAAGGTGAGGACGGGTACAACGACAGCGCCGTTTACTTGTGTCCAAGACCGGGGGAAGTCTCCGAGTATGGTACTGATCATTTCTCCCCTTTCCTCTGCGGGTTGAGGGTTTCCTTGATCTTCTTCAGGGCTTTGCAGCTGTTCGGGACACTTCTTCTGGTGGTCTCTGGAGACAATGGCTGTGGTTTCTCCTCCATCCTTACTGATTACGCAGATTTTTGGGTTCTCATGGCTTGATGGCAGTACGGTGTATGGGTCCTTCTCCCACTGGTCGTCCAATTTGTGGAGCCGCCTCTTCCTCTTCAAGACCTGCTCTCCAGCTACCAGAGGAACAGCGGGAGCATACTGGTTATAAGCCTTCTCTTGCCTTTCTCTAGCTTGAGACAGACTTCGCTCGACGCTCTCCTGTACTTTCCGATACTGCTGCTGCCGTTCTGTATCCCAGTCTGCCTCTGGCAAGGTGTCCTCAGGCGTCAGGACTCCCATATCCAGGTCAATAGGCAGCTTACCAGGTCTTGCTCTCATTAGGTAAGCCAGGGTACAGTTGGTGGAACCTACAGGGATGTGGTTATACAGGTCCACCAGATCGGGCAGTTTCTCAGGCCACAGACTGCATTCTTCCAGGGGCAATGTTTTTAGCAGATCTATCACCACCTGGTTCATCTTCTCGCAGAGTCCATTGGTTTGAGGGTGATAGGGCGTTATTCTTATCTTCTTGAAGCCATACAGGTTGCAGAACTCCTGGAAGACCTCCGCTTCGAAGGCTGGTCCTTGGTCTGTCAACACTTGGTCCGGGTACCTGTGTGGATGGCAGAAGTGCTGCTGGAAGGCTCTAGCTGCTGTTTGAGCCGTTAAGTCCTTGACCGGGACCACCACCAGGAACCGGGAGTAATGATCTACGATTGTGAGGGCGTAGACATACCCAGATCTGCTTGGAGCCAGTTTCACATGGTCCAGGGCTACCAGTTCCAGTGGCTGTCTGGTGATGATGGGCTGCAGGGGAGTCTTCTGGCTGGCTCGGTCTTTTCTTCTCAGGTGGCACGGGCCACAGTCTCTGCACCACCTCTCGATGGCTCCTCTCATGCCTACCCAGTAGAACCGTTCACGCAACAAGAACTCCAGCTTCTTCCATCCGAAATGCCCTGCTCCGTTGTGGTATGCCTCCAGAACCATAGCCGCGTCTCGTCTTGGGACTACTACCTGCCAGGTCAACTCATGTGTTCGAGAGTTAACCATTCTCCGGCACAGCTTCTCCCTGTAGAGGAACAGCTTACTTTTCTCCTTCCACAGTTGCTTGGTCTCCTCCGGAGCATCTGGGTCAAGATGGGCATCGGCCTGGGTCAGCATTTCCTTCACCAAATGGACTGCGGGATCACTGTCTTGCGTCTCCGCCCAGTTGTAGTGGGGCAAGGGAATGAACGTCACAGAGCGCCTGTCCTTCACACGGTGGGAATACAGGGTAATCCCATGACGGTGGAACGCAGGGAGCTCAACTTCTTCCAGATCTTCAGGATCTTCCCCTACGTCCGGTAAGTTCGGCATTCCACACAGGGCATCCGCGTTGGCATTTGAGCGTCCTGCCCGGTATTTGATGGTGAATTCAAAGTTGGACAGGCGGGCCATCCATCTCTGTTCCAGGGCACCGAGCCTTGCAGTGTCCAGGTGTGTCAACGGGTTGTTATCCGTGTACACGGTGAATTTGGAGAAGGCAAGGTAATGCTTGAAACGTTCGGTCACTGCCCACACTACTGCCAGGAACTCCAGCTTGAATGAGCTATGATTCTCAGGGTTCCTCTCCGTGGGCCGTAGCTTTCGGCTGGCGTAAGCGATTACCCGTTCTTTCCCTTGCTGGATCTGGGACAGTACGGCTCCTAGCCCGATGTTGCTTGCGTCCGTGTGGAGGATAAAGGGCTGGCTGTAGTCTGGATATGCCAGGATTTCATCCCCCGTGAGGGCCATCTTCAGCTGGCAGAAGGACTCCTCTTCCAGCTTTTCCCACCTAAAGGGCGGCTTCTGGTTTTTGGCTTTCCGAGATTGACCTATCAGGAGGTCTTGCATAGGGGCTGCCATTTTTGTGAAACCGGGAATGAATCTTCGGTAGTAGCCTACCAACCCGAGGAACTGCCGCACTTCCTTTATGCTGGAGGGTCTTGGCCAGTCCTTAATCACGGTGATCTTATCAGGGTCAGGAGCCACTCCGTCAGCACTCACCACGTGTCCCAGGTATTACACCTTTGGTTTCAGGACGTGACACTTGGAGGGTTTCTGTCACGGGTGTGTTGCCACGAAGATCGTCACGAGTACACAGCCTGACTTCTCGCAGCTGACTTGTTGGTGCTTTGTGTTTTTTCGGCAGTGAAGGAGTTAATTCTCTCTCTCTCTGGGCTAGCTAAGGTCCAGCCTCGCCCAGCTGCAATCAATGCTTCTTTAGTGAGACTCCTTTATATTCCTGCAGGCCTGTTTGGGAGGTGTCGGTGAAAGCTTTTCATTCAGACTTACAGAGCGGATCGTGGTGTTTGGAGTTGCTGAGATAAGTGAATTTGGAAGTGTTTTTTCCCTTTCCTCGCTTTATCATTTATCTCCTTTCCCGTTGGTGTTCCCTCTGTTGTAGTTGTGTAGAAGTTGTATGCAAGGTGGTTTTGGTTTTTCCCTTGTACTGTCTCGTTCGTCTAAATACTGTGTGTGGGCATATTATTTCTGGTTCCCAATTGTTGTGATCGGGGTCCTTCTCAGGACTAGATTACTGAGGTGCAGGGATCCTCAGGAGGTAGGGGTTACGCTGGCGGCCTGGACCTCTGTACCTTTAACAGTACCTCCAGGTAGAGGGATTAGTCAGGGCCCCAGCTTAGGGTCAGCTTAGGCCCCCTACCTCCAGTATTCTGTGACAGTGTGACATTTTCACCGACCCAACTTAGTTTTTCTCCAGCTACCATGGATCCAGTAGCCGGTCTAGCTCGGCAGTTGCAGAGTTTGTCCATGGGGCTGGCGGACGTTAGGTCCAAGGTTTTGCATCCTCCGGAGCAAGCCGGACCAGAACCTAAAGTAGCTTTCCCTGACAGGTTCACTGGGGGGCGGGACAAGTTTTTTGTTTTCCGGGAGGCATGCAAATTGTACTTTCGGCTACGGCCTCGGTCATCGGGCAGCGAAGAACAAAGGGTGGGAATTGTCATCTCGCTCCTTCAAGGGGACCCACAATCTTGGGCGTTCTCTCTTCCCCCAAGCTCCCCGGTTCTCCAGTCAGTGGATAGGTTTTTCGCTGCTCTGGGACTCGTTTATGATGACCCAGATCGGATCTCCCTTGCTGAGTCTAAGTTACGTAGGATTCAGCAGGGAGATCGTCCGGCGGAGGAATTCTGTTCGGAGTTCCGTAGGTGGGCCACGGACACCCAGTGGAATGACCCGGCTCTTAGGAGCCAGTTTTGTCATGGTTTATCCGACAAATTACAGGATGTGTTGGCACAGTATGACTCTCCCGCGTCACTGGAAGCCACTATGGCCCTTGCCATTCGCGTTGACAGACGGCTTCGGGAGAGGTGCGGGATAACTCTACCCCCTGTAATGTCTCCACCTCCTACAAGGTCCCCTCATATGGTGGTTCCCCTGGTCAGTCCGGAGGAGCCTATGCAATTAGGAGGGACATCTTTTCGGGGAAGGGGACCGGTGGAGCGCCATAAGACAGGAAGGTGTTTCCTCTGCGGGAAAAAGGGACATTTTATTGGGGGGTGTCCATCCCGTCCCTTGCAGAGTAAAGAGTCGTCGAAAAAACTGTTGATCCCAGGTTGTGTGGTGGACGGCAATCTGGGAGTAGGTATTTCGTCCCTAGGTTCGTCTCAGTTTCTCGTACCGGCGGAGGTGGTGGTGGGTGCGAGAACTGAGAGGATATCTGTTCTTCTGGATAGTGGGGCCGGGGCTAATCTGGTTGATGCTCGGTTTGCCCGGGTTCAAGGTATGCGATTGAGTGAGTTGGCTAAACCCATCCCCATATTCTCGATCGATGCCAGGCCTCTCGGTCAGGGAAGTTTTTTGCAAGCTGTGCATGGCGTAAAACTTCAAGTGGGGGCAATACATAAAGAACTGTTGTCTTGCTACGTGTTGGAGGGTCTTCCCACTCCTATAGTGTTGGGCCTTCCTTGGTTAGCTAAGCATAACCCGGTTATTAATTGGCAAACCAGAGAGATAAGCCAATGGAGTAAATTCTGTAATAAAAACTGCATGAACACGGTCATCGGTGCGGTTACTCCTTGGGTCTTACCTCCATTTCTGGCGGACTTTGAGGATGTATTCTCGGAGAATGGGTGTCAGGAACTACCTCCTCATCGCGAGTATGACTGTTCTGTAAAACTGCTCCCTGAGGCCAAGTTACCTAAAGCTAGGTTGTATAACCTTTCTGGTCCTGAGAGGCAGGCCATGAAGGATTATATTTCTGAAAGTCTGGCTAAGGGGCATATTAGACCTTCATCTTCACCGGTGGCCGCGGGGTTCTTCTTTGTTAAGAAGAAAGATGGAGGCCTACGCCCTTGCCTGGATTTCCGTGAACTTAATCGGATTACGGTCCGAGATCCGTATCCGCTCCCACTTATTCCCGATCTCTTTAATCAGATCGTGGGCGCCAAATGGTTCTCTAAGTTGGATCTCAGGGGGGCGTACAATCTGATTAGGATGAAGGAGGGGGATGAGTGGAAGACGGCTTTTAACACTCCGGAGGGGCATTATGAGAACCTTGTCATGCCATTCGGTCTGACTAATGCCCCGGCGGTGTTTCAACACTTTGTTAATGATATTTTTCGCCACCTGGTGGGACAGTTTGTTGTCATATATCTGGATGATATCTTAATTTACTCGCCGGATCTGGTGTCTCATCAGGAGCACGTTAGACAGGTGTTACAGATCTTGCGGGATAATAAACTGTATGCCAAGTGGGAAAAGTGTGTGTTCGCCGTACAGGAACTCCAGTTTTTAGGCTTCCTGGTTTCAGCGTCCGGTTTTCGTATGGACCCTGGGAAAGTGCGGGCAGTTCTTGAGTGGGATCGGCCGGAGAATCTTAAGGCACTACAACGTTTCCTGGGGTTTGCTAACTATTACCGGAAGTTCATTCGTAATTTCTCGTCCATGGTTAAGCCTCTCACAGACATGACTAAAAAGGGGACGGATTTTTCTAGGTGGTCTGACAAGGCTTGTCAAGCATTCTCCTCCTTGAAAAAATGTTTTGCCTCGGCACCCATACTCATTCAACCTGATGCGTCTCAGCCATTCTTTGTAGAGGTAGACGCTTCCGAGGTAGGGGTGGGAGCAGTATTGTCACAGGGTTCGTCCCCTGGTAAGTGGCATCCGTGCGCCTTTTTCTCTAAAAAATTGTCGTCCGCTGAGAGGAATTACGATGTCGGCAATAGGGAACTCTTGGCCATTAAGTTAGCTTTTGAGGAGTGGCGCCATTTTTTAGAGGGGGCAGTTCATCCGGTCACCGTCATCACCGATCACAAGAACCTGCTATATCTGGAGTCCGCTAAACGTCTGAATCCCAGACAAGCTAGGTGGTCATTGTTTTTTACCAGGTTTAATTTCGTCGTTACATATCGTCCTGGGTCAAAAAATGTAAAGGCGGATGCCTTATCTCGTAGTTTCCCTGGGGCCGGGAATACGGACGACCCGATTCCTATTCTTCAGGAGGGGGTGGTGGTTTCGGCAGTATGCTCTGAGCTGGAGGAGGAGATATTGGAGGCTCAGGGGGACGCCCCTGTTGGACCTCCGGGGAGACTGTTCGTTCCAGATCAGTTGCGACAAAAGGTGATCGAGGCACACCATAACTCAGTTTTTGCAGGACACCCGGGGAGTAAAGCAACTGTGGATCTCCTCTCGCGTCGGTTTTGGTGGCCTAACTTACATAAAGAGGTGGTAACTTTTGTCGCGTCCTGTGGGGTTTGTGCGCGCTCTAAGACCTCACATACCCATCCGTCTGGGGCCCTTTTACCTTTGAAGATCCCGGAGCGTCCTTGGACTCATCTGTCTATGGACTTTATTACGGACCTCCCTCCGTCTTCGGGTAAAACGGTCATACTCGTTGTAGTGGACAGGTTCAGCAAGATGGCACATTTTATCGCTCTTCCGGCTCTCCCTAATGCTAAAACTCTTGCGCAGGTGTTCATTGGGGAGATTGTGAGGCTTCACGGGGTACCCTCCGAGGTGGTGTCTGATCGGGGGTCTCAGTTTGTGTCCAAGTTCTGGAAGGCGTTTTGTGCACGGCGGGGGATGCATTTGTCATTCTCGTCGGCTTTTCATCCTCAGACCAATGGTCAGACGGAACGTATGAACCAGAGCTTGGAGACATATCTTCGGTGTTTTGTGTCAGAGAACCAGGAGGACTGGGCTTCTTTCCTACCTCTGGCAGAGTTTGCTCTCAATAATAGGCGGTGCGAGTCCACTGGTAAGTCCCCGTTTTTTGGGGCATATGGTTTTCACCCCCAGTTTTGTACTTTCAGTAGGGGGGGCTCTTCGGGGGTTCCGGAGGAGGAACGATTTTCCTCATCTCTCGCTTCAGTATGGAGAGGGGTGCTGAAGAATCTGAATACTATGGGGAACCGATACAAATGTATGGCTGATAGGAGGAGAGTGTCTGGTCCGGACCTAAGTGTGAACGATCTGGTGTGGTTGTCTACCAGGAATATTAAACTTAAGGTTCCCTCCTGGAAACTGGGTCCCAGGTTCATCGGGCCGTACAGAATCAGTTCTGTTATTAATCCGGTGGCATTCCGTCTTGACCTCCCCCCTACGTTTAAAATTCACAACGTGTTTCACAGATCATTGCTTAAGAGGTATGTGGCGCCGGTGGTACCGTCACCTTTACCTCCCCCTCCTGTGGTTGTCAATGGTAACTTGGAGTTCCAGGTATCGAGGGTCATTGATTCACGCTTTAATCGCCGGTCCCTTCAGTACTTGGTTCATTGGAAGGGGTATGGTCCTGAGGAGAGGATGTGGGTTCCTGCGTCGGATATTAACGCAGACCGATTAGTTCGGGCCTTCCACACGACTCACCCGAATAAACCTGGCCCTGAGGGTCCGGAGGCCCCTCGTAGAAGGGGGGGTACTGTCACGGGTGTGTTGCCACGAAGATCGTCACGAGTACACAGCCTGACTTCTCGCAGCTGACTTGTTGGTGCTTTGTGTTTTTTCGGCAGTGAAGGAGTTAATTCTCTCTCTCTCTGGGCTAGCTAAGGTCCAGCCTCGCCCAGCTGCAATCAATGCTTCTTTAGTGAGACTCCTTTATATTCCTGCAGGCCTGTTTGGGAGGTGTCGGTGAAAGCTTTTCATTCAGACTTACAGAGCGGATCGTGGTGTTTGGAGTTGCTGAGATAAGTGAATTTGGAAGTGTTTTTTCCCTTTCCTCGCTTTATCATTTATCTCCTTTCCCGTTGGTGTTCCCTCTGTTGTAGTTGTGTAGAAGTTGTATGCAAGGTGGTTTTGGTTTTTCCCTTGTACTGTCTCGTTCGTCTAAATACTGTGTGTGGGCATATTATTTCTGGTTCCCAATTGTTGTGATCGGGGTCCTTCTCAGGACTAGATTACTGAGGTGCAGGGATCCTCAGGAGGTAGGGGTTACGCTGGCGGCCTGGACCTCTGTACCTTTAACAGTACCTCCAGGTAGAGGGATTAGTCAGGGCCCCAGCTTAGGGTCAGCTTAGGCCCCCTACCTCCAGTATTCTGTGACAGTGTGACAGTTTCACCTTTAGGCTGTAGTTTGCCAGAGCTTCGAACACTTCTGCCAGGTGTTTCAGGTGGTCCTCGTAGGTCTTGGAATAGACGATGACATCGTCGAGATATAACAGGACCGTCTCGAAGTTCCGGTGTCCCAGACAGCATTCCATCAACAGTTGGAAGGTTCCTGGTGCGTTGCAGAGCCCGAACGGCATACAGTTAAATTCGCTGAGACCCATCGGGGTGGTGAATGCGGTCTTCTCCCGGTCCGCCTCTGCTACAGGAACCTGCCAGTACCCGCTAGTGAGATCCAAAGTAGAGAAGAAGTTAGCAGATTTTAATGCAGCTAAGGACTCTTCTATCCTTGGTAGCGGGTACGCATCTTTGTGTGTGATACGGTTGACCTTCCTGTAGTCTACACACATTCTCATGGTGTTGTCTTTCTTTTTCACTAAGACTAGTGGAGCTGCCCAGGGGCTACAGCTGTCCCTGATTACCCCAGCCTCCTTCATGTCTCTAAGCATCCCCTTGGCGTGTTGGTAGTGTGCCGGGGGTACGGGTCGGTATCTCTCCTTTATGGGAGGATGGTCTCCCGTGGGGATGTGGTGTTCTACCCCCTTTACTCGCCCGAAGTCTAGCGGGTGTTTACTAAACACTCTCTCGTACTCTCCAACCACCCGATAGACTCCCTGTTTCTGGTGTGAGGGAGTGGAGTCAGTACCCAAATGTAGTTGCTGACACCAGTCCTCCATTAGTTTCTTAGAGCCGTTACCTTCCTCTGGTTGAGATGGAGGCAAGGGTTCCACGGCCTGTACAGAGTTCTGGTTAATGGTAAACAATTTGGCTAGCGTGGCATACCGGGGCAGGTGTACTTCTCTCTCCCCGATATTTATGATGCGAACGGGCACCTTACCATGGCGTACATCGATCACCCCCCGTGCTGTCAAAATGGTGGGCCTACTGTCTGAGTAGACGGGTTCTACCATTGCTTGGTAGTCTCTACCTCTTAGACCAATAGCTGCCCGGCACCAAATCATCATCTCACTTTTTGGGGGCATGGCAATAGGGAACGGGTCACACATTCTCACGCTACCTATCTCACCACCAGATAGTTCCACCTGTTGCCGCTTCATCAGTGCCCGGATCTCTTTTTGGAGCACACGCTGCTGGCCGGAACTGGCATTCTTGGCAACCTGCTGTAAAATGAGAATCACCTCTGCAAGACAATTTTCAATCACATTAGTTCCCAAGGTTATTCTAGGGTGACTCTCATGATGGTCTATGTCAACTATAATCAGTCCTTGTGCCGCCAGTTCGACTTTACCGATCTTAATGGTCACCTCTTTGAATCCCACCTGTGGCACGGGCTGACCATTGCTGGCGATGATACTCAGGTCGTCATCTGGGTAGCGGGTTATGTCCGAGTCATTCCAGTACTGTTTAAAGAGCACGTACGGGATGGTGGTCACCTGTGACCCAGTGTCTAGTAGGGCACTCATAGGAATGCCATCCAGCACCACAGGCAAGATTGGACGTCCCCCTACGTATTTATCACGCCAGTTTGATGGGCCTGATGGTCTTATGCTTGGGAGTTGGCCCTCTACCCCAGGTTGTGCCCGTTTAACCCCTTCAGGACCCAGCCTATTTTGACCCTAAAGACCTTGGCATTTTTGTCAATTCTGACCAGTGTCCCTGGAACTCTCTGGAACACTTCAACGGATCCTAGCGATTCTGAGACTGCTTTTTCGTGACATATTGGGCTTCATGTTAGTATTAAATTTAGGTCGATAATATTTGCGTTTATTTGTGAAAAAATCAAAAATATGGGAAAAAATTTGAAAATTTTGCAATTTTCAAATTTTGAATTTTTATTCTACTAAACCAGAGAGTGATGTGACACAAAATAGTTAATAAATAACATTTCCCACATGTCTACTTTACATCAGCACAATTTTGGAAAAAAAAAAAATTTGGGTAGGAAGTTTGAAGGGTTCAAAGATCATCAGCAATTTATCTTTTTTCCAGCAAAATTTACAAAACCATTTTTTTAGTGACCACATCAAATTTGAAGTCCCTTTGAGGGGTCTTTATGACAGAAAACACCCAAAAGTGACACCATTCCAAAAACTGCACCCCTCAAGCTACTCAAAACTACATTCAAGAAGATTATTAACCCTTCAGGTGCATCACAGGAACTAAAGCCACATGGAAGAAAAAAATGAACATTTTTATTTTTCTAACAAAAATTTTCTTTTAGCCTAAATTTTTTAATTTTCACATGGGTAACAGGATAAAATGCATCCTAAAATTTGTTGGTGAATTTCTCCTTAGTACACTGATACCTCATATGTGGTCATAAACCACTGTTTGGGCACACGGCAGGGCTCAGAAGGGAAGGAGCGCCATTTTACTTTTTGAATGGAAAATTAGCTCCAAAAGTCAAATTGCGCTCCTTCTCTTCTGAGCCCTGCCATGCGCCCAAACAGTGGTTTATGACCACATATGAGGTATCAGTGTACTCAGGAGAAATTGACCAATACAATTTAGGATGCATTTTATCCTGTTACCCATGTGAAAATTAAAAAATTTAGGCTAAAAGAAAATTTTTGTGAAAAAAAAAGTACTTTTTTGTTTTCACAAATCATTTTGTGAAGCACCTGGGGGTTCCAAGTGCTCACTATGCATCTAGATAGGTGCCTTGGGGGGTCTAGTTTCCAAAATGGGGTTACTTGTGGGGGAGCTCCACTGTTTAGGCACATTAGGGGCTCTCCAAACGCAACATGGTGTCCGCTTACAATTTGAGCCGATTTTCCATTCATTTTGTTAGCGGACACCATGTCGCGTTTGGAGAGCCGCTGTGTGGCCAAACATTGGAGCTCCCCCACAAGTGACCCCATTTTGGAAACTAGACCCCCCAAGGCACCTATCTAGATGCATAGTGAGCACTTGAAACCCCCAGGTCCTTCACAAATTAATCCGTAAAAATAAAAAAGTGTTTTTTTTTCCACTTTTTCATTTTTATGAATCAATTTGTGAAGCACATGGGTGTTCCAAGTGCTCACTGTGCATCTAGATAGGTGCCTTGGGGGGTCTAGTTTCTAAAATGGGGTCACTTGTGGGGAAGCTCTAATGTTTGGCCACACAGCGGCTCTCCAAACGCAACATGGTATCCGCTAACAAATTGTCAGCTCAAATTGTTAGAAGACACCATGTTGCGTTTGGAGATCCGCTGTGTGGCCAAACATTGGAGCTCCCCCACAAGTGACCCCATTTTGGAAACTAGACCCCCCACGGCACCTATATAGATGCATAGTGAGCACTTGGAACCCCCAGGTCCTTCACAAATTAATCTGTAAAAATAAAAAAGTGTTTTTTTTCCACTTTTTCATTTTTATGAATCAATTTGTGAAGCACCTGGGGGTTCCAAGTGCTCACTATGCATCTAGATAGGTGCCTTGGGGGGTCTATTTTCCAAAATGGGGTCACTTGTGGGGGAGCTCCAATGTTTGGGCACACAGCGGCTCTCCAAAAGCAACATGGTGTCGGCTAACAAATTGTCGGCTCAAATTGTTAGAAGACACCATGTTGCGTTTGGAGAGCCGCTGTGTGCCCAAACATTGGAGCTTCCCCACAAGTGACCCCACTTTGAAACTAGACCCCCCAAGGCACCTATCTAGATGCATACTGAGCACTTGGAACCCCCAGGTCCTTCACAAATTAATCCGTAAAAATAAAAAAGAGTTTTTTTTTCCACTTTTTCATTTTTATGAATCAATTTGTGAAGCACCTGGGGGTTCCAAGTGCTCACTATGCATCTAGATAGGTGCCTTGGGGGGTCTAGTTTCCAAAATGGGGTCACTTGTTGGGGAGCTCCAATGTTTGGGCACACAGGGACTCTACAAACGCAACATGGTTCCAATTTGTTAGTGGACACCATTGTGTAGTGTATGTCAGGTTGGTGTGCGGTGTGGTATATTGTAGTGTATACACCACACACACACACACACACTACAACACACACACCAACCTGACATAGCCTCCTAAGCTGACTACGCCCTAGACTGGGATCAGTGGGACGGGCGGGACATTTTGTGTGCTGTGTGCGTGTGTAAAAAAAAAAAAAATCGAAACTTTATTATAGTGTGAGTGTACGTGTGTGCGTGTGTGTGTGTGTGCTTGGTGTAACCTTCTGCAGTCACGTGTGGGGGCTGTCAGGCGTAGGGGGCTGTCAGGCGTAGGAGGCTGTCAGGCGTAGGGGGGGGCTGAAGAGATGGAGGAGCCAGCAGCTGCAGCAAGGGGGGTGATCACTGGGGCAGGAGCCGGCAGCAGCAAGGGGGGTGATCACTGGGGCAGGAGCCGGCAGCAGCAAGGGGGGTGATCACTGGGGCAGGAGCCGGCAGCAGCAAGGGGGGTAGGAGGCCGGCAGCATCAGGGGGGTGATTACTGGGGCAGAAAGCGGTGCAGGAGCCAGCAGCAGGGGGGTGATCACTGGGATGGGGGGGTGCACACTGGGGATGGGGAGTGAATACTGGAGACAGGTGGGGGTGAACACTGGGGACAGGGGGGGTTAACACTGGGGACAGGGGGGGGTGAACACTGGGGACAGGGGGGGGTGAACACTGGGGGGTGAACACTGGGGACAGGGGGGGTGAACACTGGGGGGAGGGGTGATTATTGGGAGGTGGGGGGTGATATCACTGGGACTGGGGGATGGTGGGCTTGATCACAGGAGCAGGGCATTTACACTGAGCCTGCTGCTGCTGTGATCACAGTCCACCGGCTGTCAGAAGGAGAGCAGCAGCCGGTGGATGAAGACGTGGGAGAGGGAGCAGAGGGAGCAGAGGGAGCGGAGGTCGGGGTGCAGGTATGAAAGTGGAGGGGGGGTGGAGGGGGGGGCAGGGTGGCGTGGAGGGGGGGTCGGGGGGGAGCGGGGGCAATACTACCTGATGCAGATCAGCGGCGGCAGCAGGCGATCAGCGGCGGCAGAAGCGATCCACGAGCTCAGCAGCAGAGGGTCCACGGGGGGGCAGCAGCAGAGGGTCCACAGGGGGCAGCAGCAGAGGGTCCACAACGGCCGGCACACGATCCATGGATGGGCAGTTGCGGCCATCATTAAAAACTCCCTCCACATCTGATTGGGGCTAGTATCCATGTGACGCTAGCCCCCCAATCAGATCTGGGGGGAGGGGGGGGGCAGAGGTGACACTCCCCCCAGCCAATGGCTGATGCTGTAAGCATCAGGCCATGCCCAGATTTAAATATTACACCAATTTTCATTGGTGAAATATTTAATTCATACCGATTGGCAGTTTCATTAAAAGTGAAAATGAAACAGCCAATCGGAGGGGTCCCAGGCACGGGGGGGTTAATCCACCCCCCGGGGGGTCGACTTCAGGATGTCCAGTTGCAGTAGCAACTGTGAAACCTGAGCGACCCCGCTCGCAGGCGCTGCAGGGGCTCTTTCTCTCCATGTCACAGACGCTGTGACATGGGTCGGGAAAGAACTGTTTTCCATGTCACAAACGGTGTGACATGGGTCGGGAAGGGGTTAAATGACAGCACCTTGCCACATGTCCGGGTTGATTGCAGCGGCGGCAGATGGGTCGTCCGTCCTCGTTGTATCTGTCGCTGGGTCTTCCTCTGGCCCGTGGGGTCCTCCTCAGTCGGTGCCACGGGACGTCCTCCGGTCCGGATTCCAGCTGGATCTTTCCTGGAGAAGAGACCTGTAAAGACTGCACAGTTCTGGTTAGCGCGGCAACGCTCTTAGTCAGCTCTTGGACATGATGGTGCAGGTCTGTTGCTGGGTTATTGTTCAAAGCCTGCGCATCAGCTCCCACAGGCCCTGCAGACAAGGGCGCCGTCTCCTGGTGGTAAGTGATAGCAGGGCGCCTCTGGGTCACAGCACCATCTGGTGCCGGTTCTCGGAGCACCCGGATGGCTCTGTCCTTGAACTGTGCAAAGTCCAGGTCAGGGTCCTGTAAGGCCATTGACCGCAACTGGGTTCGGTGGGCATTGCACAGTAGACCCTCAATAAATTGTTCAGTCAACAGCTTATCTTCATTTCCCACGCTGCCAGGGTCTGCCTGCTTAATGGCTCTCAGGGCCTCTTGTAGGTTTAGAGCATAGTCTCTTATACTCTCATGTGCCCGCTGTTTAAACCAGTAAAATCTGAGCTTTATTTCGGCTGAGGTGCGGGTATCAAATGTGTCTTTCAGCCGGGCTAGTATTTCTCTGACAGTCCTCTTCCTCCCAGGTGGCCAGGACTTTACCTCCCTTTGGGCTGCCCTGATTAATTGGGCCACCAGGAAGCTCACTTTTTGCTCTTCTGTGAGGGGGTACACCTGGAAGAGGCTATCCAGTCTTTCTCTAAAGTCATTTAGAGCATGTGACTCCCCTGAGTACTGGGGTAGCCAGGTTGCCCCCGGGATATAGGGCATGGTGAATGGCATGACTGCTGCAGCGGTTGCGCTGGCGGTGGCTGTGGCAGTGGAGCTCCCCTCGGTGTCCGGCATCCTCCTCCCCCCTAGTGGACCGTGGCCTACCTTGCGATGCTCTTCTTCCGTAGGCCGCGGCTCCGCAGTCGATCGTCGGGGTTGAGGACCTGGCATCGCGCTCCGATGACGTCAGCGTCGCTCTTCCTCCCTTCCAGGACCTTGCGCAGCGTCAGAGCGTGGGGCGGAGCTTCGGATCTCGCGCGCTTTCGGCGTCCACGCCCCTCTTCTTCCCGTGCGGCGTCCCGAAGATGGCGTCCGAAGGCGGGAAGCAGCTGCGGATGGCGGGAAGAAGGCAGAAGACGGTGGGAAACGGTCCAAGATGGCGTCTGATGGCGGGAATCGGCTCCGGATGGCGGGAAACGACTCCGGACGGCGGGAAACTTCACCACAGGTAAGTATAAAAGTCTCTTTTTCAGGCACGCAGTACCCGGTGGTTGCGGGCAAGAAATCCTGCCGACTACGCCAAAGTTGACGCGCCCCCTGGGCCTGTGTTGTGCAGGGGAACCCGGAACCGGGCCTGTTGTAGAATTCTGGGGGTTGTAGTCTCCGTGTGGTGGTGACCCGGTCCGTGCCCAGGGTGGTCAAACCAGTGGCAGTCTTAATGTATAGGAAATGTCCGACTACGCCACCCGTGGATTGCGGTCAGGTGGGACCGCCGCTGCGCTGCCGACCGCTGAGGCTGATGTTGTTTGCGCAGCCGAGTATGGGATAACTCCCCACGGGAGAAGTATTGCCTCAGGGCAGCTAATGTGAGAGATGATGGGAGTGATGGTGTGAGGGTCCCAGTGCTAATGGTGCTGGTGCGGCAAGGAATCACAGAGACGTGAGGTGCAGTTCAGGGTCTTTACTGATGGTACAAGGCAGACCCTCCCGGGAGTACAGGCTAGTATAAGGGGCCTGGTCAGTCTGCGAGCAAGCAGGAGTTCCCCTGGCCAGGTGGAGTTGTAGGCCTCCCCGTTTATCTGCACTCTTCCTGGCTACCTTGCTGTCAGCGGTTACAAGTAGCCCACGTCCCTGAGTATACCGTGTGGTGCTCACCCGTATGGCTGGTGACTTGGGGCCTTCTGTTAGCCTCCGCTCCTGGATGGCGGCGCTGGACTTCTGGACTTCACACGAATCACCCGATTGCAGACCCACAAATGGTGGTAAATATCTCTTCCAAAACTCTTAGCGTTGCACAAACATCAGTTTTACAAAAGGGACTCTCTTTCTGCCCCACATACAAATACAACACTTTTAAACTAGATATGGAACTGCAACGCTTTTACCGTACCCTACGCTTGAAAACCCATTTTGCTAATAATCCTTTCAGCGTCACCCCTCCAGAATCCATGGCCGACATCACAGCCCAAGACTTAGGTCTCCGCTCTAAGAGCAAATATAGGCCTCCTTGAGGCACACATCCACTGGAAACCTTTATAGGATTCGTGGATGGGGCGTTTCAACAATTACGCTCCAATATCGACTAGGGAAGGGCACATTATCAGACCAATCTCTCTCCCCTTGATCGATAGGCCCTACGGAGTCTGCAAGAGGACAAAGATTTGATTATAAAGCCAGCTGACAAAGGTGGAGCGATAGTAGTCATGAACAAGTGCGATTACATCTCGGAAATTTTGAGACAACTTAGTGATGAGTCCACATACCGTAAACTCTCTACGGACCCGACTACAAAAACACAGACACTCATCATTTCGACACTACAACGGTTTTTAACAGCCAAGGTGATTGACTTGAAAACGTACGAGTATTTAATTAATCCACATCCAATCATACCGGTATTTTATGTCCTACCCAAAATCCACAAAAGTCTCACCCAACCTCCTGGGCGCCCCATAGTGGCCTCCACGGATTCTATTTTATCACCCCTTGCAATTTTCTTAGAAAAGATTCTTACACCACTTACCCAAAAAAGTCCATCTTATCTATTAGACACAGGGGCCTTTTTAGAGACTATGAAAGCACTCAAACAAGTTCCTCCAGAAGCCATCTTAGTGTCCCTAGATGTCACAAGTCTCTATACATCGATTCCCCATGACCGGGGTATCCAAGCGGTTGAAGAAATGCTGAAGGACTCAAACACCAATCCATCGATTATAGATCTAGCCGTAGAACTACTAACAATAGTTCTTACACACAATTACTTCCTCTTTCAGGATACATTTTACGTGCAGACCAAGGGGACCGCAATGGGCTCAAATGTAGCCCCCCCTTACGCAAACTGTTACATGTCTTCTTTTGAGACACAGTTTGTATACAAGAATCAACTGTTCCAAGAGCATTCCATTTTATGGAAGCGTTACATAGACGACATCTTTTGCATCTGCACAGGTTCCCAGGACACCTTAGATGAATTCTGCAGGTCCCTCAACACCGCCTGCCCTGGTCTACATTTCACTCTGAACTATCACCCACACCAGATCAACTTCCTAGATACTTTAGTCATCAAAGATGGCTAAGGACTATTAGCCACTGACATCTACAGGAAACCCACAGATCGCAACACATTACTACATTTTTCAAGCAACCACCCAGCCCCTATGAAACATGCTATCCCCAAATCGCAATTTCAGAGGGTTGAACGCATTGTGTCCGATACAACATTACGCGAAGTCAGATTACAAGAAATGACACGGAAATTTGAAGAAAGAGGATACCCTCAGTATCTTCTACGTGAATCACAGGACAGCCGCACACAACCACGACCAGACACATCTGATCTCATTCCATTTGTCCACACATATCACCCCCTAGCTTACACTATACACCGTACGATACGGAAACATTGGAATATTCTCCAAACAGGTTACCCGACCATCAAATCCTTTCATCAACCCTTCTTACCGTGCTTCAAAAGAGCACCAAACATCAGAGACTCATTAGTCCGAGCTGACATAAGGACAACGTCCCTTGGTTCCCGCCAAAGATTTCTACAAACTCCTAAGAAAGGAACCTTCCCATGTCTCCATTGCCATCAGTGCCATAACATCCTTAGAGGCGATACTATTCATCATCCACAAACAGGCAGAAAATATACAATTAAGGATTACTACACCTGTGATACAAATTTTGTCGTATACCTAGTTAAGTGCCCTTGCAGCCTTGTCTACGTTGGGGAAACGACCCAACCCATTAAAGATAGAATCTCGAAGCACAAATCTACCATCAGATGCAAAAATTTACTTCTACCTCTCCCCCAACACTTCACGGCAGCAGGACACAATGTGTCCCAATTGCGGTTTCAAGTTATAGAGCAAATTAAACCACCCCGTCGTGGTGGTAATCGAATCCAGACCCTCAAGCAGAGAGAGGCATTCTGGATTCATGAACTGCAGTCCCTTCATCCCAAAGGACTTAACAAGGACTATGATCTGCACTCATTCATCTAAACCTACCTGGTCCCAATCCGTCCCAATAGGGACCTAGGTTTATTTATATGTTTATACTTTTTACTTTACAAGGAGTTAACACCCGCAATCCGATATTCATTTGCCATTTATTAATAGGGACCAAGATTCATGTATGCTTATCTATAATGTGGCGATTGGCTGTATAAGGGTATCATCGCAGTATTCCTGTGTGTTTTACTGCACTGTGTCTTATAACTCGATTTAACATTGTATTTCATATTTCAGATGAAGGATCCATACCCATCCTCATTCTCCTATATCCCTCCTGCACTCTGCAACCCCTTCTCTCGATGGTGGAACGCTCCTTGCCATTCTTTTCCGGCAGTGGAACACATCACTTCGATACAGAAACCACTTCCTGGTCCCTGGAACGCACCTACACGTCGGCTGACACGCACGCACGTGCGCATGCGCGGCGCCGGACCAATCAGATGCCGGCACTCCCTTTTTCGCGTCACTTCCTGTGACGTCACCGCATCGAGCGCTAATTACCAGCACATTCAAACTTCCTCATTGGCTGGCAGCCAAACCCTCCTCTCCTCTAATAATATTTGTAGCCAGTCTCCAAGTCGTGCCCACTGCTCACATCCAGCGGTGGATACCGCGATCGATGCAGCACCTCTCCTATACTTCATGGCACAAACGGTATGTCTACCTCCCTTATAGTCCTCACCCCATTATAGCCCCATATATCCTTCCATTACCTCATAGTATGCACTTTCTCCATAGGAATCCCTGTATTGGGTCCCATCTCCTTCTCTTTTCCTGCTCCCATCCCAGTAACTTGGTAGGTTGCCCCCTTTTTTTGCTTCACTGTTGGACAAAAGGTTACAAAGACACATAGACCTTTATTTATATGTTTTGTATACATAATCTGTGACTTTATAATCACTATAATGTTTGTATTCTATATCTGTTCATTTTGTTTACATGCAGTACACTGATGAAGGTCTTGTCGACCGAAACGTCTTTAGTGTGGACTGCAAATAAAAGTATCTTATTATACCATTTGGTGTGCTGAGGTTATCGCGACATTTCAAGGCTTTGGACCCAACTCATGCACCCAGGTCCAGTAGTGCTGCGTTTTTTTCTAAATGGTCCCTTCTTTATGACTGAGCCTCCGGGCTTCTATGGCCAGAGGACCTGGAATCCCCTGCCGGCTGGTTTCTGCTGCTGGGTATATATCAGTCCCCACAGCCTCGGACTCCTGTGTCCGGTTTTAGTAACTTCAGCTAGGGCGAGCTATATCTTTGCTCACAGCCCCTGGCATTCTGCCTCTGCTCCTACAGAGCTCCTGATGTATATTTTCCTGTGTCTGCAGCTTCACTCTAGGCTCTGACTGCTCTGCTTGTTCTGCAGGCTCTGTCTCACCTAATCCCGCCCCAGACCAAGTTTATAAGGGCAGATTCCTCCCCTCCCAGGTCTGGGCGGGCAGTGTTGCATGCTTAGGGCTCCTGACCAGAAAAACCTCCCACTTGCTCTCAGACATAATATCTCTATTACTGTGGCAACCAGACCCCTGGGGTGTCACATTCCCCCCTAGTAAATTTTAGTAGTCCGGGACTAAACACATTTTTAAAACATAATAACAGGGTATAACAATAATACAATAACATATTTACAAGAAGCTTTAGTTCTTTAAAGGTCACGGCGTGTCCGCAACCGGGTGTCCATATCACCCAAGGTGAAGCTTTAAGCGAAGTAGGGGACCTGTCCAAAGCAAACCCCTTGCGTTGTCCTTGGGCGTGGCTGCAAGAGTAGACTAACTACTTTGAGCCGCAAGGAGGCCACGCCAGACAGGTTTTCTCTTACGCGGCCGTCTTCGCAAGAGGCACCAAGGTGCAACTATCTACAAAACTGTTCCGGTTATCTAGCGTCCATAACCTGTTAGTCCATAAAAATCTGCAGGGTAACTGAGAAACATAATTAATAACAGGCAACAAACATAAACCATAAACAGATAGCAGATAAATTCACAGTGCATTAGTTTAGATTCTCCAGCGAGCGGGCATCTGACCTCTAGTGACTCTAGTGGACCTACGGAGCTCACTAACTGGTTCTGCACTACAGGGTGTAGGAGGTGTTATGGGTAAGCTGGGCAGCTGTCTGCGCACTCTTTGGCTCACTAGGGGCACGGCAGGCTCACTACTAGCAGAAGGTTGATCCTCCTGTACTGCTGGTGTAGACTCTTCTGCCTCTTGGGCCGGCTGCTCTTCCAGCTCTACCGGTTCCTCTGTAGGCACTTGCAGGGCTAGCTGGAGAAAGGTGAGGACGGGTACCATGACAGCGCCGTTTACTTGTGTCCAAGACCGGGGGAAGTCTCCGAGTACGGTACTGATCATTTCTCCCCTTTCCTCTGCGGGTTGAGGGTTTCCTTGATCTTCTTCAGGGCTTTGCAGCTGCTCGGGACACTTCTTCAGGTGGTCTCTGGAGACAATGGCTGTGGTTTCTCCTCCATCCTTACTGATTACGCAGATTTTTGGGTTCTCATGGCTTGATGGCAGTACGGTGTATGGGTCCTTCTCCCACTGGTCGTCCAACTTGTGGAGCCGCCTCTTCCTCTTCAAGACCTGCTCTCCAGGTACCAGGGGAACAGCGGGAGCATACTGGTTATAAGCCTTCTCTTGCCTTTCTCTAGCTTGAGACAGACTTCGCTCGACGCTCTCCTGTACTTTCCGATACTGCTGCTGCCGTTCTGTATCCCAGTCTGCCTCTGGCGAGGTGTCCTCAGGCGTCAGGACTCCCATATCCAGGTCAATAGGCAGCTTACCAGGTCTTGCTCTCATTAGGTAAGCCGGGGTACAGTTGGTGGAACCTACAGGGATGTGGTTATACAGGTCCACCAGATCGGGCAGTTTCTCAGGCCACAGACTGTGTTCTTCCAGGGGCAATGTTTTTAGCAGATCTATCACCACCTGGTTCATCTTTTCGCAGAGTCCATTGGTTTGAGGGTGATAGGGCGTTGTTCTTATCTTCTTGCAGCCATACAGGTTGCAGAACTCCTGGAAGACCTCCGCTTCGAAGGCTGGTCCTTGGTCTGTCAACACTTGGTCCGGGTACCCGTGTGGACGGCAGAAGTGCTGCTGGAAGGCTCTAGCTGCTGTTTGAGCCGTTAAGTCCTTGACCGGGACCACCACCAGGAACCGGAAGTAATGATCTACGATTGTGAGGGCGTAGACATACCCAGATCTGCTTGGAGCCAGTTTCACATGGTCCAGGGCTACCAGTTCCAGTGGCTGTCTGGTGATGATGGGCTGCAGGGGAGTCTTCTGGCTGGCTCGGTCTTTTCTTCTCAGGTGGCACGGGCCACAGTCTCTGCACCACCTCTCGATGGCTCCTCTCATGCCTACCCAGTAGAACCGTTCACGCAACAAGAACTCCAGCTTCTTCCATCCGAAATGCCCTGCTCCGTTGTGGTATGCCTCCAGAACCATAGCCGCGTCTCGTCTTGGGACCACTACCTGCCAGGTCAACTCATGTGTTCGAGAGTTAACCATTCTCCGGCACAGCTTCTCCCTGTAGAGGAACAGCTTACTTTTCTCCTTCCACAGTTGCTTGGTCTCCTCCGGAGCATCTGGGTCAAGACGGGCATCGGCCTGGGTCAGCATTTCCTTCACCAAATGGACTGCGGGATCAATGTCTTGCGTCTCTGCCCAGTTGTAGTGGGGCAAGGGATTGAACGTCACGGAGCGCCTGTCCTTCACACGGTGGGAATACAGGGTAATCCCATGACGGTGGAACGCAGGGAGCTCAACTTCTTCCAGATCTTCTGGATCTTCCCCTACGTCCGGTAAGTTCGGCATTCTAGACAGGGCATCCGCGTTGGCATTTGAGGTTCGTGCCCGGTATTTGATGGTGAATTCAAAGTTGGACAGGCGGGCCATCCATCTCTGTTCCAGGGCACCGAGCCTTGCAGTGTCCAGGTGTGTCAACGGGTTGTTATCCGTGTACACGGTGAATTTGGAGGAGGCAAGGTAATGCTTGAAACGTTCGGTCACTGCCCAAACTACTGCCAGGAACTCCAGCTTGAATGAGCTATAATTCTCAGGGTTCCTCTCCGTGGGCCATAGCTTTCGGCTGGCGTAAGCGATTACCCGTTCTTTCCCTTGCTGGATCTGGGACAGTACGGCTCCTAGCCCGATGTTGCTTGCGTCCGTGTGGAGGATAAAGGGCTGGCTGTAGTCTGGATATGCCAGGATTTCATCCCCCGTGAGGGCCATCTTCAGCTGGCAGAAGGACTCCTCTTCCAGCTTTTCCCACCTAAAGGGCGGCTTCTGGTTTTTGGCTTTCCGAGATTGACCTATCAGGAGGTCCTGCATAGGGGCTGCCATTTTGGTGAAACCGGGAATGAATCTTCGGTAGTAGCCTACCAACCCGAGGAACTGCCGCACTTCCTTTATGCTGGAGGGTCTTGGCCAGTCCTTAATCACGGTGATCTTATCAGGGTCAGTAGCTACTCCGTGAGCACTCACCACGTGTCCCAGGTATTGCACCTTTGGTTTCAGGAGGTGACACTTGGAGGGTTTCACCTTTAGGCCGTAGTTTGCCAGAGCTTCGAACACTTCTGCCAGGTGTTTCAGGTGGCCCTCGTAGGTCTTGGAATAGACGATGACATCGTCGAGATATAACAGGACCGTCTCGATGTTCCGGTGTCCCAGACAGCATTCCATCAACCGTTGGAAGGTTCCTGGTGCGTTGCAGAGCCCGAACGGCATACAGTTAAATTCGCTGAGACCCATCGGGGTGGTGAATGCAGTCTTCTCCCGGTCCGCCTCTGCTACAGGAACCTGCCAGTACCCGCTAGTGAGATCCAAAGTAGAGAAGAAGTTAGCAGATTTTAATGCAGCTAAGGACTCTTCTATACTTGGTAACGGGTACGCATCTTTGTGTGTGATACGGTTGACCTTCCTGTAGTCTACACACATTCTCATGGTGTTATCTTTCTTTTTCACTAAGACTACTGGAGCTGCCCAGGGTCTACAGCTGTCCTTGATTACCCCAGCCTCCTTCATGTCTCTAAGCATCCCCTTGGCGTGTTGGTAGTGTGCCGGGCGTACGGCTCGGTATCTCTCCTTTATGGGAGGATGGTCTCCCGTGGGGATGAGGTGTTCTACCCCCTTTACTCGCCCGCAGTCTAGCGGGTGTTTACTAAACACTCTCTCGTACTCTCGAACCACCCGATAGACTCCCTGTTTCTGGTGTGAGGGAGAGGAGTCAGTACCCAAATGTAGTTGCTGACAACAGTCCTCCATTGGTTTCTTAGAGCCGTTACCTTCCTCTGGTTGAGATAGAGGCAAGGGTTCCACGGCCTGTACAGAGTTCTGGTTGATGGTAAACAATTTGGCTAGCGTGGCATACCGGGGCAGGTGTACTTCTCTCTCCCCGATATTTATGATGCGAACGGGCACCTTCCCATGGCTTACATCGACCACCCCCCGTGCTGTCAAAATGGTGGGCCTACTGTCTGAGTAGACGGGTTCTACCATTTCTTGGTAGTCTCTAACTCTTAGACCAATAGCTGCCCGGCACCAAATCATCATCTCACTTTTTGGGGGCATGGCAATAGGGAACGGGTCACACATTCTCACGCTACCTATCTCACCACCAGATAGTTCCACCTGTTGCCGCTTCATCAGTGCCCGGATCTCTTTTTGGAGCACACGCTGCTGGCCGGAACTGGCGTTCTTGGCAACCTGCTGTAAAATGAGAATCACCTCTGCAAGACAATTTTCAATCACATTAGTTCCCAAGGTTATTCTAGGGTGACTCTCATGACGGTCTATGTCCACTATAATCAGTCCTTGTGCCGCCAGTTCGAATTTACCGATCTTAATGGCCACCTCTTTGAATCCCACCTGCGGCATGGGCTGACCATTGCTGGCGATGATACTCAGGTCGTCATCTGGGTAGCGGGTTATGTCCGAGTCATTCCATTACTGTTTAAAGAGCACGTACGGGATGGTGGTCACCTGTGACCCAGTGTCTAGTAGGGCACTCATAGGAATGCCATCGAGTACCACAGGCAAGATTGGACGTCCCCCAACGTATTTATCACGCCAGTTTGATGGGCCTGATGGTCTTATGCCTGGGAGTTGGCCCTCTACCCCAGTTTGTGCCCGTTTAAATGACAGCACCTTGCCACATGTCCGGGTTGATTGCAGCGGTGGCAGATGGGTCGTCCGTCCTCGTTGTATCTGTCGCTGGGTCTTCCTCTAGCCGGTGGGGTCCTCCTCAGTCGGTGCCACGGGACGTCCTCCGGTCCTGATTCCAGCTGGATCTTTCCTGGAGAAGAGACCTGTAAAGACTGCACAGTTCTGGTTAGCGCGGCAACGCTCTTAGTCAGCTCTTGGACCTGATGGTGCAGGTCTTTTGCCCGGTTATTGTTCAAAGCCTGCGCATCAGCTCCCACAGGCCCTGCAGACAAGGGCGCCGTCTCCTGGTGGTAAGTGATAGCAGGGCGCCTGTGGGTCACAGCGCCACCTGGTGCCGGTTCTCGGAGCACCCGGATGGCTCTGTCCTTGAACTGTGCAAAGTCCAGGTCAGGGTCCTGTAAGGCCATTGCCCGGAACTGGGTTCGGTGGGCATTGCACAGTAGACCCTCAATAAATTGTTCAGTCAACAGCTTATCTTCATTTCCCACGCTGCCAGGGTCTGCCTGCTTAATGGCTCTCAGGGCCTCTTGTAGGTTTAGAGCATAGTCTCTTATACTCTCATGTGCCCGCTGTTTACACCCGTAAAATCTGAGCTTTATTTCGGCTGAGGTGTGGGTATCAAATGTGTCTTTCAGCCGGGCTAGTATTTCTCTGACAGTCCTCTTCCTCCCAGGTGGCCAGGACTTTACCTCCCTTTGGGCTGCCCCGATTAATTGGGCCACCAGGATGCTCACTTTTTGCTCTTCTGTGAGTGGGTACACCTGGAAGAGGCTATCCAGTCTTTCCCTAAAGTCATTTAGAGTATGTGACTCCCCTGAGTACTGGGGTAGCCAGGTTGCCCCCGGGATATAGGGCATGGTGAATGGCATGACTGCTGCAGCGGTTGCGCTGGCGGTGGCTGTGGCAGTGGAGCTCCCCTCGGTATCCGGCATCCTCCTCCCCCCTAGTGGACCGTGGCCTACCTTGCGATGCTCTTCTTCCGTAGGCCGCGGCTCCGCAGTCGATCGTCGGGGTTGAGGACCTGGCGTCGCGCTCCGATGACGTCAGCGTCGCTCTTCCTCCCTTCCAGGACCTTGCGCAGCGTCAGAGCGTGGGGCGGAGCTTCGGATCTCGCGCGCTTTCGGCGTCCATGCCCCTCTTCTTCCCGTGCGGCGTCCCGAAGATGGCGTCCGAAGGCGGGAAGCAGCTGCGGATGGCGGGAAGAAGGGAGAAGACGGCGGGAAACGGTCCAAGATGGCATCTGATGGCGGGAATCGGCTCCGGATGGCAGGAAACGACTCCGGACGGCGGGAAACTTCACCACAGGTAAGTATAAAAGTCTCTTTTTCAGGCACGCAGTACCCGGTGGTTGCGGGCACGAAATCCTGCCGACTACGCCAAAGTTGACGCGCCCCCTGGGCCTGTGTTGTGCAGGGGAACCCGGAACCGGGCCTGTTGTAGAATGCTGGAGGTTGTAGTCTCCGTGTGGTGGTGACCCGGTCCGTGCCCAGGGTTGTCAAACCAGTGGCAGTCTTAATGTATAGCAAATGTCCGACTACACCACCCGTGGATTGCGGTCAGTGGGGACCGCCGCTGCGCTGCCGACCTCTGTGGCTGATGTTGTTTGCGCAGCCGAGTATGGGATAACTCCCCACGGGAGAAGTATTGCCTCAGGGCAGCTAATGTGAGAGATGATGGGAGTGATGGTGTGAGGGTCCCAGTGCTAATGGTGCTGGTGCGGCAAGGAATCACAGAGACGTGAGGTGTAGTTCAGGGTCTTTACTGATGGTACAAGGCAGACCCTCCCGGGAGTACTGGCTAGTATAAGGGGCCTGGTCAGTCTGCGAGCAAGCAGGAGTTCCCCTGGCCAGGTGGAGTTGTAGGCCTCCCCATTTATCTGCACTCTTCCTGGCTACCTTGCTGTCAGCGGTTACAAGTAGCCCACGTCCCTGAGTATACCGTGTGGTGCTAACCCGTATGGCTGGAGACTTGGGGCCTTCTGTTAGCCTCCGCTCCTGGATGGTGGCGCTGGTCCCTTCTTTGTGACTGAGCCTCCGGGCTTCTATGGCCAGAGGACCTGGAATCCCCTGCCGGCTGGTTTCTGCTGCTGGGTATATATCAGTCCCCACAGCCTCGGACTCCTGTGTCCGGTTTTAGTAACTTCAGCCAGGGCGAGCTATATCTCTGCTCACAGCCCCTGGCCTTCTGCCTCTGCTCCTACAGAGCTCCTGATGTATCTTTTCCTGTCTCTGCAGCTTCATTCTAGGCTCTGACTGCTCTGCTTGTTCTGCAGGCTCTGTCTCTGTCTCACCTAATCCCGCCCCAGACCCAGTTTATAAGGGCAGATTCCTCCCCTCCCAGGTCTGGGCGGGCAGTGTTGCATGCTTAGGGCTCCTGACCAGAGAAACCTCCCACTTGCTCTCAGACATAATATCTCTATTACTGTGGCAACCAGACCCCTGGGGTGTCACACGCACATGTGACATCTGCTCATCAACGGCCATTCTGAGCTGAATGTGCCTTCCCTCATCACAGCACAGCTGCTATGCAGATTGAGGCTGGGCAAGTACCAGCATGGGTGACTGGTTGGGAATTCCCGATTCCATTGACATTTTGGCTGCTGGTAATGTCATTTGGATTTTTGGATTTTTGTTTTTAAAATCTAACCTTTCCCTCCCCATTTTATTCCTTGTGAAAAGACGCGCACATGTGACATTTGCAGGTCACCTGCCATTCTAAGCTGAATGTGCCATCCCTCGTCAGATCGCAGCTGCTATGCAGCTGGAGGTCAGGCAAGTATCTCTGTGGGAGACTAGATGGGAGTCCCCAGTTACGTTGACATTTTGGCTGCTGCTCTTGTCATTTGGATTTTTGTTTTTAAAATCTAACCTTTCCCTCCCATTTTATTCCTTTTGAAAAGACGCGCACATGTGACATCAGTACGTCAACGGCCATTCTATGATGAATGTGCCTTAACTTGTCAAATCGCAGCTGCTACGCGGCTTGAGGTCAGACAAGTACTGGCATGGAAGACTGGCTGCTGGGCAAGTACCAGCATGGGAGACTCGCTGAGAATCGCTTGTTCTGTTGACATCTTGGCTGCTGCTATTGTCATTTGGATTGTTGTTTTTAAAATCTAATCTTTCCCTCCCCATTTTATTCCTTTTGAAAAGACGCGCACATGTGACATTTGCACATCAACGGCCATTCTAAGCTGAATATGTCTTCGTCAGATCGCAGCTCTATGCAGTTTGAGGCTTGGCAAGTATCAGCATGGGAGACTAGCTGGTAATCCCCGGTTCCAATGACATTTCGGCTGCTGCTATTGTCATTTGGATTGTTGTTTTTAAAATCTAACCATTCCCTCCCCATTTTATTCCTTTTCAAAAGACGCGCACATGTGACATCTGCATGTCAACGGCCATTCTAAGCTGTATGTTCCTGCTCTCGTCAGATCGCAGCAGCTTGAGGCTAGGCAAGTACCAGCATGGGAGACTGGCTTGGATTACCCGGCTCCATATCCCCAGCTCCGTTAACATTTTGGCTGCTGCTATTGTCATTTGGATTTTTGTTTTTAAAATCTAACTTTTCCCTCCCCATTTTATTCCTTTTGAAAAGACGCGCACATGTCACGTCTGTACATCAGCGGACATTCTAAGCTGAATGTTCCTGCCTTCGTCAGATCGCAGCCGCTACGCAGCTTGAGGCTGGGCAAGTACAGGCTTGGGAGACAGGCTGGGAATCCCCGGTTCTGTTGACATTTTGGCTGCTGTTATTGTCATTTGGATTTTTGGATTTTTGTTTTTAAAATCTAACCTTTCCCTCCCCATTTTCTTCCTTTTGAAAAGACGCGCACATGTGACTCCTGCGCGTCAATGGCCATTCTAATCTGAATGTGTCTACACGCGTCAGATTGCAGCTGCTGTGCAGCTTGAGGTCAGGCAAGTACCAAAATGGGAGTATGGCTGGGAATCCCTAGATCCGTTCACATTTTGGCTGCTGCTATTGTCATTTGTTTTGTTTTTTTAAAATCTAACCTTTCCCTCCTCATTTTATTCCTTTTGAAAAGATGCACACATGTGACATCTGCACGTTAATGGCCATTCTAAGCTGAATGTGCCTGCCCTTGTGAGATCACAGCTGCTATGCAGTTTGAGGCAGGGCAAGTACCAGAATGGGAGAATGGCTGGGAATCCCTAGTTCCGTTGACATTTTGGCTGCTGCTATTGTCATTTGGATTTTTGTTATTAAAATCTAACCTTTCCCTCCCCATCTTATTCCTTTTGAAAAGACGCGCACATGTGACATCAGCACATCAACGGCAATTCTAAGCTGAATGTGCCTGCCCTCGTCAGATTGCAGCTGTTATGCAGCTTGAGGCCAGGCAAGTACAGTCATGGGAGACTGGCTGGGAATCCCCGGTTCCATTAACATTTTGGCTGCTGTTATTGTCATTTGGATTTTTGTTTTTAAAATCTAACCTTTCCCTCCCCATTTTATTCCCTTTGAAAAGACGCGCACATGTGACAGCTGCACGTCAATGGCCATTCTAAGCTGAATGTGCCTTCCCTCATCAGAGCACCAGTGCTACGCAGCTTGTGGCTGGGCAAGTACCAGCATGGGCGACTATCTGGGAATCCATGGTTCTGTTGACATTTTGGCTGCTGCTATTGTCACTTGGATTTTTGTTTTTTAAATAATACCTTTCCCTCCCCATTTTATTCCTTTTGAAAAGACGCGCACATGTGCCATTTGCACGTCAACGGCCATTCTAAACTGAATGTGCCTTTCCTCGTCAGATTGCTGCTGCTATGCAGCTTGAGGCTGGGCAAGTACCAGAATGGGAGACTATCTTGGAATCCATGGTTCTGTTGACATTTTGGCTGCTGCTAATGTCATTTGGATTTTTGTTTTTAAAATCCAACCTTTACCTCCACATTTTATTCCTTTTGAAAAGACGCGCACATGTGACATCTGCACGTCAACGTCCATTCTAAGCTGCATGTGCCTGCCCTCATCAGATCGCAGCCGCTGCGCAGCTTGAGGCAAGGCAAGTATCAGCATTGGGGACTGGCTGGGAATACCTGGTTCCATTGACATTTTGGCTGCTGCTATTGTCATTTGGATTTTTGTTTTTCAAATCTAACCTTTCCCTCCCCATTTTATTCCTTTTGAAAAGATGCGCACATGTGACAGATGCACGTCAATGGCCATTCTAAGCTGAATGTGCCTGCCCTCGTCAGATCACAGCAGCTATGCCGCTTGAGGCCAGGCAAGAACTGGCATGGGAGACTAGCTGGTAATCCCCGGTTCCATTGACATTTTGGCTGCTGCTATTGTCATTTGGATTTTTGTCTTTCAAATCTAACCTCTCCCTCCCCATTTTATTCCTTTTGAAAAGATGCGCACATGTGACATCTGCACATCAACGGCCATTCTAAGCTGAATGTGCCTGCCCTTGTCAGCTTGCAGCCACTATGTAGCTGGAGGCCAGGCAAGTACTGGAATGGGAAACTGGCTGGGAATTCCCAGTTCCATTGACATTTTGGCTGCTGCTATTGTCATTTGGATTTTTGTTTTTCAAATCTAACCTCTCCCGCCCCATTTTATTCCTTTTGAAAAGACATGCACATGTGACATTTGCACGTCAACGGCCATTCTAAGCTGAATGCGCCTTCTCTCGTCAGATCGCAGCCACTACGCAGCTTGAGGCTGGGCAGTACCATTATGGGAGACTGGCTGGGATCCCATGTTTCCGTTGACAATTTGGCTGCTGCTATTGTTATTTGGATTTTTGTATTTTTGTTTTTAAAATCTAACCTCTCCCGCCCCATTTTATTCATTTTGAAAAGACGCACACATGTAATATCTGCACATCAGCAGCCATTCTAAGCTGAATGTGCCTTCCCTTGTCAAATTGCAACTGCTGTGCAGCTTGAAACTGGGCCAATACCTTCATGGGAGACTTGTTGGGAATCCCTGTTTCTGTTAACATTTTGGCTGCTGCTATTGTCATTTGGATTTTTGGAATTTCGTTTTTAAAATCTTACCTTTCCCTCCCCATTTTATTCCTTTTGAAAAGACGCGCATATGTGGCATTTGCACATCAACGGCCATTCTAAGCTGAATGTGCTTTCCCTCGTCAGATCACAGCCGCAACGCAGCTTGAGGCCAGTCAAGTACTGGCATGGGAGACTGGCTGGGGATCCCTGTTGTCGTTGACTTTTTAGCTGTTGCTATTGTCATTTGGATTTTGGATTTTTGTTTTTAAAATCTAACCTTTCCCTCCCCATTTTATTCCTTTTGAAAAGACGCGCACATGTAGCATCTGCACGTCAGCGGCCATTCTAAGCTGAATGTCCCTCCTCTTGTCAGATAGCAGCTGCTGTGCAGCTTGAGGCAAGGCAAGTTCCAGCATGGGAGACTGGCTGGGAATCCCTGGTTACATTTACATTTTGGCTTCTGCTATTGTCATTTGGATTTTTGTTTTTAAAATCTAACATTTCCCTCCCCATTTTATTCCTTTTAAAAAGACGCACACATGTGACATCTGCATGTCAAGGGCCATTCTAAGCTGAATGTGCCTTCCCTCATCAGATCATAGACGCTACACAGATTGAGGTTGGGCAAGTACTTGCATGGGAGACTGGCTGTGAATCCCCAATTCCACTGACATTTTGGCTGCTGCTATTGTCATTTGAATTTTTGTTTTTAATATCTTACCTTTCCCTCCCCATTTTATTCCTTTTGAAAAGACACGCACATGTGAAATCTACATGTTAGCAGCCATTCTAAGCTTAATGTGCCTGCTCTCATCAGATTGCAGCCGCTACGCAGCTTGAGGCTGGGCAAGTACTGGCATGGGAGACTGGCTGGGAATCCCCAGTTCCATTGACAATTTGGCTGCTGCTATTGTCATTTGGATTTTTGTTTTTAAAATCTAGCCTTTCCCTCCCCATAATATTCCTTTTGAAAAGATGTGCACATCTGTCATCTGCAAGTCAACAGCCATTCTAAGATGAATGTGCCTGCCCTCGTCAGATCACAGCAGCTATGCCGTTTGAGGCTTGGCAAGTATCAGCATGGGAGACTAGCTGGTAATCCCCGGTTCCAATGACATTTCGGCTGCTGCTATTGTCATTTGGATTGTTGTTTTTAAAATCTAACCATTCCCTCCCCATTTTATTCCTTTTCAAAAGACGCGCACATGTGACATCTGCATGTCAACGGCCATTCTAAGCTGTATGTTCCTGCTCTCGTCAGATCGCAGCAGCTTGAGGCTAGGCAAGTACCAGCATGGGAGACTGGCTTGGATTACCCGGCTCCATATCCCCAGCTCCGTTAACATTTTGGCTGCTGCTATTGTCATTTGGATTTTTGTTTTTAAAATCTAACTTTTCCCTCCCCATTTTATTCCTTTTGAAAAGACGCGCACATGTCACATCTGTACATCAGCGGACATTCTAAGCTGAATGTTCCTGCCTTCGTCAGATCGCAGCCGCTACGCAGCTTGAGGCTGGGCAAGTACAGGCTTGGGAGACAGGCTGGGAATCCCCGGTTCTGTTGACATTTTGGCTGCTGTTATTGTCATTTGGATTTTTGGATTTTTGTTTTTAAAATCTAACCTTTCCCTCCCCATTTTCTTCCTTTTGAAAAGACGCGCACATGTGACTCCTGCGCGTCAATGGCCATTCTAATCTGAATGTGTCTACACACGTCAGATTGCAGCTGCTGTGCAGCTTGAGGTCAGGCAAGTACCAAAATGGGAGTATGGCTGGGAATCCCTAGATCCGTTCACATTTTGGCTGCTGCTATTGTCATTTGTTTTGTTTTTTTAAAATCTAACCTTTCCCTCCCCATTTTATTCCTTTTGAAAAGATGCACACATGTGACATCTGCACGTTAATGGCCATTCTAAGCTGAATGTGCCTGCCCTTGTGAGATCACAGCTGCTATGCAGTTTGAGGCAGGGCAAGTACCAGAATGGGAGAATGGCTGGGAATCCCTAGTTCCGTTGACATTTTGGCTGCTGCTATTGTCATTTGGATTTTTGTTATTAAAATCTAACCTTTCCCTCCCCATCTTATTCCTTTTGAAAAGACGCGCACATGTGACATCAGCACATCAACGGCAATTCTAAGCTGAATGTGCCTGCCCTCGTCAGATTGCAGCTGTTATGCAGCTTGAGGCCAGGCAAGTACAGTCATGGGAGACTGGCTGGGAATCCCCGGTTCCATTAACATTTTGGCTGCTGTTATTGTCATTTGGATTTTTGTTTTTAAAATCTAACCTTTCCCTCCCCATTTTATTCCCTTTGAAAAGACGCGCACATGTGACAGCTGCACGTCAATGGCCATTCTAAGCTGAATGTGCCTTCCCTCATCAGAGCACCAGTGCTACGCAGCTTGTGGCTGGGCAAGTACCAGCATGGGCGACTATCTGGGAATCCATGGTTCTGTTGACATTTTGGCTGCTGCTATTGTCACTTGGATTTTTGTTTTTTAAATAATACCTTTCCCTCCCCATTTTATTCCTTTTGAAAAGACGCGCACATGTGCCATTTGCACGTCAACGGCCATTCTAAACTGAATGTGCCTTTCCTCGTCAGATTGCTGCTGCTATGCAGCTTGAGGCTGGGCAAGTACCAGAATGGGAGACTATCTTGGAATCCATGGTTCTGTTGACATTTTGGCTGCTGCTAATGTCATTTGGATTTTTGTTTTTAAAATCCAACCTTTACCTCCACATTTTATTCCTTTTGAAAAGACGCGCACATGTGACATCTGCACGTCAACGTCCATTCTAAGCTGCATGTGCCTGCCCTCATCAGATCGCAGCCGCTGCGCAGCTTGAGGCAAGGCAAGTATCAGCATTGGGGACTGGCTGGGAATACCTGGTTCCATTGACATTTTGGCTGCTGCTATTGTCATTTGGATTTTTGTTTTTCAAATCTAACCTTTCCCTCCCCATTTTATTCCTTTTGAAAAGATGCGCACATGTGACAGATGCACGTCAATGGCCATTCTAAGCTGAATGTGCCTGCCCTCGTCAGATCACAGCAGCTATGCCGCTTGAGGCCAGGCAAGAACTGGCATGGGAGACTAGCTGGTAATCCCCGGTTCCATTGACATTTTGGCTGCTGCTATTGTCATTTGGATTTTTGTCTTTCAAATCTAACCTCTCCCTCCCCATTTTATTCCTTTTGAAAAGATGCGCACATGTGACATCTGCACATCAACGGCCATTCTAAGCTGAATGTGCCTGCCCTTGTCAGCTTGCAGCCACTATGTAGCTGGAGGCCAGGCAAGTACTGGAATGGGAAACTGGCTGGGAATTCCCAGTTCCATTGACATTTTGGCTGCTGCTATTGTCATTTGGATTTTTGTTTTTCAAATCTAACCTCTCCCTCCCCATTTTATTCCTTTTGAAAAGACATGCACATGTGACATTTGCACGTCAACGGCCATTCTAAGCTGAATGCGCCTTCCCTCGTCAGATCGCAGCCACTACACAGCTTGAGGCTGGGCAGTACCATTATGGGAGACTGGCTGGGATCCCATGTTTCCGTTGACAATTTGGCTGCTGCTATTGTTATTTGGATTTTTGTATTTTTGTTTTTAAAATCTAACCTCTCCCGCCCCATTTTATTCATTTTGAAAAGACGCACACATGTAATATCTGCACATCAGCAGCCATTCTAAGCTGAATGTGCCTTCCCTTGTCAAATTGCAACTGCTGTGCAGCTTGAAACTGGGCCAATACCTTCATGGGAGACTTGTTGGGAATCCCTGTTTCTGTTAACATTTTGGCTGCTGCTATTGTCATTTGGATTTTTGGAATTTCGTTTTTAAAATCTTACCTTTCCCTCCCCATTTTATTCCTTTTGAAAAGACGCGCATATGTGGCATTTGCACATCAACGGCCATTCTAAGCTGAATGTGCTTTCCCTCGTCAGATCACAGCCGCAACGCAGCTTGAGGCCAGTCAAGTACTGGCATGGGAGACTGGCTCGGGATCCCTGTTGTCGTTGACTTTTTAGCTGTTGCTATTGTCATTTGGATTTTGGATTTTTGTTTTTAAAATCTAACCTTTCCCTCCCCATTTTATTCCTTTTGAAAAGACGCGCACATGTAGCATCTGCACGTCAGCGGCCATTCTAAGCTGAATGTCCCTCCTCTTGTCAGATAGCAGCTGCTGTGCAGCTTGAGGCAAGGCAAGTTCCAGCATGGGAGACTGGCTGGGAATCCCTGGTTACATTTACATTTTGGCTTCTGCTATTGTCATTTGGATTTTTGTTTTTAAAATCTAACATTTCCCTCCCCATTTTATTCCTTTTAAAAAGACGCACACATGTGACATCTGCATGTCAAGGGCCATTCTAAGCTGAATGTGCCTTCCCTCATCAGATCATAGACGCTACACAGATTGAGGTTGGGCAAGTACTTGCATGGGAGACTGGCTGTGAATCCCCAATTCCATTGACATTTTGGCTGCTGCTATTGTCATTTGAATTTTTGTTTTTAATATCTTACCTTTCCCTCCCCATTTTATTCCTTTTGAAAAGACACGCACATGTGAAATCTACATGTTAGCAGCCATTCTAAGCTTAATGTGCCTGCTCTCATCAGATCGCAGCCGCTACGCAGCTTGAGGCTGGGCAAGTACTGGCATGGGAGACTGGCTGGGAATCCCCAGTTCCATTGACAATTTGGCTGCTGCTATTGTCATTTGGATTTTTGTTTTTAAAATCTAGCCTTTCCCTCCCCATAATATTCCTTTTGAAAAGATGTGCACATCTGTCATCTGCAAGTCAACAGCCATTCTAAGATGAATGTGCCTGCCCTCGTCAGATCGCAGCCGCTACGCAGCTTGGGGCCGGGCAAGTACAGGCATGGGAAACTAGCTGGTAATCCCTTGTTCCGTTGACATTTCGGCTGCTGCTATTGTCATTTGGATTTTTGTTATTAAATTCTAACTAGTGTTGAGCCAACCCGTAGTGTTCGAGTTCGGTTCGGTTCGTCGAACACCGTTAAAACCAATGGCAGGCAAACAAAAACACATAGAAACACCTTCAAATGTGTCCAAAAGCTGACAAACTGCTCAGAAGACACAACTAACACATGGAAAAGTGACAAGTATGTATAGTCATGCGAAAAGAAAAGAGGTGGAGGAGTAAAAGGAGGGGGAGACACAGATATAGGCATGTCATGCCCTTCTAAAATCCAAAAAGTGAGAAGGCGACACGTTCAGTCGGCTCCTGCCCGTGCCACCTCCGTGTCGCCGGGTTTGTGCCAGAGCCGCGGTGAACCCTGACGGCCAGCCCCCCTCTCCCAATACTGGTGCCTGTCCGCTGGTGGGTCGAGCGAGCCCCCCTGTGGTGGAGGCAGCTCTAAGCTTTTTAATTTAAATTGTCTCTCTAATTTGAATGAATACACTTTAAATCCATTTACAAGGATCTATTGGAGGGCAAGTCTCATGCCAGCAGCCGCGTAATTCCAGCTCCAGTAGCGTCCACTAAAGCTGCTACAGTTAAAAAGCTTTTATCAGGATCGAGCTCGGCTGTCCACCGCAAGGCATCCTACTGCCAGTCCCAGCCCCTATGCCTTGGGGTGCCTCCTGATGCTCTTCACTGAGTATCCCGTGGTCCCGAAGCATTTCCTTTGAAAAAATTAAGTGTCCAAACTACAGGTGGTGTAGCTTGCTTAACAGCCGGGATAATCCGCTGACTAGCAGACACTGCTACTAGGCACAAAGTATTTCCTGGGCTAGATGAATTTAAAAATTTGTAATTAGATACTCTCGTTGGATGCTGAGAAAGCATTCCATAGAGTCTCCTGGCACGCCATATATGATTCTCTTAAAAAGCTTGGGGTAGGGGTCTAGGGGACCCTTTTATAGCCAAAATCACGGCCCTGTATCACAATACGTCACCTAGGCTGAAGATAAATGGAACTGTAGCACCCTGAGGGCTCGGTTGCTACAGAGGTATTGCACCTCACCCAGAGGTGTGATATCTCACTCTCAGGTAAGGATGGAGTGTGGATCAGGACCCGACACCTGCATGCATTACACCACATTGCCGTGGGGCAGGGCGACCAATATGCCTCTGAGATGGGCACGACAGTCCCTGTCCCTGGCTGGAGTGTGGGGAGGGAACACTGAGGAAGGGGAACCCTGTTGTGCAGGAGCAGGGAGGAAGCAGTACCTGGGTGCATTTAGAAGGGAGTATAAAAGGTGGGCACCATCTTAGTTCAGTGCAGAGAAGTCTGAGCAGAAGTGGCAGGGAGCAGGGGCTCTGCATGAGCTCTGCTCCGGAGGCGGGCCTTGTAACAGAGGCCCAGGCCTGGAAGAGGGAGAAGGAAGGAAGAGGAGCGGAGAAGGCTCCAGGAACAAGGAATGAAGGGATCCCAGGGGTGCGGACGGGCGAGTCGCCACCGCACGCCCGAATCCACCTGCGTGGAGGGGTCAGGTCAAAGGGGGAGACCGGTCCCCGAAACTAGTGGAGGCAGGAAATGACCCTCAGCTAGAAACCGGAGGCTGTGACATTTTATGTGGCCCAGCCCCTCGCTACACCCGCTAGGAAGGCACCACATAGGGTCAGGGAAATTGGCGCCAAGTTAACCAAGAGGAGGCCCGAGGCAGCCGGACAGAAGGGTTGGTAAGAAAGGCCAGACAAAGGACACACAAAGGGGGTCCTGTGAAGCGCTCCAAAGTTATCTGGGAGTTGTCTGAGCCCCTCACCTGTTGAGCACAGTACGACGTGGGCAGCCGTTACCTGCAGACGTGGTCTGGATAATAAGAACTGTGAGTAAAGGCCCTGGACTGCATCACTGACTCCGTGTCGTTACTGCTGCTGCCCTGCACCATCACCCCCATCCTCCGCATACACTGCCCTGAGGCTATACTCCTCCCGTGGGGAGTTATGCTACGCTCTGCTGCACCCACAACACCAGCCTCAGCGGTCTGCCCTGCAGCGGCGGTTCACTCTGACCGCAATCCACGGGTGGTGTAGTCGGACATTTAAACATCAAAACCACATAAATAGTTCCGCCACTGGTTTGACCACCCTGAGCCACGGAACCGGGTCGCCGCCACGAAGACTACAACCACCAGCATCCACCAAAAAGGGTCTGGCTCCGGGTGTCCCAAGGCCCAGGGGGTGCATCAGAACATTTTCATCACCTTTCACAATCACCAATGGGACAAGGCAGGGATGTCCTCTGTCCCCTCTCTTAAACATCCTAGTGACGGAGCACCTGCTCTCATCAATTCGCCATATCCCCAATATTAGGTGGATTGAGGTGGGAGTCACCGAGTACAAGTGCTCTCTATTTGCTGATGATGTCCTAGTATATATCACTCAATCACATATATCCATCCATGCTGTTATGGCTGAAATAGATCACTTTGTTACATGGTCAAATTTTAAAATCAATGTAGCGAAGTCTGAGGCCCTCGATGTCTCCCTCCCCAAATCCATATAGGATTCCATCCAGTCCAACTTTCCCTTTGCCTGGCCCTCACAGGGTATCAAATACTTAGGAATTCCTATTCATAGAGACCTCTCCCATCTAAGTTATCTTAATTTTGGGCCCTTTATTGAACAACTCCATACAGACCACGGTTGGCAAGTTAGAACTGTAAGATTCACTACGTGAACCACTGGTGTTTTGTGGAAAAGCACATGTACACTGTGTTCCAAATTATTATGCAAAAAGTGTTTAGGAGTGATAAGGGAAGAATTTGTTTGTTTGTCAATTAAACTCATTGATGGCGATGTGTGTCAGGGCTCTTTATATCACTGTAAGCAATTGCAGACACCTGTGCTAATTAGTTTGGCAGGTGTGTCCAATGAAAGGCAAGACTACTTAAGAAGGCTGTCTCACATTATTAAGCAGCCCACAATTTCTGCCAAAATGGGAAAGAAAAAGGATGTGTCGGCTGCTGAGAAGCAACAAATTGTGGAGTGTTTAGGTCAAGGCATGACTACAAACAACATTGTGCGATGATCAGGATGAAGTGTCTTGGCAATCAAGAAGTATGTAGCTGATTCACAGTACACACGTGTGCGTGCTGATAAGGGCAAATTGAGGACTCTTTCCTACAGGCAATTACGTCAGGTTAAAAGAGCAGTGGCAAAAAAGCCTTGTCATAGCAGCAGACACGTTTTTGAAGCTGCTGGTGCCTCCAACGTCCCCCGAACAACAAGATGCAGGGTCCTTCAGAGGTTTGCAGCTGTGCATACGCCATCCTGTCGACCTCCTCTATCCACTTCACACAAGCAGAAACGGCTCCAGTGGGCCAAACATTACATGAAGACTGATTTCAAAACTGTTTTGTTCACGGATGAGTGCCTTGCAGCGCTCGATGGTCCAGATGGATGGAGTTGAGGATGGCTGGTTGATGGACACCCCACGCAAACACGGCTACAGCGCCAACAAGGAGGAGGTGGAGTAATGTTTTGGGCTGGAATCATGGGGAGAGAGATTGTCGGCCCCTTTAGGATCCCTGAAGGTGCTAAAGATGAACTCCATAATGTATGTGGATTTTCTCAAACAGCACTTCCTGCCATGGTTCAAGAAGAAGAACCGTGTATTTCACAGCAAGATCATTTTTTTGCATGATAATGCACCATCTCATGCTGCACATAAAACATCTGCATCTCTGGTTGATATGGGCATAAAAGGGGACAAACTTATGGTGTGACCCCCATGCTCCCCTGACCTCTACCCCATTCAGAACCTCTGGAGCATCATCAAAAGGAGTGTCTATGATGGCGGGAGGCAGTTCACATCTAAGCAACAGCTCTGGGAGGGTATTCTGTCCTCATGCAAAACAATTGAAGCAGAAACCATCCAAAACCTGACAAGTTCAATGGACGAGAGAGTTCAGAAGCTCCTTTCGAACAAGGGGCCCTATGTGAAAGTGTAACATCACCTAGAATAAAGTTTTGAGTTGAAAACTGTTTGATTTCAGTTTCTAATAACCTGCTAATGCTTATAATTTCAAAAATGACCATTTTTTGGGTCTTTATTAAAATGAAAAGGTTGATCGAAAAGTTTGGGGGATCTAAGAGTGTGGCAACCCAGTAGTCATGATTACTTCGAATTCTGACAATATGAGGGTCATGTTGCAGGTAGTGCAGCAAGAAGGCACTTATGTGTCTTGCGCATGTCGGAGCCCCAAAATTATTTTCCGGGCTAGATGCAGCTAAAAATTATTATTAATTTTAAATCTGGTGGAGCTTAGTATAGATGGCCTAATAGGATCAGTGCTGCACACTGCTACAAAGCCCAAATTATTTTCCAGTCAAGATACAGATAAACATGATTAGTAATTTTAAATCTGGTGGAGCTTATTATAGATGGCCTAATAGAATCAGTGCTGCACACTGCTACAAAGCCCAAATTATTTTCCAGCCAAGATACAGATAAACATGATTAGTAATTTGAAAGCTTAAAACGGTTGGTAGGGTGATTTTAACCAATCATCAAGCTTTTACTCTCCCCAGGATGACACAGGGGTAGAAAAGTCATTTCGAATCCATGATTTGTTCATCTTTATGAACGTGAGTCTGTCTACATTATCAGTGGAGAGCCGCGTGCGCTTATCTGTCAGCACACCACCAGCAGTGCTGAACACACGTTCAGACAGAATGCTGGCTGCGGGGCATGACAAGATCTCCAAGGCGTAAGTGGCTAGCTCCGGCCATTTATCCAGATTGGAAGCCCAAAAGAGCAAGGGTCCAGTGACACAGTCATGGCTTCAATGTTTACTTGGAGATACTCCTGTACCATCGTCTCTAGGCTTTGACTATGTGTCAGACTTCTTGTCTCCTGTGGCCTTGCAAAGGTTGGGCTAAAAAAGTGGTGAAATGATTCCGCAAAATTGATGTTACCAGCAGATACTGTGGTTCTGTTACGGTTTGAGTGCTGAACACTTGACGGTCCCACGGTTGGCAAGTTGGAACTGTGAGATTCACTACGTGCACCACTGGTGTTTTGTGGAAAAGTACATGTAAGATTCTGCAACAGTCTCTGCTGATACTCCTGCATGCGTGCATCCCTTTCTATGGCAGGAATAATTTCTGCAAATTTACTTTTGTACCGGGGATCTAACAGTGTGGCAACCCAGTAGTCAGGATTATTTCTAATTCTCACAATTCGAGGGTCATGTTGCAGGTAGTGCAGCAAGAAGGCACTCATGTGTGTTGCGCATCCAGGAGCACCAAGTCCCTGTTGTGTTGGTGGCGAGGTAACAATCATGCTTCCTTCCTCTGTCCTCTCCCCCCAACCTCGCACAACAGAAATGTGATCAAGGTCTCCCTCATCTGATGAGTCTTCCATCAGTTCGTCCTCCACTTCTTCCTGGGCTCCTGCACCTTCCTCACTAGTTTGGCTGCTACCATGCACCCTGGTAAAACCATCTCCCCCACCCTCACATGCCTGCCGCCTTGCTGCTGCCGACCGTCTGGACCTTGCAGATGTTAGCCCTTCCGCATACAACTCCTCCTCCTCTACTTCCTCCACCTCCTCTTGTGCCACCACCTGACTCCGAATTCTGTTTAACATGTGCTCCAGCATGTAAATCACCGGAATAGTCATGCTGATAATGGCATCGTCAGCACTAAACATCTTCGTCGCCATTTCAAAACTGTGCAGAAGGGTGCATAGGTCCCTGATCTGAGACCACTCCTCCAGCGTGATTTGCCCCACCTCTGGATCTCGTTGGCCCAGGCTATACGTCAGAACGTTTAGCAGCAGGGCTTGTCAGTGCTGCCACAGTCGCTGCAACATGTGCAGAGTTGAATTCCACCGGGTAGGCACATCGCATTTTAGCCGGTGAAGTGGCAGGCCCAACGTCTTCTGTAGAGATGTAAGTCGCTGAGCTGCGGGATGCGAACGGCGGAAGTGAGCACACAGCGACCGTGCCCTCTGCAGAAGGCCATCTAGTCTGGGATAGTGGGCTAAAAATTGCTGGACAACCAGGTTCAACACGTGAGCCATACATGGCACGTGTGTGACATTGCCCCGGCGAAGGGCCGCACCCAGGTTTGCAGCATTGTCGCACACGGCCTTCCCTGGTTTCAGGTCCAGTGGAGACAACCATTCATGAAATTGGTTCTCCAGAGCTGACCACAACTCCTCAGCTGTGTGACTCACATTTCCCAGACATTTCAAAGTAAAAACCGCCTGATGACGTTGAGCCCTACTGCCAGCATAGTAAGGAGGTGTGCAGGATCCCTTCTGCGCAGTTAGAAAGCTTGTGGCATGACCAGACAGGCTTTGGGTGCAGGTGGAAGACCGAGAGGAGGTTGAGGAGGCAGAAGCAGTGGAGGAACTTTGACATAAAGAGGATTGACGCACAACTCGTGGGGACGGCAAGACTTGGACAGCAGCCCCTTGTCCTGCTGTCACCATAGTTACCCAGTGCCCAGTCAGCGACATGTAACGCCCCTGTCCATGCCAACTCGTCCAAGTGTATGTGGTGAAATGCACCCTGTCACACACAGAGTTTCTCAAAGAAGCGGTGATGTTGTGTGCGACATGCTGGTGGAGCGCAGGCACATCTTTCTTTGAGAAGTAGTGCCGACTGGGCATCTGGTACTGGTGCACTGCGACCGACATAAGGTCTCGAAAATCCTCTGTGTCCAAGGCAGCATTTCTGTAGCCAAGAGCTTGCAGATGGTGAAATTCAACCTCTTAGCTTTCTCATGGCTAGGAGGAAATGGTCTTTTACTTGTCCACATCTGAGGGACCGAGGGCTGGCTATTGTGCTTAGACGGGGTTGATAAGGGTGTCCCCGGCAAACTGCCCGTCAGTGAGGAAGATGCAGGCGGACATGTTAGGTTGCCTTGATCCAAAGGTGGTGCTATCGATGTCGGACAGTGCTCAACACCAGCTGGTGTTACCACCTCGAAAGAAAATGATGACCTGCCAATCACGCTGGCTGTTGCGGGTAAAGAGGTGGCAGGTCTTCGCTCCAAAACAGGTGTGACTGCTGTCCCCCCAGTCACAGAGGATGAAGAGGCCGCGGATGCACAAGATATGGCAGACGGTGGTTGGCCCGGCCGGCTAGTCCGCATTGTAGCACACAGAGCTTCCCACTGCAACTTATGCTTCATGTCCATGTGCCGGTTCATGCATGAAGTACTCAAACTATGTATTTTTTGGCCTTTACTTAGCTTTTGCTGACAAATGTTACAGATAACACGAGTTGGGTCATCTTTATCGATCTGAAAAAATGCCCAGGCTATGCAAGGCTTATCACCCAAGCGACCTGAAGAGCCACCACAACTTGTGGTGAGAGGCAGAGTTGTGTTTGAGGATGCAGTTGTTGACGTGCATCCAGTACTACGTCTCTGTCCAGGAAGGCGCAACCTGACCTCGTCGTCACTAGCATCTTCCTCCACCTCCTCTGCTGACCTCATCTCTTGGCTGACTGTGGGTTGACAGTAAGTGGGATCTCCAACCTCATCATCATCACCCTGTGCATTATCACACCCGTCGTCCTCAGAGCCAACCTGTTCCTGCCCTGACAAAAAACTAAAGTTGTCACTCCAATCAGGTATTTGAGTCTCATCATCATCTTCCTCATTGTCTCCACCATCAGGAGTTACAGTTTGGGAATGAGGGTCTACATTATGGTCAGAACCTTCTGCGTCTGGTCCTGGATCCGACTCATAAAGATTTTGGGCATCAGTGCAGATCATTTCCTCGTCTGGATTCACAGTAGCGCTGGAGTCGACCTCTGATTCCCAGGCTACAGTATGAGTAAACAGCTCTGCAGACTCAACCATCTGTTCTACCTCATACTCAGACGGGCAGCTGGAGATTTGGGAGCTGTGAGGAAGCAAGTGCGATTGGGGTGACACCTTTGAGGACTGAAGTATTTGTGATTTTGAAGTTGATGTGGAGGAGAGCCCACTTAAAGGAGCACTTGATATCCGTTGAAGCACCTGCTGTTTTTGTGCCTCATCTGGAATTTGTAGCGATTGGCGTGGCCATAAGAAAGGGATCAGATCACATTGTCCGCTAAAAGAAGTAGACATTTTAGTTTGGCTGGAAGATGGTCTTTCTTCTGCAGATGTTACTGTTGCTTTAACACCTACCCCATGGACACAACCTTTTTTCCCCTTCCCAACACGCCTATTCCCCTTTCCACCAGCAGCAGGCCTTTTTCCACTCATTTTGGTGGTTAACAAATTCACAACTCTGGAGTTGTTTGCACAAAAAAACAATGGATGGGAACCGAGCAGAGCTGAGTGGCCAAACTGTGGTATTAGGCCAAAACTATTGGCTGGGTTAGATGCAGAAAAAAATTATATTCAATTTGCAACCTGATGGAGGTCAGTATAGATGGACTAATAGAACAAGTCCCACACACAGCTAGAAGCCCAAATATTTTTTCAGAGGTAGATGCAGAAAAAAATTGTATTCAGTTTGCAACCTGATGGAGGTCAGTATAGATGGACTAATAGAACAAGTCCCACACACAGCTAGAAGGCCAAATATTTTTTCAGAGGTAGATGCAGATAAAAATTATTTTTAATTTGCAGCCTGATGGAGGTCAGTATAGATGGACTAATAGAGAAAGTCCCACACACTGCTAGAAGGCCACATATTTTTTCAGAGCTAGATGCAGACAAAAAATTATTTTTAATTTGCAACCTGATGGAGGTCAGTATAGATGGACTAATAGAGAAAGTCCCACACACTGCTAGAAGGCCAAATATTTTTTCAGAGCTAGATGCAGACAAAAAATTATTTTTAATTTGCAACCTGATGGAGGTCAGTATAGATGGACTAAAAGAGAAAGTCCCACACACTGCTAGAAGGCCAAATATTTTTTCAAAGTTAGATGCAGATATAAATTATTTTTAATTTGCAACCTGATGGAGGTCAGTATAGATGGACTAATAGAGAAAGTCCCACACACTGCTAGAAGGCCAAATATTTTTTCAGAGCTAGATGCAGAAAAAAATTATATTCAGTTTGCAACCTGATGGAGGTCAGTATAGATGGACTAATAGAACAAGTCCCACACACAGCTAGAAGCCCAAATATTTTTTCAGAGGTAGATGCAGATAAAAATTATTTTTAATTTGCAACCTGATGGAGGTCAGTATAGATGGACTAATAGAGAAAGTCCCACACACTGCTAGAAGGCCAAATATTTTTTCAGAGCTAGATGCAGACAAAATATTATTTTGAATTTGCAGCGTAATGGAGGTCAGTATACATGGACTATTAGAACAAGTCCCACACATTGCTAGAAGGCCAAATATTTTTTCAGAGCTAGATGCAGAAAAAAATTATATTCAGTTTGCAACCTGATGGAGGTCAGTATAGATGGACTAAAAGAACAAGTCCCACACACTGCTAGAAGCCCAAATATTTTTTCAGAGCTAGATGCAGAAAAAAATTATATTCAATTTGCAACCTGATGGAGGTCAGTATAGATGGACCAATAGAATGATGATATGCCCAAAAGATTTTACTTCACTAGGTGCAGTAAAAAAATTGGTATTCTATACACAGGTGGTATATATTGCAACACAGATAGGCTACTCCACTGACTAACACACGCTGCAATAGGCCAAAAAGGATTAGCTTTGCTAGATTCAGCCAAATCCTGTGAAAAAAACTTGCACAGCACTGTCACAGACCTGCCTGGCAAAAACTGATAGGAACTGATGTAACCTAGTCCTGAAAAGAACTGCAATTACAATTAGTCTTTACTCCCACAATCTATCTATTTAAGAGCACAGACCTGCCTGATAAAAGTCGTAGGAAATGCTGTAACCTAGTCCTTAAAAGGACTGCAATCACAACTATTCCCTACTCCCAAGCTATCTGTAGATTTGTGCGAAAATTGGCTTTAAATTAACAAGGTATAGCGCACACAGCAACAGCGGTGCCGTCTAACACGCAGCTGCAGCAGTGAGAAAATGGTGGCGACGGGGAAAATGGCTTGGTCTTATAGGGCAAGGACATGTGACATACACTGCCAATGACACATGCCCTTGCTTGTGTGAAAAAAAGCACTTCGCTCCGTGTGTGCGCTGCTGATAAGCTGACAGATTGCACCTCCCCACTGTAAATGTGGGAAAGAGAAAAAAAAATGGAGATCTTCATTATTCCTACAGAGATCCATCCCCCGCCCCTCCCCCCACCCCGCTGTACACTCAAACTGCGTATTAACATTAATTTTCCTCATTACTGAGAAAAAATCCAGTTATGATTTTGGTGCACAAACAGTTATCGAACATAACCTCGAACAGCCGAATTTTTCTCAAATCGTTCGTGTTTGCCGAACGGCTCGAACACCGCCCAAAACAGCTCGAATTTGAGATTGGCGAACAGTTCGAGTCGAACAACGCTCATCTCTAATTCTAAACTTTCCCTCCCCATTTTATTCCTTTTGAAAAGACGTGCACATGTCACATCCCCATGTCAACGGCTATTCTAAGCTGAGTGTCCCTTCCCTCATCAGATCGCAGCCTCTATGCAGCTTGAGGCTGGACAAGTGCTGGCATGGGAGACTGGCTGGGAATTCCAGGATCCTTTGACATTTTGGCTGCTGCTATTGTCATTTGGATTTTTGGATTTTTGTTTTTAAAATCTATCCTTTCCTTCCCCATTATATTCCTTTTGAAAAGACGGGCACATGTGACATCTGCACCTCAACAGCAATTCTAAGTTGAATGTGCCTGTCTTCGTCAGGTCGCAGCCGCAATGCACCTTGAGGCCGGGCAAGTACCGGCATGGGAGATTGGCTGGGAATCCCTGTTTCTGTTGACTTTTTGGCTGCTGCTATTGTCATTTGGATTTTTGTTTTTAAAATATTACCTTTCCCTCCCCATTTTATTCCTTTTGAAAAGACGCGCACATGTAACATCACAACATCAGCGGCCATTCTATGCTTAATGTTCCTGCCCTTGTCAGATTGCAGCTGCTACACAACTTGAGGCTGGGCAAGTACTGGCATGGGAGACTGGATAAGAATCCGTGGTTCCATGGTCATTTTGGCTGCTGCTATTGTCATTTGGATTTTTGGATTTTTGTTTTTAAAATCAAACTTTTCCCTCCCCATTTTATTCCTTTTGAAAAGACACGCACATGTGACAACTGCTCTTCAGCCGCCATTGTAAGCTGAATGTGCCTGCCATAGTCAGATTGAAGCTGCTACACAGCTTGAGGCCAGGCCAGTAATGGCAGGGGAGATTGGCTGGGAATCCCTGGTTCTGTTGACATTTTGGCTGCTGCTATTGTCATTTGGATTTTTGGATTTTTGTTTTTAAAATCTAACCTTTCCCTCCCCATTTTACTGCTTTTGAAAAGACGCGCACATGTTGGGTCTGCACTTCAACAGCCATTCTAAGCTGAATGTGCCTTCCCTCATCAGATCACAGCCACTAAGCAGCTTGAGGTTGGGCAAGTATCAGCATGGGAGACTGGCTGAGAAACCCCGATTCCATTGACATTTTGGCTGCTGCTTTTGTCATTTGGATTTTTGTTTTTAAAATCTAACCTTTTCCTCCCCATTTTATTCCTTTTGAAAAGACGCGCACATGTGTCATTTGCACGTCAACAGCCATTCTAAGCCGAATGTGCCTTCCCTCATCAAATTGCAGCTGCTACGCAGGTTGAGGCCAGGCAAGTACCAGCATGGGAGACTGGCTGAGAATCCCCGTTTCGATTGACATTTTGGCTGCTGCTCTTGTCTTTTGGATTTTTGTTTTTAAAATTTAACCTTTCCCTCCCCATTTTATTCCTTTTTCAAAGACACGCACATGTGACATCTGCACGTCAGCGGCCATTCTAAGCTGAATGTGCCTTCCCTTTTCAGATCGCAGCCACTACGCAGCTTGAGGCCAGGCAAGTACCGGCATGGGAGACTGGCTGGGAATCCCCAGTTCCATTGACATTTTGGCTGCTGATATTTTCATTTGGATTTTTGGATTTTTGTTTTTAAAATCTAACCTTTCCCTCCCCATTTTATTCCTTTTGAAAAGACGTGCACATGTGACATCTGCACGTCAATGGCCATTCTAAGCCGAATGTGCCTTCTCTCATCAGATCACAGCCGCTACGCAGCTTGAGGTTGGGCAAGTAGCAGCATGGTAAACTGGCTGAGAATCTCTGGTTCCGTTGACCTTTTGGCTGCTGCTATTGTCATTTGGATTTTTGAATTTTTGGATTTTTTTTTTTTTAAATCTAACCTTTCCCTCCCCATTTTATTCCTTTTGAAAAGACGCGCACATGTGACATCTGCACATCAACGGCCATTCTAAGCTGAATGTGGCTACCCTCGTCAGATCTCAGCTGCTAGGCATGAGAGACTGGCTGGGAATCCCCGGTTCTGTTGATATTTTGACTGCTGCTTTTGTCATTTGGATTTTTTAATTTTTATTTTTAAAATCTATCCTTTCCCTCCCCATTTTATTCCTTTTGAATAGACGTGCACATGTGACAGCCTGACTTCAACGGCTATTCTAAGTTTAGTGTGCCTTACCTCATCAAATCGCAGATGCTATGCAGCTTTAGTCTGGGCTAGTAACAGCGTGGGAGACTAGCTGGGAATCCCTGGTTCTGTTGACATTTTGCCTGCTTCTATTGTCATTTGGATTTTTGTTTTAAAAATCTAACCTTTCCCTCCCCATTTTATTCCTTTTGAAAAGACAGGAACATGTGCCATCTGCATATCAATGGCCATTCTAAGCTGAATGTGCCTGCCATCGTGAGATCAGAGCCGCTATAAAGTTTTAGGCTGGGCAAGTACCGGCATGTGAGAATGGCTGGGAATCCTCTCTTCCGTTGACATTTTGGCTGCTGCTATTGTCATTTGGATTTTTGGATTTTTGTTTTTAAAATCTAACCTTTCACTCCCCATTTTATTCCTTTTGAAAAGACGCGCACATGTGAGATCTGCACGTCAACGGCCATTCTAAGCTGAATGTGCCTGCTCTCATCAGATTGCAAGCACTGCTCAGCTTGAGGCTGGGCAAGTACCAGCATGGGAGACTGGCTGGGAATCCCTGGATCCGTTGACATTTTGGCTGCTGCTATTGTCATATGGATTTTTGGATTTTTTTTTATAATCTAACCTTTCCCTCCCCATTTTATTCCTTTTGAAAAGACGTGCACATGTGACATCTGTACGTCAATGGCCATTCTAAGCTGAATGTGCTTGCCCTCGTCAGATCGCAGCCGCTGAGCAGTTTGAGGCTGGGCAAGTACTGGCATGGGAGACTGGCTGGGAATTCTTGGTTCCACAGACATTTGGGCTGCTGTTATTGTCATTTGGATTTTTGTTTTTAAAATCTAACCTTTCCCTTCCCATTTTATACCTTTTGAAAAGACGCGCACATGGGCCATTTGCACGTCAGAAGCCATTCAAAGCTGAATGTGCCTGCCCTCGTTAGATCGCAACCGCTATGCAGCTTGAGGCCAGGCAAGTACCTGCAAGGGAGACTGGCTGGGATTTCCATGCTTCCGTTGACTTTTTGGCTGCTGCTATTGTCATTTGAATTTTTGTTTTTAATATCTAACCTTTCCCTCCACATTTTATTCCTTTTGAAAAGACACGCACATGTGAAATCTACATGTTAGCAGCCATTCTAAGCTTAATGTGCCTGCTCTCATCAGATTGCAGCTGCTACGCAGCTTGAGGCTGGGCAAGTACTGGCATGGGAGACTGGCTGGGAATCCCCAGTTCCATTGACAATTTGGCTGCTGCTATTGTCATTTGGATTTTTGTTTTTAAAATCTAGCCTTTCCCTCCCCATAATATTCCTTTTGAAAAGATGTGCACATCTGTCATCTGCAAGTCAACAGCCATTCTAAGATGAATGTGCCTGCTCTCGTCAGATCGCAGCCGCTACGCAGCTTGGGGCAGGGCAAGTACAGGCATGGGAAACTAGCTGGTAATCCCTTGTTCCGTTGACATTTCGGCTGCTGCTATTGTCATTTGGATTTTTGTTATTAAATTCTAACTAGTGTTGAGCCAACCCGTAGTGTTCGAGTTCGGTTCGGTTCGTCGAACACCGTTAAAACCAATGGCAGGCAAACAAAAACACATAGAAACACCTTCAAATGTGTCCAAAAGCTGACAAACTGCTCAGAAGACACAACTAACACATGGAAAAGTGACAAGTATGTATAGTCATGCGAAAAGAAAAGAGGTGGAGGAGTAAAAGGAGGGGGAGACACAGATATAGGCATGTCATGCCCTTCTAAAATCCAAAAAGTGAGAAGGCGACACGTTCAGTCGGCTCCTGCCCGTGCCACCTCCGTGTCGCCGGGTTTGTGCCAGAGCCGCGGTGAACCCTGACGGCCAGCCCCCCTCTCCCAATACTGGTGCCTGTCCGCTGGTGGGTCGAGCGAGCCCCCCTGTGGTGGAGGCAGCTCTAAGCTTTTTAATTTAAATTGTCTCTCTAATTTGAATGAATACACTTTAAATCCATTTACAAGGATCTATTGGAGGGCAAGTCTCATGCCAGCAGCCGCGTAATTCCAGCTCCAGTAGCGTCCACTAAAGCTGCTACAGTTAAAAAGCTTTTATCAGGATCGAGCTCGGCTGTCCACCGCAAGGCATCCTACTGCCAGTCCCAGCCCCTATGCCTTGGGGTGCCTCCTGATGCTCTTCACTGAGTATCCCGTGGTCCCGAAGCATTTCCTTTGAAAAAATTAAGTGTCCAAACTACAGGTGGTGTAGCTTGCTTAACAGCCGGGATAATCCGCTGACTAGCAGACACTGCTACTAGGCACAAAGTATTTCCTGGGCTAGATGAATTTAAAAATTTGTAATTAGATACTCTCGTTGGATGCTGAGAAAGCATTCCATAGAGTCTCCTGGCACGCCATATATGATTCTCTTAAAAAGCTTGGGGTAGGGGTCTAGGGGACCCTTTTATAGCCAAAATCACGGCCCTGTATCACAATACGTCACCTAGGCTGAAGATAAATGGAACTGTAGCACCCTGAGGGCTCGGTTGCTACAGAGGTATTGCACCTCACCCAGAGGTGTGATATCTCACTCTCAGGTAAGGATGGAGTGTGGATCAGGACCCGACACCTGCATGCATTACACCACATTGCCGTGGGGCAGGGCGACCAATATGCCTCTGAGATGGGCACGACAGTCCCTGTCCCTGGCTGGAGTGTGGGGAGGGAACACTGAGGAAGGGGAACCCTGTTGTGCAGGAGCAGGGAGGAAGCAGTACCTGGGTGCATTTAGAAGGGAGTATAAAAGGTGGGCACCATCTTAGTTCAGTGCAGAGAAGTCTGAGCAGAAGTGGCAGGGAGCAGGGGCTCTGCATGAGCTCTGCTCCGGAGGCGGGCCTAGTAACAGAGGCCCAGGCCTGGAAGAGGGAGAAGGAAGGAAGAGGAGCGGAGAAGGCTCCAGGAACAAGGAATGAAGGGATCCCAGGGGTGCGGACGGGCGAGTCGCCACCGCACGCCCGAATCCACCTGCGTGGAGGGGTCAGGTCAAAGGGGGAGACCGGTCCCCGAAACTAGTTTAGGCAGGAAATGACCCTCAGCTAGAAACCGGAGGCTGTGACATTTTATGTGGCCCAGCCCCTCGCTACACCCGCTAGGAAGGCACCACATAGGGTCAGGGAAATTGGCGCCAAGTTAACCAAGAGGAGGCCCGAGGCAGCCGGACAGAAGGGTTGGTAAGAAAGGCCAGACAAAGGACACACAAAGGGGGTCCTGTGAAGCGCTCCAAAGTTATCTGGGAGTTGTCTGAGCCCCTCACCTGGTGAGCACAGTACGACGTGGGCAGCCGTTACCTGCAGACGTGGTCTGGATAATAAGAACTGTGAGTAAAGGCCCTGGACTGCATCACTGACTCCGTGTCGTTACTGCTGCTGCCCTGCACCATCACCCCCATCCTCCGCATACACTGCCCTGAGGCTATACTCCTCCCGTGGGGAGTTATGCTACGCTCTGCTGCACCCACAACACCAGCCTCAGCGGTCTGCCCTGCAGCGGCGGTTCACTCTGACCGCAATCCACGGGTGGCGTAGTCGGACATTTAAACATCAAAACCGCATAAATAGTTCCGCCACTGGTTTGACCACCCTGAGCCACGGAACCGGGTCACCGCCACGAAGACTACAACCACCAGCATCCACCAAAAAGGGTCCGGCTCCGGGTGTCCCAAGGCCCAGGGGGTGCATCAGAACATTTTCATCACCTTTCACAATCACCAATGGGACAAGGCAGGGATGTCCTCTGTCCCCTCTCTTATACATCCTAGTGACGGAGCACCTGCTCTCATCAATTCGCCATAACCCCAATATTAGGTGGATTGAGGTGGGAGGCACCGAGTACAAGTGCTCTCTATTTGCTGATGATGTCCTAGTATATATCACTCAATCACATATATCCATCCATGCTGTTATGGCTGAAATAGATCACTTTGTTACATGGTCAAATTTTAAAATCAATGCAGCGAAGTCTGAGGCCCTCGATGTCTCCCTCCCCAAATCCATATAGGATTCCATCCAGTCCAACTTTCCCTTTGCCTGGCCCTCACAGGGTATCAAATACTTAGGAATTCCTATTCATAGAGACCTCTCCCATCTATGTTATCTTAATTTTGGGCCCTTTATTGAACAACTCCATACAGACCACGGTTGGCAAGTTAGAACTGTAAGATTCACTACGTGAACCACTGGTGTTTTGTGGAAAAGCACATGTACACTGTGTTCCAAATTATTATGCAAAAAGTGTTTAGGAGTGATAAGGGAAGAATTTGTTTGTTTGTCAGTTAAACTCATTGATGGTGATGTGTGTCAGGGCTCTTTATATCACTGTAAGCAATTGCAGACACCTGTGCTAATTAGTTTGGCAGGTGTGTCCAATGAAAGGCAAGACTACTTAAGAAGGCTGTCTCACATTATTAAGCAGCCTACATTTTCTGCAAAAATGGGAAAGAAAAAGGATGTGTCGGCTTCTGAGAAGCAACAAATTGTGGAGTGTTTAGGTCAAGGCATGACTACAATCAACATTGTGCGATGATCAGGATGAAGTGTCTTGACAATCAAGAAGTATGTAGCTGATTCACAGTACACACGTGTGCGTGCTGATAAGGGCAAATTGAGGACTCTTTCCTACAGGCAATTACGTCAGGTTAAAAGAGCAGTGGCAAAAAAGCCTTGTCATAGCAGCAGACAAGTTTTTGAAGCTGCTGGTGCCTCCAACGTCCGCCGAACAACAAGATGCAGGGTCCTTCAGAGGTTTGCAGCTGTGCATATGCCATCCTGTCGACCTCCTCTATCCACTTCACACAAGCAGAAACGGCTCCAGTGGGCCAAACATTACATGAAGACTGATTTCAAAACTGTTTTGTTCACGGATGAGTGCCGTGCAGCGCTCGATGGTCCAGATGGATGGAGTTGAGGATGGCTGGTTGATGGACACCCCACGCAAACACGACTACAGCACCAATAAGGAGGAGGTGGAGTAATGTTTTGGGCTGGAATCATGGGGAGAGAGATTGTCGGTCCCTTTAGGATCCCTGAAGGCGCTAAAGATGAAGTCCATAATGTATGTGGATTTTCTCAAACAGCACTTCCTGCCATGGTTGAAGAAGAAGAACCGTGTATTTCACAGCAAGATCATTTTTTTGCATGATAATGCACCATCTCATGCTGCACATAAAACATCTGCATCTCTGGCTGATATGGGCATAAAAGGGGACAAACTTATGGTGTGTCCCCCATGCTCCCCTGACCTCTAACCCATTCAGAACCTCTGGAGCATCATCAAAAGGAGTGTCTATGATGGCGGGAGGCAGTTCACATCTAAGCAACAGCTCTGGGAGGGTATTCTGTCCTCATGCAAAACAATTGAAGCAGAAACCATCCAAAACCTGACAAATTCAATGGACGAGAGTTCAGAAGCTCCTTTCGAACAAGTGATGTGAAAATGTAACATCACCTAGAATAAAGTTTTGAGTTGAAAACTGTTTGATTTCAGTTTCTAATAACCTGCTAATGCTTATAATTTCAAAAATGACCATTTTTTTGGTCTTTATTAAAATGAAAAGGTTGATCGAAAAGTTTGGGGGATCTAAGAGTGTGGCAACCCAGTAGTCATGATTACTTCGAATTCTGACAATATGAGGGTCATGTTGCAGGTAGTGCAGCAAGAAAGCACTTATGTGTCTTGCGCATCTCGAAGCCCCAAAATTATTTTCTGGGCTAGATGCAGCTAAAAATTATTATTAATTTTAAATCTGGTGGAGCTTAGTATAGATGGCCTAATAGGATCAGTGCTGCACACTGCTACAAAGCCCAAATTATTTTCCAGTCAAGATTCAGATAAACATGATTAGTAATTTTAAATCTGGTGGAGCTTATTATAGATGGCCTAATAGAATCAGTGCTGCACACTGCTACAAAGCCCAAATTGTTTTCCAGCCAAGATACAGATAAACATGATTAGTAATTTGAAAGCTTTAAACGGTTGGTAGGGTGATTTTAACCAATCATCAAGCTTTTACTCTCCCCAGGATGACACAGGGGTAGAAAAGTCATTTCGGATCCATGATTTGTTCATCTTTATGAACGTGAGTCTGTCTACATTATCAGTGGAGAGCCGCGTGCGCTTATCTGTCAGCACACCACCAGCAGCGCTGAACACACGTTCAGACAGAACGCTGGCTGCGGGGCATGACAAGATCTCCAAGGAGTAAGTTGCTAGCTCCGGCCATTTATCCAGATTGGAAGCCCAAAAAGAGCAAGGGTCCAGTGACACAGTCATGGCTTCAATGTGTACTTGGAGATACTCCTGTACCATCGTCTCTAGGCGTTGACTATGTGTCAGACTTCTTGTCTCCTGTGGCCTTGCAAAGGATGGGCTAAAAAAGTGGTGAAATGATTCCGCAAAATTGATGTTACCAGCAGATACTGTGGTTCTGTTACGGTTTGAGTGCTGAACACTTGACGGTCCCACGGTTGGCAAGTTGGAACTGTGAGATTCACTACGTGCACCACTGGTATTTTGTGGAAAAGCACATGTGAGATTCTGCAACAGTCTCTGCTGATACTCCTGCATGCGTGCATCCCTTTCTATGGCAGGAATAATTTCTGCAAATTTACTTTTGTACCGGGGATCTAACAGTGTGGCAACCCAGTAGTCAGGATTATTTCTAATTCTCACAATTCGAGGGTCATGTTGCAGGTAGTGCAGCAAGAAGGCACTCATGTGTGTTGCGCATCCAGGAGCACAAAGTCCCTGTTGTGTTGTTGGCGAGGTAACAATCATGCTTCCTTTCTCTGTCCTCTCCCCCAACCTCGCACAACAGAAATGTGATCAAGGTCTCCCTCATCTGATGAGTCTTCCATCAGTTCGTCCTCCACTTCTTCCTGGGCTCCTGCACCTTCCTCACTAGTTTGGCTGCTACCATGCGCCCTGGTAAAACCATCTCCCCCACCCTCACATGCCTGCCGCCTTGGTGCTGCCGACCTTCTGGACCTTGCAGATGTTAGCCCTTCCGCATACAACTCCTCCTCCTCTACTTCCTCCACCTCCTCTTGTGCCACCACCTGACTCCCAATTCTGTTTAACATGTGCTCCAGCATGTAAATCACCGGAATAGTCATGCTGATAATGGCATCGTCAGCACTAAACATCTTCGTCGCCATTTCAAAACTGTGCAGAAGGGTGCATAGGTCCCTGATCTGAGACCACTCCTCCAGCGTGATTTGCCCCACCTCTGAATCTCGTTGGCCCAGGCTATACGTCAGAACGTATTGCAGCAGGGCTTGTCAGTGCTGCCACAGTCGCTGCAACATGTGCAGAGATGAATTCCACCGGGTAGGCACATCGCATTTTAGCCGGTGAAGTGGCAGGCCCAACGACTTCTGTAGAGATGTAAGTCGCTGAGCTGCGGGATGCGAACGGCGGAAGTGAGCACACAGCGACCGTGCCCTCTGCAGAAGGCCATCTAGTCTGGGATAGTGGGCTAAAAATTGCTGGACAACAAGGTTCAACACGTGAGCCATACATGGCACGTGTGTGACATTGCCCCTGCGAAGGGCCGCACCCAGGTTTGCAGCATTGTCGCACACGGCCTTCCCTGGTTTCAGGTCCAGTGGAGACAACCATTCATGAAATTGGTTCTACAGAGCTGACCACAGCTCCTCAGCTGTGTGACTCACATTTCCCAGACATTTCAAAGTAAAAACCGCCTGATGACGTTGAGTCCTACTGCCAGCATAGTAAGGAGGTGTACAGGATCCCTTCTGCGCAGTTAGAAAGCTTGTGGCATGACCAGAAAGGCTTTGGGTGCATGTGGAAGACCAAGAGGAGGTTGAGGAGGTAGAAGCAGTGGAGGAACTTTGACATAAAGAGGATAGACGCACAACTCGTGGGGACGGCAAGACTTGGACAGCAGCCCCTTGTCCTGCTGTCACCATAGTTACCCAGTGCCCAGTCAGCGACATGTAACGCCCCTGTCCATGCCAACTCGTCCAAGTGTCTGTGGTGAAATCACCCTGTCACACACAGAGTTTCTCAAAGAAGCGGTGATGTTGTGTGCGACATGCTTGTGGAGCGCAGGCACACCTTTCTTTGAGAAGTAGTGCCGACTGGGCATCTGGTACTGGGGCACTGCGACCGACATAAGGTCTCGAAAATCCTCTGTGTCCACCAGGCGGAAAGGCAGCATTTCTGTAGCCAAGAGCTTGCAGATGGTGAAATTCAACCTCTTAGCTTTCTCATGGCTAGGAGGAAATGGTCTTTTACTTGTCCACATCTGAGGGATCGAGGGCTGGCTATTGTGCTTAGACAGGGTTGATAAATGTGTCCCCGGCAAACTGCCCGTCTGTGAGGAAGATGCAGGCGGACATGTTAGGTTGCCTTGATCCAAAGGTGGTACTATCGATGTCGGACAGCGCTCAACACCAGCTGGTGTTACCACCTCCAAAGAAAATGATGACCTGCCAATCACGCTGGCTGTTGCGGGTAAAGAGGTGGCAGGTCTGCGCCCCAAAACAGGTGTGACTGCTGTCCCCCCAGTCACAGAGGATGAAGAGGCCGCGGATGCACAAGATATGGCAGACGGTGGTTGGCCCGGCCGGCTAGGCCGCATTGTAGCACACTGAGCTTCCCACTGCAACTTATGCTTCATGTCCATGTGCCGGTTCATGCATGAAGTACTCAAACTATGTATTTTTTGGCCTCTACTTAGCTTTTGCTGACAAATGTTACAGATAACACGAGTTGGGTTATCTTTATCGATCTGAAAAAATGCCCAGCCTATGCAAGGCTTAGCACCCATGCGACCTGAAGAGCCACCACGACTTGTGGTGAGAGGCAGAGTTGTGTTTGAGGATGCAGTTGTTGACGTGCTTCCAGTACTACGTCTCTGTCCAGGAAGGCGTAACCTGACCTCGTCGTCACTAGCATCTTCCTCCACCTCCTCTGCTGACCTCATCTCTTGGCTGACTGTGGGTTGACAGTAAGTGGGATCTCCAACCTAATCACCATCACCCTGTGCGTTATCACACCCGTCGTCCTCAGAGCCAACCTGTTCCTGCCCTGACAAAATACTAAAGTTGTCGCTCCAATCAGGTATTTGAGTCTCATCATCGTCTTCCTCATTGTCTCCACCAACAGGAGTTACAGTTTGGGAATGAGGGTCTACATTATGGTCAGAACCTTCTGCGTCTGGTCCTGGATCCGACTCATAAAGATTCTGGGCATCAGTGCAGATCATTTCCTCGTCTGGATTCACGGAAGCGCTGGAGTCGACCTCTGATTCCCAGGCTATAGTATGAGTAAACAGCTCTGCAGACTCAACCATCTGTTCTACCTCATACTCAGACGGGCAGCTGGAGATTTGGGAGCTGTGAGGAAGCAAGTGCGATTGGGGTGACACCTTTGAGGACTGGAGAATTTGTGATGTTGAAGTTGATGTGGAGGAGAGCCCACTTAAAGGAGCACTTGATATCCGTTGAAGCACCTGCTGTTTTTGTGCCTCATCTGGAATTTGTAGCGGTTGGCGTGGCCGTAAGAAAGGGATCTTATCACATTGTCCGCTAAAAGAAGCAGACATTTTAGTTTGGCTGGAAGATGGTCTTTCTTCTGCAGATGTTACTGTTGCTTTAACACCTACCCCACGGACACAACCTTTTTTCCCCTTCCCAACACGCCTATTCCCCTTTCCACCAGCAGCAGGCCTTTTTCCACTCATTTTGGTGGTTAACTAATTCACAACTCTGGAGTTGTTTGCACAAAAAAACAATGGATGGGAACCGAGCAGAGCTGAGTGGATAAACTGTGGTATTTGGCCAAAACTATTGGCTGGGTTAGATGCAGAAAAAAATTATATTCAATTTGCAACCTGATGGAGGTCAGTATAGATGGACTAATAGAACAAGTCCCACACACAGCTAGAAGCCCAAATATTTTTTCAGAGGTAGATGCAGAAAAAAATATATTCAGTTTGCAACCTGATGGAGGTCAGTATAGATGGACTAATAGAGAAAGTCCCACACACTGCTAGAAGGCCAAATATTTTTTCAGAGCTAGATGCAGAAAAAAATTATATTCAGTTTGCAACCTGATGGAGGTCAGTATAGATGGACTAATAGAGAAAGTCCCACACACTGCTAGAAGGCCAAATATTTTTTCAGAGCTAGATGCAGAAAAAAATATATTCAGTTTGCAACCTGATGGAGATCTCTATAGATGGATTAATAGAACACGTCCCACACACAGCTAGAAGCCCAATATTTTTTCAGAGGTAGATGAAGAAAAAAATATATGCAGTTTGCAACCTGATGGAGGTCAGTATAGATGGACTAATACAACAAGTCCCACACACAGCTAGAAGCCCAATATTTTTTCAGAGGTAGATGCAGAAAAAAATATATTCAGTTTGCAACCTGATGGAGGTCTGTATAGATGGATTAATAGAACAAGTCCCACACACAGCTAGAAGCCCAATATTTTTTCAGAGGTAGATGAAGAAAAAAATATATTCAGTTTGCAACCTGATGGAGGTCAGTATAGATGGACTAATACAACAAGTCCCACACACAGCTAGAAGCCCAATATTTTTTCAGAGGTAGATGCAGAAAAAAATATATTCAGTTTGCAACCTGATGGAGGTCAGTATAGATGGACTAATACAACAAGTCCCACATACAGCTAGAAGCCCAAGATTTTTTCAGAGGTAGATGCAGAAAAAAATATATTCAGTTTGCAACCTGATGGAGGTCTGTATAGATGGATTAATAGAACAAGTCCCACACACAGCTAGAAGCCCAATATTTTTTCAGAGGTAGATGTAGAAAAAAATATATTCAGTTTGCAACCTGATGGAGGTCAGTATAGATGGACTAATACAACAAGTCCCACACACAGCTAGAAGCCCAATATTTTTTCAGAGGTAGATGCAGAAAAAAATATATTAAGTTTGCAACCTGATGGAGGTCAGTATAGATGGACTAATACAACAAGTCCCACACACAGCTAGAAGCCCAATATTTTTTCAGAGGTAGATGCAGAAAAAAATATATTCAGTTTGCAACCTGATGGAGGTCAGTATAGATGGACTAATACAACAAGTCCCACACACAGCTAGAAGCCCAATATTTTTTCAGAGGTAGATGCAGAAAAAAATATATTCAGTTTGCAACCTGATGGAGGTCTTCATTGTTCCTGCAGAGATCCATCCAATGCCCTTCGCCCCACCCCACTGTACACTCAAACTGCGTATTAACATTAATTTTCATCGTTACTGAGAAATAATCCAGTTATGATATTGGTGCACGAACAGTTATCGAACAGCCGAATTTTTCTCAAATCGTTCGTGTTTGCCGAACTGCTCAAACACCTCGAATTTGAGATTGGTGAACAGTTAGAGTAGAACAACGCTCATCTCTACTTGGGATTCCCAGCCAGTCTCCCATGATGGTACTTGCCCAATCTCAAGCTACGTAGCGGCTGCAATCTGACGAGGACAAGCACATTCAGCTTAGAAAGGCCGTTGATGTGCAGATGTCAAATGTGCGTGTCTTTTCAAAATGAATAAAATGGGGAGGGAAATTTTAGATTTTATAAACAAAAATCCAAATTACAATAGCGGCTGCGAAAATGTCACTGGAACGGGGGATTCCCAGTTAGTCACCCATGTCTCTACTTGCTCAGCCTCAAGCTGCATAAAGGCTGCGATATGACAAGGGCAGGTACATTCAGCTTAGAATGGCCGTTGACGTGCAGATGTCACATGTGCGCGTCTTTTCAAAAGGAATAAAATGGGGAGGGAAAGGTTGGATTCTAAAAAAAAAAATCCAAAAATCCAAATGACAATAGCAGCTGCCAAAATGTCAACAGAACCAGCGATTCCCAGCCAGTCTCCCATGCTGGTACTTGCCCATCCTCAAGCTGCGTTGCGGCTGTGTTCTGACAAGGGCAGGCACATTCAGCTTAGAATGGCCACTGACATGCCAATGTCACATGTGCGTGTCTTTTCAAAAGGAATAAAATGGGGAGGGAAAAATTAGAATTTAAAAGCAAAAAGCCAAATGACAATAGCACCAGCCAAAATGTTAACGGAACCAGTGATTCCCAGCCAGCCTCCCATGCTGGTACTTGCCCAGACTCAAGCTGCGTAGCTGCTGTGATCTAACAAGGTTAGGCACATTAAGCTGAGTGTGGCCATTAACATGTAGATGACACATGTGCGCGACTTTTCAAAAGGAATAAAATGGGGAGGGAAAGGTTAGATTTTAAAAACAAAAATCCAAATGACAATAGCAGCAGCCAAAATGTCATTGTAACCGAGGATATTCAGCCAGTCACCCATACCAGCACTTGCCCTGCCTCAAGTTGCGTAGCAGCTGTGACCTGACATGGGCAAGCACATTCAGCTTAGAATGGCCGCTGATGTGTAGTTGTCACATGTGCGTGTCATTTCAAAAGGAATAAAATGGGGAGGGAAAGGTTAGATTTTAAAAACAAAAATCCAAATGACAATAGCAGCAGCCAAAATGTCAATGGAAACAGGGACTCCCAGCCACTCTTCCATGCTGGTACATACCCAGCCTCAAGCTGCATTGCAGCTGTGATCTGACGAGGGCAGGCACATTCAGTTTAGAATGGCCGTTGACGTGCCAATGTCACATGTGCGTGTCTTTTCAAAAGGAATAAAATGGAGAGGGAAAAGTTAGAATTTAAAAGCAAAAAGCCAAAAATCCAAATGACAATAGCACCAGCCAAAATGTTAACAGAACCAGGATTCCCAGCCAGTCTCCCATGCTGGTATTTGCCCAGAAACAAGCTGCATAGCTGCTATGATCTAATGAGGGTAGACACATTAAGCTGAGTGTGGCCGTTGATGTGCGGATGTCACATGTGCGCGTCTTTTCAAAAGGAATAAATTGGAGAGGGAAAAGTTAGATTTCAAAAACAAAAATCCAAATGACAAAAGCAGCTGCCAAAATTTCAACAAAACTGGGGATTCCCAGCCAGTGTCCCATGCTGGTACTTGCCAAGCCTCAAGCTGCATTGCAGCTGTGATCTGACGAGGGCAGGCACATTCAGCTTAGAATGGCCATTGACGTGCCAATGTCACATGTGCGTGTCTTTTCAAAAGGAATAAAATGGGGAGGGAAAGGTTAGATTTTAAAAACAAAAATCCAAATGACAATAGCAGCAACCATAATGTCATTGGAACCGAGGATATTCAGCCAGTCACCCATACCAGCACTTGCCCGGCCTCAAGGTGCATAGCAGCTGTGATCTGAAGAGGGTAGGTACATTCAGCTTAGAATGGCCAATGACGTGTGGATGTCACATGTGCACGTCTTTTCAAAAGGAATAAAATGGGGAGGGAAAAGTTAGATTTTAAAAACAAAAATCCAAAAATCCAAATGACAATAGCAGCAGCAAAATTGTCGATGGAACTGGGGAGTCCCAGCCAGACTCCCATGTTGGTACTTGCCCAACCTCAAGCAGTGTAGCGGCTGTGATCTGACCCAGGAAGGAACATTCAGCTTAGAAGGCCGTTGACGTGCAGATGTTGCATGTGCACGTCTTTTCAAAACGAATAAAATGGGGAGGGAAAGGTTAGATATTAAAAACAAAAATCCAATAATCCAAATGACAATAGCAGCAGCCAAAATGTCAACAAACCTGGGGATTCCCAGCCAGTCTCCCATGCTGGTACTTGCCCAGCCTCAAGGTGCATAGCAGCTGCAATCTGACAAGGGCAGGCACATTCAACTTAGAATGGCCGTTGACATGCAAATATCACAAGTGCGTGTCTTTTCAAAAGGAATAAAACGGGGAGGGAAAGGTTAGATTTTTAAACCAAAAATCCAAATGACAATAGCAGCAGCCAAATTGTCAAAGAAACAGGGGATTCCCAGCCAGTCTCCCATGCCGGTACTTGCCCAACCTCAAGCTTCGTAGTGGCTACGATCTGACCCAGGAAGGAACATTCAGCTTAGAAGGCCGTTGACATACAAATGTTTCATGTGCGCGTCTTTTCAAAAGGAATAAAATGGGGAGGGAAAGGTTAGATTTTAAAAACAAAAATCCAAAAATCCCAATGACAATAGCAGCAGCCAAAATGTCCACGGAAGAGGTGATTCCCTGCCAGCCTCCTATGCCTGTACTTGCCCAGCCACAAGGTGCGTAGTGGCTGCGATCTGACAAGGGCAGACACATTCAGCTTAGAATGGCCGTTGACGTGCAGATGTCACATGTGCGTGTCTTTTCAAAAGGAATAAAATGGGGAGGGAAAAGTTAGATTTTAAAAACCAAAAATCCAAATGACAATAGCAGCAGCCAAAATGTTAATTGAAGCGGGGATTCCCAGCCAGTCTCCCATGCATGTACTTGCCCATCCTCAAGCTGCACAGCAGCTGCAATTTGACAAGTGTAAGCACATTCAGCTTAGAATGGCCGTTGACATGCAGATGTCACATGTGCGCGTCTTTTCAAAAGGAATAAAATGGATAGGGAAAAGTTAGATTTTAAAAACAAAAATCTAAAAATCTAAATGACAATAGCAGAGGCCAAAATGTCTACGGAACTGGGGATTCACAGCCAGCCACCCATGCCGGTACTTACCCTGCCTCAAGCTGTGTAGCGGCTGCAATTTGACGAGGGTAGGCAAATTCAGCTTAGAATGGCCGTTGATGTGCAGAATTCACATGTGAGCGTCTTTTCAAAAGGAATAAAATGGGGAGGGAAAGGTTAGATTTTAAAAACAAAAATCCAAAAATCCAAATGACAATAACAGCAGCAGTAGCCAAAATGTCAATGGAACTGGGCATTCCCAGCTTTTCTCCCATGCCGTTACTTGCCCAGCCTCAAAGTGCGTAGCGGCTGCAATCTGACACGGACAGGCACATTTAGCTTAGAATGACCGTTGACATGCAGATGCTACATGTGCGCGTCTTTTCAAAAGGAATAAAATGGGGAGGGAAAGGTTAGAGTTTAAAAACAAAAATTCAAATAACAATAGCAGCAGCCAAAATGTTTTTGGAACAGGGTATTCCCAGCCTGCCACCCATGCCGGTACTTGCCCAACCTCAAAATGTGTAGCAGTTGCAATCTGACAAGGGAAGGCACATTCAGCTTAGAATGGCCGTTGACCTGCAGATGTCACATGTGCGCGTCTTTTCAAAAGGAATAAAATGGGGAGGGAAAGGTTTGATTTTAAAAACAAAAATTCAAAAATCCAAATGACAATAGCAGCAGCCAAAATGTCAATGGAACAGGGGACTCCAAGCCAGTCTCCCATGCTGGTACTTGCCCAACCTCAAGCTGCGTAGCAGCTGCGATCTGACAAGGGAAGGCACGTTCAGCTTAGAATGGCCGTTGATCTGCAGATGTCACATGTGCGCGTCTTTTCAAAAGGAATAAAATGGGGAGGGAAAGGTTAGATTTTAAAAACAAAAATCCAAATGACATTACCAGCAGCCAAAATGTCAATGGAATCGGGGATTCCCAGCCAGTCACCCATGCCAGTACTTGCCCAGCCTCAATCTGCATAGCAGCTGCGCTCTGATGAGGGAAGGCACATTCAGCTCAGAATGGCTGTTGATGAGCTGATGTCACATGTGCAAGTGACACCCCAGGGGTCTGGTTGCCACAGTAACAGAGATATTATGTCTGAGAGCAAGTGGGAGGTTTCTCTGGTCAGGAGCCCTAAGCATGCAACACTGCCCGCCCAGACCTGGGAGGGGAGGAATCTGCCCTTATAAACTGGGTCTGGGGCGGGATTAGGTGAGACAGAGACAGAGCCTGCAGAACAAGCAGAGCAGTCAGAGCCTAGAGTGAAGCTGCAGACACAGGAAAAGATACATCAGGAGCTCTGTAGGAGCAGAGGCAGAAGGCCAGGGGCTGTGAGCAGAGATATAGCTCGCCCTGGCTGAAGTTACTAAAACTGGACACAGGAGTCCGAGGCTGTGGGGACTGATATATACCCAGCAGCAGAAACCAGCTGGCAGGGGATTCCAGGTCCTCTGGCCATAGAAGCCTGGAGGCTCAGTCACAAAGAAGGGACCAGCGCCGCCAATCAGGAGCGGAGGCTAACAGAAGGCCCCAAGTCTCCAGCCATACGGGTGAGCACCACACGGTATACTCAGGGATGTGGGCTACTTGGAACCGCTGACAGCAAGGTAGCCAGGAAGAGTGCAGATAAACGGGGAGGCCTACAACTCCACCTGGCCAGGGGAACTCCTGCTTGCTCGCAGACTGACCAGGCCCCTTATACTAGCCAGTACTCCCGGGAGGGTCTGCCTTGTACCATCAGTAAAGACCCTGAACTGCACCTCACGTCTCTGTGATTCCTTGCCGCACCAGCACCATTAGCACTGGGACCCTCACACCATCACTCCCATCATCTCTCACATTAGCTGCCCTGAGTCAATACTTCTCCCATGGGGAGTTATCCCATACTCGGCTGCGCAAACAACATCAGCCTCAGCGGTCGGCAGCGCAGCGGCGGTCCCCACTGACCGCAATCCACGGGTGGCGTAGTCGGACATTTGCTATACATTAAGACTGCCACTAGTTTGTCCACCCTGGGCACGGACCGGGTCACCACCACACGGAGACTACAACCCCCAGCATTCTACAACAGGCCCGGTTCCGGGTTCCCCTGCACAACACAGGCCCAGGGGGCGCGTCAACTTTGGCGTAGTCGGCAGGATTTCGTGCCCGCAACCACCGGGTACTGCGTGCCTGAAAAAGAGACTTTTATATTTACCTGTGGTGAAGTTTCCCGCCGTCCGGCGTTGTTTCCCGCCATCTGGAGCCGATTCCCGCCATCAGACGCCATCTTGGACCGTTTCCCGCCGTCTTCTGCCTTCTTCCCGCCATCCGCAGCTGCTTCCCGCCTTCGGACGCCATCTTCGGGACGCCGCACGGGAAGAAGAGGGGCGTGGACGCCGAAAGCGCGCGAGATCCGAAGCTCCGCCCCACGCTCTGACGCTGCGCAAGGTCCTGGAAGGGAGGAAGAGCGACGCTGACGTCATCGGAGCGCGACGCCAGGTCCTCAACCCCGACGATCGACTGCGGAGCTGCGGCCTATGAAAGAAGAGCATCGCAAGGTAGGCCACGGTGCACTAGGGGGGAGGAGGATGCCGCATACCGATGTGAGCTCCACTGCCACAGCCACCGCCAGTGCAACCGCTGCAGCAGTCATGCCATTCACCATGCCGTATATCCCGGGGGCAACCTGGCTACCCCAGTACTCAGGGTAGTCACATACTCTAAATGACTTTAGAGAAAGACTGGATAGCCTCTTCCAGGTGTACCCCCTCACAGAAAAGCAAAAAGTGAGCATCCTGGTGGCCCAATTAATCGGGGCAGCCCAAAGGGAGGTAAAGTCCTGGCCACCTGGGAGGAAGAGGACTGTCAGAGAAATACTAGCCCGGCTGAAAGACACATTTGATACCCGCACCTCAGCCGAAATAAAGCTCAGATTTTACGGGTGTAAACAGCGGGCACATGAGAGTATAAGAGACTATGCTCTAAACCTACAAGAGGCCCTGAGAGCCATTAAGCAGGCAGACCCTGGCAGCGTGGGAAATGAAGATAAGCTGTTGACTGAACAATTTATTGAGGGTCTACTGTGCAATGCCCACCGAACCTAGTTGCGGGCAATGGCCTTACAGGACCCTGACCTGGACTTTGCACAGTTCAAGGACAGAGCCATCCGGGTGCTCCGAGAACCGGCACTAGGTGGCGCTGTGACCCACAGGCGCCCTGCTATCACTTACCACCAGGAGACGGCGCCCTTGTCTTCAGGGCCTGTGGGAGCTGATGCGCAGGCTTTGAACAATAACCCGGCAACAGACCTGCACCATCAGGTCCAAGAGCTGACTAAGAGCGTTGCCACGCTAACCAGAACTGTGCAGTCTTTACAGGTCTCTTCTCCAGGAAAGATCCAGCTGGAATCCGGACCGTAGGACGTCCCGTGGCACCGACTGAGGAGGATCCCACAGGCCAGAGGAAGACCCAGCGGCCGATACAACGAGGACGGACGACCCATCTGCCACCGCTGCAATCAACCTGGACATGTGGCAAGGTACTGTCATTTAAACGGGCACAACCTGGGGTAGAGGGCCAACCCCCAGGCATAAGACCATCAGGCCCATCAAACTGGCGTGATAAATACGTAGGGGGACGTCCAATCTTGCCTGTGGTATTGGATGGCATTCCTATGAGTGCCCTACTAGACACTGGGTCACAGGTGACCACCATCCCGTACGTGCTCTTTAAACAGTACTGGAATGACTCGGACATAACCCGCTGCCCAGATGACGACCTGAGTATCATCGCCAGCAATGGTCAGCCCGTGCCGCAGGTGGGATTCAAAGAGGTGATCATTAAGATCGGTAAAGTCGAACTGGTGGCACAAGGACTGATTATAGCGGACATAGACCGTCATGAGAGTCACCCTAGAATAACCTTGGGAACTAATGTGATTGAAAATTGTCTTGCAGAGGTGATTCTCATTTTACAGCAGGTTGCCAAGAACGCCAGTTCCGGCCAGCAGCGTGTGCTCCAAAAAGAGATCCGGGCACTGATGAAGCGGCAAAAGGTGGAACTATCTGGTGGCGAGATAGGTAGCATGAGAATGTGTGACCCGTTCCCTATTGCCATGCCCCCAAAAAGTGAGATGATGATTTGGTGCCGGGCAGCTATTGGTCTAAGAGGTAGAGACTACCAAGCAATGGTAGAACCCGTCTACTCAGACAGTAGGCCCACCATTTTGACAGCACGGGGGGTGGTCGATGTACGCCATGGGAGGGTGCCCGTTCGCATCATAAATATCGGGGAGAGAGAAGTACACCTGCCCCGGTATGCCACGCTAGCCAAATTGTTCACCATCAACCAGAACTCTGTACAGGCCGTGGAACCCTTTACTCCATCTCAACCAGAGGAAGGTAACGGCTCTAAGAAACCAATGGAGGACTAGTGTCAGCAACTACATTTGGGTACTGACTCCACTCCCTCACACCAGAAACAGGGAGTCTATCGGGTGGTTCGAGAGTACGAGAGAGTGTTTAGTAAACACCCGCTAGACTTCGGGCGAGTAAAGGGGGTAGAACACCACATCCCCACGGGAGACCATCCTCCCATAAAGGAGAGATACCGACCCGTTCCCCTGGCACACTACCAACACGCCAAGGGGATGCTTAGAGACATGAAGGAGGCTGGGGTAATCAGGGACAGCTGTAGCCCCTGGGCAGCTCCACTAGTCTTAGTGAAAAAGAAAGACAACACCATGAGAATGTGTGTAGACTACAGGAAGGTCAACCGTATCACACACAAAGATGCGTACCCGTTACCAAGGATAGAAGAGTCCTTAGCTGAATTAAAATCTGCTAACTTCTTCTATACTTTGGATCTCACTAGCGGGTACTGGCAGGTTCCTGTAGCAGAGGCGGACCGGGAGAAGACCGCATTCACCACCCCGATGGGTCTCAGCGAATTTAACTGTATGCCGTTCGGGCTCTGCAACGCACCAGGAACCTTCCAACGGTTGATGGAATGCTGTCTGGGACACCGGAACTTCGAGACGGTCCTGTTATATCTGGACGATGTCATCGTCTATTCCAAGACCTACGAGGACCACCTGAAACACCTGGCAGAAGTCTTTGAAGCTCTGGCAAACTACGGCCTAAAGGTGAAACCCTCCAAGTGTCACCTTCTGAAACCAAAGGTGCAATACCTGGGACACGTGGTGAGTGCTGACGGAGTGGCTCCTGACCCTGATAAGATCACCGTGATTAAGGACTGGCCAAGACCCTCCAGCATAAAGGAAGTGCGGCAGTTCCTCGGGTTGGTAGGCTACTACCGAAGATTCATTCCCGGTTTCACCAAAATGGCAGCCCCTATGCAGGACCTCCTGATAGGTCAATCTCGGAAAGCCAAAAACCAGAAGCCGCCCTTTAGGTGGGAAAAGCTGGAAGAGGAGTCCTTCTGCCAGCTGAAGATGGCCCTCACGGGGGATGAAATCCTGGCATATCCAGACTACAGCCAGCCATTTATCCTCCACACGGACGCAAGCAACATCGGGCTAGGAGCCGTACTGTCCCAGATCCAGCAAGGGAAAGAACGGGTAATCGCTTACGCCAGCCGAAAGCTACAGCCCACGGAGAGGAACCCTGAGAATTATAGCTCATTCAAGCTGGAGTTCCTGGCAGTAGTGTGGGCAGTGACCAAACGTTTCAAGCATTACCTTGCCTCCTCCAAATTCACCGTGTACACAGATAACAACCCGTTGACACTGTCACGGGTGTATCGCCACGAAGATCGTCACACTTACACAGCCTGACTTCTCGCAGCTGAGTTTTTGGTGCTTTGTGTTTTTCGGCAGTGAGGGAGTTAACTCTCTCTCTCTCTCTGTGCTAGACGAGGTCCAGCCTCGCCCAGCTGCAATCAATTTTGCTGTTGTGGGACTCCTTCAAATGCCTGCCGGTCTGTTAGGGAAGTGTCAGTGAAAGCATTTCATGCAGACTAACAGAGCGGATCGTGGTATTTGGAGTTTCAGAGCTAAGTGTATTTGGAGTGTTTTTTCCCTTCCTCGCTTTATCATTTATCTCCTTTCCCGTTGGTGTTCCCTCTGTTGTAGTTGTGTAGTTTTTGTATGCAAGGTGGTTTTGGTTTTACTCTTGTACTGTCTCGTTCGTCTAAGTACTGAGTGTGGGCATATTATTACCTGTCCCCTTTTGTTGTGATCAGGGGTCCTTCTCAGGACTAGATTACTTAGGTGCAGGGATCCTCAGGAGGTAGAGGTTACGCTGGCGGCCTGGACCTCTGTACCTTTAACAGTACCTCCAGGTAGAGGGATTAGTCAGGGCCCCAGCTTAGCGTCAGCTTAGGCCCCCTACCTCCAGTACACAGAGACAGCGTGACATTTTCACCGACCACTTACTTTAGATTTTCTCCAGCTACCATGGATCCAGTAGTCGGTCTAGCTCGGCAGTTGCAGAGTTTGTCTATGGAGCTGGCGGACGTTAGGTCCAAGGTTTTTAATCCTCAAGAGCAAACCGGACCAGAACCTAAAGTAGCTCTCCCTGACAGGTTCACTGGGGGGCGGGACAAGTTTTTTGTTTTCCGGGAGGCGTGCAAGTTGTACTTTCGGCTGCGGCCTCGGTCATCGGGGAGTGAAGAACAAAGGGTGGGAATTGTCATCTCGCTCCTACAAGGGGACCCACAATCTTGGGCGTTCTCTCTTCCCCCGGGCTCCCCGGCTCTCCAGTCAGTGGATAGGTTTTTTGCTGCTCTGGGTCTTGTATCTGATGACCCGGATCGGATCTCCCTTGCTGAATCTAAGTTACATAGGATCCAGCAGGGAGATTGTCCGGCGGAGGAATTCTGTTCGGAGTTCCGTAGGTGGGCCACTGACACCCAGTGGAATGACCCGGCTCTTAGGAGCCAGTTTTGTCAAGGTTTATCCGACAAATTGCAGGATGTGTTGGCACAGTATTACTCTCCTGCGTCACTGGAAGCCGCTATGGCCCTTGCTATTCGCATTGACAGACGGCTTCGGGAGAGGTGCGGGATAACTCCACCCCCTGTGATGACTCCACCTCCTACAAGGTCCCCTCATATGGTGGTTCCCCTGGTCAGTCCAGAGGAGCCTATGCAATTAGGAGGGGCATCATTTCGGGGGAGGGGACCGGTGGTGCGCCATAAGACAGGAAGGTGTTTCTTCTGCGGGAGAAAGGGACATTTTATTGGGGGGTGTCCATCCCGTCCCTTGCAGTGTGAAGAGTCGTCGGAAAACTGTTGATCCCAGGTTGTGTGGTGGACGGCAATCTGGGAGTAGGTATTTCGTCCCTAGGTTCGTCTCAGTTTCTCGTTCCGGCGGAGGTGGTGGTGGGTACGAGAACTGAGAGGATATCTGTTCTTCTGGATAGTGGGGCCGGGGTTAATCTGGTGGATGCTCGGTTTGCCCGGGTTCAAGGTATGCGATTGAGTGAGTTGGCTAAACCCATCCCCATATTCTCGATCGATGCCAGGCCTCTCGGTCAGGGAAGTTTTTTGCAAGCTGTGCATAACGTAAAACTTCAAGTGGGGGCGATACATAAAGAACTGTTGTCTTGCTACGTGTTGGAGGGTCTTCCCACTCCTATAGTGTTGGGCCTTCCTTGGTGAACTAAGCATAACCCTGTTATTAATTGGCAATCCAGAGAGATAAGCCAATGGAGTAAATTCTGTAATAAAAACTGCATGAATACGGTCATCGGTGCGGTTACTCCTAGGGTCTTACCTCCATTTCTGGCGGACTTTGAGGATGTATTCTCGGAGAAAGGGTGTCAGGAACTACCTCCTCATCGCGAGTATGACTGTTCTGTAAAACTGCTCCCTGAGGCCAAGTTCCCTAAAGTTAGGTTGTATAACATTTCTGGTCCTGAGAGGCAGGCCATGAAGGATTATATTTCAGAAAGTCTGGCTAAGGGGCATATTAGACCTTCATCTTCACCGGTGGCCGCGGGGTTCTTCTTTGTTAAGAAGAAAGATGGAGGCCTACGCCCTTGCCTGGATTTCCGTGAACTTAATCGGATTACGGTCCGAGATCCGTATCCGCTCCCACTTATTCCCGATCTCTTTAAACAGATCGTGGGCGCCAAATGGTTCTCTAAGTTGGATCTCAGGGGGGCGTACAATCTGATTAGGATGAAGGAGGGGGATGAGTGGAAGACGGCGTTTAACACTCCGGAGGGGCATTATGAGAACCTTGTCATGCCATTCGGTCTGACTAATGCCCCGGCGGTGTTCCAGCACTTTGTTAATGACATTTTTCGCCGCCTGGTGGGACAGTTTGTTGTCATATATCTGGATGATATCTTAATTTACTCGCCGTATCAGGTGTTTCATCAGGAGCACGTTAGGCAGGTGTTACAGATCTTGCGGGATAATAAACTGTATGCCAAATGGGAAAAGTGTGTGTTCGCCGTACAGGAACTCCAGTTTTTAGGCTTCCTGGTTTCAGCGTCCGGTTTTCGAATCTACCCTGGGAAAGTGCGGGCAGTTCCTGAGTGGGATCGGCCAGAGAATCTTAAGGCACTACAACGTTTCCTGGGGTTTGCTAATTATTACCGGAAGTTCATTCGTAATTAGTGTTGAGCCACCCCCGTAGTGTTCGAGTTCGGTTCGGTTTGTCGAACACCCGTGTGTTCGCCGAACTGTTCGCCGAACTGTTCGTCGAACACCTTCGAACACCGTTAAAACCAATGGCAGGCAAACAAAAACACATAGAAACACATAGAAAACACCTTCAACGGTGTCCAAAAGCTGACAAACTGCTCAGAAGACACAACTTACACATGGAAAAGTGACAAGTACATATAGTCATGCGAAAAGAAAAGAGGTGGAGGAGTAAAAGGAGGGGGAGACACAGATATAGGCATGTCATGCCCTTCTAAAATCCAAAAAGTGAGAAGCCGACACGTTCAGTCCGCTCCTGCCCGTGCCACCTCCGTGACACCGGGTTTGTGCCAGAGCCGCGGTGAACCCTGACGGCCAGCCCCCCTCTCCCAATACTGGTGCCTGTCCGCTGGTGGGTCGAGCGAGCACCCCTGTGGTGGAGGCAGCTCTAAGCTTTTTAATTTAAATTGTCTCTCTAATTTGAATGAATACACTTTAAATCCATTTACAAGGATCTATTGGAGGGCAAGTCTCATGCCAGCAGCCGCGTAATTCCAGCTCCAGTATTGTCCACTAAAGCTGCTGCAGTTAAAAAGCTTTTATAAGGATCGAGCTTGGCTGTCCACCGCAAGGCATCCTACTGCCAGTCCCAGCCCCTATGCCTTGGGGTGCCTCCTGATGCTCTTCACTGAGTATCCCGTGGTCCCGAAGCATTTCCTTTGAAAAAATTAAGTGTCCAAACTACAGGTTGCTTAACAGCCGGGATAATCCGCTGACTAGCAGACACTGCTACTAGGCACAAAGTATTTCCTGGGCTAGATGCAGTTAAAAATTTGTAATTAGATACTCTCGTTGGATGCTGAGAAAGCATTCCATAAAGTCTCCTGGCACGCCATATATGATTCTCTTAAAAAGCTTGGGGTAGGGGTCTAGGGGACCCTTTTATAGCCAAAATCACGGCCCTGTATCACAATACGTCACCTAGGCTGAAGATAAATGGAACTGTAGCACCCTGAGGGCTCGGTTGCTACAGAGGTATTGCACCTCACCCAAAGGTGTGATATCTCACTCTCAGGTAAGGATGGAGTGTGGATCAGGACCCGACACCTGCATGCATTACACCACATTGCCGTGGGGCAGGGCGACCAATATGCCTCTGAGATGGGCACGACAGTCCCTGTCCCTGGCTGGAGTGGGGGGAGGGAACACTGAGGAAGGGGAACCTTGTAGTGCAGGAGCAGGGAGGAAGCAGTTCCTGGGTGCATTGAGAAGGGAGTATAAAAGGTGGGCACCATCTTAGTTCAGTGCAGAGAAGTCTGAGCAGAAGTGGCAGGGAGCAGGGGCTCTGCATGAGCTCTGCTCCGGAGGCGGGCCTAGTAACAGAGGCCCAGGCCTTGAAGAGGGAGAAGGAAGGAAGAGGAGCGGAGAAGGCTCCAGGAACGAGGAATGAAGGGATCCCAGGGGTGCGGACGGGCGAGTCGCCACCGCACGGCCGAATCCAAATGCGTGGAGGGGTCAGGCCAAAGGGGGAGACCGGTCCCCGAAACTAGTGGAGGCAGGAAACGACCCTCAGCTAGAAACCGGAGGCTGTGACATTTTATGTGGCGCAGCCCCTCGCTACACCCGCTAGGAAGGCATCACATAGGGTCAGGGAAACTGGCGCCAAGTTTACCAAGAGGAGGCCCGAGGCAGCCGGACAGAAGGGTTGGTAAGAAAGGCCAGACAAAGGACACACAAAGGGGGTACTGTGAAGCACTCCAAAGTTATCTGGGAGTTGTCTGAGCCCCTCACCTGATGAGCACAGTACGACGTGGGCAGCCGTTACCTGCAGACGTGGTGTGGATAATAAGAACTGTGAGTAAAGGCCCTGGACTGCATCACTGACTCAGTGTCGTTACTGCTGCTGCCCTGCACCATTACCCCCATCCTCCGCATACACTGCCCTGAGGCTATACTCCTCCCGTGGGGAGTTATGCTACGCTCTGCTGCACCCACAACACCAGCCTCAGCGGTCTGCCCTGCAGCGGCGGTTCACTCTGACCGCAATCCACGGGTGGCGTAGTCGGACATTTAAACATCAAAACCACATAAATAGTTCCGCCACTGGTTTGACCACCCTGAGCCACGGAACCGGGTCACCGCCACAAAGACTACAACCACCAGCATCCACCAAAAAGGGTCCGGCTCCGGGTGTCCCAAGGCCCAGGGGGTGCATCAGAACATTTTCATCACCTTTCACAATCACCAATGGGACAAGGCAGGGATGTCCTCTGTCCCCTCTCTTATACATCCTAGTGACGGAGCACCTGCTCTCATCAATTCGCCATAACCCCAATATTAGGTGGATTGAGGTGGGAGGCACCGAGTACAAGTGCTCTCTATTTGCTGATGATGTCCTAGTATATATCACTCAATCACATATATCCATCCATGCTGTTATGGCTGAAATAGATCACTTTGTTACATGGTCAAATTTTTAAATCAATGCAGCGAATTCTGAGGCCCTCGATGTCTCCCTCCCCAAATCCATATAGGATTCCATCCAGTCCAACTTTCCCTTTGCCTGGCCCTCACAGGGTATCAAATACTTAGGAATTCCTATTCATAGAGACCTCTCCCATCTATGTTATCTTAATTTTGGGCCCTTTACTGAACAACTCCATACAGACCACGGTTGGCAAGTTAGAACTGTAAGATTCACTACGTGAACCACTGGTGTTTTGTGGAAAAGCACATGTACACTGTATTCCAAATTATTATGCAAAAAGTGTTTAGGAGTGATAAGGGAAGAATTTGTTTGTTTGTCAGTTAAACTCATTGATGGTGATGTGTGTCAGGGCTCTTTATATCACTGTAAGCAATTGCAGACACCTGTGCTAATTAGTTTGGCAGGTGTGTCCAATGAAAGGCAAGACTACTTAAGAAGGCTGTCTCACATTATTAAGCAGCCTACATTTTCTGCCAAAATGGGAAAGAAAAAGGATGTGTCGGCTGCTGAGAAGCAACAAATTGTGGAGTGTTTAGGTCAAGGCATGACTACAATCAACATTGTGCGATGATCAGGATGAAGTGTCTTGGCAATCAAGAAGTATGTAGCTGATTCACAGTACACACGTGTGCGTGCTGATAAGGGCAAATTGAGGACTCTTTCCTACAGGCAATTACGTCAGGTTAAAAGAGCAGCGGCAAAAAAGCCTTGTCATAGCAGCAGACAAGTTTTTGAAGCTGCTGGTGCCTCCAACGTCCCCCGAACAACAAGATGCAGGGTCCTTCAGAGGTTTGCAGCTGTGCATACGCCATCCTGTCGACTGTTAAAGACGGGAGGGGATCTCACTTCTTCTCAGGTAGACAAAAGAGATTACCTATATAGATTTCCTATAGGAATGACGCTTCAAATAAGACACTCACTACAGACTGTCTCAAGAGAATGATTCTGTTTATTTTAAGATGTAATATAATTATATACCCCAATCAACGTGGGTTGTGCTTTGATACATGCGTATGAGATGATGTAAGTAATATGTTATCTTTGGCGCAGAATAATTAAATAACAGGTGCTTGTCAATACATCTGCAGGATATTCATGATGTATGATACTCCCAACATCCTTTCTCACTGATAGTACTGAATACAGTCCAGGTCATGGTGAACTTAGGGAGTTTCCTGGTGGTGATATATTGGGACTTTATTTTGTGTACAGACATAGGACAAGTATGATAATTATAAACCAATGAGCGGAGGGCGCAGCCTGGATTGGACCTTGTTCCCGACTAGGTGTCGGGGGTTGTATGACATGAGATCTGCTTCTGATCACTACCTGATCAGTTTCATCATCATCGGGAATTAAAAGGGTATGATGTCTCTCACTAGTTCTCAACCAGGCTGCAACCTGTGCTCCGTAATCATGCTTATCAATCCATTGTGAATGTTCCTGACTAAACCGTTTCCATCTCTCAGCATCTAGGCATCCCTTGGCTGGCATACCAGCCCTTTTCAATATCTTTGTTGCATCTTTTACAGCTGCCCTGCCATGCTCCATTCTCACCAGATCACACATGGTGCACCTCGGATCCTTGTTCCTTGATCTGGAGATTCGAGCACCCATAACAGGATTTGTCAAGGGTTGCGATCCCTATCTTCAGTATCCTGCTATATAATCAGCTGGGTCAACCAGTCAGATACGTTAGCTGGTTACCCCTGATTCAATCAGCTGGGTCAACTGGTCAAGTACGTTAGCCAGTTACCCCTGATTCGAGGGCCTTAAGCTGAACTGCAACTCTTTGCTCTGCTCTGATGCTGAGACAAGTTCGTCTAAACAAATAAATGTAGACTATTATAAACAAAAACCGTTCCAAAAACAATCGCTATATATTCTTCATACATCTGGGTCAGAGTCCTCACTTGAAGAATATCCTACGTCTATTCCTGAGTCCGTGCCAATATTGGCAAGATAATTATTATGAGTAATAATATCCTGTCACACAGGCATATACCATCTGTTTTCTATAATATACTGCCACTCTTTACCTATAGTGTGTGGATGTGGAACAATATGGCAGGGAAAACTCGGTATGTAACGTTACTTCTCCTATACTGGTGTGCACTTACAGGGTACAAATGTATCCTTTCCAGAAACGAAGCAGTATCCCTACCATGAGGCTTTCGCTTTCTCACTACTGTAACCGAGCACAAACACTTTTCACAAGTCATGTATGCTTTTGCAGCCTATCAATTATTCATTTCTCTTAATCACCACTTCAGTCATTAACACCTCCTCATTCTCCACCACAGCACTTCTCGTACTCCAATTCCTATTAAAATTTTCTAGGGCAACTGGGCAAAATAACTTTATATCCTGTGAATCCTGGATTCTATTTATTGCTCTAGCTGAATCAATATCACAATATTCATAAATGGTATAAGGTTCAACAAAACAATGACTGTTAATATTCACATATACTAACGTAAGGAATGTATTATCTTCCTCCCGTAGCCCCCAACCTTCAGATTCCACACTAATCTCGCAGCTTCCTAAAATGCGTGACAGCTCCATTGTTGTATTTGCTAACCAGAGTACTACACTCGCATTCAGCACACGTCATCTAATCACTTATATCTCGTACATTTTTGCTATAATAAGCATGAACTTAACACAGTTACACTTAGTATGAACGTTAGTTAAGTTGGAAGCAGCAATGATTGGGGATTAGCTGAGGTAGAAGTACTATATATATATTATATGAAATAGTTAATGCATGCAAAAGTGCAGAAATACGATATAGTATTTGAATTAGTAATTTTTCCAGTTATGTGAAATATTTAGTAATAATATATATATTAAAGGAAATTAATAATAATAATAATAATAAAATTGCTACCTGAGGGTTTCCCGTTCAAGATCCCCGGAGACTGACCTAGGTCGACCCCACCTCTCCCGGAGAGAAATTTGCTCAGAGTGTTAAGGCCACTCACTTACCCGGCCGGGGTTTGTTTCTGTTCGGGATAGGGGTAAAGCTGTTGTTCAGTCTCAGATGAAATTAAAAGGAAAAAAAATAGATCTCGCTGAAGGGCCTCCAGCTGTTAAAGACGTGAGGGGATCTCACTTCTTCTCAGGTAGACAAAAGAGATTACCTATATAGATTTCCTATAGGAATGACACTTCAAATAAGACACTCACTACAGACTGTCTCAAGAGAATGATTCTGTTTATTTTAAGATGTAAAATAATTATATACCCCAATCAATGTGGGTTGTGCTTTGATACATGCGTATGAGATGATGTAAGTAATATGTTATCTTTGGCGCAGAATAATTAAATAACAGGTGCTTGTCAATACATCTGCAGGATATTCATGATGTATGATACTCCCAACATCCTTTCTCACTGATAGTACTGAATACAGTCCAGGTCATGGTGAACTTAGGGAGTTTCCTGGTGGTGATATATTGGGACTTTATTTTGTGTACAGACATAGGACAAGTATGATAATTATAAACCAATGAGCCAATTCTTATAAAGGTCATGAGAACACTACAAGAAAATAGAACAAACAAAAGTATTGCTAAATAAGGATTATCTAACTGAAAAACAAGTCTTCTTAAAGGCAATGATTCGAAGCTGACCCATTATTTTAACACGACCTCCTCAATCCACTTCACACAAGCAGAAATGGCTCCAGTGGGCCAAACATTACATGAAGACTGATTTCAAAACTGTTTTGTTCACGGATGAGTGCCGTGCAGCGCTCGATGGTCCAGATGGATGGAGTGGAGGATGGCTGGTTGATGGACACCCCACGCAAACACGGCTACAGCGCCAAAAAGGAGGAGGTGGAGTAATGTTTTGGGCTGGAATCATGGGGAGAGAGATTGTCGGCCCCTTTAGGATCCCTGAAGGCGCTAAAGATGAACTCCATAATGTATGTGGATTTTCTCAAACAGCACTTCCTGCCATGGTTCAAGAAGAAGAACCGTGTATTTCACAGCAAGATCATTTTTTTGCATGATAATGCACCATCTCATGCTGCACATAAAACATCTGCATCTCTGGCTGATATGGGCATAAAAGGGGACAAACTTATGGTGTGACCCCCATTCTCCCCTGACCTCTATCCCATTCAGAACCTCTGGAGCATCATCAAAAGGAGTGTCTATGATGGCGGGAGGCAGTTCACATCTAAGCAACAGCTCTGGGAGGGTATTCTGTCCTCATGCAAAACAATTGAAGCAGAAACCATCCAAAACCTGACAAATCCAATGGACGAGAGAGTTCAGAAGCTCCTTTCGAACAAGGGGTCCTATGTGAAAATGTAACATCACCTAGAATAAAGTTTTGAATTGAAAACTGTTTGATTTCAGTTTCTAATAACCTGCTAATGCTTATAATTTCAAAAATGACCATTTTTTTGGTCTTTATTAAAATGAAAAGGTTGATCAAAAAGTTTGGGGGATCTAAGGGTGTGGCAACCCAGTAGTCATGATTACTTCGAATTCTGACAATATGAGGGTCATGTTGCAGGTAGTGCAGCAAGAAGGAACTTATGTGTCTTGCGCATCTCGGAGCCCCAAAATTATTTTCCGGGCTAGATGCAGCTAAAAATTATTAATAATTTTAAATCTGGTGGAGCTTAGTATAGATGGCCTATTAGGATCAGTGCTGCACACTGCTACAAAGCCCAAATTATTTTCCAGTCAAGATACAGATAAACATGATTAGTAATTTTAAATCTGGTGGAGCTTATTATAGATGGCCTAATAGAATCAGTGCTGCACACTGCTACAAAGCCCAATTTATTTTCCAGCCAAGATACAGATAAACATGATTAGTAATTTGAAAGCTTAACACGGTTGGTAAGGTGATTTTAACCAATCATCAAGCTTTTACTCTCCCCAGTATGATACAGGGGTAGAAAAGTCGTTTCGGATCCATGATTTGTTCATCTTTATGAACGTGAGTCTGTCTACATTATCAGTGGAGAGCCGCGTGCGCTTATCTGTCAGCACACCACCAGCAGCGCTGAACACACGTTCAGACAGAACGCTGGCTGCGGGGCATGACAAGATCTCCAAGGCGTAAGTGGCTAGCTCCGGCCATTTATCCAGATTGGAAGCCCAAAAAGAGCAAGGGTCCAGTGACACAGTCATGGCTTCAATGTTTACTTGGAGATACTCCTGTACCATCGTCTCTAGGCGTTGACTATGTGTCAGACTTCTTGTCTCCTGTGGCCTTGCAAAGGATGGGCTAAAAAAGTGGTGAAATGATTCTGCAAAATTGATGTTACCAGCAGATACTGTGGTTCTGTTACGGTTTGAGTGCTGAACACTTGACGGTCCCACGGTTGGCAAGTTGGAACTGTGAGATTCACTACGTGCACCACTGGTGTTTTGTGGAAAAGCACATGTAAGATTCTGCAACAGTCTCTGCTGATACTCCTGCATGCGTGCATCCCTTTCTATGGCAGGAATAATTTCTGCAAATTTACTTTTGTACCGGGGATCTAACAGTGTGGCAACCCAGTAGTCAGGATTATTTCTAATTCTCACAATTCGAGGGTCATGTTGCAGGTAGTGCAGCAAGAAGGCACTCATGTGTGTTGCGCATCCAGGAGTACCAAGTCCCTGTTGTGTTGGTGGCGAGGTAACAATCATGCTTCCTTCCTCTGTCCTCTCCCCCCAACCTCGCACAACAGAAATGTGATCAAGGTCTCCCTCATCTGTTGAGTCTTCCATCAGTTCGTCCTCCACTTCTTCCTGGGCTCCTGCACCTTCCTCACTAGTTTGGCTGCAACCATGCGCCCTGGTAAAACCATCTCCCCCACCCTCACATGCCTGCCGCCTTGGTGCTGCCGACCGTCTGGACCTTGCAGATGTTACCCCTTCCGCATACAACTCCTCCTCCTCTACTTCCTCCACCTCCTCTTGTGCCACCACCTGACTCCGAATTCTGTTTAACATGTGCTCCAGCATGTAAATCACCGGAATAGTCATGCTGATAATGGCATCGTCAGCACTAAACATCTTCGTCGCCATTTCAAAACTGTGCAGAAGGGTGCATAGGTCCCTGATCTGAGACCACTCCTCCAGCGTGATTTGCCCCACCTCTGAATCTCGTTGGCCCAGGCTATATGTCAGAACGTATTGCACCAGGGCTTGTCGGTTCTGCCACAGTCGCTGCAAAATGTGCAGAGTTGAATTCCACCGGGTAGGCACATCGCATTTTAGCCGGTGAAGTGGCAGGCCCAACGACTTCTATAGAGATGTAAGTCGCTGAGCTGCGGGATGCGAACGGCGGAAGTGAGCACACAGCGACCGTGCCCTCTGCAGAAGGCCATCTAATCTGGGATAGTGGGCTAAAAATTGCTGGACAACCAGGTTCAACACGTGAGCCATACAAGGCACGTGTGTGACATTGCCCCGGCGAAGGGCCGCACCCAGGTTTGCAGCATTGTCGCACACGGCCTTCCCTGGTTTCAGGTCCAGTGGAGACAACCATTCATGAAATTGGTTCTCCAGAGCTGACCACAACTCCTCAGCTGTGTGACTCACATTTCCCAGACATTTCAATGTAAAAACCGCCTGATGACGTTGAGCCCTACTGCCAGCATAGTAAGGAGGTGTGCAGGATCCCTTCTGTGCAGTTAGAAAGCTTGTGGCATGACCAGACAGGCTTTGGGTGCAGGTGGAAGACCGAGAGGAGGTTGAGGAGGCAGAAGCAGTGGAGGAACTTTGACATAAAGAGGATTGACGCACAACTCGTGGGGACAGCAAGACTTGGACAGCAGCCCCTTGTCCTGCTGTCACCATAGTTACCCAGTGCCCAGTCAGCGACATGTAACGCCCCTGTCCATGCCTACTCGTCCAAGTGTCTGTGGTGAAATGCACCCTGTCACACACAGAGTTTCTCAAAGAAGCGGTGATGTTGTGTGCGACATGCTGGTGGAGCGCAGGCACACCTTTCTTTGAGAAGTAGTGCCGACTGGGCATCTGGTACTGGGGCACTGCGACGGACATAAGGTCTCGAAAATCCTCTGTGTCCACCAGGCGGAAAGGCAGCATTTCTGTAGCCAAGAGCTTGCAGATGGTGAAATTCAACCTCTTAGCTTTCTCATGGCTAGGAGGAAATGTTCTTTTACTTGTCCACATCTGAGGGACCGAGGGCTGGCTATTGTGCTTAGGCGGGGTTGATAAGGGTGTCCCCGGCATACTGCCGGTCTGTGAGGAAGATGCAGGCGGACATGTTAGGTTGCCTTGATCCAAAGGTGGTGCTATCGATGTCGGACAGCGCTCAACACCAGCTGGTGTTACCACCTCCATAGAAAATGATGACCTGCCAATCACGCTGGCTGTTGCGGGTAAAGAGGTGGCAGGTCTGCGCCCCAAAACAGGTGTGACTGCTGTCCCCCCAGTCACAGAGGATGAAGAGGCCGCGGATGCACAAGATATGGCAGACGGTGGTTGGCCCGGCCGGCTAGGCCGCATTGTAGCACACTGAGCTTCCCACTGCAACTTATGCTTCATGTCCATGTGCCGGTTCATGCATGAAGTACTCAAACTATGTATTTTTTGGCCTCTACTTAGCTTTTGCTGACAAATGTTACAGATAACACGAGTTGGGTCATCTTTATCGATCTGAAAAAATGCCCAGGCTATGCAAGGCTTAGCACCCATGCGACCTGAAGAGCCACCACGACTTGTGGTGAGAGGCAGAGTTGTGTTTGAGAATGCAGTTGTTGACATGCTTCCAGTACTACGTCTCTGTCCAGGAAGGCGCAACCTGACCTCGTCGTCACTAGCATCTTCCTCCACCTCCTCTGCTGACCTCATCTCTTGGCTGACTGTGACTCATACTCAGACGGGCAGCTGGAGATTTGGGAGCTGTGAGGAAGCAAGTGCGATTGGGGTGACACCTTTGAGGACTGGAGTATTTGTGATGTTGAAGTTGATGTGGAGGAGAGCCCACTTAAATGAGCACTTGATATCCGCTGAAGCACCTGCTGTTTTTGTGCCTCATCTGGAATTTGTAGCGATTGGCGTGGCCGTAAGAAAGGGATCTTATCACATTGTCCGCTAAAAGAAGTAGACATTTTAGTTTGGCTGGAAGATGGTCTTTCTTCTGCAGATGTTACTGTTGCTTTAACACCTACCCCAAGGACACAACCTTTTTTCCCCTTCCCAACACGCCTATTCCCCTTTCCACCAGCAGCAGGCCTTTTTCCACTCATTTTGGTGGTTAACAAATTCACAACTCTGCAGTTGTTTGCACAAAAAAACAATGGATGGGAACCGAGCAGAGCTGAGTGGCCAAACTGTGGTATTAGGCTAAAACTATTGGCTGGGTTAGATGCAGAAAAAAATTATATTCAATTTGCAACCTGATGGAGGTTAGTATAGATGGACTAATAGAACAAGTCCTACACACAGCTAGAAGCCCAAATATTTTTTCAGAGGTAGATGCAGAAAAAAATTGTATTCAGTTTGCAACCTGATGGAGGTCAATATAGATGGACTAATAGAACAAGTCCTACACACAGCTAGAAGCCCAAATATTTTTTCAGGGGTAGATGCAGAAAAAAATTATATTCAGTTTGCAACCTGATGGAGGTCAGTATAGATGGACTAATAGAACAAATCCCACACACAGCTAGAAGCCCAAATATTTTTTCAGAGGTAGATGCAGAAAAAAAATATATTCAGTTTGCAACCTGATGGAGGTCAGTATAGATGGACTAATAGAGAAAGTCCCACACACTGCTAGAAGGCCAAATATTTTTTCAGAGCTAGATGCAGACAAAAAAATATTTTGAATTTGCAACCTGATGGATGTCAGTATAGGTGGACTAATAGAACAAGTCAAACACACTGCTAGAAGGCCAAATATTTTTTCAGATATAGATGCAGAATAAAATTATATTCAGTTTGCAACCTGATGGAGGTCAGTATAGATGGACTAATAGAACAAGTCCCACACACAGCGAGAAGCCCAAATATTTTTTCAGAGGTAGATGCAGAAAAAAATTATATTCAGTTTGCAACCTGATGGAGGTCTGTATAGATGGATTAATAGAACAAGTCCCACACACAGCTAGAAGGCCAAATATTTTTTCAGAGGTAGATGCAGAAAAAAAATATATTCAGTTTGCAACCTGATGGAGGTCAGTATAGATGGACTAATAGAGAAAGTCCCACACACTGCTAGAAGGCCAAATATTTTTTCAGAGCTAGATGCAGACAGAAAATTATTTTTAATTTGCAACCTGATGGAGGTCAGTATAGATGGACTAATAGAGAAAGTCCCACACACTGCTAGAAGGCCAAACATTTTTTCAGAGCTAGATGCAGATATAAATTATTTTTAATTTGCAACCTGATGGAGGTCAGTATAGATGGACTAATAGAGAAAGTCCCACACACAGCTAGAAGCCCAAATATTTTTTCAGAGGTAGATGCAGAAAAAATTATATTCAGTTTGCAACCTGATGGAGGTCTGTATAGATGGATTAATAGAAAAAGTCCCACACACAGCTAGAAGCCCAATATTTTTCAGAGGTAGATGCAGAAAAAAAACATATTCTGTTTGCAACCTGATGGAGGTCAGTATAGATGGACTAATAGAGAAAGTCCCACACACTGCTAGAAGGCCAAATATTTTTTCAGAGCTAGATGCAGACAAAAAATTATTTTTAATTTGCAACCTGATGGAGGTCAGTATAGATGGACTAATAGAGAAAGTCCCACACACTGCTAGAAGGCCAAATATTTTTTCAGAGCTAGATGCAGATATAAATTATTTTTAATTTGCAATCTGATGGAGGTCAGTATAGATGGACTAATAGAGAAAGTCCCACACACTGCTAGAAGGCCAAATATTTTTTCAGAGGTAGATGCAGAAAAAAATTATATTCAGTTTGCAACCTGATGGAGGTAAGTATAGATGGACTAATAGAACAAGTCCCACACACAGCTAGAAGGCCAAATATTTTTTCAGAGCTAGATGCAGACAAAAAAATATTTTGAATTTGCAACCTGATGGAGGTCAGTATAGATGGACTAATAGAGAAAGTCCCACACACTGCTAGAAGGCCAAATATTTTTTCAGAGCTAGATGCAGACAAAAAATTATTTTTAATTTGCAACCTGATGGAGGTCAGTATAGATGGACTAATAGAGAAAGTCCCACACACAGCTAGAAGGCCAAATATTTTTTCAGAGCTAGATGCAGAAAAAAATTATATTCAGTTTGCAACCTGATGGAGGTCAGTATAGATGGACTAATAGAACAAGTCCCACACACAGCTAGAAGGCCAAATATTTTTTCAGAGGTAGATACAGATAAAAACTATTTTTAATTTGCAGCCTGATGGAGGTCAGTATAGATGGACTAATAGAGAAAGTCCCACACACTGCTAGAAGGCCAAATATTTTTTCAGAGCTAGATGCAGACAAAAAAATATTTTGAATTTGCAACCCGATGGAGGTCAGTATAGATGGACTAATAGAGAAAGTCCCACACACTGCTAGAAGGCCAAATATTTTTTCAGAGCTAGATGCAGATATAAATTATTTTTAATTTGCAACCTGATGGAGGTCAGTATGGATGGACTAATAGAGAAAGTCGAACACACAGCTAGAAGAACAATTATTTTTTCAGAGGTAGATGCAGAAAAAAATTATATTCAGTTTGCAACCTGATGGAGGTCTGTATAGATGGATTAATAGAACAAGTCCCACACACAGCTAGAAGCCCAATATTGTTTCAGAGGTAGATGCAGAAAAAAAATATATTCAGTTTGAAACCTGATGGAGGCCAGTATAGATGGACTAATAGAGAAAGTCCCACACACTGCTAGAAGGCCAAATATTTTTTCAGAGCTAGATGCAGACAAAAAATTATTTTTAATTTGCAACCTGATGGAGGTCAGTATAGATGGACTAATAGAGAAAGTCCCACACACTGCTAGAAGGCCAAATATTTTTTCAGAGCTAGATGCAGAAAAAAATTATATTCAGTTTGCAACCTGATGGAGGTCAGTATAGATGGACTAATAGAACAAGTCCCACACAGAGCTAGAAGGCCAAATATTTTTTCAGAGGTAGATGTAGATAAAAAATATTTTTAATTTGCAGCCTGATGGAGATCAGTATAGATGGACTAATAGAGAAAGTCCCACACACTGCTAGGAGGCCAAATATTTTTTCAGAGCTAGATGCAGACAAAAAAGAATTTTGAATTTGCAACCTGATGGGGGTCAGTATAGATGGACTAATGGAGAAAGTCCCACACACTGCTAGAAGGCCATATATTTTTTCAGAGCTAGATGCAGACAAAAAAATATTTTTAATTTGCAACCTGATGGAGGTCAGTATAGATGGACTAATAGAGAAAGTCCCACACACTGCTAGAAGGCCAAATATTTTTTCAGAGCTAGAAGCAGATATAAATTATTTTTAATTTGCAACCTGATGGAGGTCAGTATAGATGGACTAATAGAGAAAGTCCCACACACTGCTAGAAGGCCAAATATTTTTTCAGAGCTAGATGCAGAAAAAAATTATATTCAGTTTGCAACCTGATGGAGGTCAGTATAGATGGACTAATAGACAAGTCCCACACACAGCTAGAAGGCCAAATATTTTTTCAGAGGTAGATGCAGCTAAAAATTATTTTTAATTTGCAGCCTGATGGAGGTCAGTATAGATGGACTAATAGAATGATGCTATGCCCAAAAGATTTTACTTCACTAGGTGCAGTAAAAAAATTGGTATTCTATACACAGGTGGTATATCTTGCAACGCAGATAGACTACTCCACTGACTAACACACTCTGCAATAGGCCAAAAAGGATTCGCTTTGCTAGATTCAGCCAAATGCTGTGAAAAAAACTTGTACAGCTCTGGCACAGACCTGCCTGGCAAAAACTGATAGGAACTGATGTAACCTAGTCCTCAAAAGGACTGCAATTACAATTAGTCTTTACTCCCACAATCTATCTATTTAAGAGCACAGACCTGCCTTATAAATGTCGTAGGAAATGCTGTAACCTAGTCCTTAAAAGGACTGCAATCACAACTATTCCCTACTCCCAAGCTATCTGTAGATTTGTGCGAAAATTGGCTTGAAAGTAACAAGGTATAGCGCACACAGCAACAGCGGTGCCGTCTAACACGCAGCTGCAGCAGTGAGAACATGGTGGCGACGGGGAAAATGGCTTGGTCTTATAGGGCAAGGACATGTGACATACACTGCCAATGACACATGCCCTTGCTTGTGTGAAAAAAAGCACTTTGCTCCGTGTGTGCGCTGCTGATAGGCTGACAGATTGCACTTCCCCACTGTAAATGCGGGAAAGAGAAAAAAAAATGGAGATCTTCATTATTCCTGCAGAGATCCATCCCCTGCCCCTCCCCCCACCCCGCTGTACACTCAAACTGCGTATTAACATTAATTTTCATCATTACTGAGAAAAAATCCAGTTATGATTTTGGTGCACGAACAGTTATCGAACATAACCTCGAACAGCCGAATTTTTCTCAAATCGTTTATGTTCGCCGAACGGCTCGAACACCGACCAAAACAGCTCGAATTTGAGATTGGCGAACAGTTCGAGTCGAACAATGCTCATCTCTATTCGTAATTTCTCGTCCATGGTTAAGCCTCTCACAGACATGACTAAAAAGGGGACGGATTTTTCTAGGTGGTCTGACAAGGCTTGTCAAGCATTCTCCTCCTTGAAAAAATGTTTTGCCTCGGCACCCATACTCATTCAACCTGATGCGTCACAGCCATTCATTGTAGAGGTAGACGCTTCCGAGGTAGGGGTGGGAGCTGTATTGTCACAAGGTTCGTCCCCTGGTAAGTGGCATCCGTGCGCCTTTTTCTCTAAAAAATTGTCGTCCGCTGAGAGGAATTACGATGTCGGCAATAGGGAACTCTTGGCCATTAAGTTAGCTTTTGAGGAGTGGCGCCATTTTTTAGAGGGGGCAGTCCATCCGGTCACCGTCATCACCGATCACAAGAACCTGCTATATCTGGAGTCTGCGAAACGTCTGAATCCCAGACAAGCTAGGTGGTCATTGTTTTTTACCAGGTTTAATTTTGTCGTTACATATCGTCCTGGGTCAAAAAATGTAAAGGCGGATGCCTTATCTCGTAGTTTCCCTGGGGCCGGGAATACGGACGACCCGATTCCTATCCTTCAGGAGGGGGTGGTGTTTTCGGCAGTATGCTCTGAGCTTGAGGAGGAGGTATTGGAGGCTCAGGGGGACGCCCCTGTTGGACCTCCGGGGAGACTGTGTGTTCCAGATCAGTTGCGACAAAAGGTGATCGAGGCACACCATAACTCAGTTTTTGCAGGACACCCGGGGAGTAAAGCAATTGTGGATCTCCTCTCGCGTCGGTTTTGGTGGCCTAACTTACATAAGGAGGTGGTAACTTTTGTCGCGTCCTGTGGGGTTTGTGCGCGCTCTAAGACCTCACATACCCGTCCGTCTGGGGCCCTCTTACCTTTGAAGATCCCGGAGCGTCCTTGGACTCATCTGTCTATGGACTTTATTACGGACCTCCCTCCGTCTTCGGGTAAAACGGTCATACTCGTTGTAGTGGACAGGTTCAGCAAGATGGCACATTTTATCGCTCTTCCTGCTCTTCCTAATGCTAAAACTCTTGCGCAGGTGTTCATTGGGGAGATTGTGAGGCTTCACGGGGTACCCTCCGAGGTGGTGTCAGATCGGGGGTCTCAGTTTGTGTCCAAATTCTGGAAGGCGTTTTGTACACGGCGGGGGATGCATTTATCGTTCTCATCGGCTTTTCATCCTCAGACCAATGGTCAGACGGAACGTATGAACCAGAGCTTGGAGACATATCTCCGGTGTTTTGTGTCAGAGAACCAGGAGGACTGGGCTTCTTTCTTACCTCTGGCAGAGTTTGCTCTTAATAATAGGCGGAGCGAGTCCACTGGTAAGTCCCCGTTTTTTGGGGCATATGGTTTTCACCCCCAGTTTTGTACTTTCAGTAGGGGGGGCTCTTCGGGGGTTCCTGAGGAGGAACGATTTTCCTCATCACTCGCTTCAGTATGGAGAGGGGTGCTGAAGAATCTGAATACTATGGGGAACCGATACAAACGTATGGCTGATAGGAGGAGAGTGTCTGGTCCGGACCTAAGTGTGAACGATCGGGTATGGTTGTCTACCAGGAATATAAAACTTAAGGTTCCCTCCTGGAAACTGGGTCCCAGGTTCATCGGGTCATACAGGATCAGTTCTATAATTAATCCGGTGGCATTCCGTCTTGACCTCCCCCCTACGTTTAAAATTCACAACGTGTTCCACAGATCATTGCTTAAGAGGTATGTGGCGCCGGTGGTACCGTCACCTTTACCTCCCCCTCCAGTGGTGGTCAATGGTAACTTGGAGTTCCAGGTATCGAGGGTCATCGATTCACGGTTTAATCGCCGGTCCCTTCAGTACCTGGTTCATTGGAAGGGGTATGGTCCTGAGGAGAGGATGTGGGTTCCTGCGTCGGATATTAACGCAGACCGATTAGTTCGGGCCTTCCACACGACTCACCCGGATAAACCTGGCCCTGAGGGTCCGGAGGCCCCTCGTAGAAGGGGGGGTACTGTCACGGGTGTGTCGCCACGAAGATCGTCACGATTACACAGCCTGACTTCTCGCAGCTGAGTTTTTGGTGCTTTTCGTTTTTCGGCAGTGAGGGAGTTAACTCTCTCTCTCTCTGTGCTAGACGCCTCGCCCAGCTGCAATCAATGTTGCTGTAGTGGAACTCCTTCAAATGCCTGCCGGTCTGTTAGGGAAGTGTCAGTGAAAGCATTTCATGCAGACTAACAGAGCGGATCGTGGTATTTGGAGTTTCAGAGCTAAGTGTATTTGGAGTGTTTTTTCCCTTCCTCGCTTTATCATTTATCTCCTTTCCCGTTGGTGTTCCCTCTGTTGTAGTTGTGCAGTTTTTGTATGCAAGGTGGTTTTGGTTTTACCCTTGTACTGTCTCGTTCGTCTAAGTACTGAGTGTGGGCATATTATTACCTGTCCCCTTTTGTTGTGATCAGGGGTCCTTCTCAGGACTAGATTACTTAGGTGCAGGGATCCTCAGGAGGTAGGGGTTACGCTGGCGGCCTGAACCTCTGTACCTTCAACAGTACCTCCAGGTAGAGGGATTAGTCAGGGCCCCAGCTTAGGGTCAGCTTAGGCCCCCTACCTCCAGTACACAGAGACAGCGTGACAGACACACCTGGACACTGCAAGGCTCGGTGCCCTGGAACAGATATGGATGGCCCGCCTGTCCAACATTGAATTCACCATCAAATACCGGGCAGGACGCTCAAATGCCAATGCGGATGCCCTGTCTAGAATGCCGAACTTACCGGACGTAGGGGAAGATCCAGAAGATCTGGAAGAAGTTGAGCTCCCTGCGTTCCACCGTCATGGGATTACCCTGTATTCCCACCGTGTGAAGGACAGGCGCTCCGTGACGTTCAATCCCTTGCCCCACTGTAACTGGGCGGAGACGTAAGACAGTGATCCCGCAATCCATTTGGTGAAGGAAATGCTGACCGAGGCCGATGCCCGTCTTGACCCAGATGCTCCGGAGGAGACCAAGCAACTGTGGAAGGAGAAAAGTAAGCTGTTCCTCTACAGGGAGAAGCTGTGCCGGAGAATGGTTAACTCTCGAACACATGAGATGAACAGGCAGGTAGTGGTCCCAAGACGAGTCGCGGCTATGGTTCTGGAGGCATACCACAACGGAGCAGGGCATTTCGGATGGAAGAAGCTGGAGTTCTTGTTGCGTGAACGGTTCTACTGGGTAGGCATGAGAGGAGCCATCGAGAGGTGGTGCAGAGACTGTGGCCCGTGCCACCTGAGAAGAAAAGACCGAGCCAGCCAGAAGACTCCCCTGCAGCCCATCATCACCAGACAGCCACTGGAACTGGTAGCCCTGGACCATGTGAAACTGGCTCCAAGCAGATCTGGGTATGTCTACACCCTCACAATCGTAGATCATTACTCCCGGTTCCTGGTGGTGGTCCCGGTCAAGGACTTAACGGCTCAAACAGCAGCTAGAGCCTTCCAGCAGCACTTCTGCCGTCCACACGGGTACCCGGACCAAGTGTTGACAGACCAAGGACCAGCCTTCGAAGCGGAGGTCTTCCAGGAGTTCTGCTACCTGTATGGCTGCAAGAAGATAAGAATAACGCCCTATCACCCTCAAACCAATGGACTCTGTGAGAAGATGAACCAGGTGGTGATAGATCTGCTAAAAACATTGCCCCTGGAAGAACGCAGTCTGTGGCCTGAGAAACTGCCCGATCTGCTGGACCTGTATAACCACATCCCTGTAGGTTCCACCAACTGTAGGCTTACCTAATGAGAGCAAGACCTGGTAAGCTGCCTTTTGACCTGGATATGGGAGTCCTGACGCCTGAGGACACCTCGCCAGAGGCAGACTGGGATACAGAACGGCAGCAGCAGTATCGGAAAGTACAGGAGAGCGTCGAGCGAAGTCTGTCTCAAGCTAGAGAAAGGCAAGAGAAGGCTTATAACCAGTATGCTCCCGCTGTTCCCCTGGTACCTGGAGAGCAGGTCTTGAAGAGGAAGAGGCGGCTCCACAAGTTGGACGACCAGTGGGAAAAGGACCCGTACACCGTACTGCCATCATGCCATGAGAACCCAAAAATCTGTGTAATCAGTAAGGATGGAGGAGAAACCACAGCCATTGTCTCCAGAGACCACCTGAAGAAGTGTCCCGAGCAGCTGCAAGGCCCTGAAGAAGATCAAGGAAACCCTCAACCCGCAGAGGAAGGGGGAGAAATGATCAGTACCGTATTCGGAGACTTCCCCCGGTTTTGGACACAAGTAAACGGCGCTGTCGTCGTACCCATCCTCACCTTTCTCCAGCCAGCCCTGCAAGTGCCTACAGAGGAACCGGTAGAGCTGGAAGAGCAGCCGGCCCAAGAGGCAGAAGAGTCCACACCAGCTGTACAGGAGGATCAACCCTCTGCTAGTAGTGAGCCTGCCGTGCCCCTAGTGAGCCAAAGAGTGCGCAGACAGCTGCCCAGCTTACCCATAACACCTCCTACACCCTGTAGTGCAGAACCAGTTAGTGAGCTCCGTAGGTCCACTAGAGTCACTAGAGGTCAGATGCCCGCTCTCTGGAGAATCTAAACTAATGCACTGTGAATTTATCTGCTAACTGTTTATGGTTTATGTTTGTTGCCTGTTATTAATTATGTTTCTCAGTTACCCTGCATATTTTTATGGACTAACAGGTTATGGACGCTAGATAACCGGAACAGTTTTGTAGATAGTTGCACCTTGGTGCCTCTTGCGAAGACGGCCGCGAAAGAGAAAACCTGTCTGGCGTGGCCTCCTTGCGGCCCAAAGTAGTTAGTCTACCCTTGCAGCCACGCCCAAGGACAACGCAATTGGTTTGCTTTGGACAGGACCCCTACTTCGCTTAAAGCTTCACCTTGGGTGATATGGACACCCGGTTGCGGACACGCCGTGACCTTTAAAGAACTAAAGCTTCTTGTAAATATGTTATTGTATTATTGTTATACCCTGTTATTATGTTTTAAAAATGTGTTTAGTCCCGGAGTACTAAACTTTACTAGGGGGGAATGTGACACCCCAGGGGTCTGGTTGCCACAGTAATAGAGATATTATGTCTGAGAGCAAGTGGGAGGTTTCTCTGGTCAGGAGCCCTAAGCATGCAACACTGCCCGCCCAGACCTGGGAGGGGAGGAATCTGCCCTTATAAACTAGGTCTGGGGCGGGATTAGGTGAGACAGAGACAGAGCCTGCAGAACAAGCAAAGCAGTCAGAGCCTAGAGTGAAGCTGCAGACACAGGAAAAGATACATCAGGAGCTCTGTAGGAGCAGAGGCAGAAGGCCAGGGGCTGTGAGCAGAGATATAGCTCGCCCTGGCTGAAGTTACTAAAACCGGACACAGGAGTCCGAGGCTGTGGGGACTGATATATACCCAGCAGCAGAAACCAGCCGGCAGGGGATTCCAGGTCCTCTGGCCATAGAAGCCCGGAGGCTCAGTCACAAAGAAGGGACCAGCGCCGACATCCAGGAGCGGAGGCTAACAGAAGGCCCCAAGTCACCAGCCATATGGGTGAGCACCACACGGTATACTCAGGGACGTGGGCTACTTGTAACCGCTGACAGCAAGGTAGCCAGGAAGAGTGCAGATAAACGGGGAGGCCTAAAACTCCACCTGGCCAGGGGAACTCCTGCTTGCTCGCAGACTGACCAGGCCCCTTATACTAGCCAGTACTCCCGGGAGGGTCTGCCTTGTACCATCAGTAAAGACCCTGTACTGCACCTCACGTCTCTGTGATTCCTTGCTGCACCAGCACCATTAGCACTTGGACCCTCACACCATCACTCCCATCATCTCTCACATTATCTGCCCTGAGGCAATACTTCTCCCGTGGGGAGTTATCCCATACTCGGCTTTGCAAACAACATCAGCCTCAGCAGTTGGCAGCGCAGCGGCGGTCCCCACTGACCGCAATCCACGGGTGGCGTAGTCGGACATTTGCTATACATTAAGACTGCCACTGGTTTGACCACCCTGAGCACGGACCGGGTCACCGCCACACGGAGACTACAACCCCCAACATTCTACAACAGGCCCGGTTTCGGATTCCCCTGCACAACACAGGCCCAGGGAGCGCGTCATGCGCGTCTTTTCAAAAGGAATAAAATGGGGAGGGAAAGGTTAGATTTTAAAAACAAAAATCCAAATGACAATAGCAGCAGCCAAAATGTCAATGGATCCAGGGATTCCCAGCCAGTCTCCCATGCTGGTACTGGCCCAGCCTCAAGCTGCATAGTGGCTGCAATCTGATGAGAGAAGGCACATTCAACTTAGAATGGCCGTTGACGTGCAAGTGTCACATGTGCGCGTCTTTTCAAAAGGAATAAAATGGGGAGGGAAAAGTTAGATTTTAAAGGCAAAAATCCAAAGGACAATAACAGCAGCCAAAATGTCAATGGAAGCGGGGATTCCCAGCCAGTCTCCCATGCTGGTACTTGCCCAGCCTCAAGCTGCATAGCGGTTGTGATCTGACAAAGGCAGGCACATTCAGCTTTGAATAGCCGTTTACATGCAAATGTTACATTTGCACGTCTTTTCAAAAGGAATAAAATGGGGAGGGAAAGGTTAGATTTTTAAAATCAAAAATCCAAATGACAATAGCAGCAGCCAAAATGGCAACGGATCCAGGGATTCCCAGCCAGTCTCCCATGCTGGTACTGGCCCAACCTCAAGCTGCGTAGCGGCTGCAATCTGATGAGAGAAGGCACATTCAACTTAGAATGGCCGTTGACGTGCAAGTGTCACATGTGCGTGTCTTTTCAAAAGGAATAAAATGGGGAGGGAAAGGTTTGATTTTAAAAACAAAAATCCAAAAATCCAAAAATCCAAATGACAATTGCAGCAGCCAAAATGTCAATGGAACAGGGATTCCCAGCCAGTCTCCAATGCTGATAATTGCCCAGCCTCAAGCTGTGTAGCAGCTGCGATCTGACGAGGGCAGGCACATTCAGCTTAGAATGGCCGTTGACGAGCAGATTTCACATGTGCGTGTCTTTTCAAAAGGAATAAAATGGGGAGGGAAAGGTTTGATTTTAAAAACAAAAAGCCAAATGACAATAGCAGAATTCAAAATGTCAACGGAACTGGGGATTCCCAGCCAGTCTCCCATGCTGGTACTTGCCCAGCCTCAAGCTGTGTAGCAGCTGCAATCTGACAAGGGAAGGCTCATTCAGCTTAGAATGGCTGTTGACATGCAGTTGCCACATGTGTGGGTCTTTTTAAACGGAATAAAATGGGGAGGGAAAGGTTAGATTTAAAAAAAAAAAATCCAAAAATCCAAATGACAATAGCAGCAACCAAAATGTCAACAGAACCAGGGGTTCCCATCCAGTCTCCCATGTCACTAATTGCCTGGCCTCAAGCTGCATAGCAGCAGCGATCGGACAAGGGAATGAACATTTAGCTTAGAATGGCGGTTAAAAAGCTGATGCCACATGTGCGTGTCTTTTCAAAAGGAATAAAATGGGGAGGTAAAGGTTAAATTTTAAAAACAAAAATCCAAAAGACAATAGCAGCAGCCAAAATGTCAACCGTACCAGGGATTCCCAACCAGTCTCCCATGCCGGTACTTGCCTGACCTCAAGCTGCACAGCTGCTGTGATCCAACGAGGGAAGGCACATTCAGCTTAGAATTGCCAGTGACAAGCAGATGTCACATGTGCGCGTCTTTTCAAAAGGAATAAAATGGGGAGGTAAAGGTTAAATTTTAAAAACAAAAATCCAAAAATCCAAATGACAATAGCAGCAGCCAAAATGTCAACGGAACAGGGGATTCCCCGCCAATCTCCCATGCCAGTACTTGCGCAGCCTCAAGCTGCATAGCTGTTGCAATCTTACGAGGGCTGGCACATTCACCTTAGAATAGCTGTTCACGTGCAGATATCACATGTGCGCGTCTTTTCAAAAGGAATAAAATGGGGAGGGAAAGATTAGATTTTAAAAACCAAAATCCAAAAATCCAAATGACAATAGCAGCAACCAAAATGTCAATGGAACATGGGTTTCCCAGCCAGTCTCCTATACCAGTACTTGCCTGGCCTCAGGCTGCGTAGCAGCTGCGATCTGACGAGGGCTAGAACATTCAGCTTGGAATGGCCATTGACGTGCAGATGTCACATGTGCGCATCTTTTCAAAAGGAATAAAATATGGAGGGAAAGGTTAGATTTTAAAAACCAAAATCCAAAAATCCAAATGACAATAGCAGCAGCCAAAATGTCAATGGAAACAGGGGTTCCCAGCCAGTCTCCCATGCTGGTACTTGCCTGGCCTCAAGCTGCATAGTGGTTACAATATGACAAAGGCGGGCTCATTAAGCTTATAATAGCAGTTGATATGCAGATGTTACATGTGCACGTCTTCTTAAAAGGAATAAAATGGGGAGTGAAAGGCTAGATTTTAAAAACAAAAATCCAAAAATTCAAATGACAATAGCTGCAGCCAAAATGTCATCGGAACTAGGGATTCCTCGCCTGTCTCCCAAGCCAGTACTTGCCCAGCCTCAAACTGCGTAGCAGCTGCGATCTTACGAGAGCAGGCACATTCAGCTTAAATTGGCCGTTGATGTGCAGATGTCACATGTGCGCGTCTTTTCAAAAGGAATAAAATGGGGAGGGAAAGGTTAGATTTTAAAAACAAAAATCCAAAAACCCAAAAATCCAAATGACAATAGCAGCAGCCAAAATATCAACGGAAGTGGGGATTCCCAACCAGTCTCCCAAGCCGGTATTTGCCCAGCCTCAAACTGCGTAGCGGCTGTGATCTGACAAGGGCAGGCACACTCAGTTTAGAATGGCCGTTGTCATTCTGATATCAAATGTGCGCATCTTTTCAAAAGGACTAAAATGGGGAGGGAAATGTTAGATTTTAAAAACAAAAATCCAAATGAGTATAGAGGCAGCCTAAATGTTAACGGAACTGGTGAAACCCTTCCAATCTCCCATGCTGGTACTTACCCAGCCTCAAGCTGCATAGTGGCTGCGATCTGATGAGGGCAGGCACATTCAGCTTATAAAACCTGTTGATATACAGATGTCACATGTGGGAGTCTTTTCAAAAGGAATAAAATGGGGAGGGAAAGGATAGATTTTAAAAACAAAAATCCAAATGACAATAGCAGCAGCCAAAATGTCAATGGAACCGGGGATTCCCAGCCAGTCTCCCATGCTGGTAATAGGCCAGCCTCAAGCTGCATAACAGTTGCGATCTGATGAGGGCAGGAACATTCAGCTTAGAATGTCCATTGATGTGTAGATGTCACATGTGTATGTCTTTTCAAAAGGAATAAAATGGGGGAGGGAAAGTTTTGATTTTAAAAACAAAAATCCAAATGACAATAGCAGCAGCCAAAATGCCAACTGTACCGGGGATTCCCAGCCAGTCTCCCATGCCAGTACTTGCCCAGCCTCAAGCTGTGAAGCAGTTATGATCTGATGAGGGCAGGCACATTCAGCTTAGAATGGCCATTGACGTAGAGATATCACATGTGCGCGTCTTTTCAAAAGGAATAAAATGAGGAGGGAAATGTTAGATTTTAAAAACAAAAATCCAAAAATCCAAAAATCCAAATGACAATAGCAGCAGCCAAAATATTAACGGAACTGGGGATTCCCAACCAGTATCCCATGCTTGTACTTGCTCAGTCTCAAACTGCGTAGCGGCTGCAATCTGACGAGGGCAGCCACATTCAGCTTAGAATGGCTGTTGTTGTGCAGCTGTCACATGTGCGTGTCTTTTCGAAAGGAATAAAATGAGGAGGGAAAGGTTAGATTTTATTAACAAAAATCCAAATTACAATAGCGGCTGCGAAAATGTCACCGGAACCAGTGACTCCCAGCCAGTCTCCCATGATGGTACTTGCCCAGGCTCAAGCTGCATAGCAGCTGCAATATGATGAGGGCAAGCACATTCAGCTTAGAATGGCCATTGATGTGCATATGTCACATGTGCATGTCTTTTCGAAAGGAATAAAATGGGGAGGGAAAGGTTAGATTTTAAAAACAAAAATCCAAATGACAATAGCAGCAGCCAAAATGTCAACGGATCTGGAGATTCCCAGTTAGTCACCCAAGTCTGTACTTGCCCAGCCTCAAGCTGCATAACGGCTGCAATCTGACAAGGGCAGGTACATTCAGCTTAGAAAAGCTGTTGATAAGCCAATTTCACATGTGCGTGTATTTTCAAAAGGAATTAAATGGGGAGGGAAAGGTTAGATTTTATAAACAAAAATACAAATGACAATAGCAGCAGCGAAAATGGCTGGGTATTCCCAGCCAGTTTCCCATACCAGTCCTTGCCCAGCCTCAAGCTGTGCAGCGACTGCGATCTGACGAGGGAACGCACATTCAGCTTAGAATTGCCATTGATGTGCACATGTCACATGTGCGCGTCTTTTCAAAAGGAATAAATTGGGGAGGGAAAGGTTGGATTATAAAAACAAAAATCCAAAAGACAATAGCAGCAACCAAAATGCAATAGAACCGGAGATTCCCAGCCAGTCTCACATGCCAGTAATTGCCCAATCTCAAGCTGCATAGCAGCTGCGACCTGACAAGGGCAAGCACATATAGTTTAAAATGGCTGTTGACTTGCAGATGTCACATGTGCGCATCTTTTCAAAAGGAAGAAAATGGGGAGGGAAAAGTTAGATTTTAAAAACAAAAATCCAAATGACAATAGCAGCATCCAAAATGTCAACAGAATCGGGGATTCCCAGCCAGTCTTCCATGACGGTACTTGCCTCTCCTCAAGCTACGTAGCTGCTGCGATCTGATGAGGGAAGTCACATTCAGCTTGGAATGGCCGTTTATGTGCAGATGTTACATGTGCGCATTTTTTCAAAAGGAATAAAATGGGGAGGGAAAGGTTCCATTTTAAAGACAAAAATTCAAATATCCAAATGACAATAGCTGCAGCCAAAATGTAATCGGAAGCGGGGAATCGCAGCCAGTCTCCCACGCCAGTACCTGCGCGGCCGTGGGAGTACAGCTTAGATTGGCAGTTGACGTGCAGTTGTCACATGTGCGTGTCTTTTCAAAAGGAATAAAATGGGGATGGAAAGGTTAGATTTTAAAAACCAAAATCCAAAAATACAAATGACAATAGCAGCAGCCAAAATGTCAACGGAACAGGGGATTCCCCGCCAATCTCCCATGCCAGTACTTGCCCGGACACAAGCTGCATAATGGCTGCAATCTGATGTGGGCAGGCACATTCAGCTTAGAATGGCCATTGACGTACAGATGTTACATGTGCGTGTCTTTTCAAAAGGAATAAAATGGGGAGGGAAAGGTTAGAATTTAAAAACAAAAATCCAAAAATCCAAAAATCCAAATGACAATAGCAGCAGCCAAAAAGTCAATGGAACCAGGGATTCCCAACTAGTTTCCTATGCCGGTACTTGCCCAGCCTCAAGTTGCATAGCTGCTGCAATTTGACGAGGGCAGGCACATTCAGCTTAGAATGGCGTTCGAAATGCCGATGTCACATGCGCGCCTCTTTTCTAAAGGAATAAAATAGTGAGGGAAAGGTAAGATTTTAAAAACAAAAATCCAAAAATCCAAATGACAATAGCAGCAGCCAAAATGTCAACAGAACCTGGGACTCCCAGCCAGTCACCCATGCTGGTATTTTCCCAACCTCAAGCCGTGTAGCAGCTGCCGTCTGTCGAAGGCTGGCACATTCAGCTTAGAACGGCCATTGACGTGCAGATGTCACATGTGTGCGTTTTTTCAAAATGAAAAAAATGGTGAGGGAAAGGTAAGATTTTAAAAACAAAAATCCAAATGACAATAGCAGCAGCCAAATTGTCAACGGAAGAAAGGATTCCCAGCCATTCTCCCATGCTGGTACTTGCCTGGCCTTAAGCTGCATAGCAGCTGCAATGTGACAATGGCAGGCACATTCAGCTTAGAGTGGCGGTGGACATACAGATGTCACATGTGCGCCTCTTTTCTAAATGAATAAAATAGGGAGGGAAAAGTAAGATTTTAAAAACAAAAATCCAAAAATCCAAATGACAATAGCAGCAACCAAAATGTTAACGGAACCTGGGATTCCCAGCCTGTCTCCCATGCTGGTATTTTCCCAACCTCAAGCTGCGTAGCAGCTGCGATCTGTCGAGGGCTGGCACATTCAGTTTAGAATTGCCTTTGACGTGCAGATGTCACATGTGCGCGTCTTTTCAAAAGGAATAAAATGTAGAGGGAAAGGTTAGATTTTAAAAACAAAAATCCAAATGACTATAGCACCAGCCAAAATGTCAACGGAACTGGGGACTCCCAACCAGTCTCCCATGCCAGCACTAGCCCAGCCTCAGGCTGCATAGTGGCTGCGATCTGACGAAGGAAGGCATATTCAGCTTAGAATGGCTGTTGATGTGTGGCTGTCACATGTGCGTGTCTTTTCAAAAGGAATAAAATGGGGAGGGAAAGGTTAGATTTTAAAAACAAAAATCCAAAAATCAAAATGACAATAACAGCAGCCAAAATGTTATCGGAACTGGGGAATCCCAGCCAGTCTCCCACACCATTACTTGCCTGGCCTCAGGCTGCGTAGCAGCTGCGATCTGACGAGGGCTAGAACATTCAGCTTGGAATGGCCATTGACGTGCAGATGTCACATGTGTGCATGTTTTCAAAAGGAATAAAATATGGAGGGAAAGGTTAGATTTTAAAAACAGAATTCCAAAAATACAAATGACAATAGCAGCAACCAAAATGTCAACAGAACCAGGGGTTCTCATCCAGTCTCCCATGTCACTAATTGCCTGGCCTCAAGCTGCATAGCAGTAGCAATCTGACAAGGGAATGAACATTTAGCTTAGAATGGCGGTTAACAAGCTGTTGCCACATGTGCATGTCTTTTCAAAAGGAATAAATGGGGAGGGAAAGGTTAGATTTTAATCACAAAAATCCAAAAGACAATAGCAGCAGCCAAAATGTCAACCGTACCAGGGATTCCCAACCAGTCTCCCATGCCGGTACTTGCCTGACCTCAAGCTGCACAGCTGCTGCGATCTAACGAGAGAAGGCACATTCAGCTTAGAATGGCCGGTGACAAGCAGATGTCACATGTGCGCGTCTTTTCAAAAGGAATAAAATGGGGAGGTAAAGGTTAAATTTTAAAAACAAAAATCCAAAAATCCAAATGACAATAGCAGCAGCCAAAATGTCATCGGAACCGGGGATTCCCAGCCAGTCTCCTATGCTGGTACTTGCCTGGCCTCAAGCTGCATAGTGGCTACGATATGACAAGGGCGGGCTCATTAAGCTTATAATGGCAGTTGATATGCAGATGTTACATGTGCACGTCTTCTCAAAAGGAATAAAATGGGGAGGGAAAGGCTAGATTTTAAAAACAAAAATCCAAAAATTCAAATGACAATAGCTGCAGCCAAAATGTCATCGGAACTAGGGATTCCTCGCCTGTCTCCCAAGCCAGTACTTGCCCAGCCTCAAACTGCGTAGCAGCTGCGATCTTACGAGAGCAGGCACATTCAGCTTAAATTGGCCGTTGATGTGCAGATTTCACATGTGCGCGTCTTTTCAAAAGGAATAAAATGGGGAGGGAAAGGTTAGATTTTAAAAACAAAAATCCAAAAATCCAAATGACAATAGCAGCAGCTAAAATGTCAATGGAACCGTGGATTCCCAGCCAGTCTCCTATGCCAGTACTTGACCGGCCTCAAGCTGCGTAGCGGCTGCGATCTGACAATGGCAGGCACATTCAACTTAGAATGGCCATTGACATACAGTTGTCACATGTGAGCGTCTTTTCAAAAGGAATAAAATGGGGAGGGAAAGGTTAGATTTTAAAAACAAAAATCCAAAAATCCAAATGACAATAGCAGCAGCCAAAATGTCAACAGAACCAAAGATTCCCAGACAGTCTCCCACACGGTACTTGCTCGGCCTCAAGCTGCATAGCGGCTGCGATCAGATAAGAGCAGGCACATTCAGCATAGAATGGCCATTCACGTACAGATGTCACATGTGCGCGTCTTTTCAAAAGGAATAAAACGAAGAGGGAAAGGTTAGATTTTAAAAACAAAAATCCAAATGACAACAGCAGCAGCCAATATGTCAATGGAAGCGGGGATTCCCAGCCAGTCCTCCCATGCCAGTATTTGCCCAGCCTCAAGCTGCGTAGCAACTGTATTCTGATGAAAGCATGCACATTCAGCTTAGAATGGCAGTTGAGAAGTAGATGTCACATGTTCGTGTCTTTTCAAAAGGAACAAAATGGGGAGGGAAAGGTTAGATTTAAAAGAAAAAAATCCAAAAATCCAAATGACAATAGCAGCAGGCAAAATGTTAATAGAACTAGTGATTCCCTTGCAGTCTCCCATGCTGGTACTTGCCCAGCCTCAAGCTGCATAGCGGCTGCAATCTGACGAGAGCAGGTACATTGAACTTAGAATGGCCGTTGATGTGCAGGTGTCACATGTGCGCGTCTTTTCAAAAGGAATAAAATAGGGAGGGAAAGGTTTGATTATAAAAACAAAAACCCAAAAATCCAAATGACAATAGCAGCAGCCAAAATATCAACGGAAGCAGGGATTCCCAACCAGTCTCCCAAGCTGTTATTTGCCCAGCCTCAAACTGCGTAGCAGCTGTGATCTGACAAGGGCAGGCACACTCAGCTTAGAATGGCCGTTGTCATTCTGATGTCAAATGTGCACATCTTTTCAAAAGGACTAAAATGGGGAGGGAAATGTTAGATTTTAAAAACAAAAATCCAAATGAGTATAGAGGCAGCCTAAATGTTAACGGAACTGGTGAAACCCTTCCAATCTCCCATGCTGGTACTTACCCAGCCTCAAGCTGCATAGTGGCTGTGATCTGACAAGGGCAGGCACATTCAGCTTATAAAACCTGTTGATATACAGATGTCACATGTGGGAGTCTTTTCAAAAGGAATAAAATGGGGAGGGAAAGGCTAGATTTTAAAAACAAAAATCCAAATGACAATAGCAGCAGCCAAAATGTCAATGGAACCGGGGATTCCCAGCCAGTCTCCCATGCTGGTAATAGGCCAGCCTCAAGCTGCATAACAGTTGCGATCTGATGAGGGCAGGAACATTCAGCTTAGAATGTCCATTGATGTGCAGATGTCACATGTGTATGTCTTTTCAAAAGGAATAAAATGGGGGAGGGAAAGTTTTGATTTTAAAAACAAAAATCCAAATGACAATAGCAGCAGCCAAAATGCCAACTGTACCGGGGATTCCCAGCCAGTCTCCCATGCCAGTACTTGCCCAGCCTCAAGCTGTGAAGCAGTTATGTTCTGATGAGGGCAGGCACATTCAGCTTAGAATGGCCATTGACGTAGAGATATCATATGTGCGCGTCTTTTCAAAAGGAATAAAATGAGGAGGGAAATGTTAGATTTTAAAAACAAAAATTCAAAAATCCAAATGACAATAGCAGCAGCCAAAATGACAACAGAACAAGGGATTCCCAGCCCGTCTCCCATGCTGGTACTTGCCTGGCCTCAAGCTGCGTAGCAGCTGCAATCTGACGATGGAAGGCACAATCAGTTTAGAATAACTGTTGACGTGCAGAAGTCACATGTGCGTGTCTTTTCAAAAGTAATAAAATGGGGAGGGAAAGGTTAGATTTTAAAAACAAAAATCCAAAAATCCAAATGACAATAGCAGCAGCCAAAATGTCAATGGAACCAGGGATTCCCAGCCAGCCTCCCAAGCTGGTATTTGCCCAGCCTCAAACTGCGTAGCGGCTGTGATTTGACAAGGGCAGGCACATTCAGCTTAGAATGGCCGTTGTCATGCTGATGTCACATGTGCGTGTCTTTTCAAAAGGACTAAAATGGGGAAGGAAATGATAGATTTTAAAAACAAAAAACCAAATGAGAATAGAGGCAGCCTAAATGTTAACGGAACTGATGAAACCCTTCCAGTCTCCCATGCTGGTACTTGCCCAGCCTCAAGCTGCATAGCAGCTGAGATCTGACGAAGGAAGATACATTCAACTTAGAATGGCATTGACATGCAGATGACACATGTGCGCGTCTTTTCAAAAGGAATAAAATGGGGAGGGAAAGGTTAGATTTTAAAAACAAAAATCCAAATGACAATAGCAGCAGCTAAAGCGTCAACATAACCGTGGATTCCCAGCTAGTCTCCCATGCCAGTACTTGCCTGGCCTCAAGCTGTGTAGCAGCTGCGATCTGACAAGAGTAGGCACATACAGCTTAGAATGGCTGTTGACATGCAGATGTTACATGTGCGCATCTTTTCAAAAGGAATAAAACGGGGACGGAAAGGTTAGATTTTTAAAACAAAAATCCAAAAATCCAAATGACAATAGCAGCAGACAAAATGGAACCAGGGATTCCCAGCCAGTCTCCCATGCCGGTACTTGCCTGGTCTCAAGCTGCGTAGTGAGCGTGATCTGACGAGAGCAGGAACATTCAGCTTATAAAACCTGTTGATATACAGATGTCGCATGTGCGAGTCTTTTCAAAAGGAATAAAATGGGGAGTGAAAGGTTTGATTTTAAAAACAAAAATCCAAATGACAATAGCAGCAGCCAAAGCGTCAACAGAACCGGGGATTCCCAGCTAGTCTCCCATGCCAGTTCTTGCCTGGCCTCAAGCTGCATAGCTGCTGTAATATGACAAGGGAAGGCACATTCAGCTTAGAATGGCTGCTGATATGCAAAAGTCACATGTGCGCGTCTTTTCAAAAGGAATAAAATGGGGAGGGAAAGGTTAGATTTTAAAAACAAAAATTCAAATGACAATAGGAGCAGCCAAAATGGCAAGGGAGCTGAGGACTCCTAGCCAGTCTCCCATGCCGGTACTTGCCCTGCCACAAGCTGCATAGCAGCTGCAATCTGTCGAGGGCAGGCAGATTCAGCATAGAATGGCCGTTGACGTGCAGATGTCACATGTGCGTGTCTTTCCAAAAGGAAGAAAATGGGGAGGGAAAGGTTAGATTTTAAAAACAAAAATCCAAAAATCCAAATGACAATAGCAGCAGCCAAAATGTCAATGGAACTGGGGATTCCCATCCAGTCTCCCATGCTGGTACTTGCCCAGCCTCAAGCTACATAGCGGCTGTGATCTGATGCGGGGAGGCACATTCAGCTTAGAATGGCTGTTGACTTGCGGATGTCACATATGCGCTTTTTTTCAAAAGGAATAAAATGGGGAGGGAAAGCTTAGATTTTAAAAACAAAAATCCAGAAATCCAAATGACAATAACAGAAGCCAAAATGACAATGGAACCAGGTATTCCAGGTCAGTCTCCCATGCATGTACTTGCCTTGCCTCAAGCTGCGTAGTAGCTGCAATCTGACGATGGCAGGCACATTCTGCTTAGAATAGCTGTTTACGTGCGAATGTTACATGTGCGCGTCTTTTCAAAAGGAATAAAATGGGGAGGGAAAGGTTAGATTTTAATAACAAAAGTCCAAATGACAATAGCAGCAGCCAAAATGGCAACGAAACCGGGGATTCCCAGGCAGTCTCCCATGCTGGTACTTGCCCAGCCTCAAGCTATGTAGCGGTGGCAATCTGATGAGGGCAGGCACATTCAGCTTGGAATGGCAGTTGAAATGCAGATGTCACAAGTGCGTGTCTTTTCAAAAGGACTATAATGGGGAGGGAAATGTTAGATTTTAAAAACAAAAATCCAAATGACAATAGCAGCAGCCAAAATGCTAACGGAACTGGGGATTCCCAGCCTGTCTCCCATGCCAGTACATGCCCAGCCTCGAGCTGCATAGCACCTGCGATCTGACGAGGGCAGGCACATTCAGCTTAGAAGAGCTGTTGATATTCAGATGTCACATGTGCGTGTCTTTTAAAAAGGAATAAAATGGGGAGGGAAAGGTTAGATTTTAAAAACAAAAATCCAAATGAGAAAAGCAGCCTAAATGTTAACGGAAATGGTGATTCCCTTTCAGTCTCCCATGCTGGTACTTGCCCAGCCTCAAGCTGCATAGCGGCTGTGATCTGACAAGGGCAGGTACATTCAACTTAGAATTGCCATTGATGTGCCACATGTGACATGTCACATGTGTGCGTCTTTTCAACTGGAATGGCAGTTGAAATGCAGATGTCACAATTGCGTGTCTTTTCAAAAGGAATAAAAAGGGGAGGGAAAAGTTTGATTTTAAAAACAAAAATCCAAATGACAATAGCAGCAGCTGAAATATCAATGGAACAGGGGATTCCCAGTCAGTCTCTCATGCTGTTACTTGCTCTGCCACAAGCTGCATTGCAGCTGTGATCTGACGAGGGAAGGCACATTCAGCTTAGAATGGCCCATTCAGCTTAGAATGGCCGTTAACAAGCAAATGTCACATGTGAGCGTCTTTTAAAAAGGAATAAAATGGGGAGGGAAAGGTAAGATTTTAAATACAAATGACAATAGCAGGAGCCGAAATGGCAACGGAACATGGGATTCCCAGCCAGTCTTCCATGCTGGTACTTGCCCAGCCTAGAGGTGTGTAGCGGCTGCGATTTCACAAGGCAAGGCACATTCAGCTTATAATGTCCATTGACGTTCAGATGTCACATGTGCGCGTCTTTTCAAATGGAATAAAATGGGGAGGGAAAGGTTAGATTTAAAAAACAAAAATCCAAAAATCCAAATGACAATAGCAGCAGCCAAAATGGCAACGGAGAGAGGGATTCTCAGCGTGTCTCCCAAGTCGGTACTTGCCCGGTCTCAAGCTGCGTAGTGGCTGCGATCTGACGAGGGAAGGCACATGCAGCTTAGAATGGCCGTTAACATGCAAATGTCACATGTGTGCGTCTTTTCAAAAGGAATAAAATGAGGAGGGAAAGGTTAGATTTTAAAAACAAAAATCCAAATGACAATAGCAGCAGCCAAAATGTCAACGGAACCAGGGACTCCCAGTCAGTCTACCATGCTGGTACTTGCTCAGCCTCAAGCTGCATAGCTGCTGCGATCTGATGATAGCAGGTACATTCAGCTCAGAATGGCTGTTGACGTGCAGAAGACACATGTGTGCGTTTTTTAAAAAGAAATAAAATTGGGAGGGAAAGTTTAGATTTTAAGAACAAAAATCCAAAAATCCAAATGACAACAGCAGCAGCCAAAATTTGAACAGAAACGGGGATTCCCAGGCAGTCTCCCATGCCTGTACTCACCCAGTCTCAAGCTGCATAGCAGCTGCAATCTGACAAGGTTAAGCACATTCAGCTTAGACTGGCTGTTGACATGCAGATGTTACTTGTGCTTGTCTTTTCAAAAGGAATAAAATGGGGAGGGAAAGTTTAGATTTTAAAAACAAAAATCCAAAAATCCATTGACAATAGCAGCAGCCAAAAGGCCAACGGAACTATGGATTCCTAGCCTGTCTCCCATGCCAGTACTTGCTCAGCATAAAGCTGTATAGCAATTGCGATCTGACGTGGGCAGGAACATTCAGCTTAGAATGGCCATTGACGTGCTGTTGTCACATGTGCGCGTCTTTTCAAAAGGAATAAAATGGGGAGGGAAAGGTTAGATTTTAAAAACAAAAATCCAAAAATCCAAATGACAATAGCAGCAGCCAAAATATTAACGGAACCGGAGACACCCAGCCAATCTCCCAAGCCGGTATTTGCTCGGCCTTAAGTTGCATAGCGGCTGCGATCTGACGATGGCAGGCACATTCAGCTTAGAATGGCCATTGACGTGCTGATGTCACATGTGCACGTCTCTTCAAAAGGAATAAAATGGTGAGGGAAAGGTTAGATTTTAAAAACAAAAATCAAAAAATCCAAATGACAATAGCAGCAGCCAAAATGTTCATGGAACCAGGGATTCCCAGCCAGTCTCCCATGCGGGTTCTTGCTCTGCCACAAGCTCCATAGCGGCTGCGATATGACAAGGGAAGGAACATTCAGCTTAGAATGGCCATTGACGTGCAAATGTCACATGTGCGTGTCTTTTCAAAAGGAATAAAATGGGGAGGGAAAAGTTAGATTTTAAAAACAAAAATCAAAATGACAATAGCAGCAGCCAAAATGTCAACTGAAGTTGTGATTCCCAGCAAATCTCCCATGCCAATACTGCCCCAACCTCCAGCTGCGTAGCGGCTGCAATCTGACGAGGGCAGGCACATTCAACTTAGAATGGCCATTGACGTGCAGCTGTCACATGTGTGCTTCTTTTCAAGAGGAATAAAATGGGGAGGGAAAGGTTTAATTTTAAAAAGAAAAATCCAAATGACAACAGCAGAAGCCAAAATGTTAATGGTACCAGGGAGTCCCAGCCAGTCTCCCATGAGGGTTATTGGCCAGCCTCAAGCTGCGTAGCAGCTGTGATCTGATGAGGGAAGGAACATTCAGCTTAGAATGGACGTTTATATGCAGATGTCACATGTGCGCGTCTTTTCAAAATGAATAAAATGGGGAGGGAAATGTTAGATTTTAAAAACAAAAATCCAAAAATCCAAATGACCATAGCAGCAGCCAAAATGTCAACGAAACTAGTGATTTCCAGCCAGTCTCCCATGCTGGTAATTGCCCAGTCTCAAGCTGCATAGCAACTGCAATCAGACGAGGGAAGGCACATTCAGCTTAGAATAGCCTTTGACGTACAGATGTCACATGTGCGCGTCTTTTCAAAAGGAATAAAATGTCGAGGGAAAGTTTAGATTTTAAAAGCAAAAATCCAAATGACAATAGCAGCAGACAAAATGTCAACAGAATCGGGGATTCCCAGCCAGTCTCCCATACTGGTACTTGCCTGACCTCAAGAGGCGTAGCAGCTGCAATCTGACGAGGGAAGGCACATTCAGCTTAGAATGGCCATTGACGTGTGGATGTCACATGTGCGCTTCTTTTCAAAAGGAATAAAATGGGGAGGGAAAGGTTACATTTTAAAAACAAAATTCCAGAAATCCAAATGACAATAGCAGCAGCCATAATGACGACAGAACCAGGGATTCTCAGCCAGTCTCCCATGCTCATACTTGCCCAGCCTCAAGCTGCGCAGCAGCTGCGATCTGACGATGGCAGGCACATTCAGTTTAGAATGGCTGTTGACCTGCAGTGGTCACATGTGCACGTCTTTTCAAAAGGAATAAGATGGGGAGGGAATGGTTAGATTTTAATAACAAAAATCAAAAAATCCAAATGACAATAGCCAGAATGTCAATGGAACCAGGGATTCCCAGCCAGTCTCCCATTATGGTACTTGCTGGCCTCAAGCTGTGTAGCGGCTGCAATCTGACAAGGGAGGGCACATTCAGCTTAGAATGGCCGTTGATGTGCAGATGTCACATGTGCACTTCTTTTCAAAAGGAATAAAATGGGGAGGGAAAGATTAGATTTTAAAATCAAAAATCCAAAAATCCAAATGACAATAGCAGAAGCAAAATTTTCTACGGAACTGGTGATTCCCAGCCAGTCTGCCAAGCTGCGTAGCAACTGTGATCTGACGAGGGAAGGAACATTCAGCTTAGAATGGCCGTTGATGTGCAGATGTCACATGTGCGCGTCTTTTCAAAAGGAATAAAATGGGGAGGGAAAGGTTAGATTTTAAAAACAAAAATCCAAATGACAATAGCAGCAGCCGTAATATCAACAGAACCGGGTATTCCCAGCCAGTCTCTCATGCCAGTGCTTGCCCAGCTTCAAGCTGCGTAATGACTGCCATCTAAAGAGGGAATGCACATTCAGCTTAGAATGGCCGTTGGGAACAGATGTCACATGTGCGCGTCTTTTCAAAAGGAATAAAATGGGGAGGGAAAGGTAAGATTTTAAAAACAAAAATCCAAAAATGCAAATGACAATAGCAGCAGCCAAAATTTCAATGGAACCAGGGATTCCCAGCCAGTCTCCCATGCTGGTACTTGCCCAAACTCAAGTTGTGTAGCAGATGCTATCTGACAAGGGCAAGAACATTCTGCTTAGATTGGCCGTTGAAATGCAGATGTCACATGTGTGTGTCTTTTCAAAAGGAATAAAATGGGGAGGGAAAGGTTAGATTTTAAAAACAAAAATCCAAATGAAAATAACAGCAGCCAAAATGTTAACGCAACCGGGGATTCCCAGCAAGTCTCCAATGCTAGTACTTGCCCGGCCTCAAGCTGCGTAGTGGCTGGAATCTGATGAGGGCATGCACATTCAGCTTATAAAGCCTGCTGACGTACACATTTCACATTTGCGAGTCTTTTCAATAGGAATAAAATGGGGAGGGAAAAGTCAGATTTTAAAAACAAAAATCCAAATGACTACAGCAGCAGCCAAGATGTCAATGGAACCAGGGATTACCAGCCAGTCTCCCATGCTGGTACTTGCCTGACCTCAAGCTGCATAGCTACTGTGATCTGACAAGAGAAGGCAAATTCAGCTTAGAATTGCCTTTGATGTGCAGACGTCACATGTGCGCGTCTTTTCCAAAGGAATAAAATGGGGAGGGAAAGGTTAGAGTTAAAAAAAAAAATCCAAAAATCCAAATGACAATAGCAGCAGCCAAAATGTCAATGGAACTGTGTATTCACAGCCAGTCTCCCAAGCTGGTACATGACCGGCCTAAAGCTGCGTAGTAGCAGCGATATGATGAAGGAAGGCACATTCAGCTTCGAATGGCCATTGACGTGCGGATGTCACATGTGCGCTTCTTTTCAAAAGGAATAAAATAGGGAGGGAAAGGTTACATTTTTAAATCAAAAATACAGAAATCCAAATGACAATAGCAGCAGCAGCCAAAATGCCGACAGAATCGAGGATTCTCAGCCAGTTTCCCATGCTGGTACTTGCCCAGCCTCAAACTGCATAGCTGCTGTGATCTGACGAGGGGAGGCAAATTCAGCTTAGAATGGCCGTTGACGTGTAGATGTTACATGTGCGCGTCTTTTCAAAAGGAATAAAATGGGGAGGGAAAGGTTAGATTTTAAAAACAAAAATCCAAAAATCCAAATGACAATGGCAGCAGCCAAAATGTTAATGGAACTGGTGATTCCCTTCCAGTCTCCCATGCTGGTACTTGCCCAGCCTCAAGCTGCATAGCTGCTGTGATCTGACAAGGGGAGGTACATTCAACTTAGAATGGTCATTGACGTGCAAAAGTCACATGTGCGCGTCTTTTCAAAAGGAATAAAATGGGGAGGGAAAGGTTAGATTATAAAAAAAAAAAATCCAAAAATCCAAATGACAATAGCAGCAGCCAAAATGTCAACGGAAGCAGGGATTCCCAGCCAGTCTCCCATGCCAGTACTTGACCAGCCTCAAGCTGTGTAGCGGCTGTAATCTGACGAGTGTAGGCAATTTCAGCTCAGAATGGCTGTTGACGTGCAAATATCACATGTGCACGTCTTTTCAAAAGGAATTAAATGGGGACGGAAAGGTTAGATTTTTAAAACAAAAATCCAAAAATCCATAAGACAATAGCTGCAGCCAAAATGTCAACGGAACCAGGGATTCCCAGCCAGTCTCTCATGCTGGTACTTGCCCAGCCTCAAGCTGCATAGCGGCTGCGATCTGATGATGGCAAGCACAATCAGCTTAGAATGGACGTTGACGTGCAGATGTCACATGTCCGCTTCTTTACAAAAGGAATAAAATGGGGAGGGAAAGTTTAGATTTTAAAAACAAAAATCCAGAAATCAAAATGACAATAGCAGCAGCCAAAATTTCAACGGAACCGGAGATTCCCAGCCAGTCTGACATGCAGGTACTTGCCCAGCCTCAAGCTGTGTAGCGGCTGTGATCTGACGAAGGAAGGAACATTCAGCTTATAAAGCCTGTTGACGTACAGATAACACATGTGCGAGTCTTTTCAAAAGGAATAAAATGGGGAGGGAAAAGTCAAATTTTAAAAACAAAAATCCAAATAACAATAGCATCAGCCAAAATGTCAACAGAACCGGGGGATTACCAGCCAGTCTCCCATGCCAGTACTTGCCCAACCTCAAGCTGCATAGCTGCTGTAATCTGACAAGGGAAGGCTCATTCAGCTTAGAATAGCCATTGATGTGCAAATGACACATGTGCGCGTCTTTTCAAAAGGAATAAAATGGGGAGGGAAAGATTAGATTTGAAAAACAAAAATCCAAATGACAATAGCAGCAGCCAAAATGTCAACAGAACTGTGGTTTCCCAGCCAGTCTCCCATGCTGGTATTTGCCCAACCTCAATCTGCATAGCAGCTGCAATCTGACGAGGGAAGGCACATTCAGCTTAGAATTGCCTTAGATGTGTGGATGTCATATGTGCACGTCTTTTCAAAATGAATAAAATGGGGAGGGAAAAGTTAGATTTTAAAAACAAAAATCCAAATGACAGTAGCAGCAGCCAAAATGTCAACGGAAATTTTAAATTCCAGCCAGTCTACCATGCCGTTACTTGCGCAGCCTCAAGCTGTTTAGTGGCTGCGATCTAACGAGAGCAGGCACATTCAGCTTAAAATGGCTGTTGACGTGCAGATGTCACATGTGCGCGTCTTTTCAAAAGGAATAAAATGGGGAGGGAAAGGTTATATTTTAAAAACAAAAATGCAAAAATCCAAATGACAATAGCAGCAGCCAAAATGTCAACAGAATAGGGGACTCCCAGCCTGTCTGCCATGCCGGTAGTTGCCTGGTCTCAAGCTGCATAGCAGCTGCGATCTGACGAGGGAAGGCACATTCAGCTTAGAATGGCCGTTGATGTATAGATGTCACATGTGTGCGTCTTTTCAAAATGAATAAAATGGGGAGGGAAAGGTTAGATTTTAAAAACAAAAATCCAAAAATCCAAATGACAACAGCAGCAACTAAAATGTCAAAGGAACCTGGGATTCCCTGCCAGTCTCAAGCTGCGTAGCAGTTGCGATCTGACGAGCACAGGCACATTCAGCTTACAGCGGCCATTGACGTGCAGATGCTGCATGTGCGCGTCTTTTCAAAAGGAAGAAAATGGGGAGGGAAAGATACTATTTTAAGAACAAAAATCCAAATGACAACAGCTGAAGCCAAAATGCCAACAGAAACGGCGATTCCCAGCCAGTCCCCCATGCCAGTAATTGCACATCCTCAAGCTGCGTAGCGGCTGCGATCTGACAAGGGCAGAGACGTTCAGCTTAGAACGGCCATTGAAGTGCAGATGTCACATGTGCGTGTCATTTCAAAAAGAATAAAATCGAGAGGGAAAGGTTAAATTTTTAAAGCAAAGATCCAAATCCAAATGACAAAAGCAGCAGCCAAAATGTCAACGTAACCAGGGATTCTCAGCCACTCTCCCATGCCTGTACTTGTCCAGTCTCAAGCTGCTTAGCGGCTTTGATCTGATGAGGGAAGGAATATTCGGCTTAGAATGGCTGTTGACGTGCAGATGTCACATTTGCGCATTTTTTCAAAAGGAATAATATGGAGATGGAAAGATTCCATTTTAAAAACAAAAATCCAAATGTCAATTGCAGCAGCCAAAATGTCAATGGAAAAAGGGATACCCATCCAGTCTCCCATGCCAGTACTTGCCAGGCCTCAAGCTGCATAGCAGCTGTGATCTGAAGAGGGCAGGCACATTCGGCTTAGAATGGCCGCTGACGTGCAGTTGTCACATGTGCGCGTCTTTTCAAAAGGAATAATATGGGGAGGGAAAGTTTCCATTATAAAAACATAAATCCAAATGTCAATTGCAGCAGCCAAAATGTCAACGGAACCAGGGATACCCATCCTGTCTCCCATGCCAGCACTTGCCTGGCCTCAAGCTGCTTAGCAGCTGCAATCTAACGAGAGCAGGTACGTTCAGCTTAGAATGGCCGTTGATGTGCAGATGTCACATGTGTGTGTCTTCTCAAAAGGAATAAAATGGGGAGGGAAAGGTTAGATTTTAAAAACAAATTCCAAAAATCCAAATGACCATAGCAGCAGCCAAAATGTCAACTGAACCATGGATTGCCAGCCTGTCTCCAATGCCAGTACTTGCCTGGCCTCAAGCAGTGTAGCAGCTGTGATCTGATGAGGGTAGGCACATTCAGATTAGAATGGCCGTTGACTCGCAGATGTCACATGTGCGCGTCTTTTCAAAAGAAATAAATTGGGGAGGGAAAGGTTAGATTTTAAAAACAAAAATCCAAATGACAATAGCAGCAGCCAAAATGTCAACGGAACCGGGGATTCCCAGCCAGTCTCCCATGCTGGTACTTGCCCCGCATCAAGCTGCATAGCGGCTGCCAATTGACAAATACAAGCACATTCATCTTAGAATGAGCGTTGACGTACAGATGTTTTATGTGCGCGTCTTTTCAAAAGGAATAAAATGGGGAGAGAAAGGTTAGATTTTAAAAACAAAAATCCAAATGACAATAGCAGCAGCCAAAATGTCAACGGAACCCAGGATTCCCTGCCACTCTCCCATGCCGGTATTTGCCCAGCCTCAAGCTGCGTAGCGGCTGGCAAATGATGAAGACAGATACATTCATCTTAGAATGAGCGTTGACGTACAGATGTCACATGTGCGCGTCTTTTCAAAAGGAATAAAATGGGGAGGGAAAAGTTAGATTTTAAAAACAAAAATCAAAATGACAATAGCAGCAGCCAATATGTCAAAGGAACAGGGGATTCCCAGACAGTCTCTAATGCTGGTACTTGCCCAGCCTCAAGCTGCATAACAGCTAAGATCAGACAAGGGCAGGCACATTGTACTTAGAATGGCCGCTGGCATGCAGATGTCTCATGTGCGCGTCTTTTCAAAAGGAATAAAATGGGGAGAGAAAGGTTAGATTTTAAAAACAAAAATCCAAAAATCCAAATATCCAAATATCCAAATGACAATAGCAGCAGCCAAAATGTCAACAGAACCAGGGATTCCCAGCCAGTCTCCCATGTCTGTACTAGTGTTGAGCCACCCCCGTAGTGTTCGAGTTTGGTTCGGTTCGTCGAACACCTTCAAACACCATTAAAACCAATGGCAGGCAAACAAAAACACATAGAAAACACCTTCAAAGGTGTCCAAAAGCTGACAAACTGCTCAGAAGACACAACTAACACATGGAAAAGTGACAAGTACATATAGTCATGCAAAAAGAAAAGAGGTGGAGGAGTAAAAGGAGGGGGAGACACAGATATAGGCATGTCATACCCTTCTAAAATCCAAAAAGTGAGAAGCCAACACGTTCAGTCCGCTCCTGCCCGTGCCACCTCCGTGTCGCCGGGTTTGTGCCAGAGCCACGGTGAACCTTGACGGCCAGCCCCCCTCTCCCAATACTGGTGCTTGTCCGCTGGTGGGTCGAGCGAGCCCCCCTGTGGTGGAGGCAGCTCTAAGCTTTTTAATTTTTATTGTCTCTCTAATTTGAATGAATACACTTTACATACATTTACAAGGATTTATTGGAGGGCAAGTCTCATGCCAGCAGCCGAGTAATTACAGCTCCAGTAGCATCCACTAAAGCTGCTGCAGTTAAAAAGCTTTTATAAGGATCGAGCTCGGCTGTCCACCGCAAGGCATCCTACTGCCAGTCCCAGCCCCTATGCCTTGGGGTGCCTCCTGATGCTCTTCACTGAGTATCCCGTGGTCCCGAAGCATTTCCTATGAAAAAATTAAGTGTCCAAACTACAGGTGGTGTAGCTTGCTTAACAGCCGGGATAATCCGCTGACTAGCAGACACTGCTACTAGGCACAAAGTATTTCCTGGGCTAGATGCAGTTAAAAATTTGTAATTAGATACTCTCGTTGGATGCTGAGAAAGCATTCCATAGAGTCTCCTGGCACGCCATATATGATTCTCTTAAAAAGCTTGGGGTAGGGGTCTAGGGGACCCTTTTATAGCCAAAATCACGGCCCTGTATCACAATACGTCACCTAGGCTGAAGATAAGTGGAACTGTAGCACCCTGAGGGCTTGGTTGCTACAGAGGTATTGCACCTCACCCAGAGGTGTGATATCTCACTCTCAGGTAAGGATGGAGTGTGGATCAGGACCCGACACCTGCATGCATTACACCACATTGCCATGGGGCAGGGCAACCAATATGCCTCTGAGATGGGCACGACAGTCCCTGTCCCTGGCTGGAGTGGGGGGAGGGAACACTGAGGAAGGGGAACCCTGTAGTGCAGGAGCAGGGAGGAAGCAGTTCCTGGGTGCATTGAGAAGGGAGTATAAAAGGTGGGCACCATCTTAGTTCAGTGCGGAGAAGTCTGAGCAGAAGTGGCAGGGAGCAGGGGCTCTGCATGAGCTCTGCTCCGGAGGCGGGCCTAGTAACAGAGGCCCAGGCCTGGAAGAGGGAGAAGGAAGGAAGAGGAGCGGAGAAGGCTCCAGGAACGAGGAATGAAGGGATCCCGGGGGTGAGGACGGGCGAGTCGCCACCGCACGCCCGAATCCACCTGCGTGGAGGGGTCAGGCCAAAGGGGGAGACCGGTCCCCGAAACTAGTGGAGGCAGGAAACGACCCTCAGCTAGAAACCGGAGGCTGTGACATTTTATGTGGCGCAGCCCCTCGCTACACCCGCTAGGAAGGCACCACATAGGGTCAGGGAAACTGGCGCCAAGTTAACCAAGAGGAGGCCCGAGGCAGCCGGACAGAAGGGTTGGTAAGAAAGGCTAGACAAAGGACACACAAAGGGGGTCCTGTGAAGCGCTCCAAAGTTATCTGGGAGTTGTCTGAGCCACTCACCTGGTGAGCACAGTACGACGTGGGCAGCCGTTACCTGCAGACGTGGTCTGGATAATAAGAACTGTGAGTAAAGGCCCTGGACTGCATCACTGACTCAGTGTCGTTACTGCTGCTGCCCTGCACAATCACCCCCATCCTCCGCATACACTGCCCTGAGGCTATACTCCTCCCGTGCGGAGTTATGCTACGCTCTGCTGCACCCACAACACCAGCCTCAGCGGTCTGCCCTGCAGCGGCGGTTCACTCTGACCGCAATCCACGGGTGGCGTTGTCGGACATTTAAACATCAAAACCACATAAATAGTTCCGCCACTGGTTTGACCACCCTGAACCACGGAACCGGGTCGCCGCCACGAAGACTACAACCACCAGCATCCACCAAAAAGGGTCCGGCTCCGGGTGTCCCAAGGCCCAGGGGGTGCATCAGAACATTTTCATCACCTTTCACAATCACCAATGGGACAAGGCAGGGATGTCCTCTGTCCCCTCTCTTATACATCCTAGTGACGGAGCACCTGCTCTCATCAATTCGCCATAACCCCAATATTAGGTGGATTGAGGTGGGAGGCACCGAGTACAAGTGCTCTCTATTTGCTGATGATGTCCTTGTATATATCACTCAATCACATATATCCATCCATGCTGTTATGGCTGAAATAGATCACTTTGTTACATGGTCAAATTTTAAAATCAATGCAGCAAAGTCTGAGGCCCTCGATGTCTCCCTCCCCAAATCCATACAGGATTCCATCCAGTCCAACTTTCCCTTTGTCTGGCCCTCACAGGGTATCAAATACTTAGGAATTCCTATTCATAGAGACCTCTCCCATCTATGTTATCTTAATTTTGGGCCCTTTATTGAACAACTCCATACAGACCACGGATGGCAAGTTAGAACTGTAAGATTCACTACGTGAACTACTGGTGTTTTGTGGAAAAGCACATGTACACTGTGTTCCAAATTATTATGCAAAAAGTGTTAAGGAGTGATAAGGGAAGAATTTGTTTGTTTGTCAGTTAAAGTCATTGATGGTGATGTGTGTCAGGGCTCTTTATATCACTGTAAGCAATTGCAGACACCTGTGCTAATTAGTTTGGCAGGTGTGTTCAATGAAAGGCAAGACTACTTAAGAAGGCTGTCTCACATTATTAAGCAGCCTACATTTTCTGCCAAAATGGGAAAGAAAAAGGATGTGTCGGCTGCTGAGAATCAACAAATTGTGGAGTGTTTAGCTCAAGGCATGACTACAAACAACATTGTGCGATAATCAGGATGAAGTGTCTTGGCAATCAAGAAGTATGTAGCTGATTCACAGTACACACGTGTGCATGCTGATAAGGGCAAATTGAGGACTCTTTCCTACAGGCAATTACGTCAGGTTAAAAGAGCAGTGGCAAAAAAGCCTTGACATAGCAGCAGACAAGTTTTTGAAGCTGCTGGTGTCTCCAACGTCCCCCGAACAACAAGATGCAGGGTCTTTCAGAGGCTTGCAGCTGTGCATACGCCATCCTATCGACCTCCTCTATCCACTTCACACAAGCAGAAACGGCTCCAGTGGGCCAAACATTACATGAAGACTGATTTCAAAACTGTTTTGTTCACGGATGAGTGCCGTGCAGCGCTCAATGGTCCAGATGGATGGAGTGGAGGATGGCTGGTTGATGGACACCCCACGCAAACATGGCTACAGCGCCAACAAGGAGGAGGTGGAGTAATGTTTTGGGCTAGAATCATGGGGAGAGAGATTGTCGGCCCCTTTAGGATCCCTGAAGGGGTAAAGATGAACTCCATAATGTATGTGGATTTTCTCAAACAGCACTTCCTGCCATGGTTCAAGAAGAAGAACCGTGTATTCCACAGCAAGATCATTTTTATGCATGATAATGCACCATCTCATGCTGCACATAACACATCTTCATCTCTGGCTGATATGGGCATAAAAGGGGACAAACTTATGGTGTGACCCCCATGCCCCCCTGACCTCTACCCCATTCATAACCTCTGGAGCATCATCAAAAGGAGTGTCTATGATGGCGGGAGGCAGTTCACATCTAAGCAACAGCTCTGGGAGGGTATTCTGTCCTCATGCAAAACAATTGAAGCAGAAACCATCCAAAACCTGACAAATTCAATGGAAGAGAGAGTTCAGAAGCTCCTTTCAAACAAGTGGTCCTATGTGAAAATGTAACATCACCTAGAATAAAGTTTTGAGTTGAAAACTGTTTGATTTCAGTTTATAATAACCTGCTAATGCTTATAATTTCAAAAATGACCATTTTTTTGGTCTTTATTAAAATGAAAAGGTTGATCGAAAAGTTTGGGGGATCTAAGAGTGTGGCAACCCAGTAGTCATGATTACTTTGAATTCTGACAATATGAGGGTCATGTTGCAGGTAGTGCAGCAAGAAGGCACTTATGTGTCTTGCGCATCTCGGAGCCCCAAAATTATTTTCCGGGCTAGATGCAGCTAAAAATTATTATTAATTTTAAATCTGGTGGAGCTTAGTATAGATGGCCTAATAGGATCAGTGCTGCACACTGCTACAAAGCCCAAATTATTTTCCAGCCAAGATACAGATAAACATGATTAGTAATTTGAAAGCTTAAAACGGTTGGTGAGGTGATTTTAACCAATCATCAAGCTTTTTCTCTCCCCAGGATGACACAGAGGTAGAAAAGTCGTTTCGGATCCATGATTTGTTCATCTTTATGAACGTGAGTCTGTCTACATTATCAGTGGAGAGCCGCGTGCGCTTATCTGTCAGCACACCACCAGCAGCGCTGAACACACGTTCAGACAGAACGCTGGCTGCGGGGCATGACAAGATCTCCAAGGCGTAAGTGGCTAGCTCCGGCCATTTATCCAGATTAGAAGCCCAAAAAGAGCAAGGGTCCAGTGACACAGTCATGGCTTCAATGTTTACTTGTAGATACTCCTGTACCATCGTCTCTAGGCGTTGACTATGTGTCAGACTTCTTGTCTCCTGTGGCCTTGCAAAGGATGGGCTAAAAAAGTGGTGAAATGATTCCGCAAAATTGATGTTACCAGCAGATACTGTGGTTCTGTTACGGTTTGAGTGCTGAACACTTGACGGTCCCACGGTTGGCAAGTTGGAACTGTGAGATTCACTACGTGCACCACTGGTGTTTTGTGAAAAAGCACATGTAAGATTCTGCAACAGTCTCTGCTGATACTCCTGCATGCGTGCATCCCTTTCTATGGCAGGAATAATTTCTGCAAATTTACTTTTGTACCGGGGATCTAACAGTGTGGTAACCCAGTAGTCAGGATTATTTCTAATTCTCACAATTTGAGGGTCATGTTGCAGGTAGTGCAGCAAGAAGGCACTCATGTGTGTTGCGCATCCAGGAGCACCAAGTCCCTGTTGTGTTGGTGGCGAGGTAACAATCATGCTTCCTTCCTCTGTCCTCTCCCCCCAACCTCGCACAACAGAAATGTGATCAAGGTCTCCCTCATCTGATGAGTCTTCCATCAGTTCGTACTCCACTTCTTCCTGGGCTCCTGCACCTTCCTCACTAGTTTGGCTGCTACCATGCGCCCTGGTAAAACCATCTCCCCCACCCTCACATGCCTGCCGCCTTGGTGCTGCCGACCGTCTGGACCTTGCAGATGTTAGCCCTTCCGCATACAACTCCTCCTCCTCTACTTCCTCCACCTCCTCTTGTGCCACCACCTGACTCCGAATTCTGTTTAACATGTGCTCCAGCATGTAAATCACCGGAATAGTCATGCTGATAATGGCATCGTTAGCACTAAACATCTTCGTCGCCATTTCAAAACTGTGCAGAAGGGTGCATAGGTCCCTGATCTGAGACCACTCCTCCAGTGTGATTTGCCCCACCTCTGGATCTCGTTGGCCCAGGCTATACATCAGAACGTATTGCACCAGGGCTTGTCGGTGCTGCCACAGTCGCTGCAACATGTGCAGAGTTGAATTCCACAGGGTAGGCACATCGTATTTTAGCCGGTGAAGTGGCAAGCCCAACGACTTCTGTAGAGATGTAAGTCGCTGAGCTGCGGGATGCGAACGGCGGAAGTGAGCACACAGCGACCGTGCCCTCTGCAGAAGGCCATCTAGTCTGGGATAGTGGGCTAAAAATTGCTGGACAACCAGGTTCAACACGTGAACCATACAAGGCACGTGTGTGACATTGCCCCGGCGAAGGGCCGCACCCAGGTTTGCAGCATTGTCGCACACGGCCTTCCCTGGTTTCAGGTCCAGTGGAGACAACAATTCATGAAATTGGTTCTCCAGAGCTGACCACAACTCCTCAGCTGTGTGACTCACATTTCCCAGACATTTCAAAGTAAAAACCGCCTGATGACGTTGAGCCCTACTGCCAGCATAGTAAGGAGGTGTGCAGGATCCCTTCTGCGCAGTTAGAAAGCTTGTGGCATGACCAGACAGGCTTTGGGTGCAGGTGGAAGACCGAGAGGAGGTTGAGGAGGCAGAAGCAGTGGAGGAACTTTGACATAAAGAGTATTGACGCACAACTCGTGGGGACGGCAAGACTTGGACAGCAGCCCCTTGTCCTGCTGTCACCATAGTTACCCAGTGCCCAGTCAGCGACAAGTAACGCCCCTGTCCATGCCTACTCGTCCAAGTGTCTGTGGTGAAATGCACCCTGTCACACACAGAGTTTCTCAAAGAAGCGGTGATGTTGTGTGCGACATGCTGGTAGAGCGCAGGCACACCTTTCTTTGAGAAGTAGTGCCGACTAGGCATCTGGTACTGGGGCACTGCGACGGACATAAGGTCTCGAAAATCCTCTGTGTCCACCAGGCGGAAAGGCAGCATTTCTGTAGCCAAGAGCTTGCAGATGGTGAAATTCAACCTCTTAGCTTTCTCATGGCTAGGAGGAAATGGTCTTTTACTTGTCCACATCTGAGGGACCGAGGGCTGGCTATTGTGCTTAGACGGGGTTGATAAGGGTGTCCCCGGCAAACTGCCGGTCTGTGAGGAAGATGCAGGCGGACATGTTAGGTTGCCTTGATCCAAAGGTGGTGCTATCGATGTCGGACAGCGCTCAACACCAGCTGGTTTTACCACCTCCAAAGAAAATGATGACCTGCCAATCACGCTGGCTGTTGCGGGTAAAGAGGTGGCAGGTCTGCGCCTCAAAACAGGTGTGACTGCTGTCCCCCCAGTCACAGAGGATGAAGAGGCCGCGGATGCACAAGATATGGCAGACGGTGGTTGGCCCGGCCGGCTAGGCCGCATTGTAGCACACTGAGCTTCCCACTGCAACTTATGCTTCATGTCCATGTGCCGGTTCATGCATGAAGTACTCAAACTATGTATTTTTTGGCCTCTACTTAGCTTTTGCTGACAAATGTTACAGATAACACGAGTTGGGTCATCTTTATCGATCTGAAAAAATGCCCAGGCTATGCAAGGCTTAGCACCCATGCGACCTGAAGAGCCACCACGATTTGTGGTGAGAGGCAGAGTTGTGTTTGAGGATGCAGTTGTTGACGTGCTTCCAGTAAAATGTCTCTGTCCAGGAAGGCGCAACCTGACCTCGTCGTCACTAGCATCTTCCTCCACCTCCTCTGCTGACCTCATCTCTTGGCTGACAGTGGGTTGACAGTAAGTGGGATCTCCAACCTCATCATCATCACCCTGTGCGTTATCAAACCCGTCGTCCTCAGAGCCAACCTGTTCCTGCCCTGACAAAAAACTAAAGTTGTCGCTCCAATCAGGTATTTGAGTCTCATCATCGTCTTCCTCATTGTCTCCACCAACAGGAGTTACAGTTTGGGAATGAGGGTCTACATTATGGTCAGAACCTTCTGCGTCTGGTCCTGGATCCGACTCATAAAGATTCTGGGCATCAGTGCAGATCATTTCCTCGTCTGGATTCACAGAAGCGCTGGAGTTGACCTCTGATTCCCAGGCTATAGTATGAGTAAACAGCTCTGCAGACTCAACCATCAGTTCTACCTCATACTCAGACGGGCAGCTGGAGATTTGGGAGCTGTGAGGAAGCAAGTGCGATTGGGGTGACACCTTTGAGGACTGGAGTATTTGTGATGTTGAAGTTGATGTGGAGGAGAGCACACTTAAAGGAGCACTTGATATCCGTTGAAGCACCTGCTGTTTTTGTGCCTCATCTGGAATTTGTAGCGATTGGCGTGGCCGTAAGAAAGGGAACTTATCACATTGTCCGCTAAAAGAAGTAGACATTTTAGTTTGGCTGGAAGATGGTCTTTCTTCTGCAGATGTTACTGTTGCTTTAACACCTACCCCACGGACACAACCTTTTTTCCCCTTCCCAACACGCCTATTCCCCTTTCCACCAGCAGCAGGCCTTTTTCCACTCATTTTGGTGGTTAACTAATTCACAACTCTGGAGTTGTTTGCACAAAAAAAGCAATGGATGGGAACCAAGCAGAGCTGAGTGGCCAAACTGTGGTATTAGGCCAAAACTAATGGCTGGGTTAGATGCAGAAAAAAATTATATTCAATTTGCAACCTGATGGAGGTCAGTATAGATGGACTAATAGAACAAGTCCCACACACAGCTAGAAGCCCAAACATTTTTTCAGAGGTAGATGCAGATAAAAATTATTTTTAATTTGCAGCCTGATGGAGGTCAGTATAGATGGACTAATAGAGAAAGTCCCACACACTGCTAGAAGGCCAAATATTTTTTCAGAGCTAGATGCAGACAAAAAATTATTTTGAATTTGCAACCTGATGGAGGTCAGTATAGATGGACTAATAGAGAAAGTCCCACACACTGCTAGAAGGCCAAATATTTTTTCAGAGCTAGATGCAGAAAAAAATTATTTTTAATTTGCAACCCGATGGAGGTCAGTATAGATGGACTAATAGAGAAAGTCCCACACACTGCTAGAAGGCCAAATATTTTTTCACAGCTAGATGCAGAAAAAAATTATATTCAGTTTGCAACCTGATGGAGGTCAGTATAGATGGACTAATAGAACAAGTCCCACACACAGCTAGAAGCCCAAATATTTTTTCAGAGGTAGATGCAGAAAAAAATTATATTCAGTTTGCAACCTGATGGAGGTCTGTATAGATGGATTAAAAGAACAAGTCCCACACACAGCTAGAAGCCCAATATTTTTTCAGAGGTAGATGCAGAAAAAAAATATATTCAGTTTGCAACCTGATGTAGGTCAGTATACAGTCATGGCCAAAAGTTTTGAGAATGACACCAAAATTATATTTTCACATGATCTGCTGGCCTCTGGTTTTTATTAGTGTTTGTCTGATGTTTATATCACATACAGAAATATAATTGCAATCATATTATGAGTATCAATAGGTTATATTGACAGTTAGAATGAGTTAATGCAGCAAGTCAATATTTGCAGTGTTGCCCCTTCTTCTTCAAGACCTCTGTAATTCTCCCTGGCATGCTCTCAATCAACTTTTGAACCAAATCCTGACTGATAGCAGTCCATTCTTGCATAATCAATGCTTGCATTTTGCCAGAATTTGTTGGTTTTTGTTTGTCCACCCGTCTCTTGATGATTGACAACAAGTTCTCAATGGGATTAAGATCTGGGGAGTTTCCAGGCCATGGACCCAAAATCTCTATGTTTTGTTCCATGAGCCATTTAGTTATCACCTTTGCTTTATGGCAAGGTGCTCCATCATGCTGGAAAAGGCATTGTTGGGCGCCAAACTGCTCTTGGACGGTTGGGAGAAGTTGCTCTTGGAGGACATTCTGGTACCATTCTTTATTCATGGCTGTGTTTTTAGGCAAGACTGTGAGTGAGCCGATTCCCTTGGCTGAGAAGCAACCCCACACATGAATGGTTTCAGCATGCTTTACAGTTGGCATGAGACAAGACTGGTGGTAGCGCTCACCTCTTCTTCTCCGAATAAGCTGTTTTCCAGATGTCCCAAACAATTGAAAAGGGCATTCATCAGAGAAAATGACTTTGCCCCAGTCCTCAGCAGTCTACTCCCTGTACCTTTTGCAGAATATCAGTCGGTCCCTGATGTTTTTTCTGGAGAGAAGTGGCTTCTTTGCTGCCCTCCTTGAAACCAGCCCTTGCTCAAAGAGTCTCCGCCTCACAGTGCGTGCAGAAGCACTCACACCAGCCTGCTGCCATTCCTGAGCAAGCTCGGCACTGCTGGTAGTCCGATCCCGCAGCTGAAACAGTTTTAAGATACGGTCCTGGCGCTTGCTGGTCTTTCTTGGGCGCCCTGGAGCCTTTTTGACAACAATGGAAGCTCTCTCCTTGAAGTTCTTGATGATGCGATAGATTGCTGACTGAGGTGCAATCTTTGTAGCTGCGATACTCTTCCCTGTTAGGCCATTTTTGTGCAGTGCAATGATGGCTGCACGTGTTTCTTTAGAGATAACCATGGTTAACTGAAGAGAAACAATGATACCAAGAACCAGCCTCCTTTTAAAGTGTCCAGTGATGTCATTCTTACTTAATCATGACTGATTGATTGCCAGCCCTGTCCTCATCAACACCCACAACTGTGTTAATGGATCAATCACTAAAACGATGTTAGCTGCTCCTTTTAAGGCAGGACTGCAATGATGTTGAAATGTGTTTTGGGGGTTAAAGTTCATTTTCTGGGCAAATATTGACATTGCAAGTACAGTAATTGCTGTTAAGCTGATCACTTTTTGACATTCAGGAGTATATGCAAATTGCCATTACAAAAAATGAAGCAGTAAACTTTGGAAAAATTACTATTTGTCTCATTCTCAATACTTTTGGCCATGACTGTAGATGGACTAATAGAGAAAGTCCCACACACTGCTAGAAGGCCAAATATTTTTTCAGAGCTAGATGCAGACAAAAAATTATTTTGAATTTGCAACCTGATAGAGGTCAGTATAGATGGATCAATAGAGAAAGCCCCACACACTGCTAGAAGGCCAAATATTTTTTCAGAGCTAGATGCAGACAAAAAATTATTTTTAATTTGCAACCTGATGGAGGTCAGTATAGATGGACTAATAGAGAAAGTCCCACACACTGCTAGAAGGCCAAATATTTTTTCAGAGCTAGATGCAGATAAAAATTCTTTTTAATTTGCAACCTGATGGAGGTCAGTATAGATGGACTAATAGAGAAAGTCCCACACACTGCTAGAAGGCCAAATATTTTTTCAGAGCTAGATGCAGAAAAAAATTATATTCAGTTTGCAACCTGATGGAGGTCAGTATAGATGGACTAATAGAACAAGTCCCACACACAGCTAGAAGCCATAATTTTTTTTCAGAGGTAGATGCAGAAAAAAATTATATTCACTTTGCAACCTGATGGAGGTCTGTATAGATGGATTAATAGAACAAGTCCCACACACAGCTAGAAGCCCAATATTTTTTCAGAGGTAGATGCAGAAAAAAAATATATTCAGTTTGCAACCTGATGGAGGTCAGTATAGATGGACTAATAGAGAAAGTCCCACACACTGCTAGAAGGCCACATATTTTTTCAGAGCTAGATGCAGACAAAAAATTATTTTTAATTTGCAACCTGATGGAGGTCAGTATAGATGGACTAATAGAGAAAGTCCCACACACTGCTAGAAGGCCAAATTTTTTTTCAGAGGTAGATGCAGAAAAAAATTATATTCAGTTTGCAACCTGATGGAGGTCTGTATAGATGGATTAATAGAACAAGTCCCACACACAGCTAGAAGCCCAATATTTTTTCAGAGGTAGATGCAGAAAAAAAATTATGTTCAGTTTGCAACCTGATGGAGGTCAGTGTAGATGGACTAATAGAGAAAGTCCCACACACTGCTAGAAGGCCAAATATTTTTTCAGAGCTAGATGCAGATAAAAATTATTTTTAATTTGCAACCTGATGGAGGTCAGTATAGATGGACTAATAGAGAAAGCCCCACACACTGCTAGAAGGCCAAATATTTTTTCAGAGCTAGATGCAGACAAAAAATTATTTTGAATTTGCAACCTGATGGAGGTCTGTATAGATGGACTAATAGAGAAAGTCCCACACACTGCTAGAAGGCCAAATATTTTTTCAGAGCTAGATGCAGACAAAAAATTATTTTGAATTTGCAACCTGATGGAGGTCAGTATAGATGGACTAATAGAGAAAGTCCCACACACTGCTAGAAGGCCAAATATTTTTTCAGACCTAGATGCAGATAAAAATTATTTTTAATTTGCAACCTGATGGAGGTCAGTATAGATGGACTAATAGAGAAAGTCCCACACACTGCTAGAAGGCCAAATATTTTTTCAGAGCTAGATGCAGACAAAAAATTATTTTGAATTTGCAACCTGATGGAGGTCAGTATAGATGGACTAATAGAGAAAGTCCCACACACTGCTAGAAGGCCAAATAATTTTTCAGAGCTAGATGCAGAAAAAAATTATATTCAGTTTGCAACCTGATGGAGGTCAGTATAGATGGACTAATAGAACAAGTCCCACACACAGCTAGAAGCCATAATTTTTTTTCAGAGGTAGATGCAGAAAAAAATTATATTCACTTTGCAACCTGATGGAGGTCTGTATAGATGGATTAATAGAACAAGTCCCACACACAGCTAGAAGCCCAATATTTTTTCAGAGGTAGATGCAGAAAAAAAATATATTCAGTTTGCAACCTGATGGAAGTCAGTATAGATGGACTAATAGAGAAAGTCCCACACACTGCTAGAAGGCCACATATTTTTTCAGAGCTAGATGCAGACAAAAAATTATTTTTAATTTGCAACCTGATGGAGGTCAGTATAGATGGACTAATAGAGAAAGTCCCACACACTGCTAGAAGGCCAAATTTTTTTTCAGAGGTAGATGCAGAAAAAAATTATATTCAGTTTGCAACCTGATGGAGGTCTGTATAGATGGATTAATAGAACAAGTCCCACACACAGCTAGAAGCCCAATATTTTTTCAGAGGTAGATGCAGAAAAAAAATTATATTCAGTTTGCAACCTGATGGAGGTCAGTATAGATGGACTAATAGAGAAAGTCCCACACACTGCTAGAAGGCCAAATATTTTTTCAGAGCTAGATGCAGATAAAAATTATTTTTAATTTGCAACCTGATGGAGGTCAGTATAGATGGACTAATAGAGAAAGTCCCACACACTGCTAGAAGGCCAAATATTTTTTCAGAGCTAGATGCAGACAAAAAATTATTTTGAATTTGCAACCTGATGGAGGTCAGTATAGATGGACTAATAGAGAAAGTCCCATACACTGCTAGAAGGCCAAATATTTTTTCAAAGCTAGATGCAGACAAAAAATTATTTTTAATTTGCAACCTGATGGAGGTCAGTATAGATGGACTAATAGAGAAAGTCCCACACACTGCTTGAAGGCCAAATATTTTTTTAGAGCTAGATGCAGATAAAAATTATTTTTAATTTGCAACCTGATGGAGGTCAGTATAGATGGACTAATAGAGAAAGTCCCACACACTGCTAGAAGGCCAAATATTTTTTCAGAGCTAGATGCAGACAAAAAATTATTTTTAATTTGCAGCCTGATGGAGGTCAGTATAGATGGACTAATAGAGAATGTCCCACACACTGCTAGAAGGCCAAATATTTTTTCAGAGCTAGATGCAGAAAAAAATTATATTCAGTTTGCAACCTGATGGAGGTCAGTATAGATGGACTAATAGAACAAGTCCCACACACAGCTAGAAGCCCAAATATTTTTTCAGAGGTAGATGCAGAAAAAAATTATTTTTAATTTGCAGCCTGATGGAGGTCAGTATAGATGGACTAATAGAGAAAGTCCCACACACTGCTAGAAGGCCAAATATTTTTTCAGAGCTAGATGCAGACAAAAAATTATTTTGAATTTGCAACCTTATGGAGGTCAGTATAGATGGACTAATAGAGAAAGTCCCACACACTGCTAGAAGGCCAAATATTTTTTCAGAGCTAGATGCAGACAAAAAATTATTTTTAATTTGTAACCTGATGGAGGTCAGTATAGATGGACTAATAGAGAAAGTCCCAAACACTGCTAGAAGGCCAAATATTTTTTCAGAGCTAGATGCAGATGTAAATTATTTTTAATTTGCAACCTGATGGAGGTCAGTATAGATGGACCAATAGAATGATGCTATGCCCAAAAGATTTTACTTCACTAGGTGCAGTAAAAAAATTGGTATTCTATACACAGGTGGTATATCTTGCAACACAGATAGGCTACTCCACTGACTAACACACTCTGCAATAGGCCAAAAAGGATTAGTTTTGCTAGATTCAGCCAAATGCTGTGAAAAAAACTTGCACAGCACTGGCACAGACCTGCCTGGCAAAAACTGATAGGAACTGATGTAACCTAGTCCTGAAAAGGACTGCAATTACAATTAGTCTTTACTCCCACAATCTATCTATTTAAGAGCACAGACCTGGCTGATAAAAGTCGTCGGAAATGCTGTAACCTAGTCCTTAAAAGGACTGCAATCACAACTATTCCCTACTCCCAAGCTATCTGTAGATTTGTGCGAAAATTGGCTTGAAATTAACAAGGTATAGCGCACACAGCAACAGCGGTGCCGTCTAACACGCAGCTGCAGCAGTGAGAAAATGGTGGCGACGGGGAAAATGGCTGGGTCTTATAAGGCAAGGACATGTGACATACACTGCCAATGACACATGCCCTTGCTTGTGTGAAAAAAAGCACTTCGCTCCGTGTGTGCGCTGCTGATAGGCTGACAGATTGCACCTCCCCACTGTAAATGCGGGAAAGAGAAAAAAAAATGGAGTTCTTCATTATTCCTGCAGAGATCCATCCCATGCCCCTCCCCCCACCCCGCTGTACACTCAAACTGCGTATTAACATTAATTTTCATCATTACTGAGAAAAAATCCAGTTATGATTTTGGTGCACGAACAGTTATCGAACATAACCTCAAACAGCCGAATTTTTCTCAAATCGTTCGTGTTCGCCGAACGGCTCGAACACCGCCCAAAACAGCTCGAATTTGAGATTGGCGAACAGTTCAAGTGGAACAACGCTCATCTCTACCGTTGATATGCAGATGTCACATGTGCACATCTTTTCAAAAGGAAAAAAATGGGGAGGGAAAGGAAATATTTTAAAAACAAAAATCCAAATGACAATAGCAGCAGCCAAAATGTCAATTGAACCAGGGATTCCCAGCCAGTCTCCCATGTCAGTACTTACCCGGCCTCGAGCTGTGTAGCAGCTGTGATCTGACGAGGGTAGGCACATTCAGCTTAAAATGGCCGTTGACCTGCAGATGTCACTTGTGCGCGTCTTTTCAAAAGGAATAAAATGGGGAGGGAAAGGTTGGATTTTAAAAACAAAAATCCAAAAGTCCAAATGACAAAAGCAGCAGCCAAAATATCAACGGAAGAGCGGATTACCAGCCAGTCTCCCATGCCATTACTTGCCCAGCCTCAAGCTGCATAGCAGCTGCGATCTGACAAGGAGAGGCACATTCAGCTTAGAAATGCCGCTGATGTGCAAATGTCACATGTGCGTGTCTTTTCAAAAGGAATAAAATGGGGAGGGAAAGGTTAGATTTTAAAAACAAAAAAACAAAAATCCAAATGACAATAGCAGCAGTCAAAATGTCAATGGAACCAGGGATTCTCAGCCAGTCTCCCATGCCTGTAATTGCCTGTCCTCAAGCTGTGTAGCAGCAGTGGTGTGATGAGGGCAGGCACACTCAGCTTAGAAAGGCTGTTGACGCGTTGAATTCACATGTGCACGTCTTTTCAAACGGAATAAAATGGGGAGGGAAAGGTTCGATTTTAAAAACAAAAATCCAAAAATCCAAATGACAATAGCAGCAGCAAAAATGTCCACGTAATGGGGATTCGCAGCCATTCTCCAATGCCAGTACTTGCCCATCCTTATGCTGCGTAGCAGCTGCAATCTGATAAGGGAAGGCACATTCAGCTTAGAATGACAGTTGACATGCAGATGTCACATGTGCGCGTCTTTTCAAAAGGAATAAAATGGGGAGGGAAATATTAGATTTTAAAATCAAAAATCCAAATGACAACAGCCGCAGCCAAAATGTCTTTTCAAAAGTGCGTGTCTTTTCAAAAGGGCGTGTCTTTTCTAAAGGAATAAAATGGGGAGGGAAAGGTTAGATTTTAAAAACAAAAATCCAAATGACAATAGCAGCAGCCAAAATGTTAACGGAACCGGGGATTCCCAGCCAGTCTCCCGTGCCGATACTTGCCTGACCTCAAGCTGCGTAGCGGCTGCGATCTGACTAGATAAGGCACATTCAGCTTAGAATGGCTGTTGACATAAAGACATCACATGTGCGCGTCTTTTCAAAAGGAATAAAATGGGGAGGGAAAGGTTAGATTTTAAAAACAAAAATCCAAAAGACAATAGCAGCAGCCAAAATATCAACATAATCGGGTATTCCAACCAGTTTCCCATGCCCGTACTTGCCTGGCCTCAAGCTGCGTAGCGGGTGCGATCTGTTGAGGGTAGGCACATTCAGCATAGAATTGCCGTTAATGGGCAGAAGTCACATGTGTGCGTCTTTTCAAAAGGAATAAAATGGGGAGGTAAAATTTCGGATTTAAAAACAAAAATCCAAAAGACAATAGCAGCAGCCAAAATGTCAAGGGAACCGTGGATTTTCAGCTAGTATCCCATGCCGGTACTTGCCCAGCCTCAAAATGCGTAGCAGCTGCGATCTGACAAGGACATGCACATTCAACTTAGAATGGCCATTGACATGCAGATGTCACATGTGCGCGTCTTTTCAAAAGGAATAAAATGTGGAGGGAAAGGTTAGATTTTAAAAATAAATATCCAAAAATCCAAATGACAATAGCAGCAGCCAAAATGTTAACAGAACTGGGGATTCCCAGCCAGTCTCCCATGCCAGTACTTACTCGGCCTCTAGCTGTGTAGTGGCTGCGATTTGACAAGGGCAGGCACATTCAGCTTAGAATAGCCATTGACGTGCAGATGTCACATGTGCGTGTCTTTTCAAAAGGAATAAAATGGGGAGGGAAAGGTTAGATGTTAAAAAGAAAAATCCAAATGACAATAGCCATATCCTCAACGGAAGCAGGGATTCTAAGCCAGTCTCCCATTCTGGTACTTGCCCAGCCTCAAGCTGCATAGCAGCTGCAATCTGACACGGGAAGGCTCAATCAGCTTAGAATAGGCATTAACATGCAGATGTCACATGTGCGCGTCTTTTCAAAAGGAATATAATGGGGAAGGAAAGGTTAGATTTTAAAAACAAAAATCCAAATAAAAACAGCAGCATCCAAAATGTCAACAGAAGCGGGAATTCCCAGCCTGTCTCCCGTGCTGGTACTTGCTCGCCCTCAAGCTGCGTAGCGGCTGCGATCTGACAAGGGAAGGCACAATCAGCTTAGAATGGCCGTTGACATGCAGATGTCACATGTGCGTGTCTTTTCAAAAGGAATGAAATGGGGAGGGAAAGTTTAGATTTTAAAAACAAAAATTCAAAAATCCAAATGACAATAGCAGCAGCAAAAATGTCAATGGATCCAGGGATTCCCAGCCAGTCTCCCATGCTGGTACTTCCTGGCCTCAAGCTGTGTAGCTGCTGTGATCTGACGAGGGCAGGCACATTCAGCTTAGAATGGCCGTTGACGTGCAGATGTCACATGTGCGCGTCTTTTCAAAAGGAATAAAATGGGGAGGGAAAAGTTAGATTTTAAAAACCAAAAATCCACATGACAATTGCAGCAGTCAAACTGTCAACAGAGACAGGGATTCCCAGCCAGTCTCACATGCCGGTACCTGCTGGGCCTCAAGCTGTGTAGCATCTGCGATCTAACGAGGGGAGGCACATTCAGCTTAAAATGGCCGTTGACAAGCAAATGTCACTTGTGCGTGTCTTTTCAAAAGGAATAAAATGGGGAGGGAAAGGTTAGATTTTAAAAACAAAAAAACAAAAATCCAAATAACAATAGCAACAGCCAAGAAGTCAACGGAACAGGGGATTTGCAGCCAGTTTCCCATTCTGGTACTTGCCTGGCCTCAAGCTGTGTAGTAGCTGCGATCTGATGAGGGGAGGCACATTCAGCTTAAAAAGGCCGTAGACGAGCAGATGTCACATGTGCGCATCTTTTCAAAAGAAATAAACCAAAAATCCTAATGACAATAGCAGCAGCCAAATTGTCAACAGAAGCGGAGATTCCGAGCCAGTGTCCCATGCCGGTACTTGCCTGGCCTCAAGCTGCATAGCAGCTGCAATCTGACGAGGGAAGGCACATTCAGCTTAGAATTGCCACTGACGTGCAGAGGTCACATGTGCGCGTCTTTTCAAAAGGAATAAAATAGGGAGGGAAAGATTAGATTTTAAAAACAAAAATCCAAATGACAATAGCAGCAGCCAAAATTTCAACGAAACTGGGGATTCCCAGCCAGTCTCCCATGCAAGTACTTGCCCAGCCTTAAGCTGCGTAGCGGCTGTGATCTGAAGAGGGCAGGCACATTCAGCTTAGAATTGCCGCTGACGTGCAGATGTCACATGTGCGTATCTTTTCAAAAGGAATAAAATGGGTAAGGAAAGATGAGATTTTAAAAACAAAAATCCAAATTACAACAGTAGCAGCGAAAATGTTAACAGAACTGGGGATTCCCAGCCAGTCTCCCATGCTGGTACTTACCTGACCTCAAGCTTCATAGCGGCTGCAATCTTACGAGAGCAGCCACCTTCAGCTTAGATTAGCCGTTAACGTGCAGATGCTTCATGTGCGCGTCTTTTCAAAAGGAATAAAATATGGAGGGAAAGTTTCAATTTTAAAATCAAAAATCCAAATGACAATAGCAGCAGTCAAAATTTCAGCTGAACAGGGGACTCCCAGCCAGTCTCCCATGCTGGTACTTGCCCAACCTCAAGCTGCATAGCTGCTGTGATTTGATGAAGGCAGGCGCATTCAGCTTAGAATGGCCATTGATGTGCAGATGTCACATGTGCGTGTATTTTCAAAAGGAATTAAATGGGGAGGGAAAGGTTAGATATTAAAAACAAATATCCAAAAATCCAAATGACAATAGCAGCAGCCAAAATGTAAATGGAATCGGGGATTCCCAGCCAGTCTCCCATGCCTGTACTTGCCCAGCCTCAAGCTGCGTAGCAGCTGCGATCTGACGAGGGCAGACACATTCAGCTTAGAATGGCCGTTGACATGCAGAAGTCACATGTGCGCATCTTTTCAAAAGGCGGTGAAAGTAGAGATATACGTCCGCGCCGCTGAAAGATCCTCAAGTCAGGAACATGTAATAATATCCTTGTTTATTGGTAAATGCCTACGCGTTTCTGGGTGTTCCACACCCCTTCATCAGGGCACCAACAGATATATCAATGTATGCACTGAAACACTCCATTTATATACAGACAGCAAATGAAAGAAAAAAAAAAAAAGGGTTCAAAAAGGAAGAGCAGAAAAAAAACAAACATAACCTTTGCACCTGAGGCCGTGTGCAAAAGAGAGAAAAAAAAAAAAGGGGCAAAAAGATAATGTTGGACAGAAAAGTATAAATAATCAAAGGTATCAGTCAAATGGAGTAATTACATAAAAGCAATATTACTTACTAACAAGTAAGTGTACACATTAGGTAAGAACAACATAAATATGTGTATAACATTAAAAACTCTAATGAGAATACACCCATCAGATATCGTTCCATAAAGGGAGATGGAACTGGAAAGAACAAAATAAAATAAAAAAATAAATAAATAAAAAAAAAAGTACCCCCATATAAAATATAGCTAGTAGTATCCTCTGTCAACGGAGGAATAGTGCAAGGAACAGGTTATCTGACATATGTCATGTAGTGACGTAGAGACCTAATGTGTAGTAATAGGATCCTGACTAAACGCCACAATGTAGTATAAAGACTGCGGCTTAAATACAGGAGATACACAGACAGGTAGTGAATCACCTGACGTGCGGTGGCGTGGAAGGAGAGAGGTGTGTGATAGTAGCATCCAGCAGACAGCTGCGATGCGGGTTCGAATTATACTACTCCCAGAAGGAAAACATAAAAGAGGGAATATTTATAATAGCGTACATGATTTTAGAGGAACACCATATTTGTGTCAAAAAACTATGATAAATGTAAAACCAAGGATTTATGTGTATATATGTGAAAAACAATATTATTTATAGATCTTGTGAATAATACAATAAAAAGGAATAGTAATACAATAAGGAAGTAATTATGAAAATAGAAAAACTTATACATTAACTATAAAAAAACTTCAGAAACATCATTCAGACCAAAGGGCTTAAGAGTATTCAGTCTGTAAATCCAATAAATTTCCTTTCTGTTTAGTTCTTGGAGCCTATTAGGATAATTCTCGGGAATTTGATCAATAGGGCTGATTTTTAGATTCAGAAAATCTTTATTATGCACCATTGTGCAGTGTCTAGAAAGACCTTGTTTTAAAAACCCTTTAAGAACATTATGCCTATGGGAGTTGAGGCGTAGGTGGAGGGGCTGTATCGTTCTCCCCACATATTGTTTATTACAACTGCATTCTATCAGATAAATAACAAAGGTAGAATTGCAGGTGAGATATTTATTGATCTCAAAACTCTCCATATTAGTATTTGATTGAAAGTGAGTAAGACCATGCGTAATACTTTTACAGCATAGACAATTTTTGTTGCCACATTTAAAAACCCCTTTACGGGATGTTACAGGAGTCATACTGTTGTTCTTTGTCGTATCCCTTATCCTACTTGGAGCTATGATGTTTCTTAGTGTGGGGGCACGCCTAAAAGTAATACCCGGTTTTTTAGGCAAGATCTTTTTCAGTATGGGATCATCCAGAAGAATTTTCCAATTATCTTCTAGTATTTTTCGTATTTGTCCATGAGATTTGTTGTAGGAAGTTATGAAGTTCAAGGAATAATTACTCTCCTTGGCATTTTTAGTTTTGATCAAATTCCCGAGAATTATCCTAATAGGCTCCAAGAACTAAACAGAAAGGAAATTTATTGGATTTACAGACTGAATACTCTTAAGCCCTTTGGTCTGAATGATGTTTCTGAAGTTTTTTTATAGTTAATGTATAAGTTTTTCTATTTTCATAATTACTTCCTTATTGTACTACTATTCCTTTTTATTGTGTTATTCACAAGATCTATAAATAATATTGTTTTTCACATATATACACATAAATCCTTGGTTTTACATTTATCATAGTTTTTTGACACAAATATGGTGTTCCTCTAAAATCATGTACGCTAATATAAATATTCCCTCTTTTATGTTTTCCCTTCTGGGAGTAGTATAATTCGAACCCGCATCGCAGCGCTCTGCTGGATGCTACTATCACACACCTCTCTCCTTCCACGCCACCGCACGTCAGGTGATTCACTACCTGTCTGTGTATCTCCTGTATTTAAGCCGCAGTCTTTATACTACATTGTGGCGTTTAGTCAGGATCCTATTACTACACATTAGGTCTCTACGTCACTACATGACGTATGTCAGATAACCTGTTCCTTGCACTATTCCTCTGTTGACAGAGGATACTACTAGCTATATTTTATATGGGGGTACTTTTTATTTTTTTTTTATTTATTTATTTTTTTATTTTATTTTGTTCTTTCCAGTTCCATCTCCCTTTATGGAATGATATCTGATGGGTGTATTCTCATTAGAGTTTTTAATGTTATACACATATTTATGTTGTTCTTACCTAATGTGTACACTTACTTGTTAATAAGTAATATCGCTTTTATGTAATTACTCCATTTGACTGATACCTTTGATTATTTATACTTTTCTGTCCAACATTATCTTTTTGCCCCTTTATTTTTTTTTTTTCTCTCTTTTGCACACGGCCTCAGGTGCAAAGGTTATGTTTGGTTTTTTTCTGTTCTTCCTTTTTGAACCCATTTATTTTTTATTTTTTCATTTGCTGTCTGTATATAAATGGAGTGTTTCAGTGCATACATTGATATATCTGTTGGTGCCCTGATGAAGGGGTGTGGAACACCCAGAAACGCGTAGGCATTTACCAATAAACAAGGATATTATTACATGTTCCTGACTTGAGGATCTTTCAGCGGCGTGGACGTATATCTCTACTTTCACCGCCTTTGGATTTATTCAGGTCCTGTGGGACACCCATTGGAGATCCGCTGCAGCTGCTTTTTATACGTTATGGTGGTTGTGTCCTTACACAACCAAACCAGGTGAGCACCACCTTTTTATTATTCATTCCTATGTCTACAGGTGAAACTCTATTGGTCTTTGCGCTCTCTCTCTCTTTGTATTCATCTTTTCAAAAGGAATAAAATGGAGAGGGAAAGGTTAGATTTTAAAATCAAAAATCCAAAGATCCAAATGACAATAGCAGCAGCCAAAATGTTAACGGAACAAGGGGTTCCCAGCCAGTCTCCTATGCCAGTACTTGCGAAGCTTCAAGCTGCGTAGCAGCTGCGATCAGACGAGGGAAGGCACATTCAGCTTAGAAAGGCATTTGACGTACAGATGTCACATGTGCGCGTCTTTTCAAAAGGAATAAAATGTGGAGGGAAAGGTTAGATTTTAAAAACAAAAATCCAAATGACAATAGCAGCAGCCAAAGCACCAACGGACTCCCAGCCAGTCTCCCATGCCTGTACTTGCCTGGCCTCAAGCTGCATAGCGGATGTGATCTGACAAGGGCAGGCACATTCAGCTTAGAATGGTCGCTGAAGAGCAGGTGTCACATGTGCCCGTCTTTTCAAAAGGAATAAAATGGGGAGGGAAAGGTTAGATTTTAAAAACAAAAAAAAAAAAATCCAAATGACAATAGCAGCAGCCAAAATGTCAACAGAACCGTGGATTCCCAGTCAGTCTCCCATGCTGGTACTTGCCCAGCCTCAAGCTGCGTAGTGGCGTGATCTGACGAGGGAAAGCACATTCAGCTTAGAATGGCCGTTGACCTGCAAATGTCAGATGTGCGCGTCTTTTCAAAAGGAATAAAATGGGGAGGGAAAGGTTAGATTTTAAAAACAAAAATACAAAAATCCAAATGACAATAGCAGCAGCCAAAAAGTCAACGGAACCGTGGATTCCAAGCCAGTCTCCCATGCTGGTACTTGCCCAGCCTCAAGCTGCGTATTGGCTGTGATCTGATGAGGGAAAGCACATTCAGCTTAGAATGGCCGTTGACGTGTAGATGTCAGATGTGCGCGTCTTTTCAAAAGGAATAAAATGGGGAGGGAAAGTTAAGATTTTCAAAACAAAAATCCAAATGTCAATAGCAGCAGCAGAAATGTCAATGGACCGGGCATTCCCAGCCAGTCTCTCATTCAGGTACTTGCCCAGCCTCAAGCTGCGTAGTGGCTGGGATCTGACAAGGGTGGGCACATTCAGCTTAGAATGGCCTTTGACGTGCAGAAGTCACATGTGCGTGTCTTTTCAAAAGGAATAAAATGGGGAGGGAAAGGATAGATTTCAAAAACAAAAATCCAAAAAACCAAATGACAATAGCAGCAGCCAAAATGTCAATGGAACTGGGGATTCCCAGCCAGTCTCCCATGCCAGTACTTGCCCAGCCTCAAGCTGCGATCTGACAAGTGTAGGCACATTCAGCTTAGAATAGCCGTTAACTTGTGAATTTCACATGTGCATGTCTTTTCAAAAGGAATAAAATTGGGAGGGAAAGGATAGATTTCAAAAACAAAAATCCAAAAATCCAAATGACAATGGCAGCAGCCAAAATATCAACGGAACCGGGGATTCCCAGCCAGTCTCCCATGCTGGTACTTGCCCAGCCTCAAGCTGAGTAGTTGCTGTAATTTGACAACAGCAGGCAAATTCAGATTAGAATGGCCGTTGACGTGCAGATGTCACATGGGCGCGTCTTTTCAAAAGGAATAAAATGGGGAGGGAGAGGTGAGATTTTAAAAACAAAAATCCAAGTGAAAATAGCAGCTGCCAAAATGTCAACTGAACCAGGGATTCCCATCCAGTCTCCCATGTGGGAACTTTCCCAGCCTCAATCTGCATAGCAGCTGCAATCTGACGAAGACAGGCACATTCAGCTTAGAATGGCTGTTAACATGTAGAGATCACATGTGCGCGTCTTTTCAAAAGGAATAAAATGGGGAGGGAAAGGTTAGATTTTAAAACCAAAAAAACAGAAATCCAAATGACAATAACAGCAGCCAAAATGTCAAAGAAACCAGAGATTCCCAGCCATTCTCCCATGCCGGTACTTGTCCAGCCTCAATCTGCAAAGCGGCTCTGATGTGACGAGGGAATGCACATTCAGCTTAGAATGGCCGTTGATGTACAGATGACACATGTGCGTGTCTTTTCAAAAGGAATTAAATGGGGAGGGAAAGGTTAGATTTTAAAAACAATAACCCAAAAGTCCAAATGACAATAGCAGCAGCCAAAATGTCAACAGAACCAGTGATTCCCAGCCAGTCTCCCATGCCAATACTTGCACAGCTTCAAGCTGCATAGCTTCTGCGATCTGACAAGGACTGGCACATTCAGCTTAGTAAGGCCGATGATGTACAGATGTCACATGTGCGCGTCTTTTCAAAAGGAATAAAACGGGGAGGGAAAGGTTAGATTTTAAAAACAAAACTCCAAATGACAATAGCAGCAGCCGAAATGTTAACGGATCCGGGTATTCCCATCCAGTCTCCCATACTGGTACTTGCCCAGCCTCAAGCTGCGTAGATGAAGTGATTTGACGAGGGCAGGAACATTCAGCTTAGAATGGCCGTTGACTTGCAGATGTCACATGTGCGTGTCTTTTCAAAAGGAGTAAAATGGGGAGGGAAACGTTAAATTTTGAAAACAAAAATCCGAATGACGATAGCAGCAGCAAAAATACCAACGAAACCGTGGATTCCCAGCCACTCTTCCATGCCGGTTTTTGCCCGGCCTCAAGCAGCATAGCGGTTGCAATCTGGCGAGGGCAGGCACAATCAGCTTAGAATGGCCGTTGACATGCAGATGTCACATGTGCACGTCTTTTCAAAATGAATAAAATGGGGAGGGAAAGGTAACATTTTAAAAACAAAAATCCAAATGACAATAGCAGCAGCCAAAATAACAACAAAAACAGGGATTCTCTACCAGTCTCCCATGCCGGTACTTGCCAGCCTCAAGCTGCGCAGCGGCTGAGATCTGACAAGGGCATGCACATTCAGCTTAGAATGGCCAGTGATCTGCAAAAATAACATGTGCGCGTCTTTTCAAAAGGAATAAAATGGGGAGGGAAAGATTAGATTTTAAAAACAAAAATCCAAATGACAATAGCAGCAGCCAAAATGTTAATGGAACCGGGAATTCCCAGCCAGTCTCCCATGCCAGTATTTGCCTGGCCTCAAGCTGCATAGTGGCTTTGATCTGATGAGAGCAAGAACATTCAGCTTAGAATGGCCGGTGAAATGCAGAAGGAACATGTGCGCGTCTTTTCAAAAGGAATAAAATGGGGAGGGAAAGGATAGATTTTAAAATCAAAAATCCAAATGACAATAGCAGCAGCCAAAATGTCAACTGAAACGAGGATTCTCAGCCAGTCTCCCATGCCAGTACTTGCCAGCCTCAAGCTGAGTAGCAGCTGCGATCTGACAAGGGCATGCACATTCAGCTTAGAATGGCTGTTGATAAGCAGATGTCACATGTGCGCGTCTTTTCAAAAGGAATAAAATGGGGAGGGAAAGGATAGATTTTAAAATCAAAAATCCAAATGGCAATAGCAGCAACCAAAATGTCAACAGAACCAGAGATTCCCAGCCAGTCTCCCATAACAATACTTGCCCAGCCTTAAGTTGCATAGCAGCTGCAATCTGACAAGGGAAGGCACATCCAGCTTAGAATGGCTGTTGACGGGCTGATGTTACATGGGCGCGTCTTTTCAAAAGGAATAAAATGGGGAGGGAAAGGTTAGATTTTAAAAACAAAAATCCAAAAATCCAAATGACAATAGCAGCAGCCAAAATATCAACGAAAGCAGGGATTCCCAGCCAATCTCCCAAGCCGGTACTTGCTCGTCCACAATCTGCATAGCGGCTGCGATCTGACGAGGGCAGGCACATTCAGCTTAGAATGGCCGTTGACGTGCAGATATTACATGTGCGCGTCTTTTCAAAAGGAATAAAATGGGGAGGGAAAGGTTAAATTTTAGAAACAAAAATCCAAAAATTCAAATGACAATAGCAACAGCCATACTGTCAACACAACCAGGGATTCCTATCCCATCTCCCATGCCAGCACTTGCCCAGCCTCAATCTGCATAGCAGATGCAATCTGACAAGGGCAGGCACACTCAGCTTGGAATGGCCGTTGACATGTAAATGTCACATGTGCGTGTCTTTTCAAAAGGAATAAAATGGGGAGGGAAAGGAAAGATTTTAAAAACAAAAATCCAAATGACAATAGCAGCAGACAAAATATCAACAGAACCTGGGATTCCCAGCCAGTCTCCCATGCCAATACTTGCCCAGCATCAAGCTGCATAGCAGCTGCAATCTGACAAGAGGTAGCCCATTCAGCTTAGAATGGCCACTGACATACAGATGTCACATGTGCATGTCTTTTCAAAAGGAATAAAATGGGGAGGGAAAGGTTAGATTTTAAAAACAAAAATCCAAAAATCCAAATGACAACAGCAGCAGCCAAAATGTCAATGGAACCGGGGATTCCCAGCCAGTCTCCACTGTACTTTCCCGGCCTCAAGCTGCGTAGCGGCTGCAATCTAACAAGGTCAGGCAGATTCAGCTTCGAATGGCCATTGACGTGCAGATGTCACATGTGCACGTCTTTTCAAAATGATTAAAATGGGGATGTAAAGGTTAGATTTTAAAAACAAAAATCCAAATGACAATAGCAGCAACCATATTGTCAACAGAACCGGGGATTCCCAGCCAGTCTCCACTGTCAGCATTTGCCCGGCCTCAGGCTGTATAGCGGCTGCGATCTGACGAGGGCAGGTATATTCAGCTTAGAATGGCTGTTAACATGCAGATGCCACATGTGCGTGTCTTTTCAAATGGAATAAAATGGGGAGGGAAAGGTTAGATTTTAAAAACAAATATTCAAATGACAATAGCAGCAACCATATTGTCAACAGAACTGTGGATTCCCAGCCAGTCTCCCATGTCAATGCTTGCTGGCCTCATGCTGCGCAGCAGCAGCGATCTGATGAGGGCAGGCACATACAGCTTAGAATGGCCGTTAACGTGCAGATGTCACATCTGTGCGTCTTTTCAAAAGGAATAAAATGGGGAGGGAAAGGTTAGATTTTAAAACAAAAATCCAAATGACATCAGCAGCAGCCAATATGTCAACGGAACAGTGGATTCCCAGCCAGTCTCCCATGATTGTACTTGCCCAGCCACAAGGTGCATAGCAGCTGCGATCTGACGAGGGAAGGCACATTCAACTTAGAATGGCCGTTGATGTGTGGATGTCACCTGTGCACGTCTTTTCAAAAGGAATAAAGTTTGGAGGGAAAGGTTAGATTTTAAAACAAAAATCCAAAAAGCCAAATGACAATAGCAGCAGTCAAAATGTCAAAGTAACCAGGGATTCCCAGCCAGTCTCCCACACCAGTAATTGCCCAGCCTTAAGATGCTTAGCAGCTGTGATCAGACAAGGGTAGGCACATTCAAATTAGAATGGCCGTTGACGTGCAGATGTCACATGTGCGCGTCTTTTCAAAAGGAATAAAATGGGGAGGGAAAGGTTAGATTTTAAAAACAAAAATCCAAATGACAGTAGCAGCAGCCAAAATGTCAGCAGATCTGGGGATTCCCAGCCAGTTCCCCATGCCGGTACTTGCCCAGCCTCAATCGGCGTAGCAGCTGTGATCTGACAAGAGCAGGCACACTTAGCTTAGAATGGCCGCTGACGTGCAGATGTCACATGTGCACGTCTTTTCAAAATAAATAAAATGGGGAGGGAAAGGTTAGATTTTAAAAACAAAAATCCAAATGACAGTAGCAGCAGCCAAAATGTCAATGGAAGGGTGGATTCACAGCCAGTGTCCCATGCCAGTACTTGCCCAGCCTCAAGCTGCATAGCAGCTACGAACTGATGATGGAAGTCGCATTCAGTTTAGAATGGCTGTTGACGTGCAGAGGTAACATGTGCGCATCTTTTCAAAAGGAATAAAATGGGGAGGGAAAGGTTAGATTTTAAAAACAAAAATCTCAAAATCCAAATAACAATAGCAGCAGCCAAAATATTAACAGAACTCGGGATTCCCAGCTAGCCTTCCATCCTGGTACTTGCCCGACCTCAAGCTGAGTATCGGCTGCGATCTGACGAGAGGAGGCACATTCAGCTTATAATTGCTGTTGACGTGCAGATGTCACCTGTGCGCGTCTTTTCAAAAGGAATAAAATGGGGAAGGAAAGGTTAGATTTTAAAAAAAATAATCCAAATGACAATAGCAGCAGCCAAAACGTCTACAGAACCTGGGATTCCAAGCCAGTCTCCCATGCTGGTACTTACCTAACCTCAAGCTGCGTAGTGGCTGCGATCTAACGAGGGGAAGCACTTTCAGCTTAGAAAGGCCGTTGAGGAGAGGATGTCACATGTGCACGTCTTTTCAAAAGGAATAAAATGGGGCGGGAAAAAAAGATTTTAAAAACAAAAACCCAAATGACAATAGCAGCAGCCAAAACGTCTACAGAACCTGGGATTCCCAGCCAGTCTCCCAAGAGAGTACTTACCTGGCCTCAAGCTGCATAGCTGCTGCAATCTGATGAGGGCAGGCACATTCACTTGAGAATGGCCGTTGACGTGAAGATATCACATGTGCGCGTCTTTACAAAAGGAATAAAATGGGGAGGGAAAGATTAGATTTTAAAAACAAAAATCCAAATGACAATAGCAGCAGCCAAAACATTAACAGAACCCAGGATTCCCAGCCAGTCTCCCATTCTGGTATTTGCCTGTTCTCAAGCTGCGCATCTGCAGCAATCTGATGAGGGTAGGCACATTCAGCTCAAAACTGCTGTTGACGAGCAGATATCACATGTGCGCGTCTTTTCAAAACGAATAAAATGGGGAGGGAAAGGATAGATTTAAAAACAAAAATCCAAATGACAATAGCAGCAGCCAAAACGTTAACAGAACCCAGGATTCCCAGCCAGTCTTCCATGCTGGTACTTACCCAGCCTCAAGCTGCGTAGTAGCTGCGATCTGACAAGGATAGGCACATTCAGTTTAGAACGGCCGTTAACATGCCAATGTCACATGTGCGTGTATTTTCAAAAGGAATAAAATGGGGAGGGAAAAGTTAGAATTTAAAAACGAAAAGCCAAAAATCCAAATGACAATAGCAGCAGCCAAAATGTCATTGGAACCTAGGATATTCAGCCAGTCACCCATACCAGCACTTGCCTGGCCTCAAGTTGCGTAGCAGCTGTAATCTGAAGAGGGCAGGTACATTCAGCTTAGAATGGCCGATGATTTGCAGATGTCACTTGTGCACGTCTTTTGAAAAGGAATAAAATGGGGAGGGAAAAGTTAGATTTTAAAAACAAAAATCCAAAAATCCAAATGACAATAGCAGCAGCAAAAATGTCAAAGGAACTGGGTACTCCCAGCCAGACTACCATGCCAGTACTTGCCCAACCTCAAGCAGCGTAGCGGCTGCGATCTGACCCTGGAAGGAACATTCAGTTTAGAAGGCCGTTGATGTGCAGGTGTTACATGTGCGCGTTTTTTTCAAAAGGAATAAAATGGGGAGGGAAAGGTTAGATTTTAAAAACAAAAATCCAAAAATCCAAATGACAATAGCAGCAGCCAAAATGTCCACGGAAGCTGTGATTCCCTGCCAGCCTCCTATGCATGTACTTGCCCAGCCACAAGGTGCATAGTGGCTGCGATCTGACAAGGGCAGACACATTCAGCTTAAAATGGCCGTTGTCGTGCAGATGTCACATGTGCGTGTCTTTTCAAAAGGAATAAAATGGGGAGGGAAAGGTTAGATTTTAAAAACAAAAATCCAAATGACAATAGCAGCAGTCAAAATGACAATGGAATCAGTGATTCCCAGCCAGTCTCCCATGACTGTACTTGCCCAGCCACAAGCTGCGTAGTGGCTGTGATCTGACGAGTGCAGGCACATTCAGCTTAGAACAGCCGTAGACGTGCAGATGTTACATGTGAGCGTCTTTTCCAAAGGAATAAAATGGGGAGGCAAATGTTAGATTTTATAAAACAAAAATCGAAAAATCCAAATGACAATAGCAGCAGCCAAAATGTCAACGAAACAGGGAATTCCTAGCTAGTCTTCCATGCCAGTGCTTGCCTGGCCTCAAGCTGTGTAGCGGCTGTGATCTCACAAGAGCAGGCACTTTCAGCTTAGAATGGCCGTTGACATGCAGACATCACATGTGCGCGTCTTTTCAATAGGAATAAAATGGGGAGGGAAAAGTTAGATTTTAAAAACCAAAAATCCAAATGACAATAGCAGCAGCCAAAATTTTAATTGAAGAGGGGATTCCCAGCCAGTCTCCCATGCATGTACTTGCCCATCCTCAAGCTGCATAGCAGCTGCGACTTGACAAGGGTAAGCACATTCAGCTTAGAATGGCAGTTGACATGCAGATGTCACATGTGCGCGTCTTTCCAAAAGGAATAAAATGGATAGGGAAAAGTTAGATTTTAAAAACAAAAATCTAAAAATCCAAATGACAATAGCAGCAGCAGCCAAAATGTCTACGGAACTGGGGATTCACAGCCAGCAACCCATGCCGGTACTTGCCCTGCCTCAAGCTGTGTAGCGGCTGCAATCTGACGATGGCAGGCAAATTCAGCTTAGAATGGCCGTAGATGTGCAGAATTCACATGTGCGCGTCTTTTCAATAGGAATAAAATGGGGAGGGAAAGGATAGATATTAAAAACAAAAATCCAAAAATCCAAATGACAATAGCAGCAGCAGCCAAAATGTCAATGGAACTTGGCATTCCCAGATTTTCTCCCATGCCGGTACTTGCCCAGCCTCAAGGTGCGTAGCATCTGCAATCTGACACGGACAGGAAAATTCAGCTTAGAATGACCGTTGACATACAGAGGCAACATGTGTGCGTCTTTTCAAAAGGAATAAAATGGGGAGGGATAGGTTAGAGTTTAAAAACAAAAATTTAAATAACAATTGCAGCAGCCAAAATGTTTTTGGAACAGGGTATTCCCAGCCAGCCACCCATGCTGGTACTTGCCCAACCTCAAAATGTGTAGCTGCTGCAATCTGACAAGGGAAGGCACATTCAGCTTAGAATGGCCGTTGACCTGCAGATGTCACATGTGCGCGTCTTTTCAAAAGTAATAAAATGGGGAGGGAAAGGTTTGATTTTAAAAACAAAAATTCAAAAATCCAAATGACAATAGCAGCAGCCAAAATGTCAATGGAACAGGGGACTCCAAGCCAGTCACCCATGCTGGTACTTGCCCAACCTCAAGCTGCATAGCAGCTGCGATCTGACAAGGGAAGGCACATTCAGCTTAGAATGGCCGTTGACCTGCAGATGTCACATGTGCGCGTCTTTTCAAAAGGAATAAAATGGGGAGGGAAAGGTTAGATTTTAAAAACAAAAATCCAAATGACATTACCAGCAGCCAAAATATCAACGGAATCGGGGATTCCCAGCCAGTCACCCATGCTGGTACTTGCCCAGCCTCAATCTGCATAGCAGCTGCGCTCTGATGAGTGAAGGCACATTCAGCTCAGAATGGCCGTTGCTGAGCAAATGTCACATGTGCGTGTGACACCCCAGGGGTCTGGTTGCCACAGTAACAGAGATATTATGTCTGAGAGCAAGTGGGAGGTTTCTCTGGTCAGGAGCCCTAAGCATGCAACACTGCCCGCCGAGACCGGGGAGGGGAGGAATCTGCCCTTATAAACTGGGTCTGGGGTGGGATTAGGTGAGACAGAGACAGAGCCTGCAGAACAAGCAGAGCAGTCAGAGCCTAGAGTGAAGCTGCAGACACAGGAAAAGATACATCAGGAGCTCTGTAGGAGCAGAGGCAGAAGGCCAGGGGCTGTGAGCAGAGATATAGCTCGCCCTGGCTGAAGTTACTAAAACTGGACACAGGAGTCCGAGGCTGTGGGGACTGATATATACCCAGCAGCAGAATCCAGCCGGCAGGGGATTCCAGGTCCTCTGGCCATAGAAGCCCGGAGGCTCAGTCACAAAGAAGGGACCAGTGCCACCATCCAGGAGTGGAGGCTAACAGAAGGCCCCAAGTCTCCAGCCATACGGGTGAGCACCACATGGTATACTCAGGGACGTGGGCTACTTGGAACCGCTGACAGCAAGGTAGCCAGGAAGAGTGCAGATAAATGGGGAGGCCTACAACTCCACCTGGCCAGGGGAACTCCTGCTTGCTCGCGGACTAACCAGGCCCCTTATACTTGCCAGTACTCCCGGGAGGGTCTGCCTTGTACCATCAGTAAAGACCCTGAACTGCACCTCACGTCTCTGTGATTCCTTGCCGCACCAGCACCATTAGCACTGGGACCCTCACACCATCACTCCCATCATCTCTCACATTAGCTACCCTGAGTCAATACTTCTCCCGTGGGGAGTTATCCCATACTCGGCTGCGCAAACAACATCAGCCTCAGCGGTCGGCAGCGCAGCGGCGGTCCCCACTGACCGCAATCCACGGGTAGCGTAGTCGGACATTTGCTATACATTAAGACTGCCACTGGTTTGACCACCCTGGGCACGGACCGGGTCGCCACCACACGGAGACTACAACCCCCAGCATTCTACAACAGGCCCGGTTCCGGGTTCCCCTGCACAACACAGGCCCAGGGGCCGCGTCAACTTTGGCGTAGTCGGCAGGATTTCGTGCCCGCAACCACCGGGTACTGCGTGCCTGAAAAAGAGACTTTTATACTTACCTGTGGTGAAGTTTCCCTCCGTCCGGCGTCGTTTCCCTCCATCCGGAGCCGATTCCCGCCATCAGACGCCATCTTGGACCGTTTCCCACCGTCTTCTGCCTTCTTCCCGCCATCCGCAGCTGCTTCCCGCCTTCGGACGCCATCTTCGGGACGCCGCACGGGAAGAAGAGGGGCGTGGACGCCGAAAGCGCGCGAGATCCGAAGCTCCACCCCACGCTCTGACGCTGCGCAAGGTCCTGGAAGGGAGGAAGAGCGACGCTGACGTCATCGGAGCGCGACGCCAGGTCCTCAACCCCGACGATCGACTTCGGAGCCGCGGCCTATGGAAGAAGAGCATCGCAAGGTAGGCCACGGTCCACTAGGGGGGAGGAGGATGCCGGATACCGAGGGGAGCTCCACTGCCACAGCCACCGCCAGTGCAACCGCTGCAGCAGTCATGCCATTCACCATGCCCTATATCCCGGGGGCAACCTGGCTACCCCAGTACTCAGGGGAGTCACATACTCTAAATGACTTTAGAGAAAGACTGGATAGCCTCTTCCAGGTGTACCCCCTCACAGAAGAGCAAAAAGTGAGCATCCTGGTGGCTCAATTAATCGGGGCAGCCCAAAGGGAGGTAAAGTCCTGGCCACCTGGGAGGAAGAGGACTGTCAGAGAAATACTAGCCCGGCTGAAAGACACATTTGATACCCGCACCTCAGCCGAAATAAAGCTCAGATTTTACGGGTGTAAACAGCGGGCACATGAGAGTATAAGAGACTATGCTCAAAACCTACAAGAGGCCCTGAGAGCCATTAAGCAGGCAGACCCTGGCAGCGTGGGAAATGAAGATAAGCTGTTGACTGAACAATTTATTGAGGGTCTACTGTGCAATGCCCACCGAACCCAGTTGCAGGCAATGGCCTTACAGGACCCTGACCTGGACTTTGCACAGTTCAAGGACAGAGCCATCCGGGTGCTCCGAGAACCGGCACCAGGTGGCGCTGTGACCCACAGGCGCCCTGCTATCACTTACCACCAGGAGACGGCGCCCTTGTCTGCAGGGCCTGTGGGAGCTGATGCGCAGGCTTTGAACAATAATCCGGCAACAGACCTGCACCATCAGGTCCAAGAGCTGACTAAGAGCATTGCCACGCTAACCAGAACTGTGCAGTCTTTACAGGTCTCTTCTCCAGGAAAGATCCAGCTGGAATCCGGACCGGAGGACGTCCCGTGGCACCGACTGAGGAGGACCCCACAGGCCAGAGGAAGACCCAGCGGCAGATACAACAAGGACGGACGACCCATCTGCCACCGCTGCAATCAACCCGGACATGTGGCAAGGTACTGTCATTTAAACGGGCACAACCTGGGGTAGAGGGCCAACCCCCAGGCATAAGACCATCAGGCCCATCAAACTGGCGTGATAAATAAGTAGGGGGACGTCCAATCTTGCCTGTGGTACTGGATGGCATTCCTATGAGTGCCCTACTAGACACTGGGTCACAGGTGACCACCATCCCGTACGTGCTCTTTAAACAGTAATGGAATGACTCGGACATAACCCGCTACCCAGATGACGACCTGAGTATCATCGCCAGCAATGGTCAGCCCGTGCCGCAGGTGGGATTCAAAGAGGTGATCATTAAGATTCGTAAAGTCGAACTGGCGGCACAAGGACTGATTATAGCGGACATAGACCGTAATGAGAGTCACCCTAGAATAACCTTGGGAACTAATGTGATTGAAAATTGTCTTGCAGAGGTGATTCTCATTTTACAGCAGGTTGCCAAGAACGCCAGTTCCGGCCAGCAGCGTGTGCTCCAAAAAGAGATCCGGGCACTGATGAAGCGGCAACAGGTGGAACTATCTGGTGGTGAGATAGGTAGCGTGAGAATGTGTGACCCGTTCCCTATTGCCATGCCCCCAAAAAGTGAGATGATGATTTGGTGCCGGGCAGCTATTGGTCTAAGAGGTAGAGACTACCAAGCAATGGTAGGACCCGTCTACTCAGACAGTAGGCCCACCATTTTGACAGCATGGGGGGTGGTCGATGTACGCCATGGGAGGGTGCCCGTTCGCATCATAAATATCGGGGAGAGAGAAGTACACCTGCCCCGGTATGCCACGCTAGCCAAATTGTTCACCATCAACCAGAGCTCTGTACAGGCCGTGGAACCCTTGCCTCCATCTCAACCAGAGGAAGGTAACGGCTCTAAGAAACCAATGGAGGACTAGTGTCAGCAACTACATTTGGGTACTGACTCCACTCCCTCACACCAGAAACAGGGAGTCTATCGGGTGGTTCAAGAGTACGAGAGAGTGTTTAGTAAACACCCGCTAGACTTCGGGTGAGTAAAGGGGGTAGAACACCACATCCCCACGGGAGACCATCCTCCCATAAAGGAGAGATACCGACCCGTTCCCCTGGCACACTACCAACACGCCAATTGGATGCTTAGAGACATGAAGGAGGCTGGGGTAATCAGGGACAGCTGTAGCCCCTGGGTAGCTCCACTAGTCTTAGTGAAAAAGAAAGACAACACCATGAGAATGTGTGTAGACTACAGGAAGGTCAACCGTATCACACACAAAGATGCGTACCCGTTACCAAGGATAGAAGAGTCCTTAGCTGCATTAAAATCTGCTAACTTCTTCTATACTTTGGATCTCACTAGCGGGTACTGGCAGGTTCCTGTAGCAGAGACGGACCGGGAGAAGACCGCATTCACCACCCCGATGGGTCTCAGCGAATTTAACTGTATGCCGTTCGGGCTCTGCAACACACCAGGAACCTTCCAACGGTTGATGGAATGCTGTCTGGGACACCGGAAATTCGAGACGGTCCTGTTATATCTGGACGATGTCATCGTCTATTCCAAGACCTACGTGGACCACCTGAAACACCTGGCAGAAGTGTTTGAAGCTCTGGCAAACTACGGCCTAAAGGTGAAACCCTCCAAGTGTCACCTCCTGAAACCAAAGGTGCAATACCTGGGACACGTGGTGAGTGCTGACGGAGTGGCTCCTGACCCTGATAAGATCACCGTGATTAAGGACTGGCCAAGACCCTCCAGCATAAAGGAAGTGCGGCAGTTCCTCGGGTTGGTAGGCTACTACCAAAGATTCATTCCCGGTTTCACCAAATTGGCAGCCCCTATGCAGGACCTCCTGATAGGTCAATCTCGGAAAGCCAAAAACCAGAAGCCGCCCTTTAGGTGGGAAATGCTAGAAGAGGAGTCCTTCTGCCAGCTGAAGATGGCCCTCACGGGGGATGAAATCCTGTCATATCCAGACTACAGCCAGCCCTTTATCCCCCACACGGACGCAAGCAACATCGGGCTAGGAGCCGTACTGTCCCAGATCCAGCAAGGGAAAGAACGGGTAATCGCTTACGCCAGCCGAAAGCTACAGCCCACGGAGAGGAACCCTGAGAATTATAGCTCATTCAAGCTGGAGTTCCTGGCAGTAGTGTGGGCAGTGACCGAACGTTTCAAGCATTACCTTGCCTCCTCCAAATTCACCGTGTACACAGATAACAACCCGTTGACACTGCCACGGGTGTGTCGCCACGAAGATCGTCACGCTTACACAGCCTGACTTCTCGCAGCTGAGTTTTTGGTGCTTTGTGTTTTTCGGCAGTGAGGGAGTTAACTCTCTCTCTCTCTGTGCTAGACGAGGTCCAGCCTCGCCCAGCTGCAATCAATGTTGCTGTTGTGGGACTCCTTCAAATGCCTGCCGGTCTGTTAGGGAAGTGTCAGTGAAAGCATTTCATGCAGACTAACAGAGCAGATCGTGGTATTTGGAGTTTCAGAGCTAAGTGTATTTGGAGTGTTTTTTCCCTTCCTCGCTTTATCATTTATCTCCTTTCCCGTTGGTGTTCCCTCTGTTGTAGTTGTGTAGTTTTTGTATGCAATGTGGTTTTGGTTTTACCCTTGTACTGTCTCGTTCGTCTAAGTACTGAGTGTGGGCATATTATTACCTGTCCCCTTTTGTTGTGATCAGGGGTCCTTCTCAGGACTAGATTACTTAGGTGCAGGGATCCTCAGGAGGTAGGGGTTACGCTGGCGGCCTGGACCTCTGTACCTTTAACAGTACCTCCAGGTAGAGGGATTAGTCAGGGCCCCAGCTTAGGGTCAGCTTAGGCCCCCTACCTCCAGTACACAGAGACAGCGTGACATTTTCACCGACCACTTAGATTTTCTCCAGCTACCATGGATCCAGTAGTCGGTCTAGCTCGGCAGTTGCAGAGTTTGTCCATGGAGCTGGCGGACGTTAGGTCCAAGGTTTTGAATCCTCAGGAGGAAGCCGGACCAGAACCTAAAGTAGCTCTCCCTGACAGGTTCACTGGGGGGCGGGACAAGCTTTTTGTTTTCCGGGAGGCGTGCAAGTTGTACTTTCGGCTGCAGCCTCGGTCATCGGGGAGTGAAGAACAAAGGGTGGGAATTGTCATCTCGCTCCTACAAGGGGACCCACAATCTTGGGCGTTCTCTCTTCCCCCGGGCTCCCCGGCTCTCCAGTCAGTGGATAGGTTTTTTGCTGCTCTGGGTCTTGTATATGATGACCCGGATCGGATCTCCCTTGCTGAATCTAAATTACGTAGGATCCAGCAGGGAGATCGTCCGGCGGAGGAATTCTGTTCGGAGTTCCGTAGGTGGGCCACTGACACCCAGTGGAATGATCCGGCTCTTAGGAGCCAGTTTTGTCAAGGTTTATCCAACAAATTACAGGATGTGTTGGCACAGTATGACTCTCCCGCGTCACTGGAAGCCGCTATGGCCCTTGCTATTCGCATTGACAGACGGCTTCGGGAGAGGTGCGGGATAACTCCACCCCCTGTGATGACTCCACCTCCTACAAGGTCCCCTCATATGGTGGTTCCCCTGGTCAGTCCAGAGGAGCCTATGCAATTAGGAGGGGCATCATTTCGGGGGAGGGGACCGGTGGTGCGCCATAAGACAGGAAGGTGTTTCTTCTGCGGGAGAAAGGGACATTTTATTGGGGGGTGTCCATCCCGTCCCTTGCAGTGTGAAGAGTCGTCGGAAAACTGTTGATCCCAGGTTGTGTGGTGGACGGCAATCTGGGAGTAGGTATTTCGTCCCTAGGTTCGTCTCAGTTTCTCGTTCCGGCGGAGGTGGTGGTGGGTACGAGAACTGAGAGGATATCTGTTCTTCTGGATAGTGGGGCCGGGGCTAATCTGGTGGACGCTCGGTTTGCCCGGGTTCAAGGTATGTGATTGAGTGAGTTGGCTAAACCCATCCCCATATTCTCGATCGATGCCAGGCCTCTCGGTCAGGGAAGTTTTTTGCAAGCTGTGCATAACGTAAAACTTCAAGTGGGGGCGATACATAAGGAACTGTTGTCTTGCTACGTGTTGGAGGGTCTTCCCACTCCTATAGTGTTGGGCCTTCCTTTGTGAACTAAGCATAACCCTGTTATTAATTGGCAATCCAGAGAGATAAGCCAATGGAGTAAATTCTGTAATAAAAACTGCATGAATACGGTCATCGGTGCGGTTACTCCTAGGGTCTTACCTCCATTTCTGGGGACTTTGAGGATGTATTCTCGGAGAAAGGGTGTCAGGAACTACCTCCTCATCGCGAGTATGACTGTTCTGTAAAACTGCTCCCTGAGGCCAAGTTACCTAAAGTTAGGTTGTATAACATTTCTGGTCCTGAGAGGCAGGCCATGAAGGATTATATTTCAGAAAGTCTGGCTAAGGGGCATATTAGACCTTCATCTTCACCGGTGGCCGCGGGGTTCTTCTTTGTTAAGAAGAAAGATGGAGGCCTACGCCCTTGCCTGGATTTCCGTGAACTTAATCGGATTACGGTCCGAGATCCGTATCCGCTCCCACTTATTCCCGATCTCTTTAATCAGATCGTGAGCGCCAAATGGTTCTCTAAGTTGGATCTCAGGGGGGCGTACAATCTGATTAGGATGAAGGAGGGGGATGAGTGGAAGACGGCGTTTAACACTCCGGAGGGGCATTATGAGAACCTTGTCATGCCATTCGGTCTGACTAATGCCCCGGCGGTGTTCCAACACTTTGTTAATGACATTTTTCGCCGCCTGGTGGGACAGTTTGTTGTCATATATCTGGATGATATCTTAATTTACTCGCCGGATCTGGTGTTTCATCAGGAGCACGTTAGGCAGGTGTTACAGATCTTGCGGGATAATAAACTGTATGCCAAATGGGAAAAGTGTGTGTTCGCCGTACAGGAACTCCAGTTTTTAGGCTTCCTGGTTTCAGCGTCCGGTTTTCGTATGGACCTTGGGAAAGTGCGGGCAGTTCCTGAGTGGGATCGGCCAGAGAATCTTAAGGCACTACAACGTTTCCTGGGGTTTGCTAATTATTACCGGAAGTTCATTCGTAATTAGTGTTGAGCCACCCCCGTAGTGTTCGAGTTCGGTTCGGTTCGTCGAACACCCGTGTGTTCGCCGAACTGTTCGTTGAACTGTTCGTCGAACACCTTCGAACACCATTAAAACCAATGGCAGGCAAACAAAAACACATAGAAACACATAGAAAACACCTTCAAAGGTGTCCAAAAGCTGACAAACTGCTCAGAAGACACAACTAACACATGGAAAAGTGACAAGTACATATAGTCATGCGAAAAGAAAAGAGGTGGAGGAGTAAAAGGAGGGGGAGACACAGATATAGGCATGTCATGCCCTTCTAAAATCCAAAAAGTGAGAAGCCGACACGTTCAGTCCGCTCCTGCCCGTGCCACCTCCGTGACACCGGGTTTGTGTCAGAGTTGCGGTGAACCCTGACGGCCAGCCCCCCTCTCCCAATACTGGTGCCTGTCCGCTGGTGGGTCGAGCGAGCCCCCCTGTGGTGGAGGCAGCTCTAAGCTTTTTAATTTAAATTGTCTCTCTAATTTGAATGAATACACTTTAAATCAATTTACAAGGATCTATTGGAGGGCAAGTCTCATGCCAGCAGCCGCGTAATTCCAGCTCCAGTAGCGTCTACTAAAGCTGCTGCAGTTAAAAAGCTTTTATAAGGATCGAGCTCGGCTGTCCACCGCAAGGCATCCTACTGCCAGTCCCAGCCCCTATGCCTTGGGGTGCCTCCTGATGCTCTTCACTGAGTATCCCGTGGTCCCGAAGCATTTCCTTTGAAAAAATTAAGTGTCCAAACTACAGGTGGTGTAGCTTGCTTAACAGCCGGGATAATCCGCTGACTAGCAGACACTGCTACTAGGCACAAAGTATTTCCTGGGCTAGATGCAGTTAAAAATTTGTAATTAGATACTCTCGTTGGATGCTGAGAAAGCATTCCATAGAGTCTCCTGGCACGCCATATATGATTCTCTTAAAAAGCTTGGGGTAGGGGTCTAGGAGACCCTTTTATAGCCAAAATCACGGCCCTGTATCTCAATACGTCACCTAGGCTGAAGATAAATGGAACTGTAGCACCCTGAGGGCTCAGTTGCTACAGAGGTATTGTACCTCACCCAGAGGTGTGATATCTCACTCTCAGGTAAGGATGGAGTGTGGATCAGGACCCGACACCTGCATGCATTACACCACATTGCCGTGGGGCAGGGCGACCAATATGCCTCTGAGATGGGCACGACAGTCCCTGTCCCTGGTTGGAGTGGGGGGAGGGAACACTGAGGAAGGGGAACCCTGTAGTGCAGGAGCAGGGAGGAAGCAGTTCCTGGGTGCATTGAGAAGGGAGTATAAAAGGTGGGCACCATCTTAGTTCAGTGCAGAGAAGTCTGAGCAGAAGTGGCAGGGAGCAGGGGCTCTGCATGAGCTCTGCTCCGGAGGCAGGCCTAGTAACAGAAGCCTAGGCCTGGAAGAGGAAGAAGGAAGGAAGAGGAGCGGAGAAGGCTCCAGGAACGAGGAATGAAGGGATCCCAGGGGTGCGGACGGGCGAGTCGCCACCGCACGCCCGAATCCACCTGCGTGGAGGGGTCAGGCCAAAGGGGGAGACCGGTCCCCGAAACTAGTGGAGGCAGGAAACGACCCTCAGCTAGAAACCGGAGGCTGTGACATTTTATGTGGCGCAGCCCCTCGCTACACTCGCTAGGAAGGCATCACATAGGGTCAGGGAAACTGGTGCCAAGTTTACCAAGAGGAGGCCCGAGGCAGCAGGACAGAAGGGTTGGTAAGAAAGGCCAGACAAAGGACAGACAAAGGGTTTACTGTGAAGCACTCCAAAGTTATCTGGGAGTTGTCTGAGCCCCTCACCTGATGAGCACAGTACGACGTGGGCAGCCGTTACCTGCAGACGTGGTGTGGATAATAAGAACTGTGAGTAAAGGCCCTGGACTGCATCACTGACTCAGTGTCGTTACTGCTGCTGCCCTGCACAATCACCCCCATCCTCCGCATACACTGCCCTGAGGCTATACTCCTCCCGTGGGGAGTTATGCTACGCTCTGCTGCACCCACAACACCAGCCTCAGCGGTCTGCCCTGCAGCGGCGGTTCACTCTGACCGCAATCCACGGGTGGCGTAGTCGGACATTTAAACATCAAAACCGCATAAATAGTTCCGCCACTGGTTTGACCACCCTGAGCCACGGAACCGGGTCACCGCCACGAAGACTACAACCACCAGCATCCACCAAAAAGGGTCCGGCTCCGGGTGTCCCAAGGCCCAGGGGGTGCATCAGAACATTTTCATCACCTTTCACAATCACCAATGGGACAAGGCAGGGATGTCCTCTGTCCCCTCTCTTATACATCCTAGTGACGGAGCACCTGCTCTCATCAATTCGCCATAACCCCAATATTAGGTGGATTGAGGTGGGAGGCACCGAGTACAAGTGCTCTCTATTTGCTGATGATGTCCTAGTATATATCACTCAATCACATATATCCATCCATGCTGTTATGGCTGAAATAGATCACTTTGTTACATGGTCAAATTTTAAAATCAATGCAGCGAAGTCTGAGGCCCTCGATGTCTCCCTCCCCAAATCCATATAGGATTCAATCCAGTCCAACTTTCCCTTTGCCTGGCCCTCACAGGGTATCAAATACTTAGGAATTCCTATTCATAGAGACCTCTCCCATCTAAGTTATCTTAATTTTGGGCCCTTTATTGAACAACTCCATACAGACCACGGTTGGCAAGTTAGAACTGTAAGATTCACTACGTGAACCACTGGTGTTTTGTGGAAAAGCACATGTACACTGTGTTCCAAATTAGTATGCAAAAAGTGTTTAGGAGTGATAAGGGAAGAATTTGTTTGTTTGTCAGTTAAACTCATTGATGGTGATGTGTGTCAGGGCTCTTTATATCACTGTAAGCAATTGCAGACACCTGTGCTAATTAGTTTGGCAGGTGTGTTCAATGAAAGGCAAGACTACTTAAGAAGGCTGTCTCACATTATTAAGCAGCCTACATTTTCTGCCAAAATGGGTAAGAAAAAGGATGTGTCGGCTGCTGAGAAGCAACAAATTGTGGAGTGTTTAGGTCAAGGCATGACTACAATCAACATTGTGCGATGATCAGGATGAAGTGTCTTGGCAATCAAGAAGTATGTAGCTGATTCACAGTACACATGTGTGCGTGCTGATAAGGGCAAATTGAGGACTCTTTCCTACAGGCAATTACGTCAGGTTAAAAGAGCAGCGGCAAAAAAGCCTTGTCATAGCAGCAGACAAGTTTTTGAAGCTGCTGGTGCCTCCAACGTCCCCCGAACAACAAGATGCAGGGTCCTTCAGAGGTTTGCAGCTGTGCATACGCCATCCTGTCGACCTCCTCTATCCACTTCACACAAGCAGAAATGGCTCCAGTGGGCCAAACATTACATGAAGACTGATTTCAAAACTGTTTTGTTCACGGATGAGTGCCGTGCAGCGCTCGATGGTCCAGATGGATGGAGTGGAGGATGGCTGGTTGATGGACACCCCACGCAAACACAGCTACAGCGCCAACATGGAGGAGGTGGAGTAATGTTTTGGGCTGGAATCATGGGGAGAGAGATTGTCGGCCCCTTTAGGATCCCTGAAGGCACTAAAGATGAACTCCATAATGTATGTGGATTTTCTCAAACAGCAGTTCCTGCCATGGTTCAAGAAGAAGAACCGTGTATTTCACAGCAAGATCATTTTTTTGCATGATAATGCACCATCTCATGCTGCACATAAAACATCTGCATCTCTGGCTGATATGGGCATAAAAGGAGACAAACTTATGGTGTGACCCCCATTCTCCCCTGACCTCTACCCGATTCAGAACCTCTGGAGCATCATCAAAAGGAGTGTCTATGATGGCAGGAGGCAGTTCACATCTAAGCAACAGCTCTGGGAGGGTATTCTGTCCTCATGCAAAACAATTGAAGCAGAAACCATCCAAAACCTGACAAATTCAATGGACGAGAGAGTTCAGAAGCTCCTTTCGAACAAGGGGTCCTATGTGAAAATGTTACATCACCTAGAATAAAGTTTTGAGTTGAAAACTGTTTGATTTCAGTTTCTAATAACCTGCTAATGCTTATAATTTCAAAAATGACCATTTTTTTGGTCTTTATTAAAGTGAAAAGGTTGATCGAAAAGTTTGGGGGATCTAAGAGTGTGGCAACCCAGTAGTCATGACGACTTCGAATTCTGACAATATGAGGGTCATGTTGCAGGTAGTGCAGCAAGAAGGCACTTATGTGTCTTGCGCATCTCGGAGCCCCAAAATTATTTTCCGGGCTAGATGCAGCTAAAAATTATTATTCATTTTAAATCTGGTGGAGCTTAGTATAGATGGCCTAATAGGATCAGTGCTGCACACTGCTACAAAGCCCAAATTATTTTCCAGTCAAGATACAGATAAACATGATTAGTAATTTTAAATCTGGTGGAGCTTATTATAGATGGCCTAATAGAATCAGTGCTGCACACTGCTACAAAGCCCAATTTATTTTCCAGCCAAGATACAGATAAACATGATTAGTAATTTGAAAGCTTAAAACGGTTGGTAGGGTGATTTTAACCAATCATCAAGCTTTTACTCTCCCCAGTATGATACAGGGGTAGAAAAGTCGTTTCGGATCCATGATTTGTTCATCTTTATGAACGTCAGTCTGTCTACATTATCAGTGGAGAGCCGAGTGCGCTTATCTGTCAGCACACCACCAGCAGCGCTAAACACACGTTCAGACAGAACGCTGGCTGTGGGGCATGACAAGATCTCCAAGGCGTAAGTGGCTAGCTCTGGCCATTTATCCAGATTGGAAGCCCAAAAAGAGCAAGGGTCCAGTGACACAGTCATGGCTTCAATGTTTACTTGGAGATACTCCTGTACCATCGTCTCTAGGCGTTGACTATGTGGCAGACTTCTTGTCTCCTGTGGCCTTGCAAAGGATGGGCTAAAAAAGTGGTGAAATGATTCCGCAAAATTGATTTTACCAGCAGATACTGTGGTTCTGTTACGGTTTGAGTGCTGAACACTTGACGGTCCCACGGTTGGCAAGTTGGAACTGTGAGATTCACTACGTGCACCATTGGTGTTTTGTGGAAAAGCACTTGTAAGATTCTGCAACAGTCTCTGCTGATATTCCTGCATGCGTGCATCCCTTTCTATGGCAGGAATAATTTCTGCAAATTTACTTTTGTACCGGGGATCTAACAGTGTGGCAACCCATTAGTCAGGATTATTTCTAATTCTCACAATTCGAGGGTCATGTTGCAGGTAGTGCAGCAAGAAGGCACTCATGTGTGTTGCGCATCCAGGAGCACCAAGTCCCTGTTGTGTTGGTGGCGAGGTAACAATCATGCTTCCTTCCTCTGTCCTCTCCCCCCAACCTCGCACAACAGAAATGTGATCAAGGTCTCCCTCATCTGTTGAGTCTTCCATCAGTTCGTCCTCCACTTCTTCCTGGGCTCCTGCACCTTCCTCACTAGTTTGACTGCAACCATGCGCCCTGGTAAAACCATCTCCCCCACCCTCACATGCCTGCCGCCTTGGTGCTGCCGACCGTCTGGACCTTGCAGATGTTAGCCCTTCCGCATACAACTCCTCCTCTACTTCCTCCACCTCCTCTTGTACCACCACCTGACTCCGAATTCTGTTTAACATGTGCTCCAGCATGTAAATCACCAGAATAGTCATGCTGATAATGGCATCGTCAGCACTAAACATCTTCGTCGCCATTTCAAAACTGTGCAGAAGGGTGCATAGGTCCCTGATCTGAGACCACTCCTCCAGCGTGATTTGCCCCACCTCTGGATCTCGTTGGCCCAGGCTATACGTCAGAACGTATTGCACCAGGGCTTGTCGGTTCTGCCACAGTCGCTGCAAAATGTGCAGAGTTGAATTTCACCGGGTAGGCACATCGCATTTTAGCCGGTGAAGTGGCAGGCCCAACGACTTCTGTAGAGATGTAAGTCGCTGAGCTGCGGGATGCGAACGGCGTAAGTGAGCACACAGTGACCGTGCCCTCTGCAGAAGGCCATCTAGTCTGGGATAGTGGGCTAAAAATTGCTGGACAACAAGGTTCAACACGTGAGCCATACATGGCACGTGTGTGACATTGCCCCGGCGAAGGGCCGCACCCAGGTTTGCAGCATTGTCGCACACGTCCTTCCCTGGTTTCAGGTCCAGTGGAGACAACCATTCATGAAATTGGTTCTCCAGAGCTGACCACAACTCCTCAGCTGTGTGACTCACATTTCCCAGACATTTCAAAGTAAAAACCGCCTGATGACGTTGAGCCCTACTGCCAGCATAGTAAGGAGGTGTGCAGGATCCCTTCTGCGCAGTTAGAAAGCTTGTGGCATGACCAGACAGGCTTTGGGTGCAGGTTGAAGACCGAGAGGAGGTTGAGGAGGCAGAAGCAGTGGAGGAACTTTGACATAAAGAGGATTGACGCACAACTCATGGGGACGGCAAGACTTGGACAGCAGCCCCTTGTCCTGCTGTCACCATAGTTACCCAGTGCCCAGTCAGCGACATGTAACGCCCCTGTCCATGCCTACTCGTCCAAGTGTCTGTGGTGAAATGCACCCTGTCACACACAGAGTTTCTCAAAGAAGCGGTGATGTTGTGTGCGACATGCTGGTGGAGCGCAGGCACACCTTTCTTTGAGAAGTAGTGCCGACTGGGCATCTGGTACTGGGGCACTGCGACGGACATAAGGTCTCGAAAATCCTCTGTGTCCACCAGGCGGAAAGGCAGCATTTCTGTAGCCAAGAGCTTGCAGATGGTGAAATTCAACCTCTTAGCTTTCTCATGGCTAGGAGGAAATGGTCTTTTACTTGTCCACATCTGAGGGACCGAGGGCTGGCTATTGTGCTTAGACGGGGTTGATAAGGGTGTCCCCGGCAAACTGCCCGTCTGTGAGGAAGATGCAGGCGGACATGTTAGGTTGCCTTGATCCAAAGGTGGTGCTATCGATGTCGGACAGCGCTCAACACCTGCTGGTGTTACCACCTCCAAAGAAAATGATGACCTGCCAATCACGCTGGCTGTTGCGGGTAAAGAGGTGGCAGGTCTGCGCCCCAAAACAGGTGTGACTGCTGTCCCCCCAGTCACAGAGGATGAAGAGGCCGCGGATGCACAAGATATGGCAGACGGTGGTTGGCCCGGCCGGCTAGGCCGCATTGTAGCACACTGAGCTTCCCACTGCAACTTATGCTTCATGTCCATGTGCCGGTTCATGCATGAAGTACTCAAACTATGTATTTTTTGGCCTCTACTTAGCTTTTGCTGACAAATGTTACAGATAACACGAGTTGGGTCATCTTTATCGATCTGAAAAAATGCCCAGGCTATGCAAGGCTTAGCACCCATGCGACCTGAAGAGCCACCACGACTTGTTGTGAGAGGCAGAGTTGTGTTTGAGGATGCAGTTGTTGACGTGCTTCCAGTACTACGTCTCTGTCCAGGAAGGCGCAACCTGACCTCGTCGTCACTAGTATCTTCCTCCACCTCCTCTGCTGACCTCATCTCTTGGCTGACTGTGACTCATACTCAGACGGGCAGCTGGAAATTTGGGAGCTGTGAGGAAGCAAGTGCGATTGGGGTGACACCTTTGAGGACTGGAGTATTAAGCACTTAAATAAGCACTTGATATCCGTTGAAGCACCTGCTCTTTTTGTGCCTCATCTGGAATTTGTAGCGATTGGCGTGGCCGTAAGAAAGGGATCTTATCACATTGTCCGCTAAAAGAAGTAGACATTTTAGTTTGGCTGGAAGATGGTCTTTCTTCTGCAGATGTTACTGTTGCTTTAACACCTACCCCAAGGACACAACCTTTTTTCCCCTTCCCAACACGCCTATTCCCCTTTCCACCAGCATCAGGCCTTTTTCCACTCATATTGGTGGTTAACTAATTCACAACTCTGGAGTTGTTTGCACAAAAAAACAATGGATGGGAACCGAGCAGAGCTGAGTGGCCAAACTGTAGTATTAGGCCAAAACTATTGGCTGGGTTAGATGCAGAAAAAAATTATATTCAATTTGCAACCTGATGGAGGTTAGTATAGATGGACTAATAGTACAAGTCCCACACACAGCTAGAAGCCCAAATATTTTTTCAGAGGTAGAAGCAGAAAAAAATTGTATTCAGTTTGCAACCTGATTGAGGTCAGTATAGATGGACTAATAGAACAAGTCCTACACACAGCTAGAAGCCCAAATATTTTTTCAGAGGTAGATGCAGAAAAAAATTATATTCAGTTTGCAACCTGATGGAGGTCAGTATAGATGGACTAAAAGAACAAATCCCACACACAGCTAGAAGCCCAAATATTTTTTCAGAGGTAGATGCAGAAAAAAAATATATTCAGTTTGCAACCTGATGGAGGTCAGTATAGATGGACTAATAGAGAAAGTCCCACACACTGCTAGAAGGCCAAATATTTTTTCAGAGCTAGATGCAGACAAAAAATTATTTTGAATTTGCAACCTGATGGAGGTCAGTATAGGTGGACTAATAGAACAAGTCCCATACACTGCTAGAAGGCCAAATATTTTTTCAGAGGTAGATGCAGAAAAAAGATATATTCAGTTTGCAACCTGATGGAGGTCTGTATAGATGGATTAATAGAACAAATCCCACACACAGCTAGAAGCCCAATATTTTTTCAGAGGTAGATGCAGAAAAAAAATATATTCAGTTTGCAACCTGATGGAGGTCAGTATAGATGGACTAATAGAGAAAGTTCCACATACTGCTAGAAGGCCAAATATTTTTTCAGAGCTAGATGCAGATATAAATTATTTTTAATTTGCAACCTGATGGAGATCAGTATAGATGGACTAATAGAGAAAGTCCCACACACTGCTAGAAGGCCAAATATTTTTTCAGAGCTAGATGCAGAAAAAAATTATATTCAGTTTGCAACCTGATGGAGGTCAGTATAGATGGACTAATAGAGAAAGTCCCACACACTGTTAGAAGGCCAAATATTTTTTCAGAGCTAGATGCAGACAAAAAATTATTTTTAGTTTGCAACCTGATGGAGGTCAAAATAGATGGACTAATAGAGAAAGTCCCACACACAGCTAGAAGGCCAAATATTTTTTCAGAGGTAGATGCAGATAAAAATTATTTTTAATTTGCAGCCTGATGGAGGTCAGTTTAGATGGACTAATAGAGAAAGTCCCACACACAGCTAGAAGGCCAAATATTTTTTCAGAGGTAGATGCAGATAAAAATTATTTTTAATTTGCAGCCTGATGGAGGTCAGTATAGATGGACTAATAGAGAAAGTCCCACACACTGCTAGAAGGCCAAATATTTTTTCAGAGCTAGATGCAGATATAAATTATTTTTAATTTGCAACCTGATGGAGGTCAGTATAGATGGACTAATAGAGAAAGTCCCACACAATGTGTAGCGTCGGCGTCCCTGCCCTCTGCTAGGCAGGGACGCTGTTCCCCTCACCTCTCTGCTCCGAGCCCGGCGTCCTCCTCCCGCTCTGCTGGCAGCGTGCGCTCCTTCCCGACCATTGTGCTTAGGGCGCGCGCGCGCTCCCTCCCTCTTAAAGGGGCCGCGCGCGCCGTCCTAAGGAGTCCCTGGCCAATGGCCGGAGGACTTCATCATATATAAGGCACCTCCTCCAAAATGGAGGTGCCCGAGCAATGTTGTTGCACTGTTCACTACTCTGCTTCAGCCCTCAGGTCCCGTTGCCAGTTACCTGTCAGTTACCTGCCTGATTCCTGCCAGAGTCCTGCCAGTTTGCTGTCTGCTTCCTGCCTGTTATTCCTGCTACCTGCCTGCTTGCCAGAGGTCCGACGGTCTGCCTTACTACACCTGTCAGTCTGTCTAAGGACCAGCCTGCCCGCTCACCTGGGAGCGCACATCAGCTACCTGCCTGCTTGCCAGAGGTCCGACGGTCAGCCCTACTACTCCTGTCTGTCTGTCTATGGACCAGCTTGCCCGCTCACCTGGGAGCGCACTCCTGCTACCTGCCTGCTAGCCTACCTGGAGGCTCCGCCGTCACGTGCTGTGACCACCTGCCATTCCAGAGACTCCTGCCCGCTCACCTGGGAGCACACGCCTGTTACCTGCCCGCTAGCCTACCTGGAGGCTCCGCCGTCACGTGCTGTGACCACCTGCCATTCCAGAGACTCTCGCTTGCTCACCTGGGAGCATACATCAACCATCTGCCTGCTAGCCTACCTGGAGGCTCTGCCATCACAGGTCGTACCTACCCTTTACCCAGAGACTGCCCCGGTCACTTGCCGTGACCTCCTGCCCGTTCATTCAGAGACTGCCCCGGTCACTTGCCGTGACCTCCTGCCCGTTCATTCAGAGACTGCCCCGGTCACTTGCCGTGACCTCCTGCCCGTTCATTCAGAGACTGCCCCGGTCACTTGCCGTGACCTCCAGCCCGTTCACTCAGAGACTGTCCCGGTCACCTGCTGTGACTGCCTGCCCGTCTTCCCTGGTCGCCACCCGCTCCCTTACAAGGACCGCCCCCTTGTATAGTAGCTCAGAGGTTCCGCCTCCCAGACCCGTTACAGTTTGCTCGGGCCATGGAACCCGGTGGCACCCAAGCTCCCTCGCTCTCGGACCTGTGTCATGAACTGTCCCGTCAAAGGTCCCAACAGGAGTCCATCCTGGGTCACCTGCGGAATGTCAATACTCGTCTGGACACTCTGACTGCTCCACCAGCAACCTCCGCCAGTGCCATGTCTCGCAATCCGGCAGCTCCGCTGCCCACTAATACCAAGATATCCTACCCCGGACCCCGGCTTTCTGCACCTCCTCGCTTGTGAGGCGACTCCGCCCAGGCTCGGGGCTTCATAAATCAGTGCACCCTGCACTTTGAACTATTGTCCCACCAGTTTAACTCCGACCGAGCCAAAATTGCATTCATCATGTCCCATCTCACCGGGGAGGCCCTGGCCTGGCTAAATCCTCTATGGGAGAGAGGAGACCCCCTGGTGTCCAACTTGCCTGCTTTCCTCACGGCTTTCCGGAAAGTCTTCGACGAACCCGGACGGAAGACCTCATCCGCATCATCACTGCTACGCCTCCGTCAGGAAAGTCTCACCGTGGGCCAATACGCCATACGATTCCGTACCCTTGCCTCGGAGCTGGCCTGGGATAACGACGCTCTGGTATCCGTCTTCTGGGAGGGTCTGTCCGGCCGTATTAAAGATGAACTTGCCGGTCGGGACATTCCTACCACTCTCGATGACTTAATAACTCTTGCCACCCGGATTGACCTACGGTTCCAGGAGCGTGCCAGAGAGGTCACCCGTGAGAGGAGGTTACCACGTCTAGCTCCTACTTTTCAGAAACCCGTCACTCCCTCCGTCTCTACCCAGGTACACTCTCCTGAGCCTATGCAGGTCGACCAGACCAAGATGGTCAAAACCCGTCAGGACTTACGCCGTGCCAAGGGGAGCTGCTTCTACTGTGGCAGTAAGGAGCACCGGATCCGTGCCTGCCCGGAGAGGTCGGGAAACGCCTGTGTCTAGGTTCGCTCAGAGAGGTCGACCTAGACAAGAATAAATCCTCTCCATCTCTGCTACTGTCAGTCTCAATCATCTGCGGGGAGAACCGTTATTTCGAACTAGCCCAACTTGACTCTGGAGCAGCCGGGAATCTTATTTCACAGTCCCTGCTAGAAAAATACCGCATTCCCACCAAACCTCTGCCTGCACCATTATCTGTCGCTGCTGTGGATGGGGGCCTCTTACCACGTCCCATCCAACTCATCACCGAATCCATAACCCTGCAGGTGGGAATGCTGCATTCTGAGAGTATCTCTTTTCATGTTCTGCCTGGACTCTCTCACGCCCTCTTACTAGGTCTACCTTGGCTCCAGAGACATGCACCCGTGCTTGACTGGCAGACCAGAGAAGTCCTTCGCTGGGGACAGGACTGTCATAAGACTTGTTTGGTTCCTGTTCATCCCGTCCGTCCTTCTCCTACCCCAACTAATCTACCTGGACTTCCGATTCCCTATTGGTCATTTGCTGATGTCTTTAATAAAAAGGAGGCAGAGACATTACCCCCTCATAGACCATACGACTGTCCTATCGACCTGTTACCCGGTACTACTCCTCCCCGTGGGCGCATTTACCCATTGTCCGCTGCTGAGACCCGGTCGATGTCCGAATATATTGAGGAGAATTTGGCCAGGGGATTCATCCGGAAATCTACCTCCCCGGCGGGAGCAGGCTTCTTCTTCGTAAAAAAGAAGGACGGCTCTCTCCGTCCCTGTATTGACTATAGAGGCCTTAACCAGATCACGTTGAAGAATAAGTACCCCCTTCCGCTCATTCCAGAATTATTTGATCGCCTGAGGGGGGCTAGAGTCTTCACCAAACTTGACCTCCGTGGGGCGTACAACCTGGTCCGTATCCGTCAAGGGGATGAATGGAAGACTGCATTCAACACCCGGGACGGCCACTATGAATATCTGGTAATGCCCTTTGGTCTCTGTAACGCTCCTGCCGTCTTTCAAGAGTTGGTCAATGACATCTTCCGGGACCTTCTCTACTTCTGCGTTGTGGTGTACCTGGACGACATCTTGGTCTTCTCTCCGGATCTCCAGACTCACCGGAGGGACGTTCGTCAGGTCCTGCTCAGGCTCAGGCAGAATCACCTCTTCGCTAAATATGAGAAGTGCCTCTTTGAGCAGACCTCGCTTCCGTTTTTGGGCTACATTATTTCTCAGACCGGCCTACGAATGGATCCAGAGAAACTGTCTGCCATCGAGAAATGGCCCCGACCGGAGGGGTTGAAGGCCATTCAGCGGTTCCTGGGCTTCGCCAACTACTACAGCCTCTTCATACCACACTTCTCTTCCCGGACTGCCCCAATTTCCGCGCTCACCCGTAAGGGTACTAACCCCAAAGAGTGGCCGCCCGAAGCAGAGGAGGCCTTTCTTTCCTTAAAACAGGCCTTCTCTTCCGCCCCGGTGCTGCATCGTCCAGATGGCAACAAGCAGTTCTTCCTGGAGGTTGACGCTTCCTCCTCTGGAGCCGGAGCTGTACTTACTCAAAAATCATCTTCCGGGAGGATGGTAACTTGCGGCTTCTTCTCCAAACTCTTCTCCTCTTCTGAGCGCAATTATTCCATAGGAGACCGAGAGTTATTGGCCATCAAGCTGGCATTGGAGGAGTGGCGTTACCTGCTCGAGGGGGCTCTTCATCCGGTAATAATTTACACTGACCACAAGAACTTGGCTTATCTCCAGCATGCCCAGAGACTTAACCCGCGCCAAGCCCGGTGGTCCTTGTTTTTTGCTCGCTTTGATTTCGTTCTACATTTTCGCCCGGCTGACAAGAACATCAAAGCGGACGCCTTGTCCCGATCCTTTCTGGTATCTGACCTCGAGGAAGAACCTAAACATATCATCGATCCCGCCAGAGTAATGCAGGTGGCTCCCGTGAGTCTAAATCGTCTTCCTCCTGGTAAAACGTTCGTATCGGTTCCTGATCGGGAGAAGATCCTACACTGGGGTCATTCGTCTAAACTAGCTGGCCACGCTGGTCAGAAAAAGACCCTCCAGCTTATTACCCGGCACTACTGGTGGCCTAACCTGCACAAGGATGTAATAGACTTTGTTTCTGCCTGTGTGTCCTGCGCCCGCAACAAAGTTCCGAGACACCTGCCAGCCGGTCGCCTCCTTCCTCTGCCAGTACCTGCTGCCCCCTGGCAGCATATAGCGATGGACTTCATAACTGATCTGCCCGTTTCTGCCGGTTGTACGGTCATTTGGGTGGTCGCTGACCGATTTTCCAAGATGGCTCACTTCATTCCCCTGCCAGGCCTCCCGTCTGCACCTGAGCTGGCTAAAGACTTTATCCGCCACATCTTCCGTCTTCATGGCCTGCCCCGTCACATCGTGTCGGATCGTGGGGTACAGTTCACTTCTCGTTTCTGGAGAGCCACTTGTAAATTGCTAGACGTCACCCTGGACTTCTCCTCCGCTTACCACCCATAGTCTAATGGTCAAGTGGAGCGGATCAATCAGAACCTGACCAGTTACCTCCGGCACTTCGTTAATGCCCACCATTCTGACTGGGTGGATCTCCTGCCATGGGCCGAATTCTCGTACAACAATCACGAGAGCGAATCTTCCTCCAAATCCCCGTTTTTTGTAGTCTTCGGTCAACATCCTCGGATCCCGTTTCCCGTCTCCACCTCGGTGGACAATCCGGCTGCGGAATCTCTTGTTAACAAATTTTCCTCCATATGGGAGAGTACCCGGTCCGCACTCCTTCTGTTATCCGAGCGTATGAAAAGACATGCAGACAAAAAACGTCTGGATCCTCCTCAATTCCGTCCTGGGGATAAAGTCTGGCTCTCGTCCAAGTATGTCCGGCTCAAGATTCCTTCCTATAAGTTAGGGCCTCGGTTCATCGGTCCTCTGGAGGTCATCAGTCAGATCAACCCGGTGGCCTATAAATTGAAACTCCCGGCCAACTTGCGGATCCCTAACTCCTTCCATGTATCTCTCCTCAAACCCGTGGTACTTAACTCTTTCTCCAAGTCTACAGGTACGCCTCCTGCTCCGGTTTCCGCTGAAAACGAATTTGAGGTAGAGAACATTCTGGCCAACAAAAGGGTAAGAGGGAAGACCTTTTTTCTAGTAGATTGGAAGGGGTTTGGTCCTGAAGAGAGAACATGGGAGCCCCGGGAGAACATCCATGCCCCTCTCATCCTTGCTAAATTTCTGTCTGGCCTAAAAAAGGGGGGGCCTAAAGGGGGGGGTACTGTAGCGTCGGCATCCCTGCCCTCTGCTAGGCAGGGACGCTGTTCCCCTCTCCTCTCTGCTCCGAGCCCGGCGTCCTCCTCCCGCTCTGCTGGCAGCGCGCTCTCCTTCCCGGCCACTGTGCTTATGGCGCGCGCGCGCGCGCTCCCTGCCTCTTAAAGGGGCCGCGCGCGCCGTCCTAAGGAGTCCCTGGCCAATGGCCGGAGGACTTCATCATATATAAGGCACCTCCTCCAAAATGGAGGTGCCCGAGCAATGTTGTTGCACTGTTCACTACTCTGCTTCAGCCCTCAGGTCCCGTTGCCAGTTACCTGTCAGTTACCTGCCTGATTCCTGCCAGATTCCTGCCAGTTTGCTGTCTGCTTCCTGCCTGTTATTCCTGCTACCTGCCTGCTTGCCAGAGGTCCGACGGTCTGCCTTACTACACCTGTCAGTCTGTCTAAGGACCAGCCTGCCCGCTCACCTGGGAGCGCACATCAGCTACCTGCCTGCTTGCCAGAGGTCCGACGGTCAGCCCTACTACTCCTGTCTGTCTGTCTATGGACCAGCTTGCCCGCTCACCTGGGAGCGCACTCCTGCTACCTGCCTGCTAGCCTACCTGGAGGCTCCGCCGTCACGTGCTGTGACCACCTGCCATTCCAGAGACTCCTGCCCGCTCACCTGGGAGCGCACGCCTGTTACCTGCCCGCTAGCCTACCTGGAGGCTCCGCCGTCACGTGCTGTGACCACCTGCCATTCCAGAGACTCTCGCTTGCTCACCTGGGAGCATACATCAACCATCTGCCTGCTAGCCTACCTGGAGGCTCTGCTATCACAGGTCGTACCTACCCTTTACCCAGAGACTGCCCCGGTCACTTGCCGTGACCTCCTGCCCGTTCATTCAGAGACTGCCCCGGTCACTTGCCGTGACCTCCTGCCCGTTCATTCAGAGACTGCCCCGGTCACTTGCCGTGACCTCCTGCCCGTTCATTCAGAGACTGCCCCGGTCACTTGCCGTGACCTTCTGCCCGTTCATTCAGAGACTGCCCCGGTCACTTGCCGTGACCTCCAGCCCGTTCACTCAGAGACTGTCCCGGTCACCTGCTGTGACTGCCTGCCTGTCTTCCCTGGTCGCCACCCGCTCCCTTACAAGGACCGCCCCCTTGTATAGTAGCTCAGAGGTTCCGCCTCCCAGACCCGTTACACAATGCTAGAAGGCCAAATATTTTTTCAGAGCTAGATGCAGAAAAAAATTATATTCAGTTTGCAACCTGATGGAGGTCAGTATAGATGGACTAATAGAACAAGTCCCACACACAGCTAGAAGCCCAAATATTTTTACAGAGGTAGATGCAGAAAAAATTATATTCAGTTTGCAACCTGATGGAGGTCTGTATAGATGGATTAATAGAACAAGTCCCACACACAGCTAGAAGCCCAATATTTTTCAGAGGTAGATGCAGAAAAAAAATATATTCAGTTTGCAACCTGATGGAGGTCAGTATAGATGGACTAATAGAGAAAGTCCCACACACTGCTAGAAGGCCAAATATTTTTTCAGAGATAGATGCAGACAAAAAATTATTTTGAATTTGCAACCTGATGGAGGTCAGTATAGATGGACTAATAGAGAAAGTCCCACACACTGCTAGAAGGCCAAATATTTTTTCAGAGCTAGATGCAGACAAAAAATTATTTTTAATTTGCAACCTGATGGAGGTCAGTATAGATGGACTAATAGAAAAAGTCCCACACACACCTAGAAGGCCAAATATTTTTTCAGAGCTAGATGCAGAAAAAAATTATATTCAGTTTGCAACCTGATGGAGGTCAGTATAGATGGACTAATAGAACAAGTCCCACACACAGCTAGAAGGCCAAATAATTTTTCAGAGGTAGATGCAGATAAAAATTATTTTTAATGTGCAGCCTGATGGAGGTCAGTATAGATGGACTAATAGAGAAAGTCCCACACACTGCTAGAAGGCCAAATATTTTTTCAGAGCTAGATGCAGACAAAAAATTATTTTTAATTTGCAACCTGATGGAGGTCAATATAGATGGACTAATAGAGAAAGTCCCACACACTGCTAGAAGGCCAAATATTTTTTCAGAGCTAGATGCAGATATAAATTATTTTAATTTGCAACCTGATGGAGGTCAGTATAGATGGACTAATAGAGAAAGTCCCACACACTGCTAGAAGGCCAAATATTTTTTCAGAGCTAGATGCAGAAAAAAATTATATTCAGTTTGCAACCTGATGGAGGTCAGTATAGATGGACTAATAGAACAAGTCCCACACACAGCTAGAAGCCCAAATATTTTTTCAGAGGTAGATGCAGAAAAATTTTTTATTCAGTTTGCAACCTGATGGAGGTCTGTATAGATGGATTAATAGAACAAGTCCCACACACAGCTAGAAGCCCAATATTTTTTCAGAGGTAGATGCAGAAAAAAAATATATTCAGTTTGCAACCTGATGGAGGTCAGTATAGCTGGACTAATAGAGAAAGTCCCACACACTGCTAGAAGGCCAAACATTTTTTCAGAGCTAGATGCAGACAAAAAATATTTTTAATTTGCAACCTGATGGAGGTCAGTATAGATGGACTAATAGAGAAAGTCCCACACACTGCTAGAAGGCCAAATATTTTTTCAGAGCTAGATGCAGAAAAAAATTATATTCAGTTTGCAACCTGATTGAGGTCAGTATAGATGGACTAATAGAACAAGTCCCACACACAGCTAGAAGGCCAAATATTTTTTCAGAGGTAGATGCAGATAAAAATTATTTTTAATTTGCAGCCTGATGGAGGTCAGTATAGATGGACTAATAGAGAAAGTCCCACACACTGCTAGGAGGCCAAATATTTTTTCAGAGCTAGATGCAGACAAAAAATTATTTTGAATTTGCAACCTGATGGGGGTCAGTATAGATGGACTAATAGAGAAAGTCCCACACACTGCTAGAAGGCCAAATATTTTTTCAGAGCTAGATGCAGACAAAAAATTATTTTTAATTTGCAACCTGATGGAGGTCAGTATAGATGGACTAATAGAGAAAGTCCCACACACTGCTAGAAGGCCACATATTTTTTCAGAGCTAGAAGCAGATATAAATTATTTTTAATTTGCAACCTGATGGAGGTCAGTATAGATGGACTAATAGAGAAAGTCCCACACACTGCTAGAAGGCCAAATATTTTTTCAGAGCTAGATGCAGAAAAAAATTATATTCAGTTTGCAACCTGATGGAGGTCAGTATAGATGGACTAATAGACAAGTCCCACACACAGCTAGAAGGCCAAATATTTTTTCAGAGGTAGATGCAGCTAAGCATTATTTTTAATTTGCAGCCTGATGGAGGTCAATATAGATGGACTAATAGAACAAGTCCCACACACTGATAGAAGGCCAAATATTTTTTCAGAGCTAGTTGCAGAAAAAAATTATTTTCAGTTTGCAACCTGATGGAGGTCAGCATAGATGGACTAATAGAACAAGTCCCACACACAGCTAGAAGCCCAAATATTTTTTCAGAGCTAGATGCAGAAAAAAATTATATTCAATTTGCGACCTGATGGAGGTCAGTATAGATGGACTAATAGAATGATGCTATGCCCAAAAGATTTTACTTCACTAGGTGCAGTAAAAAAATTGGTATTCTATACACAGGTGGTATATCTTGCAACGCAGAAAGGCTACTCCACTGACTAACACTCTGCAATAGGCCAAAAAGGATTAGCTTTGCTAGATTCAGCCAAATGCTGTGAAAAAAACTTACACAGCACTGGCACAGACCTGCCTGGCAAAAACTGATAGGAACTGATGTAACCTAGTCCTGAAAAGGACTGCAATTACAATTAGTCTTTACTCCCACAATCTATCTATTTAAGAGCACTGACCTGCCTTATAAAAGTCGTAGGAAATGCTGTAACCTAGTCCTTAAAAGGACTGCAATTACAACTATTCCCTACTCCCAAGCTATCTGTAGATTTGTGCGAAAATTGGCTTGAAGGTAACAAGGTATAGCGCACACAGCAACAGCGGTGCCGTCTAACACGCAGCTGCAGCAGTGAGAACATGGTGGCGACGGGGAAAATGGCTTGGTCTTATAGGGCAAGTGTAACATACCTGGCGGCGTCCTTGCATAGTGGTCCATCTCCCACTGTGCAAGAGCGCGCACTTGATCTCCTGTCCAGAATGTCTCTCTGGCTTCCCTCCATGCTGTCTGTTTGTGTCTGTTTCTGCTGCTTAAGGGCGGCGCCCGATGACTTCCTGCTTTTTGTACCTGCTGTGGGTCACACCCCTTGTGCGTCCTCAGCCTATTGCTGTCTGTCACCTGGTATATAGCTCAGCTGCTCCCATCTATTCCTGCCTGAGCATAGTGTTTCTTTCAGTGTGTGCTTGCACTCTGAAGGTGCCAGGTCCTGTTCTGTGTTCTCTTTTCTGCCTATCCTGGAGGCTGTATTTCCAGGCCTGTCTGAACACGCTCCTAGCCTGTTCCTCCTGCCTTCTAGGGGCCGATTACCTAGACCTGTTCCTGTATCTTGTCTGACCTGTCTGAACACGCTCCTAGCCTGTTCCTCCCGCCTTCTAGGGGCCGATTACCTAGACCCGCTCCTGTATCTTGTCTGTCCTGTCTGAACACGCTCCTTGCCTGTTCGTCCTGCCTCTCTGGGGGCCGTATTCCCAGACCCGCTCCTGTATTTTGCTGCAGTGTCGGTCTCCTCCGTACACTCAGTTCCAGTCTGAACTCTCTCCTATCCTTTACCTGTTTTGCCTCTATGTCCGTTCCCTTCCTTTTTATGCAGAGTCTGAACTCGTACCTAACTCCTGCTTGTTGTCTCTGTACTCCCGTTTGTGAGTTTGTGGTCCACTCGCTACTTCTCTGCAAGTACTCTGTGAGTATCTGGCTCTGCCTTTCCCTTCCTGTCTGTTCCGTGTGAACAGAGCCCTGTTCCCCCTGCTCAGCCTTGCCAGCTCTGACTCCTTTGCTCACCGCTCCGGCGGTTCTAGCCTGCTCTGACTCCTTTGCTCACCGCTCCGGCGGTTCTAGCCTGCTCTTACTCCTTTGCTCACCGCTCCGGCGGTTCTAGCCTGCTCTGACTCCTTTGCTCACCGCTCCGGCGGTTCTAGCCTGCTCTGACTCCTTTGCTCACCGCTCCGGCGGTTCTAGCCTGCTCTGACTCCTTTGCTCACCGCTCCGGCGGTTCTAGCCTGCTCTGACTCCTTTGCTCACCGCTCCGGCGGTTCTAGCCTGCTCTGACTCCTTTGCTCACCGCTCCGGCGGTTCTAGCCTGCTCTGACTCCTTTGCTCGCTGCTCCGGCAGCCTTGCTCCGCTCTGACCCTTTTGCTCACTGCTCCGGCAGTCTCGCTCCGCTCTTATCCTTTTGCTCACTGCTCCGGCAGTCTTGCTCCACTCTTGCTCACCGCTCCAGGCGGTCTCGTCCTGCTTTACTCTTGCTCACTGCTCCGGCAGTCTCGCTCAGCTCTGATCCTTTGCTCACCGCTCCAGGCGGCCTTGTCCTGCCCTGTTCTCGCTCACCTCTCTGGGCGGCCTCACTCTGCTGTGTTTGTCCGCCACATCTGTGGTTCTGTTCCTGAGTCTCAGTGTGTACTGGGTCCTATCCCGCCAGTGTCCCTACCTGCTAGTGCCTCCCTGTCTGACTCTAGCTGTGCTTGCCTGTACCCCTCTGCCTGTATTGTTCCTGAGTCCCAGTGTGTACTGGGTCCTATCCCGCCTGTGTTCCTACCTGCTAGTGCCTCCCTGTCTGCACTCTAGCTGTGCTTGCCTGTACCCCCGGCCTGCATACCCACCTGCCTGCATACCAGTCGTGCCTGCCTATACCCACCAGTCTGTGTGCCAGCCTACCAGTCTGTTCCTGTATTCCCCTGTGTGGGTCAACAGCCGTGTCCGGGGTCTGTCCTGGAGTAGCACCTGGTCCCTCTGCTCGGTTCCTCCTTGGTGCACTGGCGTCGTATGCCGTCGTGCGACCCTGGTCGGATCGGGTGAATACCTAGTTACGCCCCTCCAGGCATTCACTCTCCGGCACGGTCCAGTGGAATCACTTCAATCACACGCACACGCCGCTCAGCCCGGGCGTGTGCATAACAGCAAGGACATGTGACATACACTGCCAATGACACATGCCCTTGCTTGTGTGAAAAAAAGCACTTCGCTCCGTGTGTGCCCTGCTGATAGGCTGACAGATTGCACTTCCCCACTGTAAATGCGGGAAAGAGAAAAAAAAATGGAGATCTTCATTATTCCTGCAGAGATCCATCCCCTGCCCCTCCCCCCACCCCGCTGTACACTCAAACTGCGTATTAACATTAATTTTCATCATTACTGAGAAAAAATCCAGTTATGATTTTGGTGCACAAACAGTTATCGAACATAACCTCGAACAGCCGAATTTTTCTCAAATCGTTCGTGTTCGCCGAACGGCTCGAACACCGACCAAAACAGCTCGAATTTGAGATTGGCGAACAGTTCGAGTCGAACAATGCTCATCTCTATTCGTAATTTCTCGTCCATGGTTAAGCCTCTCACAGACATGACTAAAAAGGGGACGGATTTTTCTAGGTGGTCTGACAAGGCTTGTCAAGCATTCTCCTCCTTGAAAAAATGTTTTGCCTCGGCACCCATACTCATTCAACCTGATGCGTCACAGCCATTCATTGTAGAGGTAGACGCTTCCGAGGTAGGGGTGGGAGCTGTATTGTCACAAGGTTCGTCCCCTGGTAAGTGGCATCTGTGCGCCTTTTTCACTAAAAAATTGTCGTCCGCTGAGAGGAATTATGATGTCGGCAATGGGGAACTCTTGGCCATTAAGTTAGCTTTTGAGGAGTGGTGCCATTTTTTAGAGGGGGCAGTCCATCCGGTCACCGTCATCACCGATCAGAAGAACCTGCTATATCTGGAGTCTGCGAAACGTCTGAATCCCAGACAAGCTAGGTGGTCATTGTTTTTTACCAGGTTTAATTTTGTCGTTACATATCGTCCTGGGTCAAAAAATGTAAAGGCGGATGCCTTATCTCGTAGTTTCCCTGGGGCCGGGAATACGGACGACCCGATTCCTATCCTTCAGGAGGGGGTGGTGGTTTCGGCAGTATGCTCTGAGCTTGAGGAGGAGGTATTGGAGGCTCAGGGGGACGCCCCTGTTGGACCTCCAGGGAGACTGTTTGTTCCAGATCAGTTGCGACAAAAGGTGATCGAGGCACACCATAACTCAGTTTTTGCAGGACACCCGGGGAGTAAAGCAATTGTGGATCTCCTCTCGCGTCGGTTTTGGTGGCCTAACTTACATAAGGAGGTGGTAATTTTTGTCGCGTCCTGTGGGGTTTGTGCGCGCTCTAAGACCTCACATACCCGTCCGTCTGGGGCCCTCTTACCTTTGAAGATCCCGGAGCGTCCTTGGACTCATCTGTCTATGGACTTTATTACGGACCTCCCTCCGTCTTCGGGTAAAACGGTCATACTCGTTGTAGTGGACAGGTTCAGCAAGATGGCACATTTTATCGCTCTTCCTGCTCTTCCTAATGCTAAAACTCTTGCGCAGGTGTTCATTGGGGAGATTGTGAGGCTTCACGGGGTACAATCCGAGGTGGTGTCAGATCGGGGGTCTCAGTTTGTGTCCAAATTCTGGAAGGCGTTTTGTACACGGCGGGGGATGCATTTATCGTTCTCATCGGCTTTTCATCCTCAGACCAATGGTCAGACGGAACGTATGAACCAGAGCTTGGAGACATATCTCCGGTGTTTTGTGTCAGAGAACCAGGAGGACTGGGCTTCTTTCTTACCTCTGGCAGAGTTTGCTCTTAATAATAGGCGGAGCGAGTCCACTGGTAAGTCCCCGTTTTTTGGGGCATATGGTTTTCACCCCCAGTTTTGTACTTTCAGTAGGGGGGGCTCTTCGGGGGTTCCTGAGGAGGAACGATTTTCCTCATCACTCGCTTCAGTATGGAGAGGGGTGCTGAAGAATCTGAATACTATGGGGAACCGATACAAACGTATGGCTGATAGGAGGAGAGTGTCTGGTCCGGACCTAAGTGTGAACGATCGGGTACGGTTGTCTACCAGGAATATAAAACTTAAGGTTCCCTCCTGGAAACTGGGTCCCAGGTTCATCGGGCCGTACAGGATCAGTTCTATAATTAATCCGGTGGCATTCCGTCTTGACCTCCCCCCTACGTTTAAAATTCACAACGTGTTCCACAGATCATTGCTTAAGAGGTATGTGGCGCCTGTGGTACCGTCATCTTTACCTCCTCCTCCAGTGGTGGTCAATGGTAACTTGGAGTTCCAGGTATCGAGGGTCATCGATTCACGCTTTAATCGCCGGTCCCTTCAGTACCTGGTTCATTGGAAGGGGTATGGTCCTGAGGAGAGGATGTGGGTTCCTGCGTCGGATATTAACGCAGACCGATTAGTTCGGGCCTTCCACACGACTCACTCGGATAAACCTGGCCCTGAGGGTCCGGAGGCCCCTCGTAGAAGGGGGGGTACTGTCACGGGTGTGTCGCCACGAAGATCGTCACGATTACACAGCCTGACTTCTCGCAGCTGAGTTTTTGGTGCTTTGTGTTTTTCGGCAGTAAGGGAGTTAACTCTCTCTCTCTCTGTGCTAGACGCCTCGCCCAGCTGCAATCAATGTTACTGTAGTGGAACTCCTTCAAATGCCTGCCGGTCTGTTAGGGAAGTGTCAGTGAAAGCATTTCATGCAGACTAACAGAGCGGATCGTGGTATTTGGAGTTTCAGAGCTAAGTGTATTTGGAGTGTTTTTTCCCTTCATTTATCTCCTTTCCCGTTGGTGTTCCGTCTGTTGTAGTTGTGTAGTTTTTGTATGCAAGGTGGTTTTGGTTTTACCCTTGTACTGTCTCGTTCGTCTAAGTACTGAGTGTGGGCATATTATTACCTGTCCCCTTTTGTTGTGATCAGGGGTCCTTCTCAGGACTAGATTATTTAGGTTCAGGGATCCTCAGGAGGTAGGGGTTACGCTGGCGGCCTGAACCTCTGTACCTTCAACAGTACCTCCAGGTAGAGGGATTAGTCAGGGCCCCAGCTTAGGGTCAGCTTAGGCCCCCTACCTCCAGTACACAGAGACAGCGTGACAGACACACCTGGACACTGCAAGGCTCGGTGCCCTGGAACAGAGATGGATGGCCCGCCTGTCCAACATTGAATTCACCATCAAATACCGGGCAGGACGCTCAAATGCCAACGCGGATGCCCTGTCTAGAATGCCGAACTTACCGGACGTAGGGGAAGATCCAGAAGATCTGGAAGAAGTTGAGCTCCCTGCGTTCCACCGTCATGGGATTACCCTGTATTCCCACCGTGTGAAGGACAGGCGCTCCGTGACGTTCAATCCCTTGCCCCACTATAACTAGGCGGAGACGCAAGACAATGATCCCGCAGTCCATTTGGTGAAGGAAATGCTGACCCAGGCCGATGCCCGTCTTGACCCAGATGCTCCGGAGGAGACCAAGCAACTGTGGAAGGAGAAAAGTAAGTTGTTCCTCTACAGGGAGAAGCTGTGCCGGAGAATGGTTAACTCTCGAACACATGAGTTGAACTGGCAGGTAGTGGTCCCAAGACGAGACACGGCTATGGTTCTGGAGGCATACCGCAACGGAGCAGGGCATTTCGGATGAAAGAAGCTGGAGTTCTTGTTGCGTGAACGGTTCTACTGGGTAGGCATGAGAGGAGCCATCGAGAGGTGGTGCAGAGACTGTGGCCCATGCCACCTGAGAAGAAAAGACCGAGCCAGCCAGAAGACTCCCCTGCAGCCCATCATCACCAGACAGCCACTGGAACTGGTAGCCCTGGACCATGTGAAACTGGCTCCAAGCAGATCTGGGTATGTCTACGCCCTCACAATCGTAGATCATTACTTCCGGTTCCTGGTGGTGGTCCCGGTCAAGGACTTAACGGCTCAAACAGCAGCTAGAGCCTTCCAGCAGCACTTCTGCCGTCCACACGGGTACCCGGACCAAGTGTTGACAGACCAAGGACCAGCCTTCGAAGCGGAGGTCTTCCAGGAGTTCTGCAAACTGTATGGCTGCAAGAAGATAAGAATAACGCCCTATCACCCTCAAACCAATGGACTCTGCGAGAAGATGAACCAGGTGGTGATAGATCTGCTAAAAACATTGCCCCTGGAAGAACGCAGTCTGTGGCCTGAGAAACTGCCCGATCTGGTGGACCTGTATAACCACATCCCTGTAGGTTCCACCAACTGTAGGCTTACCTAATGAGAGCAAGACCTGGTAAGCTGCCTTTTGACCTGGATATGGGAGTCCTGACGCCTGAGGACACCTCGCCAGAGGCAGACTGGGATACAGAACGGCAGCAGCAGAAACGGAAAGTACAGGAGAGCGTCGAGCAAAGTCTGTCTCAAGCTAGAGAAAGGCAAGAGAAGGCTTATAACCAGTATGCTCCCGCTGTTCCCCTGGTACCTGGAGAGCAGGTCTTGAAGAGGAAGAGGCGGCTCCACAAGTTGGACGACCAGTGGGAGAAGGACCCGTACACCGTACTGCCATCAAGCCATGAGAACTCAAAAATCTGCGTAATCAGTAAGGATGGAGGAGAAACCAGAGCCATTGTCTCCAGAGACCACCTGAAGAAGTGTCCCGAGCAGCTGCAAAGCCCTGAAGAAGATCAAGGAAACCCTCAACCTGCAGAGGAAAGGGGAGAAATGATCAGTACCGTACTCGGAGACTTCCCCCGGTCTTGGACACAAGTAAACGACGCTGTCATGGTACCCGTCCTCACCTTTCTCCAGCCTGCCCTGCAAGTGCCTACAGAGGAACCGGTAGAGCTGGAAGAGCAGCTGGCCCAAGAGGCAAAAGAGTCCACACCAGCAGTACAGGAGGATCAACCCTCTGCTAGTAGTGAGCCTGCCGTGCCCCTAGTGAGCCAAAGAGTGAGCAGACAGCTGCCCAGCTTACCCATAACAGCTCCTACACCCTGTAGTGCAGAACCAGTTAGTGAGCTCCGTAGGTCCACTAGAGTCACTAGAGGTCAGATGCCCGCTCGCTGGAGAGTCTAAACTAATGCACTGTGAATTTATCTGCTAGCTGTTTATGGTTTATGTTTGTTGCCTGTTATTAATTATGTTTCTCAGTTACCCTGCAGATTTTTATGGACTAACAGGTTATGGACGCTAGATAACCGGAACAGTTTTGTAGATAGTTGCACCTTGGTGCCTCTTGCGAAGATGGCCGCGGAAGAGAAAACCTGTCTGGCGTGGCCTCCTTGCGGCCCAAAGTAGTTAGTCTACCCTTGCAGCCACGCCCAAGGACAACGCAGTTGGTTTGCTTTGGACAGGTCCCATACTTCGCTTAAAGCTTCACCTTGGGTGATATGGACACCCGGTTGCGGACACGCCGTGACCTTTAAAGAATTAAAGCTTCTTGTAAATATGTTATTGTATTATTGTTATACCCTGTTATTATGTTTTAAAAATGTGTTTAGTCCCGGACTACTAAAATTTACTAGGGGGGAATGTGACACCCCAGGGGTCTGGTTGCCACAGTAATAGAGATATTATGTCTGAGAGCAAGTGGGATGTTTCTCTGGTCAGGAGTCCTAAGCATGCAACACTGCCCGCCCAGACCTGGGAGGGGAGGAATCTGCCCTTATAAACTGGGTCTGGGGCGGGATTAGGAGAGACAGAGACAGAGCCTGCAAAACAAGCAGAGCAGTCAGAGCCTAGAGTGAAGCTACAGACACAGCAAAAGATACATCAGGAGCTCTGTAGGAGCAGAGGCAGAAGGCCAGGGGCTTTGAGCAGAGATATAGCTCGCCCTGGCTGAAGTTACTAAAACCGGACACAGGAGTCCGAGGCTGTGGGGACTGATATTTACCCAGCAGCAGAAACCAGCCGGCAGGGGATTCCAGGTCCTCTGGCCATAGAAGCCCGGAGGCTCAGTCACAAAGAAGGGACCAGCGCCGCCATCCAGGAGCGGAGGCTAACAGAAGGCCCCAAGTCACCAGCCATACAGGTGAGCACTACACGTTATACTCAGGTACATGGTCTACTTGTAACCGCTGACAGCAAGGTAGCCAGGAAGAGTGCAGATAAACGGGGAGGCCTACAACTCCACCTGGCCAGGGGAACTCCTGCTTGCTCGCAGACTGACCAGGCCCCTTATACTAGCCAGTACTCCCGGGAGGGTCTGCCTTGTACCATCAGTAAAGACCCTGAACTGCACCTCACGTCTCTGTGATTCCTTGCCGCACAAGCACCATTAGCACTGGGACCCTCACACCATCACTCCCATCATCTCTCACATTAGCTGCCCTGAGGCAATACTTCTCCCGTGGGGAGTTATGCCATACTCGGCTGCGCAAACAACATCAGCCTCAGCGGTCGGCAGCGCAGCGGCGGTCCCCACTGACCGCAATCCAGAAGTGGCGTAGTCGGACATTTGCTATACATTAAGACTGCCACTGGTTTGACCACCCTGGGCACGGACCGGGTCACCACCACATGGAGACTAGAACCCCCAGCTTTCTACAACAGGCCCGGTTCCGGGTTCTCCTGCACAACACAGGCCCAGGGGGCGCGTCATGCGCGTCTTTTCAAAAGGAATAAAATGGGGAGGGAAAGGTTAGATTTTAAAAACAAAAATCCAAATGACAATAGCAGAAGCCAGAATGTCAATGGAACTGGGGATTCCCAGCCAGTCTCCCATGTCAGTACTTGCCCAACCTCAAGCTGCATAGCAGCTGCAATCTGACAAGGGCAGGCACATTCAGCTTAGAATGGCCATTGACGGAAACATGTCAAATGTGCATGTCTTTTCAAAAGGAATAAAATGGGGAGGGAAAGGTTAGATTTTAAAAACAAAAATCCAAATGACAATAGCAGCAGCCAGTCTCCCATGCCAGCACTTGCCTGACCTCAAGCTGTGTAGCAGCTGAGATTTGACAAGTGAAGGCACATTCAGCATAGAATGGCTGTGGATGTACTGATGCTACATGTGCGCGTCTTTTCAAAAGGAATAAAATGGGGAGGGAAAGGTTAGATTTTAAAAACAAAAATCCAAAAATCCAAATGACAATAGCAGCAGCCAAAGTTTCAACAGAACTGGGGATTCCCAGCCAGTTTCCCATTCCAGTACTTGCCCAACCTCAAGCTGTTTAGTGGCTGTGATCTGACGAGGGAAGGCACATTCAGCTTTGTATGGCCATTACCATGCAGATGTCACATGTGCGCTTCTTTTCAAAAGGAATGAAATGGGGAGGGAAATGTAAGATTTTACAAACAAAAATCCAAATGACAATTCCCTGGGGATTCCCAGCCAGTCTCCCATGCTAGTACTGGCCCAGCCTCAAGCTGTATAGCTGCTGCAATCTGAGGAGAGAAGGCACATTCAACTTAGAATGGCTGTTGACGTGCAAGAGTCACATGTGCGCGTCTTTTCAAAAGGAATAAAATGGGGAGAGAAAGGTTATACATTAAACAACAAAAATCCAAATGACAATAGCAGCAGCCAAAATGTCAATGGATCCAGGGATTCCCAGCCAGTCTCCCATGCTGGTACTTGCCCAGTCTCAAGCTGTGTAGCAGCTGCAATCTGACGAGGGAAGGCACATTCAGCTTAGAATGGCCGTTGACGTGCAGATGTCACATGTGCGTGTCTTTTCAAAAGGAATAAAATGGGGAGGGAAAGGTTAGATTAAAAAAAAAAAAAAATCCAAAAGACAATAGCAGCAGCCAAAATGTCAACGTAACCGGGAATTCTCAGCCAATTTCCCATGCAGGTACTTTCCCAGCCTCAAGCTGCGTAGCGGCTGCGTTCTTATGAGAGAAGGCACATTCGGCATAGAATGGCCATTGACATGAAGATGTCACATGTGCGTGTCTTTTCAAAAGGAATATAATGGGGAGGGAAAGGTTAGATTTTAAAAACAGAAATCCAAAAATCCAAATGACAATAGCAGCAGCCAAAATGAGAACAGACCCGGGGATTCCCAGCCAGTCTCCCATGCTGGTACTTGCACAGCCTCAAGCTGCATAGTAGCTGCAATCTGACAAGGGGAGCCACATTCCGCTTAGAATGGCGGTTGACGTGCAAATGTCACATGTGCGTGTCTTTTCAAAAGGAATAAAATTGGGAGGGATGGGTTAGATTTTAAATAAAAAATCCAAAAATCCAAATGACAATAGGACCAGCCAAAATGTCAACGGAACAGGGAATTCTCAGCCAGTCTCCCATGCTGGTACTTGCCCAGTCTCAAGCTGCGTAGCAGCTGCAATCTGATGAGGGAAGGCACACTTGGCTTAGAATGGCCGTTGATGTGCAGTTGTCACATGTGCGTGTCTTTTCAAAAGGAATAAAATGGGGAGGGAAAGGTTAGATTTTAAAAACAAAAATCCAAAAATCCAAAAATCCAAAAATCCAAATGACAATAGCAGCAGCCAAAATGTCAATGGAACTGGGGAATCCCAGCCAGTCTCCCATGCTGGTACTTGCCCAGCTTCAAGCTGCAATCTGAAGAGGGTAGGCACATTCAGCTTAGAATGGTCATTGACATACAGATGTCACAGATGTCACATGTGTGCGTGTTTTCAAAATCCAAATGACAATAGCAGCAGCCAAAATGTCAAAGGTACCGGGGATTCCCAGCCAGTCTCCCATGCTGGTAATTGCCCTGTCTCAAGCTGCGTAGAGGCTGCGATCTGATGAAGGCAGGTACATTCAGCTTAGAATGGTCATTGACATACAGATGTCACAGATGTCACATGTACTCGTCTTTTCAAATGGAATAAAATGGTGAAGGAAAGGTTAGATTTTAAAATCAAAAATCCAAATGACAATAGCAGCAGCCAAAATGTCAAAGGTACCGGGGATTCCCAGCCAGTCTCCCATGCTGGTAATTGCCCTGTCTCAAGCTGCGTAGAGGCTGCGATCTGATGAAGGCAGGTACATTCAGCTTAGAATGGTCATTGACATACAGATGTCACAGATGTCACATGTACTCGTCTTTTCAAATGGAATAAAATGGTGAAGGAAAGGTTAGATTTTAAAATCAAAAATCCAAATGACAATAGCAGCAGCCAAAATGTCAATGGAACCAGTGATTCCCAGCTAGTCTGCCAAGCAGGTGCTTGCCCAGCCTCAAGCTGCGCAGCGACTGTGATCTGACGAGGGAAGGCACACTCAGCTTAGACTGGCCGTTGACGTGCACATGTTACATGTGCGCGTCTTTTCAAAAGGAATAAAATGGGGAGGGACAGGTTAGATTTTAAAAACAAAAATCCAAATGACAAAAGCAGCAGCCTAAATATCAACGAAACTGGGGATTCCCAGACAGTCTCCCACGCCGGTACTTGCCTGACCTCAAGCTGCGTAGCTGCTGTGATCTGAGAAGGGAAGTCACATTCAGCTTAGAATGGCCGTTGACGTGCACATGTCACATGTGCGCGTCTTTTCAAAAGGAATAAAATGGGGAGGGACAGGTTAGATTTTAAAAACAAAAATCCAAAAAATCCAAATGGCAATAGGAGCAGCCAAAATGTCAACGGAACCAGGTATTCCAAACCAGTCTCCTATGCCAGTACATGCCCAACCTCAAGCTGCGCAGCAGCTGTGATCTGACGAGGGCAGGCACATTCAGCTTAGAATGGCTGTTGATGTGCAGATGTCACATGTGCATGTCTTTTCAAAAGGAATAAAATGGGGAGGGAAAGGTTAGATTTTAAAAACAAAAATCCCAATGAGAACAGCAGCAGCCTGAATGTTAACTTAACTGGTGATTCCCTTCCAGTCTACCATGCCGATACTTACCCAGCCTCAAACTGTGCAGTGGCTGTGATCTGATGAGGGCAGGCACATTCAGCTTAGAATGGCCGTTGAAGTGCAGATGTCACATGTGCGTGTCTTTTCAAAAGGAATAAAACGGGGACGGAAAGGTTAGATATATAAAACAAAAATCCAAAAATCCAAATGACAATAGCAGAAGACAAAATGTTAACAGAACCAGGGATTACCCAGCCTGTCTCCCTTGCAGGGACTTGCCCAGCCTCAAGCTGCATAGCTGCTGTGATATGACAAGGCAAGGCACATTCAGCTTAGAATGGCCATTGACATGCAGATGTCACATGTGCGCGTCTTTTCAAAAGGAATAAAATGGGGGGGGGAAAGGTTTAATTTTAAAAACAAAAATCCAAATGACAATAGGAGCAGCCAAAATGTCAATGGAACCAGAGATTCCCAGCAACTCTCCCATGCTGGTACTTGCCCAACATCCAGCTGCGTTGCTGCTGCGCTCTGATGAGGGCAGGCACACTCAGATTAGAACGGCCACTGACGTACAGATGTCACATGTGCGTGTATTTTCAAAAGGAATAAAATGGGGAGGGAAAGGTTAGATTTTAAAACCAAAAATTAAAATGACAATAGCAGCAGCCAACACATCAACGGAACTGTGGATTCCCAGCCAGTCTCCCATGCCAGTACTTGCCCAGCCTCACGCTGCATAGCGGCTGAAATATGACAAGGGCAGGCACATTCAGCTTAAAATGGCCATTGACATGCTGTTGTCACATGTGCGCGTCTTTTCAAAAGGAATAAGATGGGGAGGGAAAGGTTAGATTTTAAAAACAAAAATCCAAATGACAATAGCAGCAGCCAAAATGTCAACGGAACCGGAGATTCCCAGCAAGTCTCCGATGCCTTTACTTGCACGGCCTCAAGCGGTGTTGCGGCTGCGATCTGATGAGGGCAGGCACATACGGCTTAGAATGGCAATTGACGTACAGATGACACATGTGCGCGTCTTTTCAAAAGGAATAAAATGGGGAGGGAAAGGTTAGATTTTAAAAACAAAAATTCAAAAATCCAAATAACAATAGCAGCAGCCAAAAAGTCAATGGAACTGAGGATACCCAGCCAGTCTCCCATGCTGGTACATGCCCAACCTCAAACTGTGTAGAGGCTGCAATCTGACATGGGCTAGCACAATTACCTTAGAATGGCTGTTGACTAGCAGATGGCACATGTGCGCATTTTTTCAAAAGGAATAAAATTGGGAGGGAAAAGTTAGATTTTAAAAACAAAAATCCATATGACAACAGCAGCAGCCAAAATGTCAACGGAAGCGGTGATTTGCAGCCAATCTCCCATGCTGGTACTTGCCCAGCCTCAAGTTGCGTAGCGGTTGTGATCTAACGAGGGAAGGCATATTCAGCTTAGAATAGCCGTTGATGTACAGATGTCACATGTGCGCGTCTTTTCAAAAGGAATAAAATGGGGAGGGAAAGGTCATGTATTTAAAAACAAAAATCCAAATGACGATAGCATCAGCTGAAATGTCAACGGAACTTGGGATTCCCACCCAGTCTACCATGCCAATACTTGCCCAACCTCAAGCTGTGTAGCAGCTGTGATCTGACGAGGGCAAGCACATTCAGCTCAGAATGGCCGTTGACGTGCAAATGTCACATGTGCACGTCTTTTCAAAAGGAATAAAATGGGGAGGGAAAGGTTAGATTCAAAAAAAAAATTCAAATGACAACAGCAGCAGCCAAAATGTTAACGGAATTGGGGATTTTTAGCTAGTCTCCCATGCTGGTACTTAGCCAACCTCAAGCTGCGTAGTGGCTGCGATCTGACAAGGGAAGGCACATCCAGCTTAGAAAGGCTGCTGATGTGCAAATGTCACATGTGCGTGTCATTACAAAAGGAATAAAATGCGGAGAAAAAGGTTAGATTTTAAAAACAAAAATCCAAATGACAATAGCAGCAGACAAAAAGTTAATGGAACCAGGGATTCCTATCTAGTCTCCCATACTGGTAGTTGCCCAAGCTCAAGCTGCGTAGTGGCTGTGAATTGATGAGGGAAAGCACATTCAGCTTAGAATGGCCATTGATGTGCAGATATCACATGTGCGTGTCATTACAAAAGGAATAAAATGCGGAGAAAAAGGTTAGATTTTAAAAACAAAAATCCAAATGACAATAACAGCAGCCAAAATGTTAACGTAACCGGAGATTCACAGACAGTCTCCCATGCTGGTACTTTCCCAGCCGCAAGCTGCCTAGCAGCTGCGTTCTGACGAGGGAAGGCACATTCAGCTTAGAAGTGCCGTTGACATGCTGATGGCACATGAGCGCGTCTTTTCAAAAGGAATAAAATGAGGAGGGAAAGGTTAGATTTTAAAAACAAAAATCCAAATGACAATAGTAGCAGTCAGAATGTCAACGGAACTGGGGATTCCCAGCTAGTCTCCCATGCCAGTACTTGCACAGCCTCAAGCTGCATAGCGGCTGCAATCTGACGAGGTAAGGGACATTCAGCTAAGAATGGCCATTGAGATGCAGATGTCACATGTGCGTGTCTTTTCAAAAGGAATAAAATGGGGAGGGAAAGGTTAGATTTTAAAAACAAAAATCCAAAAATCCAAAAATCCAAAAATCCAAATGACCAGAGCAGCAGCCAAAATGTCAACAGAACCCGGGATTCCCAGCCAGTCTCCCATGTTGATATTTGCCCTGCCTCAAGCAAAATATCGGCTGCGATGTGACAAGAGAAGGCACATCAATCTTAGCATGGCCTTTGACATGCAGATGTCACATGTGCGTGTCTTTTCAAAAGGAATAAAATGGGGAGGGAAAGGTTAGATTTTAAAAACAAAAATCCAAAAATCCAAAAATCCAAATGACAATAGCAGCAGCCAAAATGTCAATGGAACTGGGGATTCCCAGTCTGTTTCCCATGCCAGTACTTGCCCATCCTCAAGCTGCTTAGCAGCTGCAATTTGACAAATGCAGGCACATTCAGCTTGGAATGGCCGTTGACGTGCATATGACTCATGTGCGTGTCTTTTTAAAAGGAATAAAATGGGGAGGGAAAGGTTAGATTTTACAAAAAAAAATCCAAAAATCCAAATAACAATAGCAGCAGCCAAAATGTTTACGGAACAGGGGATTCCCAGCCAGTAGCCCATGCTGGTACCTGTCCAGTCTCAAGCTGCGTAGCAGCCACGATCTGACAAGGGGAAGAACATTCATCTTAGAATGGCCGTTGACGTGCAGATGCCACATGTGCACGTCTTTTCAAAAGGAATAAAATGGGGAGGGAAAGGTTAAATTTTAAAAACAAAAATCCAAATAACAATAGCAGCAGCCAAAATGTTTACGGAACAGGGTATTCCCAGCCAGTCTCCCATGCCGGTACTTTCCCAGTCTCAAGCTGCGTAGCAGCTGTGATCTAACAAGGGTAGGCACATTCAGCTTAGAATGGCTGCTGATTTGGAGGTGTCACATGTGTGCGTCTTTTCAAAAGCAATAAAATGGGGAGGGAAAGGTTAGATTTTAAAAACAAAAATCCAAAAATCCTAATGACAATAGCAGCAGGCAAAGCGTTAATGGAACCAGGGATTCCCAGCCAGTTTCCCATGCCGGTACTTCCTCGGCCGCAAGCTGCACAGTGTCGGCGATCTGACAAGGTCAGGCACACTCAACTTAGAATGGCCGTTGAAGTGTGGATGTCACATGTGCACGTCTTTTCAAAAGGAATAAAATGGGGAGGGAAAGGTTAGATTTTAAAAACAAAAATCCAAAAATCCAAATGACAATAGCAGTAACCAAAATATCAATGGAACCGGGGATTCCCAGCCAGTCTCCCATGCTATTACTTGCTCAGCTTCAAGCTGCGTAGTATCTGCAATCTGCCAATCGAAGGCACATTCAGCTTTGAATGGCCGTTGACATGCAGATGTCACATGTGCACGTCTTTTCAAAAGGAATAAAATGGGGAGGGAAAGGTTAGATTTTAAAAACAAAAATCCAAAAATCCAAATGACAATAGCAGTAACCAAAATGTCAACGGAACCTGGGATTCCCAGCCAGTCTCCCATGTCAGTATTTGACTGGTCTCAAGCTCCGTAGCAGCTGCAATCTGATGAGAGCAGGCACATTCAGCTTAGAATTGCCTCTGACGTGCAAATGTCACATGTGCGCGTCTTTTCAAAGGAATAAAATGGGGAGGGAAAGGTTAGATTTTAATAACATAAATCCAAAAATTCAAAAATGCAAATGACAATAGCAGCAGCCAAAATGTCAACAGAGCCAGCGATTCCCTGCCAGTCTCCCATGCTGGTACTTGAACAGCCTCAACCTGCTTAGCAGCTGCAATTTGACAAGGCAGGCACATTCAGCTTAGAATGGCTGTTGACATGCAGATGTCACATGTGCGTGTCTTTCCAAAAGGAATAAAATGGGGAGGGAAAGGTTATATTTTAAAAACAAAAATCCAAATGACAATAGCAGCAGCCAAAATGTCAGTGCAACCAGAGATTCACAGCCAGTCTCCCATGCTTGTACTTGCCTGGCTTAAAGCTGCATAGCAGCTGTGATCTGACGAGGGAAGGCACATTCAGCTTAGAATGGACATTGATGTACAGTTTTCACATGTGCGTGTCTTTTCAAAAGGAATAAAATGGGGAGGGAAAGGTTAAATTTTACAAACAAAAATCCCAAATGACAATAGAAGCAGCCAAAATGTCAATGGAACCAGGAATTCCAAGCCAGTCCACCATGCCAGTACTTACCCAGTCTCAAGCTGCATAGCTGTTGCAATTTGACGAAGGAAGGCACATTCAGCTTAGAATGGCCATCAAAATGCAGATGTCACATGTGCGCGTCTTTTCAAAAGGAATAAAATAGGGAGGGAAATGTTAGATTTTAAAAACAAAAATCCAAAAATCCAAATGACAATAGCAGCAGCCAAAATGTCAATGGAACTGGGGATTCCCAGCCAGTCTCCCATGCTGGAATTTGCCCAGTTTCAAACTGCGCAGCTGCTTTGATAAGACGAGGGTAGGCACATTCAGCTTAGAATGGCCTTTGATGTGCAGCAGTCACATGTGCGCGTCTTTTCAAAAGGAATAAAATGGGGAGGGAAAGGTTAAATTTTAAAAACAAAAATCCAAATGATAATCGCAGCAGCCAAAATGTCAATGGAACCGAGGATTCCCAGCCAGTCTCCCATGCCAGTACTTGCCCAGCCTCAAGCTGAGTAGCAGCTGCAATCTGACAAGGGCACGTACATTCAGCTTAGAATGGCCGTTGACGTACAGATGTCATATGTGCGCGTCTTTTCAAAAGGAATAAAATGGGGAGGGAAAGGTTAAATTTTAAAAACAAAAATCCAAAAGACAATAGCAGCAGCCAACATGTCAATGGAATCAGGGATTCCCAGCCAGTCTCCCATGCCAGTACTTGCCTGGCCCCAAGCTGGGTAGCGGCTGTGTTCTGACGAGAGCAGGCACATTCAGCTAACAATAGCCGCTAAAGGCAGAAGTCCCATGTGCGGGTCTTTTCAAAAGGATTAAAATGGGGAAGGAAAGGTTAGATTTTAAAAACAAAAATCCAAAAATCCAAATGACAATAGCAGCAGCCAAAATATCAATGGAACCAGGGATTCCCAGCCAGTCTCCCATGTCAGCATAAGCCCAGCCTCAAGCTGTGTAGCAGCTGCAGTTTGATGAGGGCAGGCACAATCAGCTTAGAATGGCCATTAACATGGAGAAGTCACATGTACGCGTCTTTTCAAAAGGAATAAAATGGGGAAGGAAAGGTTAGATTTTAAAAACAAAAATCCAAAAATCCAAATGACAAAAGCAGGAGCCAAAATGTCAATGCAACCAGGAATTCCCAGCCAGTCTCCCATGTCTGTACTAGTGTTGAGCCACCCCCGTAGTGCTCGAGTTCGGTTCGGTTCGTCGAACACCTTCGAACACCGTTAAAACCAATGGCAGGCAAACAAAAACACATAGAAACACATAGAAAACACCTTCAAAGGTGTCCAAAAGCTGACAAACTGCTCAGAAGACACAACTAACACATGGAAAAGTGACAAGTACATATAGTCATGCAAAAAGAAAAGAGGTGGAGGAGTAAAAGGAGGGGGAGACACAGATATAGGCATGTCATGCCCTTCTAAAATCCAAAAAGTGAGAAGCCAACATGTTCAGTCCGCTCCTGCCCATGCCACCTCCATGTCGCCAGGTTTGTGCCAGAGCCACGGTGAACCTTGACAGCCAGCCCCCCTCTTCCAATACTGGTGCCTGTCCGCTGGTGGGTCGAGCGAGCCCCCCTGTGGTGGAGGCAGCTCTAAGCTTTTTAATTTAAATTGTCTCTCTAATTTGAATGAATACACTTTAAATCCATTTACAAGGATCTATTGGAGGGCAAGTCTCATGCCAGCAGCAGCGTAATTCCAGCTCCAGTAGCGTCCACTAAAGCTGCTGCAGTTAAAAAGCTTTTATAAGGATCAAGCTCGGCTGTCCACCGCAAGGCATCCTACTGCCAGTCCCAGCCCCTATGCCTTGGGGTGCCTCCTGATGCTCTTCACTGAGTATCCCGTGGTCCCGAAGCATTTCCTTTGAAAAAATTAAGTGTCCAAACTACAGGTGGTGTAGCTTGCTTAACAGCCGAGATAATCCGCTGACTAGCAGACACTGCTACTAGGCACAAAGTATTTCCTGGGCTAGATGCAGTTAAAAATTTGTAATTAGATACTCTCGTTGGATGCTGAGAAAGCATTCCATAGAGTCTCCTGGCACGCCATATATGATTCTCTTAAAAAGCTTGGGGTAGGGGTCTAGGGGACCCTTTTATAGCCAAAATCACGGCCCTGTATCACAATACGTCACCTAGGCTGAAGATAAATGGAACTGTAGCACCCTGAGGGCTCGGTTGCTACAGACGTATTGCACCTCACCCAGAGGTGTGATATCTCACTCTCAGGTAAGGATGGAGTGTGGATCAGGACCCGACACCTGCATGCATTACACCACATTGCCGTGGGGCAGGGCGACCAATATGCCTCTGAGATGGGCACGTCAGTCCCTGTCCCTGGCTGGAGTGGGGGGAGGGAACACTGAGGAAGGGGAACCCTGTAGCGCAGGAGCAGGGAGGAAGCAGTTCCTGGGTGCATTGAGAAGGGAGTATAAAAGGTGGGCACCATCTTAGTTCAGTGCGGAGAAGTCTGAGCAGAAGTGGCAGGGAGCAGGGGCTCTGCATAAGCTCTGCTCCGGAGGCGGGTCTAGTAACAGAGGCCCAGGCCTGGAAGAGGGAGAAGGAAGGAAGAGGAGCGGAGAAGGCTCCAGGAACGAGGAATGAAGGGATCCCAGGGGTGAGGACGGGCGAGTCGCCACCGCACGCCCGAATCCACCTGCGTGGAGGGGTCAGGCCAAAGGGGGAGACCGGTCCCCGAAACTAGTGGAGTCAGGAAACGACCCTCAGCTAGAAACCGGAGGCTGTGACATTTTATGTGGCGCAGCCCCTCGCTATGCCCGCTAGGAAGGCACCACATAGGGTCAGGGAAACTGGCGCCAAGTTTACCAAGAGGAGGCCCGAGGCAGCCGGACAGAAGGGTTGGTAAGAAAGGCCAGACAGAGGACACACAAAGGGGGTCCTGTGAAGCGCTCCAAAGTTATCTGGGAGTGTCTGAGCCACTCACCTGGTGAGCACAGTACGACGTGGGCAGCCGTTACCTGCAGATGTGGTCTGGATAATAAGAACTGTGAGTAAAGGCCCTGGACTGCATCACTGACTCTGTGTCGTTACTGCTGCTACCCTGCACCATCACCCCCATCCTCCGCATACACTGCCCTGAGGCTATACTCCTCCCGTGGGGAGTTATGCTACGCTCTGCTGCACCCACAACACCAGCCTCAGCGGTCTGCCCTGCAGCGGCGGTTCACTCTGACCGCAATCCACTGGTGGCGTTGTCGGACATTTAAACATCAAAATCACATAAATAGTTCCGCCACTGGTTTGACCGCCCTGAGCCACGGAACCGGGTTGCCGCCATGGAGACTACAACCACCAGCATCCACCAAAAAGGGTCCGGCTCCGGGTGTCCCAAGGCCCAGGGGGTGCATCAGAACATTTTCATCACCTTTCACAATCACCAATGGGACAAGGCAGGGATGTCCTCTGTCCCCTCTCTTATACATCCTAGTGACGGAGCACCTGCTCTCATCAATTCGCCATAACCCCAATATTAGGTGGATTGAGGTGGGAGGCACCGAGTACAAGTGCTCTCTATTTGCTGATGATGTCCTTGTATATATCACTCAATCACATATATCCATCCATGCTGTTATGGCTGAAATAGATCACTTTGTTACATGGTCAAATTTTAAAATCAATGCAGCAAAGTCTGAGGCCCTCGATGTCTCCCTCCCCAAATCCATACAGGATTCCATCCTAGTCCAACTTTCCCTTTGTCTGGCCCTCACAGGGTATCAAATACTTAGGAATTCCTATTCATAGAGACCTCTCCCATCTATGTTATCTTAATTTTGGGCCCTTTATTGAACAACTCCATACAGACCACGGATGGCAAGTTAGAACTGTAAGATTCACTACGTGAACCACTGGTGTTTTGTGGAAAAGCACATGTACACTGTGTTCCAAATTATTATGCAAAAAGTGTTTAGGAGTGATAAGGGAAGAATTTGTTTGTTTGTCAGTTAAACTCATTGATGGTGATGTGTGTCAGGGCTCTTTATATCACTGTAAGCAATTGCAGACACCTGTGCTAATTAGTTTGGCAGGTGTGTCCAATGAAAGGCAAGACTACTTAAGAAGGCTGTCTCACATTATTAAGCAGCCTACATTTTCTGCCAAAATGGGAAAGAAAAAGGATGTGTCGGCTGCTGAGAAGCAACAAATTGTGGAGTGTTTAGGTCAAGGCATGACTACAAACAACATTGTGCGATGATCAGGATGAAGTGTCTTGGCAATCAAGAAGTATGTAGCTGATTCACAGTACACACGTGTGCATGCTGATAAGGGCAAATTGAGGACTCTTTTCTCCAGGCAATTACGTCAGGTTAAAAGAGCAGTGGCAAAAAAGCCTTGTCATAGCTGCAGACAAGTTTTTGAAGCTGCTGGTGCCTCCAACGTCCCCCAAACAACAAGATGCAGGGTCCTTCAGAGGTTTGCAGCTGTGCATACGCCATCCTATCGACCTCCTCTATCCACTTCACACAAGCAGAAACGGCTCCAGTGGGCCAAACATTACATGAAGACTGATTTCAAAACTGTTTTGTTCACGGATGAGTGCCGTGCAGCGCTCGATGGTCCAGATGGATGGAGTGGGGGATGGCTGGTTGATGGACACCCCACGCAAACACGGCTACAGCGCCAACAAGGAAGAGGTGGAGCAATGTTTTGGGCTAGAATCATGGGGAGAGAGATTGTCGGCCCCTTTAGGATCCCTGAAGGGGTAAAGATGAACTCCATAATGTATGTGGATTTTCTCAAACAGCACTTCCTGCCATGGTTCAAGAAGATACCCGTGTATTTCACAGCAAGATCATTTTTATGCATGATAATGCACCATCTCATGCTGCACATAACACATCTTCATCTCTGCCTGATATGGGCATAAAAGTGGACAAACTTATGGTGTGACCCCCATGCTCCCCTGACCTCTACCCCATTAAGAACCTCTGGAGCATCATCAAAAGGAGTGTCTATGATGGCGGGAGGCAGTTCACATCTAAGCAACAGCTCTGGGAGGGTATTCTGTCCTCATGCAAAACAATTGAAGCAGAAACCATCCAAAACCTGACAAATTCAATGGACGAGAGAGTTCAGAAGCTACTTTCAAACAAGTTGTCCGATGTGAAAATGTAACATCACCTAGAATAAAGTTTTGAGTTGAAAACTGTTTGATTTCAGTTTATAATAACCTGTTAATGCTTATAATTTCAAAAATGACCATTTTTTTGGTCTTTATTAAAATGAAAAGGTTGATCGAAAAGTTTGGGGGATCTAAGAGTGTGGCAACCCAGTAGTCATGATTACTTTGAATTCTGACAATATGAGGGTCATGTTGCAGGTAGTGCAGCAAGAAGGAACTTATGTGTCTTGCGCATCTCGGAGCCCCAAAATTATTTTCCGGGCTAGATGCAGCTAAAAATTATTATTAATTTTAAATCTGGTGGAGCTTAGTATAGATGGCCAAATAGGATCAGTGCTGCACACTGCTACAAAGCCCAAATTATTTTCCAGCCAAGATACAGATAAACATGATTAGTAATTTTAAATCTGGTGGAGCTTATTATAGATGGCCTAATAGAATCAGTGCTGCACACTGCTACAAAGCCCAAATTATTTTCCAGCCAAGATACAGATAAACATGATTAGTAATTTGAAAGCTTAAAACGGTTGGTGAGTTGATTTTAACCAATCATCAAGCTTTTACTCTCCCCAGGATGACACAGGGGTAGAAAAGTTGTTTCGGATCCATGATTTGTTCATCTTTATGAACGTGAGTCTGTGTACATTATCAGTGGAGAGCCGCGTGCGCTTATCTGTCAGCACACCACCAGCAGCGCTGAACACACGTTCAGACAGAACGCTGGCTGCGGGGCATGACAAGATCTCCAAGGCGTAAGTGGCTAGCTCTGGCCATTTATCCAGATTGGAAGCCCAAAAAGAGCAAGGGTCCAGTGACACAGTCATGGCTTCAATGTTTACTTGGAGATACTCCTGTCTCTAGGCGTTGACTATGTGTCAGACTTCTTGTCTCCTGTGGCCTTGCAAAGGATGGGCTAAAAAAGTGGTGAAATGATTCCGCAAAATTGATGTTACCAGCAGATACTGTGGTTCTGTTACGGTTTGAGTGCTGAACACTTGACGGTCCCACGGTTGGCAAGTTGGAACTGTGAGATTCACTACGTGCACCACTGGTTTTTTGTGGAAAAGCACATGTAAGATTCTGCAACAGACTCTGCTGATACTCCTGCATGCGTGCATCCCTTTCTATGGCAGGAATAATTTCTGCAAATTTACTTTTGTACCGGGGATCTAACAGTGTGGCAACCCAGTAGTCAGGATTATTTCTAATTCTCACAATTCGAGGGTCATGTTGCAGGTAGTGCAGCAAGAAGGCACTGATGTGTGTTGCGCATCCAAGAGCACCAAGTCCCTGTTGTGTTGGTGGCGAGGTAGCAATCATACTTCCTTCCTCTGTCCTCTCCCCCCAACCTCGCACAACAGAAATGTGATCAAGGTCTCCCTCATCTGATGAGTCTTCCATCAGTTCGTCCTCCACTTCTTCCTGGGCTCCTGCACCTTCCTCACTAGTTTGGCTGCTACCATGCGCCCTGGTAAAACCATCTCCCCCACCCTCACATGCCTGCCGCCTTGGTGCTGCCGACCGTCTGGACCTTGCAGATGTTAGCCCTTCCGCATACAACTCCTCCTCCTCTACTTCCTCCACCTCCTCTTGTGCCACCAGCTGACTCGGAATTTTGTTTAACATGTGCTCCAGCATGTAAATCACCGGAATTGTCATGCTGATAATGGCATCGTCAGCACTAAACATCTTCGTCGCCATTTCAAAACTGTGCAGAAGGGTGCATAGGTCCCTGATCTGAGACCACTCCTCCAGCATGATTTGCCCCACCTCTGGATCTCGTGGGCCCAGGCTATACGTCAGAACGTATTGCACCAGGGCTTGTCGGTGCTGCCAAAGTCGCTGCAACATGTGCAGAGTTGAATTCCACTGGGTAGGCACATCGCATTTTAGCCGGTGAAGTGGCAGGCCCAACGACTTCTGTAGAGATGTAAGTCGCTGAGCTGCGGGATGCGAACGGCGGAAGTGAGCACACAGCGACCGTGCCCTCTGCAGAAGGCCATCTAGTCTGGGATAGTGGGCTAAAAATTGCTTGACAACCAGGTTCAACACGTAAGCCATACAAGGCACGTGTGTGACATTGCCCCGGCGAAGGGCCGCACCCAGGTTTGCAGCATTGTCGCACACGGCCTTCCCTGGTTTCAGGTCCAGTGGAGACAACCATTCATGAAATTGGTTCTCCAGAGCTGACCACAACTCCTCAGCTGTGTGACTCACATTTCCCAGAGATTTCAAAGTAAAAACCGCCTGATGACGTTGAGCCCTACTGCCAGCATAGTAAGGAGGTGTGCAGGATCCCTTCTGCGCAGTTAGAAAGCTTGTGGCATGACCAGACAGGCTTTGGGTGCAGGTGGAAGACCGAGAGGAGGTTGAGGAGGCAGAAGCAGTGGAGGAACTTTGACATAAAGAGTATTGACGCACAACTCGTGGGGACGGCAAGACTTGGACAGCAGCCCCTTGTCCTGCTGTCACCATAGTTACCCAGTGCCCAGTCAGCGACATGTAACGCCCCTGTCCATGCCTACTCATCCAAGTGTCTGTGGTGAAATGCACCCTTCTCAAAGAAGCGGTGATGTTGTGTGCGACATGCTGGTGGAGCGCAGGCACACCTTTCTTTGAGAAGTAGTGCCGACTGGGCATCTGGTACTGGGGCACTGCGACGGACATAAGGTCTCGAAAATCCTCTGTGTCCACCAGGCGGAAAGGCAGCATTTCTGTAGCCAAGAGCTTGCAGATGGTGAAATTCAACCTCTTAGATCTGCGCCTCAAAACAGGTGTGACTGCTGTCCCCCCAGTCACAGAGGATAAAGAGGCCGCGGATGCACAAGATATGGCAGACGGTGGTTGGCCCGGCCGGCTAGGCCGCATTGTAGCACACTGAGCTTCCCACTGCAACTTATGCTTCATGTCCATGTGCCGGTTCATGCATGAAGTACTCAAACTATGTATTTTTTGGCCTCTACTTAGCTTTTGCTGACAAATGTTACAGATAACACGAGTTGGGTCATCTTTATCGATCTGAAAAAATGCCCAGGCTATGCAAGGCTTAGCACCCATGCGACCTGAAGAGCCACCACGATTTTTGGTGAGAGGCAGAGTTGTGTTTGAGGATGCAGTTGTTGACGTGCTTCCAGTAAAATGTCTCTGTCCAGGAAGGCGCAACCTGACCTCGTCGTCACTAGCATCTTCCTCCACCTCCTCTGCTGACCTCATCTCTTGGCTGACTGTGGGTTGACAGTAAGTGGGATCTCCAACCTCATCATCATCACCCTGTGCGTTATCACACTCGTCGTCCTCAGAGCCAGCCTGTTCCTGCCCTGACAAAAAACTAAAGTTGTCGCTCCAATCAGGTATTTGAGTCTCATCATCGTCTTCCTCATTGTCTCCACCAACAGGAGTTACAGTTTGGGAATGAGGGTCTACATTATGGTCAGAACCTTCTGCGTCTGGTCCTGGATCCGACTCATAAAGATTCTGGGCATCAGTGCAGATCATTTCATCGTCTGGATTCACAGAAGTGCTGGAGTCGACCTCTGATTCCCAGGCTATAGTATGAGTAAACAGCTCTGCAGACTCAACCATCTGTTCTACCTCATACTCAGACGGGCAGCTGGAGATTTGGGAGCTGTGAGGAAGCACGTGCGATTGGGGTGACACCTTTGAGGACTGGAGTATTTGTGATGTTGAAGTTGATGTGGAGGAGAGCACACTTAAAGGAGCACTTGATATCCGTTGAAGCACCTGCTGTTTTTGTGCCTCATCTGGAATTTGTAGCGATTGGCGTGGCCGTAAGAAAGGGATCTTATCACATTGTCCGCTAAAAGAAGTAGACATTTTAGCTTGGCTGGAAGATGGTCTTTCTTCTGCAGATGTTGCTGTTGCTTTAACTCCTACCCCACGGACACAACCTTTTTTCCCCTTCCCAACACGCCTATTCCCCTTTCCACCAGCAGCAGGCCTTTTTCCACTCATTTTGGTGGTTAACTAATTCACAACTCTGGAGTTGTTTGCACAAAAAAACAATGGATGGGAACCGAGCAGAGCTGAGTGACCAAACTGTGGTATTAGGCCAAAACTATTGGCTGGGTTAGATGCAGAAAAAAATTATATTCAATTTGCAACCTGATGGAGGTCAGTATAGATGGACTAATAGAACAAGTCCCACACACAGCTAGAAGCCCAAATATTTTTTCAGAGGTAGATGCAGAAAAAAATTATTTTTAATTTGCAGCCTGATGGAGTTCAGTATGGATGGACTAATAGAGAAAGTCCAACATACTGCTAGAAGGCCAAATATTTTTTCAGAGCTAGATGCAGACAAAAAAATATTTTGAATTTGCAACCTGATGGAGGTCAGTATAGATGGACTAATAGAGAAAGTCCCACACACTGCTAGAAGGCCAAATATTTTTTCAGAGCTAGATGCAGACAAAAAATTATTTTTAATATGCAACCTGATGGAGGTCAGTATAGATGGACTAATAGAGAAAGTCCCACACACTGCTAGAAGGCCAAATATTTTTTCAGAGCTAGATGCAGATAAAAATTCTTTTTAATTTGCAACCTGATGGAGGTCAGTATAGATGGACTAATAGAGAAAGTCCCACACACTGCTAGAAGGCCAAATATTTTTTCAGAGCTAGATGCAGAAAAAAATTATATTCAGTTTGCAACCTGATGGAGGTCAGTATAGATGGACTAATAGAACAAGTCCCACACACAGCTAGAAGCCCAAATTTTTTTTCAGAGGTAAATGCAGAAAAAAATTATATTCAGTTTGCAACCTGATGGAGGTCTGTATAGATGGATTAATAGAACAAGTCCCACACACAGCTAGAAGCCCAATATTTTTTCAGAGGTAGATGCAGAAAAAAAATATATTCAGTTTGCAACCTGATGGAGGTCAGTATAGATGGACTAATAGAGAAAGTCCCACACAATGCTAGAAGGCCGAATATTTTTTCAGAGCTAGATGCAGACAAAAAATTATTTTTAATTTGCAACCTGATGGAGGTCAGTATAGATGGACTAATAGAGAAAGTCCCACACACTGCTAGAAGGCCAAATTTTTTTTCAGAGATAGATGCAGAAAAAAATTATATTCAGTTTGCAACCTGATGGAGGTCTGTATAGATGGATTAATAGAACAAGTCCCACACACAGCTAGAAGCCCAATATTTTTTCAGAGGTAGATGCAGAAAAAAAATATTTTCAGTTTGCAACCTGATGGAGGTCAGTATAGATGGATTAATAGAGAAATTCCCAAACACTGCTGGAAGGCCAAATATTTTTTCAGAGCTAGATGCAGATAAAAATTATTTTTAATTTGTAACCTGATGGAGGTCAGTATAGATGGACTAATAGAGAAAGTCCCACACACTGCTAGAAGGCCAAATATTTTTTCAGAGCTAGATGCAGACAAAAAATTATTTTGAATTTGCAACCTGATGGAGGTCAGTATAGATGGACTAATAGAGAAAGTCCCACACACTGCTAGAAGGCCAAATATTTTTTCAGAGCTAGATGCAGACAAAAAATTATTTTTAATTTGCAACCTGATGGAGGTCAGTATAGATGGACTAATAGAGAAAGTCCTACACACTGCTAGAAGGCCAAATATTTTTTCAGAGCTAGATGCAGATAAAAATTATTTTTAATTTGCAACCTGATGGAGGTCAGTATAGATGGACTAATAGAGAAAGTCCCACTCACTGCTAGAAGGCCAAATATTTTTTCAGAGCTAGATGCAGATAAAAATTATTTTTAATTTGCAACCTGATGGAGGTCAGTATAGATGGACTAATAGAGAAAGACCCACACACTGCTAGAAGGCCAAATATTTTTTCAGAGCTAGATGCAGACAAAAAATTATTTTGAATTTGCAACCTGATGGAGGTCAGTATAGATGGACTAATAGAGAAAGTCCCACACACTGCTAGAAGGCCAAATATTTTTTCAGAGCTAGATGCAGAAAAAAATTATATTCAGTTTGCAACCTGATGGAGGTCAGTATAGATGGACTAATAGAACAAGTCCCACACACAGCTAGAAGCCCAAATTTTTTTTCAGAGGTAAATGCAGAAAAAAATTATATTCAGTTTGCAACCTGATGGAGGTCTGTATAGATGGATTAATAGAACAAGTCCCATACACAGCTAGAAGCCCAATATTTTTTCAGAGGTAGATGCAGAAAAAAAATATATTCAGTTTGCAACCTGATGGAGGTCAGTATAGATGGACTAATAGAGAAAGTCCCACACAATGCTAGAAGGCCGAATATTTTTTCAGAGCTAGATGCAGACAAAAAATTATTTTTAATTTGCAACCTGATGGAGGTCAGTATAGATGGACTAATAGAGAAAGTCCCACACACTGCTAGAAGGCCAAATTTTTTTTCAGAGATAGATGCAGAAAAAAATTATATTCAGTTTGCAACCTGATGGAGGTCTGTATAGATGGATTAATAGAACAAGTCCCACACACAGCTAGAAGCCCAATATTTTTTCAGAGGTAGATGCAGAAAAAAAATATATTCAGTTTGCAACCTGATGGAGGTCAGTATAGATGGATTAATAGAGAAATTCCCAAACACTGCTGGAAGGCCAAATATTTTTTCAGAGCTAGATGCAGATAAAAATTATTTTTAATTTGCAACCTGATGGAGGTCAGTATAGATGGACTAATAGAGAAAGTCCCACACACTGCTAGAAGGCCAAATATTTTTTCAGAGCTAGATGCAGACAAAAAATTATTTTGAATTTGCAACCTGATGGAGGTCAGTATAGATGGACTAATAGAGAAAGTCCCACACACTGCTAGAAGGCCAAATATTTTTTCAGAGCTAGATGCAGACAAAAAATTATTTTTAATTTGCAACCTGATGGAGGTCAGTATAGATGGACTAATAGAGAAAGTCCCACACACTGCTAGAAGGCCAAATATTTTTTCAGAGCTAGATGCAGATAAAAATTATTTTTAATTTGCAACCTGATGGAGGTCAGTATAGATGGACTAATAGAGAAAGTCCCACTCACTGCTAGAAGGCCAAATATTTTTTCAGAGCTAGATGCAGATAAAAATTATTTTTAATTTGCAACCTGATGGAGGTCAGTATAGATGGACTAATAGAGAAAGACCCACACACTGCTAGAAGGCCAAATATTTTTTCAGAGCTAGATGCAGACAAAAAATTATTTTGAATTTGCAACCTGATGGAGGTCAGTATAGATGGACTAATAGAGAAAGTCCCACACACTGCTAGAAGGCCAAATATTTTTTCAGAGCTAGATGCAGTCAAAAAATTATTTTGAATTTGCAACCTGATGGAGGTCAGTATAGATGGACTAATAGAGAAAGTCCCACACACTGGTAGAAGGCCAAATATTTTTTCAGAGCTGGATGCAGACAAAAAATTATTTTTAATTTGCAACCTGATGGAGGTCAGTATAGATGGACTAATAGAGAAAGTCCCACACACTGCTAGAAGGCCAAATATTTTTTCAGACCTAGATGCAGATATAAATTATTTTTAATTTGCAACCTGATGGAGGTCAGTATAGATGGACTAATAGAGAAAGTCCCACACACTGCTAGAAGGCCAAATATTTTTTCAGAGCTAGATGCAGACAAAAAATTATTTTGAATTTGCAACCTGATGGAGGTCAGTATAGATGGACTAATAGAGAAAGTCCCACACACTGCTAGAAGGCCGAATATTTTTTCAGAGCTAGATGCAGACAAAAAATTATTTTTAATTTGCAACCTGATGGAGGTCAGTATAGATGGACTAATAGAGAAAGTCCCACACACTGCTAGAAGGCCAAATTTTTTTTCAGAGATAGATGCAGAAAAAAATTATATTCAGTTTGCAACCTGATGGAGGTCTGTATAGATGGATTAATAGAACAAGTCCCACACACAGCTAGAAGCCCAATATTTTTTCAGAGGTAGATGCAGAAAAAAAATATATTCAGTTTGCAACCTGATGGAGGTCAGTATAGATGGATTAATAGAGAAATTCCCAAACACTGCTAGAAGGCCAAATATTTTTTCAGAGCTAGATGCAGATAAAAATTATTTTTAATTTGCAACCTGATGGAGGTCAGTATAGATGGACTAATAGAGAAAGTCCCACTCACTGCTAGAAGGCCAAATATTTTTTCAGAGCTAGATGCAGATAAAAATTATTTTTAATTTGCAACCTGATGGAGGTCAGTATAGATGGACTAATAGAGAAAGTCCCACACACTGCTAGAAGGCCAAATATTTTTTCAGAGCTAGATGCAGACAAAAAATTATTTTGAATTTGCAACCTGATGGAGGTCAGTATAGATGGACTAATAGAGAAAGTCCCACACACTGCTAGAAGGCCAAATATTTTTTCAGAGCTAGATGCAGATAAAAATTATTTTTAATTTGCAACCTGATGGAGGTCAGTATAGATGGACTAATAGAGAAAGTCCCACACACTGGTAGAAGGCCAAATATTTTTTCAGAGCTAGATGCAGACAAAAAATTATTTTTAATTTGCAACCTGATGGAGGTCAGTATAGATGGACTAATAGAGAAAGTCCCACACACTGCTAGAAGGCCAAATATTTTTTCAGACCTAGATGCAGATAAAAATTATTTTTAATTTGCAACCTGATGGAGGTCAGTATAGATGGACTAATAGAGAAAGTCCCACACACTGCTAGAAGGCCAAATATTTTTTCAGAGCTAGATGCAGACAAAAAATTATTTTGAATTTGCAACCTGATGGAGGTCAGTATAGATGGACTAATAGAGAAAGTCCCACACACTGCTAGAAGGCCAAATATTTTTTCAGAGCTAGATGCAGACAAAAAATGATTTTGAATTTGCAAACTGATGAAGGTCAGTATAGATGGACTAATAGAGAAAGTCCCACACACTGCTAGAAGGCCAAATATTTTTTCAGAGCTAGATGCAGACAAAAAATTATTTTGAATTTGCAACCTGAAGGAAGTCAGTATAGATGGACTAATAGAGAAAGTCCCACACACTCCTAGAAGGCCAAATATTTTTTCAGAGTTAGATGCAGATAAAAATTATTTTTAATTTGCAACCTGATGGAGGTCAGTATAGATGGACTAATAGAGAAAGTCCCACACACTGCTAGAAGGTCAAATATTTTTTCAGAGCTAGATGCAGACAAAAAATGATTTTGAATTTGCAACCTGATGGAGGTCAGTATAGATGGATTAATAGAGAAAGTCCCACACACTGCTAGAAGGCCAAATATTTTTTCAGAGCTAGATGCAGACAAAAAATTATTTTTAATTTGCAACCTGATGGAGGTTAGTATAGATGGACTAATAGAGAAAGTCTCACACACTGCTAGAAGGCCAAATTTTTTTTCAGAGGTAGATGCAGAAAAAAATTATATTCAGTTTGCAACCTGATGGAGGTCTGTATAGATGAATTAATAGAACAAGTCCCACACACAGCTAGAAGCCCAATATTTTTTCAGAGGAAGATGCAGAAAAAATATATATTCAGTTTGCAACCTGATGGAGGTCAGTATAGATGGACTAATAGAGAAAGTCCCAAACACTGCTAGAAGGCCAAATATTTTTACAGAGCTAGATGCAGATAAAAAATATTTTTAATTTGCAACCTGATGGAGGTCAGTATAGATGGACTAATAGAGAAAGTCGCACACACTGCTAGAAGGCGAAATATTTTTTCAGAGCTAGATGCAGACAAAAAATTATTTTGAATTTGCAACCTAATGGAGTTCAGCATAGATGGACTAATAGAGAAAGTCCCACACACTGCTAGAAGGCCAAATATTTTTTCAGAGCTAGATGCAGACAAAAAATTATTTTTAATTTGCAACCTTATGGAGGTCAGTATATATGGACTAATAGAGAAAGTCCCACACACTGCTAGAAGGCCAAATATTTTTTCAGACCTAGATGTAGATAAAAATTCTTTTTAATTTGCAACCTGATGGAGGTCAGTATAGATGGACTAATAGAGAAAGTCCCACACACTGCTAGAAGGCCAAATATTTTTTCAGAGCTAGATGCAGACAAAAAATTATTTTGAATTTGCAACCTGATGGAGGTCAGTATAGATGGACTAATAGAGAAAGTCCCACACACTGCTAGAAGGCCAAATATTGTTTCAGAGCTAGATGCAGACCAAAAATTATTTTTAATTTGCAACCTGATGGAGGTCAGTATAGATGGACTAATAGAGAAAGTCCCACACATTGCTAGAAGGCCAAATATTTATTCAGAGCTAGATGCAGACAAAAAATTATTTTTAATTTGCAACCTGATGGAGGTCAGTATAGATGGACTAATAGAGAAAGTCCCACACACTGCTAGAAGGCCAAATATTTTTTCAGAGCTAGATGCAGACAAAAAATTATTTTGAATTTGCAACCTGATGGAGGTCAGTATAGATGGACTAATAGAGAAAGTCCCACACACTGCTAGAAGGCCAAATATTTTTTCAGAGCTAGATGCAGATAAAAATTATTTTGAATTTGCAACCTGATGGAGGTCAGTATAGATGGACTAATAGAGAAAGTCCCACACACTGCTAGAAGGTCAAATATTTTTTCAGAGCTAGATGCAGACAAAAAATTATTTTGAATTTACAACCTGATGGAGGTCAGTATAGATGGACTAATAGAGAAAGTCCCACACACTGCTAGAAGGCCAAATATTTTTTCAGAGCTAGATGCAGACAAAAAATTATTTTTAATTTGCAACCTGATGGAGGTCAGTATAGATGGACTAATAGAGAAAGTCCACACACACCTAGAAGGCCAAATTTTTTTTCAGAGGTAGATGCAGAAAAAAATTATATTCAGTTTGCAACCTGATGGAGGTCTGTATAGATGGATTAATAGAACAAGTCCCACACACAGCTAGAAGCCCAATATTTTTTCAGAGGTAGATGCAGTAAAAAAATATATTCAGTTTGCAACCTGATGGAGGTCAGTATAGATGGACTAATAGAGAAAGTCCCAAACACTGCTAGAAGGCCAAATATTTTTTCAGAGCTAGATGCAGATAAAAAATATTTTTAATTTGCAACCTGATGGAGGTCAGTATAGATGGACTAATAGAGAAAGTCCCACACACTGCTAGAAGGCCAAATATTTTTTCAGAGCTAGATGCAGACAAAAAATTATTTTGAATTTGCAACCTGATGGAAGTCAGCATAGATGGACTAATAGAGAAAGTCCCACACACTGCTAGAAGGCCAAATATTTTTTCAGAGCTAGATGCAGACAAAAAATTATTTTGAATTTGCAACCTTATGGAGGTCAGTATAGATGGACTAATAGAGAAAGTCCCACACACTGCTAGAAGGCCAAATATTTTTTCAGACCTAGATGCAGATAAAAATTCTTTTTAATGTGCAACCTGATGGAGGTCTGTATAGATGGACTAATAGAGAAAGTCCCACTCACTGCTAGAAGGCCAAATATTTTTTCAGAGCTAGATGCAGATAAAAATTATTTTTAATTTGCAACCTGCTGGAGGTCAGTATAGATGAACCAATAGAGAAAGTCCCACACACTGCTAGAAGGCCAAATATTTTTTCAGAGCTAGATGCAGACAAAAAATTATTTTGAATTTGCAACCTGATGGAGGTCAGTATAGATGGACTAATAGAAAAAGTCCCACACACTGCTAGAAGGCCAAATATTTTTTCAGAGCTAGATGCAGACAAAAAATTATTTTTAATTTGCAACCTGATGGAGGTCAGTATAGATGGACTAATAGAGAAAGTCCCACACACTGCTAGAAGGCCAAATATTTTTTCAGAGCTAGATGCAGACAAAAAATAATTTTTAATTTGCAACCTGATGGAGGTCAGTATAGATGGACTAATAGAGAAAGTCCCACACACTGCTAGAAGGCCAAATATTTTTTCAGAGCTAAATGCAGACAAAAAATTATTTTTAATTTGCAACCTGATGGAGGTCAGTATAGATGGACTAATAGAGAAAGTCCACACACACCTAGAAGGCCAAATTTTTTTTCAGAGGTAGATGCAGAAAAAAATTATATTCAGTTTGCAACCTGATGGAGGTCTGTATAGATGGATTAATAGAACAAGTCCCACACACAGCTAGAAGCCCAATATTTTTTCAGAGGTAGATGCAGTAAAAAAATATATTCAGTTTGCAACCTGATGGAGGTCAGTATAGATGGACTAATAGAGAAAGTCCCAAACACTGCTAGAAGGCCAAATATTTTTTCAGAGCTAGATGCAGATAAAAAATATTTTTAATTTGCAACCTGATGGAGGTCAGTATAGATGGACTAATAGAGAAAGTCCCACACACTGCTAGAAGGCCAAATATTTTTTCAGAGCTAGATGCAGACAAAAAATTATTTTGAATTTGCAACCTGATGGAAGTCAGCATAGATGGACTAATAGAGAAAGTCCCACACACTGCTAGAAGGCCAAATATTTTTTCAGAGCTAGATGCAGACAAAAAATTATTTTGAATTTGCAACCTTATGGAGGTCAGTATAGATGGACTAATAGAGAAAGTCCCACACACTGCTAGAAGGCCAAATATTTTTTCAGACCTAGATGCAGATAAAAATTCTTTTTAATGTGCAACCTGATGGAGGTCTGTATAGATGGACTAATAGAGAAAGTCCCACTCACTGCTAGAAGGCCAAATATTTTTTCAGAGCTAGATGCAGATAAAAATTATTTTTAATTTGCAACCTGCTGGAGGTCAGTATAGATGAACCAATAGAGAAAGTCCCACACACTGCTAGAAGGCCAAATATTTTTTCAGAGCTAGATGCAGACAAAAAATTATTTTGAATTTGCAACCTGATGGAGGTCAGTATAGATGGACTAATAGAAAAAGTCCCACACACTGCTAGAAGGCCAAATATTTTTTCAGAGCTAGATGCAGACAAAAAATTATTTTTAATTTGCAACCTGATGGAGGTCAGTATAGATGGACTAATAGAGAAAGTCCCACACACTGCTAGAAGGCCAAATATTTTTTCAGAGCTAGATGCAGACAAAAAATAATTTTTAATTTGCAACCTGATGGAGGTCAGTATAGATGGACTAATAGAGAAAGTCCCACACACTGCTAGAAGGCCAAATATTTTTTCAGAGCTAAATGCAGACAAAAAATTATTTTTAATTTGCAACCTGATGGAGGTCAGTATAGATGGACTAATAGAGAAAGTCCCACACACTGCTAGAAGGCCAAATATTTTTTCAGAGCTAGATGCAGATAAAAATTATTTTTAATTTGCAACCTGATGGAGGTCAGTATAGATGGACTAATAGAGAAAGTCCCACACACTGATAGAAGGCCAAATATTTTTTCAGAGCTAGATGCAGACAAAAAATTATTTTGAATTTGCAACCTGATGGAGGTCAGTATAGATGGACTAATAGAGAAAGTCCCACACACTGCTAGAAGGCCAAATATTTTTTCAGAGCTAGATGCAGACAAAAAATTATTTTTAATTTGCAACCTTATGGAGAAAAGTATAGATGGACTAATAGAGAAAGTCCCACACACTGCTAGAAGGCCAAATATTTTTTCAGACCTAGATGCAGATAAAAATTCTTTTTAATTTGCAACCTGATGGAGGTCTGTATAGATGGACTAATAGAGAAAGTCCCACTCACTGCTAGAAGGCCAAATATTTTTTCAGAGCTAGATGCAGATAAAAATTATTTTTAATTTGCAACCTGATGGAGGTCAGTATAGATGGACTAATAGAGAAAGTCCCACACACTGCTAGAAGGCCAAATATTTTTTCAGAGCTAGATGCAGACAAAAAATTATTTTGAATTTGCAACCTGATGGAGGTCAGTATAGATGGACTAATAGAGAAAGTCCCACACACTGCTAGAAGGCCAAATATTTTTTCAGAGCTAGATGCAGACAAAAAATTATTTTTAATTTGCAACCTGATGGAGGTCAGTATAGATGGACTAATAGAGAAAGTCCCACACACTGCTAGAAGGCCAAATATTTTTTCAGAGCTAGATGCAGACAAAAAATTATTTTTAATTTGCAACCTGATGGAGGTCAGTATAGATGGACTAATAGAGAAAGTCCCACACACTGCTAGAAGGCCAAATATTTTTTCAGAGCTAAATGCAGACAAAAAATTATTTTTAATTTGCAACCTGATGGAGGTCAGTATAGATGGACTAATAGAGAAAGTCCCACACACTGCTAGAAGGCCAAATATTTTTTCAGAGCTAGATGCAGATAAAAATTATTTTTAATTTGCAACCTGATGGAGGTCAGTATAGATGGACTAATAGAGAAAGTCCCACACACTGCTAGAAGGCCAAATATTTTTTCAGAGCTAGATGCAGACAAAAAATTATTTTGAATTTGCAACCTGATGGAGGTCAGTATAGATGGACTAATAGAGAAATTCCCACACACTGCTAGAAGGCCAAATATTTTTTCAGAGCTAGATGCAGACAAAAAATTATTTTTAATTTGCAACCTGATGGAGGTCAGTATAGATGGACTAATAGAGAAAGTCCCACACACTGCTAGAAGGCCAATTTTTTTTTCCGAGGTAGATGCAGAAAAAAATTATATTCAGTTTGCAACCTGATGGAGGTCTGTATAGATGGATTAAAAGAACAAGTCCCACACACAGCTAGAAGCCCAATATTTTTTCAGAGGTAGATGCAGAAAAAAAATATATTCAGTTTGCAACCTGATGGAGGTCAGTATAGATGGATTAATAGAGAAAGTCCCAAACACTGCTGGAAGGCCAAATATTTTTTCAGAGCTAGATGCAGATAAAAATTATTTTTAATTTGCAACCTGATGGAGGTCAGTATAGATGGACTAATAGAGAAAGTCCCACACACTGCTAGAAGGCCAAATATTTTTTCAGAGCTAGATGCAGACAAAAAATTATTTTGAGTTTGCAACCTGATGGAGGTCAGTATAGATGGACTAATAGAGAAAGTCCCACACACTGCTAGAAGGCCAAATATTTTTTCAGAGCTAGATGCAGACAAAAAATTATTTTTAATTTGCAACCTGATGGAGGTCAGCATAGATGGACTAATAGAGAAAGTCCCACACACTGCTAGAAGGCCAAATAATTTTTCAGACCTAGATGCAGATAAAAATTATTTTTAATTTGCAACCTGATGGAGGTCAGTATAGATGGACTAATAGAGAAAGTCCCACTCACTGCTAGAAGGCCAAATATTTTTTCAGAGCTAGATGCAGATAAAAATTATTTTTAATTTGCAACCTGATGGAGGTCAGTATAGATGGACGAATAGAGAAAGTCCCACACACTGCTAGAAGGCCAAATATTTTTTCAGAGCTAGATGCAGACAAAAAATTATTTTGAATTTGCAACCTGATGGAGGTCAGTATAGATGGACTAATAGAGAAAGTCCCACACACTGCTAGAAGGCCAAATATTTTTTCAGAGCTAGATGCAGACAAAAAATTATTTTTAATTTGCAACCTGATGGAGGTCAGTATAGATGGACTAATAGAGAAAGTCCCACACACTGCTAGAAGGCCAAATATTTTTTCAGAGCTAGATGCAGACAAAAAATTAGTTTTAATTTGCAACCTGATGGAGGTCAGTAGAGATGGACTAATAGAGAATGTCCCACACACTGCTAGAAGGCCAAATATTTTTTCAGAGCTAGATGCAGACAAAAAATGATTTTGAATTTGCAAACTGATGGAGGTCAGTATAGATGGACTAATAGAGAAAGTCCCACACACTGCTAGAAGGCCAAATATTTTTTCAGAGCTAGATGCAGACAAAAAATTATTTTGAATTTGCAACCTGATGGAGGTCAGTATAGATGGACTAATAGAGAAAGTCCCACACACTGCTAGAAGGCCAAATATTTTTTCAGAGCTAGATGCAGATAAAAATTATTTTGAATTTGCAACCTGATGGAGGTCAGTATAGATGGACTAATAGAGAAAGTCCCACACACTGCTAGAAGGTCAAATATTTTTTCAGAGCTAGATGCAGACAAAAAATGATTTTGAATTTGCAACCTGATGGAGGTCAGTATAGATGGACTAATAGAGAAAGTCCCACACACTCCTAGAAGGCCAAATATTTTTTCAGAGCTAGATGCAGACAAAAAATTATTTTTAACTTGCAACCTGATGGAGGTCAGTATAGATGGACTAATAGAGAAAGTCCCACACACTGCTAGAAGGCCAAAATTTTTTTCAGAGGTAGATGCAGAAAAAAATTATATTCAGTTTGCAACCTGATGGAGGTCTGTATAGATGGATTAATAGAACAAGTCCCACACACAGCTAGAAGCCCAATATTTTTTCAGAGGTAGATGCAGAAAAAAAATATATTCAGTTTGCAACCTGATGGAGGTCAGTATAGATGGACTAATAGAGAAAGTCCCAAGCACTGCTAGAAGGCCAAATATTTTTTCAGAGCTATATGCAGATAAAAAATATTTTTAATTTGCAACCTGATGGAGGTCAGTATAGATGGACTAATAGAGAAAGTCCCACACACTGCTAGAAGGCCAAATATTTTTTCAGAGCTAGATGCAGACAAAAAATTATTTTGAATTTGCAACCTGATGGAGGTCAGCATAGATGGACTAATAGAGAAAGTCCCACACACTGCTAGAAGGCCAAATATTTTTTCAGAGCTAGATGCAGACAAAAAATTATTTTTAATTTGCAACCTTATGGAGGTCAGTATAGATGGACTAATAGAGAAAGTCCCACACACTGCTAGAAGGCCAAATATTTTTTCAGAGCTAGATGCAGAAAAAAATTATATTCAGTTTGCAACCTGATGGAGGTCTGTATAGATGGATTAATAGAACAAGTCCCACACACAGCTAGAAGCCCAATATTTTTTCAGAGGTAGATGCAGAAAAAAAATATATTCAGTTTGCAACCTGATGGAGGTCAGTATAGATGGACTAATAGAGAAAGTCCCACACACTGCTAGAAGGCCAAATATTTTTTCAGAGCTAGATGCAGACAAAAAATATTTTTAATTTGCAACCTGATGGAGGTCAGTATAGATGGACTAATAGAGAAAGTCCCACACACTGCTAGAAGGCCAAATATTTTTTCAGAGCTAGATGCAGAAAAAAATTATATTCAGTTTGCAACCTGATTGAGGTCAGTATAGATGGACTAATAGAGCAAGTCCCACACACAGCTAGAAGGCCAAATATTTTTTCAGAGGTAGATGCAGATAAAAATTATTTTTAATTTGCAGCCTGATGGAGGTCAGTATAGATGGACTAATAGAGAAAGTCCCACACACTGCTAGGAGGCCAAATATTTTTTCAGAGCTAGATGCAGACAAAAAATTATTTTGAATTTGCAACCTGATGGGGGTCAGTATAGATGGACTAATAGAGAAAGTCCCACACACTGCTAGAAGGCCAAATATTTTTTCAGAGCTAGATGCAGACAAAAAATTATTTTTAATTTGCAACCTGATGGAGGTCAGTATAGATGGACTAATAGAGAAAGTCCCACACACTGCTAGAAGGCCACATATTTTTTCAGAGCTAGAAGCAGATATAAATTATTTTTAATTTGCAACCTGATGGAGGTCAGTATAGATGGACTAATAGAGAAAGTCCCACACACTGCTAGAAGGCCAAATATTTTTTCAGAGCTAGATGCAGAAAAAAATTATATTCAGTTTGCAACCTGATGGAGGTCAGTATAGATGGACTAATAGACAAGTCCCACACACAGCTAGAAGGCCAAATATTTTTTCAGAGGTAGATGCAGCTAGAAATTATTTTTAATCTGCAGCCTGATGGAGATCAATATAGATGGACTAATAGAACAAGTCCCACACACTGCTAGAAGGCCAAATATTTTTTCAGAGCTAGTTGCAGAAAAAAAATATTTTCAGTTTGCAACCTGATGGAGGTCAGTATAGATGGACTAATAGAACAAGTCCCACACACAGCTAGAAGCCCAAATATTTTTTCAGAGCTAGATGCAGAAAAAAATTATATTCAATTTGCGACCTGATGGAGGTCAGTATAGATGGACTAATAGAATGATGCTATGCCCAAAAGATTTTACTTCACTAGGTGCAGTAAAAAAATTGGTATTCTATACACAGGTGTTATATCTTGCAACGCAGAAAGGCTACTCCACTGACTAACACACTCTGCAATAGGCCAAAAAGGATTAGCTTTGCTAGATTCAGCCAAATGCTGTGAAAAAAACTTACACAGCACTGGCACAGACCTGCCTGGCAAAAACTGATAGGAACTGATGTAACCTAGTCCTGAAAAGGACTGCAATTACAATTAGTCTTTACTCCCACAATCTATCTATTTAAGAGCACTGACCTGCCTTATAAAAGTCGTAGGAAATGCTGTAACCTAGTCCTTAAAAGGACTGCAATTACAACTATTCCCTACTCCCAAGCTATCTGTAGATTTGTGCGAAAATTGGCTTGAAGGTAACAAGGTATAGCGCACACAGCAACAGCGGTGCCGTCTAACACGCAGCTGCAGCAGTGAGAACATGGTGGCGACGGGGAAAATGGCTTGGTCTTATAGGGCAAGTGTAACATACCTGGCGGCGTCCTTGCATAGTGGTCCATCTCCCACTGTGCAAGAGCGCGCACTTGATCTCCTGTCCAGAATGTCTCTCTGGCTTCCCTCCATGCTGTCTGTTTGTGTCTGTTTCTGCTGCTTAAGGGCGGCGCCCGATGACTTCCTGCTTTTTGTACCTGCTGTGGGTCACACCCCTTGTGCGTCCTCAGCCTATTGCTGTCTGTCACCTGGTATATAGCTCAGCTGCTCCCATCTATTCCAGCCTGAGCATAGTGTTTCTTTCAGTGTGTGCTTGCACTCTGAAGGTGCCAGGTCCTGTTCTGTGTTCTCTTTTCTGCCTATCCTGGAGGCTGTATTTCCAGGCCTGTCTGAACACACTCCTAGCCTGTTCCTCCTGCCTTCTAGGGGCCGATTACCTAGACCTGTTCCTGTATCTTGTCTGACCTGTCTGAACACGCTCCTAGCCTGTTCCTCCCGCCTTCTAGGGGCCGATTACCTAGACCCGCTCCTGTATCTTGTCTGTCCTGTCTGAACACGCTCCTTGCCTGTTCGTCCTGCCTCTCTGGGGGCCGTATTCCCAGACCCGCTCCTGTATTTTGCTGCAGTGTCGGTCTCTTCCGTACACTCAGTTCCAGTCTGAACTCTCTCCTATCCTTTACCTGTTTTGCCTCTATGTCCGTTCCCTTCCTTTTTCTGCAGAGTCTGAACTCGTACCTAACTCCTGCTTGTTGTCTCTATACTCCCGTTTGTGAGTTTGTGGTCCACTCGCTACTTCTCTGCAAGTACTCTGTGAGTATCTGGCTCTGCCTTTCCCTTCCTGTCTGTTCCGTGTGAACAGAGCCCTGTTCCCCCTGCTCAGCCTTGCCAGCTCTGACTCCTTTGCTCACCGCTCCGGCGGTTCTAGCCTGCTCTGACTCCTTTGCTCACCGCTCCGGCGGTTCTAGCCTGCTCTGACTCCTTTGCTCACCGCTCCGGCGGTTCTAGCCTGCTCTGACTCCTTTGCTCACCGCTCCGGCGGTTCTAGCCTGCTCTGACTCCTTTGCTCACCGCTCCGGCGGTTCTAGCCTGCTCTGACTCCTTTGCTCGCTGCTCCGGCAGCCTTGCTCCGCTCTGACCCTTTTGCTCACTGCTCCGGCAGTCTCACTCCGCTCTTATCCTTTTGCTCACTGCTCCGGCAGTCTTGCTCCACTCTTGCTCACCGCTCCAGGCGGTCTCGTCCTGCTTTACTCTTGCTCACTGCTCCGGCAGTCTCGCTCAGCTCTGATCCTTTGCTCACCGCTCCAGGCGGCCTTGTCCTGCCCTGTTCTCGCTCACCTCTCTGGGCGGCCTCACTCTGCTGTGTTTGTCCGCCACATCTGTGGTTCTGTTCCTGAGTCTCAGTGTGTACTGGGTCCTATCCCGCCAGTGTCCCTACCTGCTAGTGCCTCCCTGTCTGCACTCTAGCTGTGCTTGCCTGTACCCCTCTGCCTGTATTGTTCCTGAGTCCCAGTGTGTACTGGGTCCTATCCCGCCTGTGTTCCTACCTGCTAGTGCCTCCCTGTCTGCACTCTAGCTGTGCTTGCCTGTACCCCCGGCCTGCATACCCACCTGCCTGCATACCAGTCGTGCCTGCCTATACCCACCAGTCTGTGTGCCAGCCTACCAGTCTGTTCCTGTATTCCCCTGTGTGGGTCAACAGCCGTGTCCGGGGTCTGTCCTGGAGTAGCACCTGGTCCCTCTGCTCGGTTCCTCCTTGGTGCACTGGCGTCGTATGCCGTCGTGCGACCCTGGTCGGATCGGGTGAATACCTAGTTACGCCCCTCCAGGCATTCACTCTCCGGCACGGTCCAGTGGAATCACTTCAATCACACGCACACGCCGCTCAGCCCGGGCGTGTGCATAACAGCAAGGACATGTGACATACACTGCCAATGACACATGCCCTTGCTTGTGTGAAAAAAAGCACTTCGCTCCGTGTGTGCCCTGCTGATAGGCTGTCAGATTGCACTTCCCCACTGTAAATGCGGGAAAGAGAAAAAAAAATGGAGATCTTCATTATTCCTGCAGAGATCCATCCCCTGCCCCTCCCCCCACCCCGCTGTACACTCAAACTGCGTATTAACATTAATTTTCATCATTACTGAGAAAAAATCCAGTTATGATTTTGGTGCACAAACAGTTATCGAACATAACCTCGAACAGCCGAATTTTTCTCAAATCGTTCGTGTTCGCCGAACGGCTCGAACACCGACCAAAACAGCTCGAATTTGAGATTGGCGAACAGTTCGAGTCGAACAATGCTCATCTCTATTCGTAATTTCTCGTCCATGGTTAAGCCTCTCACAGACATGACTAAAAAGGGGACGGATTTTTCTAGGTGGTCTGACAAGGCTTGTCAAGCATTCTCCTCCTTGAAAAAATGTTTTGCCTCGGCACCCATACTCATTCAACCTGATGCGTCACAGCCATTCATTGTAGAGGTAGACGCTTCCGAGGTAGGGGTGGGAGCTGTATTGTCACAAGGTTCGTCCCCTGGTAAGTGGCATCTGTGCGCCTTTTTCACTAAAAAATTGTCGTCCGCTGAGAGGAATTACGATGTCGGCAATGGGGAACTCTTGGCCATTAAGTTAGCTTTTGAGGAGTGGCGCCATTTTTTAGAGGGGGCAGTCCATCCGGTCACCGTCATCACCGATCAGAAGAACCTGCTATATCTGGAGTCTGCGAAACGTCTGAATCCCAGACAAGCTAGGTGGTCATTGTTTTTTACCAGGTTTAATTTTGTCGTTACATATCGTCCTGGGTCAAAAAATGTAAAGGCGGATGCCTTATCTCGTAGTTTCCCTGGGGCCGGGAATACGGACGACCCGATTCTTATCCTTCAGGAGGGGGTGGTGGTTTCGGCAGTATGCTCTGAGCTTGAGGAGGAGGTATTGGAGGCTCAGGGGGACGCCCCTGTTGGACCTCCGGGGAGACTGTTTGTTCCAGATCAGTTGCGACAAAAGGTGATCGAGGCACACCATAACTCAGTTTTTGCAGGACACCCGGGGAGTAAAGCAATTGTGGATCTCCTCTCGCGTCGGTTTTGGTGGCCTAACTTACATAAGGAGGTGGTAATTTTTGTCGCGTCCTGTGGGGTTTGTGCGCGCTCTAAGACCTCACATACCCGTCCGTCTGGGGCCCTCTTACCTTTGAAGATCCCGGAGCGTCCTTGGACTCATCTGTCTATGGACTTTATTACGGACCTCCCTCCGTCTTCGGGTAAAACGGTCATACTCGTTGTAGTGGACAGGTTCAGCAAGATGGCACATTTTATCGCTCTTCCTGCTCTTCCTAATGCTAAAACTCTTGCGCAGGTGTTCATTGGGGAGATTGTGAGGCTTCACGGGGTACAATCCGAGGTGGTGTCAGATCGGGGGTCTCAGTTTGTGTCCAAATTCTGGAAGGCGTTTTGTACACGGCGGGGGATGCATTTATCGTTCTCATCGGCTTTTCATCCTCAGACCAATGGTCAGACGGAACGTATGAACCAGAGCTTGGAGACATATCTCCGGTGTTTTGTGTCAGAGAACCAGGAGGACTGGGCTTCTTTCTTACCTCTGGCAGAGTTTGCTCTTAATAATAGGCGGAGCGAGTCCACTGGTAAGTCCCCGTTTTTTGGGGCATATGGTTTTCACCCCCAGTTTTGTACTTTCAGTAGGGGGGGCTCTTCGGGGGTTCCTGAGGAGGAACGATTTTCCTCATCACTCGCTTCAGTATGGAGAGGGATGCTGAAGAATCTGAATACTATGGGGAACCGATACAAACGTATGGCTGATAGGAGGAGAGTGTCTGGTCCGGACCTAAGTGTGAACGATCGGGTACGGTTGTCTACCAGGAATATAAAACTTAAGGTTCCCTCCTGGAAACTGGGTCCCAGGTTCATCGGGCCGTACAGGATCAGTTCTATAATTAATCCGGTGGCATTCCGTCTTGACCTCCCCCCTACGTTTAAAATTCACAACGTGTTCCACAGATCATTGCTTAAGAGGTATGTGGCGCCTGTGGTACCGTCATCTTTACCTCCTCCTCCAGTGGTGGTCAATGGTAACTTGGAGTTCCAGGTATCGAGGGTCATCGATTCACGCTTTTATCGCCGGTCCCTTCAGTACCTGGTTCATTGGAAGGGGTATGGTCCTGAGGAGAGGATGTGGGTTCCTGCGTCGGATATTAACGCAGACCGATTAGTTCGGGCCTTCCACACGACTCACCCGGATAAACCTGGCCCTGAGGGTCCGGAGGCCCCTCGTAGAAGGGGGGGTACTGTCACGGGTGTGTCGCCACGAAGATCGTCACGATTACACAGCCTGACTTCTCGCAGCTGAGTTTTTGGTGCTTTGTGTTTTTCGGCAGTAAGGGAGATAACTCTCTCTCTCTCTGTGCTAGACGCCTCGCCCAGCTGCAATCAATGTTGCTGTAGTGGAACTCCTTCAAATGCCTGCCGGTCTGTTAGGGAAGTGTCAGTGAAAGCATTTCATGCAGACTAACAGAGCGGATCGTGGTATTTGGAGTTTCAGAGCTAAGTGTATTTGGAGTGTTTTTTCCCTTCATTTATCTCCTTTCCCGTTGGTGTTCCCTCTGTTGTAGTTGTGTAGTTTTTGTATGCAAGGTGGTTTTGGTTTTACCCTTGTACTGTCTCGTTCGTCTAAGTACTGAGTGTGGGCATATTATTACCTGTCCCCTTTTGTTGTGATCAGGGGTCCTTCTCAGGACTAGATTACTTAGGTTCAGGGATCCTCAGGAGGTAGGGGTTACGCTGGCGGCCTGAACCTCTGTACCTTCAACAGTACCTCCAGGTAGAGGGATTAGTCAGGGCCCCAGCTTAGGGTCAGCTTAGGCCCCCTACCTCCAGTACACAGAGACAGCGTGACAGACACACCTGGACACTGCAAGGCTCGGTGCCCTGGAACAGAGATGGATGGCCCGCCTGTCCAACATTGAATTCACCATCAAATACCGGGCAGGACGCTCAAATGCCAACGCGGATGCCCTGTCTAGAATGCCGAACTTACCGGACGTAGGGGAAGATCCAGAAGATCTGGAAGAAGTTGAGCTCCCTGCGTTCCACCGTCATGGGATTACCCTGTATTCCCACCGTGTGAAGGACAGGCGCTCCGTGACGTTCAATCCCTTGCCCCACTATAACTAGGCGGAGACGCAAGACAATGATCCCGCAGTCCATTTGGTGAAGGAAATGCTGACCCAGGCCGATGCCCGTCTTGACCCAGATGCTCCGGAGGAGACCAAGCAACTGTGGAAGGAGAAAAGTAAGTTGTTCCTCTACAGGGAGAAGCTGTGCCGGAGAATGGTTAACTCTCGAACACATGAGTTGAACTGGCAGGTAGTGGTCCCAAGACGAGACACGGCTATGGTTCTGGAGGCATACCACAACGGAGCAGGGCATTTCGGATGAAAGAAGCTGGAGTTCTTGTTGCGTGAACGGTTCTACTGGGTAGGCATGAGAGGAGCCATCGAGAGGTGGTGCAGAGACTGTGGCCCATGCCACCTGAGAAGAAAAGACCGAGCCAGCCAGAAGACTCCCCTGCAGCCCATCATCACCAGACAGCCACTGGAACTGGTAGCCCTGGACCATGTGAAACTGGCTCCAAGCAGATCTGGGTATGTCTACGCCCTCACAATCGTAGATCATTACTTCCGGTTCCTGGTGGTGGTCCCGGTCAAGGACTTAACGGCTCAAACAGCAGCTAGAGCCTTCCAGCAGCACTTCTGCCGTCCACACGGGTACCCAGACCAAGTGTTGACAGACCAAGGACCAGCCTTCGAAGCGGAGGTCTTCCAGGAGTTCTGCAAACTGTATGGCTGCAAGAAGATAAGAATAACGCCCTATCACCCTCAAACCAATGGACTCTGCGAGAAGATGAACCAGGTGGTGATAGATCTGCTAAAAACATTGCCCCTGGAAGAACGCAGTCTGTGGCCTGAGAAACTGCCCGATCTGGTGGACCTGTATAACCACATCCCTGTAGGTTCCACCAACTGTAGGCTTACCTAATGAGAGCAAGACCTGGTAAGCTGCCTTTTGACCTGGATATGGGAGTCCTGACGCCTGAGGACACCTCGCCAGAGGCAGACTGGGATACAGAACGGCAGCAGCAGAAACGGAAAGTACAGGAGAGCGTCGAGCGAAGTCTGTCTCAAGCTAGAGAAAGGCAAGAGAAGGCTTATAACCAGTATGCTCCCGCTGTTCCCCTGGTACCTGGAGAGCAGGTCTTGAAGAGGAAGAGGCGGCTCCACAAGTTGGACGACCAGTGGGAGAAGGACCCGTACACCGTACTGCCATCAAGCCATGAGAACTCAAAAATCTGCGTAATCAGTAAGGATGGAGGAGAAACCACAGCCATTGTCTCCAGAGACCACCTGAAGAAGTGTCCCGAGCAGCTGCAAAGCCCTGAAGAAGATCAAGGAAACCCTCAACCTGCAGAGGAAAGGGGAGAAATGATCAGTACCGTACTCGGAGACTTCCCCCGGTCTTGGACACAAGTAAACGACGCTGTCATGGTACCCGTCCTCACCTTTCTCCAGCCAGCCCTGCAAGTGCCTACAGAGGAACCGGTAGAGCTGGAAGAGCAGCTGGCCCAAGAGGCAAAAGAGTCCACACCAGCAGTACAGGAGGATCAACCCTCTGCTAGTAGTGAGCCTGCCGTGCCCCTAGTGAGCCAAAGAGTGAGCAGACAGCTGCCCAGCTTACCCATAACAGCTCCTACACCCTGTAGTGCAGAACCAGTTAGTGAGCTCCGTAGAGTCACTAGAGGTCAGATGCCCGCTCGCTGGAGAATCTAAACTAATGCACTGTGAATTTATCTGCTAGCTGTTTATGGTTTATGTTTGTTGCCTGTTATTAATTATGTTTCTCAGTTACCCTGCAGATTTTTATGGACTAACAGGTTATGGACGCTAGATAACCGGAACAGTTTTGTAGATAGTTGCACCTTGGTGCCTCTTGCGAAGATGGCCGCGGAAGAGAAAACCTGTCTGGCGTGGCCTCCTTGCGGCCCAAAGTAGTTAGTCTACCCTTGCAGCCACGCCCAAGGACAACGCAATTGGTTTGCTTTGGACAGGTCCCATACTTCGCTTAAAGCTTCACCTTGGGTGATATGGACACCCGGTTGCGGACACGCCGTGACCGTTAAAGAATTAAAGCTTCTTGTAAATATGTTATTGTATTATTGTTATACCCTGTTATTATGTTTTAAAAATGTGTTTAGTCCCGGACTACTAAAATTTACTAGGGGGGAATGTGACACCCCAGGGGTCTGGTTGCCACAGTAATAGAGATATTATGTCTGAGAGCAAGTGGGATGTTTCTCTGGTCAGGAGTCCTAAGCATGCAACACTGCCCGCCCAGACCTGGGAGGGGAGGAATCTGCCCTTATAAACTGGGTCTGGGGCGGGATTAGGAGAGACAGAGACAGAGCCTGCAAAACAAGCAGAGCAGTCAGAGCCTAGAGTGAAGCTACAGACACAGCAAAAGATACATCAGGAGCTCTGTAGGAGCAGAGGCAGAAGGCCAGGGGCTTTGAGCAGAGATATAGCTCGCCCTGGCTGAAGTTACTAAAACCGGACACAGGAGTCCGAGGCTGTGGGGACTGATATTTACCCAGCAGCAGAAACCAGCCGGCAGGGGATTCCAGGTCCTCTGGCCATAGAAGCCCGGAGGCTCAGTCACAAAGAAGGGACCAGCGCCGCCATCCAGGAGCGGAGGCTAACAGAAGGCCCCAAGTCACCAGCCATACAGGTGAGCACTACACGTTATACTCAGGGACATGGTCTACTTGTAACCGCTGACAGCAAGGTAGCCAGGAAGAGTGCAGATAAACGGGGAGGCCTACAACTCCACCTGGCCAGGGGAACTCCTGCTTGCTCGCAGACTGACCAGGCCCCTTATACTAGCCAGTACTCCCGGGAGGGTCTGCCTTGTACCATCAGTAAAGACCCTGAACTGCACCTCACGTCTCTGTGATTCCTTGCCGCACAAGCACCATTAGCACTGGGACCCTCACACCATCACTCCCATCATCTCTCACATTAGCTGCCCTGAGGCAATACTTCTCCCGTGGGGAGTTATGCCATACTCGGCTGCGCAAACAACATCAGCCTCAGCGGTCGGCAGCGCAGCGGCGGTCCCCACTGACCGCAATCCAGAAGTGGCGTAGTCGAACATTTGCTATACATTAAGACTGCCACTGGTTTGACCACCCTGGGCACGGACCGGGTCACCACCACATAGAGACTAGAACCCCCAGCTTTCTACAACAGGCCCGGTTCCGGGTTCTCCTGCACAACACAGGCCCAGGGGGCGCGTCATGCGCGTCTTTTCAAAAGGAATAAAATGGGGAGGGAAAGGTTAGATTTTAAAAACAAAAATCCAAATGACAATAGCAGCAGCCAAAATGTCAATGGAACTGGGGGATCCCAAAGCAGTCTCCTATGCCGGTACTTGCCCGGCCTCAAGCTGCGATACAACAACGGCAGGCACATTCAGCTTAGAATGGCAGTTGATGTGCAGATGTCACATGTGTGCGTCTTTTCAAAAGGAATAAAATGGGGAGGGAACAGTTAGATTTTAAAAACAAAAATCCAAAAATCCAAATGGCAATAACAGCAGCCAAAATGATAACGAAAACAGGGATTCCCAGCCAGTCTCCAAAGCTGGTAATTGCCCAGCCTCAGGCTGTGTAGCAGCTGCGATCTGACAAGGGCAGGCACATTCAGCTTTAAATGGCCGTTGATGTGAAGATGTCACAGGTGTGCGTCTTTTCAAAAGGAATCAAATGGGGAGGGAAAGGATAGATTTTAAAAAAAAAATCCAAATGACAATAGCAGCAGCCAAAATGTCAACAAAACGGGGGATTCCCAGCCAGTCTCCAATGCTGGTAGTTGCCCGGCCTCAAGCTGCATAGCAGCTGTGAGCTGACAAGGGCAGGCACATTCAGCTTAGAATGGCCGCTGATGTGCAGATGTCATATGTTCGCGTTTTTTTGAAAAGAAATAAAATGGGGAGGGAAAAGTTAGATTTTAAAAACAAAAATCCAAATGACAAAAGCAGCAGCCAGTATGTCAACAGAACCTGGGATTCCCAACCAGTCTCCCATGCCAGTACTTGCCCAGCCTCAAGCTGTGTAGCAGCTGTGATCTGATGAGGACAAGCACATTCAGCTTAGAATGGCCGTTAACGTGCAGAAGGCACATGTGCACGTCTTTTCAAAAGGAATAAAATGGGGAGGGAAAGGTTAGATTTTAAAAACAAATATCCAAATAACAACAGCAGCAGCCAAAATGTCAACAGAAGCTGGAATTCCTGCCAGTCTCCCATGCCAGTACTTGCCCAGCCTCAAGCTGCGTAGCGGTTGTGATCTTACAATGGCAGGCACATTCAGCTTTGAATGGCTGTTGACATGCAAATATCACATTTACGCGTCTTTTCAAAAGGAATAAAATGGGGAGGGAAACTTAAGATTTTAAAATCAAAAATCCAAAAATGCAAATGACAATAGCAGCAGCCAAAATGTCAATGGAACAAAGGATTCCCAGCCAGTCTCCCATGCCAGTACTGGCCCAGCCTCAAGCTGCTTCTCAATGGGGAGAGTGCAGCGGTGCTGGGGAAGAAGATGGCGAATAGGTTGGAGGAGTTTTTAAACTAGAGACGGGGGGGGAACCAAGGAAATAGGTAGGATGTGAGGCAAGCAAGGGGAAAGGGGAGAAGTGAATATAATGAGGGTGTAGAGGGGGGTGGGGATAGTACAGTTAGATCGTTAGAGAAGAATAGGATGCTAAATAACCCCAAAGTTTTATCTTGCATGCTGACCAACGCAAGAAGCCTGACCAATAAGGCGGATGAGCTGCGGGCGCTTATATCGGAGGAGAGGTATGACATCGTAGGTATAACAGAGACTTGGCTAGACGATAGCTACGACTGGGCGGTAAATTTATTCGATTATAGTTTATTTAGAAGGGACCGGAAACAGGGGAAAGACGGAGGAGTCTGCTTATATGTAAAGTTATGTCTTATGTCTAAAACCCAGACTAAGGGAAGATATAGGAGAGGGAGAAGAGGGGGTCGAGTCCATGTGGGTAGAGATAGAGGGAACTAAAAATAATAATAAAATATTACTGGGGGTCTGCTATAAGCCACCCAATATAACAGAGGAGAATGAGAATCTGCTATTAGGACAAATAGACAAAGTAGCAAAACATAATGAAGTGATTGTAATGGGGGATTTCAACTACCCGGATATTGACTGGGAAACAGAAACCTGTAGATCTCAGAAAGGAAAAAGGTTCTTGACAAATATTAAGGATAACTATCTCTCCCAACTAGTGCAGGAACCAACGAGAGGGAAGGCCGTGTTGGACTTAATATTGACTAATAGGCCTGATAGAATAACTGAGGTACAGATAGGGGGGCACCTAGGTAATAGCGACCATAATATTATCAACTTCAAAATGCCCTTCAGTAGGGTTATCAATAAGGGAACAACAAAAACATTAAACTTTAGGAGGGCGAAGTTTGATCAGCTGAAAGAAAGCCTTCAACTTATTGACTGGGACAAAGTTCTAAATCAAGGAAATACGAATAGTAAATGGGAAACCTTCAAAAGAATTCTGAATACTCAGTGCGAGAGGTATATACCGTATGGGAATAAAAGGGCCAGAAATAAGAGGAAACCAATATGGTTGAACAAGAACGTAAAAGGGGCGTTAAATAGCAAAAAAGAGGCATTCAAGAGATTAAAACAGGAAAACAGCAAGGAGGCACTAATGTGTTACAATGAAAAAACGAGAACCTGCAAAAAACAAATAAAAATAGCGAAGGAGGAAACAGAGAGACGTATTGCTAGGGAAAGTAGATCAAATCCCAAACTGTTCTTTACGTATATAAATAGTAAAAGGATTAAATCGGATAATATTGGACCGATAAAAAGTGAGGAAGGCAAAATCATAGAGAAAGATGAGGATAAAGCTAATCTATTAAATAATTTTTTTTCGACAACTTTCACAAAGGAAATCGAACTAACAGGAGAAATGAGAAGTGACAAGCTTAATCCTCCACTAAGTATGACAAATCTAACCCAAGCTGGGGTACAGAAACGCCTCAGTAATATTAAAATAAACAAATCACCAGGACCTGATGGCATACACCCACGGGTACTAAGGGAACTAAGTAATGTGATAGACAGACCGTTATATCTTATATTTAAGGACTCTGTTGAGACTGGGTCTGTGCCACTTGATTGGCGACAGGCGAATGAAGTGCCAATATTCAAAAAGGGAGCAAAAAGTGACGCCGGAAACTATCGGCCGGTGAGTCTGACATCCGTTGTGGGCAAAATTTTTGAAAGCTTCATTAAAGAGGCAATTACGGAGAATCTTGATGCTAATAATCTATTAATCCCGAACCAACATGGATTCATGAGGAATCGCTCCTGCCAAACAAACCTAATTGACTTCTACGAGGAGGTTAGCTCTCGAGTAGATCAGGGGGAACCAGTGGATGTCGTGTATCTCGACTTCTCAAAAGCGTTCGATAGCGTGCCACATAATAGGTTGGTATACAAAATGAGAATGATGGGGCTGGGGGAAAATGTCTGCAAGTTGGTAGCTAACTGGCTAAAGGATAGAAGGCAGAGGGTGGATATAAATGGAATATACTCAGATTGGGTAAGCGTCACTAGTGGGGTACCACAGGGGTCTGTACTAGGCCCAATGTTATTTATTATCTTTATTAACGACATAGTCAACGGGATAAGTAGAAAAATATCAATATTTGCAGATGACACAAAGTTATGTAAAACAATTAATACAAAAGAGGACAGTGCAGACCTACAGAGGGATTTGGATAAGCTGGGTAGGTGGAGCATTAAATGGCAAATGAGGTTTAACGAGGAGAAATGTAAGGTCATACATATGGGAAGGAAAAATGGAAGTCACCAGTACTCACTGAAAAGGAAATCATTGGGGAATTCAGAGATGGAGAAGGACTTGGGCATCTTGATTGATAGCAAACTAAATTGGAGTGCCCAAAGTCAAGCCGCTGCTGCAAGGGCAAACAGGGTAATGGGATGTATCAGAAGAGGTATAGCTGCAAAGGATGAGAACATTGTTCTTCCACTGTACAAAGCACTGGTCAGACCACACTTGGAATACTGTGCTCAGTTATGGGCCCCAATATATACAAAGGATATAAATGAGCTTGAAAAGGTACAAAGGAGGGCAACAAAATTAATAAAGGGAATGGAGGGACTGCAATACCCAGAGAGGTTGGCAAAACTAGGACTATTCAGCCTGGAAAAGAGAAGGTTGAGGGGGGACATAATAAATGTGTACAAATATGTTAGGGGACAGTATAGAGATCTTGCACGGGATTTGTTCAAAAGGAGGGATATTACGGTAACAAGAGGGCATTCACTAAGACTGGAAGAGAAAAGGTTTCAGCACCAGCATAGGAAGGGGTTCTTTACGGTAAGAGCAGTGAGAATATGGAATTCACTGAGTGAGGAGACGGTAATGTCGGATTCACTACACCAGTTCAAGCGGGGACTGGATGCATTTCTAGATACCAGGCAGATTTCAGCATATACTTAAAAATAAAATAAAATAGTAAGTTGATACAGGGATTTATTCTGACTGCTGTTTTCAGAGTCGGGAGGGAATTTTTCCTCAGGTGAAGATTGGCCAAATCATTTGGGGTTTTTGCCCTCCTCTGGATCAACTTTAGCAATTACAGAACTAACAGTTTGAACTTGATGGACGAAAGTCTTTATTCGGCTTTACAAACTATCGGGGAACCCACCATGATACACAATCTTCGCTGAGAACTTGAGCTTTGATAAAATCCTATAAATCCTATAATCCTATGAGGGCAGGCACATTCAGCTTAGAATGGCGGTTGACGTACAGATGTCACATGTGCGCGTCTTTTCAAAAGGAATAAAATGGGGAGAGAATGGTTCGATTTTAAAAACAAAAATCCAAATAACAATAGCAGCAGCCAAAATGTCAATGGAACAGGGGATTCCCAGCAAGTCTCCCATGCTGGTACTTGCCCAGCCTCAAGCTGCATAGCAGCTGTCATCTGACGAGGACAAGCATATTCAGTTTAGAATGGAAGTTGACGTGCAAATGTCACATGTGCGCGTCTTTTCAAAAGGAATAAAATTGGGAGTCAAAGATTAGATTATAAAAACAAAAATCCAAATGACAATAGCAGCAGCCAATATGTCTATAAAACCAGGAATTCCCAGCCAGTCTCCCATGCCAGTACTTGCCCAGCCTCAAGCTGCATAGCTGCTACGATCTGACGAGGGCAGGCACTTTCAGCTTAGAATGGCAGCTGACGTGAAGGTGTCACATGTGCACGTCTTTTCAAAAGGAATAAAATCCGGAGGGAAAGGCTAGATTTTAAAAAGAAAAATCCAAAAGACAATATTAGCAGCCAATGTGTCAATGGAACTGGGGAGTCCCAGCCAGTCTCCCATGCTGGTACTTGCCCAGCCTCAAGCTGTGTAGTGGCTGTGATGCGCCCCCTGGGCCATATTCTTTCAGGGAATACCCGGAGCTGGATCAGATGGGGGTTGTAGTCTCCGAGCGGCTGTGACCCGGTCCGTGCCCAGGGTGTCAAACTCAGTGTGAGTGGCAGTCCTACAGATGTTATAAAGTTCTTTATGTCGACTACGCCACCCGTTGATGTGCGGTCAATACGGCCGCCGCTGCAGCAGGGTCCGCTGAGGCTGGTGGTGTGTGTGCAGCTTGATAGTAGTATAACCCCCAACGGGAGGGGTATAGCCTCAGGGGGTCAGTCGCAGAGGATGGGGGTTGTGGTGGTGCAGTGTGGACGGTATTAAGACTCAGAGTCGGGCTGTGCAGTTCATGGTCTTTACTTACTGCTGTTGTGCTGGCCACTCCGGCCTTGAGTGACCACCCGAGCCGTGCTGCGTCCACCAGGTCCTGGATTCGGCCAACCCCCAAGCAAGTCCGGAGCGTGGTCCTGAGCCCTCCTTCTGTCTTGTCCTCGTCTCTGGCCTTCCCCACCAGTGATCCACCTAAGTCCGGCTCCCTCGGGCCTTCTGTTGGTAAAACCCGTGGCTCTGGGTTCCCTGACCCTATTTGTGGTCTGCCTTCCGGGTGGATATGGTGGGTGGTCGTGGCAGAAGCTGCCCACGACCTCCGGTCTCTGGCTGAGGTATGCTGTAGCCCCCACCAGTTTGGGATCCGGTACCCTGTTGCCAACTCTTCACCCTGTGATTGTATTTGGGTTCTCAGAGTTCTTTCCTTCTCCCCCTCTGGGCCTTTCTTGCTCCTCTCTCTCTCTCTCTCTTCTCTGGGCCGCTCTGCTCCTCTGCTCTCTTCCTCTGACTGGCTGTCTGACTGACTCTCTGACAACTGACTGACCCTGTTTCTAGATGGTTCCCACCTTATATACTCCCTCTATGTGTGAGCTCAGGTGACCAGCACCCAATGAGCTCCTAGCTTTACCCAGACTGCTCCCCCTATCTGCCCCTACACTACAGGGATGTTCCAACCCCCTCCCACTCCAGCCAGGGACAGACACGGTCGTACCTGCACATTTACACTAGTGGGAGTACATTAGTTCTGTCCCCCGGAAATGGGATGTATGTAGTGCATGCAGCTATCTGAGCTCAGCCCCACACTCCATCCTTACCCGGGAGTGGAATATCACACCTCTGGCTGAGGTGCAATACTCCTGTAGCAGCCGAATCCTCAGGGTGCTACATTCCCCCCTGGTAAATCACAGCACGTCCTCGGGCTGTAAGAGATAAAACACCAAAACATACAATTTTTGCATAGTAACATAACATCAACATATAAAACATCATATAAAACATTATACATATATATCAATAAAACTTTTCATATAAAACATTCTTGTCTTGTCTTGTTTCTGGTTCCTCCGGTCACTGTGCAACTTGTGACCGGGTAAAATGCGACAGTCTCCTGAAGAAAAATGGTTTTCCTATAAAACCAGTAAGGGCGCTTTAGGAAGCGCAACTATATACAAGGGAAAGTGGCCGCTCTCAGTCCTCGGCCAGGTATTAGGAAAGGATGACCGCTCTCAGTCCTCGGTCAGTGGGAATAGGGACACACAGGAACAGTTCACTCTTGTCCCAACGGGGAACATATTTAAAGCAGCAACAGTTCTGGTACCCCGAAGGGTAACTATACACAGTCTCTCTTTACCGTACTTCAATGACGGCTTCCTCCTGCTCCTTCTTGCTGGTAAGCTTCAGACCCGTCCGGGTCCTCTTGCTCCTCCTGACACCTCAGCTCTTCCTCTGTCAAACGGTGTACATGAAGGGCATAGGAGTCTTTCTTTCCGGAGTCGGGGATGGTGGTACTCCGGTGGCCATATAAAGGGCTGCCCATCCGGGCACGTATGCTGGGCGAACAGGTCTTCACCCAGGTGCGGCACTCTTGATCTTATGGGCGCAGTGGTGGTAGCGGCGCCCGGGTTGCCCAGGCCTTGCGACCAGGCTTGGGGCACCTTGAAGGTAAAGGGCACCGTAAGGACGGCGGCGCCCTGGGTTACTTGGCCCTGCGACCAGGCCGGGGGCTCCGCAGAGGTAGGGGGCGCTGTTGGTATTGCGTCGCCCGGGGGTACTAGGCCTTGCGACCAGGCTGATGGTACTTCCTGCTTGGCCACGCTCAGAGTCGAGGCACGTGACGTCACAGGGGTCGCGGCCGCGGCTTCCGGTTGAGGCCTAGTCTGCGGCGGTGACGTTGCAGCGACGGGCACGGCAGGGGGTACTTCGGGCTCTGCGACGGGGAGCTGGGGCAGGTACGCGGTTTCCCGGTTTGGGGTAAAGACGTCCCCTTTACCTGCCTCCATTCGTTCGGCTCCCTTCTCGGCGCCGTCTCCGGCCTTGAGTCCTCCCGCGCCATCCTCAGAGGCGGTCTGTCTCCTCTTCTCGGGTGGCGTGCTCCGCTGACGGGTTCTTGTCTGCTGGGCCATCTCTCGGCTCCACTCCGCCAACGTCTCTCGCTGCACCCGGGCCATCCTCCGTGCGAGGCCCTCCAGCGCAGTCTGTGCACACTCCCGGTCTCGGGGGAGCTGTGCTAAGATCTCCACTAAGCCTAGTGGACTTGTTGCTTCCAGCAGGCTCCTGACCAGCGGGTCGGTGCTGCTCTGCTCTCCTTCCATCTCCGGGTAGGCTTTCTCTGGACTCTTCTCCAGGCTTCTTGTCTCCGGGTGCGCTCTCTCCAGACTGCTCCAGGCGGCACCCATCTTTGTTCTTTTGTCCTGAGTCCTCCCACTTCGAGGGCGGTCCCGGGGCAACTTGGTGATTGTCAGCTCCAGGGGCAGTTCTTTCACGCTGATGGACACCTCTAACATCACAGTCTCTGTTGGTGGGGGCGGTTTCCGCTTTTGGCGCCATTCTTCGTCCTGGCCCACGATGGGAGGCGGCCTCTTGCCATCCTCTGGCACGCCCATAATGGCGTCCGCTCTTCCAAGGCGGGAAATCTTCGGAAATGGCGGGAATCGTCTCCCAGTGGCGGGAAACTCTGCAGATGGCGGGAACAAACTGCAAATGGCGGACAACCGGCGGGAATCGACTGGTGATGGGGTCCGATGGCGGGGACCCTCCGGAACCGGCGGGAGACTTCTTTTTGAGGTAAACTTGTACTTTTCTTCAGGCACGCAGTACCCGGTTGTTGCGGGCACGTTATCCTGCCGACTACGCCAAGGTTGACGCGCCCCCTGGGCTGTGACCCGGTCCGTGCCCAGGGTGTCAAACTCAGTGTGAGTGGCAGTCCTACAGATGTTATAAAGTTCTTTATGTCGACTACGCCACCCGTTGATGTGCGGTCAATACGGCCGCTGCTGCAGCAGGGTCCGCTGAGGCTGGTGGTGTGTGTGCAGCTTGATAGTAGTATAACCCCCAACGGGAGGGGTATAGCCTCAGGGGGTCAGTCGCAGAGGATGGGGGTTGTGGTGGTGCAGTGTGGACTGTATTAAGACTCAGAGTCGGGCTGTGCAGTTCATGGTCTTTACTTACTGCTGTTGTGCTGGCCACTCCGGCCTTGAGTGACCACCCGAGCCGTGCTGCGTCCACCAGGTCCTGGATTCGGCCAACCCCCAAGCAAGTCCGGAGCATGGTCCTGAGCCCTCCTTCTGTCTTGTCCTCGTCTCTGGCCTTCCCCACCAGTGATCCACCTAAGTCCAGCTCCCTCGGGCCTTCTGTTGGTAAAACCCGTGGCTCTGGGTTCCCTGACCCTATTCGTGGTCTGCCTTCCGGGTGGATATGGTGGGTGGTCGTGGCAGAAGCTGCCCACGACCTCCGGTCTCTGGCTGAGGTATGCTGTAGCCCCCACAAGTTTGGGTTCCGGTACCCTGTTGCCAACTCTTCACCCTGTGATTGTATTTGGGTTCTCAGAGTTCTTTCCTTCTCCCCCTCTGGGCCTTTCTTGCTCCTCTCTCTCTCTCTCTTCTCTGGGCCGCTCTGCTCCTCTGCTCTCTTCCTCTGACTGGCTGTCTGACTGACTCTCTGACAACTGACTGACCCTGTTTCTAGATGGTTCCCACCTTATATACTCCCTCTATGTGTGAGCTCAGGTGACCAGCACCCAATGAGCTCCTAGCTTTACCCAGACTGCTCCCCCTATCTGCCCCTACACTACAGGGATGTTCCAACCCCCTCCCACTCCAGCCAGGGACAGACACGGTCGTACCTGCACATTTACACTAGTGGGAGTACATTAGTTCTGTCCCCCGGAAATGGGATGTATGTAGTGCATGCAGCTATCTGAGCTCAGCCCCACACTCCATCCTTACCCGGGAGTGGAATATCACACCTCTGGCTGAGGTGCAATACTCCTGTAGCAGCCGAATCCTCAGGGTGCTACAGCTGCAAACTGACAAGAGCAGGCATATTCAGCTTAGAATGGCGGTTGACCTGCAGATGTCACATGTGCGCGTCTTTTCAAAAGGAATAAAATGGGGGGAGGGAAAGGTTAGATTTTAAAAACAAAAATCCAAATGACAATAGCAGCAGCCAAAATGTCAATGGAAGCAGGAATTTCCAGCCAGTCTCCCATGCCAGTACTTGATTGGCCTCAATCTGTGTAGTGGCTTTAATCTGATGAGGGGAGGCACATTCAGCTTAGAATGGCCGTTGAGAAAGTAAAGTCACATGTGCACGTCTTTTCAAAAGGAATAAAATGTGGAGGGAAAGGTTAGATTATAAAAAAAAATCCAAAAATCCAAATGACAATAGCAGCAGCCATAACGTCAACGGATCCAGCGATTCCCAGCAAGTCTCCCATGCCAGATCTTACCCAGCCTCAAGCTGCGTAGCAACTGCAATCTGATGAGGGCAGGCACATTCAGCTTAGAGTGGCCGCTAATGTGGAGGGATCACATGTGCGTGTCTTTTCAAAAGGAATAAAATGGGGAGGGAAAGGTTCGATTTTAAACATAAAAATCCAAAAATCCAAAAATCCAAATGACAATAGCAGCAGCCAAAATGTCTATGGAACAGACAGTCCCGCATGCCGGTAATTGCCCAGCCTCAAGCTGCGAAGTCTGCTGAAATCTGAGAAGGGTAGGCACATTCAGCATAGAATAGCCGTTGACATGCAAATGTCACTTGTGCACGTTTTTTCAAAATGAATAAAATGGGGAGGGAAAGGTTAGATTTTAAAAACAAAAATCCAAAAATCCAAATGACTATAGCAGCTGCCAAAATGTCAATGGAATGGGGGATTCCCAGCCAGTCACTCATGCCTTTACTTCCTGGCCTCAAACTGCGTAGCGGCTGCGATATGATGAGGGCAGGCACATTCAGCTTAGAATGGCCGTTGACATGCAAATGTCACATGTGCGCGTCTTTTAAAAAGACATAAAACGGGGACGGAAAGGTTAGATTTTTAAAACAAAAATCCAAAAATCCAAATGACAATAGCAGCAGCCAAAACATCAACGGAACTGAGGATTCCCAGTCTGTCACCCATGCCCGTACTTTCCCAACCTCAAGCTGCATAGCAGCTGCAATCTGACAATGGCAGGCACATTCAGTTTGGAAGGGCCATTGACATGCAGATATCACAAGTGCGTGTTTTTTCAAAAGGAATAAAATGGGGAGAGAAAAGTTAGATTTTAAAAACAAAAATCCAAAAATCCAAATGACAATAGCAGCAGCCAAAATGTCAACGGAACCATGGATTCCCAGCCAGTCTCCCATGCTGGTACTTAAGCTTCGTAGCGGCTGCGATCTGATGAGAGAAGGAACATTCGGCTTAGAATGTCTGTAGACTTGTAGATGTCACATGTCCGTGTCTTTTCAAAAGGAATGAAAAGGAGAGGGAAAGGTTAGATTTTAAAAACAAAAATCCAAATGACAATAGCAGCAGACAAAATGTCAACGGAACCAGCGATTTACAGCTAGTCTCCCACGCTGTTACTTGCCCAACTTCAAGCTGCGTAGCAGCTGCGATCTGACGAGGTCAGGCACATTCAGCTTAGAATGGCCTTTGATGTGCAGGTGTCACATGTGCGTGTGTTTTCTAAAGGAAAAAAATGGGAAGGAAAAGGTTAGATTTTTAAAACAAAAATCCAAAAATTCAAATGACAATAGAAGCAGCCAAAATATCAATGGAACTGGGGATTCCCAGGAATTCTCCCTTGCTGGTATCTGCCTGGCTTCAAGCTGCGTAGCAGCTGTAATCTGACGAGGAAAGGCACATGCAGCTTTCAATGGCCATTGATATGCAGATGTCACATGTGCGTGTCTTTTCAAAATGAATAAAATGTGGAGGGAAAGGTTAGATTTTAAAAACAAAAATCCAAAAATACAAATGACAATAGCAGCAGCCAAAATGTCAACGGAACCGGCGATTCCCAACCAGTGTCCCATGCCAGTACTTGCCCTGCCTCAAGCTGCATAGTGGCTGCAATCTGATGAGGAGAAGGAATATTCAGCTTAGAAATCCTGTTGATGTACAGGAGTCGCATGTGCGCGTCTTTTCAAAAGCAATAAAATGGGGAGGGAAAGGTTAGATTTTAAAAACAAAAATCCAAATGACAATTGCAACACCCAAGATGTCAATGGAACCAGGGATTCCCAACCAGTCTGCCATGCCAGTACTGGCCCGGTCTCAAGCTGCGTAGTGGCTGCGATCTGATGAGGGCAGGCACATTCAGCTTAGAATGCCCATTGACGTGCAGATGTCACATGTGCGCGTCTTTTCAAAAGGAATAAAATGGGGAGGGAAAGGTTAGATTTTAAAAACAAAAATCCAAATGACAATAGCAGCAGCCAAAATGTCAATGGAACCGGGGATTCCCAGCCAGTCTCCCGTGCCAGTACTTGCCCGGCATCAAGCTGAGTAGCGGCTGCCATCTGACGATAGAAGGCACATTCAGCTTAGAATGACCGTTGATATGCAAAAGTCACATGTGCGCGTCTTTTCAAAAGGAAAAAAATGGGGAGGGAAAGGTTAGATTTTAAAAACAGAAATCCAAAAATCCAAATAACAATAGCAGCAGCCAAAATTTCAACGGAACCAGGGATTCCCAGCCAGTCTCCCATTCCAGTATTTGCCCAGCCTCAAGCTGTGTAGTGGCTGCGATCTGACGAAGGCAGACACATTCAGCTTAGTATGGCCATGAACTTGCAGATGTCACATGTGCATGTCTTTTGAAAAGGAATAAAATGGAGAGGGAAAGGTTAGATTTTAAAAACAAAAATACAAAAATACAAATAACAAGAGCAGCAGCCAAAATGTCAACGGAACTGAGGATTCCCAGCCAATCTCCCATGCTGGTACTTGCCCAACCTCAAACTGCGTAGCAGCTGCGAACTGACAAGGGAAGGCACATTCAGCTTAGAATAGCCTTTGACGTACAGATGTCACATGTGCGCGTCTTTTCAAAAGGAATAAAATGGGGAGGGAAAGGTTAGATTTTAAAAACAAAAATCCAAATGACAATAGCAGCAGCCAAAATGTCAACGGAGCCAGGGACTCCCAGCCTGTCTCTCATGCTGGTACTTGCCCATCCTCAAGCTGCGTAACAGCTGCAATCTGATGAGGGAAGGAACATTCAGCTTAGAATGGCCGTTGACCTGCAGATGTCACATGTGCGTGTCTTTTCAAAAGGAATAAAATGGGGAGGGAAAGGTAGATTATAAAAATAAAAATCCAAAAACCCAAATGACAATAGCAGCAGCCAAAATGTCAACAGAACCGAGGATTCCCAGCTATTCTCACATGCCGGAAATAGCCCAGCCTCAAGCTGCGCTGCAGCTGCTATTTGACGAGAAGAGGCACATTCAGCTTAGAATGGCCGCTGACGTGCAGATGCCACATGTGGGCGTCTTTTCTAAAGGAATAAAATGGGGAGGGAAAAGTTAGATTTTAAAAACAAAAATCAAAAATCCAAATGACAATAACAGCAGCCAAAATTTAAATGGAATGAGGGATTTCCAGCCAGTCTCCCATGCCAGTACTTGCCATGCCTCAAGCGATGTAGCAACTGAAATTTTACAAAGGTAGGCACATTCAGCTTAGAATGGCCGTTGACTTGCAGATATCACATGTGCATGTCTTTTCAAAAGGAATAAAATGGGGAGGGAACAGTTAGATTTAAAAAACAAAAATCCAAAAATCCAAATGACAATAGCAGCAGCCAAAATGTCAACCGAACCGGGGATTACCAGCCACTCTCCCATGCCAGTACTTGCCCAGTTTCAAGCTGAGTAGCGGCTGCGAACTGACGCGGGAAGGCACATTCAGCTTAGAATGGCCGTTGACATGGAGAAGTTACATGTGCGTGTCGTTTCAAAAGGAATAAAATGGGGAGGGAAAGATTAAATTTTAAAAACAAAAATCCAAAAGACAATAGCAGCAGCCAAAATGTCAACAGAAACAGGGATTCTCAACCAGTCTCCCATGCCGGTACTTGCTTGGCCTCAACCTGCGTAGCAGCTGCAATTTGATGAGGAAAGCCACATTCGGCTTAGAATGGCCATTGTCATGTGTGCGTCTTTTCAAAAGGAGTAAAATGGGAAGGAAAAGATAAGATTTTAAAAACAAAAATCCAAATGAAAATAGCAGCAGCCAAAATGTCAACGGAATTGGGGTTTCCCAGCCAGTCTCCAATGCTGATACTTGCCCAACCTCAAGCTGCATAGTGGCTGCGATCTGATGTGGGAAGGCACATTCAGCTTTGAATGGCCGTTGACGTGCAGATGCTACATGTGCCCGTCTTTTCAAAAGCAATAAAATGGGGAGTGGACGGTTAGATTTTAAAAACAAAAATCCAAAAATCCAAATGACAATAGCAGCAGCCAAAATGTCAATGGAACCCAGGCTTCCCAGCCAGTCTCCCATGCTAGTACTTGCCTGATCTCAAGCTGCATAGCAGGTGCAATTTGCCAAGGGTAGGCACAATCAGCTTAGAATCAACGTTGACGTACATATGTCACATGTACGCGTCTTTTCAAAAGGAATAAAATGGGGAGGGAAACAGATTTTAAAAACAAAAATCCAAATGACAATAGCAGCTGCCAAAATATTATTGGAACCAGGAATTCCCAGGCAGTCTCCCATGCCAGTACAAGCCCAGCCTCAAGTTGCATAGCAGCTGCAATCTAACAAGGGTAGGCACATTCAGCTTAGAATGGCTACCGATGTGCAGATGTCACATGAGCGCGTCTTTTTGAAAGGAATAAAATAGGGAGGGAAAGGTTAGAAATTAAAAACAAAAATCCAAATGACAATAGCAGCAGCTAAAGTGACAACGGAACCAGGAATTCCCAGCCAGTCTCCCATGTTGGTACTTGCCTGCCCTCAAGCTGAGTAGCAGCTGCGATCTGAGGAGAGCAGGCACATCCAGCTTAGAATGTCCATTGACAAGCAGATGTCATATGTGCGCATCTTTTCAAAAGGAATAAAATGGGGAGGGAAAGGTTAGATTTTAAAAACAAAATGACAATAGCTGAAGTCGAAATGTCAATGGAACCTGGTATGTGCAGCTAGTCTCCCATGCTGGTACATGCCCATCCTCAAGCTGCATAGCAGCTGTGTTCTGAGGAGGGCAGGCACATCCAGCTTAGAATGGCCATTGACGTGCGGATGTCACTTGTGCGCGTCTTTTCAAAAGGAATAAAAAGGGGATGGAAAGGTAAAATTTTAAAAACATATTTCCAAATAACAATAGCAGCAGCCAAAATGTCAACGGAACCGGTCATTCCTAGCCAGTCTCTCATATCGGTACTTGCCCAGCCTCAAGCTGCGTAGCGGCTGCAATCTGACGAGGGTAGCCACATTCAGGTTAGAATTGCCTTTGATGTGCTGATGACACATGTGCGCATCATTTCAAAAGGAATAAAATGGGGAGGGAAAAGTGAAATTTCAAAAACAAAAATCCAAATGACAATAGCAGCAGCCAAAATGCCAACGGAATCGGGGATTCCCAGCCAGTCTCCCACGCCTGTACTTGTCCGGCCTCAAGCTGCGTAGTGGCAGTGATCTGATGAGGGCAGGCACATTCAGCTTAGAATGGCCATTGACAAGCAGATGTCACATGTGCGCGTCTTTTGAAAAGGAATAAAATGAGGAGGGAAAGGTTAGATTTTAAAAACAAAAAGCAGGGAAAACATCCATGGAATCGGGGATTCCCAGCCAGTTTCCCACGCTGGTATTTGCCTGGCCTCAAGCTGCATAGCAGCTGCAATCTGATGAGGGAAGGAACATTGAGAATAGAATGGCCATTGACATCCAGCTGTCACATGTGCGTGTCTTTTCAAAAGGAATAAAATGGGGAGGGAAAGGTTAGATTTTAAAAACAAAAATCCAAAAATCCAAATGACAATAGCAGCAGCCAAAATGTCAACAGAAACAGGGATTCCCAGCCAATCTCCCATGCTGGTACTTGCTCAGCTTCAAGCTGCATAGTGGCTGCAATCTAACAACGGCGTGCACAATCAGCTTAGAATGGCCGTTAACGTGCAGGCAAAACATGTGCGCGTCTTTTCAAAAGGAATAAAATGGGGAGGGAAAGGTTAGATTTTAAAAACAACAATCCAAAAATCCAAATCACAATAGCAGCAGCCAAAATGTCAATGGAACCAGGAATTCCCAACTAGTCTCCCATGCCAGTACTTGCCCAACCTCAAGCTGCATAGCAGTTGTGATCAGAAGAGGGCAGGCACATTCAGCTTAGATAGGCTATTGACTTACAGATGTCACATGTGCACATCTTTTCAAAAGGAATAAAATGTGCAGGTAAAGGTTAGATTTTAAAAACAAAATTCCAAACGACAATAGCAGCAGCCAAATTGTCAACGGAACCAGGTATTCCCAGCCAGTCTCCCATGCCGGTACTTACCAAACCTCAAACTGTGTAGCGGCAGCGATCTGACAAGGGAAGGCACAATCGGCTTAGAATGGCCATTGACATGCAGATGTTACACGTGCGCGTCTTTTCAAAAGGAATAAAATGGGGAGAGAAAGGTTAGATTTTATAAACAAAAAAACAAAATCCAAATGATAATAGCAGCAGCCAAAATTTCAACTGAACTGGGGATTCCCAGCCAGTCTTCCAAGCTGGTATTTGCCCAGCCTCAAGCTGCATAGTTGCTGAGATATGACAACAGCATGCACAATCAGCTTAGAATGGCCGTTAACGTGCAGATGTCACATGTGCGCTTCTTTTCAAAAGGAATAAAATGAGGAGGGAAAGGTTAGATTTTAAAAACAAAAAAACAAAAATCCAAATCACAATAGCAGCAGCCAAAATGTCAACAGAACAGGGGATTCCCAGCCAGTTACCCATGCTGCAACTTGCCTGGCCTCAAGCTGCTTTGCGGCTGTGATTTGACAAGGGCAGGCACATTCAGCTTAGAATGGCCATTGATGTGCAGATGTCACATGTGTGTGTCTTTTCAAAAGGAATAAAATGGGGAGGGAAAGGTTTCATTTTAAAAACAAAAATTAAAAAATCCAAATGACAATAGCAGCAGCCAAAATCTCAACAGACACTGGGATTCCCAGCCAGTCTCCCATGCTGGTACTTGCCCAGCCTCAAGCTGCGCAGCAACTGCAATCTGAGAAGGGCAGGCACACTCAGCTTAGAAAAACCGTTGATGGGCAGCTGGCACATGTGCGCGTCTTTTCAAAAGGAATAAAATGGGGAGGAAAGGTTAAATTTTAAAAACAAAAATCCAAAGGACAATAGCAGCGGCCAAAATGTGTGTCTTTTCAAAAGGAATAAAATGGGGAGGGAAAGGTTTCATTTTAAAAACAAAAATTAAAAAATCCAAATGACAATAGCAGCAGCCAAAATGTCAACAGACACTGGGATCCCCAGCCAGTCTCCCATGCCAGTACTTGCCTGGCCTCCAGCTGCATAGCAGCTGTGATCTGACAAAGGAAGGCACACTCAGCTTAGAATGGCCGTTGATGTGCAGATGTCACATGTGCGCATCTTTTCAAAAGGAATAATATGGGGAGGGAAATATTCCATTTTAAAAACAAAAATCCAAAAATCCAAATGACTATAGCAGCAGCCAAAATGTCAACGGAAACAGGGATTCCCAGCCAGTCTCCCATGCCAGTTCTTGCCCAGCTGCAAGCAGCGTAGCGGCTGCGATCTGACGAGGGCAGGCACATTCAGCTTAGTATGGCCATTGACGTACAGAAGTCACATGTGCGCGTCTTTTCAAAAGGAATAAAATGGGGAGGGCAACAAAAATCCAAATGACAATAGCAGCAGCCAAAATGTCAACAGAACTGAGGATTCCCAGCCAGTCTCCCATGCCAGTACTTGCCTGGCCTCAATATGCATATCGGCTGCAACATGACAAGGGAAAGAACATTCAGCTTAGAATGGCCGTTGATGTGCAAAAGGCACATATACGCGTCTTTTCAAAAGGAATAAAATGTGGAGGGAAAGGTTAGATTTTAAAAACAAAAATCCAAATGACAATAGCAGCAGCTAGATTGTCAACTTAACCAGGGATTCTCAGCCAGTCTTCCATGCCAGTACTTGCCCAGCCTCAAGGTGCGTAGCGGCTGCAATCTAACAAGGGAAGTCACATTCAGCTTAGAATGGCCGTTGACTTGCAGATGTCACATGTGCGCGTCTTTTCAAAAGGAATAAAATGGGAAGGGAACGGTTAGATTTTAAAATCAAAAATCCAAAAATCCAAATATCCAAATGACAATAGCAGCAGCCAAAATTTTAATGGAACTGGGGATTCCCAGCCTGTCTCCCATGCTGGTATTTGCCCAACCTAAAGCTGAGCAGCATCAGCGATCTGAAGAAGAAAGGCACATTCAGCTTAGAATGGCCATTGACGTGCAGATGGCACATGTGCGAGTCTTTTCAAAAGGAATAATATGGGGAGGGAAAGGTTAAATTCTAAAAACAAAAATCCAAATGACAATAGCAGCAGCCAAAACAAGTCAATGGAACTGGGGATTCCCAGCCCGTCTCCCATGCAAGTACTCAAGCTGCATAGCGTCTGCAATCTCATGAGTGAAGGCACATTCAGCTTAGAATGGCTGCTGACGTGCAGATATCACATGTGCGCGTCTTTTCAAAAGGAATAAAATGGGGAGGGAAAGGTAAGATTTTTAAAACAAAAATCCAAATGACAATAGCAGCTGCCAAAATGTCAATGGAACTGGAGATTCCCAGCCAGTCTCCCATGCCAGTACTTGCGTGACCTCAAGCTGCATAGCGGCGGCAATCTGACGAGGGCAGGCACATTCAGCTTAGAATTGCCATTGATGTATGGATGTCACATGTGCACGACTTTTCAAAAGGAATATAATGGGGAGGGAAATGTTAGATTTTAAAAACAAAAATCCAAATGACAATAGCAGCAGCCAAAATGTTATCGGAAGTGGGGATTCCCAGCCAGTCTCCCATGCTGGTACTTGCCTGGCCTCAAGCAGCATAGCAGCTGCGATCTGATGAGGGCAGGCACAATCAGCTAAGAATGGCCGTTGACGTGCAGATGTCACATGTGCGCGTCTTTTCAAAAGGAATAAAATGGGGAGGGAAAGATTCTATTTTAAAAACAAAAATCCAAATGACAACAGCTGAAGCCAAAATGCCAACAGAAGAGGGTATTCCCAGCCAGTCCTCCATGCCGGTAATTGCACATCCTCAAGCTGCGTAGCGGCTGCGATCGGATGAGGGTAGGGACATTCAGCTTAGAACGGCCATTGAAGTGCAGATGTCACATGTGCGTGTCATTTCAAAAGGAATAAAATCGGGAGGGAAAGGTTAGATTTTTAAAACAAAAATCCAAATGACAATGGCAGCATCCAAGATGTCAACGGAACCAGGGATTCTCAGCCACTCTCCCATGCCTGTACTTGTCCGGTCTCAAGCTGCTTAGTGGCTTTGATCTGATGAGGGAAGGCACATTTGGCTTAGAATGGCCGTTGACGTGCAGATGTCACATGTGCGCATCTTTTCAAAAGGAATAAAATGGGGAGGGAAAGATTCCATTTTAAAAACAAAAATCCAAATGTCAATTGCAGCAGCCAAAATGTCAACAGAATCAGGGATTTCCAGCCAGTCTCCCATGCCAGTACTTGCCTGGCCTCAAGCTGCATAGCAGCTGCAATCTGCCAAGGCCAGGTACATTCAGCTTAGAATGGCCGTTGATGTGCAGATGTCACATGTGCGTGTCTTCTCAAAAGGAATAAATTGGGGAGGGAAAGATTAAATTTTAAAAACAAATTCCAAAAATCCAAATGACATTAGCAGCAGCCAAAATGTCAACAGAACATGGTATTCCCAGCCAGTCTCCCATGCCGGTACTTGCCCAGCCTCAAGGTGCGCAGCGGCTGCTATCTGTTGAGAGCAGGCACATTCAGCTTAGAATGGCCGTAGACATGCAAATGTCACATGTGCCCGTCTTTTCAAAAGGAATAAAATGGGTAGGGAAAAGTTAGATTTTAAAAACAAAAATCCAAATGACAATAGCTGCAGCCAAACTGTCATCGGAACCAGGGATTCCCAGAGAGTCTCCCATACCAGTACTTGCTCAGCCACAAGCTGCATAGCGGCTGCGATCTAATGAGGGAAGGCACAATCAGCTAAGAATGGCCGTTGACGTGCAGATGTCACATGTGCGCGTCTTTTCAAAAGGAATAAAATGGGGAGGGAAAGATTCTATTTTAAAAACAAAAATCCAAATGACAACAGCTGAAGCCAAAATGCCAACAGAAGAGGGTATTCCCAGCCAGTCCTCCATGCCGGTAATTGCACATCCTCAAGCTGCGTAGCGGCTGCGATCGGATGAGGGTAGGGACATTCAGCTTAGAACGGCCATTGAAGTGCAGATGTCACATGTGCGTGTCATTTCAAAAGGAATAAAATCGGGAGGGAAAGGTTAGATTTTTAAAACAAAAATCCAAATGACAATAGCAGCATTCAAGATGTCAACGGAACCAGGGATTCTCAGCCACTCTCCCATGCCTGTACTTGTCCCGTCTCAAGCTGCTTAGTGGCTTTGATCTGATGAGGGAAGGCACATTTGGCTTAGAATGGCCGTTGACGTGCAGATGTCACATGTGTGCATCTTTTCAAAAGGAATAAAATGGGGAGGGAAAGATTCCATTTTAAAAACAAAAATCCAAATGTCAATTGCAGCAGCCAAAATGTCAACAGAACCAGGGATTCCCAGCCAGTCTCCCATGCCAATACTTGCCTGGCCTCAAGCTGCATAGCAGCTGCAATCTGACAAGGCCAGGTACATTCAGCTTAGAATGGCCGTTGATGTGCAGATGTCACATGTGCGTGTCTTCAAAAGGAATAAAATGGGGAGTGAAAGAACATGCATTTAAGAACAAAAATCCAAATGACAATAGCAGCAGCCAAAATATCAACGGAATATGGGATTCCCAGCCAGTCTCCCATGCCAGTACTTGCCCAGCCTCAAGCTGCGTAGTAGCTGCAATCTGAAAAGGGCAAGCACATTCAGCTTTGAATGTTCGTTGATGAATGGAAGTCAGATGTGCATGTCTTTTCAAAAGGAATAAAATGGGGAGGGAAAGGTTAGATTTTAAAAACAAAAATCCAAAAATCCAAAAATCCAAATGACAATAGCAGCAACCAAAATTACAACGGAACTGGGGATTACCAGCCAGTCTTCCATGCCAGTACTTGCACAGTCTCAAGCTGCATAGCGGCTGTGATCTGACTAGGGCAGGCACATTTAGCTTAAAATGGCCATTGACGTGCAGATGTCACATGTGCGTGTCTTTTCAAAAGGAATAAAATGGGGAGGGAATGGTTAAATTTTAAAAACAAAAATCCAAATGCCAATAGCAGCAGCCAAAATGTCAACGGAATCAGGGATTCCAAGCCAGCCTCCCATGTCAGTATTTGCCCAGCCTAAAGCTGCATAGCATCTACAATCTGATGAGTGCAGGCACACTCAAGTTAGAATGGCCGTTGACGTGTAGAGGTTACATGTGCTCGTCTTTTCAAAAGGAATAAAATGAGGAGGGAAAGGTAAGATTTTAAAAACAAAAATCCAAAAATTCAAAAATCCAAATGACAATAGCAGCAGCCAAAATGTCAATGGAACCGTGGATTCTCAGCCAGTTTCCCATGCTGGTACTTGCCCATTCTCAAGCTGCGTAGTGGCTGCATTCTGATGAGAGAAGGCACATTTGGCTTAGAATGGCCATAGATAAGCAGATGTCACATGTGTGTGTTTTCAAAAGGAATAAAATGGGGAGGGAAAGGTTAGATTTTAAAAACAAAAATCCAAATGACAATAGCAGCAGCCAGAATGTCAACGGAACAGAGGATTCCCAGCCACTCTCCCATGCCGGTACTTGCCAAGCCTCAAGATGAGTAGCAGCTGCAATCTGACAACGGCAGGCACATTCAACTTAGAATTGCCGTTGATGTTCAGATGCCACATGTGCGTGTCTTTTTGAAAGGAATAAAATGGGGAGGGAAAGAGATTTTAAAACCAAAAATCCAAATGACAATAGCAGAAGCCAAAATGTCAATGGAAATGGGGATTCCCAGCTAGTCTCCCACGCCAATACTTGCCCAGCCTCAAGATGAGTAGCGGCTGCAATCTGACAACGGCAGGCACATTCAACTTAGAATTGCCGCTGATGTGCAGATGTCACATGTGCGTGTCTTTTCGAAAGGAATAAAATGGGGAGGGAAAGGTTAGATTTTAAAACCAAAAATCCAAATGACAATAGCAGAAGCCAAAATGTCAATGGAACTGAGGATTCCCAGCTAGTCTCCCATGCCAATACTTGCACAGCCTCAAGCTGCGTAGCAGTTGCAATCTGACGAGGGAAGGGACATTCAGCTTAGAATGGCCATTGAGATGCAGATGTCACATGTGCGCGTCTTTTCAAAAGGAATAAAATGGGGAGGGAAAGGTTAGATTTTAAAAACAAAAATCCAAAATTCCAAATGACAATAGCAGCAGCCAAAATGTCAATGGAACCGGGAATACCCAGCCAGTCTCCCATGCTGGTACTTGCACAGTCTAAACCTGCGCAGCGGCTGCAATCTGATGAGAGCAGCTACATTCAGCTTAGAATGGCCGTTGATGTGCAGAAGTCACATGTGCACGTCTTTTCAAAAGGAATAAAATGGGGAGGGAAAGGTTAGATTTTAAAAACAAAAATCCAAAAATCCAAATATCCAAATGACAAAAGCAGCAGCCAAAATGTCAATGGAAACGGGGATTCCCAGACAATCTCACATGCCGGTAGTTGCCTGGCCTCAAGCTGCACAGCAGCTGTGATGTGACAAGGGTAGGCACATTCAGCTTAGAATGGCCATTGACATGCAGAGGGCACATGTGCACATCTTTTCAAAAGGAATAAAATTGGGAGGGAAAGGTTAGATTTTAAAAATAAAAATCCAAAAATGCAAATGACAATAGCAGCATCCAAAATGTCAATGAGACCGGGGATTCCCAGCCAGTCTCCCATGCCGGTACTTGCCCGGCCTCATGCTGTGTTGAGGCTGCAATCTGATGAGGTCAGGAACATTCAGCTTAGAATGGCTGTTGACATGCAGATGTCACATGTGCGTGTCTTTTCAAAAGGAATAAAATGGGGAGGGAAAGGTTAGATTTTAAAAACAAAAATCCAAAAATCCCAATGACAATAGCTGCAGCCAAAACCTCAACACAAGCGGGGATTCCCAGCCAGTCTCCCATGTGGGTACTTGCCCAGCCTCAAGCTGTGCAGCAGTTGCAATCTGATGAGACCAAGCACATCCAGCTTAGAATGGACATTGACCTGCAGTTGTCACATGTGCATGTCTTTTCAAATGGAATAAAATGGGGAGGGAAAGGTTAGATTTAAAAACAAAAATCCAAATGACAATAGCAGCAGCCAAATTGTCAACGGAAGCAGCGATTCCCAGCCAGTCTCCCATTCTGGTACTTGACCAGCCTCAAGCTGCATAGCAGGTGCAATCTGACGATGGCAGGCACATTCAGCTTAGAATGGCCTTCGACATGCAGATATCACATGTGCGCGTCTTTTCAAAAGGAATAAAATGGGGAGGGAAAAGTTAGATTTTAAAAACAAAAATCCAAATAATGAGAGCAGCAGCCTGAATGTCAAGGAATCTGAGGTTTCTCAGGCAGTCTCCCATGCTAATACTTGCCCAGCCTCAAGCTCCGTAGCATCCGCAATCTGCTGATGGAAGGCACATTCAGCTTAGAATTGCCGTTGACATGCAAATGTCACATGTGCACATCTTTTCAAAAGGAATAAAATGGGGAGGGAAAAGTTAGTTTTAAAAACGAAAATCCAAAAATCCAAATGACAATAGCAGCAGCCAAAATGTCAATGGAACCAGGAATTCCCAGCCAGTCTCCCATGCTATTGCTTGCCCTGCTTCAAGGTGAATAGCGACTGCAATCTAACGAAGGATAGAGCTTTCAGCTTAGAATTGTTGTAGTCATGCAGATGATCTTTGTGCGCGTCTTTTCAAAATGAATAAAATGGGGATGGAAAGTTTAAATTTTAAAATAAAAAATCCAAAAATCCAAATGACACTAACAGCCAAAATGTCAACGGAACCAGGGATTCCCAGCCAGTCTCCCATGCCTGTACTTGCCTGGCCTCAAGCTGTGTAGCTGCTGTAATCTGACGAGGGAAGGCACATCCAGCTTGGAATGGCATCTGACGTGCAAGTGTCACATGTCTGTGTCTTTTCAAAAGGAATAAAATGGGGAGGGAAAGTTAAGATTTTAAAAACAAAAATCCAAATGACAAAAGCAGCAGCCAAAATGTCAACTGAAACGGGGATTCTCAGCCAGTCTCCCATGCCGGTACTTGCCCAGCCTCAAGCTGCGAAGTGGCTGCGATTTGATGAGAGAAGGCACATTCGGCTTAGAATGGCCGTTGACGTGCAGGTGTCACATGTCTGTGTCTTTTCAAAAGGAATAAAATGGGGAGGGAAAGGTAAGATTTTAAAAACTAAAATCCAAAAATCAAAATAACAATAGCAGCAGCCAAAATGTCAACAGAAAAAGGGATTCCCAGCCAGTCTCCCATGCCTGTACTTACCCGGTCTCAAGCTACATAGCTGCTGCAATCAGACAAGAGAAAGCACATTCACCTTAGAATGGCTGATGACGTACGGATGTCACATGTGCGCGGCTTTTCAAAAGGAATAAAATGGGGAGGGAAAGGTTAGATTTTAAAAACAAAAATCCAAATGACAATAGCAGCAGCCAAAATATCAACGGAAGCGAGTATTTCCAGCCAGTCTCCCATGCCAGTACTTGCCTGGCCTCAAGCTGCATAGCGGCTGCAATCTGACAAGAAAAGGCACATTCAGCTTAGAAAGGCTGTTGACATGCAGAGCGCACATGTGCACATCTTTTCAAAAGGAATAAAATTGGGAGGAAAAGATTAGATTTTAAAAACAAAAATCCAAAATCGAAGTGACAATAGCAGCAGCAAAAAAGTCAATGGAACCGGGGATTCCCAGCCAGTCTCCCATGCGGGTACTTGCCCAGCCTCAAGCTGCGATCTGATGAGACCAGGCACATTCAGCTTAGAATGGACATTGACATGCAGATGTCACATGTGCATGTCTTTTCAAAAGGAATAAAATGGGGAGGGAAAGGTTAGATTTTAAAAACAAAAATCCAAATGACAATAACAGCAGCCAAAATGTCAACAGAAGCGAGGATTCCCAGCCAGTCTCCCATGCTGGCACTTGCCCATCCTCAAGCTGCGTAGTGGCTGTGATCTGACAAGGGCAGGCACATTCAGCTTAGAATGGCCGTTGGTGTGCAGATGTCACATGTGCACGTCTTTTCAAAAGGAATAAAATGGGGAGAGAAAGGTTAGATTTTAAAAACAAAAATCCAAATGATAAGAGAAGCAGCCAGAATGTCAACGGAACCAGGAATTTCGAGCCAGTCTCCCATGCCAGTACTTGCCCAACCTCAAGCTTCAGAGCGGCTACAATCTGATGAGGGTAGGCACATTCAGCTTAGAATGGCCGTTAACATGCAGAGGGAACATGTGCACATCTTTTCAAAAGGAATAAAATTGGGAGGGAAAGGTTAGATTTTAAAAACAAAAATCCAAAAATGCAAATGACAATAACAGCAGCCAAAATGTCAATGTAACTGGGGATTCCCAGCCAGTCTCCCATGCCCAGCCACAAGCTGCATAGCAGCTGCAATCTGTTGAGAGAAGGCACATTCGGCTTAGAATGGCTGTTGATGTGCAGATGTCACATGTGCGCGTCTTTTCAAATGGAATAAAATGGGGAGGGAAAGGTTAGATTTTAAAAACAAAAATTTAAAAATCCAAATGAAAATAGCAGCAGCCAAAATGTCAACAGAACCGGTGATTACCAGCAAGTCTCCAATGCCGATACTTGCCAGTCCTCAAGCTGCATAGCGGCTACGATCTGATGAGGGAAGGCACATTCAGTTTAGAATGGCTGTTGACGTGCAGATGTCACATGTGCGCATCTTTTCAAAAGGAATAAAATGGGGAGGGAAAGGTTAGATTTTAAAAACAAAAATCCAAAAATCAAAATGACAATAGCAGCAGCCAAAATGTTAATGGAACCAGGATTCACATCCTGTCTCCCATGCTGGTACTTGCCCAGCCCAAAACTGCATAGCAGCTGCAATCTGATGAGGGCAGGCACATTCAGCTTAGAATGGCTTTTGACAAGCAGAAGTCACATTGTGAAGCTGCATTGTGGCTGTGATTTGACAAGGGTAGGCACATTCATCTTACAATGGCTGTTGACGTGCAGGCATCACATGTGCGCGTCTTTTCAAAAGGAATAAAATTAGGAGGGAAAGGTTAGATTTTAAAAACAAAAATCCAAATAACAATAGCAGCAGCCAAAATGTCAATGGAGCTGGGGATTTCCAGCCAGTCTACTATGCTGGTACTTGCCCAGCCAAAAGCCGCATAGGGGCTATGATCTGACGAGAGCAGAAACTTTCAGCTTAGAATGGCCGTTGACATGCAGATGGCACATGTGCGCGTCTTTTCAAAAGGAATAAAATGGGGAGGGAAAGGTTAGATTTTAAAAACCAAAATCCAAAAATCCAAAAATCCATATGACAATAGCAGCAGCCAAAATGTCAACGGAACAGGGGATTCCCCGCCAATCTCCCATGCCAGTACTTGCCCGGACACAAGCTGCATAATGGCTGCAATCTGATGTGGGCAGGCACATTCAGCTTAGAATGGCCATTGACGTACAGATGTTACATGTGCGCGTCTTTTCAAAAGGAATAAAATGGGGAGGGAAAGGTTAGAATTTAAAAACAAAAATCCAAAAATCCAAATGACAATAGCAGCAGCCAAAATGTTAATGGAACCAGGGATTCCAATCTAGTCTCCCATGCTGGTACTTGCCCAGCCTCAAGTTGCATAGCACCTGCAATCTGACAAGAGAAGGCACATTCAGCTCAAAATGGACGTTGACGAGCAGATGTCACATGTGCGCGTCTCTTCAAAAGGAATAAAATGGGGAGGGAAAGATTACATTTTTCAAACAAAAATCCAAATAACAATATCAGCAGCCAAAATGTTAACAGAACCGTGGATTCCCAGACTGTTTCCCATGCTGGTACTGGCCCAGCCACAAACTGCATAGCTGCTGCAATTTGACAAGGGCAGGAACATTCAGCTTAGAATGGCCATTGATGTGCAGATGTCACATGTGCGCCTCTTTTCTAAAGGAATAAAATAGTGAGGGAAAGGTTAGATTTTAAAAACAAAAATCCAAATGACAATAGCAGCAGCCAAAATGTCAACGGAACCTGGGATTCCCAGCCAGTCTCCCATGCTGATATTTTCCCAACCTCAAGCTGCGTAGCAGCTGCTATCTGTTGAGGGCTGGCACATTCAGTTTAGAATTGCCATTGATGTGCAGATGTCACATGTGCGCGTCTTTTCAAAAGGAATAAAATGGGGAGGGAAAGGTTATATTTTAAAAGCAAAAATCCAAAAATCCAAATGACAATAGCAGCAGCCAAAATGTAATCGGAACTGGGGATTCCCAGCCAGTCTCCCACACGAGTACTTGCCCAGCCTCAAGCTGCGAAGCAGCTGAGATCTGACAAGAGCAGGCACATTCAGCTTAGAATTAGAAATGAGCGTTGTTCGACTTTAACTGTTCGCCAATCTCAAATTCGAGCTGTTTTGGGCGGTGTTCGGCGAACACAAACGATTTGAGAAAAATTCGGCTGTTCGAGGTTATGTTCGATAACTGTTCGTGCACCAAAATCATAACTGGATTTTTTCTCAGTAATGATGAAAATTAATGTTAATACGCAGTTTGAGTGTACAGCGGGGTGGGGGGAGGGGCAGGGGATGGATCTCTGCAGGAATACTGAAGATCTCCATTTTTTTTTCTCTTTCCTTCATTTACAGTGGGGAGGTGCAATCTGTCAGCCTATCAGCAGCGCACACACAGAGCGAAGTGCTTTTTTTCACACAAGCAAGGGCATGTGTCATTGGCAGTGTATGTCACATATCCTTGCCCTATAAGACCAAGCCATTTTCCCCGTCGCCACCATTTTCTCACTGCTGCAGCTGCGTGTTAGACGGCACCGCTGTTGCTGTGTGCGCTATACCTTGTTAATTTCAAGCCAATTTTCGCACAAATCTACAGATAGCTTGGGAGTAGGGAATAGTTGTGATTGCAGTCCTTTTAAGGACTAGGTTACAGCATTTCCTTACGACTTTTATAAGGCAGGTCTGTGCTTTTAAATAGATAGATTGTGGGAGTAAAGACTAATTGTAATTGCAGTTCTTTTCAGGACTAGGTTACATCAGTTCCTATCAGTTTTTGCCAGGCAGGTCTGTGCCAGTGCTGTGCAAGTTTTTTTCACAGCATTTGGCTGAATCTAGCAAAGCTAATCCTTTTTGGCCTATTGCAGAGTGTGTTAGTCAGTGGAGTAGCCTATCTGTGTTGCAAGATATACCACCTGTGTATAGAATACCAATTTTTTTACTGCACCTAGTGAAGTAAAATCTTTTGGGCATAGCATCATTCTATTAGTCCATCTATACTGCCCTCCATCAGGTTGCAAATTGAATATAATTTTTTTCTGCATCTAGCTCTGAAAAAATATTTGGGCTTCTAGCAGTGTGTGGGACTTGTTCTATTAGTCCATCTATACTGACCTCCATCAGGTTGCAAACTGAATATAATTTTTTTCTGCATCTAGCTCTGAAAAAATATTTGGCCTTCTAGCAGTGTGTGGGACTTTCTCTATTAGTCCATCTATACTGACCTCCATCAGGTTGCAAAGTAAAAATAATTTTTATCTGCATCTACCTCTGAAAAAAATTTGGGCTTCTAGCTGTGTGTGGGACTTGTTCTATTAGTCCATCTATACTGACCTCCATCAGGTTGCAAACTGAATATAATTTTTTTCTGCATCTAGCTCTGAAAAAATATTTGGCCTTCTAGCTGTGTGTAGGACTTGTTCTATTAGTCCATCTATACTGACCTCCATCACGCTGCAAATTCAAAATAATTTTTTGTCTGCATCTAGCTCTGAAAAAATATTTGGCCTTCTAGCAGTGTGTGGGACTTTCTCTATTAGTCCATCTATACTGACCTCCATCAGGTTGCAAATTCAAAATAATTTTTTGTCTGCATCTAGCTCTGAAAAAATATTTGGCCTTCTAGCAGTGTGTGGGACTTTCTCTATTAGTCCATCTATACTGACCTCCATCAGGTTGCAAATTAAAAATAATTTTTTGTCTGCATCTAGCTCTGAAAAAATATTTGGCCTTCTAGCAGTGTGTGGGACTTTCTCTATTAGTCCATCTATACTGACCTCCATCAGGTTGCAAACTGAATATATATTTTTTCTGCATCTACCTCTGAAAAAATATTTGGGCTTCTAGCTGTGTGTGGGACTTGTTCTATTAGTCCATCTATACTGACCTCCATCAGGTTGCAAACTGAATATAATTTTTTTCTGCATCTACCTCTGAAAAAATATTTGGGCTTCTAGCTGTGTGTAGGACTTGTTCTATTAGTCCATCTATACTGACCTCCATCAGGTTGCAAACTGAATACAATTTTTTTCTGCATCTACCTCTGAAAAAATATTTGGGCTTCTAGCTGTGTGTGCGACTTGTTCTATTAGTCCATCTATACTGACCTCCATCAGGTTGCAAATTGAATATAATTTTTTTCTGCATCTAACCCAGCCAATAGTTTTGGCCTAATACCACAGTTTGGCCACTCAGCTCTGCTCGGTTCCCATCCATTGTTTTTTTGTGCAAACAACTCCAGAGTTGTGAATTAGTTAACCACCAAAATGAGTGGAAAAAGGCCTGCTGCTGGTGGAAAGGGGAATAGGCGAGTTGGGAAGGGGAAAAAAGGTTGTGTCCGTGGGGTAAGTGTTAAAGCAACAGTAACATCTGCAGAAGAAAGACCATCTTCCAGCCAAACTAAAATGTCTACTTCTTTTAGCCGACAATGTGATAAGATCCCTTTCTTACGGCCACGCCAATCGCTACAAATTCCAGATGAGGCACAAAAACAGCAGGTGCTTCAATGGATATCAAGTGCTCCTTTAAGTGGGCTCTCCTCCACATCAACTTCAACATCACAAATACTCCAGTCCTTAAAGGTGTCACCCCAATCGCACTTGCTTCCTCACAGCTCCCAAATCTCCAGCTGCCCGTCTGAGTATGAGGTAGAACAGATGGTTGAGTCTGCAGAGCTGTTTACTCATACTATAGCCTGGGAATCAAAGGTCGACTCCAGCGCTTCTGTGAATCCAGACGAGGAAATGATCTGCACTGATGCCCAGAATCTTTATGAGTCGGATCCAGGACCAGACGCAGAATGTTCTGACCATAATGTAGACCCTCATTCCCAAACTGTAACTCCTGTTGGTGGAGACAATGAGGAAGACGATGATGAGACTCAAATACCTGATTGGAGCGACAACTTTAGTTTTTTGTCAGGGCAGGAACAGGTTGGCTCTGAGGACGACGGGTGTGATAACGCACAGGGTGATGATGATGAGGTTGGAGATCCCACTTACTGTCAACCCACAGTCAACCAAGAGATGAGGTCAGCGGAGGAGGTGGAGGAAGATGCTAGTGACGACGAGGTCAGGTTGCGCCTTCCTGGACAGAGACGTAGTACTGGAAGCACGTCAACAACTGCATCCTCAAACACAACTCTGCCTCTCACCACAAGTCGTGGTGGCTCTTCAGGTCGCATGGGTGCTAAGCCTTGCATAGCCTGGGCATTTTTTCAGATCGATAATGATGACCCAACTCGTGTTATCTGTAACATTTGTCAGCAAAAGCTAAGTAGAGGCCAAAAAATACATAGTTTGAGTACTTCATGCATGAACCGGCACATGGACATGAAGCATAAGTTGCAGTGGGAAGCTCAGTGTGCTACAATGCGGCCTAGCCGGCCGGGCCAACCACCGTCTGCCATATCTTGTGCATCCGCGGCCTCTTCATCCTCTGTGACTGGGGGGACAGCAGTCACACCTGTTTTGGGGCGCAGACCTGCCACCTCTTTACCCGCAACAGCCAGCGTGATTGGCAGGTCATCATTTTCTTTGGAGGTGGTAACACCAGCTGGTGTTGAGCACTGTCCGACATAAATAGCACCACCTTTGGATCAAGGCAACCTAACATGTCAGTCTGCATCTTCCTCACAGACGGGCAGTTTGCCGGGGACACCCTTATCAACCCCATCTAAGCACAATAGCCAGCCCTCGGTCCCTCAGATGTGGACAAGTAAAAGACCATTTCCTCCTAGCCATGAGAAAGCTAAGAGGTTGAATTTCACCATCTGCAAGCTCTTGGCTACAGAAATGATGCCTTTCCGCCTGGTAGACACAGAGGATTTTCGAGACCTTATGTCGGTCGCAGTGCCCCAGTACCAGATGCCCAGTCAGCACTACTTCTCAAAGAAAGGTGTGCCTGTGCTCCACCAGCATGTCGCACACAACATCACCGCTTCTTTGAGAAACTCTGTGTGTGACAGGGTGCATTTCACCACAGACACTTGGATCAGTTGGCATGGACAGGGGCGTTACATGTCGCTGACTGGGCACTGGGTAACTATGGTGACAGCAGGACAAGGGGCTGCTGTCCAAGTCTTGCCGTCCCCACGAGTTGTGCGTCAATCCTCTTTATGTCAAAGTTCCTCCACTGCTTCTGCCTCCTCAACCTCCTCTCGGTCTTCCACCTGCACCCAAAGCCTGTCTGGTCATGCCACAAGCTTTCTAACTGCGCAGAAGGGATCCTGCACACCTCCTTACTATGCTGGCAGTAGGGCTCAACGTCATCAGGCGGTTTTTACATTGAAATGTCTGGGAAATATGAGTCACACAGCTGAGGATTTGTGGTCAGCTCTGGAGAACCAATTTCATGAATGGTTGTCTCCACTGGACCTGAAACCAGGGAAGCCCGTGTGCGACAATGCTGCAAACCTGGGTGCGGCCCTTCGCCGGGGCAATGTCACACACGTGCCTTGTATGGCTCACGTGTTGAACCTGGATGTCCAGCAATTTTTAGCCCACTATCCCAGACTAGATGGCCTTCTGCAGAGGGCACGGTCGCTGTGTGCTCACTTCCACCGTTCGCATCCCGCAGCTCAGCGACTTACATCTCTACAGAAGTCGTTGGGCCTGCCACTTCACCGGCTAAAATGCGATGTGCCTACCCGGTGGAATTCAACTCTGCACATGTTGCAGCGACTGTGGCAGCACCGACAAGCCCTGGTGCAATATGTTCTGACGTATAGCCTGGGCCAACGAGATCCAGAGGTGGGGCAAATCACGCTGGAGGAGTGGTCTCAGATCAGGGACCTATGCACCCTTCTGCACAGTTTTGAAATGGCGACGAAGATGTTTAGTGCTGACGATGCCATTATCAGCATGACTATTCCGGTGATTTACATGCTGGAGCACATGTTAAACAGAATTCGGAGTCAGGTGGTGGCACAAGAGGAGGTGGAGGAAGTAGAGGAGGAGGAGTTGTATGCGGAAGGGCTAACATCTGCAAGGTCCAGATGGTCGGCAGCACCAAGACGGCAGGCATGTGAGGGTGGGGAGATGGTTTTACCAGGGCGCATGGTAGCAGCCAAACTAGTGAGGAAGGTGCAGGAGCCCAGGAAGAAGTGGAGGACGAACTGATGGAAGACTCATCAGATGAGGGAGACCTTGATCACATTTCTGTTGTGCGAGGTTGGGGGGAGAGGACAGAGGAAGGAAGCATGATTGTTACCTCGCCACCAACACAACAGGGACTTGGTGCTCCTGGATGCGCAACACACATGAGTGCCTTCTTGCTGCACTACCTGCAACATGACCCTCGAATTGTGAGAATTAGAAATAATCCTGACTACTGGGTTGCCACACTGTTAGATCCCCGGTACAAAAGTAAATTTGCAGAAATTATTCCTGCAATAGAAAGGGATGCACGCATGCAGGAGTATCAGCAGAGACTGTTGCAGAATCTTACATGTGCTTTTCCACAAAATACCAGTGGTGCACGTAGTGAATCTCACAGTTCCAACTTGCCAACCGTGGGACCGTCAAGTGTTCAGCACTCAAACCGTAACAGAACCACAGTATCTGCTGGTAACATCAATTTTGCGGAATCATTTCACCACTTTTTTAGCCCATCCTTTGCAAGGCCACAGGAGACAAGAAGTCTGACACATAGTCAACGCCTAGAGACGATGGTACAGGAGTATCTCCAAGTAAACATTGAAGCCACGACTGTGTCACTGGACCCTTGCTCTTTTTGGGCTTCCAATCTGGATAAATGGCCGGAGCTAGCCACTTACGCCTTGGAGATCTTGTCATGCCCCGCAGCCAGCGTTCTGTCTGAACGTGTGTTCAGCGCTGCTGGTGGTGTGCTGACAGATAAGCGCACGCGGCTCTCCACTGATAATGTAGACAGACTCACGTTCATAAAGATGAACAAATCATGGATCCGAAACGACTTTTCTACCCCTGTGTCATCCTGGGGAGAGTAAAAGCTTGATGATTGGTTAAAACCACCCTACCAACCATTTTAAGCTTTCAAATTACTAATCATGTTTATCTGTATCTTGGCTGGAAAATAATTTGGGCTTTGTAGCAGTGTGCAGCACTGATTCTGTTAGGCCATCTATAATAAGCTCCACCAGATTTAAAATTACTAATCATGTTTATCTGTATCTTGACTGGAAAATAATTTGGGCTTTGTAGCAGTGTGCAGCACTGATCCTATTAGGCCATCTATACTAAAGCTTCACCAGATTTAAAATTAATAATAATTTTTAGCTGCATCTAGCCCGGAAAATAATTTTGGGGCTCCGAGATGCGCAAGACACATAAGTGCCTTCTTGCAGCACTACCTGCAGCATGACCCTCATATTGTCAGAATTCGAAGTAATCATGACTACTGGGTTGCCACACTCTTAGATCCCCCAAACTTTTCGATCAACCTTTTCATTTTAATAAAGACCAAAAAAATTGTCATTTTTGAAATTATAAGCATTAGCAGGTTGTTAGAAACTGAAATCAAACAGTTTTCAACTCAAAACTTTATTCTAGGTGGTGTTACATTTTCACATAGTACCCCTTGTTCGAAAGGAGCTTTTGAACTCTCTCGTCCATTGAATTTGTCAGGTTTTGGATGGTTTCTGCTTCAATTGTTTTGCATGAGGACAGAATACCCTCCCAGAGCTGTTGCTTAGATGTGAACTGCCTCCCGCCATCATAGACACTCCTTTTAATGATGCTCCAAAGGTTCTGAATGGGGTAGAGGTCAGGGGAGCATGGGGGTCACACCATAAGTTTGTCCCCTTTTATGCCCATATCAGCCAGAGATGCAGATGTTTTATGTGCAGCTTGAGATGGTGCATTATCATGCAGAAAAATGATCTTGCTGTGAAATACACAGTTCTTCTTCTTGAACCATGGCAGGAAGTGCTGTTTGAGAAAATCCACATACATTATGGAGTTCATCTTTAGCGCCTTCAGGGATCCTAAAGGGGCCGACAATCTCTCTCCCCATGATTCCAGCCCAAAACATTACTCCACCTCCTCCATGTTGGCGCTGTAGCCGTGTTTGCGTGGGGTGTCCATCAACCAGCCATCCTCCACTCCATCCATCTGGACCATCGAGCGCTGCACGGCACTCATCCGTGAACAAAACAGTTTTGAAATCAGTCTTCATGTAATGTTTGGCCCACTGGAGCCGTTTCTGCTTGTGTGAAGTGGATAGAGGAGGTCGACAGGATGGCGTTTGCACAGCTGCAAACCTCTGAAGGACCCTGCATCTTGTTGTTCGGGGGACGTTGGAGGCACACGCAGCTTCAAAAACTTGTCTGCTGCTATGACAAGGCTTTTTTGCCGCTGCTCTTTCAACCTGACGTAATTGCCTGTAGGAAAGAGTCCTCAATTTGCCCTTATCAGCACGCACACGTGTGTACTGTGAATCAGCTACATACTTCTTGATTGCCAAGACACTTCATCCTGATCATCGCACAATGTTGATTGTAGTCATGCCTTGACCTAAACACTCCACAATTTGTTGCTTCTCAGCAGCCGACACATCCTTTTTCTTTCCCATTTTGGCAGAAAATGTAGGCTGCTTAATAATGTGAGACAGCCTTCTTAAGTAGTCTTGCCTTTCATTGGACACACCTGCCAAACTAATTAGCACAGGTGCCTGCAATTGCTTACAGTGATATAAAGAGTAGAGATTAGCGGTGTTCGACTAGAACTGTTCGCCAATCTCAAATTCGAGCTGTTTTGGGCGGTGTTCGAGTTGTTCGACGAACCCGAACGATTTGCAAAAAATTCGGCTGTTCGAGGTTATGTTCGATAACTGTTCGTGCACCAAAAGCTTGTCCTGCATGTCTGGCGCTATTTTGAGCACCAATCATGCAGGGATTGTCTGCCACTCACTGTAATGCCACAGCCATGGTGGTTGTGGCATTACAGTGATTGCCCAAATCGATGGAACAGTGCCAACAGTGAAACATGAAAAGCCGGCAATTCATCAGCGGCATACACCGGTACCCGACAATTTAGAACCGAAAGAATAGAGCTTCACACATAGATTAGATAGATAGAAACATGTCAGTCACACATATAAGAAGCACAGTGACAGTGTTGCTTACTGTACTTGTCATTTAGTGTAAAGGATTTATCAAAAAAAATAATAGTGTTTTCATGCACCGTCTCTTTAAAAAAGCCGGCCGGCAATTCAGCAGCGGTACCCGACAATTTGTAACAGACAGAATAGAGCTTCACACATAGATTAGATAGATAGAAACATGTCAGTCACATATATATGAAGTACATTGACAGTGTGGATTACTGTACTTGTCATTTAGTGTAAAGGATTTATTAAAAAAAAATAATAGTGTTTTCATGCACCGTCTCTTTAAAAAAGCCGGCCGGCAATTCAGCATCTGTACCCGACAATTTAGAATAGAAGGAATAGAGAATCACACATAGATTAGGTAGATAGAAACATGTCAGCCACATATATATGAAGTACAGTGACAGTGTTGCTTACTGTACTTGTCATTTAGTATAAAGGATTTATTAAAAAAAATAATAGTGTTTTCATGCACTGTCTCTTTAAAAAAGCCGGCCGGCAATTCAGCATCTGTACCCGACAATTTAGAATAGAAGGAATAGAGAATCACACATAGATTAGATAGATAGAAACATGTCAGTCACATATATATGAAGTACAGTGATAGTGTTGATTACTGTACTTGTCATTTAGTGTTAAAATAAAGGATTTATTTAAAAAAAAATTGGCGTGGGGTTCCCCGTAATTTTAGTCTCTAGCGGAGGTTAAGCAGACAGCTGGGGCAGATGTTTGAAGCCTGGGAAGGGGGTAATACCCACGGAGCTTCCCAGGCTACTAATATCAGCCCCCAGCTGAATACCTAGCCTTTACTAGCTATTAAAATGGGGGACCCCCCAAAAAAATGACGTGGAGTCCCCCCTATTTTAATAGCTAGCAAAGGCTAGGCAGACAGCTGGGGGCTGATATTAATAGCCCAGGAAGGGAGCCATGAATATTGGCCCCCTCCCAGGCTAGAAACACCAGCCGTCAGCCGCCCCAGAAATGGCGCATCCTTAGGATGCGCCAATTCTGGCACTTAGCCTCGCTCTTCCCACTGCCCTGTAGCGGTGGCAGAGGGGTAATAGGGTTGGGGTTGATGTCAGCTTATAATGCCAGCTGACATCAAGCCCAGGTTAGTAATGGAGAGGCGTCTATAAGACACCCCCATTACTAACCCCATAGTCAAAGTTAAAAAAAACACAAACACCCAGAATAAAGTCCTTTAATTGAAATAAAGACACAATTCTTTATTGTTCTAAATTGCTTTATTATTTTACTTTTATTGCAGGAGATCATTGGCTTCAGCTGGAATGGGCGTGATGGTAAGTATGGTTTAATTTAGAACAATAAAGAATTGTGTGTTTATTTCAATTAAAGGACTTTATTCTGGGTGTTGTGTTTTTTTAAATACTTTACTAGAAATTCATGGTGGTCATGTCTAATATTGGCGTGACCCCATGAATTTCGGGCTTAGGGCCAGCTGATAATGCCAAGCTGGCCTTAACCCCTTTATTACCCAGTGAGCCACCGCACCAGGGCCCTGGATGAGTTGGGTACAGCGCCAGAAGATGGCGCTTCTATGAACGCGCCATTTTCTGGGGCGGCTGCGGACTGCAATTTGCAGCGGGGGGGGCCCAGAAAGCTTGGGCCTCCCTGCGCTGCGGATTCCAGCTACCAGCTGCCTAGTTGTACCTGGCTGGGCACAAAAATAGGGCGAAGCCCCACGCATTTTTTTTTTAAATTATTTCATGAAATTCATGGAATAATTAAGAAAAAAAGGGCTTCCCTATATTGTTGTGTCCAACCAGGTACAAATAGGCAGCTGGTGGTTGGGGGCAGCCCGTCCCTGCCTGCTGTACCTGGCTGGACACAAATATAGTGCGAAGCCCCACGTCAATTTTTTTTAAATTATTTCATGAAATAATTTTTTTAAAAAAGGGCTTCCCTATATTGTTGTGTCTGGCCAGGTACAAATAGGCAGCTGGTGGTTGGGGGCAGCCCGTTCCTGCCTGCTGTACCTGACTGGACACAAATATAGGGCGAAGCCCCACGTCAATTTTTTTAAAATTATTTCAGGAAATTCATGAAATAATGAAAAAAAAATTGATGTGGGGCTTCGCCCTATATTTGTGTCCAGTCAGGTACAGCAGGCAGGAACGGGCTGCCCCCAACCACCAGCTGCCTATTTGTACCTGGTTGGACACAACAATATAGGGAAGCCCTTTTTTTCTTAATTATTCCATGAATTTCATGAATTTAAAAAAAAAATACGTGGAGCTTCGCCCTATTTTTGTGTCCAGCCAGGTACAACTAGGCAGCTGGGGGCTGGAATCTGCAGCGCAGGGAGGCCCAAGCTTTCTGGGCCCCACCCGCTGCAAATTGCAGTCCGCAGCCGCCCCGGAAAATGGCGCGTTCATAGAAGCGCCATCTTCTGGCGCTGTACCCAACTCATCCAGGGCCCTGGTGCGGTGGCTCACTGGGTAATAAAGGGGTTAAGGCCAGCTTGGCATTATCAGCTGGCCCTAAGTCCGAAATTCATGGGGTCACGCCAATATTAGACATGACCACCATGAATTTCTAGTAAAGCATTTAAAAAAAACACAAACACCCAGAAAAAAGTCCTTTAATTGAAATAAACACACAATTCTTTATTGTTCTAAATTAAACCATACTTACCATCACGCCCATTCCAGCTGAAGCCAATGATCTCCTGCAATAAAAGTAAAATAATAAAGCAACCTCATCCTTACCTTTCCATGGCTCCCACGACAGCTTCAGCTCTGCTACATCGAGATGACAGGCTGGACCGCAGCAGAACGCTGCCATCCAGCCTGTCATCCCGCGGACACTGAGAAGCGCAGGCATGCTTGTGCTCCTCAGTGTCAGGCTGTGACGGCATCCAGATGAGCCGAGGTCATGTCCAATGAACTCGGCTCACCTCATGCACGTCACTGACAGCGTGGGAAAATTCTCACGCTGAAGCGCTGAGTGCAGGAGAATTTTCCCACGCTGTCAGTGACGTACATGAGGTGCGCCGAGTTCATTGTCGGCTCATCTGGATGCCGTCACAGTCAGACACTGAGGAGTGCAAGCAAGCCTGCGCTTCTCAGTGTGTGCGGCATGGCAAGCTGGATGGCAGCGTTCTGCTGCGGTCCAGTCTGTCATCTCGATGTAGCAGAGCTGAAGCTGTCCTGGGAACCATGGAAAGGTAAGGATGAGGTTGCTTTATTATTTTTCTTTTATTGCAGGAGATCGTTGGCTTCAGCTGGAATGGGTGTGATGGTAAGTATGGTTTAATTTAGAACAATAAAGAATTGTGTCTTTATTTCAATTAAAGGACTTTATTCTGGGTTTTTGTGTTTTTTTTTTAACTTTGACTATGGGGTTAGTAATGGGGGTGTCTTATAGACGCCTCTCCATTACTAACCTGGGCTTGATGTCAGCTGGCATTATAACCTGACATCAACCCCAACCCTATTACCCCCTGCCACCGCTACAGGGCAGTGGGAAGAGCGATGCTAAGTGCCAGAATTGGCGCATCCTATGGATGCGCCATTTCTGGGGCGGCTGACGGCTGGTGTTTCTAGCCTGGGAGGGGGCCAATAATCATGGCTCCCTTCCTGGGCTATTAATATCAGCCCCCAGCTGTCTGCCTAGCCTTTGCTAGCTATTAAAATAGGGGGGACCCCACGTCAATTTTTTGGGGGGTCCCCCATTTTAATAGCTAGTAAAGGCTAGGCATTCAGCTGGGGGCTGATATTAGTAGCCTGGGAAGCTCCGTGGGTATTACCCCCTTCCCAGGCTTCAAACATCTGCCCCAGCTGTCTGCTTAACCTCCGCTAGAGACTAAAATTACGGGGAACCCCACGCCAATTTTTTTTAATAATAAATCCTTTATTTTAATACTAAATGACAAGTACAGTAACCAACACTATCACTGTACTTCATATATATGTGACTGACATGTTTCTATCTATCTAATCTATGTGTGATGCTCTATTCTGTCTGTTATAAATTGTCGGGTACCGCTGCTGAATTGCCGGCCGGCTTTTTTAAAGAGACGGTGCATGAAAACACTAATATTTTTTTTGATAAATCCTTTACACTAAATGACATTTACAGTAAGCAACACTGTCACTGTACTTCATATATATGTGGCTGACATGTTTCTATCTATCTAATCTATGTGTGATTCTCTATTCCTTCTATTATAAATTGTCGGGTACAGATGCTGAATTGCAAGCCGGCTTTTTTAAAGAGACGGTGCATGAAAACACTATTATTTTTTTTAATAAATCCTTTGCAGTAAATGACAAGTACAGTAAGCAACACTGTCACAGTACTTCATATATATGTGACTGACATGTTTCTATCTATCTAATCTATGTGTGATGCTCTATTCCTTCATGTCTAAATTGTCGGGTACCGGTGTATACCGCTGCTGAATTGCCGGCGGCTTTTTTAAAGAAAGCGTCTTCTGAGCAGTTTGTGACCTTTTGGACACCTTTGCAGGTGTTTTCTATGTGTTCCTATGTGTTTTTGTTTGCCTGCCATTGGTTTTAACGGTGTTCGACGGTGTTCTAAGGTGTTCGACGAACAGTTCCTCGAACATCCCGGTGTTCGACGAACCGAACCGAACCCGAACACTACGGGGGTTGCTCAACACTAATAAAGAGCCCTGACACACATCACCATCAATGAGTTTAACTGAGAAACAAACAAATTCTTCCCTTATCACTCCTAAACACTTTTTGCATAATAATTTGGAACACAGTGTACATGTGCTTTTCCACAAAACACCAGTGGTTCACGTAGTGAATCTTACAGTTCTAACTTGCCAACCGTGGTCTGTATGGAGTTGTTCAATAAAGGGCCCAAAATTAAGATAACATAGATGGGAGAGGTCTCTATGAATAGGAATTCCTAAGTATTTGATACCCTGTGAGGGCCAGGCAAAGGGAAAGTTGGACTGGATGGAATCCTATATGGATTTGGGGAGGGAGACATCGAGGGCCTCAGACTTCGCTGCATTGATTTTAAAATTTGACCATGTAACAAAGTGATCTATTTCAGCCATAACAGCATGGATGGATATATGTGATTGAGTGATATATACTAGGACATCATCAGCAAATAGAGAGCACTTGTACTCGGTGCTTCCCACCTCAATCCACCTAATATTGGGGTTATGGCGAATTGATGAGAGCAGGTGCTCCGTCACTAGGATGTATAAGAGAGGAGACAGAGGACATCCCTGCCTTGTCCCATTGGTGATTGTGAAAGGTGATGAATAGTGTTGAGCCACCCCCATAGTGTTCGGGTTCGGTTCGGTTCGTCGAACACCGGGATGTTCGAGGAACTGTTCGTCGAACTGTTCGTCGAACACCTTAGAACACCGTCGAACACCGTTAAAACCAATGGCAGGCAAACAAAAACACATAGAAACACATAGAAAACACCTGCAAAGGTGTCCAAAAGCTGACAAACTGCTCTGAAGACACTCTCTTTAAAAAAGCCGGCCGGCAAATTCAGCAGCGGCATACACCGGTACCCGACAATTTAGACAAGAAGGAATAGAGCATCACACATAGATTAGATAGATAGAAACATGTCAGTCACACATATAAGAAGCACAGTGACAGTGTTGGTTACTGCACTTGTCATTTAGTGTAAAGGATTTATTAAAAAAAATTTAGTGTTTTCATGCACCGTCTCTTTAAAAAAGCCGGCCGGCAATTCAGCATCTGTACCAGACAATTTAGAACAGAAAGAATAGAGAATCACACATAGATTAGATAGATAGAAACATGTCAGTCACATATATATGAAGTACAGTGACAGTGTTGCTTACTGTACTTGTCATTTAGTGTAAAGGATTTATTTAAAAAAATAATAGTGTTTTCATGCACTGTCTCTTTAAAAAAGCCGGCCGGCAATTCAGCAGCGATACCCGACAATTTAGAACAGAAAGATAGAGCATCACACATAGATTAGATAGATAGAAACATGTCAGTCACATTTATAATAAGTACAGTGACAGTGTTGGTTACTGTACTTGTCATTTAGTGTTAAAATAAAGGATTTATTAAAATAAAAATTGGCGTGGGATCCCCCATAATTTTAGGCTCTAGCGGAGGTTAAGCAGACGGCTGGGGCAGATGTTTGAAGCCTCGGAAGGGGGTAATACCCATGGAGCTTCCCAGGCTACTAATATCAGCCCCCAGCTAAATACCTAGCCTTTACTAGCTATTAAAATGGGGGACCCCCCCAAAAAAATGACGTGGGGTCCCCCCATTTTAATAGCTAGCAAAGGCTAGGCAGACAGCTGGGGGCTGATATTAATAGCCCAGGAAGGGTGCCATGAATATTGGCCCCCTCCCAGGCTAGAAACACCAGCCGTCAGCCGCCCCAGAAATGGCGCATCCATAGGATGCGCCAATTCTGGCACTTAGCCTCGCTCTTCCCACTGCCCTGTAGCGGTGGCAGTGGGGTAATAGGGCTGGGGTTGATGTCAGCTTATAATGCCAGCTGACATCAAGCCCAGGTTAGTAATGGAGAGGCGTCTATAAGACACCTCCATTACTAACCCCATAGTCAAAGTTAAAAAAAACACAAACACCCAGAATAAAGTCCTTTAATTGAAATAAACACACAATTCTTTATTGTTCTAAATTAAACCATACTTACCGTCACGCCCATTCCAGCTGAAGCCAACGATCTCCTGTAATAAAAATAAAATAATAAACCAACATCATCCTTACCTTTCCATGGTTCCCAGAACAGCTCCAGCTCTGCTACATCGAGATGACTGGCTGGACCGCAGCAGAACGCTGCCATCCAGCCTGTCATCCCGCGGACACTGAGAAGCGCAGGCATGCTTGCTCTCCTCACTGTCTCGCTGTGACGGCATCCAGATGAGCCGAGGTCATGTCCAATGAACTCGGCTCACCTCATGCACGTCACTGACAGCGTGGGAAAATTCTCACGCTGAAGCGCTGAGTGCAGGAGAATTTTCCCACGCTGTCAGTGAGGTGCATGAGGTGAGCTGAGTTCATTGGACATGAGCTCACCTCATGCACGTCACTGACAGCGTGGGAGAATTCTCCTGCACTCAGCACTTCAGCGTGAGAATTTTCCCACGCTGTCAGTGACGTGCATGAGGTGAGCCGAGTTCATTGGACATGACCTCGGCTCATCTGGATGCCGTCACAGCCTGACACTGAGGAGCACAAGCATGCCTGCGCTTCTCAGTGTCCGCGGGATGACAGGCTGGATGGCAGCGTTCTGCTGCGGTCCAGCCTGTCATCTCGATGTAGCAGAGCTGAAGCTGTCGTGGGAACCATGGAAAGGTAAGGATGAGGTTGGTTTATTATTTTTCTTTTATTGCAGGAGATCGTTGGCTTCAGCTGGAATGCGTGTGATGGTAAGTATGGTTTAATTTAGAACAATAAAGAATTGTGCGTTTATTTCAATTAAAGGACTTTATTCTGGGTGTTGTGTTTTTTTTAAATACTTTACTAGAAATTCATGGTGGTCATGTCTAATACTGGCGTGACCCCATGAATTTTGGGCTTGGGGCCAGCTGATAATACCAAGCTGGCCCTAACCCCTTTATTACCCAGTGAGCCACCGCACCAGGGCCCTGGATGAGTTGGGTACAGCGCCAGAAGAAGGCGTTTCTATGAACGTGCCATTTTCCGGGGTGGCTGCGGACTGCAATTTGCAGCGGGGGGGGCCAAGAAAGCTTGGGCCTCCCTGCGCTGCAGATTCCAGCCCCCAGCTGCCTAGTTGTACCTGGCTGGACACAAAAATAGGGCGAAGCCCCACGTATTTTTTTTTTAATTATTTCATGAAATTCATGAAATAATTAAGAAAAAAAGGCCTTCCCTATATTGTTGTGTCCGGCCAGGTACAAATAGTCAGCTGGTGTTTGGGGTCAGCCCGTTCCTGCCTGCTGTACCTGGCTGGACACAAATAAAGTGCGAAGCCCCACTTTAATTTTTTTTAATTATTTCATGAAATTCATGAAATAATTAAGAAAAAAAGGCCTTCCCTATATTGTTGTGTCCGGCCAGGTACAAATAGTCAGCTGGTGTTTGGGGTCAGCCCGTTCCTGCCTGCTGTACCTGGCTGGACACAAATAAAGTGCGAAGCCCCACTTTAATTTTTTTTAATTATTTCATGAAATTCATGAAATAATTAAGAAAAAAAGGTCTTCCCTATATTGTTGTGTCCGGTCAGGTACAAATAGTCAGCTGGTGTTTGGGGTCAGCCCGTTCCTGCCTGCTGTACCTGGCTGGACACAAATAAAGTGCGAAGCCCCACTTTAATTTTTTTTAATTATTTCATGAAATTCATGAAATAATTAAGAAAAAAAGGTCTTCCCTATATTGTTGTGTCCGGCCAGGTACAAATAGGCAGCTGGTGGTTGGGGGCAGCCCGTTCCTGCCTGCTGTACCTGGCTGGACACAAATATAGTGCGAAGCCCCACTTCAATTTTTTTAAATTATTTCAGGAAATTCATGAAATAATTAAAAAAAAATTGACGTGGGGCTTCGCACTATATTTGTGTCCAGTCAGGTGCAGCAGGCAGGAACGGGCTGCCCCCAACCACCAGCTGCCTATTTGTACCTGGCCGGACACAACAATATAGGGAAGCCCTTTTTTACCTAATTATTTCATGAAATAATTTAAAGAAAATTGACGTGGGGCTTCGCTCTGTTTTTGTGTCCAGCCAGATACAACTAGGCAGCTGGGGGCTGGAATCCGCAGCGCAGGGAGGCCCAAGCTTTCTGGGCCACCCCCGCTGCAAATTGCAGTCCACAGCCACCCCGGAAAATGGTGCGTTCATAGAAGCGCCATCTTCTGGCGCTGTACCCAACTCATCCAGGGCCCTGGTGCGGTGGCTCACTGGGTAATAAAGGGGTTAAGGCCAGCTTGGCATTATCAGCTGGCCCTAAGCCCGAAATTCATGGGGTCACGCCAATATTAGACATGACCACCATGAATTTCTAGTAAAGTATTTAAAAAAAACACAACACCCAGAAAAAAGTCCTTTAATTGAAATAAACACACAATTCTTTATTGCTCTAAATTAAACCATACTTACCATCACGCCCATTCCAGCTGAAGCCAACGATCTCCTGAAATAAAAGAAAAATAATAAAGCAACATCATCCTTACCTTTCCATGGTTCCCATGACAGCTTCAGCTCTGCTACATCGAGATGACAGGCTGGACCGCAGCAGAACGCTGCCATCCAGCCTGTCATCCCGCAGACACTGAGAAGCGCAGGCTTGCTTGCGCTCCACAGTGTCTCTCTGTGAGGGCATCCAGATGAGCCGAGTTAATGTCCAATGAACTCGGCTCACCTCATGCACGTCACTGACAGCGTGGGAAAATTCTCCTGCACTCAGCGCTTCAGCGTGGGAGAATTCTCACACTGAAGCACTGAGTGCAGGAGAATTCTCCCACGCTGTCAGTGACGTGCAGGAGGTGAGCTGAGTTCATTGGACATGAGCTCACCTTATGCACGTCACTGACAGCGTGGGAAAATTCTCCTGCACTCAGCGCTTCAGCGTGGGAGAATTCTCACGCTGAAGCGCTGAGTGCAGGAGAATTCTCCCACGCTGTCAGTGACGTGCAGGAGGTGAGCTGAGTTCATTGGACATGAGCTCACCTTATGCACGTCACTGACAGCGTGGGAGAATTCTCCTGCACTCACCGCTTCAGCGTGAGAATTTTCCCACGCTGTCAGTGACGTGCATGAGGTGAGCCGAGTTCATTGGACATGAACTCGGCTCTTCTGGATGCCGTCACAGAGAGACGCTGAGCAGCGCAAGCAAGCCTGCGCTTCTCAGTGTCTGCGGGATGACAGGCTGGATGGCAGCTTTCTGCTGCGGTCCAGCCTGTCATCTCAATGTAGCAGAGCTGAAGCTGTCGTGGGAACCATGGGAAGGTAAGGATTATGTTGCTTTATTATTTTTCTTTTATTGCAGGGGATCGTTGGCTTCAGCTGGAATGGGCGTGATTGTAAGTATGGTTTAATTTAGAACAATAAAGAATTGTGTCTTTATTTCAATTAAAGGACTTTATTCTGGGTGTTTGTGTTTTTTTTTAACTTTGACTATGGGGTTAGTAATGGGGGTGTCTCATAGACGCCTCTCCATTACTAACCTGGGCTTGATGTCAGCTGGCATTATAAGCTGACATCAACCCCCAGCCCTATTACCCCACTGCCACCGCTACAGGGCAGTGGGAAGAGCGAGGCTAAGTGCCAGAATTGGCGCATCCTATGGATGTGCCATTTCTGGGGCGGCTGACGGCTGGTGTTTCTAGCCTGGGAGGGGGCCAATATTCATGGCTCCCTTCCTGGGCTATTAATATCAGCCCCCAGCTGTCTGCCTAGCCTTTGCTAGCTATTAAAATAGGGGGGACCCCACGTCAATTTTTTGGGGGGTCCCCCATTTTAATAGCTAGTAAAGGCTAGGCATTCAGCTGGGGGCTGATATTAGTAGCCTGGGAAGCTCCGTGGGTATTACCCCTTCCCAGGCTTCAAACATCTGCCCCAGCCGTCTGATTAACCTCCGCTAGAGACTAAAATTATGGGGGATCCCACGCCAATTTTTTTTTAAATAAATCCTTTATTTTAACACTAAATGACAAGTACAGTAAGCAACACTGTCACTGTACTTCATATATATGTGACTGACATGTTTCTATCTATCTAATCTAAGTGTGATGCTCTATTGCTTCCATTCTAAATTGTCGGGTACAGATGCTGAAATGCCGGCCGGCTTTTTTAAAGAGACAGTGCATGAAAACACTATTATTTTTTTTAATAAATCCTTTACACTAAATGGCAAGTACAGTAATCAACACTGTCAATGTACTTCTTATATATGTGACTGAAATGTTTCTATCTATCTAATCTATGTGTGATTCTCTATTCCTTCTATTCTAAATTGTCGGGTACCGCTGCTGAATTGCCGGCCGGCTTTTTTAAAGAGACGGTGCATGAAAACACTAATATTTTTTTTTATAAATCCTTTACACTAAATGACAAGTACAGTAATCAACACTGTCACTGTACTTCATATATATGTGACTGACATGTTTCTATCTATCTAATCTATGTGTGATGCTCTATTCTTTCGGTTCTAAATTGTCGGGTACCGGTGTATGCCGCTGATGAATTGCCGGCTTTTCATGTTTCACTGTGAGCACAGTTCCCATCGATTTGGGCAATCACTCTAATGCCACAACCACCATGGCTGTGGCATTACAGTGAGTGGCAGACAATCCCTGCATGATTGGTGCTCTAAATAGCGCCAGACATGCAGGACACGCTTTTGGTGCACGAACAGTTATCGAACATAACCTCGAACAGCCGAATTTTTTGCAAATCGTTCGGGTTCGTCGAACAACTCGAACACCGCCCAAAACAGCTCGAATTTGAGATTGGCGAACAGTTCTAGTCGAACACCGCTCATCTCTAGTGATGAAAATGTTCTGATGCACCCCCTGGGCCTTGGGACACCCGGAGCCGGACCCTTTTTGGTGGATGCTGGTGGTTGTAGTCTTCGTGGCGGCGACCCGGTTCCGTGGTTCAGGGCGGTCAAACCAGTGGCGGAACTATTTATGTGGTTTTGATGTTTAAATGTCCGACTACGCCACCCGTGGATTGCGGTCAGAGTGAACCGATGCTGCAGGGCAGACCGCTGAGGCTGGTGTTGTGGGTGCAGCAGAGCGTAGCATAACTCCCCACGGGAGGAGTATAGCCTCAGGGCAGTGTATGCGGAGGATGGGGGTGATGGTGCAGGGCAGCAGCAGTAGCGACACGGAGTCAGTGTTGCAGTCCAGGGCCTTTACTCACAGTTCTTATTATCCAGATCACGTCTGCAGGTAACGGCTGCCCACGTCATACTGTGCTCACCAGGTGAGGGGCTCAGACAACTCCCAGATAACTTTGGAGCGCTTCACAGGACCCCCTTTGTGTGTCCTTTGTCTGGCCTTTCTTACCAACCCTTCTGTCCGGCTGCCTCGGGCCTCCTCTTGGTAAACTTGGCGTCAGTTTCCCTGACCCTATGTGGTGCCTTCCTAGCGGGTGTAGCGAGGGGCTGCGCCACATAAAATGTCACAGCCTCCGGTTTCTAGCTGAGGGTCGTTTCCTGCCTCCACTAGTTTCGGGGACCGGTCTCCCCCTTTGGCCTGACCCCTCCACGCAGGTGGATTCGGGCGTGCGGTGGCGACTCGCCCGTCCGCACCCCTGGTATCTCTTCATTCCTCGTTCCTGGAGCCTTCTCTGCTCCTCTTCCTTCCTTCTCCCTCTTCCAGGCCTGGGCCTCTGTTACTAGGCAAGCCTCCGGAGCAGAGCTCATGCAGAGCCCCTGCTCCCTACCGCTTCTGCTCAGACTTCTCTGCACTGAACTAAGATGGTGCCCACCTTTTATACTCCCTTCTCAATGCACCCAGGAACTGCTTCCTCCCTGCTCCTGCACTACAGGGTTCCCCTTCCTCAGTGTTCCCTCCCCCCACTCCAGCCAGGGACAGGGACTGTCGTGCCCATCTCAGAGGCATATTGGTTGTCCTGCCCCACGGCAATGTGGTGTAATGCATGCAGGTGTCGGGTCCTGATCCACACTCCATCCTTACCTGAGAGTGAGATATCACACCTCTGGGTGAGGTGCAATACCTCTGTAGCAACCGAGCCCTCAGAGTGCTACAGTTCCATTTATCTTCAGCCTAGGTGACGTATTGTGATACAGGGCCGTGATTTTGGCTATAAAAGGGTCCCCTAGACCCCTACCCCAAGCTTTTTAAGAGAATCATATATGGCGTGCCAGGAGACTCTATGGAATGCTTTCTCAGCATCCAACGAGAGTATCTAATTACAAATTTTTAACTGCATCTAGCCCAGGAAATACTTTGTGCCTAGTAGCAGTGTCTGCTAGTCAGCGGATTATCCCGGCTGTTAAGCAAGCTACACCACCTGTAGTTTGGACACTTAATTTTTTCAAAGGAAATGCTTCGGGACCACGGGATACTCAGTGAAGAGCATCAGGAGGCACCCCAAGGCATAGGGGCTGGGACTGGCAGTAGGATGCATTGCGGTGGATAGCCGAGCTTTATAAAAGCTTTTTAACTGCAGCAGCTTTATTGGACGCTACTGGAGCTGGAATTACGCGGCTGCTGGCATGAGACTTGCCCTCCAATAGATCCTTGTAAATGGATTTAAAGTGTATTCATTCAAATTAGAGAGACAATTTAAATTAAAAAGCTTAGAGCTGCCTCCACTACAGGGGGGCTCGCTCGACCCAACGGCAGACAGGCACCAGTATTGGGAGAGGGGGGCTGGCTGTCAGGGTTCACTGCGGCTCTGGCACAAACCCGGCGACATGGAGGTGGCACGGGCAGGAGCCGACTGAATGTGTCAGCTTCTCACTTTTTGGATTTTAGAAGGGCATGACATGCCTATATCTGTGTCTCCCCCTCCTTTTACTCCTCCACCTCTTTTCTTTTCGCATGACTATATGTACTTGTCACTTTTCCATGTGTTAGTTGTGTCTTCTGAGCAGTTTGTCAGCTTTTGGACACCTTTGAAGGTGTTTTCTATGTGTTTTTGTTTGCCTGCCATTGGTTTTAACGGTGTTCGAAGGTGTTCGACGAACACACGGGTGTTCAACGAACCGACCCGAACTTGAACACTACGGGGGTGGCTCAACACTAATCCCCAGTTCCGTTGATATTTTGGCTGCTGCTATTGTCATTTAGATTTTTGGATTTTTGTATTTAAATCTATCCTTTTCCTCCCCATTTTATTCCTTTTGAAAAGACGCGCACATGTGACATCTGCACATCAATGGCTATTCTAAGCTGAATGTTCCTGCTTTCATCAGATTGCAGCAACTATGCAGTTTGACCCTGGGCAAGTACTGGCATGGGAGACTGGCTGGGAATCCCTGGTTCCATTGACATTTTGGCTGCTGCTATTGTCATTTGGATTTTTGCTTTTAAAATCTAACCTTTCACTCCCCATTTTATTCCTTTTGAAAAGACGCGCACATGTGACATCTGCATGTCAGCAGCCATTCTAAGCTGAATGTGCCTGCTCTCGTCAGATTGCAGCCGCTTTGCGTTTGAGGCTGGGCATGTACCGGCATGGGAGACTGGCTGGGAATCCCGTATTCCGTCGACATTTTGGCTGCTGCTATTGTCATTTGGATTTTTGGATTTTGTTTTTAAAATCTAACCTTTCCCTCCTCATTTTATTCATTTTGAAAAGACGCGCACATGTGACCTTTGCACGTCAACGGCCATTCTAAGCAGAATGTGCCTGCCCTCATCGGATCGCTGCTGCTATGCAGCTTGAGGCTGGGCAAGTACCAGCATGGGAGACTGGCTGGGAATTCTTGGTTCCGTTGACATTTTGGCTGCTGCTATTGTCATTTGGATTTTTGTTTTTAAAATCTAACATTTCCCTCCCCATTTTATTCCTTTTGAAAAGACGCGCACATGTGACATCTGCACGTCAATGGCCATTCTTAGTTGAATGTGCCTTTTCTTGTCAGGTTGCAGCTGCTATGAAGCTTGAGGATGGGAAAGTACAGGCATGGGAGACTGGCTGGGAATCCTCAGTTCTGTTGACATTTTGGCTGCTGCTATTGTCATTTGGATTTTTGGATTAATGTTTTTAAAATCTAACATTTCCCTCCCCATTTTATTACTTTTGAAAAGACACGCACATGTGACATCTACCCATCAATGGCCTTTCAAAGCTGAATGTGCCTGCTCTTTGTCAGACTGCATCTGCTACACAGCTTGAGGCCAGGCAAGTACTGCCATGGGAGACTGGCTGGGAATCTCTGATTCCATTAACATTTTTGCTGCTGCTATTGTCATTTCGATTTTTGGTTTTAAAATCTAACCTTTCCCTCCCCATTTTATTCCTTTTGAAAAGACGCGCACATGTGCCATCGCTATGTCAGCGGTCAATCGAAGCCGAATGTGCCTTCCCTCATCAGATCGCTGCAGCTACGCAGCTTGAGGTCGGGCAAGTACCAGAAAGGGAAACAGGCTGAGAAACCCTGTTTCCGCTGACATTTTGGCTGCTGCTATTTTCATTTGCATTTTTGGATTTTTGTTTTTAAAATCTAACATTCCCTCCCCATTTTATTCCTTTTGAAAAGACGCTCACATGTGCCATTTACACGTCAACAGCCATTCCAAGCTGAGTGTGTCTGCCCTTGTCAGATTGCATCCGCTACGCCGATTGAGGCTGGGCAAGTGCTGGCATGGGAGACTGGATGGGAATGCCCAGTTGTGTTGACATTTTGGCTGCTGCTAATGTCATTTGGATTTTTGTTTTTAAAATCTAACCTTTCCCTCCCCATTTTATTCCTTTTGAAGAGACGCGCCCATGTGACATCAGCCCATCAACAGCCATTCTAAGCTGGATGTGCCTTCCCTTGTCAGATTGCAGCTGCTATGCAACTTAAGGCTGGGCTAGTACTGGCATGGGAAACTGGCTGGGAATCACTGGTTCTGTTGACATTTTGGTTGCTGCTATTGTCATTTGGATTTTTGTTTTTAAAATCTAACCTTTCCCTCCCCATTTTATTCCTTTTGAAAAGACACGCACATTTGACATCTGTATGTCAACTGCCATTCTGAGCTGAATGTGCCTGCCCTCATCAGATCGCAGCCGCTACGCAGCTTGAGGCCTGCCAGGTACAGGTATCGGAGACTGGCTGACAATCCTTGGTTCTGTTGACATTTTGGCTGCTGCTATTGTCTTTTGGATTTTTGGATTTTTGTTTTTAAAATCTAACCTTTCCCTCCCCATTTTATTCCTTTTTAAAAGACTCGCACATTTGACATCTACTCGTCAAAGGCCATTCAAAGCCAAATGTGCTTTCCCTCGTCTGATCAAAGCAGCTGTGCAGCTTGAGACTGGGCTAGTCTGGCATGGGAGACTGGATGGGAATCCTCGGTTCTGTTGAAATTTTGGCTGCTGATATTGTCATTTGGATTTTTGGATTTTTGTTTTTAAAATCTAATCTTTCCCTCCCCATTTTATTCCTTTTGAAAAGACGTGCACAAGAGACATCTGCACGTCAAAGACCATTCTAAGCTGAGTGTGCCTGCCCTCGTCAGATCACAGATCCTACGCAGCTTGAGGCCAGGCACGTACCAGCATTGGAGACTGGCTGTGAATCCCTGGTACCATTAACATTTTGGCTGCTGCTATTGTCATTTGGATTTTTGTTTTTAAAATCTAACTTTTACCTAACCATTTCATTCCTTTTGAAAAGACACACACATGTGACAGCTGCACATCAAAGGCCATTCTAAGCTGAATGTGCCTGCCCTTGTTAGATTGCAGCAGCTATGCAGCTTGAGGCTGGGCAAGTACTGTTATGGGAGACTTGATGGGAATCCCCAGTTCTATTGACATTTTGGCATCTGCTATTGTCATTTGGATTTTAGGATTATTGTTTTTAAAATCTAACGTTTCCCTCCCCATTTTATTCCTTTTGAAAAGACGCGCACATGTGACATTTGCACATCAAAGGCCATTCTAAGCTCAATGTGCCCTCCCTCGTCAGATTGCAGCCGCTACACAGCTTGAGGCCGGGCAAGAAACAGCATAGGACAGTGGCTGGGAATCTCAGGTTCCGTTGACATTTTGGCTGCTGCTATTGTCATTTGCATTTTTGTTTTTAAAATTGAACCTTTCCCTCCCCATTTTATTCCTTTTGAAAAGACGAGCACATGTGGCATCTGTATGTCGACGGCCCTTCTAAGATGAATTCATGCCATCGTCAGATCGCAGCTGCTATGCAGCTTGAGACTGGCTGGGAATCCCCGTTTCCATTAACATTTTGGCTGCTGCTATTGTCATTTGGATTTTTGTTTTTAAAATCTAACCTTTCCCTCCCCATTTTATTCATTTTGAAAAGACGCGCACATGTGACATTTGCACGTCAACAGCAATTCTAAGCTGAATATGCCAGCCCTCGTCAGATTGCTGCCGCTACACAGCTTGAGGCCAGGCAAGAACAGGCATGGGAGCCTTGCTGGGAATCCCCAGTTCCGTTGACATTTTGGCTGCTGCTATTGTCATTTGGATTTTTGTTTTTAAAATCTTACCTTTCCCTCCATATTTTATTCCTTTTGAAATGACGTGCACATGTGACCTCAGCATGTCAACGGCCAATTTAAGCTGAGTTTGCCTGCCTCTTGTCCAATCGCTGCAGCTAGGCAGCTTGAGGCTGGGCAAATACCAGTGTGGGAGACTGGCTGGAAATCCCTGTTTCCATTGACATTATTGCTGCTGCTATTGTCATTTGGATTTTTGTTTTTAAAATATAACCTTACCCTCCCCATTTTATTCCTTTTGAAAAGACACGCACATGTGACTTCTGCACGTTAATGGCCAATCTAAGCTGAATTTGCCTGCCTCTTGTCAAATCGCTGCAGCTAGGCAGCTTGAGGAGGGGCAAATACCAGCGTGGGAGACTGGCTGGGAATCCCTGGTTCCGTTGACATTTTGGCTGCTGCTATTGTCATTTGGATTTTTGGATTTTTGTTTTTAAAATCTAACCTTTCCCTCCCCATTTTATTCCTTTTGAAAAGACGCGCACATGTGACATCTGCAAGTCACCGGCCATTCTAAGCTGGATATGCCTTCCCTCATCAGATCGCAACTGCTACGCAGCTTGAGGCTGGGCAAGTACTGGCATGGGAGACTGGCTGGGAATCCTCTGTTCTGTTGACATTTCGGCTGCTGCTATTGTCATTTGGATTTTTGTTTTTAAAATTTAACCTTTCCCTCCCCATTTTATTCCTTTTGAAAAGACGCGCACATGTGACATCTGTACGTCAATAGTCATTCTAAGCTGAATGTGCCTACCCTCATCTGATTGCAGTTGCTACGCAGTGTGAGGCCAGGCATGTACCAGCATGTGAGACTGGCTGGGAATTCCCGTTTCCGTAGACATTTTGGCTGCTGTTATTGTCATTTGGATTTTTGGATTTTTGTTTTTAAATATTACCTTTCCCTCCCCATTTTATTCCTTTTGAAAAGACGTGCACATGTGAAATCTTCACGTCAATGGCCATTCTAAGCTGAATGCGCCTGCCCTCATCTTATCGCAGCCGCTATGCAGCTTGATGCTGGGCAAATACCACCATGGGAGACAGGCTGGGAATCCCCAGTTCAGATGACATTTTGGCTGCTGCTATTGTCATTTGGATTTTTGGATTTTTGTTTTTAAATCTTACCTTTCCCTCCCCATTTTATTGCTTTTGAAAAGACGCGTACATGTCTCTTCAGCATGTCAACAGCTATTATAAGCTGAATGTGGCTCCCCTTGTCAGATTGCAGCTGCTATGCAGCTTGAGGCCGGGCAAGTACCGGCATGGATGACTGGTTGGGAATCCCCCATTCCATTGACAATTTGGATGCTGCCATTGTTATTTGGATTTTTGTTTTTAAAATCTTACCTTTCCCTCCGCATTTTATTCCTTTTGAAAAGACGTGCACATTTGACATAAGCATTTCAACGGCCATTCTAAGCTGAATGTGGCTGCCCTCGTCAGATCACAGCCGCTAAGCAGCTTGAGGCTGGGCAAGTACTGGCATGGGAGACTGGCTGGGAATCCTTATTTCCATTGACATTTCGGCTGCTGCTACTGTCATTTGGATTTTTGATTTTAAAAATCTAACTTTTCCCTCCCCATTTTATTCCTTTTGAAAAGACGTGCAAATGTAACATTTGCATGTCAATGGCCATTCAAAGCTGAATGTGCCTGCCTTTGTCAGGTCACAACCACTATGCAGCTTGAGCCTGGGCAAGTCCCAGCATGGGAGACTGGCTGGGAATCCCCTCTTCCATTGACATTTTGGCTGCTGCTGTTGTTATTTGGATCTTTGCCTTTTAAATCTAACTTTTCCCTCCCCATTTTATTCGTTTTGAAAAGACGCGCACATGGACCATTTGCTCGTCATCGGACATTCTAAGCTGAATGTGCTAACCTTCGTCAGATCGCAGATGCTATGCAGCTTGGGGTTGGGCAAGTACCGGCATGGGAGACTGGCTGGGAATTCCGAGTTCCATTGACATTCTCGCTTCTGCTATTGTTATTTGGATTTTTGTTTTTAAAATCTAACCTTTACCTCCCCATTTTATTCCTTTTGAAAAGACGCGCACATGTGACATCTGCATGTTAATGGCCATACAAAGCTGAATGTGCCTTCCCTTGTCGGATCACAGCTGCTACACAGCTTGAGGTTGGGCATGTACTGGAAAGGGAGACTCTCTGTGAATCCCCACTTCTGTTGAAACTTTGGCTGCTGCTATTGTCATTTGGATTTTTGTTTTTAAAATCTAACCTTTACCTCCCCATTTTATTCCTTTTGAAAAGACGCGCACATGTGACATCTGCATGTTAATGGCCATACAAAGCTGAATGTGCCTTCCCTTGTCGGATCACAGCTGCTACACAGCTTGAGGTTGGGCATGTACTGGAAAGGGAGACTCTCTGTGAATCCCCACTTCTGTTGAAACTTTGGCTGCTGCTATTGTCATTTGGATTTTTGTTTTTAAAATCTAACCTTTCCCTCCCCATTTTATTCCTTTTGAAAAGACGCGCATGACGCGCCCCCTGGGCCTGTGTCGTGCAGGGGAACCCGGAACCGGGTCTGTTGTAGAATGCTGGGGGTTATAGTCTCCGTATGGCGGTGACCCGGTCCGTGCCCAGGGTGGTCAAACCAGTGGCAGTCTTAATGTATAGCAAATGTCCGACTACGCCACCCGTGGATTGCGGTCAGTGGGGACCGCCGCTGCGCTGCCGACTGCTGAGGCTGATGTTGTTTGCGCAGCCGAGTATGGGATAACTCCCCACGGGAGAAGTATTGCCTCAGGGCAGCTAATGTGAGAGATGATGGGAGTGATGGTGTGAGGGTCCCAGTGCTAATGGTGCTGGTGCGGCAAGGAATCACTGAGACGTGAGGTGCAGTTCAGGGTCTTTACTGATGTTACAAGGCAGACTCTCCCGGGAGTACTGGCTAGTATAAGGGGCCTGGTCAGTCTGCGAGCAAGCAGGAGTTCCCCTGGCCAGGTGGAGTTGTAGGCCTCCCCGTTTATCTGCACTCTTCCTGGCTACCTTGCTGTCAGCGGTTACAAGTAGCCCACGTCCCTGAGTATACCGTGTGGTGCTCACCCGTATGGCTGGTGACTTGGGGCATTCTGTTAGCCTCTGCTCCTGAATGGCGGCGCTGGTCCCTTCTTTGTGACTGAACCTCCGGGTTTCTATGGCCATAGGACCTGGAATCCCCTGCCGGCTGGTTTCTGCTGCTGGGTATATATCAGTCCCCACAGCCTCAGACTCCTGTGTCCGGTTTTAGTAACTTCAGCCAGGGCGAGCTATATCTCTGCTCACAGCCCCTGGCCTTCTGCCTCTGCTCCTACAGAGCTCCTGATGTATCTTTTCCTGTGTCTGCAGCTTCACTCTAGGCTCTGACTTCTCTGCTTGTTCTGCAGGCTCTGTCTCTGTCTCACCTAATCCCGCCCCAGACCCAGTTTATAAGGGCAGATTCCTCCCCTCCCAGGTCTGGGCGGGCAGTGTTGCATGCTTAGGGCTCCTGACCAGAGAAACCTCCCACTTGCTCTCAGACATAATATCTCTATTACTGTGGCAACCAGACCCCTGGGGTGTCACATTACCCCCCTAGTAAATTTTAGTAGTCCGGGACTAAACACATTTTTAAAACATAATAACAGGGTATAACAATAATACAATAACATATTTACAAGAAGCCTTAGTTCTTTAAAGGTCACGGCGTGTCCGCAACTGGGTGTCCATATCACCCAAGGTGAAGCTTTAAGCGAAGTAGGGGACCTGTCCAAAGCAAACCCCTTGCGTTGTCCTTGGGCGTGGCTGCAAGGGTAGACTAACTACTTTGGGCCGCAAGGATGCCACGCCAGACAGGTTTTCTCTTCCGCGGCCGTCTTCGCAAGAGGCACCAAGGTGCAACTATCTACAAAACTGTTCCGGTTATCTAGCGTCCATAACCTGTTAGTCCATAAAAATCTGCAGGGCAACTGAGAAACATAATTAATAACAGGCAACAACCATAAACCATAAACAGTTAGCAGATAAATTCACAGTGCATTAGTTTAGATTCTCCAGCGAGCGGGCATCTGACCTCTAGTGACTCTAGTGGACCTACGGAGCTCACTAACTGGTTCTGCACTACAGGGTGTAGGAGGTGTTATGGGTAAGCTGGGCAGCTGTCTGTGCACTCTTTGGCTCACTAGGGGCACGGCAGGCTCACTACTAGCAGAGGGTTGATCCTCCTGTACTGCTGGTGTGGACTCTTCTGCCTCTTGGGCCGGCTGCTCTTCCAGCTCTACCGATTCCTCTGTAGGCACTTGAGGGGCTGGCTGGAGAAAGGTGAGGACGGGTACAACGACAGCGCCGTTTACTTGTGTCCAAGACCGGGGGAAGTCTCCGAGTATGGTACTGATCATTTCTCCCCTTTCCTCTGCGGGTTGAGGGTTTCCTTGATCTTCTTCAGGGCTTTGCAGCTGTTCGGGACACTTCTTCTGGTGGTCTCTGGAGACAATGGCTGTGGTTTCTCCTCCATCCTTACTGATTAAGCAGATTTTTGGGTTCTCATGGCTTGATGGCAGTACGGTGTATGGGTCCTTCTCCCACTGGTCGTCCAATTTGTGGAGCCGCCTCTTCCTCTTCAAGACCTGCTCTCCAGCTACCAGAGGAACAGCGGGAGCATACTGGTTATAAGCCTTCTCTTGCATTTCTCTAGCTTGAGACAGACTTCGCTCGACGCTCTCCTGTACTTTCCGATACTGCTGCTGCCGTTCTGTATCCCAGTCTGCCTCTGGCAAGGTGTCCTCAGGCGTCAGGACTCCCATATCCAGGTCAATAGGCAGCTTACCAGGTCTTGCTCTCATTAGGTAAGCCAGGGTACAGTTGGTGGAACCTACAGGGATGTGGTTATACAGGTCCACCAGATCGGGCAGTTTCTCAGGCCACAGACTGCATTCTTCCAGGGGCAATGTTTTTAGCAGATCTATCACCACCTGGTTCATCTTCTCGCAGAGTCCATTGGTTTGAGTGTGATAGGGCGTTATTCTTATCTTCTTGAAGCCATACAGGTTGCAGAACTCCTGGAAGACCTCCGCTTCGAAGGCTGGTCCTTGGTCTGTCAACACTTGGTCCGGGTACCTGTGTGGATGGCAGAAGTGCTGCTGGAAGGCTCTAGCTGCTGTTTGAGCCGTTAAGTCCTTGACCGGGACCACCACCAGGAACCGGGAGTAATGATCTACGATTGTGAGGGCGTAGACATACCCAGATCTGCTTGGAGCCAGTTTCACATGGTCCAGGGCTACCAGTTCCAGTGGCTGTCTGGTGATGATGGGCTGCAGGGGAGTCTTCTGGCTGGCTCGGTCTTTTCTTCTCAGGTGGCACGGGCCACAGTCTCTGCACCACCTCTCGATGGCTCCTCTCATGCCTACCCAGTAGAACCGTTCACGCAACAAGAACTCCAGCTTCTTCCATCCGAAATGCCCTGCTCCGTTGTGGTATGCCTCCAGAACCATAGCCGCGTCTCGTCTTGGGACTACTACCTGCCAGGTCAACTCATGTGTTCGAGAGTTAACCATTCTCCGGCACAGCTTCTCCCTGAAGAGGAACAGCTTACTTTTCTCCTTCCACAGTTGCTTGGTCTCCTCCGGAGCATCTGGGTCAAGATGGGCATCGGCCTGGGTCAGCATTTCCTTCACCAAATGGACTGCGGGATCACTGTCTTGCGTCTCCGCCCAGTTGTAGTGGGGCAAGGGAATGAACGTCACAGAGCGCCTGTCCTTCAACGGGTTGTTATCCGTGTACACGGTGAATTTGGAGAAGGCAAGGTAATGCTTGAAACGTTCGGTCACTGCCCACACTACTGCCAGGAACTCCAGCTTGAATGAGCTATAATTCTCAGGGTTCCTCTCCGTGGGCCGTAGCTTTCGGCTGGCGTAAGCGATTACCCGTTCTTTCCCTTGCTGGATCTGGGACAGTACGGCTCCTAGCCCGATGTTGCTTGCGTCCGTGTGGAGGATAAAGGGCTGGCTGTAGTCTGGATATGCCAGGATTTCATCCCCCGTGAGGGCCATCTTCAGCTGGCAGAAGGACTCCTCTTCCAGCTTTTCCCACCTAAAGGGCGGCTTCTGGTATTTGGCTTTCCGAGATTGACCTATCAGGAGGTCTTGCATAGGGGCTGCCATTTTGGTGAAACCGGGAATGAATCTTCGGTAGTAGCCTACCAACCCGAGGAACTGCCGCACTTCCTTTATGCTGGAGGGTCTTGGCCAGTCCTTAATCACGGTGATCTTATCAGGGTCAGGAGCCACTCCGTCAGCACTCACCACGTGTCCCAGGTATTACACCTTTGGTTTCAGGACGTGACACTTGGAGGGTTTCACCTTTAGGCTGTAGTTTGCCAGAGCTTCGAACACTTCTGCCAGGTGTTTCAGGTGGTCCTCGTAGGTCTTGGAATAGACGATGACATAGTCGAGATATAACAGGACCGTCTCGAAGTTCCGGTGTCCCAGACAGCATTCCATCAACCGTTGGAAGGTTCCTGGTGCGTTGCAGAGCCCGAACGGCATACAGTTAAATTCGCTGAGACCCATCGGGGTGGTGAATGCGGTCTTCTCCCGGTCCGCCTCTGCTACAGGAACCTGCCAGTACCCGCTAGTGAGATCCAAAGTAGAGAAGAAGTTAGCAGATTTTAATGCAGCTAAGGACTCTTCTATCCTTGGTAGCGGGTACGCATCTTTGTGTGTGATACGGTTGACCTTCCTGTAGTCTACACACATTCTCATGGTGTTGTCTTTCTTTTTCACTAAGACTAGTGGAGCTGCCCAGGGGCTACAGCTGTCCCTGATTACCCCAGCCTCCTTCATGTCTCTAAGCATCCCCTTGGCGTGTTGGTAGTGTGCCGGGGGTACGGGTCGGTATCTCTCCTTTATGGGAGGATGGTCTCCCGTGGGGATGTGGTGTTCTACCCCCTTTACTCGCCCGAAGTCTAGCGGGTGTTTACTAAACACTCTCTCCTACTCTCCAACCACCCGATAGACTCCCTGTTTCTGGTGTGAGGGAGTGGAGTCAGTACCCAAATGTAGTTGCTGACACCAGTCCTCCATTAGTTTCTTAGAGCCGTTACCTTCCTCTGGTTGAGATGGAGGCAAGGGTTCCACGGCCTGTACAGAGTTCTGGTTAATGGTAAACAATTTGGCTAGCGTGGCATACCGGGGCAGGTGTACTTCTCTCTCCCCGATATTTATGATGCGAACGGGCACCTTACCATGGCGTACATCGATCACCCCCCGTGCTGTCAAAATGGTGGGCCTACTGTCTGAGTAGACGGGTTCTACCATTGCTTGGTAGTCTCTACCTCTTAGACCAATAGCTGCCCGGCACCAAATCATCATCTCACTTTTTGGGGGCATGGCAATAGGGAACGGGTCACACATTCTCACGCTACCTATCTCACCACCAGATAGTTCCACCTGTTGCCGCTTCATCAGTGCCCGGATCTCTTTTTGGAGCACACGCTGCTGGCCGGAACTGGCATTCTTGGCAACCTGCTGTAAAATGAGAATCACCTCTGCAAGACAATTTTCAATCACATTAGTTCCCAAGGTTATTCTAGGGTGACTCTCATGACGGTCTATGTCAACTATAATCAGTCCTTGTGCCGCCAGTTCGACTTTACCGATCTTAATGGTCACCTCTTTGAATCCCACCTGTGGCACGGGCTGACCATTGCTGGCGATGATACTCAGGTCGTCATCTGGGTAGCGGGTTATGTCCGAGTCATTACAGTACTGTTTAAAGAGCACGTACGGGATGGTGGTCACCTGTGACCCAGTGTCTAGTAGGGCACTCATAGGAATGCCATCCAGCACCACAGGCAAGATTGGACGTCCCCCTACGTATTTATCACGCCAGTTTGATGGGCCTGATGGTCTTATGCTTGGGAGTTGGCCCTCTACCCCAGGTTGTGCCCGTTTAACCCCTTCAGGACCCAGCCTATTTTGACCCTAAAGACCTTGGCATTTTTGTCAATTCTGACCAGTGTCCCTGGAACTCTCTGGAACACTTCAACGGATCCTAGCGATTCTGAGACTGTTTTTTCGTGACATATTGGGCTTCATGTTAGTATTAAATTTAGGTCGATAATATTTGCGTTTATTTGTGAAAAAATCAAAAATATGGGAAAAATTTTGAAAATTTTGCAATTTTCAAATTTTGAATTTTTATTCTACTAAACCAGAGAGTGATGTGACACAAAATAGTTAATAAATAACATTTCCCACATGTCTACTTTACATCAGCACAATTTTGGAAAAAAAAAAAATTTTGGTAGGAAGTTTGAAGGGTTCAAAGATCATCAGCAATTTATCTTTTTTCCAGCAAAATTTACAAAACCATTTTTTTAGTGACCACATCACATTTGAAGTCCCTTTGAGGGGTCTTTATGACAGAAAACACCCAAAAGTGACACCATTCCAAAAACTGCACCCCTCAAGCTACTCAAAACTACATTCAAGAAGATTATTAACCCTTCAGGTGCATCACAGGAACTAAAGCCACATGGAAGAAAAAAATGAACATTTTTATTTTTCTAACAAAAATTTTCTTTTAGCCTAAATTTTTTAATTTTCACATGGGTAACAGGATAAAATGCATCCTAAAATTTGTTGGTGAATTTCTCCTTAGTACACTGATACCTCATATGTGGTCATAAACCACTGTTTGGGCACACGGCAGGGCTCAGAAGGGAAGGAGCGCCATTTTACTTTTTGAATGGAAAATTAGCTCCAAAAGTCAAATTGCGCTCCTTCTCTTCTGAGCCCTGCCATGCGCCCAAACAGTGGTTTATGACCACATATGAGGTATCAGTGTACTCAGGAGAAATTGACCAATACAATTTAGGATGCATTTTATCCTGTTACCCATGTGAAAATTAAAAAATTTAGGCTAAAAGAAAATTTTTGTGAAAAAAAAAGTACTTTTTTGTTTTCACAAATCATTTTGTGAAGCACCTGGGGGTTCCAAGTGCTCACTATGCATCTAGATAGGTGCCTTGGGGGGTCTAGTTTCCAAAATGGGGTTACTTGTGGGGGAGCTCCACTGTTTAGGCACATTAGGGGCTCTCCAAACGCAACATGGTGTCCGCTTACAATTTGAGCCGATTTTCCATTCATTTTGTTAGCGGACACCATGTCGCGTTTGGAGAGCCGCTGTGTGGCCAAACATTGGAGCTCCCCCACAAGTGACCCCATTTTGGAAACTAGACCCCCCAAGGCACCTATCTAGATGCATAGTGAGCACTTGAAACCCCCAGGTCCTTCACAAATTAATCCGTAAAAATAAAAAAGTGTTTTTTTTTCCACTTTTTCATTTTTATGAATCAATTTGTGAAGCACATGGGTGTTCCAAGTGCTCACTGTGCATCTAGATTGGTGCCTTGGGGGGTCTAGTTTCTAAAATGGGGTCACTTGTGGGGAAGCTCTAATGTTTGGCCACACAGCGGCTCTCCAAACGCAACATGGTATCCGCTAACAAATTGTCAGCTCAAATTGTTAGAAGACACCATGTTGCGTTTGGAGAGCCGCTGTGTGGCCAAACATTGGAGCTCCCCCACAAGTGACCCCATTTTGGAAACTAGACCCCCCACGGCACCTATCTAGATGCATAGTGAGCACTTGGAACCCCCAGGTCCTTCACAAATTAATCCGTAAAAATAAAAAAGTGTTTTTTTTCCACTTTTTCATTTTTATGAATCAATTTGTGAAGCACCTGGGGGTTCCAAGTGCTCACTATGCATCTAGATAGGTGCCTTGGGGGGTCTATTTTCAAAAATGGGGTCACTTGTGGGGGAGCTCCAATGTTTGGGCACACAGCGGCTCTCCAAAAGCAACATGGTGTCGGCTAACAAATTGTCGGCTCAAATTGTTAGAAGACACCATGTTGCGTTTGGAGAGCCGCTGTGTGCCCAAACATTGGAGCTTCCCCACAAGTGACCCCACTTTGAAACTAGACCCCCCAAGGCACCTATCTAGATGCATAGTGAGCACTTGGAACCCCCAGGTCCTTCACAAATTAATCCGTAAAAATAAAAAAGTGTTTTTTTTTCCACTTTTTCATTTTTATGAATCAATTTGTGAAGCACCTGGGGGTTCCAAGTGCTCACTATGCATCTAGATAGGTGCCTTGGGGGGTCTAGTTTCCAAAATGGGGTCACTTGTTGGGGAGCTCCAATGTTTGGGCACACAGGGACTCTCCAAACGCAACATGGTTCCAATTTGTTAGTGGACACCATTGTGTAGTGTATGTCAGGTTGGTGTGCGGTGTGGTATATTGTAGTGTATACACCACACACACACACACACACTACAACACACACACCAACCTGACATAGCCTCCTATGCTGACTACGCCCTAGACTGGGATCAGTGGGACGGGCGGGACATTTTGTGTGCTGTGTGCGTGTGTAAAAAAAAAAAATCGAAACTTTATTATAGTGTGAGTGTACGTGTGTGCGTGTGTGTGTGTGTGCTTGGTGTAACCTTCTGCAGTCACGTGTGGGGGCTGTCAGGCGTAGGGGGCTGTCAGGCGTAGGAGGCTGTCAGGCGTAGGGGGGGGCTGAAGAGATGGAGGAGCCAGCAGCTGCAGCAAGGGGGGTGATCACTGGGGCAGGAGCCGGCAGCAGCAAGGGGGGTGATCACTGGGGCAGGAGCCGGCAGCAGCAAGGGGGGTGATCACTGGGGCAAAAGCCGGCAGCAGCAAGGGGGGTAGGAGGCCGGCAGCATCAGGGGGGTGATTACTGGGGCAGAAAGCGGTGCAGGAGCCAGCAGCAGGGGGGTGATCACTGGGATGGGGGGGTGCACACTGGGGATGGGGAGTGAATACTGGAGACAGGTGGGGGTGAACACTGGGGACAGGGGGGGTGAACACTGGGGACAGGGGGGGGTGAACACTGGGGGGTGAACACTGGGGACAGGGGGGGTGAACACTGGGGGGAGGGGTGATTATTGGGAGGTGGGGGGTGATATCACTGGGACTGGGGGATGGTGGGCTTGATCACAGGAGCAGGGCATTTACACTGAGCCTGCTGCTGCTGTGATCACAGTCCACCGGCTGTCAGAAGGAGAGCAGCAGCCGGTGGATGAAGACGTGGGAGAGGGAGCAGAGGGAGCGGAGGTCGGGGTGCAGGTATGAAAGTGGAGGGGGGGTGGAGGGGGGGGCAGGGTGGAGTGGAGGGGGGGTCGGGGGGGAGCGGGGGCAATACTACCTGATGCAGATCAGCGGCGGCAGCAGGCGATCAGCGGCGGCAGAAGCGATCCACGAGCTCAGCAGCAGAGGGTCCACGGGGGGGCAGCAGCAGAGGGTCCACAGGGGGCAGCAGCAGAGGGTCCACAACGGCCGGCACACGATCCATGGATGGGCAGTTGCGGCCATCATTAAAAACTCCCTCCACATCTGATTGGGGCTAGTATCCATGTGACGCTAGCCCCCCAATCAGATCTGGGGGGAGGGGGGGGGCAGAGGTGACACTCCCCCCAGCCAATGGCTGATGCTGTAAGCATCAGGCCATGCCCAGATTTAAATATTACACCAATTTTCATTGGTGAAATATTTAATTCATACCGATTGGCAGTTTCATTAAAAGTGAAAATGAAACAGCCAATCGGAGGGGTCCCAGGCACGGGGGGGTTAATCCACCCCCCGGGGGGTCGACTTCAGGATGTCCAGTTGCAGTAGCAACTGTGAAACCTGAGCGACCCCGCTCGCAGGCGCTGCAGGGGCTCTTTCCCTCCATGTCACAGACGCTGTGACATGGGTCGGGAAAGAACTGTTTTCCATGTCACAAACGGTGTGACATGGGTCGGGAAGGGGTTAAATGACAGTACCTTGCCACATGTCCGGGTTGATTGCAGCGGCGGCAGATGGGTCGTCCGTCCTCGTTGTATCTGTCGCTGGGTCTTCCTCTGGCCCGTGGGGTCCTCCTCAGTCGGTGCCACGGGACGTCCTCCGGTCCGGATTCCAGCTGGATCTTTCCTGGAGAAGAGACCTGTAAAGACTGCACAGTTCTGGTTAGCGCGGCAACGCTCTTAGTCAGCTCTTGGACATGATGGTGCAGGTCTGTTGCTGGGTTATTGTTCAAAGCCTGCGCATCAGCTCCCACAGGCCCTGCAGACAAGGGCGCCGTCTCCTGGTGGTAAGTGATAGCAGGGCGCCTGTGGGTCACAGCACCATCTGGTGCCGGTTCTCGGAGCACCCGGATGGCTCTGTCCTTGAACTGTGCAAAGTCCAGGTCAGGGTCCTGTAAGGCCATTGACCGCAACTGGGTTCGGTGGGCATTGCACAGTAGACCCTCAATAAATTGTTCAGTCAACAGCTTATCTTCATTTCCCACGCTGCCAGGGTCTGCCTGCTTAATGGCTCTCAGGGCCTCTTGTAGGTTTAGAGCATAGTCTCTTATACTCTCATGTGCCCGCTGTTTAAACCAGTAAAATCTGAGCTTTATTTCGGCTGAGGTGCGGGTATCAAATGTGTCTTTCAGCCGGGCTAGTATTTCTCTGACAGTCCTCTTCCTCCCAGGTGGCCAGGACTTTACCTCCCTTTGGGCTGCCCCGATTAATTGGGCCACCAGGATGCTCACTTTTTGCTCTTCTGTGAGGGGGTACACCTGGAAGAGGCTATCCAGTCTTTCTCTAAAGTCATTTACAGTATGTGACTCCCCTGAGTACTGGGGTAGCCAGGTTGCCCCCGGGATATAGGGCATGGTGAATGGCATGACTGCTGCAGCGGTTGCGCTGGCGGTGGCTGTGGCAGTGGAGCTCCCCTCGGTGTCCGGCATCCTCCTCCCCCCTAGTGGACCGTGGCCTACCTTGCGATGCTCTTCTTCCGTAGGCCGCGGCTCCGCAGTCGATCGTCGGGGTTGAGGACCTGGCGTCGCGCTCCGATGACGTCAGCGTCGCTCTTCCTCCCTTCCAGGACCTTGCGCAGCGTCAGAGCGTGGGGCGGAGCTTCGGATCTCGCGCGCTTTCGGCGTCCACGCCCCTCTTCTTCCCGTGCGGCGTCCCGAAGATGGCGTCCGAAGGCGGGAAGCAGCTGCGGATGGCGGGAAGAAGGCAGAAGACGGTGGGAAACGGTCCAAGATGGCGTCTGATGGCGGGAATCGGCTCCGGATGGTGGGAAACGACTCCGGACGGCGGAAAACTTCACCACAGGTAAGTATAAAAGTCTCTTTTTCAGGCACGCAGTACCCGGTGGTTGCGGGCAAGAAATCCTGCCGACTACGCCAAAGTTGACGCGCCCCCTGGGCCTGTGTTGTGCAGGGGAATCCGGAACCGGGCCTGTTGTAGAATTCTGGGGGTTGTAGTCTCCGTGTGGTGGTGACCCGGTCCGTGCCCAGGGTGGTCAAACCAGTGGCAGTCTTAATGTATAGGAAATGTCCGACTACGCCACCCGTGGATTGCGGTCAGGTGGGACCGCCGCTGCGCTGCCGACCGCTGAGGCTGATGTTGTTTGCGCAGCCGAGTATGGGATAACTCCCCACGGGAGAAGTATTGCCTCAGGGCAGCTAATGTGAGAGATGATGGGAGTGATGGTGTGAGGGTCCCAGTGCTAATGGTGCTGGTGCGGCAAGGAATCACAGAGACGTGAGGTGCAGTTCAGGGTCTTTACTGATGGTACAAGGCAGACCCTCCCGGGAGTACAGGCTAGTATAAGGGGCCTGGTCAGTCTGCGAGCAAGCAGGAGTTCCCCTGGCCAGGTGGAGTTGTAGGCCTCCCCGTTTATCTGCACTCTTCCTGGCTACCTTGCTGTCAGCGGTTACAAGTAGCCCACGTCCCTGAGTATACCGTGTGGTGCTCACCCGTATGGCTGGTGACTTGGGGCCTTCTGTTAGCCTCCGCTCCTGGATGGCGGCGCTGGACTTCTGGACTTCACACGAATCACCCGATCGCAGACCCACAAATGGTGGTAAATATCTCTTCCAAAACTCTCAGCGTTGCACAAACATCAGTTTTACAAAAGGGACTCTCTTTCTGCCCCACATACAAATACAACACTTTTAAACTAGATATGGAACTACAACGCTATTACCGTACCCTACGCTTGAAAACCCATTTTGCTAATAATCCTTTCAGCATCACCCCTCCAGAATCCATGGCCGACATCACAGCCCAAGACTTAGGTCTCCGCTCTAAGAGCAAATATAGGCCTCCTTGAGGCACACATCCACTGGAAACCATTATAGGATTCGTGGATGGGGCGTTTCAACAATTACGCTCCAATATCGACTAGGGAAGGGCACATTATCAGACCAATCTCTCTCCCCTTGATCGACAGGCCCTACGGAGTCTGCAAGAGGACAAAGATTTGATTATAAAGCCAGCTGACAAAGGTGGAGCGATAGTAGTCATGAACAAGTGCGATTACATCTCGGAAATTTTGAGACAACTTAGTGATGAGTCCACATACCGTAAACTCTCTACGGACCCGACTACAAAAACACAGACACTCATCATTTCGACACTACAACGGTTTTTAACAGCCAAGGTGATTGACTTGAAAACGTACGAGTATTTAATTAATCCACATCCAATCATACCGGTATTTTATGTCCTACCCAAAATCCACAAAAGTCTCACCCAACCTCCTGGGCGCCCCATAGTGGCCTCCACGGATTCTATTTTATCACCCCTTGCAATTTTCTTAGAAAAGATTCTTACACCACTTACCCAAAAAAGTCCATCTTATCTATTAGACACAGGGGCCTTTTTAGAGACTATGAAAGCACTCAAACAAGTTCCTCCAGAAGCCATCTTAGTGTCCCTAGATGTCACAAGTCTCTATACATCGATTCCCCATGACCGGGGTATCCAAGCGGTTGAACAAATGCTGAAGGACTCAAACACCAATCCATCGATTATAGATCTAGCCGTAGAACTACTAACAATAGTTCTTACACACAATTACTTCCTCTTTCAGGATACATTTTACGTGCAGACCAAGGGGACCGCAATGGGATCAAATGTAGCCCCCCCTTACGCAAACTGTTACATGTCTACTTTTGAGACACAGTTTGTATACAAGAATCAACTGTTCCAAGAGCATTCCATTTTATGGAAGCGTTACATAGACGACATCTTTTGCATCTGGACAGGTTCCCAGGACACCTTAGATGAATTCTGCAGGTCCCTCAACACCGCCTGCCCTGGTCTACATTTCACTCTGAACTATCACCCACACCAGATCAACTTCCTAGATACTTTAGTCATCAAAGATGGCTAAGGACTATTAACCACTGACATCTACAGGAAACCCACAGATCGCAACACATTACTACATTTTTCAAGCAACCACCCAGCCCCTATGAAACATGCTATCCCCAAATCGCAATTTCAGAGGGTTGAACGCATTGTGTCCGATACAACATTACGCGAAGTCAGATTACAAGAAATGACACGGAAATTTGAAGAAAGAGGATACCCTCAGTATCTTCTACGTGAATCACAGGACAGCCGCACACAACCACGACCAGACACATCTGATCTCATTCCATTTGTCCACACATATCACCCCCTAGCTTACACTATACACCGTACGATACGGAAACATTGGAATATTCTCCAAACAGGTTACCCGACCATCAAATCCTTTCATCAACCCTTCTTACCGTGCTTCAAAAGAGCACCAAACATCAGAGACTCATTAGTCCGAGCTGACATAAGGACAACGTCCCTTGGTTCCCGCCAAAGATTTCTAAAAACTCCTAAGAAAGGAACCTTCCCATGTCTCCATTGCCATCAGTGCCATAACATCCTTAGAGGCGATACTATTCATCATCCACAAACAGGCAGAAAATATACAATTAAGGATTACTACACCTGTGATACAAATTTTGTCGTATACCTAGTTAAGTGCCCTTGCAGCCTTGTCTACGTTGGGGAAACGACCCAACCCATTAAAGATAGAATCTCGAAGCACAAATCTACCATCAGATGCAAAAATTTACTTCTACCTCTCCCCCAACACTTCACGGCAGCAGGACACAATGTGTCCCAATTGCGGTTTCAAGTTATAGAGCAAATTAAACCACCCCGTCGTGGGGGTAATCGAATCCAGACCCTCAAGCAGAGAGAGGCATTCTGGATTCATGAACTGCAGTCCCTTCATCCCAAAGGACTTAACAAGGACTATGATCTGCACTCATTCATCTAAACCTACCTGGTCCCAATCCGTCCCAATAGGGACCTAGGTTTATTTATATGTTTATACTTTTTACTTTACAAGGAGTTAACACCCGCAATCCGATATTCATTTGCCATTTATTAATAGGGACCAAGATTCATGTATGCTTATCTATAATGTGGCGATTGGCTGTATAAGGGTATCATCGCAGTATTCCTGTGTGTTTTACTGCACTGTGTCTTATAACTCGATTTAACATTGTATTTCATATTTCAGATGAAGGATCCATACCCATCTCATTCTCCTATATCCCTCCTGCACTCTGCAACCCCTTCTCTCGATGGTGGAACGCTCCTTGCCATTCTTTTCCGGCAGTGGAACACATCACTTCGATACAGAAACCACTTCCTGGTCCCTGGAACGCACCTACACGTCGGCTGACACGCACGCACGTGCGCATGCGCGGCGCCGGACCAATCAGATGCCGGCACTCCCTTTTTCGCGTCACTTCCTGTGACGTCACCGCATCGAGCGCTAATTACCAGCACATTCAAACTTCCTCATTGGCTGGCAGCCAAACCCTCCTCTCCTCTAATAATATTTGTAGCCAGTCTCCAAGTCGTGCCCACTGCTCACATCCAGCAGTGGATACCGCGATCGATGCAGCACCTCTCCTATACATCATGGCACAAACGGTATGTCTACCTCCCTTATAGTCCTCACCCCATTATAGCCCCATATATCCTTCCATTACCTCATAGTATGCACTTTCTCCATAGGAATCCCTGTATTGGGTCCCATCTCCTTCTCTTTTCCTGCTCCCATCCCAGTAACTTGGTAGGTTGCCCCCTTTTTTTGCTTCACTGTTGGACAAAAGGTTACATAGACACATAGACCTTTATTTATATGTTTTGTATACATAATCTGTGACTTTATAATCACTATAATGTTTGTATTCTATATCTGTTCATTTTGTTTACATGCAGTACACTGATGAAGGTCTTGTCGACCGAAACGTCTTTAGTGTGGACTACAAATAAAAGTATCTTATTATACCATTTGGTGTGCTGAGGTTATCGCGACATTTCAAGGCTTTGGACCCAACTCATGCACCCAGGTCCAGTAGTGCTGCGTTTTTTTCTAAATGGTCCCTTCTTTATGACTGAGCCTGCGGGCTTCTATGGCCAGAGGACCTGGAATCCCCTGCCGGCTGGTTTCTGCTGCTGGGTATATATCAGTCCCCACAGCCTCGGACTCCTGTGTCCGGTTTTAGTAACTTCAGCTAGGGCGAGCTATATCTTTGCTCACAGCCCCTGGCATTCTGCCTCTGCTCCTACAGAGCTTCTGATGTATATTTTCCTGTGTCTGCAGCTTCACTCTAGGCTCTGACTGCTCTGCTTGTTCTGCAGGCTCTGTCTCACCTAATCCCGCCCCAGACCAAGTTTATAAGGGCAGATTCCTCCCCTCCCAGGTCTGGGCGGGCAGTGTTGCATGCTTAGGGCTCCTGACCAGAAAAACCTCCCACTTGCTCTCAGACATAATATCTCTATTACTGTGGCAACCAGACCCCTGGGGTGTCACATTCCCCCCTAGTAAATTTTAGTAGTCCGGGACTAAACTCATTTTTAAAACATAATAACAGGGTATAACAATAATACAATAACATATTTACAAGAAGCTTTAGTTCTTTAAAGGTCACGGCGTGTCCGCAACCGGGTGTCCATATCACCCAAGGTGAAGCTTTAAGCGAAGTAGGGGACCTGTCCAAAGCAAACCCCTTGCGTTGTCCTTGGGCGTGGCTGCAAGAGTAGACTAACTACTTTGAGCCGCAAGGAGGCCAAGCCAGACAGGTTTTCTCTTACGCGGCCGTCTTCGCAAGAGGCACCAAGGTGCAACTATCTACAAAACTGTTCCGGTTATCTAGCGTCCATAACCTGTTAGTCCATAAAAATCTGCAGGGTAACTGAGAAACACATAATTAATAACAGGCAACAAACATAAACCATAAACAGATAGCAGATAAATTCACAGTGCATTAGTTTAGATTCTCCAGCGAGCGGGCATCTGACCTCTAGTGACTCTAGTGGACCTACGGATCTCACTAACTGGTTCTGCACTACAGGGTGTAGGAGGTGTTATGGGTAAGCTGGGCAGCTGTCTGCGCACTCTTTGGCTCACTAGGGGCACGGCAGGCTCACTACTAGCAGAAGGTTGATCCTCCTGTACTGCTGGTGTGGACTCTTCTGCCTCTTGGGCCGGCTGCTCTTCCAGCTCTACCGGTTCCTCTGTAGGCACTTGCAGGGCTGGCTGGAGAAAGGTGAGGACGGGTACCATGACAGCGCCGTTTACTTGTGTCCAAGACCGGGGGAAGTCTCCGAGTACGGTACTGATCATTTCTCCCCTTTCCTCTGCGGGTTGAGGGTTTCCTTGATCTTCTTCAGGGCTTTGCAGCTGCTCGGGACACTTCTTCAGGTGGTCTCTGGAGACAATGGCTGTGGTTTCTCCTCCATCCTTACTGATTACGCAGATTTTTGGGTTCTCATGGCTTGATGGCAGTACGGTGTATGGGTCCTTCTCCCACTGGTCGTCCAACTTGTGGAGCCGCCTCTTCCTCTTCAAGACCTGCTCTCCAGGTACCAGGGGAACAGCGGGAGCATACTGGTTATAAGCCTTCTCTTGCCTTTCTCTAGCTTGAGACAGACTTCGCTCGACGCTCTCCTGTACTTTCCGATACTGCTGCTGCCGTTCTGTATCCCAGTCTGCCTCTGGCGAGGTGTCCTCAGGCGTCAGGACTCCCATATCCAGGTCAATAGGCAGCTTACCAGGTCTTGCTCTCATTAGGTAAGCCGGGGTACAGTTGGTGGAACCTACAGGGATGTGGTTATACAGGTCCACCAGATCGGGCAGTTTCTCAGGCCACAGACTGTGTTCTTCCAGGGGCAATGTTTTTAGCAGATCTATCACCACCTGGTTCATCTTTTCGCAGAGTCCATTGGTTTGAGGGTGATAGGGCGTTGTTCTTATCTTCTTGCAGCCATACAGGTTGCAGAACTCCTGGAAGACCTCCGCTTCGAAGGCTGGTCCTTGGTCTGTCAACACTTGGTCCGGGTACCCGTGTGGACGGCAGAAGTGCTGCTGGAAGGCTCTAGCTGCTGTTTGAGCCGTTAAGTCCTTTCCAGGGACCACCACCAGGAACCGGAAGTAATGATCTACGATTGTGAGGGCGTAGACATACCCAGATCTGCTTGGAGCCAGTTTCACATGGTCCAGGGCTACCAGTTCCAGTGGCTGTCTGGTGATGATGGGCTGCAGGGGAGTCTTCTGGCTGGCTCGGTCTTTTCTTCTCAGGTGGCACGGGCCACAGTCTCTGCACCACCTCTCGATGGCTCCTCTCATGCCTACCCAGTAGAACCGTTCACGCAACAAGAACTCCAGCTTCTTCCATCCGAAATGCCCTGCTCCGTTGTGGTATGCCTCCAGAACCATAGCCGCGTCTCGTCTTGGGACCACTACCTGCCAGGTCAACTCATGTGTTCGAGAGTTAACCATTCTCCGGCACAGCTTCTCCCTGTAGAGGAACAGCTTACTTTTCTCCTTCCACAGTTGCTTGGTCTCCTCCGGAGCATCTGGGTCAAGACGGGCATCGGCCTGGGTCAGAATTTCCTTCACCAAATGGACTGCGGGATCAATGTCTTGCGTCTCTGCCCAGTTGTAGTGGGGCAAGGGATTGAACGTCACGGAGCGCCTGTCCTTCACACGGTGGGAATACAGGGTAATCCCATGACGGTGGAACGCAGGGAGCTCAACTTCTTCCAGATCTTCTGGATCTTCCCCTACGTCCGGTAAGTTCGGCATTCTAGACAGGGCATCCGCGTTGGCATTTGAGGTTCCTGCCCGGTATTTGATGGTGAATTCAAAGTTGGACAGGCGGGCCATCCATCTCTGTTCCAGGGCACCGAGCCTTGCAGTGTCCAGGTGTGTCAACGGGTTGTTATCCGTGTACACGGTGAATTTGGAGGAGGCAAGGTAATGCTTGAAACGTTCGGTCACTGCCCAAACTACTGCCAGGAACTCCAGCTTGAATGAGCTATAATTCTCAGGGTTCCTCTCCGTGGGCCATAGCTTTCGGCTGGCGTAAGCGATTACCCGTTCTTTCCCTTGCTGGATCTGGGACAGTACGGCTCCTAGCCCGATGTTGCTTGCGTCCGTGTGGAGGATAAAGGGCTGGCTGTAGTCTGGATATGCCAGGATTTTATCCCCCGTGAGGGCCATCTTCAGCTGGCAGAAGGACTCCTCTTCCAGCTTTTCCCACCTAAAGGGTGGCTTCTGGTTTTTGGCTTTCCGAGATTGACCTATCAGGAGGTCCTTCATAGGGGCTGCCATTTTGGTGAAACCGGGAATGAATCTTCGGTAGTAGCCTACCAACCCGAGGAACTGCCGCACTTCCTTTATGCTGGAGGGTCTTGGCCAGTCCTTAATCACGGTGATCTTATCAGGGTCAGTAGCTACTCCGTCAGCACTCACCACGTGTCCCAGGTATTGCACCTTTGGTTTCAGGAGGTGACACTTGGAGGGTTTCACCTTTAGGCCGTAGTTTGCCAGAGCTTCGAACACTTCTGCCAGGTGTTTCAGGTGGTCCTCGTAGGTCTTGGACTAGACGATGACATCGTCGAGATATAACAGGACCGTCTCGATGTTCCGGTGTCCCAGACAGCATTCCATCAACCGTTGGAAGGTTCCAGGTGCGTTGCAGAGCCCGAACGGCATACAGTTAAATTCGCTGAGACCCATCGGGGTGGTGAATGCAGTCTTCTCCCGGTCCGCCTCTGCTACAGGAACCTGCCAGTACCCGCTAGTGAGATCCAAAGTAGAGAAGAAGTTAGCAGATTTTAATGCAGCTAAGGACTCTTCTATACTTGGTAACGGGTACGCATCTTTGTGTGTGATACGGTTGACCTTCCTGTAGTCTACACACATTCTCATGGTGTTATCTTTCTTTTTCAATAAGACTACTGGAGCTGCCCAGGGTCTACAGCTGTCCTTGATTACCCCAGCCTCCTTCATGTCTCTAAGCATCCCCTTGGCGTGTTGGTAGTGTGCCGGGGGTACGGGTCGGTATCTCTCCTTTATGGGAGGATGGTCTCCCGTGGGGATGAGGTGTTCTACCCCCTTTACTCGCCCGCAGTCTAGCGGGTGTTTACTAAACACTCTCTCGTACTCTCGAACCACCCGATAGACTCCCTGTTTCTGGTGTGAGGGAGTGGAGTCAGTACCCAAATGTAGTTGCTGACAACAGTCCTCCATTGGTTTCTTAGAGCCGTTACCTTCCTCTGGTTGAGATGGAGGCAAGGGTTCCACGGCCTGTACAGAGTTCTGGTTGATGGTAAACAATTTGGCTAGCGTGGCATACCGGGGCAGGTGTACTTCTCTCTCCCCGATATTTATGATGCGAACGGGCACCTTCCCATGGCTTACATCGACCACCCCCCGTGCTGTCAAAATGGTGGGCCTACTGTCTGAGTAGACGGGTTCTACCATTTCTTGGTAGTCTCTAACTCTTAGACCAATAGCTGCCCGGCACCAAATCATCATCTCACTTTTTGGGGGCATGGCAATAGGGAACGGGTCACACATTCTCACGCTACCTATCTCACCACCAGATAGTTCCATCTGTTGCCGCTTCATCAGTGCCCGGATCTCTTTTTGGAGCACACGCTGCTGGCTGGAACTGGCGTTCTTGGCAACCTGCTGTAAAATGAGAATCACCTCTGCAAGACAATTTTCAATCACATTAGTTCCCAAGGTTATTCTAGGGTGACTCTCATGACGGTCTATGTCCACTATAATCAGTCCTTGTGCCGCCAGTTCGAATTTACCGATCTTAATGGTCACCTCTTTGAATCCCACCTGCGGCATGGGCTGACCATTGCTGGCGATGATACTCAGGTCGTCATCTGGGTAGCGGGTTATGTCCGAGTCATTCCATTACTGTTTAAAGAGCACGTACGGGATGGTGGTCACCTGTGACCCAGTGTCTAGTAGGGCACTCATAGGAATGCCATCGAGTACCACAGGCAAGATTGGACGTCCCCCAACGTATTTATCACGCCAGTTTGATGGGCCTGATGGTCTTATGCCTGGGAGTTGGCCCTCTACCCCAGTTTGTGCCCGTTTAAATGACAGCACCTTGCCACATGTCCGGGTTGATTGCAGCGGTGGCAGATGGGTCGTCCGTCCTCGTTGTATCTGTCGCTGGGTCTTCCTCTAGCTGGTGGGGTCCTCCTCAGTCGGTGCCACGGGACGTCCTCCGGTCCTGATTCCAGCTGGATCTTTCCTGGAGAAGAGACCTGTAAAGACTGCACAGTTCTGGTTAGCGCGGCAACGCTCTTAGTCAGCTCTTGGACCTGATGGTGCAGGTCTTTTGCCCGGTTATAGTTCAAAGCCTGCGCATCAGCTCCCACAGGCCCTGCAGACAAGGGCGCCGTCTCCTGGTGGTAAGTGATAGCAGGGCGCCTGTGGGTCACAGCGCCACCTGGTGCCGGTTCTCGGAGCACCCGGATGGCTCTGTCCTTGAACTGTGCAAAGTCCAGGTCAGGGTCCTGTAAGGCCATTGCCCGCAACTGGGTTCGGTGGGCATTGCACAGTAGACCCTCAATAAATTGTTCAGTCAACAGCTTATCTTCATTTCCCACGCTGCCAGGGTCTGCCTGCTTAATGGCTCTCAGGGCCTCTTGTAGGTTTAGAGCATAGTCTCTTATACTCTCATGTGCCCGCTGTTTACACCCGTAAAATCTGAGCTTTATTTCGGCTGAGGTGTGGGTATCAAATGTGTCTTTCAGCCGGTCTAGTATTTCTCTGACAGTCCTCTTCCTCCCAGTTGGCCAGGACTTTACCTCCCTTTGGGCTGCCCCGATTAATTGGGCCACCAGGATGCTCACTTTTTGCTCTTCTGTGAGTGGGTACACCTGGAAGAGGCTATCCAGTCTTTCCCTAAAGTAATTTAGAGTATGTGACTCCCCTGAGTACTGGGGTAGCCAGGTTGCCCCCGGGATATAGGGCATGGTGAATGGCATGACTGCTGCAGCGGTTGCGCTGGCGGTGGCTGTGGCAGTGGAGCTCCCCTCGGTATCCGGCATCCTCCTCCCCCCTAGTGGACCGTGGCCTACCTTGCGATGCTCTTCTTCCGTAGGCCGCGGCTCCGCAGTCGATCGTCGGGGTTGAGGACCTGGCGTCGCGCTCCGATGACGTCAGCGTCGCTCTTCCTCCCTTCCAGGACCTTGCGCAGCGTCAGAGCGTGGGGCGGAGCTTCGGATCTCGCGCGCTTTCGGCGTCCACGCCCCTCTTCTTCCCGTGCGGCGTCCCGAAGATGGCGTCCGAAGGCGGGAAGCAGCTGCGGATGGCGGGAAGAAGGGAGAAGACGGCGGGAAACGGTCCAAGATGGCATCTGATGGCGTGAATCGGCTCCGGATGGCAGGAAACGACTCCGGACGGCGGGAAACTTCACCACAGGTAAGTATAAAAGTCTCTTTTTCAGGCACGCAGTACCCGGTGGTTGCGGGCACGAAATCCTGCCGACTACGCCAAAGTTGACGCGCCCCCTGGGCCTGTGTTGTGCAGGGGAACCCGGAACCGGGCCTGTTGTAGAATGCTGGAGGTTGTAGTCTCCGTGTGGTGGTGACCCGGTCCGTGCCCAGGGTTGTCAAACCAGTGGCAGTCTTAATGTATAGCAAATGTCCGACTACACCACCCGTGGATTGCGGTCAGTGGGGACCGCCGCTGCGCTGCCGACCGCTGAGGCTGATGTTGTTTGCGCAGCCGAGTATGGGATAACTCCCCACGGGAGAAGTATTGCCTCAGGGCAGCTAATGTGAGAGATGATGGGAGTGATGGTGTGAGGGTCCCAGTGCTAATGGTGCTGGTGCGGCAAGGAATCACAGAGACGTGAGGTGCAGTTCAGGGTCTTTACTGATGGTACAAGGCAGACCCTCCCGGGAGTACTGGCTAGTATAAGGGGCCTGGTCAGTCTGCGAGCAAGCAGGAGTTCCCCTGGCCAGGTGGAGTTGTAGGCCTCCCCATTTATCTGCACTCTTCCTGGCTACCTTGCTGTCAGCGGTTACAAGTAGCCCACGTCCCTGAGTATACCGTGTGGTGCTCACCCGTATGGCTGGAGACTTGGGGCCTTCTGTTAGCCTCCGCTCCTGGATGGTGGCGCTGGTCCCTTCTTTGTGACTGAGCCTCCGGGCTTCTATGGCCAGAGGACCTGGAATCCCCTGCCGGCTGGTTTCTGCTGCTGGGTATATATCAGTCCCTACAGCCTCGGACTCCTGTGTCCGGTTTTAGTAACTTCAGACAGGGCGAGCTATATCTCTGCTCACAGCCCCTGGCCTTCTGCCTCTGCTCCTACAGAGCTCCTGATGTATCTTTTCCTGTGTCTGCAGCTTCACTCTAGGCTCTGACTGCTCTGCTTGTTCTGCAGGCTCTGTCTCTGTCTCACCTAATCCCGCCCCAGACCCAGTTTATAAGGGCAGATTCCTCCCCTCCCAGGTCTGGGCGGGCAGTGTTGCATGCTTAGGGCTCCTGACCAGAGAAACCTCCCACTTGCTCTCAGACATAATATCTCTATTACTGTGGCAACCAGACCCCTGGGGTGTCACACGTACATGTGACATCTGCTCATCAACGGCCATTCTGAGCTGAATGTGCCTTCCCTCATCACAGCACAACTGCTATGCAGATTGAGGCTGGGCAAGTACCAGCATGGGTGACTGGTAGGGAATTCCCGATTCCATTGACATTTTGGCTGCTGGTAATGTCATTTGGATTTTTGTTTTTAAAATCTAACCTTTCCCTCCCCATTTTATTCCTTGTGAAAAGACACGCACATGTGACATCTGCAGGTCAACTGCCATTCTAAGCTGAATGTGCCTTCCCCCGTCAGATCGCAGCTGGAGGCCAGGCAAGTATCTTTGTGGGAGACTAGATGGGAGTCCCCAGTTACATTGACATTTTGGCTGCTGCTATTGTCATTTGGATTTTTGTTTTTAAAATCTAACCTTTCCCTCCCCATTTTATTCCTTTTGAAAAGACGCGCACATGTGACATCAGCATGTCAACGGCCATTCTATGATGAATGTGCCTTAACTCGTCAAATCGCAGCTGCTACGCGGCTTGAGTTCAGCCAAGTACTGGCATGGAAGACTGGCTGCTGCTATTGTCATTTGGATTTTTGTTTTTAAAATCTAACCTTTCCCTCCCCATTTTATTCCTTTTGAAAAGACGTGCACATTTGACATCTTTTTGTCAACGGCCATTCTAAGCTGAATGTGCCTGCCCTTGTCAGATTGCAGCTGCTAAGCAGCTTGAGGCTGGGCAAGTACCAGCATGGGAGACTCGCTGAGAATCGCTTGTTCTATTGACATCTTGGCTGCTGCTATTGTCATTTGGATTGTTGTTTTTAAAATCTAACCTTTCCCTCCCCATTTTATTCCTTTTGAAAAGACACGCACATGTGACATCTGCACGTCAGCATTCATATTAAGCTGATTGTGCCTGGCTTCTTCAGATCGCAGCTGCTACACAGCTTGAGGCTGGGCAAGTACCGGCATGGGAGACTGGCTGGAAATCCCTGGTTCCGTTGACATCTTAACTGCTGCTATTGTCATTTGGATTTTTGGATTTTTGTTCTTAAAATCTGACCTTTCCCTCCCCATTTTATTCCTTTTGAAAAGACGCGCACATGTGACATTTGCACATCAACAGCCATTCTAAGCTGAATGTACCTGCCCTTGTCAGATCGCAGCCACTATGCAGCTTGAGCCTGGGCAAGTACTGTCATGGGAGACTGGCTGGGAATCCCGAGTTCAGTCAACATTTTCGCTGCGGCTTTTGTATTTTGGATTTTTGTTTTTAAAATCTAACCTTTCCCTCCCCATTTTATTCCTTTTCAAAAGACGCGCACATGTGACATCTGCATGTCAACGGCCATTCTAAGCTGTATGTTCCTGCTCTCGGTAGATCGCAGCAGCTTGAGGCTAGGCAAGTACCAGCATGGGAGACTGGCTTGGATTACCCAGCTCCATATCCCCAGCTCCGTTAACATTTTGGCTGCTGCTATTGTCATTTGGATTTTTGTTTTTAAAATCTAACTTTTCCCTCCCCATTTTATTCCTTTTGAAAAGACGCGCACATGTCACGTCTGAATGTCAGCGGACATTCTAAGCTGAATGTTCCTGCCTTCGTCAGATCGCAGCCACTACGCAGCTTGAGGCTGGGCAAGTACTGGATTGGGAGACAGGCTGGAAATCCCCAGTTCTGTTGACATTTTGGCTGCTGTTATTGTCATTTGGATTTTTGGATTTTTGTTTTTAAAATCTAACCTTTCCCTCCCCATTTTCTTCCTTTTGAAAAGACGCGCACATGTAACTCCTGCACGTCAATGGCCATTCTAATCTGAATGTGTCTGCCCGCGTCAGATTGCAGCTGCTGTGCAGCTTGAGGTCAGGCAAGTACCAAAATGGGAGTATGGCTGGGAATCCCTAGATCCGTTCACATTTTGGCTGCTGCTATTGTCATTTGTTTTGTTTTTTTAAAATCTAACCTTTCCCTCCCCATTTTATTCCTTTTGAAATGATGCACACATGTGACATCTGCACGTTAATGGCCATTCTAAGCTGAATGTGCCTGCCCTTATGAGATCACAGCTGCTATGCAGTTTGAGGCAGGGCAAGTACCAGAATGGGAGAATGGCTGGGAATCCCTAGTTCCGTTGACATTTTGGCTGCTGCTATTGTCATTTGGATTTTTGTTATTAAAATCTAACCTTTCCCTCCCCATTTTATTCCTTTTGAAAAGACGCGCACATGTGACATCAGCACATCAGCGGCACTTCTAAGCTGAATGTTCCTGCCCTCGTCAGATTGCAGCTGTTATGCAGCTTGAGGCTGGGCAAGTACAGTCATGGGAGACTGGCTGGGAATCCCCGGTTCCATTAACTTTTTGGCTGCTGTTATTGTCATTTGGATTTTTGTTTTTAAAATTTAACCTTTACCTCCACATTTTATTCCTTTTGGAAAGAAGCGCACATGTGACATCTGCATGTCAACGGCCATTTTAAGCTGAATGTGGCTGACTTTGTCAGATCACAGCTGCTATGCAGCTTTAGGCTGGGCAAGTACCAGCATGGGGGAATGGCTGGGTATCCCTGGTTCCATTGACATATTGGCTGCTGCTATTGTCATTTGGATATTTGTTTTTCAAATCTAACCTCTCCCTCCCCATTTTATTCCTTTTGAAAAGACACGCACATGTGACATTTGCACGTCAACGGCCATTCTAAGCTGAATGCGCCTTCTCTCGTCAGATCGCAGCCACTACGCAGCTTGAGGCTGGGCAGTACCATTATGGGAGACTGGCTGGGATCCCATGTTTCCGTTGACAATTTGGCTGCTGCTATTGTTATTTGGATTTTTGTATTTTTGTTTTTAAAATCTAACCTCTCCCGCCCCATTTTATTCATTTTGAAAAGACGCACACATGTAATATCTGCACCTCAGCAGCCATTCTAAGCTGAATGTGCCTTCACTTGTCAAATTGCAACTGCTGTGCAGCTTGAAACTGGGCAAATACCTTCATGGGAGACTTGTTGGGAATCCCTGTTTCTCTGAACATTTTGGCTGCTGCTATTGTCATTTGGATTTTTGGAATTTCGTTTTTAAAATCTAACCTTTCCCTCCCCATTTTATTCCTTTTGAAAAGACGCGCATATGTGGCATTTGCATGTCAACGGCCATTCTAAGCTGAATGTGTTTTTCCTTGTCAGATCACAGCCGCAACACAGCTTGAGGTCAGTCAAGTACTGGCATGGGAGACTGTCTGGGGATCCCCGTTGTCGTTGAAATTTTAGCTGTTGCTATTGTCATTTGGATTTTGGATTTTTGTTTTTAAAATCTAACCTTTCCCTCCCCATTTTATTCCTTTTGAAAAGACGCGCATATGTGGCATCTGCACGTCAACGGCCATTCTAAGCTGAATGTGTTTTTCCTTTTCAGATCACAGCCGCAACGCAGCTTGAGGCCAGTCAAGTACTGGCATGGGAGACTGTCTGGGGATCCCCGTTGTCGTTGACTTTTTAGCTGTTGCTATTGTCATTTGGATTTTGGATTTTTGTTTTTAAAATCTAACCTTTCCCTCCCCATTTTATTCCTTTTGAAAAGACGCGCACATGTAGCATCTGCACGTCAGCGGCCATTCTAAGCTGAATGTCCCTCCTCTTGTCAGATAGCAGCTGCTGTGCAGCTTGAGGCAAAGGAAAGTTCCAGCATGGGAGACTGGCTGGGAATCCCTGGTTACATTTACATTTTGGCTTCTGCTATTGTCATTTGGATTTTTGTTTTTAAAATCTAACATTTCCATTCCCATTTTATTCCTTTTAAAAAGACGCACACATGTGACATCTGCATGTCAAGGGCCATTCTAAGCTGAATGTGCCTTCCCTCATCAGATCATAGCCGCTACACAGATTGAGGTTGGGCAAGTACTTGCATGGGAGACTGGCTGTGAATCCCCAATTCCATTGACATTTTGGCTGCTGCTATTGTCATTTGAATTTTTGTTTTTAATATCTTACCTTTCCCTCCACATTTTATTCCTTTTGAAAAGACACGCACATGTGAAATCTACATGTTAGCAGCCATTCTAAGCTTAATGTGCCTGCTCTCATCAGATCACAGCCGCTACGCAGCTTGAGGCTGGGCAAGTACTGGCATGGGAGACTGGCTGGGAATCCCCAGTTCCATTGACAATTTGGCTGCTGCTATTGTCATTTGGATTTTTGTTTTTAAAATCTAGCCTTTCCCTCCCCATAATATTCCTTTTGAAAAGATGTGCACATCTGTCATCTGGAAGTCAACAGCCATTCTAAGATGAATGTGCCTGCCCTCGTCAGATCGCAGCCGCTACGCAGCTTGGGGCCGGGCAAGTACAGGCATGGGAAACTAGCTGGTAATCCCTTGTTCCGTTGACTTTTCGGCTGCTGCTATTGTCATTTGTATTTTTGTTATTAAATTCTAACTAGTGTTGAGCCAACCCGTAGTGTTCGAGTTCGGTTCGGTTCGTCGAACACCGTTAAAACCAATGGCAGGCAAACAAAAACACATAGAAACACCTTCAAATGTGTCCAAAAGCTGACAAACTGCTCAGAAGACACAACTAACACATGGAAAAGTGACAAGTATGTATAGTCATGCGAAAAGAAAAGAGGTGGAGGAGTAAAAGGAGGGGGAGACACAGATATAGGCATGTCATGCCCTTCTAAAATCCAAAAAGTGAGAAGCCGACACGTTCAGTCGGCTCCTGCCCGTGCCACCTCCGTGTCGCCGGGTTTGTGCCAGAGCCGCGGTGAACCCTGACGGCCAGCCCCCCTCTCCCAATACTGGTGCCTGTCCGCTGGTGGGTCGAGCGAGCCCCCCTGTGGTGGAGGCAGCTCTAAGCTTTTTAATTTAAATTGTCTCTCTAATTTGAATGAATACACTTTAAATCCATTTACAAGGATCTATTGGAGGGCAAGTCTCATGCCAGCAGCCGCGTAATTCCAGCTCCAGTAGCGTCCACTAAAGCTGCTACAGTTAAAAAGCTTTTATCAGGATCGAGCTCGGCTGTCCACCGCAAGGCATCCTACTACCAGTCCCAGCCCCTATGCCTTGGGGTGCCTCCTGATGCTCTTCACTGAGTATCCCGTGGTCCCGAAGCATTTCCTTTGAAAAAATTAAGTGTCCAAACTACAGGTGGTGTAGCTTGCTTAACAGCCGGGATAATCCGCTGACTAGCAGACACTGCTACTAGGCACAAAGTATTTCCTGGGCTAGATGAATTTAAAAATTTGTAATTAGATACTCTCGTTGGATGCTGAGAAAGCATTCCATAGAGTCTCCTGGCACGCCATATATGATTCTCTTAAAAAGCTTGGGGTAGGGGTCTAGGGGACCCTTTTATAGCCAAAATCACGGCCCTGTATCACAATACGTCACCTAGGCTGAAGATAAATGGAACTGTAGCACCCTGAGTGCTCGGTTGCTACAGAGGTATTGCACCTCACCCAGAGGTGTGATATCTCACTCTCAGGTAAGGATGGAGTGTGGATCAGGACCCGACACCTGCATGCATTACACCACATTGCCGTGGGGCAGGGCGACCAATATGCCTCTGAGATGGGCACGACAGTCCCTGTCCCTGGCTGGAGTGTGGGGAGGGAACACTGAGGAAGGGGAACCCTGTTGTGCAGGAGCAGGGAGGAAGCAGTACCTGGGTGCATTTAGAAGGGAGTATAAAAGGTGGGCACCATCTTAGTTCAGTGCAGAGAAGTCTGAGCAGAAGTGGCAGGGAGCAGGGGCTCTGCATGAGCTCTGCTCCGGAGGCGGGCCTAGTAACAGAGGCCCAGGCCTGGAAGAGGGAGAAGGAAGGAAGAGGAGCGGAGAAGGCTCCAGGAACAAGGAATGAAGGGATCCCAGGGGTGCGGACGGGCGAGTCGCCACCGCACGCCCGAATCCAACTGCGTGGAGGGGTCAGGTCAAAGGGGGAGACCGGTCCCCGAAACTAGTGGAGGCAGGAAATGACCCTCAGCTAGAAACCGGAGGCTGTGACATTTTATGTGGCCCAGCCCCTCGCTACACCCGCTAGGAAGGCACCACATAGGGTCAGGGAAATTGGCGCCAAGTTAACCAAGAGGAGGCCCGAGGCAGCCGGACAGAAGGGTTGGTAAGAAAGGCCAGACAAAGGACACACAAAGGGGGTCCTGTGAAGCGCTCCAAAGTTATCTGGGAGTTGTCTGAGCCCCTCACCTGGTGAGCACAGTACGACGTGGGCAGCCTTTACCTGCAGACGTGGTCTGGATAATAAGAACTGTGAGTAAAGGCCCTGGACTGCATCACTGACTCCGTGTCGTTACTGCTGCTGCCCTGCACCATCACCCCCATCCTCCGCATACACTGCCCTGAGGCTATACTCCTCCCGTGGGGAGTTATGCTACGCTCTGCTGCACCCACAACACCAGCCTCAGCGGTCTGCCCTGCAGCGGCGGTTCACTCTGACCGCAATCCACGGGTGGTGTAGTCGGACATTTAAACATCAAAACCACATAAATAGTTCCGCCACTGGTTTGACCACCCTGAGCCACGGAACCGGGTCGCCGCCACGAAGACTACAACCACCAGCATCCACCAAAAAGGGTCCGGCTCCGGGTGTCCCAAGGCCCAGGGGGTGCATCAGAACATTTTCATCACCTTTCACAATCACCAATGGGACAAGGCAGGGATGTCCTCTGTCCCCTCTCTTATACATCCTAGTGACGGAGCACCTGCTCTCATCAATTCGCCATAACCCCAATATTAGGTGGATTGAGGTGGGAGTCACCGAGTACAAGTGCTCTCTATTTGCTGATGATGTCCTAGTATATATCACTCAATCACATATATCCATCCATGCTGTTATGGCTGAAATAGATCACTTTGTTACATGGTCAAATTTTAAAATCAATGCAGCGAAGTCTGAGGCCCTCCATGTCTCCCTCCCCAAATCCATATAGGATTCCATCCAGTCCAACTTTCCCTTTGCCTGGCCCTCACAGGGTATCAAATACTTAGGAATTCCTATTTATAGAGACCTCTCCCATCTAAGTTATCTTAATTTTGGGCCCTTTATTGAACAACTCCATACAGACCACGGTTGGCAAGTTAGAACTGTAAGATTCACTACGTGAACCACTGGTGTTTTGTGGAAAAGCACATGTACACTGTGTTCCAAATTATTATGCAAAAAGTGTTTAGGAGTGATAAGGGAAGAATTTGTTTGTTTGTCAATTAAACTCATTGATGGCGATGTGTGTCAGGGCTCTTTATATCACTGTAAGCAATTGCAGACACCTGTGCTAATTAGTTTGGCAGGTGTGTCCAATGAAAGGCAAGACTACTTAAGAAGGCTGTCTCACATTATTAAGCAGCCTACATTTTCTGCCAAAATGGGAAAGAAAAAGGATGTGTCGGCTGCTGAGAAGCAACAAATTGTGGAGTGTTTAGGTCAAGGCATGACTACAAACAACATTGTGCGATGATCAGGATGAAGTGTCTTGGCAATCAAGAAGTATGTAGCTGATTCACAGTACACACGTGTGCGTGCTGATAAGGGCAAATTGAGGACTCTTTCCTACAGGCAATTACGTCAGGTTAAAAGAGCAGTGGCAAAAAAGCCTTGTCATAGCAGCAGACACGTTTTTGAAGCTGCTGGTGCCTCCAACGTCCCCCGAACAACAAGATGCAGGGTCCTTCAGAGGTTTGCAGCTGTGCATACGCCATCCTGTCGACCTCCTCTATCCACTTCACACAAGCAGAAACGGCTCCAGTGGGCCAAACATTACATGAAGACTGATTTCAAAACTGTTTTGTTCATGGATGAGTGCCTTGCAGCGCTCGATGGTCCAGATGGATGGAGTTGAGGATGGCTGGTTGATGGACACCCCACGCAAACACGGCTACAGCGCCAACAAGGAGGAGGTGGAGTAATGTTTTGGGCTGGAATCATGGGGAGAGAGATTGTCGGCCCCTTTAGGATCCCTGAAGGTGCTAAAGATGAACTCCATAATGTATGTGGATTTTCTCAAACAGCACTTCCTGCCATGGTTCAAGAAGAAGAACCGTGTATTTCACAGCAAGATCATTTTTTTGCATGATAATGCACCATCTCATGCTGCACATAAAACATCTGCATCTCTGGCTGATATGGGCATAAAAGGGGACAAACTTATGGTGTGACCCCCATGCTCCCCTGACCTCTACCCCATTCAGAACCTCTGGAGCATCATCAAAAGGAGTGTCTATGATGGCGGGAGGCAGTTCACATCTAAGCAACAGCTCTGGGAGGGTATTCTGTCCTCATGCAAAACAATTGAAGCAGAAACCATCCAAAACCTGACAAGTTCAATGGACGAGAGAGTTCAGAAGCTCCTTTCGAACAAGGGGTCCTATGTGAAAGTGTAACATCACCTAGAATAAAGTTTTGAGTTGAAAACTGTTTGATTTCAGTTTCTAATAACCTGCTAATGCTTATAATTTCAAAAATGACCATTTTTTGGGTCTTTATTAAAATGAAAAGGTTGATCGAAAAGTTTGGGGGATCTAAGAGTGTGGCAACCCAGTAGTCATGATTACTTCGAATTCTGACAATATGAGGGTCATGTTGCAGGTAGTGCAGCAAGAAGGCACTTATGTGTCTTGCGCATGTCGGAGCCCCAAAATTATTTTCCGGGCTAGATGCAGCTAAAAATTATTATTAATTTTAAATCTGGTGGAGCTTAGTATAGATGGCCTAATAGGATCAGTGCTGCACACTGCTACAAAGCCCAAATTATTTTCCAGTCAAGATTCAGATAAACATGATTAGTAATTTTAAATCTGGTGGAGCTTATTATAGATGGCCTAATAGAATCAGTGCTGCACACTGCTACAAAGCCCAAATTATTTTCCAGCCAAGATACAGATAAACATGATTAGTAATTTGAAAGCTTAAAACGGTTGGTAGGGTGATTTTAACCAATCATCAAGCTTTTACTCTCCCCAGGATGACACAGGGGTAGAAAAGTCGTTTCGAATCCATGATTTGTTCATCTTTATGAACGTGAGTCTGTCTACATTATCAGTGGAGAGCCGCGTGCGCTTATCTGTCAGCACACCACCAGCAGTGCTGAACACGCGTTCAGACAGAATGCTGGCTGCGGGGCATGACAAGATCTCCAAGGCGTAAGTGGCTAGCTCCGGCCATTTATCCAGATTGGAAGCCCAAAAGAGCAAGGGTCCAGTGACACAGTCATGGCTTCAATGTTTACTTGGAGATACTCCTATACCATCGTCTCTAGGCGTTGACTATGTGTCAGACTTCTTGTCTCCTGTGGCCTTGCAAAGGTTGGGCTAAAAAAGTGGTGAAATGATTCCGCAAAATTGATGTTACCAGCAGATACTGTGGTTCTGTTACGGTTTGAGTGCTGAACACTTGACGGTCCCACGGTTGGCAAGTTGGAACTGTGAGATTCACTACGTGCACCACTGGTGTTTTGTGGAAAAGCACATGTAAGATTCTGCAACAGTCTCTGCTGATACTCCTGCATGCGTGCATCCCTTTCTATGGCAGGAATAATTTCTGCAAATTTACTTTTGTACCGGGGATCTAACAGTGTGGCAACCCAGTAGTCAGGATTATTTCTAATTCTCACAATTCGAGGGTCATGTTGCAGGTAGTGCAGCAAGAAGGCACTCATGTGTGTTGCGCATCCAGGAGCACCAAGTCCCTGTTGTGTTGGTGGCGAGGTAACAATCATGCTTCCTTCCTCTGTCCTCTCCCCCCAAACCTCGCACAACAGAAATGTGATCAAGGTCTCCCTCATCTGATGAGTCTTCCATCAGTTCGTCCTCCACCTCTTCCTGGGCTCCTGCACCTTCCTCACTAGTTTGGCTGCTACCATGCGCCCTGGTAAAACCATCTCCCCCACCCTCACATGCCTGCCGCCTTGCTGCTGCCGACCGTCTGGACCTTGCAGATGTTAGCCCTTCCGCATACAACTCCTCCTCCTCTACTTCCTCCACCTCATCTTGTGCCACCACCTGACTCCGAATTCTGTTTAACATGTGCTCCAGCATGTAAATCACCGGAATAGTCATGCTGATAATGGCATCGTCAGCACTAAACATCTTCGTCGCCATTTCAAAACTGTGCAGAAGGGTGCATAGGTCCCTGATCTGAGACCACTCCTCCAGCGTGATTTGCCCCACCTCTGGATCTCGTTGGCCCAGGCTATACGTCAGAACGTATTGCAGCAGGGCTTGTCAGTGCTGCCACAGTCGCTGCAACATGTGCAGAGTTGAATTCCACCGGGTAGGCACATCGCATTTTAGCCGGTGAAGTGGCAGGCCCAACGTCTTCTGTAGAGATGTAAGTCGCTGAGCTGCGGGATGCGAACGGCGGAAGTGAGCACACAGCGACCGTGCCCTCTGCAGAAGGCCATCTAGTCTGGGATAGTGGGCTAAAAATTGCTGGACAACCAGGTTCAACACGTGAGCCATACATGGCACGTGTGTGACATTGCCCCGGCGAAGGGCCGCACCCAGGTTTGCAGCATTGTCGCACACGGCCTTCCCTGGTTTCAGGTCCAGTGGAGACAACCATTCATGAAATTGGTTCTCCAGAGCTGACCACAACTCCTCAGCTGTGTGACTCACATTTCCCAGACATTTCAAAGTAAAAACCGCCTGATGACGTTGAGCCCTACTGCCAGCATAGTAAGGAGGTGTGCAGGATCCCTTCTGCGCAGTTAGAAAGCTTGTGGCATAACCAGACAGGCTTTGGGTGTAGGTGGAAGACCGAGAGGAGGTTGAGGAGGCAGAAGCAGTGGAGGAACTTTGACATAAAGAGGATTGACGCACAACTCGTGGGGACGGCAAGACTTGGACAGCAGCCCCTTCTCCTGCTGTCACCATAGTTACCCAGTGCCCAGTCAGCGACATGTAACGCCCCTGTCCATGCCAACTCGTCCAAGTGTATGTGGTGAAATGCACCCTGTCACACACAGAGTTTCTCAAAGAAGCGGTGATGTTGTGTGCGACATGCTGGTGGAGCGCAGGCACATCTTTCTTTGAGAAGTAGTGCCGACTGGGCATCTGGTACTGGCGCACTGCGACCGACATAAGGTCTCGAAAATCCTCTGTGTCCAAGGCAGCATTTCTGTAGCCAAGAGCTTGCAGATGGTGAAATTCAACCTCTTAGCTTTCTCATGGCTAGGAGGAAATGGTCTTTTACTTGTCCACATCTGAGGGACCGAGGGCTGGCTATTGTGCTTAGATGGGTTTGATAAGGGTGTCCCCGGCAAACTGCCCGTCAGTGAGGAAGATGCAGGCGGACATGTTAGGTTGCCTTTATCCAAAGGTGGTGCTATCGATGTCGGACAGTGCTCAACACCAGCTGGTGTTACCACCTCGAAAGAAAATGATGACCTGCCAATCACGCTGGCTGTTGCGGGTAAAGAGGTGGCAGGTCTTCGCTCCAAAAAAGGTGTGACTGCTGTCCCCCCAGTCACAGAGGATGAAGAGGCCGCGGATGCACAAGATATGGCAGACGGTGGTTGGCCCGGCCGGCTAGTCCGCATTGTAGCACACAGAGCTTCCCACTGCAACTTATGCTTCATGTCCATGTGCCGGTTCATGCATGAAGTACTCAAACTATGATTTTTTGGCCTTTACTTAGCTTTTGCTGACAAATGTTACAGATAACACGAGTTGGGTCATCTTTATCGATCTGAAAAAATGCCCAGGCTATGCAAGGCTTATCACCCAAGCGACCTGAAGAGCCACCACAACTTGTGGTGAGAGGCAGAGTTGTGTTTGAGGATGCAGTTGTTGACGTGCATCCAGTACTACGTCTCTGTCCAGGAAGGCGCAACCTGACCTCGTCGTCACTAACATCTTCTTCCACCTCCTCTGCTGACCTCATCTCTTGGCTGACTGTGGGTTGACAGTAAGTGGGATCTCCAACCTCATCATCATCACCCTGTGCGTTATCACACCCGTCGTCCTCAGAGCCAACCTGTTCCTGCCCTGACAAAAAACTAAAGTTGTCGCTCCAATCAGGTATTTGAGTCTCATCATCGTCTTCCTCATTGTCTCCACCATCAGGAGTTACAGTTTGGGAATGAGGGTCTACATTATGGTCAGAACCTTCTGCGTCTGGTCCTGGATCCGACTCATAAAGATTTTGGGCATCAGTGCAGATCATTTCCTCGTCTGGATTCACAGTAGCGCTGGAGTCGACCTCTGATTCCCAGGCTACAGTATGAGTAAACAGCTCTGCAGACTCAACCATCTGTTCTACCTCATACTCAGACGGGCAGCTGGATATTTGGGAGTTGTGAGGAAGCAAGTGCGATTGGGGTGACACCTTTGAGGACTGAAGTATTTGTGATGTTGAAGTTGATGTGGAGGAGAGCCCACTTAAAGGAGCACTTGATATCCGTTGAAGCACCTGCTGTTTTTGTGCCTCATCTGGAATTTGTAGCGATTGGCGTGGCCATAAGAAAGGGATCAGATCACATTGTCCGCTAAAAGAAGTAGACATTTTAGTTTGGCTGGAAGATGGTCTTTCTTCTGCAGATGTTACTGTTGCTTTAACATCTACCCCATGGACACAACCTTTTTTCCCCTTCCCAACACGCCTATTCCCCTTTCCACCAGCAGCAGGCCTTTTTCCACTCATTTTGGTGGTTAACAAATTCACAACTCTGGAGTTGTTTGCACAAAAAAACAATGGATGGGAACCGAGCAGAGCTGAGTGGCCAAACTGTGGTATTAGGCCAAAACTATTGGCTGGGTTAGATGCAGAAAAAAATTATATTCAATTTGCAACCTGATGGAGGTCAGTATAGATGGACTAATAGAACAAGTCCCACACACAGCTAGAAGCCCAAATATTTTTTCAGAGGTAGATGCAGAAAAAAATTGTATTCAGTTTGCAACCTGATGGAGGTCAGTATAGATGGACTAATAGAACAAGTCCCACACACAGCTAGAAGGCCAAATATTTTTTCAGAGGTAGATGCAGATAAAAATTATTTTTAATTTGCAGCCTGATGGAGGTCAGTATAGATGGACTAATAGAGAAAGTCCCACACACTGCTAGAAGGCCAAATATTTTTTCAGAGCTAGATGCAGACAAAAAATTATTTTTAATTTGCAACCTGATGGAGGTCAGTATAGATGGACTAATAGAGAAAGTCCCACACACTGCTAGAAGGCCAAATATTTTTTCAGAGCTAGATGCAGACAAAAAATTATTTTTAATTTGCAATCTGATGGAGGTCAGTATAGATGGACTAAAAGAGAAAGTCCCAGACACTGCTAGAAGGCCAAATATTTTTTCAGAGCTAGATGCAGATATAAATTATTTTTAATTTGCAACCTGATGGAGGTCAGTATAGATGGACTAATAGAGAAAGTCCCACACACTGCTAGAAGGCCAAATATTTTTTCAGAGCTAGATGCAGAAAAAAATTATATTCAGTTTGCAACCTGATGGAGGTCAGTATAGATGGACTAATAGAACAAGTCCCACACACAGCTAGAAGCCCAAATATTTTTTCAGAGGTAGATGCAGATAAAAATTATTTTTAATTTGCAACCTGATGGAGGTCAGTATAGATGGACTAATAGAGAAAGTCCCACACACTGCTAGAAGGCCAAATATTTTTTCAGAGCTAGATGCAGACAAAAAATTATTTTGAATTTGCAGCGTAATGGAGGTCAGTATATATGGACTATTAGAACAAGTCCCACACATTGCTAGAAGGCCAAATATTTTTTCAGAGCTAGATGCAGAAAAAAATTATATTCAGTTTGCAACCTGATGGAGGTCAGTATAGATGGACTAAAAGAACAAGTCCCACACACTGCTAGAAGCCCAAATATTTTTTCAGAGCTAGATGCAGAAAAAAATTATATTCAATTTGCAACCTGATGGAGGTCAGTATAGATGGACCAATAGAATGATGATATGCCCAAAAGATTTTACTTCACTAGGTGCAGTAAAAAAATTGGTATTCTATACACAGGTGGTATATATTGCAACACAGATAGGCTACTCCACTGACTAACACACTCTGCAATAGGCCAAAAAGGATTAGCTTTGCTAGATTCAGCCAAATCCTGTGAAAAAAACTTGCACAGCACTGTCACAGACCTGCCTGGCAAAAACTGATAGGAACTGATGTAACCTAGTCCTGAAAAGGACTGCAATTACAATTAGTCTTTACTCCCACAATCTATCTATTTAAGAGCACAGACCTGCCTGATAAAAGTCGTAGGAAATGCTGTAACCTAGTCCTTAAAAGGACTGCAATCACAACTATTCCCTACTCCCAAGCTATCTGTAGATTTGTGCGAAAATTGGCTTTAAATTAACAAGGTATAGCGCACACAGCAACAGCGGTGCCGTCTAACACGCAGCTGCAGCAGTGAGAAAATGGTGGCGACGGGGAAAATGGCTTGGTCTTATAGGGCAAGGACATGTGACATACACTGCCAATGACACATGCCCTTGCTTGTGTGAAAAAAAGCACTTCGCTCCGTGTGTGCGCTGCTGATAGGCTGACAGATTGCACCTCCCCACTGTAAATGTGGGAAAGAGAAAAAAAAATTGAGATCTTCATTATTCCTGCAGAGATCCATCCCCTCCCCCCACCCCGCTGTACACTCAAACTGCGTATTAACATTAATTTTCATCATTACTGAGAAAAAATCCAGTTATGATTTTGGTGCACAAACAGTTATCGAACATAACCTCGAACAGCCGAATTTTTCTCAAATCGTTCGTGTTTGCCGAACGGCTCGAACACCGCCCAAAACAGCTCGAATTTGAGATTGGCGAACAATTCGAGTCGAACAACGCTCATCTCTAATTCTAAACTTTCCCTCCCCATTTTATTCCTTTTGAAAAGACGTGCACATGTCACATCCACATGTCAACGGCTATTCTAAGCTGAATGTCCCTTCCCTCATCAGATCGCAGCCTCTACGCAGCTTGAGGCTGGACAAGTGCTGGCATGGGAGATTGGCTGGGAATCCCTGTTTCTGTTGACTTTTTGGCTGCTGCTATTGTCATTTGGATTTTTGTTTTTAAAATATTACCTTTCCCTCCCCATTTTATTCCTTTTGAAAAGACGCGCACATGTGATAACACAACATCAGCGGCCATTCTATGCTTAATGTTCCTGCCCTCGTCAGATTGCAGCTGCTACACAACTTGAGGCTGGGCAAGTACTGGCATGGGAGACTGGATAGGAATCCTTGGTTCCATGGTCATTATGGCTGCTGCTATTGTCATTTGGATTTTTGGATTTTTGTTTTTAAAATCAAACTTTTCCCTCCCCATTTTATTCCTTTTGAAAAGACACGCACATGTGACAACTGCACTTCAACCGCCATTGTAAGCTGAATGTGCCTGCCATCGTCAGATTGAAGCCGCTACACAGCTTGAGGCCAGGCCAGTAATGGCAGGGGAGATTGGCTGGGAATCCCTGGTTCGGTTGACATTTTGGCTGCTGCTATTGTCATTTGGATTTTTGGATTTTTGTTTTTAAAATTTAAGCTTTCCCTTCCCATTTTATTCCTTTTGAAAAGACGCGCACAAGTGACTTTTGCACGTCAACGGCCATTCTAAGCTGAATGTGCTTTCCCTTGTCAGATCGCTGCTGCTATGCAGCTTGAGTTCAGGTCAGTACCAGCATGGGAGACTGGCTGGGAATCCCTGGTTCCATTGACATTTTGGCTGCTGCTATTGTCATTTGGATTTTTGGATTTTTGTTTTTAAAATCTAACCTTTCCCTCCCCATTTTACTGCTTTTGAAAAGACGTGCACATGTTGGGTCTGCACTTCAACAGCCATTCTAAGCTGAATGTGCCTTCCCTCATCAGATCACAGCCACTAAGCAGCTTGAGGTTGGGCAAATATCAGCATGGGAGACTGGCTGAGAAACACCGATTCCATTGACATTTTGGCTGCTGCTTTTGTCATTTGGATTTTTGTTTTTAAAATCTAACCTTTTCCTCCCCATTTTATTCCTTTTGAAAAGACGCGCACATGTGTCATTTGCACGTCAATGGCCATTCTAAGCCGAATGTGCCTTCCCTCATCAAATTGCAGCTGCTACGCAGGTTGAGGCCAGGCAAGTACCAGCATGGGAGACTGGCTGAGAATCCCCGTTTCCATTGACATTTTGGCTGCTGCTCTTGTCTTTTGGATTTTTGTTTTTAAAATTTAATCTTTCCCTCCCCATTTTATTCCTTTTTCAAAGACACGCACATGTGACCTTTGCACGTCAGCGGCCATTCTAAGCTGAATGTGCCTGCCCTTTTCAGATCGCAGCCACTACGCAGCTTGAGGCCAGGCAAGTACCGGCATGGGAGACTGGTTGGGAATCCCCAGTTCCATTGACATTTTGGCTGCTGATATTTTCATTTGGATTTTTGGATTTTTGTTTTTAAAATCTAACCTTTCCCTCCCCATTTTATTCCTTTTGAAAAGACACGCACATGTGACATCTGCACGTCAATGGCCATTCTAAGCCGAATGTGCCTTCTTTCATCAGATCACAGCCGCTACGCAGCATGAGGCTGAGCAAGTACCAGCATGGTAAACTGGCTGAGAATCTCTGGTTCCGTTGACATTTTGGCTGCTGCTATTGTCATTTGGATTTTTGAATTTTTGGATTTTTTTTTTTTTAAATCTAACCTTTCCCTCCCCATTTTATTCCTTTTGAAAAGACGCGCACATGTGACATCTGCACATCAACGGCCATTCTAAGCTGAATGTGGCTACCCTCGTCAGATCTCAGCTGCTAGGCATGAGAGACTGGCTGGGAATCCCCGGTTCTGTTGACATTTTGGCTGCTGCTTTTGTCATTTGGATTTTTGAATTTTTATTTTTAAAATCTATCCTTTCCCTCCCCATTTTATTCCTTTTGAATAGACGTGCACATGTGACAGCCTGACTTCAACGGCTATTCTAAGTTTAGTGTGCCTTACCTCATCAAATCGCAGATGCTATGCAGCTTTAGTCTGGGCTAGTAACAGCGTGGGAGACTAGCTGGGAATCTCTGGTTCTGTTGACATTTTGCCTGCTTCTATTGTCATTTGGATTTTTGTTTTAAAAATCTAACCTTTCGATCCCCATTTTATTCCTTTTGAAAAGACAGGAACATGTGCCATCTGCATGTCAATGGCCATTCTAAGCTGAATGTGCCTGCCATCGTGAGATCAGAGCCGCTACAAAGTTTTAGGCTGGGCAAGTACCGGCATGTGAGAATGGCTGGGAATCCTCTCTTCCGTTGACATTTTGGCTGCTGCTATTGTCATTTGGATTTTTGGATTTTTGGATTTTTGGATTTTTGTTTTTAAAATCTAACCTTTCACTCCCCATTTTATTCCTTTTGAAAAGACGCGCACATGTGACATCTGCACGTCAACGGCCATTCTAAGCAGAATGTGCCTGCCCTCATCAGATCGCTGCTGCTATGCAGCTTGAGGCTGGGCAAGTACCAGCATGGGAGACTGGCTGGGAATCCCTGGATCCGTTGACATTTTGGCTGCTGCTATTGTCATATGGATTTTTGGATTTTTTTTTATAATCTAACCTTTCCCTCCCCATTTTATTCCTTTTGAAAAGACGTGCACATGTGACATCTGTACGTCAACGGCCATTCTAAGCTGAATGTGCCTCCCCTTGTCAGATCGCAGCCACTGAGCAGCTTGAGGCTGGGCAAGTACTGGCATGGGAGACTGGCTCTGAATTCTTGGTTCCATTGACATTTTGGCTGCTGCTATTGTCATTTGGATTTTTGATTTTAATAATCTAACCATTCCCTCTGCATTTTATTCCTTTTGAAAAGACGTGCAAATGTGACATTTGCATGTCAACGGCCATTCAAAGCTGAATGTGCCTGCCCTCGTCAGATCACAACCGCTATGCAGCTTGAGGCCAGGCAAGTACCAGCAAGGGAAACTGGCTGGGATTTCCATGCTTCCGTTGACATTTTGGCTGCTGCTGTTGTCATTTGGATTTTTGTTTTTAAATTCTAACCTTTCCCTCCCCATTTTATTCCTTTTGAAAAGACGCGCACATGTGTCTTCTGCAAGTCAATGGCCATTCTAAGCTAGATGTGCTAGCCCTCGTCGGATCACAGATGCTACACAGCTTGAGGTTGGGCAGCTACCAGAATGGGAGACTGGCTGGGAATCACTAGTTCAGTTGACATTTTGGCTGCTGTTATTGTCATTTGGATTTTTGTTTTTAAATTCTAACTTTTCCCTACCCATTTTATTCCTTTTGAAAGACGTGCACATGTGACATTTGCATGTTAAAGGCCATATTAAGCTGAATGTGCCTGACCTTGTCAGATCACAACCGCTGCACAGCTTGAGGCTTGGCAAGTAGTGGAATGGGTTACTGGCTGGGAATCCCTGATTCCGTTGAAATTTTGGCTGCTGCTATTGTATTTTGGATTTTTGTTTTTAAAATCTAACCTTTCCCTCCCAATTTTATTCCTTTTGAAAAGACACGCACATGTGACATCTACTCATCAACGGCCATTCTAAGCTGAATGTGCCTTCCCTCATCAGATCGCTGCCGCTACACAGCTTGAGGCTGGGCAAGTACAGGCATGGGAGACTGGCTGGAAATCCCTGGTTCTGTTGACATTTTGGCTGCTGCTATTGTCATTTGGATTTTTGTTTTTAAAATCTAACCTTTCCCTCCCCATTTTATTCCTTTTGAAAAGACGCGAACATGTGACATCTGTATGTCACCGGCCATTCTAATTTGAACGTGCTTTCCCTTGCCAAATTGCAGCCGCTGCGCAGCTTGAAGTCAAGCAAGTACCAGCATGGGAGACTGGCTGGGAATCCCCAGATCCGTTGATATTTTGGCTGCTGCTATTTTCGTTTGGATTTTTGATTTTAAAATCTATCCTTTCCCTCCCCATTTTATTCCTTTTGAAAAGACACGCACATGTGACAACTGCACATCAATGGCCATTGAAAGCTGCATGTGCCTTTCCTCGTCAGATTGCAGCTGCTACGCAGCTTGAGGCTGGGCAGGTACCAACAAGGGAGATTGACTGGGTATCCCTAGTTCCGTTGACATTTTGGATGCTGCTATTTTCATTTGAATTTTTGGATTTTTGTTTTAGAAATCTAACCTGTTCCTTCCCATTTTTTTCCTTTTGAAAACACACGCACATGTAACACCTGCGCATCAAAGGCCATTCTAAGCTGAATGTGCCTGCCCTCATCTGATTGCAGCTGCTACACAGCTTGAGGCTAGGCAGGTACCAGCATGGGAGACTGGCTGAGAATCCCCGGTTCCATTGGCATTTTGGCTGCTGCTGTAGTCATTTGGATTTTTGTTTTTAAAATCTGAACTTTCCCTCCCCATTTTATTCCTTTTGTAAAGACGCGCACATGTGACATCTGCATGTCAACAGCTATTCTAAGCTGAATGTGCCTGCACTTGTCAGATCGCAGCTGCTCCCCAGGTTGAGGCCGGGGAAGTAACGCGATGGGAGACTGGCTGGGAATCCCCGCTTCCTTTGACATATTGACTGCTGCTGTTGACATTTTGATTTTCGTTTTTAAATTCTCACCTTTCCCTCCCATTTTATTCATTTTGAAAAGACGTGCACATGTGACATTTGCATGTCAACAGCCATTCTATGTTGAATGTGTCTGCCCTTGTCAGATCACAGCCGCTATACAGTTTGAGGGCGGGTAAGTACCGGCGTGGCAGACTGGCCGGGAATTCCTGCTTCCGTTGATATTTTGGCTGCTGCTGTTGTCATTTGGACTTTTGTTTTTAAAATCTAACCTTTCCCTCCCCATTTTATTCATTTTGAAAAGATGCGCACATGTGACATCTGCATGTCACCTGCCATTCTAAGCTGAATGTGCCTTCTCTCATCGGATCGCAGCCACTATGCAGCTTGAGGCTGGGCACGTACTGGCATGGGAGACTGGCTGAAAATCCCCGGTTAAGTCGACATTTTGGCTGCTGCTATTTTCATTTGGATTTTTGTATTTTGGTTGTTAAAATCTAACATTTCCCTCCCTATTTTATTCCTTTTGGAAAGACGCGCACATGTGACAACTGCACGTCAACGGCCATTCTAAGCTGAATGTGCCTTCTCTCATCGGATCGCAGCCACTATGCAGCTTGAGGCTGGGCATGTACTGGCATGGGAGACTGGCTGAGAATCCCCGGTTAAGTCGACATTTTGGCTGCTGCTATTTTCATTTGGATTTTTGTATTTTGGTTGTTAAAATCTAACATTTCCCTCCCTATTTTATTCCTTTTGGAAAGACGCGCACATGTGACAACTGCACGTCAACGGCCATTCTAAGCTCAATGTGCCTTCTCTCATCGGATCGCAGCCACTATGCAGCTTGAGGCTGGGCACGTACTGGCATGGGAGACTGGCTGAGAATCCCCGGTTAAGTCGACATTTCGGCTGCTGCTATTGTCATTTGGATTTTTGGATCTTTGTTTTTAAAATTTAACCTTTCCCTCACCATTTTATTCCTTTTGAAAAGACACGCACATGTGACATCTGCGCATCTATGGCCATTCTAAGCTGAATGTTCCTGCACTTGTCAGATCGCAGCCAATACACAGCTTGAGGCTGGGCAAGTGCCAGCATGGGAGACTGGCTGGGAGTCCACAGTTCCATTGACATTTTGGTTGCTGCTATTGTCATTTGGAATTTTGGATTTTTGTTTTTAAAATCTAACCGTTCCCTCCCCATTTTATTCCTTTTGAAAAGACGCGCACATGTGACATCTGCACGTCAATGGCCGTTCTAAGCTGAATCTGCCTTGCCTCATCAGATCACAGCCACTATGCAGCTTGAAGCTGGGCAAGTACCAGCATGGGAGACTGGCTGCAAATACCTGGTTCCGTTGACATTCTGTCTGCTGTTATTGTCATTTGGATTTTTGTTTTTAAATTCTAACCTTTCCTTCCCCATTTTATTACTTTTGAAAACATGCGGATGTGAGACTTTTGCAAGTCAACGGTCATTCTAAGCTGAATGTGCCTGCACTCATCAGATCACAGCTGCTACACAGATTGAGGCTGGGCATGTACTGGCATGGGAGACTGGCTGGGAATCCCCGGTTCCATTTACATTTTGGCTGCTGCTATTGTCATTTGGACTTTTGGATTTTTTTTTTTTAAATCTAACCTTTCCTTCCCCATTTTATTCCTTTTGAAAAGGCGCGCACATGTGACATTAGCATGTCATTGGCAATACTAAGCTGAATGTGCCTGCCTTCATCAGATCGCAGCTACTATGCAGCTTGTGGCTGTGCAAGTACCAGCATGGGAGACTGACTGTGAATCCCCGGTTCTGTTGACATTTTGGCTGCTGTTATTGTCATTTGGATTTTTGTTTTTAAAATCTAACTTTTCCCTCCCCATTTTATTCCTTTTGAAAAAACACGCACATGTGAAATCTGCATGTCAACAGCCATTCTAAGCTGCATGTGCCTGCCCTCGTCAGATTGCAGCCACTATGCAGCTTGTGGCTGGGCAAGTACCAGCATGGAAGACTGGCTGAGAATTCACGGTACCATTGACATTTTGGCAGCTGCTATTGTCATTTGGATTTTGGGATTTTTGTTTTTAAAATCTAACCTTTCCCTCCCCATTTTATTCCTTTTGAAAAGACGCGCACATGTGATACCTACATGTCAATGGCCATTCTAAGCTGAATGTGCCTGCTCTCATCAGATCATAACTGCTATGCAGCTTGAGGCTGGAAAAGTACCAGCATGGGAGACTGGCTGTGAATCCCCGATTCTGTTGATATTTTGGCTGCTGCTATTGTCATTTGGATTTTTGTTTTTAAAGTCGAATTTTTCCCTCCCCATTTTATTCATTTTGAAAAGCCGAGCACATGTGCCATCTGCACGTCAACGGCCATTCTAAGCTGAATGTGCCTGCCGTCGTCAGATCACAGCTGCTACGCAGCTTGAGGCCAGGCAAGTACTGGCATTGGAGACTGGCTGGGAATCCCCGCGGTTCCCTTGACATTTTGGCTGCTGCTATTGTCATTTGGATTTTTGTTTTTAAATTCTAACATTTCCCTCCCCATTTTATTGCTTTTGAAAAGACGCGCACATGTGACATCTGCACGTCAACGGACATTCTAAGCCGGATGTGCCTTCCCTCATCATATCGCAAGCCGTTACGTAGCTTGAGGCCTGGCAGGTACCAGCTTGGGAGACTGGCTTATAATCCCCGATTCCGTTGACATTTTGGCTGCTGCTATTGTCATTTGGATTTTTAGATTTTTGTTTTTAAAATCTAACCTTTCCCTCCCCATTTTATTCTTTTTGAAAAGACGCGCACATGTGGCATCTGCACATCAATGGCCATTCTAAGCTGAATGTGCCTACCCTTGTCAGATTGAAACTGCTATGCAGCCTGAGGCTGGGCAAGCACTGGCATGGGAGACTAGCTGGGAATCCCCTGTTCAATTGGCTGTTGCTATTGTCTTTTGGATTTTTGTTTTAAAATCTAACCTTTCCCTCCCCATTTTATTCCTTTTGAAAAGACGCGCACATGTGACATTTGCAAGTCAATGGCCATTCTAAGCTGAATGTGCCTACCCTCGTTAGATCACAGCTGCTACCCAGTTTAATGCCAGGTAAGTAGTTCCATGGGAGACTGGCTGGGAATCCTCTCTTCCGTTGACATTTGGATTTTTTTTTTTAAATCTAACCTTTCCCTCCCCATTTTATTCCTTTTGAAAAGACATGCACATGCGACATCTGCCTGTTAATGGCCATTCTAAGCTGAATGTGCCTACACTCGTCAGATCACAGCCGCTACGCACCTTGAGGCTTGGTGAGTACCAGAATGGGAATTCCTGGTTCTGTTGACATTTTGGCTGTTGCTGTTGTGATTTGGATTTTTGTTTTTAGAATTCAACCTTTCCCTCCCCATTTTTTTCCTTTTGAAAAGATGCGCACATCTCACATCTGCACGTCAACGGCCATTCTAAGCTGAATGTGCCTGCTGTTGTCAGATCACAGCCGCTACGCAGCTTGAGGCCAGTCAAGTACTGGCATGGGAGACTGGCTAAGAATCCTGGGTTCTGTTGACATTTCGGCTGCTGCAATTGTCATTTGGATTTTTGTTTTTAAAATCTAACCTTTCCCTCCCCATTTTATTTCTTTTGAAAAGACGCGCACATGTGCCATCTGCACGTCAACGGCCATTCTAAGTAGTTTTGAGCCACCCCCGTAGTGTTCGAGTTCGGTTTGATTCGTCAAACACCCGTGTGTTCGCCGAACTGTTCGTCGAACACTTTCGAACACCGTTAAAACCAATTGCAGGCAAAAAAAAACACATAGAAACACATAGAAAACACCTTCAAAGGTGTCCAAAAGCTGACAAACTGCTCAGAACACACAACTAACACATGGAAAAGTGACAAGTACATATAGTCATGCAAAATGAAAAGAGGTGGAGGAGTAAAAGGAGGGGGAGACCCAGATATAGGCATGTCATGCCCTTCTAAAATCCAAAAAGTGAGAAGCTGACGCGTTCAGTCCGCTCCTGCCCGTGCCACCTCTGTGTCGCCGGGTTTGTGCCAGAGCCGCGGTGAACCCTGATGGCCAGCCCCCCTCTCCCAATACTGGTGCCTGTCCGCTGGTGGGTCGAGCAAGCCCCCCTGTGGTGGAGGCAGCTCTAAGCTTTTTAATTTAAATTGTCTCTCTAATTTGAATGAATACACTTTAAATCCATTTACAAGGATCTATTGGTATGCAAGTCTCATGCCAGCAGCTGCATAATTCCAGCTCCAGTAGCGTCCACTAAAGCTGCTGCACTTAAAAAGCTTTTATAAGGATCGAGCTCGGCTGTCCACCGCAAGGCATCCTACTGCCAGTCCCAGCCCCTATGCCTTGGGGTGCCTCCTGATGCTCTTCACTGAGTATCCCGTGGTCCCGAAGCATTTCCTTTGAAAAAATTAAGTGTCCAAACTACAGGTGGTGTAGCTTGCTTAACAGCCGGGATAATCCGCTGACTAGCAGACACTGCTACTAGGCACAATTTATTTCCTGGGCTAGATGCAGTTAAAAATTTGTAATTAGATACTCTCGTTGGATGCTGAGAAAGCATTCCATAGAGTCTCCTGGCACGCCATATATGATTCTCTTAAAAAGCTTGGGGTAGGGGTCTAGGGGACCCTTTTATAGCCAAAATCACGGCCCTGTATCAAAATACGTCACCTAGGCTGAAGATAAATGGAACTGTAGCACCCTGAGGACTCGGTTGCTACAGAGGTATTGCACCTCATCCAGAGGTGTGATATCTCACTCTCAGGTAAGGATGGAGTGTGGATCAGGACCCGACACCTGCATGCATTACACCACATTGCCGTAGGGCAGGGCGACCAATATACCTCTGAGATGGGCACGACAGTCCCTGTCCCTGGCTGGAGTGGGGGGAGGGAACACTGAGGAAGGGGAACCCTGTAGTGCAGGAGCAGGGAGGAAGAAGTGCCTGGGTGCATTGAGAAGGGAGTATAAAAGGTGGGCACCATCTTAGTTCAGTGCAGAGAAGTCTGAGCAGAGGTGGCAGGGAGCAGGGGCTCTGCATGAGCTCTGCTCCGGAGGCGGGCCTAGTAACAGAGGCCCAGGCCTGGAAGAGGGAGAAGGAAGGAAGAGGAGCAGAGAAGGCTCCAGGAATGAGGAATGAAGGGATCCCAGGGGTGCGGACGGGCGAGTTGCCACCGCACGCCCGAATCCACCTGCGTGGAGGGGTCAGGCCAAAGGGGGAGACCGGTCCCCGAACTAGTGGAGGCAGGAAACGACCCTCAGCTAGATACCGGAGGCTGTGACATTTTATGTGGCGCAGCCCCTCGCTACACCCGCTAGGAAGGCACCACATAGGGTCAGGGAAACTGGCGCCAAGTTTACCAAGAGGAGGCCCGAGGCAGCCGGACAGAAGGGTTGGTAAGAAAGGCCAGACAAAGGACACACAAAGGGGGTCCTGTGAAGCGCTCCAAAGATATCTGGGAGTTGTCTGAGCCCCTCACCTGGTGAGCACAGTACGACGTGGGCAGCCGTTACCTGCAGACGTGGTCTGGATAATAAGAACTGTGAGTAAAGGCCCTGGACTGCATCACTGACTCCATGTCATTACTGCTGCTGCCCTGCACCATCACCCCCATCCTCCGCATACACTGCCCTGAGGCTATACTCCTCCCGTGGGGAGTTATGCTACACTCTGCTGCACCCACAACACCAGCCTCAGCGGTCTGCCCTGCAGCGGCGGTTCACTCTGACCGCAATCCACGGGTGGCGTAGTCAGACATTTAAACATCAAAACCACATAAATAGTTCCGCCACTTGCTTGACCACCCTGAGCCACGGAACCGGGTCGCCGCCATGAAGACTACAACCACCAGCATCCACCAAAAAGGGTCCGGCTCAGGGTGTCCCAAGGCCCAGGGGGTGCATCAGAACATTTTCATCACCTTTCACAATCACCAATGGGACAAGGCAGGGATGTCCTCTGTCCCCTCTCTTATACATCCTAGTGACGGAGCACCTGCTCTCATCAATTCGCCATAACCCCAATATTAGGTGGATTGAGGTGGGAGGCACCGAGTACAAGTGCTCTCTATTTGCTGATGATGTCCTAGTATATATCACTCAATCACATATATCCATCCATGCTGTTATGGCTGAAATAGATCACTTTGTTACATGGTCAAATTTTAAAATCAATGCAGCGAAGTCTGAGGCCCTCGATGTCTCCCTCCCCAAATCCATATAGGATTCCATCCAGTCCAACTTTCCCTTTGCCTGGCCCTCACAGGGTATCAAATACTTAGGAATTCCTATTCATAGAGACCTCTCCCATCTATGTTATCTTAATTTTGGGCCCTTTATTGAACAACTCCATACAGACCACGGTTGGCAAGTTAGAACTGTAAGATTCACTACGTGAACCACTGGTGTTTTGTGGAAAAGCACATGTACACTGTGTTCCAAATTATTATGCAAAAAGTGTTTAGGAGTGATAAGGGAAGAATTTGTTTGTTTGTCAGTTAAACTCATTGATGGTGATGTGTGTCAGGGCTCTTTATATCACTGTAAGCAATTGCAGACACCTGTGCTAATTAGTTTGGCAGGTGTGTCCAATGAAAGGCAAGACTACTTAAGAAGGCTGTCTCACATTATTAAGCAGCCTACATTTTCTGCAAAAATGGGAAAGAAAAAGGATGTGTCGGCTTCTGAGAAGCAACAAATTGTGGAGTGTTTAGGTCAAGGCATGACTACAATCAACATTGTGCAATGATCAGGATGAAGTGTCTTGACAATCAAGAAGTATGTAGCTGATTCACAGTACACACGTGTGCGTGCTGATAAGGGCAAATTGAGGACTCTTTCCTACAGGCAATTACGTCAGGTTAAAAGAGCAGTGGCAAAAAAGCCTTGTCATAGCAGCAGACAAGTTTTTGAAGCTGCTGGTGCCTCCAACGTCCGCCGAACAACAAGATGCAGGGTCCTTCAGAGGTTTGCAGCTGTGCATATGCCATCCTGTCGACCTCCTCTATCCACTTCACACAAGCAGAAACGGCTCCAGTGGGCCAAACATTACATGAAGACTGATTTCAAAACTGTTTTGTTCACGGATGAGTGCCGTGCAGCGCTCGATGGTCCAGATGGATGGAGTTGAGGATGGCTGGTTGATGGACACCCCACGCAAACACGACTACAGAACCAATAAGGAGGAGGTGGAGTAATGTTTTGGGCTGGAATCATGGGGAGAGAGATTGTCGGCCCCTTTAGGATCCCTGAAGGCGCTAAAGATGAAGTCCATAATGTATGTGGATTTTCTCAAACAGCACTTCCTGCCATGGTTGAAGAAGAAGAACCGTGTATTTCACAGCAAGATCATTTTTTTGCATGATAATGCACCATCTCATGCTGCACATAAAACATCTGCATCTCTGGCTGATATGGGCATAAAAGGGGACAAACTTATGGTGTGTCCCCCATGCTCCCCTGACCTCTAACCCATTCAGAACCTCTGGAGCATCATCAAAAGGAGTGTCTATGATGGCGGGAGGCAGTTCACATCTAAGCAACAGCTCTGGGAAGGTATTCTGTCCTCATGCAAAAGAATTGAAGCAGAAACCATCCAAAACCTGACAAATTCAATGGACGAGAGTTCAGAAGCTCCTTTCGAACAAGTGATGTGAAAATGTAACATCACCTAGAATAAAGTTTTGAGTTGAAAACTGTTTGATTTCAGTTTCTAATAACCTGCTAATGCTTATAATTTCAAAAATGACCATTTTTTTGGTCTTTATTAAAATGAAAAGGTTGATCGAAAAGTTTGGGGGATCTAAGAGTGTGGCAACAAAGTAGTCATGATTACTTCGAATTCTGACAATATGAGGGTCATGTTGCAGGTAGTGCAGCAAGAAAGCACTTATGTGTCTTGCGCATCTCGAAGCCCCAAAATTATTTTCCGGGCTAGATGCAGCTAAAAATTATTATTAATTTTAAATCTGGTGGAGCTTAGTATAGATGGCCTAATAGGATCAGTGCTGCACACTGCTACAAAGCCCAAATTATTTTCCAGTCAAGATTCAGATAAACATGATTAGTAATTTTAAATCTGGTGGAGCTTATTATAGATGGCCTAATAGAATCAGTGCTGCACACTGCTACAAAGCCCAAATTGTTTTCCAGCCAAGATACAGATAAACATGATTAGTAATTTGAAAGCTTAAAACGGTTGGTAGGGTGATTTTAACCAATCATCAAGCTTTTACTCTCCCCAGGATGACACAGGGGTAGAAAAGTCATTTCGGATCCATGATTTGTTCATCTTTATGAACGTGAGTCTGTCTACATTATCAGTGGAGAGCCGCGTGTGCTTATCTGTCAGCACACCACCAGCAGCGCTGAACACACGTTCAGACAGAACGCTGGCTGCGGGGCATGACAAGATCTCCAAGGAGTAAGTTGCTAGCTCCGGCCATTTATCCAGATTGGAAGCCCAAAAAGAGCAAGGGTCCAGTGACACAGTCATGGCTTCAATGTGTACTTGGAGATACTCCTGTACCATCGTCTCTAGGCGTTGACTATGTGTCAGACTTCTTGTCTCCTGTGGCCTTGCAAAGGATGGGCTAAAAAAGTGGTGAAATGATTCCGCAAAATTGATGTTACCAGCAGATACTGTGGTTCTGTTACGGTTTGAGTGCTGAACACTTGACGGTCCCACGGTTGGCAAGTTGGAACTGTGAGATTCACTACGTGCACCACTGGTGTTTTGTGGAAAAGCACATGTGAGATTCTGCAACAGTCTCTGCTGATACTCCTGCATGCGTGCATCCCTTTCTATGGCAGGAATAATTTCTGCAAATTTACTTTTGTACCGGGGATCTAACAGTGTGGCAACCCAGTAGTCAGGATTATTTCTAATTCTCACAATTCGAGGGTCATGTTGCAGGTAGTGCAGCAAGAAGGCACTCATGTGTGTTGCGCATCCAGGAGCACAAAGTCCCTGTTGTGTTGTTGGCGAGGTAACAATCATGCTTCCTTTCTCTGTCCTCTCCCCCCAACCTCGCACAACAGAAATGTGATCAAGGTCTCCCTCATCTGATGAGTCTTCCATCAGTTCGTCCTCCACTTCTTCCTGGGCTCCTGCACCTTTCTCACTAGTTTGGCTGCTACCATGCGCCCTGGTAAAACCATCTCCCCCACCCTCACATGCCTGCCGCCTTGGTGCTGCCGACCTTCTGGACCTTGCAGATGTTAGCCCTTCCGCATACAACTCCTCCTCCTCTACTTCCTCCACCTCCTCTTGTGCCACCACCTGACTCCGAATTCTGTTTAACATGTGCTCCAGCATGTAAATCACCGGAATAGTCATGCTGATAATGGCATCGTCAGCACTAAACATCTTCGTCGCCATTTCAAAACTGTGCAGAAGGGTGCATAGGTCCCTGATCTGAGACCACTCCTCCAGCGTGATTTGCCCCACCTCTGAATCTCGTTGGCCCAGGCTATACGTCAGAACGTATTGCAGCAGGGCTTGTCAGTGCTGCCACAGTCGCTGCAACATTTGCAGAGATGAATTCCACCGGGTAGGCACATCGCATTTTAGCCGGTGAAGTGGCAGGCCCAACGACTTCTGTAGAGATGTAAGTCGCTGAGCTGCGGGATGCGAACGGCGGAAGTGAGCACACAGCGACCGTGCCCTCTGCAGAAGGCCATCTAGTCTGGGATAGTGGGCTAAAAATTGCTGGACAACCAGGTTCAACACGTGAGCCATACAAGGCACGTGTGTGACATTGCCCCAGCGAAGGGCCGCATACAGGTTTGCAGCATTGTCGCACACGGCCTTCCCTGGTTTCAGGTCCAGTGGAGACAACCATTCATGAAATTGGTTCTACAGAGCTGACCACAACTCCTCAGCTGTGTGACTCACATTTCCCAGACATTTCAAAGTAAAAACCGCCTGATGACGTTGAGTCCTACTGCCAGCATAGTAAGGAGGTGTACAGGATCCCTTCTGCGCAGTTAGAAAGCTTGTGGCATGACCAGAAAGGCTTTGGGTGCATGTGGAAGACCAAGAGGAGGTTGAGGAGGTAGAAGCAGTGGAGGAACTTTGACATAAAGAGGATAGACGCACAACTCGTGGGGACGGCAAGACTTGGACAGCAGCCCCTTGTCCTGCTGTCACCATAGTTACCCAGTGCCCAGTCAGCGACATGTAACGCCCCTGTCCATGCCAACTCGTCCAAGTGTCTGTGGTGAAATGCACCCTGTCACACACAGAGTTTCTCAAAGAAGCGGTGATGTTGTGTGCGACATGCTTGTGGAGCGCAGGCACACCTTTCTTTGAGAAGTAGTGCCGACTGGGCATCTGGTACTGGGGCACTGCGACCGACATAAGGTCTCGAAAATCCTCTGTGTCCACCAGGCGGAAAGGCAGCATTTCTGTAGCCAAGAGCTTGCAGATGGTGAAATTCAACCTCTTAGCTTTCTCATGGCTAGGAGGAAATGGTCTTTTACTTGTCCACATCTGAGGGATCGAGGGCTGGCTATTGTGCTTAGACAGGGTTGATAAGGGTGTCCCCGGCAAACTGCCCGTCTGTGAGGAAGATGCAGGCGGACATGTTAGGTTGCCTTGATCCAAAGGTGGTACTATCGATGTCGGACAGCGCTCAACACCAGCTGGTGTTACCACCTCCAAAGAAAATGATGACCTGCCAATCACGCTGGCTGTTGCGGGTAAAGAGGTGGCAGGTCTGCGCCCCAAAACAGGTGTGACTGCTGTCCCCCCAGTCACAGAGGATGAAGAGGCCGCGGATGCACAAGATATGGCAGACGGTGGTTGGCCCGGCCGGCTAGGCCGCATTGTAGCACACTGAGTTACCCACTGCAACTTATGCTTCATGTTCATGTGCCGGTTCATGCATGAAGTACTCAAACTATGTATTTTTTGGCCTCTACTTAGCTTTTGCTGACAAATGTTACAGATAACACGAGTTGGGTCATCTTTATCGATCTGAAAAAATGCCCAGCCTATGCAAGGCTTAGCACCCATGCGACCTGAAGAGCCACCACGACTTGTGGTGAGAGGCAGAGTTGTGTTTGAGGATGCAGTTGTTGACGTGCTTCCAGTACTACGTCTCTGTCCAGGAAGGCGCAACCTGACCTCGTCGTCACTAGCATCTTCCTCCACCTCCTCTGCTGACCTCATCTCTTGGCTGACTGTGGGTTGACAGTAAGTGGGATCTCCAACCTAATCACCATCACCCTGTGCGTTATCACACCCGTCGTCCTCAGAGCCAACCTGTTCCTGCCCTGACAAAATACTAAAGTTGTCGTTCCAATCAGGTATTTGAGTCTCATCATCGTCTTCCTCATTGTCTCCACCAACAGGAGTTACAGTTTGGGAATGAGGGTCTACATTATGATCAGAACCTTCTGCGTCTGGTCCTGGATCCGACTCATAAAGATTCTGGGCATCAGTGCAGATCATTTCCTCGTCTGGATTCACAGAAGCGCTGGAGTCGACCTCTGATTCCCAGGCTATAGTATGAGTAAACAGCTCTGCAGACTCAACCATCTGTTCTACCTCATACTCAGACGGGCAGCTGGAGATTTGGGAGCTGTGAGGAAGCAAGTGCGATTGGGGTGACACCTTTGAGGACTGGAGAATTTGTGATGTTGAAGTTGATGTGGAGGAGAGCCCACTTAAAGGAGCACTTGATATCCGTTGAAGCACCTGCTGTTTTTGTGCCTCATCTGGAATTTGTAGCGGTTGGCGTGGCCGTAAGAAAGGGATCTTATCACATTGTCCGCTAAAAGAAGTAGACATTTTAGTTTGGCTGGAAGATGGTCTTTCTTCTGCAGATGTTACTGTTGCTTTAACACCTACCCCAGGGACACAACCTTTTTTCCCCTTCCCAACACGCCTATTCCCCTTTCCACCAGCAGCAGGCCTTTTTCCACTCATTTTGGTGGTTAACTAATTCACAACTCTGGAGTTGTTTGCACAAAAAAACAATGGATGGGAACCGAGCAGAGCTGAGTGGATAAACTGTGGTATTTGGCCAAAACTATTGGCTGGTTAGATGCAGAAAAAAATTATATTCAATTTGCAACCTGATGGAGGTCAGTATAGATGGACTAATAGAACAAGTCCCACACACAGCTAGAAGCCCAAATATTTTTTCAGAGGTAGATGCAGAAAAAAATATATTCAGTTTGCAACCTGATGGAGGTCAGTATAGATGGACTAATAGAGAAAGTCCCACACACTGATAGAAGGCCAAATATTTTTTCAGAGCTAGATGCAGAAAAAAATTATATTCAGTTTGCAACCTGATGGAGGTCAGTATAGATGGACTAATAGAGAAAGTCCCACACACTGCTAGAAGGCCAAATATTTTTTCAGAGCTAGATGCAGAAAAAAATATATGCAGTTTGCAACCTGATGGAGGTCAGTATAGATGGACTAATACAACAAGTCCCACACACAGCTAGAAGCCCAATATTTTTTCAGAGGTAGATGCAGAAAAAAATATATTCAGTTTGCAACCTGATGGAGGTCTGTATAGATGGATTAATAGAACAAGTCCCACACACAGCTAGAAGCCCAATATTTTTTCAGAGGTAGATGAAGAAAAAAATATATTCAGTTTGCAACCTGATGGAGGTCAGTATAGATGGACTAATACAACAAGTCCCACACACAGCTAGAAGCCCAATATTTTTTCAGAGGTAGATGCAGAAAAAAATATATTCAGTTTGCAACCTGATGGAGGTCAGTATAGATGGACTAATACAACAAGTCCCACATACAGCTAGAAGCCCAAGATTTTTTCAGAGGTAGATTCAGAAAAAAATATATTCAGTTTGCAACCTGATGGAGGTCTGTATAGGTGGAATAATAGAACAAGTCCCACACACAGCTAGAAGCCCAATATTTTTTCAGAGGTAGATGCAGAAAAAAATATATTCAGTTTGCAACCTGATGGAGGTCAGTATAGATGGACTAATACAACAAGTCCCACACACAGCTAGAAGCCCAATATTTTTTCAGAGGTAGATGCAGAGAAAAATATATTAAGTTTGCAACCTGATGGAGGTCACTATAGATGGACTAATACAACAAGTCCCACACACAGCTAGAAGCCCAATATTTTTTCAGAGGTAGATGCAGAAAAAAATATATTCAGTTTGCAACCTGATGGAGGTCAGTATAGATGGACTAATACAACAAGTCCCACACACAGCTAGAAGCCCAATATTTTTTCAGAGGTAGATGCAGAAAAAAATATATTCAGTTTGCAACCTGATGGAGGTCTTCATTGTTCCTGCAGAGATCCATCCAATGCCCCTTCCCCCACCCCGCTGTACACTCAAACTGCGTATTAACATTAATTTTCATCATTACTGAGAAATAATCCAGTTATGATTTTGGTGCACGAACAGTTATCGAACAGCCGAATATTTCTCAAATTGTTTGTGTTTGCCGAACGGCTCGAATTTGAGATTGGTGAACAGTTAGAGTAGAACAACGCTCATCTCTACTTGGTATTCCCAGGCAGTCTCCCATGATGGTACTTGCCCAATCTCAAGCTACGTAGCGGCTGCAATCTGACGAGGACAAGCACATTCAGCTTTGAAAGGCCGTTGATGTGCAGATGTCACATGTGCGTGTCTTTTCAAAATGAATAAAATGGGGAGGGAAATTTTAGATTTTATAAACAAATATCCAAATTACAATAGCGGCTGCGAAAATGTCACTGGAACGGGGGATTCCCAGTTAGTCACCCATGTCTCTACTTGCTCAGCCTCAAGCTGGATAAAGGCTGCGATATGACAAGGGCAGGTACATTCAGCTTAGAATGGCCGTTGACGTGCAGATGTCACATGTGCGCGTCTTTTCAAAAGGAATAAAATGGGGAGGGAAAGGATGGATTCTAAAAAAAAAAATCCAAAAATCCAAATGACAATAGCAGCTGCCAAAATGTCAACAGAACCGGGGATTCCCAGCCAGTCTCCCATGCTGGTACTTGCCCATCCTCCAGCTGCGTTGCGGCTGTGTTCTGACGAGGGCAGGTACATTCAGCTTAGAATGGCCACTGACATGCCAATGTCACATGTGCGTGTCTTTTCAAAAGGAATAAAATGGGGAGGGAAAAGTTAGAATTTAAAAGCAAAAAGCCAAATGACAATAGCACCAGCCAAAATGTTAACGGAACCAGTGATTCCCAGCCAGCCTCCCATGCTGGTACTTGCCCAGACTCAAGCTGCGTAGCTGCTGTGATCTAACAAGGTTAGGCACATTAAGCTGAGTGTGGCCGTTAACGTGTAGATGATACATGTGCGCAACTTTACAAAAGGAATAAAATGGGGAGGGAAAGGTTAGATTTTAAAAACAAAAATCCAAATGACAATAGCAGCAGCCAAAATGTCAAAGGAAACAGGGACTCCCAGCCACTCTTCCATGCTGGTACATACCCAACCTCAAGCTGCATTGCAGCTGTGATCTGACGAGAGCAGGCACATTCAGTTTAGAATGGCCGTTGACGTGCCAATGTCACATGTGCGTGTCTTTTCAAAAGGAATAAAATGGGGAAGGAAAAGTTAGAATTTAAAAGCAAAAAGCCAAAAATCCAAATGACAATAGCACCAGAAAAAATGTTAACAGAACCAGGATTCCCAGCCAGTCTCCCATGCTGGTATTTGCCCAGAAACAAGCTGCATAGCTGCTGTGATCTAATGAGGGTAGACACATTAAGCTGAGTGTGGCCGTTGATGTTTGGATGTCACATGTGCGCGTCTTTTCAAAAGGAATAAATTGGGGAGGGAAAAGTTAGATTTTAAAAACCAAAAATCCAAATGACAATAGCAGCAGCCAAAATGTTAATTGAAGCGGGGATTCCCAGCCAGTCTCCCATGCATGTACTTGCCCATCCTCAAGCTGCAATTTGACAAGTGTAAGCACAATCAGCTTAAAATGGCCGTTGACATGCAGATGTCACATGTGCGCGTCTTTTCAAAAGGAATAAAATGGATAGGGAAAAGTTAGATTTTAAAAACAAAAATCTAAAAATCCAAATGACAATAGCAGAGGCCAAAATGTCTACGGAACTGGGGATTCACAGCCAGCCACCCATGCCGGTACTTGCCCTGCCTCAAGCTGTGTAGCGGCTGCAATTTGACGAGGGTAGGCAAATTCAGCTTAGAATGGCCGTTGATGTGCAGAATTCACATGTGAGCGTCTTTTCAAAAGGAATAAAATGGGGAGGGAAAGGTTAGATTTTAAAAACAAAAATCCAAAAATCCAAATGACAATAACAGCAGCAGCAGCCAAAATGTCAATGGAACTGGGCATTCCCAGCTTTTCTCCCATGCTGTTACTTGCCCAGCCTCAAAGTGCGTAGCGGCTGCAATCTGACACGGACAGGCACATTTAGCTTAGAATGACCGTTGACATGCAGATGCTACATGTGCGCGTCTTTTCAAAAGGAATAAAATGGGGAGGGATAGGTTAGAGTTTAAAAACAAAAATTCAAATAACAATAGCAGCAGCCAAAATGTTTTTGGAACAGGGTATTCCCAGCCTGCCACCCATGCCAGTACTTGCCCAACCTCAAAATGTGTAGCAGTTGCAATCTGACAAGGGAAGGCACATTCAGCTTAGAATGGCCGTTGACCTGCAGATGTCACATGTGCGCGTCTTTTCAAAAGGAATAAAATGGGGAGGGAAAGGTTTGATTTTAAAAACAAAAATTCAAAAATCCAAATGACAATAGCAGCAGCCAAAATGTCAATGGAACAGGGGACTCCAAGCCAGTCTCCCATGCTGGTACTTGCCCAAACTCAAGCTGCATAGTGGCTGCGATCTGACAAGGGAAGGCATGTTCAGCTTAGAATGGCCATTGACCTGCAGATGTCACATGTGCGCGTCTTTTCAAAAGGAATAAAATGGGGAGGGAAAGGTTAGATTTTAAAAACAAAAATCCAAATGACAATAGCAGCAACCATAATGTCATTGGAACCGAGGATATTCAGCCAGTCACCCATACCAGCACTTGCCCGGCCTCAAGTTGCATAGCAGCTGTGATCTGAAGAGGGTAGGTACATTCAGCTTAGAATGGCCAATGACGTGTGGATGTCACATGTGCACGTCTTTTCAAAAGGAATAAAATGGGGAGGGAAAAGTTAGATTTTAAAAACAAAAATCCAAAAATCCAAATGACAATAGCAGCAGCAAAAATGTCGACGGAACTGGGGAGTCCCAGCCAGACTCCCATGTTGGTACTTGCCCAACCTCAAGCAGTGTAGAGGCTGTGATCTGACCCAGGAAGGAAAATTCAGCTTAGAAGGCCGTTGACGTGCAGATGTTACATGTGCGCGTCTTTTCAAAACGAATAAAATGGGGAGGGAAAGGTTAGATATTAAAAACAAAAATCCAATAATCCAAATGACAATAGCAGCAGCCAAAATGTCAACGAACCTGGGGATTCCCAGCCAGTCTCCCATGCTGGTACTTGCCCAGCCTCAAGGTGCGTAGCAGCTGCAATCTGACGAGGGCAGGCACATTCAACTTAGAATGGCCGTTGACATGCAAATATCACAAGTGCGCGTCTTTTCAAAAGGAATAAAACGGGTAGGGAAAGGTTAGATTTTTAAACCAAAAATCCAAATGACAATAGCAGCAGCCAAATTGTCAAAGAAACAGGGGATTCCCAGCCAGTCTCCCATGCCGGTACTTGCCCAACCTCAAGCTTCGTAGTGGCTGCGATCTGACCCAGGAAGGAACATTCAGCTTAGAAGGCCATTGACGTACAAATGTTACATGTGCGCGTCTTTTCAAAAGGAATAAAATGGGGAGGGAAAGGTTAGATTTTAAAAACAAAAATCCAAAAATCCCAATGACAATAGCAGCAGCCAAAATGTCCACGGAAGAGGTGATTCCCTGCCAGCCTCCTATGCCTTTACTTGCCCAGCCACAAGGTGCGTAGTGGCTGCGATCTGACAAGGGCAGACACATTCAGCTTAGAATTGCTGTTGACGTGCAGATGTCACATGTGCGTGTCTTTTCAAAAGGAATAAAATGGGGAGGGAAAAGTTAGATTTTAAAATCCAAAAATCCAAATGACAATAGCAGCAGCCAAAATGTTCACGGAAGAGGTGATTCCCTGCCAGTCTCCCATGCATGTACTTGCCCATCCTCAAGCTGCACAGCAGCTGCAATTTGACAAGTGAAAGCACATTCAGCTTAGAATGGCCGTTGACATGCAGATGTCACATGTGCGCGTCTTTTCAAAAGGAATAAAATGGATAGGGAAAAGTTAGATTTTAAAAACAAAAATCTAAAAATCCAAATGACAATAGCAGAGGCCAAAATGTCTACGGAACTGGGGATTCACAGCCAGCCACCCATGCCGGTACTTGCCCTGCCTCAAGCTGTGTAGCGGCTGCAATTTGACGAGGGTAGGAAAATTCAGCTTAGAATGGCCGTTGATGTGCAGAATTCACATGTGAGCGTCTTTTCAAAAGGAATAAAATGGGGAGGGAAAGGTTAGATTTTAAAAACAAAAATCCAAAAATCCAAATGACAATAACAGCAGCAGCAGCCAAAATGTCAATGGAACTGGGCAGTCCCAGCTTTTCTCCCATGCCGTTACTTGCCCAGCCTCAAAGTGCGTAGCGACTGCAATCTGACACGGACAGGCACATTTAGCTTAGAATGACCGTTGACGTGCAGATGCTACATGTGCGCGTCTTTTCAAAAGGAATAAAATGGGGAGGGATAGGTTAGAGTTTAAAAACAAAAATTCAAATAACAATAGCAGCAGTCAAAATGTTTTTGGAACAGGGTATTCCCAGCCTGCCACCCATGCCGGTACTTGCCCAACCTCAAAATGTGTAGCAGTTGCAATCTGACAAGGGAAGGCACATTCAGCTTAGAATGGCCGTTGACCTACAGATGTCACATGTGCGCGTCTTTTCAAAAGGAATAAAATGGGGAGGGAAAGGTTTGATTTTAAAAACAAAAATTCAAAAATCCAAATGACAATAGCAGCAGCCAAAACGTCAATGGAACAGGGGACTCCAAGCCAGTCTCCCATGCTGGTACTTACCCAACCTCAAGCTGCATAGCGGCTGCAATCTGACAAGGGAAGGCACGTTCAGCTTAGAATGGCTGTTGACCTGCAGATGTCACATGTGCGCGTCTTTTCAAAAGGAATAAAATGGGGAGGGAAAGGTTAGATTTTAAAAACAAAAATCCAAATGACATTACCAGCAGCCAAAATGTCAATGGAATCGGGGATTCCCAGCCAGTCACCCATGCCAGTACTTGCCCAGCCTCAATCTGCATAGCAGCTGCGCTCTGATGATGGAAGGCACATTCAGCTCAGAATGGCTGTTGATGAGCAGATGTCACATGTGCAAGTGACACCCCAGGGGTCTGGTTGCCACAGTAACAGAGATATTATGTCTGAGAGCAAGTGGGAGGTTTCTCTGGTCAGGAGCCCTAAGCATGCAACACTGCCCGCCCAGACCTGGGAGGGGAGGAATCTGCCCTTATAAACTTGGTCTGGGGCGGGATTAGGTGAGACAGAGACAGAGCCTGCAGAACAAGCAGAGCAGTCAGAGCCTAGAGTGAAGCTGCAGACACAGGAAAAGCTACATCAGGAGCTCTGTAGGAGCAGAGGCAGAAGGCCAGGGGCTGTGAGCAGAGATATAGCTCGCCCTGGCTGAAGTTACTAAAACTGGACACAGGAGTCCGAGGCTGTGGGGACTGATATATACCCAGCAGCAGAAACCAGCTGGCAGGGGATTCCAGGTCCTCTGGCCATAGAAGCCCGGAGGCTCAGTCACAAAGAAGGGACCAGCGCCGCCATCCAGGAGCGGAGGCTAACAGAAGGCCCCAAGTCTCCAGCCATACGGGTGAGCACCACACAGTATACTCAGGGATGTGGGCTACTTGGAACCGCTGACAGCAAGGTAGCCAGAAAGAGTGCAGATAAACGGGGAGGCCTACAACTCCACCTGGCCAGGGGAACTCCTGCTTGCTCGCAGACTGACCAGGCCCCTTATACTAGCCAGTACTCCCGGGAGGGTCTGCATTGTACCATCAGTAAAGACCCTGAACTGCACCTCACGTCTCTGTGATTCCTTGCCGCACCAGCACCATTAGCACTGGGACCCTCACACCATCACTCCCATCATCTCTCACATTAGCTGCCCTGAGTCAATACTTCTCCCGTGGGGAGTTATCCCATACTCGGCTGCGCAAACAACATCAGTCTCAGCGGTCGGCAGCGCAGCGGCGGTCCCCACTGACCGCAATCCACGGGTGGCGTAGTCGGACATTTGCTATACATTAAGACTGCCACTGGTTTGACCACCCTGGGCACGGACCGGGTCACCACCACACGGAGACTACAACCCCCAGCATTCTACAACAGGCCCGGTTCCGGGTTCCCCTGCACAACACAGGCCCAGGGGGCGCGTCAACTTTGGCGTAGTCGGCAGGATTTCGTGCCCGCAACCACCGGGTACTGCGTGCCTGAAAAAGAGACTTTTATACTTACCTGTGGTGAAGTTTCCCGCCGTCCGGCGTCGTTTCCCGCCATCTGGAGCCGATTCCCGCCATCAGACGCCATCTTGGACCGTTTCCCGCCGTCTTCTGCCTTCTTCCCGCCATCCGCAGCTGCTTCCCGCCTTCGGACGCCATCTTCGGGACGCCGCACGGGAAGAAGAGGGGCGTGGACGCCGAAAGCGCGCGAGATCCGAAGCTCCGCCCCACGCTCTGACGCTGCGCAAGGTCCTGGAAGGGAGGAAGAGCGACGCTGACGTCATCGGAGCGCGACGCCAGGTCCTCAACCCCGACGATCGACTGCGGAGCTGCGGCCTATGAAAGAAGAGCATCGCAAGGTAGGCCACGGTGCACTAGGGGGGAGGAGGATGCCGGATACCGAGGTGAGCTCCACTGCCACAGCCACCGCCAGTGCAACCGCTGCAGCAGTCATGCCATTCACCATGCCCTATATCCCGGGGGCAACCTGGCTACCCCAGTACTCAGGGTAGTCACATACTCTAAATGACTTTAGAGAAAGACTGGATAGCCTCTTCCAGGTGTACCCCCTCACAGAAAAGCAAAAAGTGAGCATCCTGGTGGCCCAATTAATCGGGGCAGCCCAAAGGGAGGTAAAGTCCTGGCCACCTGGGAGGAAGAGGACTGTCAGAGAAATACTAGCCCGGCTGAAAGACACATTTGATACCCGCACCTCAGCCGAAATAAAGCTCAGATTTTACGGGTGTAAACAGCGGGCACATGAGAGTATAAGAGACTATGCTCTAAACCTACAAGAGGCCCTGAGAGCCATTAAGCAGGCAGACCCTGGCAGCGTGGGAAATGAAGATAAGCTGTTGACTGAACAATTTATTGAGGGTCTACTGTGCAATGCCCACCGAACCTAGTTGCGGGCAATGGCCTTACAGGACCCTGACCTGGACTTTGCACAGTTCAAGGACAGAGCCATCCGGGTGCTCCGAGAACCGGCACTAGGTGGCGCTGTGACCAACAGGCGCCCTGCTATCACTTACCACCAGGAGACGGCGCCCTTGTCTTCAGGGCCTGTGGGAGCTGATGCGCAGGCTTTGAACAATAACCCGGCAACAGACCTGCACCATCAGGTCCAAGAGCTGACTAAGAGCGTTGCCACGCTAACCAGAACTGTGCAGTCTTTACAGGTCTCTTCTCCAGGAAAGATCCAGCTGGAATCCGGACCGTAGGACGTCCCGTGGCACCGACTGAGGAGGACCCCACAGGCCAGAGGAAGACCCAGCGGCAGATACAACGAGGACGGACGACCCATCTGCCACCGCTGCAATCAACCTGGACATGTGGCAAGGTACTGTCATTTAAACGGGCACAACCTGGGGTAGAGGGCCAACCCCCAGGCATAAGACCATCAGGCCCATCAAACTGGCGTGATAAATACGTAGGGGGACGTCCAATCTTGCCTGTGGTACTGGATGGCATTCCTATGAGTGCCCTACTAGACACTGGGTCACAGGTGACCACCATCCCGTACGTGCTCTTTAAACAGTACTGGAATGACTCGGACATAACCCGCTACCCAGATGACGACCTGAGTATCATCGCCAGCAATGGTCAGCCCGTGCCGCAGGTGGGATTCAAAGAGGTGATCATTAAGATCGGTAAAGTCGAACTGGCGGCACAAGGACTGATTATAGCGGACATAGACCGTCATGAGAGTCACCCTAGAATAACCTTGGGAACTAATGTGATTGAAAATTGTCTTGCAGAGGTGATTCTCATTTTACAGCAGGTTGCCAAGAACGCCAGTTCCGGCCAGCAGCGTGTGCTCCAAAAAGAGATCCGGGCACTGATGAAGCGGCAAAAGGTGGAACTATCTGGTGGCGAGATAGGTAGCGTGAGAATGTGTGACCCGTTCCCTATTGCCATGCCCCCAAAAAGTGAGATGATGATTTGGTTCCGGGCAGCTATTGGTCTAAGAGGTAGAGACTACCAAGCAATGGTAGAACCCGTCTACTCAGACAGTAGGCCCACCATTTTGACAGCACGGGGGGTGGTCGATGTACGCCATGGGAGGGTGCCCGTTCGCATCATAAATATCGGGGAGAGAGAAGTACACCTGCCCCGGTATGCCACGCTAGCCAAATTGTTCACCATCAACCAGAACTCTGTACAGGCCGTGGAACCCTTTACTCCATCTCAACCAGAGGAAGGTAACGGCTCTAAGAAACCAATGGAGGACTAGTGTCAGCAACTACATTTGGGTACTGACTCCACTCCCTCACACCAGAAACAGGGAGTCTATCGGGTGGTTCGAGAGTACGAGAGAGTGTTTAGTAAACACCCGCTAGACTTCGGGCGAGTAAAGGGGGTAGAACACCACATCCCCACGGGAGACCATCCTCCCATAAAGGAGAGATACCGACCCGTTCCCCTGGCACACTACCAACACGCCAAGGGGATGCTTAGAGACATGAAGGAGGCTGGGGTAATCAGGGACAGCTGTAGCCCCTGGGCAGCTCCACTAGTCTTAGTGAAAAAGAAAGACAACACCATGAGAATGTGTGTAGACTACAGGAAGGTCAACCGTATCACACACAAAGATGCGTACCCGTTACCAAGTATAGAAGAGTCCTTAGCTGAATTAAAATCTGCTAACTTCTTCTATACTTTGGATCTCACTAGCGGGTACTGGCAGGTTCCTGTAGCAGAGGCGAACCGGGAGAAGACCGCATTCACCACCCCGATGGGTCTCAGCGAATTTAACTGTATGCCGTTCGGGCTCTGCAACGCACCAGGAACCTTCCAACGGTTGATGGAATGCTGTCTGGGACACCGGAACTTCGAGACGGTCCTGTTATATCTGGACGATGTCATCGTCTATTCCAAGACCTACGAGGACCACCTGAAACACCTGGCAGAAGTCTTTGAAGCTCTGGCAAACTACGGCCTAAAGGTGAAACCCTCCAAGTGTCACCTTCTGAAACCAAAGGTGCAATACCTGGGACACGTGGTGAGTGCTGACGGAGTGGCTCCTGACCCTGATAAGATCACCGTGATTAAGGACTGGCCAAGACCCTCCAGCATAAAGGAAGTGCGGCAGTTCCTCGGGTTGGTAGGCTACTACCGAAGATTCATTCCCGGTTTCACCAAAATGGCAGCCCCTATGCAGGACCTCCTGATAGGTCAATCTCGGAAAGCCAAAAACCAGAAGCCGCCCTTTAGGTGGGAAAAGCTGGAAGAGGAGTCCTTCTGCCAGCTGAAGATGGCCCTCACGGGGGATGAAATCCTGGCATATCCAGACTACAGCCAGCCATTTATCCTCCACACGAACGCAAGCAACATCGGGCTAGGAGCCGTACTGTCCCAGATCCAGCAAGGGAAAGAACGGGTAATCGCTTACCCCAGCCGAAAGCTACAGCCCACGGAGAGGAACCCTGAGAATTATAGCTCATTCAAGCTGGAGTTCCTGGCAGTAGTGTGGGCAGTGACCGAACGTTTCAAGCATTACCTTGCCTCCTCCAAATTCACCGTGTACACAGATAACAACCCGTTGACACTGTCACGGGTGTGTCACCACGAAGATCGTCACACTTACACAGCCTGACTTCTCGCAGCTGAGTTTTTGGTGCTTTGTGTTTTTCGGCAGTGAGGGAGTTAACTCTCTCTCTCTCTGTGCTAGACGAGGTCCAGCCTCGCCCAGCTGCAATCAATTTTGCTGTTGTGGGACTCCTTCAAATGCCTGCCGGTCTGTTAGGGAAGTGTCAGTGAAAGCATTTCATGCAGACTAACAGAGCGGATCGTGGTATTTGGAGTTTCAGAGCTAAGTGTATTTGGAGTGTTTTTTCCCTTCCTCGCTTTATCATTTATCTCCTTTCCCGTTGGTGTTCCCTCTGTTGTAGTTGTGTAGTTTTTGTATGCAAGGTGGTTTTGGTTTTACCCTTGTACTGTCTCGTTCGTCTAAGTACTGAGTGTGGGCATATTATTACCTGTCCCCTTTTGTTGTGATCAGGGGTCCTTCTCAGGACTAGATTACTTAGGTGCAGGGATCCTCAGGAGGTAGAGGTTACGCTGGCGGCCTGGACCTCTGTACCTTTAACAGTACCTCCAGGTAGAGGGATTAGTCAGGGCCCCAGCTTAGGGTCAGCTTAGGCCCCCTACCTCCAGTACACAGAGACAGCGTGACATTTTCACCGACCACTTACTGTAGATTTTCTCCAGCTACCATGGATCCAGTAGTCGGTCTAGCTCGGCAGTTGCAGAGTTTGTCTATGGAGCTGGCGGACGTTAGGTCCAAGGTTTTGAATCCTCAAGAGCAAGCCGGACCAGAACCTAAAGTAGCTCTCCCTGACAGGTTCACTGGGGGGCGGGACAAGTTTTTTGTTTTCCGGGAGGCGTGCAAGTTGTACTTTCGGCTGCGGCCTCGGTCATCGGGGAGTGAAGAACAAAGGGTGGGAATTGTCATCTCGCTCCTACAAGGGGACCCACAATCTTGGGCGTTCTCTCTTCCCCCGGGCTCCCCGGCTCTCCAGTCAGTGGATAGGTTTTTTGCTGCTCTGGGTCTTGTATCTGATGACCCGGATCGGATCTCCCTTGCTGAATCTAAGTTACATAGGATCCAGCAGGGAGATTGTCCGGCGGAGGAATTCTGTTCGGAGTTCCGTAGGTGGGCCACTGACACCCAGTGGAATGACCCGGCTCTTAGGAGCCAGTTTTGTCAAGGTTTATCCGACAAATTGCAGGATGTGTTGGCACAGTATTACTCTCCCGCGTCACTGGAAGCCGCTATGGCCCTTGCTATTCGCATTGACAGACGGCTTCGGGAGAGGTGCGGGATAACTCCACCCCCTGTGATGACTCCACCTCCTACAAGGTCCCCTCATATGGTGGTTCCCCTGGTCAGTCCAGAGGAGCCTATGCAATTAGGAGGGGCATCATTTCGGGGGAGGGGACCGGTGGTGCGCCATAAGACAGGAAGGTGTTTCTTCTGCGGGAGAAAGGGACATTTTATTGGGGGGTGTCCATCCCGTCCCTTGCAGTGTGAAGAGTCGTCGGAAAACTGTTGATCCCAGGTTGTGTGGTGGACGGCAATCTGGGAGTAGGTATTTCGTCCCTAGGTTCGTCTCAGTTTCTCGTTCCGGCGGAGGTGGTGGTGGGTACGAGAACTGAGAGGATATCTGTTCTTCTGGATAGTGGGGCCGGGGTTAATCTGGTGGACGCTCGGTTTGCCCGGGTTCAAGGTATGCGATTGAGTGAGTTGGCTAAACCCATCCCCATATTCTCGATCGATGCCAGGCCTCTCGGTCAGGGAAGTTTTTTTGCAAGCTGTGCATAACGTAAAACTTCAAGTGGGGGCGATACATAAAGAACTGTTGTCTTGCTACGTGTTGGAGGGTCTTCCCACTCCTATAGTGTTGGGCCTTCCTTGGTGAACTAAGCATAACCCTGTTATTAATTGGCAATCCAGAGAGATAAGCCAATGGAGTAAATTCTGTAATAAAAACTGCATGAATACGGTCATCGGTGCGGTTACTCCTAGGGTCTTACCTCCATTTCTGGTGGACTTTGAGGATGTATTCTCGGAGAAAGGGTGTCAGGAACTACCTCCTCATCGCGAGTATGACTGTTCTGTAAAACTGCTCCCTGAGGCCAAGTTACCTAAAGTTAGGTTGTATAACATTTCTGGTCCTGAGAGGCAGGCCATGAAGGATTATATTTCAGAAAGTCTGGCTAAGGGGCATATTAGACCTTCATCTTCACCGGTGGCCGCGGGGTTCTTCTTTGTTAAGAAGAAAGATGGAGGCCTACGCCCTTGCCTGGATTTCCGTGAACTTAATCGGATTACGGTCCGAGATCCGTATCCGCTCCCACTTATTCCCGATCTCTTTAAACAGATCGTGGGCGCCAAATGGTTCTCTAAGTTGGATCTCAGGGGGGCGTACAATCTGATTAGGATGAAGGAGGGGGATGAGTGGAAGACGGCGTTTAACACTCCGGAGGGGCATTATGAGAACCTTGTCATGCCATTCGGTCTGACTAATGCCCCGGCGGTGTTCCAGCACTTTGTTAATGACATTTTTCGCCGCCTGGTGGGACAGTTTGTTGTCATATATCTGGATGATATCTTAATTTACTCGCCGTATCAGGTGTTTCATCAGGAGCACGTTAGGCAGGTGTTACAGATCTTGCGGGATAATAAACTGTATGCCAAATGGGAAAAGTGTGTGTTCGCCGTACAGGAACTCCAGTTTTTAGGCTTCCTGGTTTCAGCGTCCGGTTTTCGAATCTACCCTGGGAAAGTGCGGGCAGTTCCTGAGTGGGATCGGCCAGAGAATCTTAAGGCACTACAACATTTCCTGGGGTTTGCTAATTATTACCGGAAGTTCATTCGTAATTAGTGTTGAGCCACCCCCGTAGTGTTCGAGTTCGGTTCGGTTTGTCGAACACCCGTGTGTTCGCCGAACTGTTCGCCGAACTGTTCGTCGAACACCTTCGAACACCGTTAAAACCAATGGCAGGCAAACAAAAACACATAGAAACACATAGAAAACACCTTCAACGGTGTCCAAAAGCTGACAAACTGCTCAGAAGACACAACTAACACATGGAAAAGTGACAAGTACATATAGTCATGCGAAAAGAAAAGAGGTGGAGGAGTAAAAGGAGGGGGAGACACAGATATAGGCATGTCATGCCCTTCTAAAATCCAAAAAGTGAGAAGCCGACACGTTCAGTCCGCTCCTGCCCGTGCCACCTCCGTGACACCGGGGTTGTGCCAGAGCCGCGGTGAACCCTGACGGCCAGCCCCCCTCTCCCAATACTGGTGCCTGTCCGCTGGTGGGTCGAGCGAGCACCCCTGTGGTGGAGGCAGCTCTAAGCTTTTTAATTTAAATTGTCTCTCTAATTTGAATGAATACACTTTAAATCCATTTACAAGGATCTATTGGAGGGCAAGTCTCATGCCAGCAGCCGCGTAATTCCAGCTCCAGTAGCGTCCACTAAAGCTGCTGCACTTAAAAAGCTTTTATAAGGATCGAGCTTGGCTGTCCACCGCAAGGCATCCTACTGCCAGTCCCAGCCCCTATGCCTTGGGGTGCCTCCTGATGCTCTTCACTGAGTATCCCGTGGTCCCGAAGCATTTCCTTTGAAAAAATTAAGTGTCCAAACTACAGGTTGCTTAACAGCCGGGATAATCCGCTGACTAGCAGACACTGCTACTAGGCACAAAGTATTTCCTGGGCTAGATGCAGTTAAAAATTTGTAATTAGATACTCTCATTGGATGCTGAGAAAGCATTCCATAGAGTCTCCTGGCACGCCATATATGATTCTCTTAAAAAGCTTGGGGTAGGGGTCTAGGAGACCCTTTTATAGCCAAAATCACGGCCCTGTATCACAATACGTCACCTAGGCTGAAGATAAATGGAACTGTAGCACCCTGAGGGCTCAGTTGCTACAGAGGTATTGTACCTCACCCAGAGGTGTGATATCTCACTCTCAGGTAAGGATGGAGTGTGGATCAGGACCCGACACCTGCATGCATTACACCACATTGCCGTGGGGCAGGGCGACCAATATGCCTCTGAGATGGGCACGACAGTCCCTGTCCCTGGCTGGAGTGGGGGGAGGGAACACTGAGGAAGGGGAACCCTGTAGTGCAGGAGCAGGGAGGAAGCAGTTCCTGGGTGCATTGAGAAGGGAGTATAAAAGGTGGGCACCATCTTAGTTCAGTGCAGAGAAGTCTGAGCAGAAGTGGCAGGGAGCAGGGGCTCTGCATGAGCTCTGCTCCGGAGGCAGGCCTAGTAACAGAAGCCTAGGCCTGGAAGAGGAAGAAGGAAGGAAGAGGAGCGGAGAAGGCTCCAGGAACGAGGAATGAAGGGATCCCAGGGGTACGGACGGGCGAGTCGCCACCGCACGCCCGAATCCACCTGCGTGGAGGGGTCAGGCCAAAGGGGGAGACCGGTCCCCGAAACTAGTGGAGGCAGGAAACGACCCTCAGCTAGAAACCGGAGGCTGTGACATTTTATGTGGCGCAGCCCCTCGCTACACTCGCTCGGAAGGCATCACATAGGGTCAGGGAAACTGTTGCCAAGTTTACCAAGAGGAGGCCCGAGGCAGCAGGACAGAAGGGTTGGTAAGAAAGGCCAGACAAAGGACAGACAAAGGGGGTACTGTGAAGCACTCCAAAGTTATCTGGGAGTTGTCTGAGCCCCTCACCCGATGAGCACAGTACGACGTGGGCAGCCGTTACCTGCAGACGTGGTCTGGATAATAAGAACTGTGAGTAAAGGCCCTGGACTGCATCACTGACTCAGTGTCGTTACTGCTGCTGCCCTGCACAATCACCCCCATCCTCCGCATACACTGCCCTGAGGCTATACTCCTCCCGTGGGGAGTTATGCTACGCTCTGCTGCACCCACAACACCAGCCTCAGCGGTCTGCCCTGCAGCGGCGGTTCACTCTGACCGCAATCCACGGGTGGCGTAGTCGGACATTTAAACATCAAAACCGCATAAATAGTTCCGCCACTGGTTTGACCACCCTGAGCCACGGAACCGGGTCACCGCCACGAAGACTACAACCACCAGCATCCACCAAAAAGGGTCCGGCTCCGGGTGTCCCAAGGCCCAGGGGGTGCATCAGAACATTTTCATCACCTTTCACAATCACCAATGGGACAAGGCAGGGATGTCCTCTGTCCCCTCTCTTATACATCCTAGTGACGGAGCACCTGCTCTCATCAATTCGCCATAACCCCAATATTAGGTGGATTGAGGTGGGAGGCACCGAGTACAAGTGCTCTCTATTTGCTGATGATGTCCTAGTATATATCACTCAATCACATATATCCATCCATGCTGTTATGGCTGAAATAGATCACTTTGTTACATGGTCAAATTTTAAAATCAATGCAGCGAAGTCTGAGGCCCTCGATGTCTCCCTCCCCAAATCCATATAGGATTCAATCCAGTCCAACTTTCCCTTTGCCTGGCCCTCACAGGGTATCAAATACTTAGGAATTCCTATTCATAGAGACCTCTCCCATCTAAGTTATCTTAATTTTGGGCCCTTTATTGAACAACTCCATACAGACCACGGTTGGCAAGTTAGAACTGTAAGATTCACTACGTGAATCACTGGTGTTTTGTGGAAAAGCACATGTACACTGTGTTCCAAATTAGTATGCAAAAAGTGTTTAGGAGTGATAAGGGAAGAATTTGTTTGTTTGTCAGTTAAACTCATTGATGGTGATGTGTGTCAGGGCTCTTTATATCACTGTAAGCAATTGCAGACACCTGTGCTAATTAGTTTGGCAGGTGTGTTCAATGAAAGGCAAGACTACTTAAGAAGGCTGTCTCACATTATTAAGCAGCCTACATTTTCTGCCAAAATGGGAAAGAATAAGGATGTGTCGGCTGCTGAGAAGCAACAAATTGTGGAGTGTTTAGGTCAAGGCATGACTACAATCAACATTGTGCGATGATCAGGATGAAGTGTCTTGGCAATCAAGAAGTATGTAGCTGATTCACAGTACACATGTGTGCGTGCTGATAAGGGCAAATTGAGGACTCTTTCCTACAGGCAATTACGTCAGGTTAAAAGAGCAGCGGCAAAAAAAGCCTTGTCATAGCAGCAGACAAGTTTTTGAAGCTGCTGGTGCCTCCAACGTCCCCCGAACAACAAGATGCAGGGTCCTTCAGAGGTTTGCAGCTGTGCATACGCCATCCTGTCGACCTCCTCTATCCACTTCACACAAGCAGAAATGGCTCCAGTGGGCCAAACATTACATGAAGACTGATTTCAAAACTGTTTTGTTCACGGATGAGTGCCGTGCAGCGCTCGATGGTCCAGATGGATGGAGTGGAGGATGGCTGGTTGATGGACACCCCACGCAAACACAGCTACAGCGCCAACAAGGAGGAGGTGGAGTAATGTTTTGGGCTGGAATCATGGGGAGAGAGATTGTCGGCCCCTTTAGGATCCCTGAAGGCACTAAAGATGAACTCCATAATGTATGTGGATTTTCTCAAACAGCAGTTCCTGCCATGGTTCAAGAAGAAGAACCGTGTATTTCACAGCAAGATCATTTTTTTGCATGATAATGCACCATCTCATGCTGCACATAAAACATCTGCATCTCTGGCTGATATGGGCATAAAAGGGGACAAACTTATGGTGTGACCCCCATTCTCCCCTGACCTCTACCCGATTCAGAACCTCTGGAGCATCATCAAAAGGAGTGTCTATGATGGCAGGATGCAGTTCACATCTTAGCAACAGCTCTGGGAGGGTATTCTGTCCTCATGCAAAACAATTGAAGCAGAAACCATCCAAAACCTGACAAATTCAATGGACGAGAGAGTTCAGAAGCTCCTTTCGAACAAGGGGTCCTATGTGAAAATGTTACATCACCTAGAATAAAGTTTTGAGTTGAAAACTGTTTGATTTCAGTTTCTAATAACCTGCTAATGCTTATAATTTCAAAAATGACCATTTTTTTGGTCTTTATTAAAGTGAAAAGGTTGATCGAAAAGTTTGGGGGATCTAAGAGTGTGGCAACCCAGTAGTCATGACGACTTCGAATTCTGACAATATGAGGGTCATGTTGCAGGTAATGCAGCAAGAAGGCACTTATGTGTCTTGCGCATCTCGGAGCCCCAAAATTATTTTCCGGGCTAGATGCAGCTAAAAATTATTATTAATTTTAAATCTGGTGGAGCTTAGTATAGATGGCCTAATAGGATCAGTGCTGCACACTGCTACAAAGCCCAAATTATTTTCCAGTCAAGATACAGATAAACATGATTAGTAATTTTAAATCTGGTGGAGCTTATTATAGATGGCCTAATAGAATCAGTGCTGCACACTGCTACAAAGCCCAATTTATTTTCCAGCCAAGATACAGATAAACATGATTAGTAATTTGAAAGCTTAAAACGGTTGGTAGGGTGATTTTAACCAATCATCAAGCTTTTACTCTCCCCAGTATGATACAGGGGTAGAAAAGTCGTTTCGGATCCATGATTTGTTCATCTTTATGAACGTCAGTCTGTCTACATTATCAGTGGAGAGCCGAGTGCGCTTATCTGTCAGCACACCACCAGCAGCGCTGAACACACGTTCAGACAGAACGCTGGCTGTGGGGCATGACAAGATCTCCAAGGCGTAAGTGGCTAGCTCTGGCCATTTATCCAGATTGGAAGCCCAAAAAGAGCAAGGGTCCAGTGACACAGTCATGGCTTCAATGTTTACTTGGAGATACTCCTGTACCATCGTCTCTAGGCGTTGACTATGTGGCAGACTTCTTGTCTCCTGTGGCCTTGCAAAGGATGGGCTAAAAAAGTGGTGAAATGATTCCGCAAAATTGATTTTACCAGCAGATACTGTGGTTCTGTTACGGTTTGAGTGCTGAACACTTGACGGTCCCACGGTTGGCAAGTTGGAACTGTGAGATTCACTACGTGCACCATTGGTGTTTTGTGGAAAAGCACATGTAAGATTCTGCAACAGTCTCTGCTGATACTCCTGCATGCGTGCATCCCTTTCTATGGCAGGAATAATTTCTGCAAATTTACTTTTGTACCGGGGATCTAACAGTGTGGCAACCCATTAGTCAGGATTATTTCTAATTCTCACAATTCGAGGGTCATGTTGCAGGTAGTGCAGCAAGAAGGCACTCATGTGTGTTGCGCATCCAGGAGCACCAAGTCCCTGTTGTGTTGGTGGCGAGGTAACAATCATGCTTCCTTCCTCTGTCCTCTCCCCCCAACCTCGCACAACAGAAATGTGATCAAGGTCTCCCTCATCTGTTGAGTCTTCCATCAGTTCGTCCTCCACTTCTTCCTGGGCTCCTGCACCTTCCTCACTAGTTTGACTGCAACCATGCGCCCTGGTAAAACCATCTCCCCCACCCTCACATGCCTGCCGCCTTGGTGCTGCCGACCGTCTGGACCTTGCAGATGTTAGCCCTTCCGCATACAACTCCTCCTCTACTTCCTCCACCTCCTCTTGTACCACCACCTGACTCCGAATTCTGTTTAACATGTGCTCCAGCATGTAAATCACCAGAATAGTCATGCTGATAATGGCATCGTCAGCACTAAACATCTTCGTCGCCATTTCAAAACTGTGCAGAAGGGTGCATAGGTCCCTGATCTGAGACCACTCCTCCAGCGTGATTTGCCCCACCTCTGGATCTCGTTGGCCCAGGCTATACGTCAGAACGTATTGCACCAGGGCTTGTCGGTTCTGCCACAGTCGCTGCAAAATGTGCAGAGTTGAATTTCACCGGGTAGGCACATCGCATTTTAGCCGGTGAAGTGGCAGGCCCAACGACTTCTGTAGAGATGTAAGTCGCTGAGCTGCGGGATGCGAACGGCGGAAGTGAGCACACAGCGACCGTGCCCTCTGCAGAAGGCCATCTAGTCTGGGATAGTGGGCTAAAAATTGCTGGACAACAAGGTTCAACACGTGAGCCATACATGGCACGTGTGTGACATTGCCCCGGCGAAGGGCCGCACCCAGGTTTGCAGCATTGTCGCACACGGCCTTCCCTGGTTTCAGGTCCAGTGGAGACAACCATTCATGAAATTGGTTCTCCAGAGCTGACCACAACTCCTCAGCTGTGTGACTCACATTTCCCAGACATTTCAAAGTAAAAACCGCCTGATGACGTTGAGCCCTACTGCCAGCATAGTAAGGAGGTGTGCAGGATCCCTTCTGCGCAGTTAGAAAGCTTGTGGCATGACCAGACAGGCTTTGGGTGCAGGTTGAAGACCGAGAGGAGGTTGAGGAGGCAGAAGCAGTGGAGGAACTTTGACATAAAGAGGATTGACGCACAACTCATGGGGACGGCAAGACTTGGACAGCAGCCCCTTGTCCTGCTGTCACCATAGTTACCCAGTGCCCAGTCAGCGACATGTAACGCCCCTGTCCATGCCTACTCGTCCAAGTGTCTGTGGTGAAATGCACCCTGTCACACACAGAGTTTCTCAAAGAAGCGGTGATGTTGTGTGCGACATGCTGGTGGAGCGCAGGCACACCTTTCTTTGAGAAGTAGTGCCGACTGGGCATCTGGTACTGGGGCACTGCGACGGACATAAGGTCTCGAAAATCCTCTGTGTCCACCAGGCGGAAAGGCAGCATTTCTGTAGCCAAGAGCTTGCAGATGGTGAAATTCAACCTCTTAGCTTTCTCATGGCTAGGAGGAAATGGTCTTTTACTTGTCCACATCTGAGGGACCGAGGGCTGGCTATTGTGCTTAGACGGGGTTGATAAGGGTGTCCCCGGCAAACTGCCCGTCTGTGAGGAAGATGCAGGCGGACATGTTAGGTTGCCTTGATCCAAAGGTGGTGCTATCGATGTCGGACAGCGCTCAACACCAGCTGGTGTTACCACCTCCAAAGAAAATGATGACCTGCCAATCACGCTGGCTGTTGCGGGTAAAGAGGTGGCAGGTCTGCGCCCCAAAACAGGTGTGACTGCTGTCCCCCCAGTCACAGAGGATGAAGAGGCCGCGGATGCACAAGATATGGCAGACGGTGGTTGGCCCGGCCGGCTAGGCCGCATTGTAGCACACTGAGCTTCCCACTGCAACTTATGCTTCATGTCCATGTGCCGGTTCATGCATGAAGTACTCAAACTATGTATTTTTTTGCCTCTACTTAGCTTTTGCTGACAAATGTTACAGATAACACGAGTTGGGTCATCTTTATCGATCTGAAAAAATGCCCAGGCTATGCAAGGCTTAGCACCCATGCGACCTGAAGAGCCACCACGACTTGTTGTGAGAGGCAGAGTTGTGTTTGAGGATGCAGTTGTTGACGTGCTTCCAGTACTACGTCTCTGTCCAGGAAGGCGCAACCTGACCTCGTCGTCACTAGCATCTTCCTCCACCTCCTCTGCTGACCTCATCTCTTGGCTGACTGTGACTCATACTCAGACGGGCAGCTGGAAATTTGGGAGCTGTGAGGAAGCAAGTGCGATTGGGGTGACACCTTTGAGGACTGGAGTATTTGTGATGTTGAAGTTGATGTGGAGGAGAGCCCACTTAAATAAGCACTTGATATCCGTTGAAGCACCTGCTCTTTTTGTGCCTCATCTGGAATTTGTAGCGATTGGCGTGGCCGTAAGAAAGGGATCTTATCACATTGTCCACTAAAAGAAGTAGACATTTTAGTTTGGCTGGAAGATGGTCTTTCTTCTGCAGATGTTACTGTTGCTTTAACACCTACCCCAAGGACACAACCTTTTTTCCCCTTCCCAACACGCCTATTCCCCTTTCCACCAGCATCAGGCCTTTTTCCACTCATATTGGTGGTTAACTAATTCACAACTCTGGAGTTGTTTGCACAAAAAAACAATGGATGGGAACCGAGCAGAGCTGAGTGGCCAAACTGTAGTATTAGGCCAAAACTATTGGCTGGGTTAGATGCAGAAAAAAATTATTTTCAATTTGCAACCTGATGGAGGTTATTATAGATGGACTAATAGTACAAGTCCCACACACAGCTAGAAGCCCAAATATTTTTTCAGAGGTAGAAGCAGAAAAAAATTGTATTCAGTTTGCAACCTGATTGAGGTCAGTATAGATGGACTAATAGAACAAGTCCTACACACAGCTAGAAGCCCAAATATTTTTTCAGAGGTAGATGCAGAAAAAAATTATATTCAGTTTGCAACCTGATGGAGGTCAGTATAGATGGACTAAAAGAACAAATCCCACACACAGCTAGAAGCCCAAATATTTTTTCAGAGCTAGATGCAGACAAAAAATTATTTTGAATTTGCAACCTGATGGAGGTCAGTATAGGTGGACTAATAGAACAATTCCCATACACTGCTAGAAGGCCAAATATTTTTTCAGAGGTAGATGCAGAAAAAAGATATATTCAGTTTGCAACCTGATGGAGGTCTGTATAGATGGATTAATAGAACAAATCCCACACACAGCTAGAAGCCCAATATTTTTTCAGAGGTAGATGCAGAAAAAAAATATATTCAGTTTGCAACCTGATGGAGGTCAGTATAGATGGACTAATAGAGAAAGTTCCACATACTGCTAGAAGGCCAAATATTTTTTCAGAGCTAGATGCAGATATAAATTATTTTTAATTTGCAACCTGATGGAGATCAGTATAGATGGACTAATAGAGAAAGTCCCACACACTGCTAGAAGGCCAAATATTTTTTCAGAGCTAGATGCAGAAAAAAATTATATTCAGTTTGCAACCTGATGGAGGTCAGTATAGATGGACTAATAGAGAAAGTCCCACACACTGTTAGAAGGCCAAATATTTTTTCAGAGCTAGATGCAGACAAAAAATTATTTTTAATTTGCAACCTGATGGAGGTCAAAATAGATGGACTAATAGAGAAAGTCCCACACACAGCTAGAAGGCCAAATATTTTTTCAGAGGTAGATGCAGATAAAAATTATTTTTAATTTGCAGCCTGATGGAGGTCAGTTTAGATGGACTAATAGAGAAAGTCCCACACACAGCTAGAAGGCCAAATATTTTTTCAGAGGTAGATGCAGATAAAAATTATTTTTAATTTGCAGCCTGATGGAGGTCAGTATAGATGGACTAATAGAGAAAGTCCCACACACTGCTAGAAGGCCAAATATTTTTTCAGAGCTAGATGCAGATATAAATTATTTTTAATTTGCAACCTGATGGAGGTCAGTATAGATGGACTAATAGAGAAAGTCCCACACAATGTGTAGCGTCGGCGTCCCTGCCCTCTGCTAGGCAGGGACGCTGTTCCCCTCACCTCTCTGCTCCGAGCCCGGCGTCCTCCTCCCGCTCTGCTGGCAGCGTGCGCTCCTTCCCGGCCATTGTGCTTAGGGCGCGCGCGCGCTCCCTCCCTCTTAAAGGGGCCGCGCGCGCCGTCCTAAGGAGTCCCTGGCCAATGGCCGGAGGACTTCATCATATATAAGGCACCTCCTCCAAAATGGAGGTGCCCGAGCAATGTTGTTGCACTGTTCACTACTCTGCTTCAGCCCTCAGGTCCCGTTGCCAGTTACCTGTCAGTTACCTGCCTGATTCCTGCCAAAGTCCTGACAGTTTGCTGTCTGCTTCCTGCCTGTTATTCCTGCTACCTGCCTGCTTGCCAGAGGTCCGACGGTCTGCCTTACTACACCTGTCAGTCTGTCTAAGGACCAGCCTGCCCGCTCACCTGGGAGCGCACATCAGCTACCTGCCTGCTTGCCAGAGGTCCGACGGTCAGCCCTACTACTCCTGTCTGTCTGTCTATGGACCAGCTTGCCCGCTCACCTGGGAGCGCACTCCTGCTACCTGCCTGCTAGCCTACCTGGAGGCTCCGCCGTCACGTGCTGTGACCACCTGCCATTCCAGAGACTCCTGCCCGCTCACCTGGGAGTGCACGCCTGTTACCTGCCCGCTAGCCTACCTGGAGGCTCCGCCGTCACGTGCTGTGACCACCTGCCATTCCAGAGACTCTCGCTTGCTCACCTGGGAGCATACATCAACCATCTGCCATCACAGGTCGTACCTACCCTTTACCCAGAGACTGCCCCGGTCACTTGCCGTGACCTCCTGCCCGTTCATTCAGAGACTGCCCCGGTCACTTGCCGTGACCTCCTGCCCGTTCATTCAGAGACTGCCCCGGTCACTTGCCGTGACCTCCTGCCCGTTCATTCAGAGACTGCCCCGGTCACTTGCCGTGACCTTCTGCCCGTTCATTCAGAGACTGCCCCGGTCACTTGCCGTGACCTCCAGCCCGTTCACTCAGAGACTGTCCCGGTCACCTGCTGTGACTGCCTGCCCGTCTTCCCTGGTCGCCACCCGCTCCCTTACAAGGACCGCCCCCTTGTATAGTAGCTCAGAGGTTCCGCCTCCCAGACCCGTTACAGTTTGCTCGGGCCATGGAACCCGGTGGCACCCAAGCTCCCTCGCTCTCGGACCTGTGTCATGAACTGTCCCGTCAAAGGTCCCAACAGGAGTCCATCCTGGGTCACCTGCGGAATGTCAATACTCGTCTGGACACTCTGACTGCTCCACCAGCAACCTCCGCCAGTGCCATGTCTCGCAATCCGGCAGCTCCGCTGCCCACTAATACCATGATATCCTACCCCGGACCCCGGCTTTCTGCACCTCCTCGCTTCGGAGGCGACTCCGCCCAGGCTCGGGGCTTCATAAATCAGTGCACCCTGCACTTTGAACTATTGTCCCACCAGTTTAACTCCGACCGAGCCAAAATTGCATTCATCAAGTCCCATCTCACCGGGGAGGCCCTGGCCTGGCTAAATCCTCTATGGGAGAGAGGAGACCCCCTGGTGTCCAACTTGCCTGCTTTCCTCACGGCTTTCCGGAAAGTCTTCGACGAACCCGGACGGAAGACCTCATCCGCATCATCACTGCTACGCCTCCGTCAGGAAAGTCTCACCGTGGGCCAATACGCCATACGATTCCGTACCCTTGCCTCGGAGCTGGCCTGGGATAACGACGCTCTGGTATCCGTCTTCTGGGAGGGTCTGTCCGGCCGTATTAAAGATGAACTTGCCGGTCGGGACATTCCTACCACTCTCGATGACTTAATAACTCTTGCCACCCGGATTGACCTACGGTTCCAGGAGCGTGCCAGAGAGGTCACCCGTGAGAGGAGGTTACCACGTCTAGCTCCTACTTTTCAGAAACCCGTCACTCCCTCCGTCTCTACCCAGGTACACTCTCCTGAGCCTATGCAGGTCGACCAGACCAAGATGGTCAAAACCCGTCAGGACTTACGCCGTGCCGAGGGGAGCTGCTTCTACTGTGGCAGTAAGGAGCACCGGATCCGTGCCTGCCCGGAGAGGTCGGGAAACGCCTGTGTCTAGGTTCGCTCAGAGAGGTCGACCTAGACAAGAATAAATCCTCTCCATCTCTGCTACTGTCAGTCTCAATCATCTGCGGGGAGAACCGTTATTTCGAACTAGCCCAACTTGACTCTGGAGCAGCCGGGAATCTTATTTCACAGTCCCTGGTAGAAAAATACCGCATTCCCACCAAACCTCTGCCTGCACCATTATCTGTCGCTGCTGTGGATGGGGGCCTCTTACCACGTCCCATCCAACTCATCACCGAATCCATAACCCTGCAGGTGGGAATGTTGCATTCTGAGAGTATCTTTTTCATGTTCTGCCTGGACTCTCTCACGCACTCTTACTAGGTCTACCTTGGCTCCAGAGACATGCACCCGTGCTTGACTGGCAGACCAGAGAAGTCCTTCGCTGGGGACAGGACTGTCATAAGACTTGTTTGGTTCCTGTTCATCCCGTCCGTCCTTCTCCTACCCCAACTAATCTACCTGGACTTCCGATTCCCTATTGGTCATTTGCTGATGTCTTTAATAAAAAGGAGGCAGAGACATTACCCCCTCATAGACCATACGACTGTCCTATCGACCTGTTACCCGGTACTACTCCTCCCCGTGGGCGCATTTACCCATTGTCCGCTGCTGAGACCCGGTCGATGTCCGAATATATTGAGGAGAATTTGGCCAGGGGATTCATCCGGAAATCTACCTCCCCGGCGGGAGCAGGCTTCTTCTTCGTAAAAAAGAAGGACGGCTCTCTCCGTCCCTGTATTGACTATAGAGGCCTTAACCAGATCACGTTGAAGAATAAGTACCCCCTTCCGCTCATTCCAGAATTATTTGATCGCCTGAGGGGGGCTAGAGTCTTCACCAAACTTGACCTCCGTGGGGCGTACAACCTGGTCCGTATCCGTCAAGGGGATGAATGGAAGACTGCATTCAACACCCGGGACGGCCACTATGAATATCTGGTAATGCCCTTTGGTCTCTGTAACGCTCCTGCCGTCTTTCAAGAGTTGGTCAATGACATCTTCCGGGACCTTCTCTACTTCTGCGTTGTGGTGTACCTGGACGACATCTTGGTCTTCTCTCCGGATCTCCAGACTCACCGGAGGGACGTTCGTCAGGTCCTGCTCAGGCTCAGGCAGAATCACCTCTTCGCTAAATATGAGAAGTGCCTCTTTGAGCAGACCTCGCTTCCGTTTTTGGGCTACATTATTTCTCAGACCGGCCTACGAATGGATCCAGAGAAACTGTCTGCCATCGAGAAATGGCCCCGACCGGAGGGGTTGAAGGCCATTCAGCGGTTCCTGGGCTTCGCCAACTACTACAGCCTCTTCATACCACACTTCTCTTCCCGGACTGCCCCAATTTCCGCGCTCACCCGTAAGGGTACTAACCCCAAAGAGTGGCCGCCCGAAGCAGAGGCCTTTCTTTCCTTAAAACAGGCCTTCTCTTCCGCCCCGGTGCTGCATCGTCCGGATGGCAACAAGCAGTTCTTCCTGGAGGTTGACGCTTCCTCCTCTGGAGCCGGAGCTGTACTTACTCAAAAATCATCTTCCGGGAGGATGGTAACTTGCGGCTTCTTCTCCAAACTCTTCTCCTCTTCTGAGCGCAATTATTCCATAGGAGACCGAGAGTTATTGGCCATCAAGCTGGCATTGGAGGAGTGGCGTTACCTGCTCGAGGGGGCTCTTCATCCGGTAATAATTTACACTGACCACAAGAACTTGGCTTATCTCCAGCATGCCCAGAGACTTAACCCGCGCCAAGCCCGGTGGTCCTTGTTTTTTGCTCGCTTTGATTTCGTTCTACATTTTCGCCCGGCTGACAAGAACATCAAAGCGGACGCCTTGTCCCGATCCTTTCTGGTATCTGACCTCGAGGAAGAACCTAAACATATCATCGATCCCGCCAGAGTAATGCAGGTGGCTCCCGTGAGTCTAAATCGTCTTCCTCCTGGTAAAACGTTCGTATCGGTTCCTGATCGGGAGAAGATCCTACACTGGGGTCATTCGTCTAAACTAGCTGGCCACGCTGGTCAGAAAAAGACCCTCCAGCTTATTACCCGGCACTACTGGTGGCCTAACCTGCACAAGGATGTAATAGACTTTGTTTCTGCCTGTGTGTCCTGCGCCCGCAACAAAGTTCCGAGACACCTGCCAGCCGGTCGCCTCCTTCCTCTGCCAGTACCTGCTGCCCCCTGGCAGCATATAGCGATGGACTTCATAACTGATCTGCCCGTTTCTGCCGGTTGTACGGTCATTTGGGTGGTCGCTGACCGCTTTTCCAAGATGGCTCACTTCATTCCCCTGCCAGGCCTCCCATCTGCACCTGAGCTGGCTAAAGACTTTATCCGCCACATCTTCCGTCTTCATGGCCTGCCCCGTCACATCGTGTCGGATCGTGGGGTACAGTTCACTTCTCGTTTCTGGAGAGCCACTTGTAAATTGCTAGACGTCACCCTGGACTTCTCCTCCGCTTACCACCCACAGTCTAATGTTCAAGTGGAGCGGATCAATCAGAACCTGACCAGTTACCTCCGGCACTTCGTTAATGCCCACCATTCTGACTGGGTGGATCTTCTGCCATGGGCCGAATTCTCGTACAACAATCACGAGAGCGAATCTTCCTCCTAATCCCTGTTTTTTGTAGTCTTCGGTCAACATCCTCGGATCCCGTTTCCCGTCTCCACCTCGGTGGACAATCCGGCTGCGGAATCTCTTGTTAACAAATTTTCCTCCATATGGGAGAGTACCCGGTCCGCACTCCTTCTGTTTTCCGAGCGTATGAAAAGACATGCAGACAAAAAACGTCTGGATCCTCCTCAATTCCGTCCTGGGGATAAAGTCTGGCTCTCGTCCAAGTATGTCCGGCTCAAGATTCCTTCCTATAAGTTAGGGCCTCGGTTCATCGGTCCTCTGGAGGTCATCAGTCAGATCAACCCGGTGGCCTATAAATTGAAACTCCCGGCCAACTTGCGGATCCCTAACTCCTTCCATGTATCTCTCCTCAAACCCGTGGTACTTAACTCTTTCTCCAAGTCTACAGGTACGCCTCCTGCTCCGGTTTCCGCTGAAAACGAATTTGAGGTAGAGAACATTCTGGCCACCAAAAGGGTAAGAGGGAAGACCTTTTTTCTAGTAGATTGGAAGGGGTTTGGTCCTGAAGAGAGAACATGGGAGCCCCGGGAGAACATCCATGCCCCTCTCATCCTTGCTAAATTTCTGTCTGGCCTAAAAAAGGGGGGGCCTAAAGTGGGGGGTACTGTAGCGTCGGCGTCCCTGCCCTCTGCTAGGCAGGGACGCTGTTCCCCTCTCCTCTCTGCTCCGAGCCCGGCGTCCTCCTCCCGCTCTGCTGGCAGCGCGCTCTCCTTCCCGGCCACTGTGCTTATGGCGCGCGCGCGCGCGCTCCCTGCCTCTTAAAGGGGCCGCGCGCGCCGTCCTAAGGAGTCCCCGGCCAATGGCCGGAGGACTTCATCATATATAAGGCACCTCCTCCAAAATGGAGGTGCCCGAGCAATGTTGTTGCACTGTTCACTACTCTGCTTCAGCCCTCAGGTCCCGTTGCCAGTTACCTGTCAGTTACCTGCCTGATTCCTGCCAGATTCCTGCCAGTTTGCTGTCTGCTTCCTGCCTGTTATTCCTGCTACCTGCCTGCTTGCCAGAGGTCCGACGGTCTGCCTTACTACACCTGTCAGTCTGTCTAAGGACCAGCCTGCCCGCTCACCTGGGAGCGCACATCAGCTACCTGCCTGCTTGCCAGAGGTCCGACGGTCAGCCCTACTACTCCTGTCTGTCTGTCTATGGACAAGCTTGCAAGCTCACCTGGGAGCGCACTCCTGCTACCTGCCTGCTAGCCTACCTGGAGGCTCCGCCGTCACGTGCTGTGACCACCTGCCATTCCAGAGACTCCTGCCCGCTCACCTGGGAGCGCACGCCTGTTACCTGCCCGCTAGCCTACCTGGAGGCTCCGCCGTCACGTGCTGTGACCACCTGCCATTCCAGAGACTCTCGCTTGCTCACCTGGGAGCATACATCAACCATCTGCCTGCTAGCCTACCTGGAGGCTCTGCTATCACAGGTCGTACCTACCCTTTACCCAGAGACTGCCCCGGTCACTTGCCGTGACCTCCTGCCCGTTCATTCAGAGACTGCCCCGGTCACTTGCCGTGACCTCCTGCCCGTTCATTCAGAGACTGCCCCGGTCACTTGCCGTGACCTCCTGCCCGTTCATTCAGAGACTGCCCCGGTCACTTGCCGTGACCTTCTGCCCGTTCATTCAGAGACTGCCCCGGTCACTTGCCGTGACCTCCAGCCCGTTCACTCAGAGACTGTCCCGGTCACCTGCTGTGACTGCCTGCCCGTCTTCCCTGGTCGCCACCCGCTCCCTTACAAGGACCGCCCCCTTGTATAGTAGCTCAGAGGTTCCGCCTCCCAGACCCGTTACACAATGCTAGAAGGCCAAATATTTTTTCAGAGCTAGATGCAGAAAAAAATTATATTCAGCTTGCAACCTGATGGAGATCAGTATAGATGGACTAATAGAACAAGTCCCACACACAGCTAGAAGCCCAAATATTTTTACAGAGGTAGATGCAGAAAAAATTATATTCAGTTTGCAACCTGATGGAGGTCTGTATAGATGGATTAATAGAACAAGTCCCACACACAGCTAGAAGCCCAATATTTTTCAGAGGTAGATGCAGAAAAAAAATATATTCAGTTTGCAACCTGATGGAGGTCAGTATAGATGGACTAATAGAGAAAGTCCCACACACTGCTAGAAGGCCAAATATTTTTTCAGAGATAGATGCAGACAAAAAATTATTTTGAATTTGCAACCTGATGGAGGTCAGTATAGATGGACTAATAGAGAAAGTCCCACACACTGCTAGAAGGCCAAATATTTTTTCAGAGCTAGATGCAGACAAAAAATTATTTTTAATTTGCAACCTGATGGAGGTCAGTATAGATGGACTAATAGAGAAAGTCCCACACACACCTAGAAGGCCAAATATTTTTTCAGAGCTAGATGCAGAAAAAAATTATATTCAGTTTGCAACCTGATGGAGGTCAGTATAGATGGACTAATAGAACAAGTCCCACACACAGCTAGAAGGCCAAATAATTTTTCAGAGTTAGATGCAGATAAAAATTATTTTTAATGTGCAGCCTGATGGAGGTCAGTATAGATGGACTAATAGAGAAAGTCCCACACACTGCTAGAAGGCCAAATATTTTTTCAGAGCTAGATGCAGACAAAAAATTATTTTTAATTTGCAACCTGATGGAGGTCAATATAGATGGACTAATAGAGAAAGTCCCACACACTGCTAGAAGGCCAAATATTTTTTCAGAGCTAGATGCAGATATAAATTATTTTAATTTGCAACCTGATGGAGGTCAGTATAGATGGACTAATAGAGAAAGTCCCACACACTGCTAGAAGGCCAAATATTTTTTCAGAGCTAGATGCAGAAAAAAATTATATTCAGTTTGCAACCTGATGGAGGTCTGTATAGATGGATTAATAGAACAAGTCCCACACACAGCTAGAAGCCCAATATTTTTTCAGAGGTAGATGCAGAAAAAAAATATATTCAGTTTGCAACCTGATGGAGGTCAGTATAGATGGACTAATAGAGAAAGTCCCACACACTGCTAGAAGGCCAAATATTTTTTCAGAGCTAGATGCAGACAAAAAATATTTTTAATTTGCAACCTGATGGAGGTCAGTATAGATGGACTAATAGAGAAAGTCCCACACACTGCTAGAAGGCCAAATATTTTTTCAGAGCTAGATGCAGAAAAAAATTATATTCAGTTTGCAACCTGATTGAGGTCAGTATAGATGGACTAATAGAGCAAGTCCCACACACAGCTAGAAGGCCAAATATTTTTTCAGAGGTAGATGCAGATAAAAATTATTTTTAATTTGCAGCCTGATGGAGGTCAGTATAGATGGACTAATAGAGAAAGTCCCACACACTGCTAGGAGGCCAAATATTTTTTCAGAGCTAGATGCAGACAAAAAATTATTTTGAATTTGCAACCTGATGGGGGTCAGTATAGATGGACTAATAGAGAAAGTCCCACACACTGCTAGAAGGCCAAATATTTTTTCAGAGCTAGATGCAGACAAAAAATTATTTTTAATTTGCAACCTGATGGAGGTCAGTATAGATGGACTAATAGAGAAAGTCCCACACACTGCTAGAAGGCCACATATTTTTTCAGAGCTAGAAGCAGATATAAATTATTTTTAATTTGCAACCTGATGGAGGTCAGTATAGATGGACTAATAGAGAAAGTCCCACACACTGCTAGAAGGCCAAATATTTTTTCAGAGCTAGATGCAGAAAAAAATTATATTCAGTTTGCAACCTGATGGAGGTCAGTATAGATGGACTAATAGACAAGTCCCACACACAGCTAGAAGGCCAAATATTTTTTCAGAGGTAGATGCAGCTAAACATTATTTTTAATCTGCAGCCTGATGGAGATCAATATAGATGGACTAATAGAACAAGTCCCACACACTGCTAGAAGGCCAAATATTTTTTCAGAGCTAGTTGCAGAAAAAAATTATTTTCAGTTTGCAACCTGATGGAGGTCAGTATAGATGGACTAATAGAACAAGTCCCACACACAGCTAGAAGCCCAAATATGTTTTCAGAGCTAGATGCAGAAAAAAATTATATTCAATTTGCGACCTGATGGAGGTCAGTATAGATGGACTAATAGAATGATGCTATGCCCAAAAGATTTTACTTCACTAGGTGCAGTAAAAAAATTGGTATTCTATACACAGGTGGTATATCTTGCAACGCAGAAAGGCTACTCCACTGACTAACACACTCTGCAATAGGCCAAAAAGGATTAGCTTTGCTAGATTCAGCCAAATGCTGTGAAAAAAACTTACACAGCACTGGCACAGACCTGCCTGGCAAAAACTGATAGGAACTGATGTAACCTAGTCCTGAAAAGGACTGCAATTACAATTAGTCTTTACTCCCACAATCTATCTATTTAAGAGCACTGACCTGCCTTATAAAAGTCATAGGAAATGCTGTAACCTAGTCCTTAAAAGGACTGCAATTACAACTATTCCCTACTCCCAAGCTATCTGTAGATTTGTGCGAAAATTGGCTTGAAGGTAACAAGGTATAGCGCACACAGCAACAGCGGTGCCGTCTAACACGCAGCTGCAGCAGTGAGAACATGGTGGCGACGGGGAAAATGGCTTGGTCTTATAGGGCAAGTGTAACATACCTGGCGGCGTCCTTGCATAGTGGTCCATCTCCCACTGTGCAAGAGCGCGCACTTGATCTCCTGTCCAGAATGTCTCTCTGGCTTCCCTCCATGCTGTCTGTTTGTGTCTGTTTCTGCTGCTTAAGGGCGGCGCCCGATGACTTCCTGCTTTTTGTACCTGCTGTGGGTCACACCCCTTGTGCGTCCTCAGCCTATTGCTGTCTGTCACCTGGTATATAGCTCAGCTGCTCCCATCTATTCCAGCCTGAGCATAGTGTTTCTTTCAGTGTGTGCTTGCACTCTGAAGGTGCCAGGTCCTGTTCTGTGTTCTCTTTTCTGCCTATCCTGGAGGCTGTATTTCCAGGCCTGTCTGAACACGCTCCTAGCCTGTTCCTCCTGCCTTCTAGGGGCCGATTACCTAGACCTGTTCCTGTATCTTGTCTGACCTGTCTGAACACGCTCCTAGCCTGTTCCTCCCGCCTTCTAGGGGCCGATTACCTAGACCCGCTCCTGTATCTTGTCTGTCCTGTCTGAACACGCTCCTTGCCTGTTCGTCCTGCCTCTCTGGGGGCCGTATTCCCAGACCCGCTCCTGTATTTTGCTGCAGTGTCGGTCTCTTCCGTACACTCAGTTCCAGTCTGAACTCTCTCCTATCCTTTACCTGTTTTGCCTCTATGTCCGTTCCCTTCCTTTTTCTGCAGAGTCTGAACTCGTACCTAACTCCTGCTTGTTGTCTCTGTACTCCCGTTTGTGAGTTTGTGGTCCACTCGCTACTTCTCTGCAAGTACTCTGTGAGTATCTGGCTCTGCCTTTCCCTTCCTGTCTGTTCCGTGTGAACAGAGCCCTGTTCCCCCTGCTCAGCCTTGCCAGCTCTGACTCCTTTGCTCACCGCTCCGGCGGTTCTAGCCTGCTCTGACTCCTTTGCTCACCGCTCCGGCGGTTCTAGCCTGCTCTGACTCCTTTGCTCACCGCTCCGGCGGTTCTAGCCTGCTCTGACTCCTTTGCTCACCGCTCCGGCGGTTCTAGCCTGCTCTGACTCCTTTGCTCACCGCTCCGGCGGTTCTAGCCTGCTCTGACTCCTTTGCTCACCGCTCCGGCGGTTCTAGCCTGCTCTGACTCCTTTGCTCACCGCTCCGGCGGTTCTAGCCTGCTCTGACTCCTTTGCTCGCTGCTCCGGCAGCCTTGCTCCGCTCTGACCCTTTTGCTCACTGCTCCGGCAGTCTCACTCCGCTCTTATCCTTTTGCTCACTGCTCCGGCAGTCTTGCTCCACTCTTGCTCACCGCTCCAGGCGGTCTCGTCCTGCTTTACTCTTGCTCACTGCTCCGGCAGTCTCGCTCAGCTCTGATCCTTTGCTCACCGCTCCAGGCGGCCTTGTCCTGCCCTGTTCTCGCTCACCTCTCTGGGCGGCCTCACTCTGCTGTGTTTGTCCGCCACATCTGTGGTTCTGTTCCTGAGTCTCAGTGTGTACTGGGTCCTATCCCGCCAGTGTCCCTACCTGCTAGTGCCTCCCTGTCTGCACTCTAGCTGTGCTTGCCTGTACCCCTCTGCCTGTATTGTTCCTGAGTCCCAGTGTGTACTGGGTCCTATCCCGCCTGTGTTCCTACCTGCTAGTGCCTCCCTGTCTGCACTCTAGCTGTGCTTGCCTGTACCCCCGGCCTGCATACCCACCTGCCTGCATACCAGTCGTGCCTGCCTATACCCACCAGTCTGTGTGCCAGCCTACCAGTCTGTTCCTGTATTCCCCTGTGTGGGTCAACAGCCGTGTCCGGGGTCTGTCCTGGAGTAGCACCTGGTCCCTCTGCTCGGTTCCTCCTTGGTGCACTGGCGTCGTATGCCGTCGTGCGACCCTGGTCGGATCGGGTGAATACCTAGTTACGCCCCTCCAGGCATTCACTCTCCGGCACGGTCCAGTGGAATCACTTCAATCACACGCACACGCCGCTCAGCCCGGGCGTGTGCATAACAGCAAGGACATGTGACATACACTGCCAATGACACATGCCCTTGCTTGTGTGAAAAAAAGCACTTCGCTCCGTGTGTGCCCTGCTGATAGGCTGTCAGATTGCACTTCCCCACTGTAAATGCGGGAAAGAGAAAAAAAAATGGAGATCTTCATTATTCCTGCAGAGATCCATCCCCTGCCCCTCCCCCCACCCCGCTGTACACTCAAACTGCGTATTAACATTAATTTTCATCATTACTGAGAAAAAATCCAGTTATGATTTTGGTGCACAAACAGTTATCGAACATAACCTCGAACAGCCGAATTTTTCTCAAATCGTTCGTGTTCGCCGAACGGCTCGAACACCGACCAAAACAGCTCGAATTTGAGATTGGCGAACAGTTCGAGTCGAACAATGCTCATCTCTATTCGTAATTTCTCGTCCATGGTTAAGCCTCTCACAGACATGACTAAAAAGGGGACGGATTTTTCTAGGTGGTCTGACAAGGCTTGTCAAGCATTCTCCTCCTTGAAAAAATGTTTTGCCTCGGCACCCATACTCATTCAACCTGATGCGTCACAGCCATTCATTGTAGAGGTAGACGCTTCCGAGGTAGGGGTGGGAGCTGTATTGTCACAAGGTTCGTCCCCTGGTAAGTGGCATCTGTGCGCCTTTTTCACTAAAAAATTGTCGTCCGCTGAGAGGAATTACGATGTCGGCAATGGGGAACTCTTGGCCATTAAGTTAGCTTTTGAGGAGTGGCGCCATTTTTTAGAGGGGGCAGTCCATCCGGTCACCGTCATCACCGATCAGAAGAACCTGCTATATCTGGAGTCTGCGAAACGTCTGAATCCCAGACAAGCTAGGTGGTCATTGTTTTTTACCAGGTTTAATTTTGTCGTTACATATCGTCCTGGGTCAAAAAATGTAAAGGCGGATGCCTTATCTCGTAGTTTCCCTGGGGCCGGGAATACGGACGACCCGATTCTTATCCTTCAGGAGGGGGTGGTGGTTTCGGCAGTATGCTCTGAGCTTGAGGAGGAGGTATTGGAGGCTCAGGGGGACGCCCCTGTTGGACCTCCGGGGAGACTGTTTGTTCCAGATCAGTTGCGACAAAAGGTGATCGAGGCACACCATAACTCAGTTTTTGCAGGACACCCGGGGAGTAAAGCAATTGTGGATCTCCTCTCGCGTCGGTTTTGGTGGCCTAACTTACATAAGGAGGTGGTAATTTTTGTCGCGTCCTGTGGGGTTTGTGCGCGCTCTAAGACCTCACATACCCGTCCGTCTGGGGCCCTCTTACCTTTGAAGATCCCGGAGCGTCCTTGGACTCATCTGTCTATGGACTTTATTACGGACCTCCCTCCGTCTTCGGGTAAAACGGTCATACTCGTTGTAGTGGACAGGTTCAGCAAGATGGCACATTTTATCGCTCTTCCTGCTCTTCCTAATGCTAAAACTCTTGCGCAGGTGTTCATTGGGGAGATTGTGAGGCTTCACGGGGTACAATCCGAGGTGGTGTCAGATCGGGGGTCTCAGTTTGTGTCCAAATTCTGGAAGGCGTTTTGTACACGGCGGGGGATGCATTTATCGTTCTCATCGGCTTTTCATCCTCAGACCAATGGTCAGACGGAACGTATGAACCAGAGCTTGGAGACATATCTCCGGTGTTTTGTGTCAGAGAACCAGGAGGACTGGGCTTCTTTCTTACCTCTGGCAGAGTTTGCTCTTAATAATAGGCGGAGCGAGTCCACTGGTAAGTCCCCGTTTTTTGGGGCATATGGTTTTCACCCCCAGTTTTGTACTTTCAGTAGGGGGGGCTCTTCGGGGGTTCCTGAGGAGGAACGATTTTCCTCATCACTCGCTTCAGTATGGAGAGGGATGCTGAAGAATCTGAATACTATGGGGAACCGATACAAACGTATGGCTGATAGGAGGAGAGTGTCTGATCCGGACCTAAGTGTGAACGATCGGGTACGGTTGTCTACCAGGAATATAAAACTTAAGGTTCCCTCCTGGAAACTGGGTCCCAGGTTCATCGGGCCGTACAGGATCAGTTCTATAATTAATCCGGTGGCATTCCGTCTTGACCTCCCCCCTACGTTTAAAATTCACAACGTGTTCCACAGATCATTGCTTAAGAGGTATGTGGCGCCTGTGGTACCGTCATCTTTACCTCCTCCTCCAGTGGTGGTCAATGGTAACTTGGAGTTCCAGGTATCGAGGGTCATCGATTCACGCTTTAATCGCCGGTCCCTTCAGTACCTGGTTCATTGGAAGGGGTATGGTCCTGAGGAGAGGATGTGGGTTCCTGCGTCGGATATTAACGCAGACCGATTAGTTCGGGCCTTCCACACGACTCACCCGGATAAACCTGGCCCTGAGGGTCCGGAGGCCCCTCGTAGAAGGGGGGGTACTGTCACGGGTGTGTCGCCACGAAGATCGTCACGATTACACAGCCTGACTTCTCGCAGCTGAGTTTTTGGTGCTTTGTGTTTTTCGGCAGTAAGGGAGATAACTCTCTCTCTCTCTGTGCTAGACGCCTCGCCCAGCTGCAATCAATGTTGCTGTAGTGGAACTCCTTCAAATGCCTGCCGGTCTGTTAGGGAAGTGTCAGTGAAAGCATTTCATGCAGACTAACAGAGCGGATCGTGGTATTTGGAGTTTCAGAGCTAAGTGTATTTGGAGTGTTTTTTCCCTTCATTTATCTCCTTTCCCGTTGGTGTTCCCTCTGTTGTAGTTGTGTAGTTTTTGTATGCAAGGTGGTTTTGGTTTTACCCTTGTACTGTCTCGTTCGTCTAAGTACTGAGTGTGGGCATATTATTACCTGTCCCCTTTTGTTGTGATCAGGGGTCCTTCTCAGGACTAGATTACTTAGGTTCAGGGATCCTCAGGAGGTAGGGGTTACGCTGGCGGCCTGAACCTCTGTACCTTCAACAGTACCTCCAGGTAGAGGGATTAGTCAGGGCCCCAGCTTAGGGTCAGCTTAGGCCCCCTACCTCCAGTACACAGAGACAGCGTGACAGACACACCTGGACACTGCAAGGCTCGGTGCCCTGGAACAGAGATGGATGGCCCGCCTGTCCAACATTGAATTCACCATCAAATACCGGGCAGGACGCTCAAATGCCAACGCGGATGCCCTGTCTAGAATGCCGAACTTACCGGACGTAGGGGAAGATCCAGAAGATCTGGAAGAAGTTGAGCTCCCTGCGTTCCACCGTCATGGGATTACCCTGTATTCCCACCGTGTGAAGGACAGGCGCTCCGTGACGTTCAATCCCTTGCCCCACTATAACTAGGCGGAGACGCAAGACAATGATCCCGCAGTCCATTTGGTGAAGGAAATGCTGACCCAGGCCGATGCCCGTCTTGACCCAGATGCTCCGGAGGAGACCAAGCAACTGTGGAAGGAGAAAAGTAAGTTGTTCCTCTACAGGGAGAAGCTGTGCCGGAGAATGGTTAACTCTCGAACACATGAGTTGAACTGGCAGGTAGTGGTCCCAAGACGAGACACGGCTATGGTTCTGGAGGCATACCACAACGGAGCAGGGCATTTCGGATGAAAGAAGCTGGAGTTCTTGTTGCGTGAACGGTTCTACTGGGTAGGCATGAGAGGAGCCATCGAGAGGTGGTGCAGAGACTGTGGCCCATGCCACCTGAGAAGAAAAGACCGAGCCAGCCAGAAGACTCCCCTGCAGCCCATCATCACCAGACAGCCACTGGAACTGGTAGCCCTGGACCATGTGAAACTGGCTCCAAGCAGATCTGGGTATGTCTACGCCCTCACAATCGTAGATCATTACTTCCGGTTCCTGGTGGTGGTCCCGGTCAAGGACTTAACGGCTCAAACAGCAGCTAGAGCCTTCCAGCAGCACTTCTGCCGTCCACACGGGTACCCAGACCAAGTGTTGACAGACCAAGGACCAGCCTTCGAAGCGGAGGTCTTCCAGGAGTTCTGCAAACTGTATGGCTGCAAGAAGATAAGAATAACGCCCTATCACCCTCAAACCAATGGACTCTGCGAGAAGATGAACCAGGTGGTGATAGATCTGCTAAAAACATTGCCCCTGGAAGAACGCAGTCTGTGGCCTGAGAAACTGCCCGATCTGGTGGACCTGTATAACCACATCCCTGTAGGTTCCACCAACTGTAGGCTTACCTAATGAGAGCAAGACCTGGTAAGCTGCCTTTTGACCTGGATATGGGAGTCCTGACGCCTGAGGACACCTCGCCAGAGGCAGACTGGGATACAGAACGGCAGCAGCAGAAACGGAAAGTACAGGAGAGCGTCGAGCGAAGTCTGTCTCAAGCTAGAGAAAGGCAAGAGAAGGCTTATAACCAGTATGCTCCCGCTGTTCCCCTGGTACCTGGAGAGCAGGTCTTGAAGAGGAAGAGGCGGCTCCACAAGTTGGACGACCAGTGGGAGAAGGACCCGTACACCGTACTGCCATCAAGCCATGAGAACTCAAAAATCTGCGTAATCAGTAAGGATGGAGGAGAAACCACAGCCATTGTCTCCAGAGACCACCTGAAGAAGTGTCCCGAGCAGCTGCAAAGCCCTGAAGAAGATCAAGGAAACCCTCAACCTGCAGAGGAAAGGGGAGAAATGATCAGTACCGTACTCGGAGACTTCCCCCAGTCTTGGACACAAGTAAACGACGCTGTCATGGTACCCGTCCTCACCTTTCTCCAGCCAGCCCTGCAAGTGCCTACAGAGGAACCGGTAGAGCTGGAAGAGCAGCTGGCCCAAGAGGCAAAAGAGTCCACACCAGCAGTACAGGAGGATCAACCCTCTGCTAGTAGTGAGCCTGCCGTGCCCCTAGTGAGCCAAAGAGTGAGCAGACAGCTGCCCAGCTTACCCATAACAGCTCCTACACCCTGTAGTGCAGAACCAGTTAGTGAGCTCCGTAGAGTCACTAGAGGTCAGATGCCCGCTCGCTGGAGAATCTAAACTAATGCACTGTGAATTTATCTGCTAGCTGTTTATGGTTTATGTTTGTTGCCTGTTATTAATTATGTTTCTCAGTTACCCTGCAGATTTTTATGGACTAACAGGTTATGGACGCTAGATAACCGGAACAGTTTTGTAGATAGTTGCACCTTGGTGCCTCTTGCGAAGATGGCCGCGGAAGAGAAAACCTGTCTGGCGTGGCCTCCTTGTGGCCCAAAGTAGTTAGTCTACCCTTGCAGCCACGCCCAAGGACAACGCAATTGGTTTGCTTTGGACAGGTCCCATACTTCGCTTAAAGCTTCACCTTGGGTGATATGGACACCCGGTTGCGGACACGCCGTGACCTTTAAAGAATTAAAGCTTCTTGTAAATATGTTATTGTATTATTGTTATACCCTGTTATTATGTTTTAAAAATGTGTTTAGTCCCGGACTACTAAAATTTACTAGGGGGGAATGTGACACCCCAGGGGTCTGGTTGCCACAGTAATAAAGATATTATGTCTGAGAGCAAGTGGGATGTTTCTCTGGTCAGGAGTCCTAAGCATGCAACACTGCCCGCCCAGACCTGGGAGGGGAGGAATCTGCCCTTATAAACTGGGTCAGGGGCGGGATTAGGAGAGACAGAGACAGAGCCTGCAAAACAAGCAGAGCAGTCAGAGCCTAGAGTGAAGCTACAGACACAGCAAAAGATACATCAGGAGCTCTGTAGGTGCAGAGGCAGAAGGCCAGGGGCTTTGAGCAGAGATATAGCTCGCCCTGGCTGAAGTTACTAAAACCGGACACAGGAGTCCAAGGCTGTGGGGACTGATATTTACCCAGCAGCAGAAACCAGCCGGCAGGGGATTCCAGGTCCTCTGGCCATAGAAGCCCGGAGGCTCAGTCACAAAGAAGGGACCAGCGCCGCCATCCAGGAGCGGAGGCTAACAGAAGGCCCCAAGTCACCAGCCATACAGGTGAGCACTACACGTTATACTCAGGGACATGGTCTACTTGTAACCGCTGACAGCAAGGTAGCCAGGAAGAGTGCAGATAAACGGGGAGGCCTACAACTCCACCTGGCCAGGGGAACTCCTGCTTTCTCGCAGACTGACCAGGCCCCTTATACTAGCCAGTACACCCGGGAGGGTCTGCCTTGTACCATCAGTAAAGACCCTGAACTGCACCTCACGTCTCTGTGATTCCTTGCCGCACAAGCACCATTAGCACTGGGACCCTCACACCATCACTCCCATCATCTCTCACATTAGCTGCCCTGAGGCAATACTTCTCCCGTGGGGAGTTATGCCATACTCGGCTGCGCAAACAACATCAGCCTCAGCGGTCGGCAGCGCAGCGGCGGTCCCCACTGACCGCAATCCAGAAGTGGCGTAGTCGGACATTTGCTATACATTAAGACTGCCACTGGTTTGACCACCCTGGGCACGGACCGGGTCACCACCACATAGAGACTAGAACCCCCAGCTTTCTACAACAGGCCCGGTTCCGGGTTCTCCTGCACAACACAGGCCCAGGGGGCGCGTCATGCGCGTCTTTTCAAAAGGAATAAAATGGGGAGGGAAAGGTTAGATTTTAAAAACAAAAATCCAAATGACAATAGCAGCAGCCAAAATGTCAATGGAACTGGGGGATCCCAAAGCAGTCTCCTATGCCGGTACTTGCCCGGCCTCAAGCTGCGATACAACAACGGCAGGCACATTCAGCTTAGAATGGCAGTTGATGTGCAGATGTCACATGTGTGCGTCTTTTCAAAAGGAATAAAATGGGGAGGGAACAGTTAGATTTTAAAAACAAAAATCCAAAAATCCAAATGGCAATAACAGCAGCCAAAATGATAACGAAAACAGGGATTCCCAGCCAGTCTCCAAAGCTGGTAATTGCCCAGCCTCAGGCTGTGTAGCAGCTGCGATCTGACAAGGGCAGGCACATTCAGCTTTAAATGGCCGTTGATGTGAAGATGTCACAGGTGTGCGTCTTTTCAAAAGGAATCAAATGGGGAGGGAAAGGATAGATTTTAAAAAAAAAATCCAAATGACAATAGCAGCAGCCAAAATGTCAACAAAACGGGGGATTCCCAGCCAGTCTCCAATGCTGGTAGTTGCCCGGCCTCAAGCTGCATAGCAGCTGTGAGCTGACAAGGGCAGGCACATTCAGCTTAGAATGGCCGCTGATGTGCAGATGTCATATGTTCGCGTTTTTTTGAAAAGAAATAAAATGGGGAGGGAAAAGTTAGATTTTAAAAACAAAAATCCAAATGACAAAAGCAGCAGCCAGTATGTCAACAGAACCTGGGATTCCCAACCAGTCTCCCATGCCAGTACTTGCCCAGCCTCAAGCTGTGTAGCAGCTGTGATCTGATGAGGACAAGCACATTCAGCTTAGAATGGCCGTTAACATGCAGAAGGCACATGTGCACGTCTTTTCAAAAGGAATAAAATGGGGAGGGAAAGGTTAGATTTTAAAAACAAATATCCAAATAACAACAGCAGCAGCCAAAATGTCAACAGAAGCTGGAATTCCTGCCAGTCTCCCATGACAGTACTTGCCCAGCCTCAAGCTGCGTAGCGGTTGTGATCTTACAATGGCAGGCACATTCAGCTTTGAATGGCTGTTGACATGCAAATATCACATTTACGCGTCTTTTCAAAAGGAATAAAATGGGGAGGGAAACTTAAGATTTTAAAATCAAAAATCCAAAAATGCAAATGACAATAGCAGCAGCCAAAATGTCAATGGAACAAAGGATTCCCAGCCAGTCTCCCATGCCAGTACTGGCCCAGCCTCAAGCTGCTTCTCAATGGGGAGAGTGCAGCGGTGCTGGGGAAGAAGATGGCGAATAGGTTGGAGGAGTTTTTAAACTAGAGACGAGGGGGGAACCAAGGAAATAGGTAGGATGTGAGGCAAGCAAGGGGGAAGGGGAGAAGTGAATATAATGAGGGTGTAGAGGGGGGTGGGGATAGTACAGTTAGATCGTTAGAGAAGAATAGGATGCTAAATAACCCCAAAGTTTTATCTTGCATGCTGACCAACGCAAGAAGCCTGACCAATAAGGCGGATGAGCTGCGGGCGCTTATATCGGAGGAGAGGTATGACATCGTAGGTATAACAGAGACTTGGCTAGACGATAGCTACGACTGGGCGGTAAATTTATTCGATTATAGTTTATTTAGAAGGGACCGGAAACAGGGGAAAGACGGAGGAGTCTGCTTATATGTAAAGTTATGTCTTATGTCTAAAACCCAGACTAAGGGAAGATATAGGAGAGGGAGAAGAGGGGGTCGAGTCCATGTGGGTAGAGATAGAGGGAACTAAAAATAATAATAAAATATTACTGGGGGTCTGCTAAAAGCCACCCAATATAACAGAGGAGAATGAGAATCTGCTATTAGGACAAATAGACAAAGTAGCAAAACATAATGAAGTGATTGTAATGGGGGATTTCAACTACCCGGATATTGACTGGGAAACAGAAACCTGTAGATCTCAGAAAGGAAAAAGGTTCTTGACAAATATTAAGGATAACTATCTCTCCCAACTAGTGCAGGAACCAACGAGAGGGAAGGCCGTGTTGGACTTAATATTGACTAATAGGCCTGATAGAATAACTGAGGTACAGATAGGGGGGCACCTAGGTAATAGCGACCATAATATTATCAACTTCAAAATGCCCTTCAGTAGGGTTATCAATAAGGGAACAACAAAAACATTAAACTTTAGGAGGGCGAAGTTTGATCAGCTGAAAGAAAGCCTTCAACTTATTGACTGGGACAAAGTTCTTAATCAAGGAAATACGAATAGTAAATGGGAAACCTTCAAAAGAATTCTGAATACTCAGTGCGAGAGGTATATACCGTATGGGAATAAAAGGGCCAGAAATAAGAGGAAACCAATATGGTTGAACAAGAACGTAAAAGGGGCGTTAAATAGCAAAAAAGAGGCATTCAAGAGATTAAAACAGGAAAACAGCAAGGAGGCACTAATGTGTTACAATGAAAAAACGAGAACCTGCAAAAAACAAATAAAAATAGCGAAGGAGGAAACAGAGAGACGTATTGCTAGGGAAAGTAGATCAAATCCCAAACTGTTCTTTACGTATATAAATAGTAAAAGGATTAAATCGGATAATATTGGACCGATAAAAAGTGAGGAAGGCAAAATCATAGAGAAAGATGAGGATAAAGCTAATCTATTAAATAATTTTTTTTCGACAACTTTCACAAAGGAAATCGAACTAACAGGAGAAATGAGAAGTGACAAGCTTAATCCTCCACTAAGTATGACAAATCTAACCCAAGCTGGGGTACAGAAACGCCTCAGTAATATTAAAATAAACAAATCACCAGGACCTGATGGCATACACCCACGGGTACTAAGGGAACTAAGTAATGTGATAGACAGACCGTTATATCTTATATTTAAGGACTCTGTTGAGACTGGGTCTGTGCCACTTGATTGGCGACAGGCGAATGAAGTGCCAATATTCAAAAAGGGAGCGAAAAGTGACACCGGAAACTATCGGCCGGTGAGTCTGACGTCCGTTGTGGGCAAAATTTTTGAAAGCTTCATTAAAGAGGCAATTACGGAGAATCTTGATGCTAATAATCTATTAATCCCGAACCAACATGGATTCATGAGGAATCGCTCCTGCCAAACAAACCTAATTGACTTCTACGAGGAGGTTAGCTCTCGAGTAGATCAGGGGGAACCAGTGGATGTCGTGTATCTCGACTTCTCAAAAGCGTTCGATAGCGTGCCACATAATAGGTTGGTATACAAAATGAGAATGATGGGGCTGGGGGAAAATGTCTGCAAGTTGGTAGCTAACTGGCTAAAGGATAGAAGGCAGAGGGTGGTTAAAAATGGAATATACTCAGATTGGGTAAGCGTCACTAGTGGGGTACCACAGGGGTCTGTACTAGGCCCAATGTTATTTATTATCTTTATTAACGACATAGTCAACGGGATAAGTAGAAAAATATCAATATTTGCAGATGACACAAAGTTATGTAAAACAATTAATACAAAAGAGGACAGTGCAGACCTACAGAGGGATTTGGATAAGCTGGGTAGGTGGAGCATTAAATGGCAAATGAGGTTTAACGAGGAGAAATGTAAGGTCATACATATGGGAAGGAAAAATGGAAGTCACCAGTACTCACTGAAAAGGAAATCATTGGGGAATTCAGAGATGGAGAAGGACTTGGGCATCTTGATTGATAGCAAACTAAATTGGAGTGCCCAAAGTCAAGCCGCTGCTGCAAGGGCAAACAGGGTAATGGGATGTATCAGAAGAGGTATAGCTGCAAAGGATGAGAACATTGTTCTTCCACTGTACAAAGCACTGGTCAGACCACACTTGGAATACTGTGCTCAGTTATGGGCCCCAATATATAGAAAGGATATAAATGAGCTTGAAAAGGTACAAAGGAGGGCAACAAAATTAATAAAGGGAATGGAGGGACTGCAATACCCAGAGAGGTTGGCAAAACTAGGACTATTCAGCCTGGAAAAGAGAAGGTTGAGGGGGGACATAATAAATGTGTACAAATATGTTAGGGGACAGTATAGAGATCTTGCACGGGATTTGTTCAAAAGGAGGGATATTACGGTAACAAGAGGGCATTCACTAAGACTGGAAGAGAAAAGGTTTCAGCACCAGCATAGGAAGGGGTTCTTTACGGTAAGAGCAGTGAGAATATGGAATTCACTGAGTGAGGAGACGGTAATGTCGGATTCACTACACCAGTTCAAGCGGGGACTGGATGCATTTCTAGATACCAGGCAGATTTCAGCATATACTTAAAAATAAAATAAAATAGTAAGTTGATACAGGGATTTATTCTGACTGCTGTTTTCAGAGTCGGGAGGGAATTTTTCCTCAGGTGAAGATTGGCCAAATCATTTGGGGTTTTTGCCCTCCTCTGGATCAACTTTAGCAATTACAGAACTAACAGGTTGAACTTGATGGACGAAAGTCTTTATTCGGCTTTACAAACTATCGGGGAACCCACCATGATACACAATCTTCGCTGAGAACTTGAGCTTTGATAAAATCCTATAAATCCTATAATCCTATGAGGGCAGGCACATTCAGCTTAGAATGGCGGTTGACGTACAGATGTCACATGTGCGCGTCTTTTCAAAAGGAATAAAATGGGGAGAGAATGGTTCGATTTTAAAAACAAAAATCCAAATAACAATAGCAGCAGCCAAAATGTCAATGGAACAGGGGATTACCAGCAAGTCTCCCATGCTGGTACTTGCCCAGCCTCAAGCTGCATAGTGGCTGCAATTTGACGATGGAAGGAACATTCAGCTTAGAACAGCCGTTGACGTGTCAATGTCACATGTGCGTTTCTTTTTAAAAGAAATAAAATGGGGAGGGAAAGGATAGATTTTAAAAACAAAAATCCAAAAATCCAAATGACAATAGCAGCGTCAAAATTGTTAACGGATATAGGGATTCCCAACCAGTACTTAACCAACCTCAAGCTGCTGCGATCTGACGAGGGTAGGAACATTCAGCTTAGAATGGCCGTTGATGAGTAGATGTCACATGTGCACATCTTTTCAAAAGGAATAAAATCCGGAGGGAAAGGCTAAATTTTAAAAACAAAAATCCAAAAGACAATATTAGCAGCCAATATGTCAACGGAACCAGGGATTCCCAGCTAGTCTCCCATGCTGATACTTGACCATCCTCAAGCTGCGTAGTGGCTGCAATCTGACAAGTGCAGGTATATTCAGCTTAGAATGGCGGTTGACCTGCAGATCTCACATGTGCACGTCTTTTCAAAAGGAATAAAATGGGGAGGGAAAAGTTAGATTTTAAAAACAAAAATCAAAATGACAATAGCAGCAGCCAAAATGTCAATTGAACAGGGGACTCCCCGAAAGTCTCCCATGCTGGTATTTGCCCAGCCTCAAACTGCATAGCAGCTGTCATCTGACGAGGACAAGCATATTCAGTTTAGAATGGAAGTTGACGTGCAAATGTCACATGTGCGCGTCTTTTCAAAAGGAATAAAATTGGGAGTCAAAGATTAGATTATAAAAACAAAAATCCAAATGACAATAGCAGCAGCCAATATGTCTATAAAACCAGGAATTCCCAGCCAGTCTCCCATGCCAGTACTTGCCCAGCCTCAAGCTGCATAGCTGCTACGATCTGACGAGGGCAGGCACTTTCAGCTTAGAATGGCAGCTGACGTGAAGGTGTCACATGTGCACGTCTTTTCAAAAGGAATAAAATCCGGAGGGAAAGGCTAGATTTTAAAAAGAAAAATCCAAAAGACAATATTAGCAGCCAATGTGTCAATGGAACTGGGGAGTCCCAGCCAGTCTCCCATGCTGGTACTTGCCCAGCCTCAAGCTGTGTAGTGGCTGTGACGCGCCCCCTGGGCCATATTCTTTCGGGGAATACCTGGAGCTGGATCAGATGGGGGTTGTAGTCTCCGAGCGGCTGTGACCCGGTCCGTGCCCAGGGTGTCAAACTCAGTGTGAGTGGCAGTCCTACAGATGTTATAAAGTTCTTTATGTCGACTACGCCACCCGTTGATGTGCGGTCAATACGGCCGCCGCTGCAGCAGGGTCCGCTGAGGCTGGTGGTGTGTGTGCAGCTTGATAGTAGTATAACCCCCAACGGGAGGGGTATAGCCTCAGGGGGTCAGTCGCAGAGGATGGGGGTTGTGGTGGTGCAGTGTGGACGGTATTAAGACTCAGAGTCGGGCTGTGCAGTTCATGGTCTTTACTTACTGCTGTTGTGCTGGCCACTCCGGCCTTGAGTGACCACCCGAGCCGTGCTGCGTCCACCAGGTCCTGGATTCGGCCAACCCCCAAGCAAGTCCGGAGCATGGTCCTGAGCCCTCCTTCTGTCTTGTCCTCGTCTCTGGCCTTCCCCACCAGTGATCCACCTAAGTCCGGCTCCCTCGGGCCTTCTGTTGGTAAAACCCGTGGCTCTGGGTTCCCTGACCCTATTCGTGGTCTGCCTTCCGGGTGGATATGGTGGGTGGTCGTGGCAGAAGCTGCCCACGACCTCCGGTCTCTGGCTGAGGTATGCTGTAGCCCCCACAAGTTTGGGTTCCGGTACCCTGTTGCCAACTCTTCACCCTGTGATTGTATTTGGGTTCTCAGAGTTCTTTCCTTCTCCCCCTCTGGGCCTTTCTTGCTCCTCTCTCTCTCTCTCTTCTCTGGGCCGCTCTGCTCCTCTGCTCTCTTCCTCTGACTGGCTGTCTGACTGACTCTCTGACAACTGACTGACCCTGTTTCTAGATGGTTCCCACCTTATATACTCCCTCTATGTGTGAGCTCAGGTGACCAGCACCCAATGAGCTCCTAGCTTTACCCAGACTGCTCCCCCTATCTGCCCCTACACTACAGGGATGTTCCAACCCCCTCCCACTCCAGCCAGGGACAGACACGGTCGTACCTGCACATTTACACTAGTGGGAGTACATTAGTTCTGTCCCCCGGAAATGGGATGTATGTAGTGCATGCAGCTATCTGAGCTCAGCCCCACACTCCATCCTTACCCGGGAGTGGAATATCACACCTCTGGCTGAGGTGCAATACTCCTGTAGCAGCCGAATCCTCAGGGTGCTACAGCTGCAAACTGACAAGAGCAGGCATATTCAGCTTAGAATGGTGGTTGACCTGCAGATGTCACATGTGCGCGTCTTTTCAAAAGGAATAAAATGGGGGGAGGGAAAGGTTAGATTTTAAAAACAAAAATCCAAATGACAATAGCAGCAGCCAAAATGTCAATGGAAGCAGGAATTTCCAGCCAGTCTCCCATGCCAGTACTTGATTGGCCTCAATCTGTGTAGTGGCTTTAATCTGATGAGGGCAGGCACATTCAGCTTAGAATGGCCGTCGAGAAAGTAAAGTCACATGTGCACGTCTTTTCAAAAGGAATAAAATGTGGAGGGAAAGGTTAGATTATAAAAAAAAATCCAAAAATCCAAATGACAATAGCAGCAGGATAAATGTCAACGGAACTGGGGATTCCCAGCCAGTCTCCCATGCAGGTACTTGCGCACCCTCAAGCTGCATAGCAGCTGTGATCTGACAAAGGAAGGCACATTCAGCTTAGAATGGCCATTGTCGAACAGATGTCATATGTGCATGTCTTTTCAAAAGGAATAAAATTGGGAGGGAAAGGTTAGATTTTAAAAACAAAAATCCAAAAATCCAAATGACAATAACAGCAGCCAAAATGTCAACGGAACCAGGTATTCCCAGCAAGTCTCCCAGGCTGGTACTTATCCAGAGTCAAGCTGCGTAGCAGCTCTGATCTGACAAGGGCAGGCACATTCAGCTTAGAAAGGCTGTTGATGTCCAAATGTCACATGTGAATGTCTTTTCAAAAGGAATTAAATGGGGAGGGAAAGAGATTTTAAAAACAAAAATCCAAATGACAATGGCAGCAGCCAAAATGTCAACGGAAGTGGGGATTCTCAGCCAGTCTCCCATGCTGGTACATGCCCAGCCTCAAGCTGAGTAGCTGCTGTAATTTGACTATAGCAGGCAAATTCAGCTTAGAATGGCCGTTGACATGCAGATGTCACATGTGCACGTCTTTTCAAAAGGAATAAAATGGGGAGGGAAAGGTTAGATTTTAAAAACAAAAATCCAAATGACAATAGCAGCAGCCAAAATGTCAATGGAAGCAGGAATTTCCAGCCAGTCTCCCATGCCAGTACTTGCCTGGCCTCAAGCTGCATAGTGGCTGCAATCTGATGAGGGCAGGCACATTCAGCTTAGAATGGCCGTTGAGAAAGTAAAGTCACATGTGCACGTCTTTTCAAAAGGAATAAAATGTGGAGGGAAAGGTTAGATTATAAAAAAAAATCCAAAAATCCAAATGACAATAGCAGCAGCCATAACGTCAACGGATCCAGCGATTCCCAGCAAGTCTCCCATGCCAGATCTTACCCAGCCTCAAGCTGCATAGCAACTGCAATCTGATGAGGGCAGGCACATTCAGCTTAGAGTGGCCGCTAATGTGGAGGGGTCACATGTGCGTGTCTTTTCAAAAGGAATAAAATGGGGAGGGAAAGGTTCGATTTTAAACATAAAAATCCAAAAATCCAAAAATCCAAATGACAATAGCAGCAGCCAAAATGTCTATGGAACAGACAGTCCCGCATGCCGGTAATTGCCGAGCCTCACGCTGCGTAGCAGCTACAATCTGACAAGGGCAGGCACATTCAGCTTAGAATGTCCGTTCACTTGCAGATGTCACATGTGCGCGTCTTTTCAAAAGGAATAAAATTGGGAGGGAAAGTTTAGATTTTAAAAACAAAAATCCAAAAATCCAAATGACAATAGCAGCAGCCAAAATGTCAATGGAACCATGAATTCCCAGCCAGTCTCCCATGGTGGCACTTGTCCAGCCTCATGCTGCATAGCAGCTGCAATCTGATGAGGGCAGGCACATTGAGATTAGAATAGCGGTTGACTTATGGATGTCACATGTGCGTGTCTTTTCAAAAGGAATAAAATGGGGAGGGAAAAGTTAGATTTTAAAAACAAAAATCCAAATGACAATAGCAGCAGCCAAAATGTCAACAGTACTGGGGATTCCCAGCCAGTCTCCCATGCCAGTACTTGCCTGACCTCAAGCTGCGTAGTGGCTGCAATCTGACAAGGGAAGGCACATTCAGCTTTGAATGGCCATTGGCGCACAGATATCTCATATGCGCGTCTTTTCAAAAGGAATGAAATGGGGAGGGAAAGGTTGCATTTTAAAAACAAAAACCCCAAAATCCAAATGACAATAGCAGTAGCCAAAATATTAACGGAAACAGAGATTCTCAGCCAGTCTCCCATGCTGGTACTTGCCCAGCCTCAAGCTGTGTAGCAGCTGCAATCTGACGAGGGCAGGCATATTCAGCTTAGAATGGCCGAGGACGTGCAGATGTCACATGTGCGCATCTTTTCAAAAGGAATGAAATGGGGAGGGAAAGGTTAGATTTTAAATACAAAAATCCAAATGACATTAGCAGCAGCCAAAATGTCAATGGAAGCGGGTGTTCCCAGCCAGTCTCCCATGCCAGTACTTGATTGGCCTCAATCTGTGTAGTGGCTTTAATCTGATGAGGGGAGGCACATTCAGCTTAGAATGGCCGTTGAGAAATTATTGTCACATGTGCACGTCTTTTCAAAAGGAATAAAATGGGGAGGGAAAGTTTAGATTTTAAAACAAAAATCCAAAAATCCAAAAATCCAAATGACAATAGCAGCAGCCAAAATGTCAACAGAACTGGGGAATCCCAGCCAGTCTCTCATGCCGGTACTTGCCCAGTCTCAAGCTGCGAAGTCTGCTGAAATCTGACAAGGGTAGGCACATTCAGCATAGAATAGCCGTTGACATGCAAATGTCACTTGTGCACGTTTTTTCAAAATGAATAAAATGGGGAGGGAAAGGTTAGATTTTAAAAACAAAAATCCAAAAATCCAAATGACTATAGCAGCTGCCAAAATGTCAATGGAATGGGGGATTCCCAGCCAGTCACTCATGCCTTTACTTCCTGGCCTCAAACTGCGTAGCGGCTGCGATATGATGAGGGCAGGCACATTCAGCTTAGAATGGCCGTTGACATGCAAATGTCACATGTGCGCGTCTTTTAAAAAGACATAAAACGGGGACGGAAAGGTTAGATTTTTAAAACAAAAATCCAAAAATCCAAATGACAATAGCAGCAGCCAAAACATCAACGGAACTGAGGATTCCCAGTCTGTCACCCATGCCTGTACTTTCCCAACCTCAAGCTGCATAGCAGCTGCAATCTGACAATGGCAGGCACATTCAGTTTGGAAGGGCCATTGACATGCAGATATCACAAGTGCGTGTTTTTTCAAAAGCAATAAAATGGGGAGGGAAAAGTTAGATTTTAAAAACAAAAATCCAAAAATCCAAATGACAATAGCAGCAGCCAAAATGTTAACGGAACCATGGATTCCCAGCCAGTCTCCCATGCCAGTACTTACCTGGCCTCAAGCTGGATAGCTGCTGTGATCTGTTGAGGGCAGCCACATTCATCTTAGAACAGCCATTGACAGGCTGATGTCACATGTGCACGTCTTTTCAAAAGGAATAAAATGGGGAGGGAAAGGTTAGATTTTAAAAACCAAAATCCAAAAATCCAAAAATCCAAAAATCCAAATGACAATAGCAGCAGCCAAAAAGTCAACAGAACTGGGGATTCTCAGCCACTCTCCCATGCTGGTACTTAAGCTTCGTAGCGGCTGCGATCTGATGAGAGAAGGAACATTCGGCTTAGAATGTCCGTAGACTTGTAGATGTCACATATCCGTGTCTTTTCAAAAGGAATGAAAAGGAGAGGGAAAGGTTAGATTTTAAAAACAAAAATCCAAATGACAATAGCAGCAGACAAAATGTCAACGGAACCAGCGATTTACAGCTAGTCTCCCACGCTGTCACTTGCCCAACTTCAAGCTGCGTAGCAGCTGCGATCTGACGAGGTCAGGCACATTCAGCTTAGAATGGCCTTTGACGTGCAGGTGTCACATGTGCGTGTGTTTTCTAAAGGAAAAAAATGGGAAGGAAAAGGTTAGATTTTTAAAACAAAAATCCAAAAATTCAAATGACAATAGAAGCAGCCAAAATATCAATGGAACTGGGGATTCCCAGAAATTCTCCCTTGCTGGTATCTGCCTGGCTTCAAGCTGCGTAGCAGCTGTAATCTGACGAGGAAAGGCACATGCAGCTTTCAATGGCCATTGAAATGCAGATGTCACATGTGCGTGTCTTTTCAAAATGAATAAAATGGGGAGGGAAAGGTTAGATTTTAAAAACAAAAATCCAAAAATACAAATGACAATAGCAGCAGCCAAAATGTCAACGGAACCGGCGATTCCCAACCAGTGTCCCATGCCAGTACTTGCCCTGCCTCAAGCTGCATAGTGGCTGCAATCTGATGAGGAGAAGGAATATTCAGCTTAGAAAGCCTGTTGATGTACAGGAGTCGCATGTGCGCGTCTTTTCAAAAGCAATAAAATGGGGAGGGAAAGGTTAGATTTTAAAAACAAAAATCCAAATGACAATTGCAACACCCAAGATGTCAATGGAACCAGGGATTCCCAACCAGTCTGCCATGCCAGTATTTGCCCGGTCTCAAGCTGCGTAGTGGCTGCGATCTGATGAGGGCAGGCACATTCAGCTTAGAATGCCCATTGACGTGCAGATGTCACATGTGCGCGTCTTTTCAAAAGGAATAAAATGGGGAGGGAAAGGTTAGATTTTAAAAACAAAAATCCAAATGACAATAGCAGCAGCCAAAATGTCAATGGAACCGGGAATTCCCAGCCAGTCTCCCGTGCCAGTACTTGCCCGGCCTCAAGCTGAGTAGCGGCTGCCATCTGACGATAGAAGGCACATTCAGCTTAGAATGACCGTTGATATGCAGAAGTCACATGTGCGCGTCTTTTCAAAAGGAAAAAAATGGGGAGGGAAAGGTTAGATTTTAAAAACAGAAATCCAAAAATCCAAATAACAATAGCAGCAGCCAAAATTTCAACGGAACCAGGGATTCCCAGCCAGTCTCCCATTCCAGTATTTGCCCAGCCTCAAGGTGTGTAGTGGCTGCGATCTGACGAAGGCAGACACATTCAGCTTAGTATGGCCATGAACTTGCAGATGTCACATGTGCATGTCTTTTGAAAAGGAATAAAATGGAGAGGGAAAGGTTTCATTTTAAAAACAAAAATTAAAAAATCCAAATGACAATAGCAGCAGCCAAAATGTCAACAGACACTGGGATCCCCAGCCAGTCTCCCATGCCAGTACTTGCCTGGCCTCCAGCTGCATAGCGGCTGTGATCTGACAAAGGAAGGCACACTCAGCTTAGAATGGCCGTTGACGTGCAGATGTCACATGTGCGCATCTTTTCAAAAGGAATAATATGGGGAGGGAAAGATTCCATTTTAAAAACAAAAATCCAAAAATCCAAATGACTATAGCAGCAGCCAAAATGTCAACGGAAACAGGGATTCCCAACCAGTCACCCATGCTGATACTTGCCCAGCCTCAATCTGCATAACAGCTGCGCTCTGATGAGGGAAGGCACACTCAGCTCAGAATGGCCGTTGATGAGCAGATGTCACATGTGCGTGTGACACCCCAGGGGTCTAGTTGCCACAGTAATAGAGATATTATGTCTGAGAGCAAGTGGGAGGTTTCTCTGGTCAGGAGCCATAAGCATGCAACACTGCCCGCCCAGACCTGGGAGGGGAGGAATCTGCCCTTATAAACTGGGTCTGGGGCGGGATTAGGTGAGACAGAGACAGAGCCTGCAGAACAAGCAGAGCAGTCAGAGCCTAGAATGAAGCTGCAGAGACAGGAAAAGCTACATCAGGAGCTCTGTAGGAGCAGAGGCAGAAGGCCAGGGGCTGTGAGCAGAGATATAGCTCGCCCTGGCTGAAGTTACTAAAACCGGACACAGGAGTCCGAGGCTGTGGGGACTGATATATTCCCAGCAGCAGAAACCAGCTGGCAGGGGATTCCAGGTCCTCTGGCCATAGAAGCCCGGAGGCTCAGTCACAAAGAAGGGACCATTTAGAAAAAAACGCAGCACTACTGGACCTGGGTGCATGAGTTGGGTCCAAAGCCTTGAAATGTCGCGATAACCTCAGCACACCAAATGTTATAATAAGATACTTTTATTTGCAGTCCACACTAAAGACGTTTCGGTCGACAAGAACTTCATCAGTGTACTGCATGTAAACAAAATGAACAGATATAGAATACAAACATTATAGTGATAATAAAGTCACAGATTATGTATACAAAACATATAAATAAAGGTCTATGTGTCTATGTAACCTTTTGTCCAACAGTAAAGCAAAAAAAGGGGGCAACCTACCAAGTTACTGGGATTGGAGCAGGAAAAGAGAAGGAGATGGGACCCAATACAGGGATTCCTATGGAGAAAGTGCATACTATGAGGTAATGGAAGGATATATGGGGCTATAATGGGGTGAGGACTATAAGGGAGGTAGACATACCGTTTGTGCCATGAAGTATAGGACAGGTGCTGCATCGATCGCGGTATCCACCGCTGGATGTGAGCAGTGTGCACGACTTGGAGACTGGCTACAAATATTATTAGAGGAGAGGAGGGTTTGGCTGCCAGCCAATGAGGAAGTTTGAATGTGCTGGTAATTAGCGCTCGATGCGGTGACGTCACAGGAAGTGACGCGAAAAAGGGAGTGCCGGCATCTGATTGGTCCGGCGCCGCGCATGCGCACGTGCGTGCGTGTCAGCCGACGTGTAGGTGCGTTCCAGGGACCAGGAAGTGGTTTCTGTATCGAAGTGATGTGTTCCACTGCCGGAAAAGAATGGCAAGGAGCGTTCCACCATCGAGAGAAGGGGTTGCAGAGTGCAGGAGGGATATAGGAGAATGAGGATGGGTATGGATCCTTCATCTGAAATATGAAATACAATGTTAAATCGAGTTATAAGACACAGTGCAGTAAAACACACAGGAATACTGCTATGATACCCTTATACAGCCAATCGCCACATTATAGATAAGCATACATGAATCTTGGTCCCTATTAATAAATGGCAAATGAATATCGGATTGCGGGTGTTAACTCCTTGTAATGTAAAAAGTATAAACATATAAATAAACCTAGGTCCCTATTGGGACGGATTGGGACCAGGTAGGTTTAGATGAATGATTGCAGATCATAGTCCTTGTTAAGTCCTTTGGGATGAAGGGACTGCAGTTCATGAATCCAGAATGCCTCTCTCTGCTTGAGGGTCTGGATTCGATTACCCCCACGACGGGGTGGTTTAATTTGCTCTATAACTTGAAACCGCAATTGGGACACATTGTGTCCTGCTGCCGTGAAGTGTTGGGGGAGAGGTAGAAGTAAATTTTTGCATCTGATGGTAGATTTGTGCTTGGAGATTCTATCTTTAATGGGTTGGGTCGTTTCCCCCACGTAGACAAGGCCGCAAGGGCACTTAACTAGGTATACGACAAAATTTGTATCACAGGTGTAGTAATCCTTAATTGTATATTTCCTGCCTGTTTGTGGATGATGAATAGTATCGCCTCTAAGGATGTTATGGCACTGATGGCATTGGAGACATGGGAAGATTCCTTTCTTAGGAGTTTGTAGAAATCTTTGGCGGGAACCAAGGGACGTTGTCCCTATGTCAGCACGGACTAATGAGTCTCTGATGTTTGGTGCTCTTTTGAAGCACGGTAAGAAGGGTTAATGAAAGGATTTGATGGTGGGGTAACCTGTTTGGAGAATATTCCAATGTTTCCGTATCGTACGGTGTATAGTGTAAGCTAGGGGGTGATATGTGTGGACAAATGGAATGCGATCAGATGTGTCTGGTCGTGGTTGTGTGCGGCTGTCCTGTGACTCACGTAGAAGATACTGAGGGTATCCTCTTTCTTCAAATTTCCGTGTCATTTCTTTTAATCTGACTTCGCGTAATGTTGTATCGGACACAATGCGTTCAACCCTCTGAAATTGCGATTTGGGGATAGCATGTTTCATAGGGGCTGGGTGGTTGCTTGAAAAATGTAGTAATGTGTTGCGATCTGTGGGTTTCCTGTAGATGTCAGTGGTTAATAGTCCTTAGCCATCTTTGATGACTAAAGTATCTAGGAAGTTGATCTGGTGTGGGTGATAGTTCAGAGTGAAATGTAGACCAGGGCAGGCGGTGTTGAGGGACCTGCAGAATTCATCTAAGGTGTCCTGGGAACCTGTCCAGATGCAAAAGATGTCGTCTATGTAACGCTTCCATAAAATGGAATGCTCTTGGAACAGTTGATTCTTATATACAAACTGTGTCTCAAAAGTAGACATGTAACAGTTTGCGTAAGGGGGGGCTACATTTGAGCCCATTGCGGTCCCCTTGGTCTGCACGTAAAATGTATCCTGAAAAAGGAAGTAATTGTGTGTAAGAACTATTGTTAGTAGTTCTACGGCTAGATCTATAATCGATGGATTGGTGTTTGAGTCCTTCAGCATTTGTTCAACCGCTTGGATACCCCGGTCATGGGGAATCGATGTATAGAGACTTGTGACATCTAGGGACACTAAGATGGCTTCTGGAGGAACTTGTTTGAGTGCTTTCATAGTCTCTAAAAAGGCCCCTGTGTCTAATAGATAAGATGGACTTTTTTGGGTAAGTGGTGTAAGAATCTTTTCTAAGAAAATTGCAAGGGGTGATAAAATAGAATCCGTGGAGGCCACTATGGGGCGCCCAGGAGGTTGGGTGAGACTTTTGTGGATTTTGGGTAGGACATAAAATACCGGTATGATTGGATGTGGATTAATTAAATACTCGTACGTTTTCAAGTCAAATAATCTTGGCTGTTAAAAACCGTTGTAGTGTCGAAATGATGAGTGTCTGTGTTTTTGTAGTCGGGTCCGTAGAGAGTTTACGGTATGTGGACTCATCACTAAGTTGTCTCAAAATTTCCGAGATGTAATCGCACTTGTTCATGACTACTATCGCTCCACCTTTGTCAGCTGGCTTTATAATCAAATCTTTGTCCTCTTGCAGGCTCCGTAGGGCCTGTCGATCAAGGGGAGAGAGATTGGTCTGATAATGTGCCCTTCCCTAGTCGATATTGGAGCGTAATTGGTGAAACTGTTATGTTCTGCTACCAAAGCTAAGGAAAGAGAGGAGATCTGTCCCTACTATAGGACTCAGCTGAAACCCTACGATGTAACAGGGAACCTGATCCTGCGATCAGACCTGCTAAAGTCCTAATCTAGTCTGTACGGAGACCTATAGATGTGGGGAGGGAATCCCTACAAGTACTAAGGACTGGGAGGAATATGGGACACCTCCTAACAGAAATAGTAGCAGACAGACGAACAAACAAAATAGATAGAACATAGAGGTCCGTAGACCAAGCAAACTAACAGAGTTAGATACAGTGCACAGGCTAGCTAGAAAGTAGATATACAATGAAGTCCAGCAAAGCCAGAAGGGCGGAGCAGGCTTAAATAGACCAACAAGGTCATGAGACCAGCAAAGGAAAAAAAACCTAACAGCAAGGTTCTAACAGTACCCCCCCTTCTAAGAGGATCCTCCGGATCCCCTAGGACCAGGCTTATCAGGAAATCTCCTGTGAAACGCTCTGATAAGTCTGGACGCGGAAACATCATCTGACCTCACCCAAGAGTTATCCTCGGGTCCGAAACCTTTCCAGGCCACAAGATACTGCAAACTACCTCTATACCGTCTAGAGTCAAGGATGCGAGAAATTTCATATTCCCCGTCCTCCACCACCGGAGGAACAGAGGCAGAGGCGTCACCATCCGACACAACAGCTTTCTTAACAGAGAGACATGAAATACCGGATTAATTCTCCAGGAGGTAGGAACCTCCAACCTAACAGCAGATTGGTTGACAACCTGAAGCACCTTAAAGGGCCCTACAAACTTGGGACCCAATTTCTTAGAAGGAATCCTCAACCGCAGATTCCTAGAGGACAACCAAACCATGTCACCAACAGCGAACAAAACCTCCTGTCGTTTCCTATCAAAGTAGTCTTTAGATTTTCTGTTGGCCTCCTGAAGATTACCACGCACATCAGTCCAAACTCTTTCCAAATCACCGGAAAAATTCTCCTCCTCAGGCACGGCAGATCCCAACTTGGAGAATGACCCAAACGACGGATGTCTCCCAGAACAACAAAAAAAAAGGCGAACAACCAGCAGAAGAAGATGTATGATTGTTCAGAGCAAATTCGGCAAGTGGCAGAAACTCAGACCACCCCTCTTGATTGTCTGCCACAAAACAACGCAAGAACTGCTCAACATCCTGGTTTTTCCTTTCTGTCTGGCCATTAGATTCAGGATGATATCCGGACGAAAACAACAAATGAATTCCCAACCTGTCACAAAAGGCACGCCAAAAACGAGCCACGAATTGAGGACCCCTATCAGAAACAATGTCAGTAGGAACGCCATGAAGTCTGACAATTTCCTTGACAAAGGCCTTAGCGAGAGTTTTCGCGCAGGGCAGTTTGACAAAGGGAACCAAGTGACACATCTTGCTAAAACGGTCCACGACCACCCAGATGACAGTAAAACCCTCAGAGGGGGGAAGGTCAGTTATAAAGTCCATAGCCAAATGTGTCCAAGGAGCACTGGGGACCTCCAAAGGACAAAGCAACCCCGCAGCAGGAGTATGTGAGGACTTAGATCTAGCACATATAGTACATTGGCGCACCCACTTAATGACTTCCTTCTGCCATCCAGGCCACCAAAAACTGTGACCCACCAGTCTCTTGGTCTCAGAGATTCCGGGATGACCTGCCAACCGAGATTCGTGACACTCAACAAACAAATCTCTCCTAAAGGTCCCAGGCACAAACAACCTCCCATGAGGAGTGTTAGATGAGGCATTCTCCTGAGCTTTAAGAATCTCATCTTCCAAAACGGAGTCCAAAGCAGCTATCACAACACCTTCTTGTAAAATGTTCTCCTCTTTCTCAGCACCGACTATGGGAGAAAAACTGCAAGACAAGGCATCCGCCTTAACATTCTTAGTACCAGGGATGTAAGTAACGGAGAAATTAAACCGCGAGAAAAACAGTGCCCACCTAGCCTGACGGGCATTCAGGCGCTTGGCAGCATCAAGATATATCAGATTTTTATGATCCGTAAGAACCTGAACGGGAAATTCCGCACCTTCCAAGAAGTGGCGCCAGTGTTCAAATGCGAGTTTAATAGCCAATAATTCCCGATTACCAATATCGTAATTCAGTTCAGTCTCCGAAAATTTTTTTGAAAAAAAGGCACAGGGATGTAATCCATCCCCGTTATCCTGAGACAATACTGCGCCAACCCCCACAGAGGAAGCATCAACCTCAACCAAAAACGGCCTAGTAACATCAGGCTGCATAAGGATGGGAGCAGAGGTGAACCTCTCCTTGAGATACACAAAAGCTTCAATGGCCTCAGAAGACCACTGAACCGCATCAGCACCTTTCCTGGTGAGATCAGTCAGAGGTTTGACAATACTAGAAAAATTTTTTGTGAATTTTCTATAGTAATTGGCGAAACCCAAAAACCTCTGTATCGATTTCAAACCAATAGGCCTAGGCCATTCCTGCACAGCCTGAACCTTAACCGGATCCATCTCAAAACCTTTGCTGGAGATAATGTAGCCCAAAAAACTAATTCTCTGTACAGCAAACTCACATTTCTCCAGCTTAGCAAAAAGCGAATTGTCCATTAATAACTGTAATACCTCACGCACGCTCCGCCAATGAGACTCCAGATCTGGCGAATAAATCAAAATGTCATCCAAATATACAACCACATTTTTACCGATCAAAGGTCTAAGGATGTCATTAATCAGATTCTGAAAAAATGCAGGAGCATTAGTAAGACCAAAAGGCATAACCAGATTCTCAAAATGACCCACAGGAGTGTTAAAAGCAGTCTTCCATTCGTCACCCTCCTTCATGCGCAACAGATTGTATGCCCCCTTAAGGTCAATTTTAGAGAACCACTTGGCCCCCATTAACTGGTTAAACAGATCAGGAATCAATGGCAGTGGGTAAGGATTGCGTACCGTAATTTTGTTAATCACACGAAAATCCAGACAAGGACGTAAACCGCCGTCCTTTTTTTTTACAAAAAAAAATCCAACCGCCACAGGAGACTTAGAGGGCCTAATGTGACCGGCGGCCAAACTTGTCTGTATGTATTCCTCCAAAGCCTTCCTCTCAGGAATAGTAAGGTTAAATAAACGACTTTTAGGAAGAGTCGCTCCAGGGACAAATTCAATAGAGCAATCATAGTCTCTATGGGGAGGCAAAACCTGCGATTCCTTCTCAGAAAAAACTCTCCAAAAATCCTGAATAGGAACAGGCAATTCTCCCCTATCCAAAGCTGCAATACGCCCGTTACAACACTTGTCATAACATTTATGGCTCCAGGATTTAATTTCACTGGTAGACCAATCCAGTACAGGATTGTGAAATTTTAACCAGGGCAAACCCAATATTACTGGAGAAGGCAAGTTATTCAACACTACCAAATCCAATTTCTCATGGTGAACACCATTAATAGTGAGAGGAAATTCACTGACCTTGAGAGTAATATTCTTCAAAGGGGAGCCATCCACAGAAACCACAGCAATGGGGAATGATAAAGGTTCAGGTTTTAAATTGAGTTTTTCCACGAATCCCCCATCAATTACATTCAGTGTAGACCCGCAATCAACAAACACCCGAAATTCCATTAATTTTTCCTGAGCAATCGTGGAAGCAGCTAAAAATATACCCTTGGAATTTAAACAGGCAATACGGGCGTGACTGACCATTTTTTTTTCTTTCTTCATACGAAGCTCACAGCCTTTAATCAAATGACCAGATTTTCCGCAATAGAAACACAAGCCTTCCGAAAAACGACGGTCTTTTTCTTGAGAGCGAGGTGTCACCGATCCAATCTCCATCGGTTCACCACTGTTAGTACACACATTATCATAACCAGAAACTGACATAGCAGAGGATTTGCTCTCATTAACCCTAGCACGCAGTCTTCTATCCACCCGTATAGCTAATTGCATAGCCTGTTGCAAATCTTCAGGTGTAGGATAAGCAATTAGAAGGTCTTTAACCCTTTCACTGAGCCCAGCAAGAAATAGACTTTTCAGAGCAGAATCGTTCCACCCTGTTTGAGTGGACCAACGACGAAAATGAGTACAATATTTTTCCACATTACCTGATCCTTGTTTTAAACGTCTCAACTCAGTCTCAGCTGATGCGACACGGTCAGGATCATCATATAATAGTCCTAAAGCAGAAAAAAAACTATCCACTGATCTGAAGCATGTATCACTAGGTTGCAAAGAAAAGGCCCACTCCTGAGGCTCTTTGCGCAAAAGTGACATTATGAACCCTACGCGCTGGGATTCATCCCCAGAGGACTTGGGTCTCAAACAAAAATACAATAAGCAAGCATTTTTAAATGAAAAAAATTCTCGATGTTCACCAAAAAATAAATCCGGCAAACATACCTTAGGCTCCAAGAAATATGCTCCAGGACAGTTACTCACGTGCTGACGGAGCTCGGCCACTTCCAGAGAGAGTCCCTGCAGGTGTTTAGCCAAATCCTGAACCGACACCATGATGGAACAGAAAAATCTTTCCTTAGAGAATTTGCAGGCTGGACTTACTGTTATGTTCTGCTACCAAAGCTAAGGAAAGAGAGGAGATCTGTCCCTACTATAGGACTCAGCTGAAACCCTACGATGTAACAGGGAACCTGATCCTGCGATCAGACCTGCTAAAGTCCTAATCTAGTCTGTACGGAGACCTATAGATGTGGGGAGGGAATCCCTACAAGTACTAAGGACTGGGAGGAATATGGGACACCTCCTAACAGAAATAGTAGCAGACAGACGAACAAACAAAATAGATAGAACATAGAGGTCCGTAGACCAAGCAAACTAACAGAGTTAGATACAGAGCACAGGCTAGCTAGAAAGTAGATATACAATGAAGTCCAGCAAAGCCAGAAGGGCGGAGCAGGCTTAAATAGACCAACAAGGTCATGAGACCAGCAAAGGAAAAAAAACCTAACAGCAAGGTTCTAACAGAAACGCCCCATCCACGAATCCTATAAAGGTTTCCAGTGGATGTGTGCCTCGAGGAGGCCTATATTTGCTCTTAGAGCGGAGACCTAAGTCTTGGGCTGTGATGTCGGCCATGGATTCTGGAGGGGTGACGCTGAAAGGATTATTAGCAAAATGGGTTTTCAAGCGTAGGGTACGGTAAAAGCGTTGTAGTTCCATATCTAGTTTAAAAGTGTTGTATTTGTATGTGGGGCAGAAAGAGAGTCCCTTTTGTAAAACTGATGTTTGTGCAACGCTGAGAGTTTTGGAAGAGATATTTACCACCATTTGTGGGTCTGCGATCGGGTGATTCGTGTGAAGTCCAGAAGTCCAGCGCCGCCATCCAGGAGCGGAGGCTAACAGAAGGCCCAAAGTCACCAGCCATACGGGTGAGCACCACACGGTATACTCAGGGACGTTTGCTACTTGTAACCGCTGACAGCAAGATAGCCAGGAAGAGTGCAGATAAACGGGGAGGCCTACAACTCCACCTGGCCAGGGGAACTCCTGCTTGCTCGCAGACTGACCAGGCCCCTTATACTAGCCAGTACTCCCGGGAGGGTCTGCCTTGTACCATCAGTAAAGACCCTGAACTGCACCTCACGTCTCTGTGATTCCTTGCCGCACCAGCACCATTAGCACTGGGACCCTCACACCATCACTCCCATCATCTCTCACATTAGCTGCCCTGAGGCAATACTTCTCCCGTGGGGAGTTATCCCATACTCGGCTGTGCAAACAACATCAGCCTCAGCGGTCGGCAGCGGAGCGGCGGTCCCCACTGACCGCAATCCACGGGTGGCGTAGTCGGACATTTGCTATACATTAAGACTGCCACTGGTTTGACCACCCTGGGCACGGACCGGGTCACCGCCATACGGAGACTATAACCCCCAGTATTCTACAACAGGCCCGGATCCAGGTTCCCCTGCACAACACAGGCCCAGGGGGTGCGTCATGCGCGTCTTTTCAAAAGGAATAAAATAGGGAGGGAAAGGTTAGATTTTAAAAACAAAAATCCAAATGACAAAAGCAGCAGCCAAATTTTCAACAGAACTGGGGATTCACAGAGAGTCTCCCATTCCAGTACTTGCCCAACCTCAAGCTGTGTAGCAGATGTGATCTGACAAGGGAAGGCACATTCAGCTTTGAATGGCCATTAACGTGCAGATGTCACATATGCGCGTCTTTTCAAAAGGAATAAAATGGGGAGGGAAAGGTTAGATTTTAAAAACAAAAATCCAAATAACAATAGCAGAAGCGAGAAGGTCAATGGAGCTAGGGAATCCCAGCCAGTCTCCCATGCTGGTACTTGCTTGACCCCAAGTTGCATAGCATTTGTGATCTGACGAAGGCTAGCACATTCAGCTTAGTATAGCTGTTGACGAGCAAATGGTCCATGTGCGCATCTTTTCAAAAGGAATAAAATGGGGAGGGAAAAGTTAGATTTTAAAGGCAAAGATCCAAATAACAACAGCAGCAGCCAAAATGTCGATGGAAGAGTGGATTCCCAGCCAGTCTCCCATGCCGGTACTTGCCCAGGCTGAAGCTGCATAGCGGTTGTGATCTGACAAAGGCAGGCACATTCAGCTTTGAATGGCCGTTGACATGCAAATGTTACATTTGCACGTCTTTTCAAAAGGAATAAAATGGGGAGGGAAAGCATTGATTTTTAAAACCAAAAATCCAAATGACAATAGCAGCAGCCAAAATGTCAATGGAACCAAGGATTCCCAGCCAGCCTCCCATGTCAATACTTGCCCAGCCTCAAGCTGCTTAGTGGCTATGATCTGACGAGGGAAAGCACATTCAGCTTAGAATGGCCGTTGATGTACAGATGTCACATGTGCACGTCTTTTCAAAAGGAATAAAATGGGGAGGGAAAGGTTAGATTTTTTAAAAAAAATCCAAAAATCCAAATGACAATAGTAGCAGCCAAAATGTCAATGGAACCAGGGATTCCCAGCCAATCTCCCATGTCGATACTGGCCCAGCCTCAAGCTGCGTAGCGGCTGCAATCTGATGAGAGAAAGCACATTCAGCTTAGAATGGCAGTTGACGTGCAGGTGTCACATGTGCGCATCTTTTCAAAAGGAATAAAATGGGGACTGAAAAACATGCATTTAAGAACAAAAATCCAAATGACAATAGCAGCAGCCAAAATGTCAACGGAATATGGGATTCCCAGCCAGTCTCCCATGCCAGTACTTGCCCAGCCTCAAGCTGCATAGTAGCTGCAATCTGAAAAGGGCAAGCACATTCAGCTTTGAATGTTCGTTGATTAATGGAAGTCAGATGTGCATGTCTTTTCAAAAGGAATAAAATGGGGAGGGAAAGGTTAGATTTTAAAAACAAAAATCCAAAAATCCAAAAATCCAAAAATCCAAATGACAATAGCAGCAACCAAAATTACAACGGAACTGGGGATTACCAGCCAGTCTCCCATGCCAGTACTTGCACAGTCTCAAGCTGCATAGCGGCTGTGATCTGACTAGGGCAGGCACATTTAGCTTAAAATGGCCATTGACGTGCAGATGTCACATGTGCGTGTCTTTTCAAAAGGAATAAAATGGGGAGGGAATGGTTAACTTTTAAAAACAAAAATCCAAATGGCAATAGCAGCAGCCAAAATGTCAACAGAATCAGGGATTCCAAGCCAGTCTCCCATGTCAGTATTTGCCCAGCCTAAAGCTGCATAGCATCTACAATCTGATGAGTGCAGGCACACTCAAGTTAGAATGGCCATTGACGTGAAGAGGTCACATGTGCTCGTCTTTTCAAAAGGAATAAAATGAGGAGGGAAAGGTAAGATTTTAAAAACAAAAATCCAAAAATTCAAAAATCCAAATGACAATAGCAGCAGCCAAAATGTCAATGGAACCGTGGATTCTCAGCCAGTTTCCCATGCTGGTACTTGCCCATTCTCAAGCTGCGTAGCGGCTGCATTCTGATGAGAGAAGGCACATTTGGCTTAGAATGGCCATAGATAAGCCGATGTCACATGTGTGTGTTTTCAAAAGGAATAAAATGGGGAGGGAAAGGTTAGATTTTAAAAACAAAAATCCAAATGACAATAGCCGCAGCCAAAATATCAACGGAAGCGAGTATTTCCAGCCAGTCTCCCATGCCAGTACTTGCCTGGTCTCAAGCTGCATAGCGGCTGCAATCTGACAAGAAAAGGCACATTCAGCTTAGATAGGCTGTTGACATGCAGAGCGCACATGTGCACATCTTTTCAAAAGGAATAAAATTGGGAGGAAAAGATTAGATTTTAAAAACAAAAATCCAAAATCGAAGTGACAATAGCAGCAGCAAAAAAGTCAATGGAACCGGGGATTCCCAGCCAGTCTCCCATGCAGGTACTTACCCAGCCTCAAGCTGCGATCTGATGAGACCAGGCACATTCAGCTTAGAATGGACATTGACATGCAGATGTCACATGTGCATGTCTTTTCAAAAGGAATAAAATGGGGAGGGAAAGGTTAGATTTTAAAAAGAAAAATCCAAATGACAATAGCAGCAGCCAAAATGTCAACAGAAGCGAGGAAGCAAGGATTCCCAGCCAGTCTCCCATGCTGGCACTTGCCCGTCCTCAAGCTGCGTAGTGGCTGTGATCTGACAAGGGCAGGCACATTCAGCTTAGAATGGCCGTTGATGTGCAGACGTCACATGTGCACGTCTTTTCAAAAGGAATAAAATGGGGAGGGAAAGGTTAGATTTTAAAAACAAAAATCCAAATGATAAGAGAAGCAGCCAGAATGTCAACGGAACCAGGAATTTCCAGCCAGTCTCCCATGCCAGTACTTGCCCAACCTCAAGCTTCAGAGCGGCTACAATCTGATGAGGGTAGGCACATTCAGCTTAGAATGGCCGTTAACATGCAGAGGGAGCATGTGCACATCTTTTCAAAAGGAATAAAATTGGGAGGGAAAGGTTAGATTTTAAAAACAAAAATCCAAAAATGCAAATGACAATAACAGCAGCCAAAATGGCAATGTAACTGGGGATTCCCAGCCAGTCTCCCATGCCCAGCCACAAGCTGAATAGCAGCTGCAATCTGTTGAGAGAAGGCACATTCGGCTTAGAATGGCTGTTGACGTGCAGATGTCACATGTGCGCGTCTTTTCAAATGGAATAAAATGGGGAGGAAAGAGTTAGATTTTAAAAACAAAAATCCAAATGACAATAGCAGAAGCCAAAATGTTAATGGAACTAGGGACTCTCAGCCAGTCTATCATGCCGGTACTTCCTGACCTCAAGCTGCGTAGCGACTTCAATCAGACAAGGTCAGGCACATTCAGCATAGAATGGACGTTGACATACAGATGTCACATGTGCGTGTCTTTTCAAAAGGAATAAAATGGGGAGGGAAAGGTTAGATTTTAAAAACAAAAATGTAAAAATCCAAATGAAAATAGCAGCAGCCAAAATGTCAACAGAACCGGTGATTACCAGCAAGTCTCCAATGCCGATACTTGCCAGGCCTCAAGCTGCATAGCGGCTACGATCTGATGAGGGCAGGCACATTCAGCTTAGAATGGCTTTTGACAAGCAGAAGTCACATTGTGAAGCTGCATTGTGGCTGTGATTTGACAAGGGTAGGCACATTCATCTTACACAGGCACATTCATCTTACAATGGCTGTTGACGTGCAGGCATCACATGTGCGCGTCTTTTCAAAAGGAATAAAATGGGGAGGGAAAGGTTAGATTTTAAAAACAAAAATCCAAATAACAATAGCAGCAGCCAAAATGTCAATGGAACTGGGGATTTCCAGCCAGTCTACTATGCTGGTACTTGCCCAGCCAAAAGCTGCATAGGGGCTATGATCTGACGAGTGCAGAAACTTTCAGCTTAGAATGGCCGTTGACATGCAGATGGCACATGTGCGCGTCTTTTCAAAAGGAATAAAATGGGGAGGGAAAGGTTAGATTTTAAAAACCAAAATCCAAAAATCCAAAAATCCAAAAATCCAAATGACAATAGCAGCAGCCAAAATGTCAACGGAACAGGGGATTCCCCGCCAATCTCCCATGCCAGTACTTGCCCGGACACAAGCTGCATAATGGCTGCAATCTGATGTGGGCAGGCACATTCAGCTTAGAATGGCCATTGACGTACAGATGTTACATGTGCGCGTCTTTTCAAAAGGAATAAAATGGGGAGGGAAAGGTTAGAATTTAAAAACAAAAATCCAAAAATCCAAATGACAATAGCAGCAGCCAAAATGTTAATGGAACCAGGGATTCCAATCTAGTCTCCCATGCTGGTATTTGCCCAGCCTCAAGTCGCATAGCACCTGCAATCTGACAAGAGAAGGCACATTCAGCTCAACATGGACGTTGACAAGCAGATGTCACATGTGCGCGTCTCTTCAAAAGGAATAAAATGGGGAGGGAAAGATTACATTTTTCAAACAAAAATCCAAATAACAATATCAACAGCCAAAATGTTAACAGAACCGTGGATTCCCAGACTGTTTCCCATGCTGGTACTGGCCCAGCCACAAACTGCGTAGCTGCTGCAATTTGACAAGGGCAGGAACATTCAGCTTAGAATGGCGTTCGACATGCAGATGGCACATGTGCGCCTCTTTTCTAAAGGAATAAAATAGTGAGGGAAAGGTTAGATTTTAAAAACAAAAATCCAAATGACAATAGCAGCAGCCAAAATGTCAACAGAAGAAAGGATTCCCAGCCAGTCTCCCATGCAGGTACTTGCCTGGCCTCAAGCTGCATAGCTGCTGCAATGTGACAATGGCATGCACATTCAGCTTAGCGTGGCGGTCGACATACAGATGTCACATGTGCGCCTCTTTTCTAAATAAATAAAATAGGGAGGGAAAGGTAACATTTTATAAACAAAAATCCAAATGACAATAGCAGCAACCAAAATGTCAACGGAACCTGGGATTCCCAGCCAGTCTCCCATGCTGGTATTTTCCCAACCTCAAGCAGCGTTGCAGCTGCGATCTGTTGAGGGCTGGCACATTCAGTTTAGAATTGCCTTTGTCGTGCAGATGTCACATGTGCGCGTCTTTTCAAAATGAATAAAATGGAGAGGGAAAGGTTAGATTTTAAAAACAAAAATCCAAATGACTATAGCACCAGCCAAAATGTCAACGGAACTGGGGTTTCCCAGCCAGTCTCCCACACCAGTACTTGCCTGGCCTCAGGCTGCGTAGCCGCTGCAATCTGACAAAGGAAGGCATATTCAGCTTAGAATGGCTGTTGACGAGTGGCTGTCACATGTGTGTGTCTTTTCAAAAGGAATAAAATGGGGAGGGAAAGGTTAGATTTTAAAAACAAAAATCCAAAAATCCAAATGACAATAGCAGCAGCCAAAATGTTATCGGAACTGGGGTTTCCCAGCCAGTCTCCCACACCAGTACTTGCCTGGCCTCAGGCTGCGTAGCAGCTGCAATCTGACGAGGGTTAGAACATTCAGCTTGGAATGGCCATTGACGTGCAGATGTCACATGTGAGCGTCTTTTCAAAAGGAATACAATGGGGAGGGACAGGTTAGATTTTAAAAACAAAAATCCAAATGACAATAGCAGCTGCAAAAATGACTACAGAATTGGGGATTCCCAGCCAATCTCCCATACCAGTACTTGCCCAGCCTCAAGCTGTGAAGCAGCTGAGATCTGACAAGAGCAGGCACATTCAGCTTAGAATTAGAAATGAGCGTTGTTCGACTTGAACTGTTCGCCAATCTCAAATTCGAGCTGTTTTGGGCGGTGTTCGGCGAACACAAACGATTTGAGAAAAATTCGGCTGTTCGAAGTTATGTTCGATAACTGTTCGTGCACCAAAATCATAACTGGATTTTTTCTCAGTAATGATGAAAATTAATGTTAATACGCAGTTTGAGTGTACAGCGGGGTGGGGGGAGGGGCAGGGGATGGATCTCTGCAGGAATACTGAATATCTCCATTTTTTTTTCTCTTTCCCTCATTTACAGTGGGGAGGTGCAATCTGTCAGCCTATCAGCAGCGCACACAGAGCGAAGTGCTTTTTTTCACACAAGCAAGGGCATGTGTCATTGGCAGTGTATGTCACATGTCCTTGCCCTATAAGACCAAGCCATTTTCCCCGTCGCCACCATTTTCTCACTGCTGCAGCTGCGTGTTAGACGGCACCGCTGTTGCTGTGTGCGCTATACCTTGTTAATTTCAAGCCAATTTTCGCACAAATATACAGATAGCTTGGGAGTAGGGAATAGTTGTGATTGCAGTCCTTTTAATGACTAGGTTACAGCATTTCCTTACGACTTTTATCAGGCAGGTCTGTGCTTTTAAATAGATAGATTGTGGGAGTAAAGACTAATTGTAATTGCAGTTCTTTTCAGGACTAGGTTACATCAGTTCCTATCAGTTTTTGCCAGGCAGGTCTGTGCCAGTGCTGTGCAAGTTTTTTTCACAGCATTTGGCTGAATCTAGCAAAGCTAATCCTTTTTGGCCTATTGCAGAGTGTGTTAGTCAGTGGAGTAGCCTATCTGTGTTGCAAGATATACCACCTGTGTATAGAATACCAATTTTTTTACTGCACCTAGTGAAGTAAAATCTTTTGGGCATAGCATCATTCTATTAGTCCATCTATACTGCCCTCCATCAGGTTGCAAATTGAATATAATTTTTTTCTGCATCTAGCTCTGAAAAAATATTTGGGCTTCTAGCAGTGTGTGGGACTTGTTCTATTAGTCCATCTATACTGACCTCCATCAGGTTGCAAACTGAATATAATTTTTTTCTGCATCTAGCTCTGAAAAAATATTTGGCCTTCTAGCAGTGTGTGGGACTTTCTCTATTAGTCCATCTATACTGACCTCCATCAGGTTGCAAAGTAAAAATAATTTTTATCTGCATCTACCTCTGAAAAAAATTTGGGCTTCTAGCTGTGTGTGGGACTTGTTCTATTAGTCCATCTATACTGACCTCCATCAGGTTGCAAACTGAATATAATTTTTTTCTGCATCTAGCTCTGAAAAAATATTTGGCCTTCTAGCTGTGTGTAGGACTTGTTCTATTAGTCCATCTATACTGACCTCCATCACGCTGCAAATTCAAAATAATTTTTTGTCTGCATCTAGCTCTGAAAAAATATTTGGCCTTCTAGCAGTGTGTGGGACTTTCTCTATTAGTCCATCTATATTGACCTCCATCAGGTTGCAAAGTAAAAATAATTTTTATCTGCATCTACCTCTGAAAAAAATTTGGGCTTCTAGCTGTGTGTGGGACTTGTTCTATTAGTCCATCTATACTGACCTCCATCAGGTTGCAAACTGAATATAATTTTTTTCTGCATCTAGCTCTGAAAAAATATTTGGCCTTCTAGCAGTGTGTGGGACTTTCTCTATTAGTCCATCTATACTGACCTCCATCAGGTTGCAAATTAAAATTAATTTTTTGTCCTGCATCTAGCTCTGAAAAAATATTTGGCCTTCTAGCAGTGTGTGGGACTTTCTCTATTAGTCCATCTATACTGACCTCCATCAGGTTGCAAATTAAAAATAATTTTTTGTCTGCATCTAGCTCTGAAAAAATATTTGGCCTTCTAGCAGTGTGTGGGACTTTCTCTATTAGTCCATCTATACTGACCTCCATCAGGTTGCAAACTGAATATATATTTTTTCTGCATCTACCTCTGAAAAAATATTTGGGCTTCTAGCTGTGTGTGGGACTTGTTCTATTAGTCCATCTATACTGACCTCCATCAGGTTGCAAACTGAATATAATTTTTTTCTGCATCTACCTCTGAAAAAATATTTGGGCTTCTAGCTGTGTGTAGGACTTGTTCTATTAGTCCATCTATACTGACCTCCATCAGGTTGCAAACTGAATACAATTTTTTTCTGCATCTACCTCTGAAAAAATATTTGGGCTTCTAGCTGTGTGTGCGACTTGTTCTATTAGTCCATCTATACTGACCTCCATCAGGTTGCAAATTGAATATAATTTTTTTCTGCATCTAACCCAGCCAATAGTTTTGGCCTAATACCACAGTTTGGCCACTCAGCTCTGCTCGGTTCCCATCCATTGTTTTTTTGTGCAAACAACTCCAGAGTTGTGAATTAGTTAACCACCAAAATGAGTGGAAAAAGGCCTGCTGCTGGTGGAAAGGGGAATAGGCGAGTTGGGAAGGGGAAAAAAGGTTGTGTCCGTGAAGTAAGTGTTAAAGCAACAGTAACATCTGCAGAAGAAAGACCATCTTCCAGCCAAACTAAAATGTCTACTTCTTTTAGCTGACAATGTGATAAGATCCCTTTCTTACTGCCACGCCAATCGCTACAAATTCCAGATGAGGCACAAAAACAGCAGGTGCTTCAACGGATATCAAGTGCTCCTTTAAGTGGGATCTCCTCCACATCAACTTCAACATCACAAATACTCCAGTCCTTAAAGGTGTCACCCCAATCGCACTTGCTTCCTCACAGCTCCCAAATCTCCAGCTGCCCGTCTGAGTATGAGGTAGAACAGATGGTTGAGTCTGCAGAGCTGTTTACTCATACTATAGCCTGGGAATCAAAGGTCGACTCCAGCGCTACTGTGAATCCAGACGAGGAAATGATCTGCACTGATGCCCAGAATCTTTATGAGTCGGATCCAGGACCAGACGCAGAATGTTCTGACCATAATGTAGACCCTCATTCCCAAACTGTAACTCCTGTTGGTGGAGACAATGAGGAAGACAATGATGAGACTCAAATACCTGATTGGAGCGACAACTTTAGTTTTTTGTCAGGGCAGGAACAGGTTGGCTCTGAGGACGACGGGTGTGATAACGCACAGGGTGATGATGATGAGGTTGGAGATCCCACTTACTGTCAACCCACAGTCAACCAAGAGATGAGGTCAGCGGAGGAGGTGGAGGAAGATGCTAGTGACGACGAGGTCAGGTTGCGCCTTCCTGGACAGAGACGTAGTACTGGAAGCACGTCAACAACTGCATCCTCAAACACAACTCTGCCTCTCACCACAAGTCGTGGTGGCTCTTCAGGTCGCATGGGTGCTAAGCCTTGCATAGCCTGGGCATTTTTTCAGATCGATAATGATGACCCAACTCGTGTTATCTGTAACATTTGTCAGCAAAAGCTAAGTAGAGGCCAAAAAATACATAGTTTGAGTACTTCATGCATGAACCGGCACATGGACATGAAGCATAAGTTGCAGTGGGAAGCTCAGTGTGCTACAATGCGGCCTAGCCGGCCGGGCCAACCACCGTCTGCCATATCTTGTGCATCCGCGGCCTCTTCATCCTCTGTGACTGGGGGGACAGCAGTCACACCTGTTTTGGGGCGCAGACCTGCCACCTCTTTACCCGCAACAGCCAGCGTGATTGGCAGGTCATCATTTTCTTTGGAGGTGGTAACACCAGCTGGTGTTGAGCACTGTCCGACATCAATAGCACCACCTTTGGATCAAGGCAACCTAACATGTCAGCCTGCATCTTCCTCACAGACGGGCAGTTTGCCGGGGACACCCTTATCAACCCCATCTAAGCACAATAGCCAGCCCTCGGTCCCTCAGATGTGGACAAGTAAAAGACCATTTCCTCCTAGCCATGAGAAAGCTAAGAGGTTGAATTTCACCATCTGCAAGCTCTTGGCTACAGAAATGATGCCTTTCCGCCTGGTAGACACAGAGGATTTTCGAGACCTTATGTCGGTCGCAGTGCCCCAGTACCAGATGCCCAGTCGGCACTACTTCTCAAAGAAAGGTGTGCCTGTGCTCCACCAGCATGTCGCACACAACATCACCGCTTCTTTGAGAAACTCTGTGTGTGACAGGGTGCATTTCACCACAGACACTTGGATGAGTTGGCATGGACAGGGGCGTTACATGTCGCTGACTGGGCACTGGGTAACTATGGTGACAGCAGGACAAGGGGCTGCTGTCCAAGTCTTGCCGTCCCCACGAGTTGTGCGTCAATCCTCTTTATGTCAAAGTTCCTCCACTGCTTCTGCCTCCTCAACCTCCTCTCGGTCTTTCACCTGCACCCAAAGCCTGTCTGGTCATGCCACAAGCTTTCTAACTGCGCAGAAGGGATCCTGCACACCTCCTTACTATGCTGGCAGTAGGGCTCAACGTCATCAGGCGGTTTTTACATTGAAATGTCTGGGAAATGTGAGTCACACAGCTGAGGAGTTGTGGTCAGCTCTGGAGAACCAATTTCATGAATGGTTGTCTCCACTGGACCTGAAACCAGGGAAGCCCGTGTGCGACAATGCTGCAAACCTGGGTGCGGCCCTTCGCCGGGGCAATGTCACACACGTGCCTTGTATGGCTCACGTGTTGAACCTGGTTGTCCAGCAATTTTTAGCCCACTATCCCAGACTAGATGGCCTTCTGCAGAGGGCACGGTCGCTGTGTGCTCACTTCCACCGTTCGCATCCCGCATCTCAGCGACTTACATCTCTACAGAAGTCGTTGGGCCTGCCACTTCACCGGCTAAAATGCGATGTGCCTACCCGGTGGAATTCAACTCTGCACATGTTGCAGCGACTGTGGCAGCACCGACAAGCCCTGGTGCAATATGTTCTGACGTATAGCCTGTGCCAACGAGATCCAGAGGTGGGGCAAATCACGCTGGAGGAGTGGTCTCAGATCAGGGACCTATGCACCCTTCTGCACAGTTTTGAAATGGCGACGAAGATGTTTAGTGCTGACGATGCCATTATCAGCATGACTATTCCGGTGATTTACATGCTGGAGCACATGTTAATCAGAATTCGGAGTCAGGTGGTGGCACAAGAGGAGGTGGAGGAAGTAGAGGAGGAGGAGTTGTATGCGGAAGGGCTAACATCTGCAAGGTCCAGATGGTCGGCAGCACCAAGACGGCTGGCATGTGAGGGTGGGGAGATGGTTTTACCAGGGCGCATGGTAGCAGCCAAACTAGTGAGGAAGGTGCAGGAGCCCAGGAAGAAGTGGAGGACGAACTGATGGAAGACTCATCAGATGAGGGAGACCTTGATCACATTTCTGTTGTGCGAGGTTGGGGGGAGAGGACAGAGGAAGGAAGCATGATTGTTACGTCGCCACCAACACCACAGGGACTTGGTGCTCCTGGATGCGCAACACACGAGTGCCTTCTTGCTGCACTACCTGCAACATGACCCTCGAATTGTGAGAATTAGAAATAATCCTGACTACTGGGTTGCCACACTGTTAGATCCCCGGTACAAAAGTAAATTTGCAGAAATTATTCCTGCCATAGAAAGGGATGCACGCATGCAGGAGTATCAGCAGAGACTGTTGCAGAATCTTACATGTGCTTTTCCACAAAATACCAGTGGTGCACGTAGTGAATCTCACAGTTCCAACTTGCCAACCGTGGGACCGTCAAGTGTTCAGCACTCAAACCGTAACAGAACCACAGTATCTGCTGGTAACATCAATTTTGCGGAATCATTTCACCACTTTTTTAGCCCATCCTTTGCAAGGCCACAGGAGACAAGAAGTCTGACACATAGTCAACGCCTAGAGACGATGGTACAGGAGTATCACCAAGTAAACATTGAAGCCACGACTGTGTCACTGGACCCTTGCTCTTTTTGGGCTTCCAATCTGGATAAATGGCCGGAGCTAGCCACTTACGCCTTGGAGATCTTGTCATGCCCCGCAGCCAGCGTTCTGTCTGAACGTGTGTTCAGCGCTGCTGGTGGTGTGCTGACAGATAAGCGCACGCGGCTCTCCACTGATAATGTAGACAGACTCACGTTCATAAAGATGAACAAATCATGGATCCGAAACGACTTTTCTACCCCTGTGTCATCCTGGGGAGAGTAAAAGCTTGATGATTGGTTAAAATCACCCTACCAACCATTTTAAGCTTTCAAATTACTAATCATGTTTATCTGTATCTTGGCTGGAAAATAATTTGGGCTTTGTAGCAGTGTGCAGCACTGATTCTATTAGGCCATCTATAATAAGCTCCACCAGATTTAAAATTACTAATCATGTTTATCTGTATCTTGACTGGAAAATAATTTGGGCTTTGTAGCAGTGTGCAGCACTGATCCTATTAGGCCATCTATACTAAAGCTTCACCAGATTTAAAATTAATAATAATTTTTAGCTGCATCTAGCCCGGAAAATAATTTTGGGGCTCCGAGATGCGCAAGACACATAAGTGCCTTCTTGCAGCACTACCTGCAGCATGACCCTCATATTGTCAGAATTCGAAGTAATCATGACTACTGGGTTGCCACACTCTTAGATCCCCCAAACTTTTCGATCAACCTTTTCATTTTAATAAAGACCAAAAAAATTGTCATTTTTGAAATTATAAGCATTAGCAGGTTGTTAGAAACTGAAATCAAACAGTTTTCAACTCAAAACTTTATTCTAGGTGATGTTACATTTTCACATAGTACCCCTTGTTCGAAAGGAGCTTTTGAACTCTCTCGTCCATTGAATTTGTCAGGTTTTGGATGGTTTCTGCTTCAATTGTTTTGCATGAGGACAGAATACCCTCCCAGAGCTGTTGCTTAGATGTGAACTGCCTCCCGCCTTCATAGACACTCCTTTTAATGATGCTCCAAAGGTTCTGAATGGGGTAGAGGTCAGGGGAGCATGGGGGTCACACCATAAGTTTGTCCCCTTTTATGCCCATATCAGCCAGAGATGCAGATGTTTTATGTGCAGCTTGAGATGGTGCATTATCATGCAGAAAAATGATCTTGCTGTGAAATACACAGTTCTTCTTCTTGAACCATGGCAGGAAGTGCTGTTTGAGAAAATCCACATACATTATGGAGTTCATCTTTAGCGCCTTCAGGGATCCTAAAGGGGCCGACAATCTCTCTCCCCATGATTCCAGCCCAAAACATTACTCCACCTCCTCCATGTTGGCGCTGTAGCCGTGTTTGCGTGGGGTGTCCATCAACCAGCCATCCTCCACTCCATCCATCTGGACCATCGAGCGCTGCACGGCACTCATCCGTGAACAAAACAGTTTTGAAATCAGTCTTCATGTAATGTTTGGCCCACTGGAGCCGTTTCTGCTTGTGTGAAGTGGATAGAGGAGGTCGACAGGATGGCGTTTGCACAGCTGCAAACCTCTGAAGGACCCTGCATCTTGTTGTTCGGGGGACGTTGGAGGCACAAGCAGCTTCAAAAACTTGTCTGCTGCTATGACAAGGCTTTTTTGCCGCTGCTCTTTCAACCTGACGTAATTGCCTGTAGGAAAGAGTCCTCAATTTGCCCTTATCAGCACGCACACGTGTGTACTGTGAATCAGCTACATACTTCTTGATTGCCAAGACACTTCATCCTGATCATCGCACAATGTTGATTGTAGTCATGCCTTGACCTAAACACTCCACAATTTGTTGCTTCTCAGCAGCCGACACATCCTTTTTCTTTCCCATTTTGGCAGAAAATGTAGGCTGCTTAATAATGTGAGACAGCCTTCTTAAGTAGTCTTGCCTTTCATTGGACACACCTGCCAAACTAATTAGCACAGGTGCCTGCAATTGCTTACAGTGATATAAAGAGTAGAGATGAGCGATGTTCGACTAGAACTGTTCGCCAATCTCAAATTCAAGCTGTTTTGGGCGGTGTTCGAGTTGTTCGACAAACCCGAACGATTTGCAAAAAATTCGGCTGTTCGAGGTTATGTTCGATAACTGTTCGTGCACCAAAAGCTTGTCCTGCATGTCTGGCGCTATTTTGAGCACCAATCATGCAGGGATTGTCTGCCACTCACTGTAATGCCACAGCCATGGTGGTTGTGGCATTACAGTGATTGCCCAAATCGATGGAACAGTGCCAACAGTCAAACATGAAAAGCCGGCAATTCATCAGCGGCATACACCGGTACCCGACAATTTAGAACCGAAAGAATAGAGCTTCACACATAGATTAGATAGATAGAAACATGTCAGTCACACATATAAGAAGCACAGTGACAGTGTTGCTTACTGTACTTGTCATTTAGTGTAAAGGATTTATCAAAAAAAATAATAGTGTTTTCATGCACCGTCTCTTTAAAAAAGCCGGCCGGCAATTCAGCAGCGGTACCCGACAATTTATAACAGACAGAATAGAGCTTCACACATAGATTAGATAGATAGAAACATGTCAGTCACATATATATGAAGTACATTGACAGTGTGGATTACTGTACTTGTCATTTAGTGTAAAGGATTTATTAAAAAAAAATAATAGTGTTTTCATGCACCGTCTCTTTAAAAAAGCCGGCCGGCAATTCAGCATCTGTACCCGACAATTTAGAATAGAAGGAATAGAGAATCACACATAGATTAGGTAGATAGAAACATGTCAGCCACATATATATGAAGTACAGTGACAGTGTTGCTTACTGTACTTGTCATTTAGTATAAAGGATTTATTAAAAAAAATAATAGTGTTTTCATGCACTGTCTCTTTAAAAAAGCCGGCCGGCAATTCAGCATCTGTACCCGACAATTTAGAATAGAAGGAATAGAGAATCACACATAGATTAGATAGATAGAAACATGTCAGTCACATATATATGAAGTACAGTGATAGTGTTGATTACTGTACTTGTCATTTAGTGTTAAAATAAAGGATTTATTTTAAAAAAAATTGGCGTGGGGTTCCCCGTAATTTTAGTCTCTAGCGGAGGTTAAGCAGACAGCTGGGGCAGATGTTTGAAGCCTGGGAAGGGGGTAATACCCACGGAGCTTCCCAGGCTACTAATATCAGCCCCCAGCTGAATACCTAGCCTTTACTAGCTATTAAAATGGGGGACCCCCCAAAAAAATGACGTGGGGTCCCCCCTATTTTAATAGCTAGCAAAGGCTAGGCAGACAGCTGGGGGCTGATATTAATAGCCCAGGAAGGGAGCCATGAATATTGGCCCCCTCCCAGGCTAGAAACACCAGCCGTCAGCCGCCCCAGAAATGGCGCATCCTTAGGATGCGCCAATTCTGGCACTTAGCCTCGCTCTTCCCACTGCCCTGTAGCGGTGGCAGTGGGGTAATAGGGTTGGGGTTGATGTCAGCTTATAATGCCAGCTGACATCAAGCCCAGGTTAGTAATGGAGAGGCGTCTATAAGACACCCCCATTACTAACCCCATAGTCAAAGTTAAAAAAAACACAAACACCCAGAATAAAGTCCTTTAATTGAAATAAAGACACATTCCTTTATTGTTCTAAATTAAACCATACTTACCATCACGCCCATTCCAGCTGAAGCCAACGATCTCCTGCAATAAAAGAAAAATAATAAAGCAACCTCATCCTTACCTTTCCATGGTTCCCACGACAGCTTCAGCTCTGCTACATCGAGATGACAGGCTGGACAACAGCAGAACGCTGCCATCCAGCCTGTCATCCCGCAGACACTGAGAAGCGCAGGCTTGCTTGCACTCCTCAGTGTCTCACTGTGACGGCATCCAGATGAGCCGAGGTCATGTCCAATGAACTCAGCGCACCTCATGCACGTCACTGACAGCGTGGGAGAATTCTCCTGCACTCAGCACTTCAGCGTGAGAATTCTCCCACGCTGTCAGTGACGTACATGAGGTCAGCTGAGTTCATTGGACATGAATGAGCTCACCTCATGCACGTCACTGACAGCGTGGGAGAATTCTCACGCTGTAGCGCTGAGTGCAGGAGAATTCTCCCACGCTGTCAGTGACGTGCATGAGGTGAGCTGAGATCATTGGACATGAATGAGCTCACCTCATGCACGTCACTGACAGCGTGGGAAAATTCTCCTGCACTCAGCGCTTCAGCGTGAGAATTTTCCCACGCTGTCAGTGACGTGCATGAGGTGAGCCGAGTTCATTGGACATGACCTCGGCTCATCTTTATGTCGTCACAGCGAGACACTGAGGAGCGCAAGCATGCCTGCGCTTCTCAGTGTCTGCGGGATGACAGGCTGGATGGCAGCGTTCTGCTGCGGTCCAGCCTGTCATCTCGATGTAGCAGAGCTGAAGCTGTCGTGGGAACCATGGAAAGGTAAGGATGAGCTTGCTTTATTATTTTACTTTTATTGCAGGAGATCATTGGCTTCAGCTGGAATGGGCGTGATGGTAAGTATGGTTTAATTTAGAACAATAAAGAATTGTGTGTTTATTTCAATTAAAGGACTTTATTCTGGGTGTTGTGTTTTTTTAAATACTTTACTAGAAATTCATGGTGGTCATGTCTAATATTGGCGTGACCCCATGAATTTCGGGCTTAGGGCCAGCTGATAATGCCAAGCTGGCCTTAACCCCTTTATTACCCAGTGAGCCACCGCACCAGGTCCCTGGATGAGTTGGGTACAGCGCCAGAAGATGGCGCTTCTATGAACGCGCCATTTTCTGGGGCGGCTGCGGACTGCAATTTGCAGCGGGGGGGGCCCAGAAAGCTTGGGCCTCCCTGCGCTGCGGATTCCAGCTCCCAGCTGCCTAGTTGTACCTGGCTGGGCACAAAAATAGGGCAAAGCCCCACGCATTTTTTATTTAAATTATTTCATGAAATTCATGGAATAATTAAGAAAAAAAGGGCTTCCCTATATTGTTGTGTCCAACCAGGTACAAATAGGCAGCTGGTGGTTGGGGGCAGCCCGTCCCTGCCTGCTGTACCTGGCTGGACACAAATATAGTGCGAAGCCCCACGTCAATTTTTTTTAAATTATTTCATGAAATAATTTTTTTAAAAAAGGGCTTCCCTATATTGTTGTGTCTGGCCAGGTACAAATAGGCAGCTGGTGGTTGGGGGCAGCCCGTTCCTGCCTGCTGTACCTGACTGGACACAAATATAGGGCGAAGCCCCACGTCAATTTTTTTAAAATTATTTCAGGAAATTCATGAAATAATGAAAAAAAAATTGATGTGGGGCTTCTCCCTATATTTGTGTCCAGTCAGGTACAGCAGGCAGGAACGGGCTGCCCCCAACCACCAGCTGCCTATTTGTACCTGGTTGGACACAACAATATAGGGAAGCCCTTATTTTCTTAATTATTCCATGAATTTCATGAATTTAAAAAAAAAATATGTGGAGCTTCGCCCTATTTTTGTGTCCAGCCAGGTACAACTAGGCAGCTGGGGGCTGGAATCTGCAGCGCAGGGAGGCCCAAGCTTTCTGGGCCCCACCCGCTGCAAATTGCAGTCCGCAGCCGCCCCGGAAAATGGCGCGTTCATAGAAGCGCCATCTTCTGGCGCTGTACCCAACTCATCCAGGGCCCTGGTGCGGTGGCTCACTGGGTAATAAAGGGGTTAAGGCCAGCTTGGCATTATCAGCTGGCCCTAAGTCCGAAATTCATGGGGTCACGCCAATATTAGACATGACCACCATGAATTTCTAGTAAAGTATTTAAAAAAAACACAAACACCCAGAAAAAAGTCCTTTAATTGAAATAAACACACAATTCTTTATTGTTCTAAATTAAACCATACTTACCATCACGCCCATTCCAGCTGAAGCCAATGATCTCCTGCAATAAAAGTAAAATAATAAAGCAACCTCATCCTTACCTTTCCATGGCTCCCACGACAGCTTCAGCTCTGCTACATTGAGATGACAGGCTGGACCGCAGCAGAACGCTGCCATCCAGCCTGTCATCCCGCGGACACTGAGAAGCGCAGGCATGCTTGTGCTCCTCAGTGTCAGGCTGTGACGGCATCCAGATGCGCCGAGGTCATGTCCAATGAACTCGGCTCACCTCATGCACGTCACTGACAGCGTGGGAAAATTCTCACGCTGAAGCGCTGAGTGCAGGAGAATTTTCCCACGCTGTCAGTGACGTACATGAGGTGCGCCGAGTTCATTGTCGGCTCATCTGGATGCCGTCAGAGTCAGACACTGAGGAGTGCAAGCAAGCCTGCGCTTCTCAGTGTGTGCGGCATGGCAAGCTGGATGGCAGCGTTCTGCTGCGGTCCAGCCTGTCATCTCGATGTAGCAGAGCTGATGCTGTCCTGGGAACCATGGAAAGGTAAGGATGAGGTTGCTTTATTATTTTTCTTTTATTGCAGGAGATCGTTGGCTTCAGCTGGAATGGGTGTGATGGTAAGTATGGTTTAATTTAGAACAATAAAGAATTGTGTCTTTATTTCAATTAAAGGACTTTATTCTGGGTGTTTGTGTTTTTTTTTTAACTTTGACTATGGGGTTAGTAATGGGGGTGTCTTATAGACGCCTCTCCATTACTAACCTGGGCTTGATGTCAGCTGGCATTATAAGCTGACATCAACCCCAACCCTATTACCCCCTGCCACCGCTACAGGGCAGTGGGAAGAGCGAGGCTAAGTGCCAGAATTGGCGCATCCTATGGATGCGCCATTTCTGGGGCGGCTGACGGCTGGTGTTTCTAGCCTGGGAGGGGGCCAATATTCATGGCTCCCTTCCTGGGCTATTAATATCAGCCCCCAGCTGTCTGCCTAGCCTTTGCTAGCTATTAAAATAGGGGGGACCCCACGTCAATTTTTTGGGGGGTCCCCCATTTTAATAGCTAGTAAAGGCTAGGCATTCAGCTGGGGGCTGATATTAGTAGCCTGGGAAGCTCCGTGGGTATTACCCCCTTCCCAGGCTTCAAACATCTGCCCCAGCTGTCTGCTTAACCTCCGCTAGAGACTAAAATTACGGGGAACCCCACGCCAATTTTTTTTAATAATAAATCCTTTATTTTAATACTAAATGACAAGTACAGTAACCAACACTATCACTGTACTTCATATATATGTGGCTGACATGTTTCTATCTATCTAATCTATGTGTGATGCTCTATTCTGTCTGTTATAAATTGTCGGGTACCGCTGCTGAATTGCCGGCCGGCTTTTTTAAAGAGACGGTGCATGAAAACACTAATATTTTTTTTGATAAATCCTTTACACTAAATGACAATTACAGTAAGCAACACTGTCACTGTACTTCATATATATGTGGCTGACATGTTTCTATCTATCTAATCTATGTGTGATTCTCTATTCCTTCTATTATAAATTGTCGGGTACAGATGCTGAATTGCCAGCCGGCTTTTTTAAAGAGACGGTGCATGAAAACACTATTATTTTTTTTAATAAATCCTTTGCAGTAAATGACAAGTACAGTAAGCAACACTGTCACAGTACTTCATATATATGTGACTGACATGTTTCTATCTATCTAATCTATGTGTGATGCTCTATTCCTTCATGTCTAAATTGTCGGGTACCGGTGTATACCGCTGCTGAATTGCCGGCGGCTTTTTTAAAGAAAGCGTCTTCTGAGCAGTTTGTGACCTTTTGGACACCTTTGCAGGTGTTTTCTATGTGTTCCTATGTGTTTTTGTTTGCCTGCCATTGGTTTTAACTGTGTTCGACGGTGTTCTAAGGTGTTCGACGAACAGTTCGACGAACAGTTCCTCGAACATCCCGGTGTTCGACGAACCGAACCGAACCCGAACACTACGGGGGTTGCTCAACACTAATAAAGAGCCCTGACACACATCACCATCAATGAGTTTAACTGAGAAACAAACAAATTCTTCCCTTATCACTCCTAAACACTTTTTGCATAATAATTTGGAACACAGTGTACATGTGCTTTTCCACAAAACACCAGTGGTTCACGTAGTGAATCTTACAGTTCTAACTTGCCAACCGTGGTCTGTATGGAGTTGTTCAATAAAGGGCCCAAAATTAAGATAACATAGATGGGAGAGGTCTCTATGAATAGGAATTCCTAAGTATTTGATACCCTGTGAGGGCCAGGCAAAGGGAAAGTTGGACTGGATGGAATCCTATATGGATTTGGGGAGGGAGACATCGAGGGCCTCAGACTTCGCTGCATTGATTTTAAAATTTGACCATGTAACAAAGTGATCTATTTCAGCCATAACAGCATGGATGGATATATGTGATTGAGTGATATATACTAGGACATCATCAGCAAATAGAGAGCACTTGTACTCGGTGCTTCCCACCTCAATCCACCTAATATTGGGGTTATGGCGAATTGATGAGAGCAGGTGCTCCGTCACTAGGATGTATAAGAGAGGAGACAGAGGACATCCCTGCCTTGTCCCATTGGTGATTGTGAAAGGTGATGAATAGTGTTGAGCCACCCCCGTAGTGTTCGGGTTCGGTTCGGTTCGTCGAACACCGGGATGTTCGAGGAACTGTTCGTCGAACTGTTCGTCGAACACCTTAGAACACCGTCGAACACCGTTAAAACCAATGGCAGGCAAACAAAAACACATAGAAAACACCTGCAAAGGTGTCCAAAAGCTGACAAACTGCTCTGAAGACACTCTCTTTAAAAAAGCCGGCCGGCAAATTCAGCAGCGGCATACACCGGTACCCGACAATTTAGACAAGAAGGAATAGAGCATCACACATAGATTAGATAGATAGAAACATGTCAGTCACACATAAAAGAAGCACAGTGACAGTGTTGGTTACTGCACTTGTCATTTAGTGTAAAGGATTTATTAAAAAAAATTTAGTGTTTTCATGCACCGTCTCTTTAAAAAAGCCGGCCGGCAATTCAGCATCTGTACCCGACAATTTAGAACAGAAAGAATAGAGCTTCACACATAGATTAGATAGATAGAAACATGTCAGTCACATATATATGAAGTACAGTGACAGTGTTGCTTACTGTACTTGTCATTTAGTGTAAAGGATTTATTTAAAAAAATAATAGTGTTTTCATGCACTGTCTCTTTAAAAAAGCCGGCCGGCAATTCAGCAGCGGTACCCGACAATTTAGAACAGAAAGATAGAGCATCACACATAGATTAGATAGATAGAAACATGTCAGTCACATTTATAATAAGTACAGTGACAGTGTTGGTTACTGTACTTGTCATTTAGTGTTAAAATAAAGGATTTATTAAAATAAAAATTGGCGTGGGATCCCCCATAATTTTAGGCTCTAGCGGAGGTTAAGCAGACGGCTGGGGCAGATGTTTGAAGCTTCGGAAGGGGGTAATACCCATGGAGCTTCCCAGGCTACTAATATCAGCCCCCAGCTAAATACCTAGCCTTTACTAGCTATTAAAATGGGGGACCCCCCAAAAAAATGACGTGGGGTCCCCCCATTTTAATAGCTAGCAAAGGCTAGGCAGACAGCTGGGGGCTGATATTAATAGCCCAGGAAGGGTGCCATGAATATTGGCCCCCTCCCAGGCTAGAAACACCAGCCGTCAGCCGCCCAGAAATGGCGCATCCATAGGATGCGCCAATTCTGGCACTTAGCCTCGCTCTTCCCACTGCCCTGTAGCGGTGGCAGTGGGGTAATAGGGCTGGGGTTGATGTCAGCTTATAATGCCAGCTGACATCAAGCCCAGGTTAGTAATGGAGAGGCGTCTATAAGACACCTCCATTACTAACCCCATAGTCAAAGTTAAAAAAAACACAAACACCCAGAATAAAGTCCTTTAATTGAAATAAACACACAATTCTTTATTGTTCTAAATTAAACCATACTTACCGTCACGCCCATTCCAGCTGAAGCCAACGATCTCCTGTAATAAAAATAAAATAATAAACCAACATCATCCTTACCTTTCCATGGTTCCCAGAACAGCTCCAGCTCTGCTACATCGAGATGACTGGCTGGACCGCAGCAGAACGCTGCCATCCAGCCTGTCATCCCGCGGACACTGAGAAGCGCAGGCATGCTTGCTCTCCTCACTGTTTTGCTGTGACGGCATCCAGATGAGCCGAGGTCATGTCCAATGAACTCGGCTCACCTCATGCACGTCACTGACAGCGTGGGAAAATTCTCACGCTGAAGCGCTGAGTGCAGGAGAATTTTCCCACGCTGTCAGTGAGGTGCATGAGGTGAGCTGAGTTCATTGGACATGAGCTCACCTCATGCACGTCACTGACAGCGTGGGAGAATTCTCCTGCACTCAGCACTTCAGCGTGAGAATTTTCCCACGCTGTCAGTGACGTGCATGAGGTGAGCCGAGTTCATTGGACATGACCTCGGCTCATCTGGATGCCGTCACAGCCTGACACTGAGGAGCACAAGCATGCCTGCGCTTCTCAGTGTCCGCGGGATGACAGGCTGGATGGCAGCGTTCTGCTGCGGTCCAGCCTGTCATCTCGATGTAGCAGAGCTGAAGCTGTCGTGGGAACCATGGAAAGGTAAGGATGAGGTTGGTTTATTATTTTTCTTTTATTGCAGGAGATCGTTGGCTTCAGCTGGAATGCGTGTGATGGTAAGTATGGTTTAATTTAGAACAATAAAGAATTGTGCGTTTATTTCAATTAAAGGACTTTATTCTGGGTGTTGTGTTTTTTTTAAATACTTTACTAGAAATTCATGGTGGTCATGTCTAATACTGGCGTGACCCCATGAATTTTGGGCTTGGGGCCAGCTGATAATACCAAGCTGGCCCTAACCCCTTTATTACCCAGTGAGCCACCGCACCAGGGCCCTGGATGAGTTGGGTACAGCGCCAGAAGAAGGCGTTTCTATGAACGTGCCATTTTCCGGGGTGGCTGCGGACTGCAATTTGCAGCGGGGGGGGGCCCAGAAAGCTTGGGCCTCCCTGCGCTGCAGATTCCAGCCCCCAGCTGCCTAGTTGTACCTGGCTGGACACAAAAATAGGGCGAAGCCCCACGTATTTTTTTTTTAATTATTTCATGAAATTCATGAAATAATTAAGAAAAAAAGGCCTTCCCTATATTGTTGTGTCCGGCCAGGTACAAATAGTCAGCTGGTGTTTGGGGTCAGCCCGTTCCTGCCTGCTGTACCTGGCTGGACACAAATAAAGTGCGAAGCCCCACTTTAATTTTTTTTAATTATTTCATGAAATTCATGAAATAATTAAGAAAAAAAGGTCTTCCCTATATTGTTGTGTCCGGCCAGGTACAAATAGGCAGCTAGTGGTTGGGGGCAGCCCGTTTCTGCCTGCTGTACTTGGCTGGACACAAATATAGTGCGAATCCCCACTTCAATTTTTTTTAATTATTTCATGAAATTCATGAAATAATTAAGAAAAAAAGGCCTTCTCTATATTGTTGTGTCCGGCCAGGTACAAATAGGCAGCTGGTGGTTGGGGGCAGCCCGTTCCTGCCTGCTGTACCTGGCTGGACACAAATATAGTGCGAAGCCCCACTTCAATTTTTTTAAATTATTTCAGGAAATTCATGAAATAATTAAAAAAAAATTGACGTGGGGCTTCGCACTATATTTGTGTCCAGTCAGGTGCAGCAGGCAGGAACGGGCTGCCCCCAACCACCAGCTGCCTATTTGTACCTGGCCGGACACAACAATATAGGGAAGCCCTTTTTTACCTAATTATTTCATGAAATAATTTAAAGAAAATTGACGTGGGGCTTCGCCCTGTTTTTGTGTCCAGCCAGATACAACTAGGCAGCTGGGGGCTGGAATCCGCAGCGCAGGGAGGCCCAAGCTTTCTGGGCCACCCCCGCTGCAAATTGCAGTCCGCAGCCACCCCGGAAAATGGTGCGTTCATAGAAGCGCCATCTTCTGGCGCTGTACCCAACTCATCCAGGGCCCTGGTGCGGTGGCTCACTGGGTAATAAAGGGGTTAAGGCCAGCTTGGCATTATCAGCTGGCCCTAAGCCCGAAATTCATGGGGTCACGCCAATATTAGACATGACCACCATGAATTTCTAGTAAAGTATTTAAAAAAAACACAACACCCAGAAAAAAGTCCTTTAATTGAAATAAACACACAATTCTTTATTGTTCTAAATTAAACCATACTTACCATCACGCCCATTCCAGCTGAAGCCAACGATCTCCTGAAATAAAAGAAAAATAATAAAGCAACATCATCCTTACCTTTCCATGGTTCCCATGACAGCTTCAGCTCTGCTACATCGAGATGACAGGCTGGACCGCAGCAGAACGCTGCCATCCAGCCTGTCATCCCGCAGACACTGAGAAGCGCAGGCTTGCTTGCGCTCCACAGTGTCTCTCTGTGAGGGCATCCAGATGAGCCGAGTTAATGTCCAATGAACTCGGCTCACCTCATGCACGTCACTGACAGCGTGGGAAAATTCTCCTGCACTCAGCGCTTCAGCGTGGGAGAATTCTCACACTGAAGCACTGAGTGCAGGAGAATTCTCCCACGCTGTCAGTGACATGCAGGAGGTGAGCTGAGTTCATTGGACATGAGCTCACCTTATGCACGTCACTGACAGCGTGGGAAAATTCTCCTGCACTCAGCGCTTCAGCGTGGGAGAATTCTCACGCTGAAGCGCTGAGTGCAGGAGAATTCTCCCACGCTGTCAGTGACGTGCAGGAGGTGAGCTGAGTTCATTGGACATGAGCTCACCTTATGCACGTCACTGACAGCGTGGGAGAATTCTCCTGCACTCACCGCTTCAGCGTGAGAATTTTCCCACGCTGTCAGTGACGTGCATGAGGTGAGCCGAGTTCATTGGACATGAACTCGGCTCTTCTGGATGCCGTCACAGAGAGACGCTGAGCAGCGCAAGCAAGCCTGCGCTTCTCAGTGTCTGCGGGATGACAGGCTGGATGGCAGCTTTCTGCTGCGGTCCAGCCTGTCATCTCAATGTAGCAGAGCTGAAGTTGTCGTGGGAACCATGGGAAGGTAAGGATTATGTTGCTTTATTATTTTTCTTTTATTGCAGGGGATCGTTGGCTTCAGCTGGAATGGGCGTGATTGTAAGTATGGTTTAATTTAGAACAATAAAGAATTGTGTCTTTATTTCAATTAAAGGACTTTATTCTGGGTGTTTGTGTTTTTTTTTAACTTTGACTATGGGGTTAGTAATGGGGGTGTCTCATAGACGCCTCTCCATTACTAACCTGGGCTTGATGTCAGCTGGCATTATAAGCTGACATCAACCCCCAGCCCTATTACCCCACTGCCACCGCTACAGGGCAGTGGGAAGAGCGAGGCTAAGTGCCAGAATTGGCGCATCCTATGGATGTGCCATTTCTGGGGCGGCTGACGGCTGGTGTTTCTAGCCTGGGAGGGGGCCAATATTCATGGCTCCCTTCCTGGGCTATTAATATCAGCCCCCAGCTGTCTGCCTAGCCTTTGCTAGCTATTAAAATAGGGGGGACCCCACGTCAATTTTTTGGGGGGTCCCCCATTTTAATAGCTAGTAAAGGCTAGGCATTCAGCTGGGGGCTGATATTAGTAGCCTGGGAAGCTCCGTGGGTATTACCCCTTCCCAGGCTTCAAACATCTGCCCCAGCCGTCTGCTTAACCTCCGCTAGAGACTAAAATTATGGGGGATCCCACGCCAATTTTTTTTTAAATAAATCCTTTATTTTAACACTAAATGACAAGTACAGTAAGCAACACTGTCACTGTACTTCATATATATGTGACTGACATGTTTCTATCTATCTAATCTAAGTGTGATGCTCTATTGCTTCCATTCTAAATTGTCGGGTACAGATGCTGAAATGCCGGCCGGCTTTTTTAAAGAGACAGTGCATGAAAACACTATTATTTTTTTTAATAAATCCTTTACACTAAATGGCAAGTACAGTAATCAACACTGTCACTGTACTTCTTATATATGTGACTGACATGTTTCTATCTATCTAATCTATGTGTGATTCTCTATTCCTTCTATTCTAAATTGTCGGGTACCGCTGCTGAATTGCCGGCCGGCTTTTTTAAAGAGACGGTGCATGAAAACACTAATATTTTTTTTTATAAATCCTTTACACTAAATGACAAGTACAGTAATCAACACTGTCACTGTACTTCATATATATGTGACTGACATGTTTCTATCTATCTAATCTATGTGTGATGCTCTATTCTTTCGGTTCTAAATTGTCGGGTACCGGTGTATGCCGCTGATGAATTGCCGGCTTTTCATGTTTCACTGTGAGCACAGTTCCCATCGATTTGGGCAATCACTCTAATGCCACAACCACCATGGCTGTGGCATTACAGTGAGTGGCAGACAATCCCTGCATGATTGGTGCTCTAAATAGCGCCAGACATGCAGGACACGCTTTTGGTGCACGAACAGTTATCGAACATAACCTCGAACAGCCGAATTTTTTGCAAATCGTTCGGGTTCGTCGAACAACTCGAACACCGCCCAAAACAGCTCGAATTTGAGATTGGCGAACAGTTCTAGTCGAACACCGCTCATCTCTAGTGATGAAAATGTTCTGATGCACCCCCTGGGCCTTGGGACACCCGGAGCCGGACCCTTTTTGGTGGATGCTGGTGGTTGTAGTCTTCGTGGCGGCGACCCGGTTCCATGGTTCAGGGCGGTCAAACCAGTGGCGGAACTATTTATGTGGTTTTGATGTTTAAATGTCCGACTACGCCACCCGTGGATTGCGGTCAGAGTGAACCGCCGCTGCAGGGCAGACCGCTGAGGCTGGTGTTGTGGGTGCAGGAGAGCGTAGCATAACTCCCCACGGGAGGAGTATAGCCTCAGGGCAGTGTATGCGGAGGATGGGGGTGATGGTGCAGGGCAGCAGCAGTAGCGACACGGAGTCAGTGATGCAGTCCAGGGCCTTTACTCACAGTTCTTATTATCCAGATCACGTCTGCAGGTAACGGCTGCCCACGTCATACTGTGCTCACCAGGTGAGGGGCTCAGACAACTCCCAGATAACTTTGGAGCGCTTCACAGGACCCCCTTTGTGTGTCCTTTGTCTGGCCTTTCTTACCAACCCTTCTGTCCGGCTGCCTCGGGCCTCCTCTTGGTAAACTTGGCGCCAGTTTCCCTGACCCTATGTGGTGCCTTCCTAGCGGGTGTAGCGAGGGGCTGCGCCACATAAAATGTCACAGCCTCCGGTTTCTAGCTGAGGGTCGTTTCCTGCCTCCACTAGTTTCGGGGACCGGTCTCCCCCTTTGGCCTGACCCCTCCACGCAGGTGGATTCGGGCGTGCGGTGGCGACTCGCCCGTCCGCACCCCTGGTATCTCTTCATTCCTCGTTCCTGGAGCCTTCTCTGCTCCTCTTCCTTCCTTCTCCCTCTTCCAGGCCTGGGCCTCTGTTACTAGGCAAGCCTCCGGAGCAGAGCTCATGCAGAGCCCCTGCTCCCTACCGCTTCTGCTCAGACTTCTCTGCACTGAACTAAGATGGTGCCCACCTTTTATACTCCCTTCTCAATGCACCCAGGAACTGCTTCCTCCCTGCTCCTGCACTACAGGGTTCCCCTTCCTCAGTGTTCCCTCCCCCCACTCCAGCCAGGGACAGGGACTGTCGTGCCCATCTCAGAGGCATATTGGTTGTCCTGCCCCACGGCAATGTGGTGTAATGCATGCAGGTGTCGGGTCCTGATCCACACTCCATCCTTACCTGAGAGTGAGATATCACACCTCTGGGTGAGGTGCAATACCTCTGTAGCAACCGAGCCCTCAGGGTGCTACAGTTCCATTTATCTTCAGCCTAGGTGACGTATTGTGATACAGGGCCGTGATTTTGGCTATAAAAGGGTCCCCTAGACCCCTACCCCAAGCTTTTTAAGAGAATCATATATGGCGTGCCAGGAGACTCTATGGAATGCTTTCTCAGCATCCAACGAGAGTATCTAATTACAAATTTTTAACTGCATCTAGCCCAGGAAATACTTTGTGCCTAGTAGCAGTGTCTGCTAGTCAGCGGATTATCCCGGCTGTTAAGCAAGCTACACCACCTGTAGTTTGGACACTTAATTTTTTCAAAGGAAATGCTTCGGGACCACGGGATACTCAGTGAAGAGCATCAGGAGGCACCCCAAGGCATAGGGGCTGGGACTGGCAGTAGGATGCATTGCGGTGGATAGCCGAGCTTTATAAAAGCTTTTTAACTGCAGCAGCTTTAGTGGACGCTACTGGAGCTGGAATTACGCGGCTGCTGGCATGAGACTTGCCCTCCAATAGATCCTTGTAAATGGATTTAAAGTGTATTCATTCAAATTAGAGAGACAATTTAAATTAAAAAGCTTAGAGCTGCCTCCACTACAGGGGGGCTCGCTCGACCCAACGGCAGACAGGCACCAGTATTGGGAGAGGGGGGCTGGCTGTCAGGGTTCACTGCGGCTCTGGCACAAACCCGGCGACATGGAGGTGGCACGGGCAGGAGCCGACTGAATGTGTCGGCTTCTCACTTTTTGGATTTTAGAAGGGCATGACATGCCTATATCTGTGTCTCCCCCTCCTTTTACTCCTCCACCTCTTTTCTTTTCGCATGACTATATGTACTTGTCACTTTTCCATGTGTTAGTTGTGTCTTCTGAGCAGTTTGTCAGCTTTTGGACACCTTTGAAGGTGTTTTCTATGTGTTTTTGTTTGCCTGCCATTGGTTTTAACGGTGTTCGAAGGTGTTCGACGAACACACGGGTGTTCAACGAACCGAACCGAACTTGAACACTACGGGGGTGGCTCAACACTAATCCCCAGTTCCGTTGATATTTTGGCTGCTGCTATTGTCATTTAGATTTTTGGATTTTTGTATTTAAATCTATCCTTTTCCTCCCCATTTTATTCCTTTTGAAAAGACGCGCACATGTGACATCTGCACATCAATGGCTATTCTAAGCTGAATGTTCCTGCTTTCATCAGATTGCAGCAACTATGCAGTTTGACCCTGGGCAAGTACTGGCATGGGAGACTGGCTGGGAATCCCTGGTTCCGTTGACATTTTGGCTGCTGCTATTGTCATTTGGATTTTTGCTTTTAAAATCTAACCTTTCACTCCCCATTTTATTCCTTTTGAAAAGACGCGCACATGTGACATCTGCATGTCAGCAGCCATTCTAAGCTGAATGTGCTTGCCCTCGTCAGATTGCAGCCGCTTTGCGTTTGAGGCTGGGCAAGTACCGGCATGGGAGACTGGCTGGGAATCCCGTATTCCGTCGACATTTTGGCTGCTGCTATTGTCATTTGGATTTTTGGATTTTGTTTTTAAAATCTGACCTTTCCCTCCTCATTTTATTCATTTTGAAAAGACGCGCATATGTGACCTTTGCACGTCAACGGCCATTCTAAGCAGAATGTGCCTGCCCTCATCAGATCGCTGCTGCTATGCAGCTTGAGGCTGGGCAAGTACCAGCATGGGAGACTGGCTGGGAATTCTTGGTTCCATTGACATATTGGCTGCTGCTATTGTCATTTGGATTTTTGTTTTTAAAATCTAACCTTTCCCTCTCCATTTTATTCCTTTTTGAAAAAAAGTACACATGTGACATCTGGACATCAGCGGCCTTTGCTAAGCTGAATGTACCTGCCCTCTTCAGATCACAGCCGCTATGCAGCTTGAGGCCGGGCAAGTACTGGCGTTGGAGACTGGTTGGGAATCCCTGGTTCCATTGACATTTTGGCTGCTGCTATTGTCTTTTGGATTTTTGGATTTTTGTTTTTAAAATCTAACCTTTCCCTCCCCATTTTATTCCTTTTTAAAAGACTCGCACATTTGACATCTGCTCGTCAAAGGCCATTCAAAGCCAAATGTGCTTTCCCTCGTTTGATCAAAGCAGCTGCGCAGCTTGAGACTGGGCTAGTCTGGCATGGGAGACTGGATGGGAATCCTCGGTTCTGTTGAAATTTTGGCTGCTGATATTGTCATTTGGATTTATGGATTTTTGTTTTTAAAATCTAATCTTTCCCTCCGCATTTTATTCCTTTTGAAAAGACGTGCACAAGAGACATCTGCACGTCAAAGACCATTCTAAGCTGAGTGTGCCTGCCCTCGTCAGATCACAGATGCTACGCAGCTTGAGGACAGGCAAGTACCATCATTGGAGACTGGCTGGGAATCCCTGGTTCCATTGACATTTTGGCTGCTGCTATTGTCATATGGATTTTTGTTTTTAAAATCTAACTTTTACCTAACCATTTCATTCCTTTTGAAAAGACACACACATGTGACAGCTGCACATCAAAGGCCATTCTAAGCTCAATGTGCTCTCCCTTGTCAGATTGCAGCCGCTACACAGCTTGAGGCCGGGCAAGAAACAGCATAGGACAGTGGCTGGGAATCTCAGGTTCCGTTGACATTTTGGCTGCTGCTATTGTCATTTGCATTTTTGTTTTTAAAATCTAACCTTTCCCTCCCCATTTTATTCCTTTTGAAAAGACGCGCACATGTGACATCTGCACGTTGACGGCTGTTGTAAGCTGAATGTGCCTGCCCTCGTCAGATCGCAGCCGCTATGCAGCTTGAGGCTGGGCAAGTACCGGCTTAGGAGACTTGCTTGGAATCCTTGGTTCTATAGACATTTTGGCTGCTGCTATTGTCATTTGGATTTTTGCTTTTAAAATCTAAGCTTTCCCTCCCCATTTTATTTCTTTTGAAAAGACACGCACATGTGACAGCTGCATGTCATTGGCCATTCTAAGCTGAATGTGCCTGTCCTCCTCAGATCACAGCTGCAATGCAGTTTGAGGTTGGACAAGTTCCAGCATGGGAGACTGGCTGGGAATCCCCGGTTACATTGACATTTTGGTTGCTGCTATTGTCATTTGGATTTTATGATTTTTGTTTTTAAAATCTATCCTTTCCCTCCCCGTTTTATTCCTTTTTAAAAGACGTGCACATGTGAGATTTGAACGTCAACGGCCTTTCTAAGCTGAATGTGCCTAACCTCTTCCGATCACAGCCGCTACGCAGCTTGAGGCCGGCCAAGTACTGGCATCGGAGATTGGTTGGGAATCCCTGGTTCCATTGACATTTTGGCTGCTGCTATTGTATTTTGGATTTTTGGATTTTTGGATTTTTGTTTTTAAAATCTAACATTTCGCTCCCCATTTTATTCCTTTTGAAAAGACGCGCACATGTGACATCTGCATGTCAACGGCCATTCTAAGCCGATTCTGCCTGCCCTCGTCAGATCGCAGCCGCTACGAAGCTTGAAGCTGGGCAAGTACTGGTATGGGAAACGGGCTGGGAATACCTGTTTCTGTTGACATTATGGCTGCTGCTATTGGATTTTGGATTTTTGTTTTAAAAATCTAACTTTTCCCTCCCCATTTTATTCCTTTTGAAAAGATGCGCACATGTGACATCTGCATGTCATCGACCATTCTAAGCTGAATGTACCTGCGATTGTCAGATCACAGCCGCTACTCAGCTTGAGGCCAGGCAAGTACCACCATGGGAGACTGGCTGGGAATCACCAGTTCCATTGACATTTTGGCTGCTGCTATTTTCATTTGGATTTTTGGATATTTGTTTTTAAAATCTAACGTTTCCCTCCCCATTTTATTCCTTTTGAAAAGACGCGCACATGTGACATCTACAAGTCAATGGACATTCTTAGCTGAATGTGCCTTCCCTTGCCAGATGGCAGCTGTTACACTGCTTGATGCCTGGCAAGTACTGGCATGGGAGATGGGCTGGGAGTACGTGGTTCCATTGACATATTGGCTGCTGCTATTGTCCTTTGGATTTTTGTTTTTAAAATCTAACCTTTCCCTCTCCATTTTATTCCTTTTTGAAAAGACGTACACATGTGACATCTGGACATCAGCGGCCTTTGCTAAGCTGAATGTACCTTCCCTCTTCAGATCACAGCCGCTATGCAGCTTGAGGCTGGGCAAGTACCACTATGGGAGACTTGCTGGGAATCCCTAGTTGCGTTGACATTTTGGCTGCTGCTATTGTTATTTGGATTTTAGGATTATTGTTTTTAAAATCTAACGTTTCCCTCCCCATTTTATTCCTTTTGAAAAGACGCGCACATGTGACATTTGCACATCAAAGGCCATTCTAAGCTCAATGTGCCCTCCCTCGTCAGATTGCAGCCGCTACACAGCTTGAGGCCGGGCAAGAAACAGCATAGGACAGTGGCTGGGAATCTCAGGTTCCGTTGACATTTTGGCTGCTGCTATTGTCATTTGCATTTTTGTTTTTAAAATTGAACCTTTCCCTCCCCATTTTATTCATTTTGAAAAGACGCGCACATGTGGCATCTGTATGTCGACGGCCCTTCTAAGATGAATTCATGCCATCGTCAGATCGCAGCTGCTATGCAGCTTGAGACTGGCTGGGAATCCCCGTTTCCATTAACATTTTGGCTGCTGCTATTGTCATTTGGATTTTTGTTTTTAAAATCTAACCTTTCCCTCCCCATTTTATTCATTTTGAAAAGACGCGCACACGTGACATTTGCACGTCAACAGCAATTCTAAGCTGAATATGCCAGCCCTCGTCAGATTGCTGCCGCTACACAGCTTGAGGCCAGGCAAGAACAGGCATGGGAGGCTTGCTGGGAATCCCCAGTTCCGTTGACATTTTGGCTGCTGCTATTGTCATTTGGATTTTTGTTTTTAAAATCTTACCTTTCCCTCCATATTTTATTCCTTTTGAAAAGACGTGCACATGTGACCTCAGCATGTCAACGGCCAATTTAAGCTGAGTTTGCCTGCCTCTTGTCCAATCGCTGCAGCTAGGCAGCTTGAGGCTGGGCAAATACCAGCGTGGGAGACTGGCTGGGAATCCCTGCTTCCATTGACATTATGGCTGCTGCTATTGTCATTTGGATTTTTGTTTTTAAAATCTAACCTTTCCCTCCCCATTTTATTCCTTTTGAAAAGACGCGCACATGTGACATCTGCAAGTCACCGGCCATTCTAAGCTGAATATGCCTTCCCTCATCAGATCGCAACTGCTACGCAGCTTGAGGCTTGGCAAGTACTGGCATGGGAGACTGGCTGGGAATCCTCTGTTCTGTTGATATTTCGGCTGCTGCTATTGTCATTTGGATTTTTGTTTTTAAAATTTAACCTTTCCCTCCCCATTTTATTCCTTTTGAAAAGACGCGCACATGTGACATCTGTACGTCAATGGTCATTCTAAGCTGAATGTGCCTACCCTCATCTGATTGCAGTTGCTACGCAGTGTGAGGCCAGGCATGTACCAGCATGTGAGACTGGCTGGGAATTCCCGTTTCCGTAGACATTTTGGCTGCTGTTATTGTCATTTGGATTTTTGGATTTTTGTTTTTAAATATTACCTTTCCCTCCCCATTTTATTCCTTTTGAAAAGACGTGCACATGTGAAATCTTCACGTCAATGGCCATTCTAAGCTGAATACGCCTGCCCTCATCTTATCGCAGCCGCTATGCAGCTTGATGCTGGGCAAATACCACCATGGGAGACAGGCTGGGAATCCCCAGTTCAGATGACATTTTGGCTGCTGCTATTGTCATTTGGATTTTTGTTTTTAAATCTTACCTTTCCCTCCCCATTTTATTGCTTTTGAAAGACGCGTACATGTCACATCAGCATGTCAACAGCTATTATAAGCTGAATGTGGCTCCCCTTGTCAGATTGCAGCTGCTATGCAGCTTGAGGCCGGGCAAGTACCGGCATGGATGACTGGTTGGGAATCCCTAATTCCATTGACAATTTGGATGCTGCCATTGTCATTTGGATTTTTGTTTTTAAAATCTTACCTTTCCCTCCGCATTTTATTCCTTTTGAAAAGACGTGCACATTTGACATAAGCATTTCAACGACCATTCTAAGCTGAATGTGGCTGCCCTCGTCAGATCACAGCCGCTACACAGCTTGAGGCCTGGCAAGTACCAGCATGGAAGACTAGCTGGGAATACCCTGTTCCGTTGACATTTTGGCCGCTGCTTTTGTCATTTGGATTTTTGTTTTTAAAATCTAACCTTTCCCTCCTCATTTTATTCCTTTTGAAAAGACACGCACATGTAATATCTGCACGTCAATGGCCTTTCTAATCTGAATGTGCCTTTCCTCATCAAATCACAGCCACTACACAGCTTGAGGCCAGGCAAGTACCAGCATGGGAGACTGGCTGGGAATCTCCGGTTCCGTTGACATTTTGGCTGCTGCTATTGTCATTTGGATTTTTGGATTTTTGTTTTTAAAATCTAACCTTTTACTCCCCATTTTATTCCTTTTGAAAAGACGCGCACATGTAACATCTCCATGTCAACGGCCATTCTAAGCTGAATGTGCCTTTCCTCATCAGATTGCAGCTGCTACGCAGCTTATGGCCAGGCAAGTACCTTCATGGGAGACTGGCTGTGTGTCCCTGGTTCCGTTGACATTTTGGCTGAAGCTATTGTCATTTGGAATTTTGTTTTTAAAATCTTTCCTTTCCCTCCCCATTTTATTCCTTTTGAAAAGACGCTCACATGTGACATTTACACGTCAACGGCCATTCCAAGCTGAGTGTGTCTTCCCTTGTCAGATTGCATCCGCTACGCCGATTGAGGCTGGGCAAGTGCTGGCATGGGAGACTGGATGGGAATGCCCGGTTGTGTTGACAGTATGGCTGCTGCTATACTCATTTGGATTTTTGTTTTTAAAATCGAACCTTTCCCTCCCCATTTTTTGCCTTTTGAAAAGACACGCACATGTGACTTCAGCACATCAGCAGCCAATCTAAGCTGAATGTGACTTCCCTTGTCAGAATGCAGCTGTTACGCAGCTTGAGGTTGGACAGTTACATGCATGGGAGACTGGCTGGGAATCTCTGGTTTCATTAATATTTTGGCTGCTGCTAATGTCATTTGGATTTTTGTTTTTAAAATCTAACCTTTCTCTCCCCATTTTATTCCTTTTGCAGAGACGCGCCCATGTGACATCAGCCCGTCAACAGCCATTCTAAGCTGGAAGTGCCTTCCCTCGTCAGATTGCAGCCGCTATGCAACTTAAGGCTGGGCAAGTACTGGCATGGGAGACTGGCTGGGAATCCCTGGTTCTGTTCACATTTTGGTTGCTGCTATTGTCATTTGGATTTTTGTTTTTAAAATCTAACCTTTCCCTCCCCATTTTATTCCTTTTAAAAAGACTTGCACATTTGACATCTGTATGTCAACTGCCATTCTAAGCTGAATGTGCCTGCCCTCATCAGATCGCAGCCGCTACGCAGCTTGAGGCCTGCCAGGTACAGGTATCGGAGACTGGCTGAGAATCCCTGGTTCCGTTGACGTTTTGGGTGCTGCTATTGTCATTTGGATTTTTGTTTTAAAAATCTAGCCTTTCCCTCCCCATTTTATTCCTTTTGAAAAGACACGCACATGTGCAATCTGCACGTCAACAGCCATTCTAAGCTGAATGTGCCAGCTGTCGGCAGATCACAGCTGTCGGCAGATCACAGCCGCTATGCGGCCTGATTCTGGGCAAGTACCCGCATGGAAGACTGGCTGAGAATCCCCGGTTCCGTTGACATTTTGGCAGCTGCTATTGTCATTTGGATTTTTGGATTTTTTTAAAAAAATCTTACCTTTCCCTCCACGTTTTATTCCTTTTGAAAAGATGCGCACATGTGACATCTGCATGTCAACGGCCATTCTAAGCTGAATATGCCTTCCCTCGTCAGATCGTAGCCGCTATGCATCTTGAGGCCGGCAAGTACCGGCATGAGAATCCCAGGTTCCGTTGACTTATTGGCTGCTGCTATTGTCATTTGGATTTTTGTTTTTAAAATCTAATCTATCCCTCCCCATTTTATTACTTTTGAAAAGACGCGCACATGTGACATTTGTTCGTTAACAGCCATTCTAAGCTGAATGTTCCTGCACTCGTCAGATCGCAGCCACTACACAGCTTGAGGCCAGGCAGTTACAGGCATGGGAGACCAGCTGGGAATCCCCGTTTCTATTGACTTTTTGGCTGCTACTTTTGTCATTTAGATTTTTGTTTTTAAAATCTATCCTTTCCCTAACCAATTTTATTCCTTTTGAAAAGATGCGCACATGCTATATCTGCACGTCAATGGCCATTCAAAGCTTAATGTGCCTGTCCTCGTCAGATCGCAGCCGCTATGCAGCTTGAGGCCTGCCAAGTACCTGCATGGGAGATTGTCTGTGAATCCCTGGTTCTGTTGAAATTTTGGCTGCTGCTATTGTCATTTGGATTTCTGAATTTTTGTTTTTAAAATCTAACATTTCCCTCCCCATTTTATTCCTTTTGAAAAGACGCACACATGTGACAGCTGCATGTCAATGGCCATTCTAAGCTGAATGTTCCTTCCCTCGTCAGAACTGCAGCTGCTATGCAGCTTGAGGCTTGGCAAGTTCTGGCATGGGAGACTGGCTGTGAATCCGCGGTTCCATTGACATTTTGGCTGCTGCTATTGTCATTTGGATTTTTGTTTTTAAAATCTAACTTTTCCCTCCACATTTTATTCCTTTTGAAAAGACACGCACATGCGACATCCTCACGTCAATGGCCATTCTAAGCTAAATGTGCCTGCTCTCGTGAGATAGCAGCTGCTATGCAGCTTGAGGCTTGGCAAGTTCTGGCATGGGAGACTGGCTGTGAATCCCCGTTTCCATTGACATTTTGGCTGCTGTTATTGTCATTTGGATTTTTGCTTTTAAAATCTAACCTTTCCCTCCCCATTTTATTCATTTTGAAAAGACGCGCACATGTGACATCTGTACGTCAATGGCCATTCTAAGCTGAATGTGCCTGCTCTCATCAGATTGCAGCTGCTATGCAGTTTGAGGCTGGGCAAGTACTGTCATGGGAGCTTGGCTGGGAATCCTCAGTTCCATTGACATTTTGGCTGCTACTATTGTAATTTGGATTTTTGGATTTTTGTTTTTAAAATCTAACCTTTCCCTCCCTATTTTATTCCTTTTGAAAAGACGCACACTTGTGACATCTGTACGTCAACGGCCGTTCTAAGCTGAATGTGCCTGCCCTTGTCAGACCGCAGCCGCTATTCAGCTTGAGGCCGGGCGAGTACCGGCATGGAAGAGTGGCTGGGTATCCCCGTCTCCGTTGGTATTTTGGCTGCTGCTATCGTCATTCGGATTTTTGTTTTCAAAATTTAACGTTTCCCTCCCCATTTAACTCCTTTTGAAAAGACACGCACATGTGACATCTGCAAGTCAATGGACATTCTAAGCTGAATGTGCCTTCCCTTGTCAGATTGCAGCCACTGTGCAGCTTGAGGCCAGGCAAGTACTGGCATGGGAGACTAGCTGGGAATACCCGGTTCCATTGACATTTTGGCTGCTGCTATTGTCAATTGGATTTTTTTTTTTAAATCTATCCTTTCCCTCCCCATTTTATTCCTTTTGAAAAGACTGCACATGTGACATCTTCACGTCAACGGCCATTTTAAGCTGAATGTGCCTGCCCTTGTCAAATCACAGCAGCTACGCACCTTGAGGCAGGGCAAGTACCGTCATTGGAGACTGGCTGGGAAACCCAGGTTCCGTTAACATTTTGGCTGCTGCTATTGTCATTTGGATTTTTGGATTTTTGTTTTTAAAATCTAACCTCTCCCTCCCCATTTTATTCCTTTTGAAAAGACGTGCATATGTGACATCTATATGTTAACGGCCATTCTAAGCTGAATGTTCCTGCCCTCGTCAAATCACAGCAGCTACGCAGCTTGAGGCTGGGTTAGTACCAGTATGGGAGACTGGATGGGAGTACCCGGATCCGTTGACATTTTGGCTGCTGATATTGTCATTTGGAGTTTTGTTTTTAAAATCTTACCTTTCCCTCCCCATTTTATTCCTTTTGAAAAGATACGCACATGTAACATTTGCCCCTCAACGGTCATTCTAAGCAAAATGTGCCTGCCCTCATCTGATCACAGCCGCTACGCAGCTTGAGGCTGGGCAAGTGCTGTCATGGGAGACTGGCTGGGAATCCTTGATTTCGTTGAGTTTTTGGCTGCTGTTATTCTCATTTGGATTTTTGGATTTTTGTTTTTAAAATATAACCTTTCCCTCCCCATTTTATTCCTTTTGAAAAGACGAGCACATGTGACATTTGCATGTCAATGGCCATACTAAGTTGAATGTGCCTTCCCTTGTCAGATCGCAGCCGCTATGCAGCTTGAGGCCGGGCAAGTAACGGCATGGGAGACAGCTTTGGGAACCCCAGTTCCATTGACATTTTGGCTGCTGCTATTGTCATTTGGATTTTTGGATTTTTGGATTTTTGGATTTTTGGATTTTTGTTTTTAAAATCTAACCTTTCCCTCCCCATTTTATTCCTTTTGAAAAGACGCGCACATGTGCAGTCTGCACAACAACGGCCATTCTACGCTGAATGTGCCCTCCCTTGTCAAATGGCAGCAGCTATGCAGCTTGAGGCTGGGCAAGTACCGGCATGGGAGACTGGCTGGGAATCCCTGGTTCAGTTGACATTTTGGCTGCTGCTATTGTAATTTGGATTTTTGTTTTTAAAATGTAATGTTTCCCTCCCCGTTTTATTCTTTTTGAAAAGACGCGCACATATGACATCTGTATGTCAACGGCCATTCTAAGCTGAATATCCCTGCCCTCGTCAGCTCGCAGCCGCTAAGCAGCTTGAGGCCGGGAAAGTACCGGCGTGAAAGACTGGCTGGGTATCCCTGGATCAGATGACATTTTGGCTACTGCTATTGTCATTTGGATTTTTGTTTTAAAAATCTAACCTTTGCCTCCCCATTTTATTCCTTTTGAAAAGACGCGCACATGTGATATCTGTACGTCAATGGCCATTCTAAGCTGAATGTGCCTTCCCTCATCAGATTGCAGTGGCTATGCAGCTTGAGGCTGGGTAAGAAACAGCATGGGAGACTGGCTGGGAATCCCTGGTTCCATTGACATTTTGGTTGTTGCTATTGTCATTTGGATTTTTTGATTTTTGTTTTTAAAATCTAACCTTTCCCTCCCCATTTTATTCCTTTTGAAAAAATGCGCACATGTGCCATCTGCAAGTCAACGGCCATTATGAGCTGAATGTGCCTTCCCTCATCAGATCGCAGTGGCTACGCAGCTTGAGGTCGGGCAAGTACCGGCGTGAAAGTCTGGCTGGTTATCCCTGGATCAGTTGACATTTTGGCTACTGCTATTGTCATTTGGATTTTTGTTTTTAAAATCTAACCTTTCCCTCCCCATTTTATTCCTTTTGAAAAGACACGCACATGTGAAATCTTCATGACAACAGCCATTCTAAGCTGAATGTGCCTGCCCTCGTCAGATCGCAGCCGCTATACAGCTTGAGGTCGGGCCAGTACCAGCAAGGCAGACTGGTTGGGAATCCCTGGTTCCATTGACATTTTGGCTGCTGCTATTGCCATTTGGATTTTAGGATTTTTGGATTTTTGTTTTTAAAATCTAACCTTTCCCTCCTCATTTTATTCCTTTTGAAAAGACGCGCACATGTAAAATTTGATCATCAATGGCAATTCTAAGCTGAATGTTTTTGCCCTCGTCAGATCACAGCTGCTATGCAGCTTGAGGCTGGGCAAGTAGCAGCATGGGAGACTGGCTGGGAATCCCCAGTTCCATTGTCATTTTGGCTGCAGCTATTGTCATTTGGATTTTTGTTTTTAAAATTTAACCCTTCCCTCCCCATTTTATTCCTTTTGAAAAGATGCGCACATGTGACATCTGCATGTCAACGGCCAATCTAAGCTGAATGTGCCTTCCCGCGTCAGTTCGCAGCCGCTACTCAGCTTGAAACTGAGCAAGTACTGGCATGGGAGAGCGGCTGGTAATCCCCGGTTCAGTTGCCATTTTGGCTGCTGCTATTGTCATTTGGATTTTTGGATTTTTGTTTTTAAAATTTAACCGTTCCCTCCCCATTTTTCTCCTTTTGAAAAGACACGCACATATGACTTCTGCATGTTAATGGCCATTCTAAGCTCATTGTGCATACCCTTGTCAGATTGCAGCTGCTATGCAGCTTGAGGCCAGGCAAGTATCAGCAAGGGAGACTGGCTGGGAATCCACAGTTGCGTTGACATTTTGGCTGCTGCTATTGTCATTTGGATTTTTGTTTTTAAAATCTAACCTTTCCCTCCCCATTTTATTCCTTTTGAAAAGACACGCACATGTGACAATTGCTCGTCAACGGCCATTTTAAGCTGAATGTGCCTGCCCTCATCAGTTTGCAGCCACTATGCAGCTTGAGGCAGGGCAAGTAACAGCATGGGAGACTGGCTCGGAATCACCGTTCTGTTGACATTTTGGCTGCTGCTATTGTCATTTGGATTTTTTGATTTTTGTTTTTAAAATCTAACCTTTCCCTCCCCATTTTATTCCGTTTGAAAAGACGTGCACATGTGACAGCTGCACGTCAAAGGCCATTCTAAGCTGAATGTGCCTGCCATCGTCAGATCACAGCCGCTATGCAACTTGAGGCCGAGCAAGTACAGGCTTGGGAGACTGGCTGGGTATCTCCGGTTCCGTTAATATTTTGGCTGCTGCTATTGTCATTTGGATTTTTGGATTTTTGTTTTTAAAATCTAACCTTTCCCTCCCCATTTTATTCCTTTTGAAAAGACGCGCACAGGTGACATCAGCACGTCAATGGCCATTCTAAGCTGAATGTTCCTGCCCTCGTCAGATCGTGATTGCTATGCAGCTTGATGCTGGGAAAGTACTGGCATGGGAGACAGGCTAGGAATCCATAGTTCCGTTGACCTATTGGCTGCTGCTATTGTCAATTGATTTTTGGATTTTTGTTTTTAAAATCTAAACTTTCCCTCCCCATTTTATTCCTTTTGAAAAGACGCGCACATGTGACATCAGCATGTCAACGGCCATTCTAAGCTGAATGTGCTTACCCTTGTCAGATTGCAGCTGCTATGCAGCTTGAGGCTGGGCAAGTACTGGCATGGGAGACTGGCTGCAAATCACTGCATCCATTGACATTTTGGCTGCTGCTATTGTCATTTGGATTTTTGTTTTTAAAATTTAACCTTTCCCTCCCCATTTTATTCCTTTTTAAAAGATGCGCACTTGTGACATCTGCATGTCAATGGCCATTCTAAGCTGAACGTGCTTCCCCTCGTCAGATTGCAGCTGCTACGCGGCTTGAGGCCAGACAAGTACTGACATGGGAGACTGGCTAGGAATCCATAGTTCCGTTGCTATTTTGGTTGCTGCTATTGTCAATGGATTTTTGGATTTTTGTTTTTAAAATCTAAACTTTCCCTCCCGATTTTATTCCCTTTGAAAAGACGCGCACATGTGACATCTGCACGTCAACACACATTCTAAGCTGAATGTGCCTCCCCTTGTCAGATCGCAGCTTGAAGCTGGACAAGTACTGGCATGGGAGACTGGTTGGGTATCTTTGGTTCCATTGACATTTTGGCTGCTGCTTTTGTCATTTGGATTTTTGCATTTTTGTTTTTAAAATCTAACTTTTCCCTCCCCATTTTATTCCTTTTGAGAAGACGCGCACATGTGACCTCTGCACATCACCGGCTATTTTTAAGATGTACCTGCCCTCGGCAGATCGCAGCCGCTATGCAGCTTGAGGCTGGGCAAGTACCAGCATGTGAGACTGAAAAGGAATCACCAGTTCTGTTAACATTTAGGCTGCTTTTCTCATTTGGATTTTTGTTTTTAAAATCTAACCTTTCCCTCCCCATTTTACTCCTTTTTAAAAGACACGCACATGTGCCATCTGCACATCAACAGCTATTCTAAGCTAAACGTGCCTGCCCTCGTCAGATCACAGCTGCTATGCAGCTTGAGGCTGGGCTTGTACTGGCATGAGAGACAGGCTGGGAATCCCCAGTTCTGTTAGCATTTTGGCTGCTGCTATTGTCATTTGGATTTTTATTTTTAAAATCTTACATTTCCCTCCACATTATAGTCCTTTTGAAAAGACGCGCACTTGTGACATCTGCATTTCAACTGCCATTCCAAGCTGAATGTGCCTGCCCTCATCAGATTGCCACCGCTACATAGCTTGAGGCTGGGCAAGTACCAGCTTGGGAGACTGGCTGGGAATCCCCGGTTCCATTGCCATTTTGGCTGCTGTTATTGTCATTTGGATTTTTGTTTTTAAAATCTAACCTTTCCCTCCGCATTTTATTCCTTTTGAAAAGACGCGCACATGTGACATCTGCACGTCAATAGCTATTCTAAACCGAATGTGCCTGCCATCGTCAGATCGTAGCCGCTACACAGCTTGAGGCTAGGCAAGTACCTGCATGGGAGACTGGCTGAGAATGCCTTGTTCTGTTGGCATTTTGGCTGCTGCTATTGTCATTTGGATTTCTGGATTTTTGTTTTTAAAATCTAACATTTCCCTCCCCATTTTATTCCTTTTGAAAAGACGTGCACATGAGACATCTGTAAATCAACGGCCATTCTAAGCTGAATGTGCTTACCCTCGTCAGATCGTAGCTGCAAAGCAGCTTGAGGCTGGGCAAGTACTGGCATGGGAGACTGGCTGGGAATCCTTATTTCCATTGACATTTCGGCTGCTGCTACTGTCATTTTGATTTTAAAAATCTAACCTTTCCCTCCCCATTTTATTCCTTTTGAAAAGACGTGCAAATGTAACATTTGCATGTCAACGGCCATTCAAAGCTGAATGTGCCTGCCTTTGTCAGATCACAACTGCTATGCAGCTTGAGCCTGGGCAAGTCCCAGCATGGGAGACTGGCTGGGAATCCCCTATTCCTTTGACATTTTGGCTGCTGCTGTTGTTATTTGGATCTTTGCCTTTAAAATCTAACTTTTCCCTCCCCATTTTATTCGTTTTGAAAAGACGCGCACATGGACCATTTGCTCGTCATCGGCCATTCTAAGCTGAATGTGCTAACCTTCGTCAGATCGCAGATGCTATGCAGCTTGGGGTTGGGCAAGTACTGGCATGGGAGACTGGCTGGGAATCCCGAGTTCCATTGACATTCTTGCTTCTGCTATTGTCATTTGGATTTTTGTTTTTAAAATCTAACCTTTCCCTCCCCATTTTATTCCTTTTGAAAAGACGCGCATGACGCGCCCCCTGGGCCTGTGTCGTGCAAGGGAACCCGGAACCGGGTCTGTTGTAGAATGCTGGGGGTTATAGTCTCCGTATGGCGGTGACCCGGTCCGTGCCCAGGGTGGTCAAACCAGTGGCAGTCTTAATGTATAGCAAATGTCCGACTACGCCACCCGTGGATTGCGGTCAGTGGGGACCGCCGCTGCGCTGCCGACTGCTGAGGCTGATGTTGTTTGCGCAGCCGAGTATGGGATAACTCCCCACGGGAGAAGTATTGCCTCAGGGCAGCTAATGTGAGAGATGATGGGAGTGATGGTGTGAGGGTCCCAGTGCTAATGGTGCTGGTGCGGCAAGGAATCACTGAGACGTGAGGTGCAGTTCAGGGTCTTTACTGATGTTACAAGGCAGACTCTCCCGGGAGTACTGGCTAGTATAAGGGGCCTGGTCAGTCTGCGAGCAAGCAGGAGTTCCCCTGGCCAGGTGGAGTTGTAGGCCTCCCCGTTTATCTGCACTCTTCCTGGCTACCTTGCTGTCAGCGGTTACAAGTAGCCCACGTCCCTGAGTATACCGTGTGGTGCTCACCCGTATGGCTGGTGACTTGGGGCATTCTGTTAGCCTCCGCTCCTGAATGGCGGCGCTGGTCCCTTCTTTGTGACTGAACCTCCGGGTTTCTATGGCCATAGGACCTGGAATCCCCTGCCGGCTGGTTTCTGCTGCTGGGTATATATCAGTCCCCACAGCCTCGGACTCCTGTGTCCGGTTTTAGTAACTTCAGCCAGGGCGAGCTATATCTCTGCTCACAGCCCCTGGCCTTCTGCCTCTGCTCCTACAGAGCTCCTGATGTATCTTTTCCTGTGTCTGCAGCTTCACTCTAGGCTCTGACTGCTCTGCTTGTTCTGCAGGCTCTGTCTCTGTCTCACCTAATCCCGCCCCAGACCCAGTTTATAAGGGCAGATTCCTCCCCTCCCAGGTCTGGGCGGGCAGTGTTGCATGCTTAGGGCTCCTGACCAGAGAAACCTCCCACTTGCTCTCAGACATAATATCTCTATTACTGTGGCAACCAGACCCCTGGGGTGTCACATTACCCCCCTAGTAAATTTTAGTAGTCCGGGACTAAACACATTTTTAAAACATAATAACAGGGTATAACAATAATACAATAACATATTTACAAGAATCCTTAGTTCTTTAAAGGTCACGGCGTGTCCGCAACCGGGTGTCCATATCACCCAAGGTGAAGCTTTAAGCGAAGTAGGGGACCTGTCCAAAGCAAACCCCTTGCGTTGTCCTTGGGCGTGGCTGCAAGGGTAGACTAACTACTTTGGGCCGCAAGGATGCCACGCCAGACAGGTTTTCTCTTCCGCGGCTGTCTTCGCAAGAGGCACCAAGGTGCAACTATCTACAAAACTGTTCCGGTTATCTAGCGTCCATAACCTGTTAGTCCATAAAAATCTGCAGGGCAACTGAGAAACATAATTAATAACAGGCAACAAACATAAACCATAAACAGTTAGCAGATAAATTCACAGTGCATTAGTTTAGATTCTCCAGCGAGCGGGCATCTGACCTCTAGTGACTCTAGTGGACCTACGGAGCTCACTAACTGGTTCTGCACTACAGGGTGTAGGAGGTGTTATGGGTAAGCTGGGCAGCTGTCTGTGCACTCTTTGGCTCACTAGGGGCACGGCAGGCTCACTACTAGCAGAGGGTTGATCCTCCTGTACTGCTGGTGTGGACTCTTCTGCCTCTTGGGCCGGCTGCTCTTCCAGCTCTACCGATTCCTCTGTAGGCACTTGAGGGGCTGGCTGGAGAAAGGTGAGGACGGGTACAACGACAGCGCCGTTTACTTGTGTCCAAGACCGGGGGAAGTCTCCGAGTATGGTACTGATCATTTCTCCCCTTTCCTCTGCGGGTTGAGGGTTTCCTTGATCTTCTTCAGGGCTTTGCAGCTGTTCGGGACACTTCTTCTGGTGGTCTCTGGAGACAATGGCTGTGGTTTCTCCTCCATCCTTACTGATTACGCAGATTTTTGGGTTCTCATGGCTTGATGGCAGTACGGTGTATGGGTCCTTCTCCCACTGGTCGTCCAATTTGTGGAGCCGCCTCTTCCTCTTCAAGACCTGCTCTCCAGCTACCAGAGGAACAGCGGGAGCATACTGGTTATAAGCCTTCTCTTGCCTTTCTCTAGCTTGAGACAGACTTCGCTCGACGCTCTCCTGTACTTTCCGATACTGCTGCTGCCGTTCTGTATCCCAGTCTGCCTCTGGCAAGGTGTCCTCAGGCGTCAGGACTCCCATATCCAGGTCAATAGGCAGCTTACCAGGTCTTGCTCTCATTAGGTAAGCCAGGGTACAGTTGGTGGAACCTACAGGGATGTGGTTATACAGGTCCACCAGATCGGGCAGTTTCTCAGGCCACAGACTGCATTCTTCCAGGGGCAATGTTTTTAGCAGATCTATCACCACCTGGTTCATCTTCTCGCAGAGTCCATTGGTTTGAGGGTGATAGGGCGTTATTCTTATCTTCTTGAAGCCATACAGGTTGCAGAACTCCTGGAAGACCTCCGCTTCGAAGGCTGGTCCTTGGTCTGTCAACACTTGGTCCGGGTACCTGTGTGGATGGCAGAAGTGCTGCTGGAAGGCTCTAGCTGCTGTTTGAGCCGTTAAGTCCTTGACCGGGACCACCACCAGGAACCGGGAGTAATGATCTACGATTGTGAGGGCGTAGACATACCCAGATCTGCTTGGAGCCAGTTTCACATGGTCCAGGGCTACCAGTTCCAGTGGCTGTCTGGTGATGATGGGCTGCAGGGGAGTCTTCTGGCTGGCTCGGTCTTTTCTTCTCAGGTGGCACGGGCCACAGTCTCTGCACCACCTCTCGATGGCTCCTCTCATGCCTACCCAGTAGAACCGTTCACGCAACAAGAACTCCAGCTTCTTCCATCCGAAATGCCCTGCTCCGTTGTGGTATGCCTCCAGAACCATAGCCGCGTCTCGTCTTGGGACTACTACCTGCCAGGTCAACTCATGTGTTCGAGAGTTAACCATTCTCCGGCACAGCTTCTCCCTGTAGAGGAACAGCTTACTTTTCTCCTTCCACAGTTGCTTGGTCTCCTCCGGAGCATCTGGGTCAAGATGGGCATCGGCCTGGGTCAGCATTTCCTTCACCAAATGGACTGCGGGATCACTGTCTTGCGTCTCCGCCCAGTTGTAGTGGGGCAAGGGAATGAACGTCACAGAGCGCCTGTCCTTCACACGGTGGGAATACAGGGTAATCCCATGACGGTGGAACGCAGGGAGCTCAACTTCTTCCAGATCTTCAGGATCTTCCCCTACGTCCGGTAAGTTCGGCATTCCACACAGGGCATCCGCGTTGGCATTTGAGCGTCCTGCCCGGTATTTGATGGTGAATTCAAAGTTGGACAGGCGGGCCATCCATCTCTGTTCCAGGGCACCGAGCCTTGCAGTGTCCAGGTGTGTCAACGGGTTGTTATCCGTGTACACGGTGAATTTGGAGAAGGCAAGGTAATGCTTGAAACGTTCGGTCACTGCCCACACTACTGCCAGGAACTCCAGCTTGAATGAGCTATGATTCTCAGGGTTCCTCTCCGTGGGCCGTAGCTTTCGGCTGGCGTAAGCGATTACCCGTTCTTTCCCTTGCTGGATCTGGGACAGTACGGCTCCTAGCCCGATGTTGCTTGCGTCCGTGTGGAGGATAAAGGGCTGGCTGTAGTCTGGATATGCCAGGATTTCATCCCCCGTGAGGGCCATCTTCAGCTGGCAGAAGGACTCCTCTTCCAGCTTTTCCCACCTAAAGGGCGGCTTCTGGTTTTTGGCTTTCCGAGATTGACCTATCAGGAGGTCTTGCATAGGGGCTGCCATTTTTGTGAAACCGGGAATGAATCTTCGGTAGTAGCCTACCAACCCGAGGAACTGCCGCACTTCCTTTATGCTGGAGGGTCTTGGCCAGTCCTTAATCACGGTGATCTTATCAGGGTCAGGAGCCACTCCGTCAGCACTCACCACGTGTCCCAGGTATTACACCTTTGGTTTCAGGACGTGACACTTGGAGGGTTTCTGTCACGGGTGTGTTGCCACGAAGATCGTCACGAGTACACAGCCTGACTTCTCGCAGCTGACTTGTTGGTGCTTTGTGTTTTTTCGGCAGTGAAGGAGTTAATTCTCTCTCTCTCTGGGCTAGCTAAGGTCCAGCCTCGCCCAGCTGCAATCAATGCTTCTTTAGTGAGACTCCTTTATATTCCTGCAGGCCTGTTTGGGAGGTGTCGGTGAAAGCTTTTCATTCAGACTTACAGAGCGGATCGTGGTGTTTGGAGTTGCTGAGATAAGTGAATTTGGAAGTGTTTTTTCCCTTTCCTCGCTTTATCATTTATCTCCTTTCCCGTTGGTGTTCCCTCTGTTGTAGTTGTGTAGAAGTTGTATGCAAGGTGGTTTTGGTTTTTCCCTTGTACTGTCTCGTTCGTCTAAATACTGTGTGTGGGCATATTATTTCTGGTTCCCAATTGTTGTGATCGGGGTCCTTCTCAGGACTAGATTACTGAGGTGCAGGGATCCTCAGGAGGTAGGGGTTACGCTGGCGGCCTGGACCTCTGTACCTTTAACAGTACCTCCAGGTAGAGGGATTAGTCAGGGCCCCAGCTTAGGGTCAGCTTAGGCCCCCTACCTCCAGTATTCTGTGACAGTGTGACATTTTCACCGACCCAACTTAGTTTTTCTCCAGCTACCATGGATCCAGTAGCCGGTCTAGCTCGGCAGTTGCAGAGTTTGTCCATGGGGCTGGCGGACGTTAGGTCCAAGGTTTTGCATCCTCCGGAGCAAGCCGGACCAGAACCTAAAGTAGCTTTCCCTGACAGGTTCACTGGGGGGCGGGACAAGTTTTTTGTTTTCCGGGAGGCATGCAAATTGTACTTTCGGCTGCGGCCTCGGTCATCGGGCAGCGAAGAACAAAGGGTGGGAATTGTCATCTCGCTCCTTCAAGGGGACCCACAATCTTGGGCGTTCTCTCTTCCCCCAAGCTCCCCGGTTCTCCAGTCAGTGGATAGGTTTTTCGCTGCTCTGGGACTCGTTTATGATGACCCAGATCGGATCTCCCTTGCTGAGTCTAAGTTACGTAGGATTCAGCAGGGAGATCGTCCGGCGGAGGAATTCTGTTCGGAGTTCCGTAGGTGGGCCACGGACACCCAGTGGAATGACCCGGCTCTTAGGAGCCAGTTTTGTCATGGTTTATCCGACAAATTACAGGATGTGTTGGCACAGTATGACTCTCCCGCGTCACTGGAAGCCGCTATGGCCCTTGCCATTCGCGTTGACAGACGGCTTCGGGAGAGGTGCGGGATAACTCTACCCCCTGTAATGTCTCCACCTCCTACAAGGTCCCCTCATATGGTGGTTCCCCTGGTCAGTCCGGAGGAGCCTATGCAATTAGGAGGGACATCTTTTCGGGGAAGGGGACCGGTGGAGCGCCATAAGACAGGAAGGTGTTTCCTCTGCGGGAAAAAGGGACATTTTATTGGGGGGTGTCCATCCCGTCCCTTGCAGAGTAAAGAGTCGTCGAAAAAACTGTTGATCCCAGGTTGTGTGGTGGACGGCAATCTGGGAGTAGGTATTTCGTCCCTAGGTTCGTCTCAGTTTCTCGTACCGGCGGAGGTGGTGGTGGGTGCGAGAACTGAGAGGATATCTGTTCTTCTGGATAGTGGGGCCGGGGCTAATCTGGTTGATGCTCGGTTTGCCCGGGTTCAAGGTATGCGATTGAGTGAGTTGGCTAAACCCATCCCCATATTCTCGATCGATGCCAGGCCTCTCGGTCAGGGAAGTTTTTTGCAAGCTGTGCATGGCGTAAAACTTCAAGTGGGGGCAATACATAAAGAACTGTTGTCTTGCTACGTGTTGGAGGGTCTTCCCACTCCTATAGTGTTGGGCCTTCCTTGGTTAGCTAAGCATAACCCGGTTATTAATTGGCAAACCAGAGAGATAAGCCAATGGAGTAAATTCTGTAATAAAAACTGCATGAACACGGTCATCGGTGCGGTTACTCCTTGGGTCTTACCTCCATTTCTGGCGGACTTTGAGGATGTATTCTCGGAGAATGGGTGTCAGGAACTACCTCCTCATCGCGAGTATGACTGTTCTGTAAAACTGCTCCCTGAGGCCAAGTTACCTAAAGCTAGGTTGTATAACCTTTCTGGTCCTGAGAGGCAGGCCATGAAGGATTATATTTCTGAAAGTCTGGCTAAGGGGCATATTAGACCTTCATCTTCACCGGTGGCCGCGGGGTTCTTCTTTGTTAAGAAGAAAGATGGAGGCCTACGCCCTTGCCTGGATTTCCGTGAACTTAATCGGATTACGGTCCGAGATCCGTATCCGCTCCCACTTATTCCCGATCTCTTTAATCAGATCGTGGGCGCCAAATGGTTCTCTAAGTTGGATCTCAGGGGGGCGTACAATCTGATTAGGATGAAGGAGGGGGATGAGTGGAAGACGGCTTTTAACACTCCGGAGGGGCATTATGAGAACCTTGTCATGCCATTCGGTCTGACTAATGCCCCGGCGGTGTTTCAACACTTTGTTAATGATATTTTTCGCCACCTGGTGGGACAGTTTGTTGTCATATATCTGGATGATATCTTAATTTACTCGCCGGATCTGGTGTCTCATCAGGAGCACGTTAGACAGGTGTTACAGATCTTGCGGGATAATAAACTGTATGCCAAGTGGGAAAAGTGTGTGTTCGCCGTACAGGAACTCCAGTTTTTAGGCTTCCTGGTTTCAGCGTCCGGTTTTCGTATGGACCCTGGGAAAGTGCGGGCAGTTCTTGAGTGGGATCGGCCGGAGAATCTTAAGGCACTACAACGTTTCCTGGGGTTTGCTAACTATTACCGGAAGTTCATTCGTAATTTCTCGTCCATGGTTAAGCCTCTCACAGACATGACTAAAAAGGGGACGGATTTTTCTAGGTGGTCTGACAAGGCTTGTCAAGCATTCTCCTCCTTGAAAAAATGTTTTGCCTCGGCACCCATACTCATTCAACCTGATGCGTCTCAGCCATTCTTTGTAGAGGTAGACGCTTCCGAGGTAGGGGTGGGAGCAGTATTGTCACAGGGTTCGTCCCCTGGTAAGTGGCATCCGTGCGCCTTTTTCTCTAAAAAATTGTCGTCCGCTGAGAGGAATTACGATGTCGGCAATAGGGAACTCTTGGCCATTAAGTTAGCTTTTGAGGAGTGGCGCCATTTTTTAGAGGGGGCAGTTCATCCGGTCACCGTCATCACCGATCACAAGAACCTGCTATATCTGGAGTCCGCTAAACGTCTGAATCCCAGACAAGCTAGGTGGTCATTGTTTTTTACCAGGTTTAATTTCGTCGTTACATATCGTCCTGGGTCAAAAAATGTAAAGGCGGATGCCTTATCTCGTAGTTTCCCTGGGGCCGGGAATACGGACGACCCGATTCCTATTCTTCAGGAGGGGGTGGTGGTTTCGGCAGTATGCTCTGAGCTGGAGGAGGAGATATTGGAGGCTCAGGGGGACGCCCCTGTTGGACCTCCGGGGAGACTGTTCGTTCCAGATCAGTTGCGACAAAAGGTGATCGAGGCACACCATAACTCAGTTTTTGCAGGACACCCGGGGAGTAAAGCAACTGTGGATCTCCTCTCGCGTCGGTTTTGGTGGCCTAACTTACATAAAGAGGTGGTAACTTTTGTCGCGTCCTGTGGGGTTTGTGCGCGCTCTAAGACCTCACATACCCGTCCGTCTGGGGCCCTTTTACCTTTGAAGATCCCGGAGCGTCCTTGGACTCATCTGTCTATGGACTTTATTACGGACCTCCCTCCGTCTTCGGGTAAAACGGTCATACTCGTTGTAGTGGACAGGTTCAGCAAGATGGCACATTTTATCGCTCTTCCGGCTCTCCCTAATGCTAAAACTCTTGCGCAGGTGTTCATTGGGGAGATTGTGAGGCTTCACGGGGTACCCTCCGAGGTGGTGTCTGATCGGGGGTCTCAGTTTGTGTCCAAGTTCTGGAAGGCGTTTTGTGCACGGCGGGGGATGCATTTGTCATTCTCGTCGGCTTTTCATCCTCAGACCAATGGTCAGACGGAACGTATGAACCAGAGCTTGGAGACATATCTTCGGTGTTTTGTGTCAGAGAACCAGGAGGACTGGGCTTCTTTCCTACCTCTGGCAGAGTTTGCTCTCAATAATAGGCGGTGCGAGTCCACTGGTAAGTCCCCGTTTTTTGGGGCATATGGTTTTCACCCCCAGTTTTGTACTTTCAGTAGGGGGGGCTCTTCGGGGGTTCCGGAGGAGGAACGATTTTCCTCATCTCTCGCTTCAGTATGGAGAGGGGTGCTGAAGAATCTGAATACTATGGGGAACCGATACAAATGTATGGCTGATAGGAGGAGAGTGTCTGGTCCGGACCTAAGTGTGAACGATCTGGTGTGGTTGTCTACCAGGAATATTAAACTTAAGGTTCCCTCCTGGAAACTGGGTCCCAGGTTCATCGGGCCGTACAGAATCAGTTCTGTTATTAATCCGGTGGCATTCCGTCTTGACCTCCCCCCTACGTTTAAAATTCACAACGTGTTTCACAGATCATTGCTTAAGAGGTATGTGGCGCCGGTGGTACCGTCACCTTTACCTCCCCCTCCTGTGGTTGTCAATGGTAACTTGGAGTTCCAGGTATCGAGGGTCATTGATTCACGCTTTAATCGCCGGTCCCTTCAGTACTTGGTTCATTGGAAGGGGTATGGTCCTGAGGAGAGGATGTGGGTTCCTGCGTCGGATATTAACGCAGACCGATTAGTTCGGGCCTTCCACACGACTCACCCGAATAAACCTGGCCCTGAGGGTCCGGAGGCCCCTCGTAGAAGGGGGGGTACTGTCACGGGTGTGTTGCCACGAAGATCGTCACGAGTACACAGCCTGACTTCTCGCAGCTGACTTGTTGGTGCTTTGTGTTTTTTCGGCAGTGAAGGAGTTAATTCTCTCTCTCTCTGGGCTAGCTAAGGTCCAGCCTCGCCCAGCTGCAATCAATGCTTCTTTAGTGAGACTCCTTTATATTCCTGCAGGCCTGTTTGGGAGGTGTCGGTGAAAGCTTTTCATTCAGACTTACAGAGCGGATCGTGGTGTTTGGAGTTGCTGAGATAAGTGAATTTGGAAGTGTTTTTTCCCTTTCCTCGCTTTATCATTTATCTCCTTTCCCGTTGGTGTTCCCTCTGTTGTAGTTGTGTAGAAGTTGTATGCAAGGTGGTTTTGGTTTTTCCCTTGTACTGTCTCGTTCGTCTAAATACTGTGTGTGGGCATATTATTTCTGGTTCCCAATTGTTGTGATCGGGGTCCTTCTCAGGACTAGATTACTGAGGTGCAGGGATCCTCAGGAGGTAGGGGTTACGCTGGCGGCCTGGACCTCTGTACCTTTAACAGTACCTCCAGGTAGAGGGATTAGTCAGGGCCCCAGCTTAGGGTCAGCTTAGGCCCCCTACCTCCAGTATTCTGTGACAGTGTGACAGTTTCACCTTTAGGCTGTAGTTTGCCAGAGCTTCGAACACTTCTGCCAGGTGTTTCAGGTGGTCCTCGTAGGTCTTGGAATAGACGATGACATCGTCGAGATATAACAGGACCGTCTCGAAGTTCCGGTGTCCCAGACAGCATTCCATCAACAGTTGGAAGGTTCCTGGTGCGTTGCAGAGCCCGAACGGCATACAGTTAAATTCGCTGAGACCCATCGGGGTGGTGAATGCGGTCTTCTCCCGGTCCGCCTCTGCTACAGGAACCTGCCAGTACCCGCTAGTGAGATCCAAAGTAGAGAAGAAGTTAGCAGATTTTAATGCAGCTAAGGACTCTTCTATCCTTGGTAGCGGGTACGCATCTTTGTGTGTGATACGGTTGACCTTCCTGTAGTCTACACACATTCTCATGGTGTTGTCTTTCTTTTTCACTAAGACTAGTGGAGCTGCCCAGGGGCTACAGCTGTCCCTGATTACCCCAGCCTCCTTCATGTCTCTAAGCATCCCCTTGGCGTGTTGGTAGTGTGCCGGGGGTACGGGTCGGTATCTCTCCTTTATGGGAGGATGGTCTCCCGTGGGGATGTGGTGTTCTACCCCCTTTACTCGCCCGAAGTCTAGCGGGTGTTTACTAAACACTCTCTCGTACTCTCCAACCACCCGATAGACTCCCTGTTTCTGGTGTGAGGGAGTGGAGTCAGTACCCAAATGTAGTTGCTGACACCAGTCCTCCATTAGTTTCTTAGAGCCGTTACCTTCCTCTGGTTGAGATGGAGGCAAGGGTTCCACGGCCTGTACAGAGTTCTGGTTAATGGTAAACAATTTGGCTAGCGTGGCATACCGGGGCAGGTGTACTTCTCTCTCCCCGATATTTATGATGCGAACGGGCACCTTACCATGGCGTACATCGATCACCCCCCGTGCTGTCAAAATGGTGGGCCTACTGTCTGAGTAGACGGGTTCTACCATTGCTTGGTAGTCTCTACCTCTTAGACCAATAGCTGCCCGGCACCAAATCATAATCTCACTTTTTGGGGGCATGGCAATAGGGAACGGGTCACACATTCTCACGCTACCTATCTCACCACCAGATAGTTCCACCTGTTGCCGCTTCATCAGTGCCCGGATCTCTTTTTGGAGCACACGCTGCTGGCCGGAACTGGCATTCTTGGCAACCTGCTGTAAAATGAGAATCACCTCTGCAAGACAATTTTCAATCACATTAGTTCCCAAGGTTATTCTAGGGTGACTCTCATGATGGTCTATGTCAACTATAATCAGTCCTTGTGCCGCCAGTTCGACTTTACCGATCTTAATGGTCACCTCTTTGAATCCCACCTGTGGCACGGGCTGACCATTGCTGGCGATGATACTCAGGTCGTCATCTGGGTAGCGGGTTATGTCCGAGTCATTCCAGTACTGTTTAAAGAGCACGTACGGGATGGTGGTCACCTGTGACCCAGTGTCTAGTAGGGCACTCATAGGAATGCCATCCAGCACCACAGGCAAGATTGGACGTCCCCCTACGTATTTATCACGCCAGTTTGATGGGCCTGATGGTCTTATGCTTGGGAGTTGGCCCTCTACCCCAGGTTGTGCCCGTTTAACCCCTTCAGGACCCAGCCTATTTTGACCCTAAAGACCTTGGCATTTTTGTCAATTCTGACCAGTGTCCCTGGAACTCTCTGGAACACTTCAACGGATCCTAGCGATTCTGAGACTGCTTTTTCGTGACATATTGGGCTTCATGTTAGTATTAAATTTAGGTCGATAATATTTGCGTTTATTTGTGAAAAAATCAAAAATATGGGAAAAAATTTGAAAATTTTGCAATTTTCAAATTTTGAATTTTTATTCTACTAAACCAGAGAGTGATGTGACACAAAATAGTTAATAAATAACATTTCCCACATGTCTACTTTACATCAGCACAATTTTGGAAAAAAAAAAAATTTTGGTAGGAAGTTTGAAGGGTTCAAAGATCATCAGCAATTTATCTTTTTTCCAGCAAAATTTACAAAACCATTTTTTTAGTGACCACATCAAATTTGAAGTCCCTTTGAGGGGTCTTTATGACAGAAAACACCCAAAAGTGACACCATTCCAAAAACTGCACCCCTCAAGCTACTCAAAACTACATTCAAGAAGATTATTAACCCTTCAGGTGCATCACAGGAACTAAAGCCACATGGAAGAAAAAAATGAACATTTTTATTTTTCTAACAAAAATTTTCTTTTAGCCTAAATTTTTTAATTTTCACATGGGTAACAGGATAAAATGCATCCTAAAATTTGTTGGTGAATTTCTCCTTAGTACACTGATACCTCATATGTGGTCATAAACCACTGTTTGGGCACACGGCAGGGCTCAGAAGGGAAGGAGCGCCATTTTACTTTTTGAATGGAAAATTAGCTCCAAAAGTCAAATTGCGCTCCTTCTCTTCTGAGCCCTGCCATGCGCCCAAACAGTGGTTTATGACCACATATGAGGTATCAGTGTACTCAGGAGAAATTGACCAATACAATTTAGGATGCATTTTATCCTGTTACCCATGTGAAAATTAAAAAATTTAGGCTAAAAGAAAATTTTTGTGAAAAAAAAAGTACTTTTTTGTTTTCACAAATCATTTTGTGAAGCACCTGGGGGTTCCAAGTGCTCACTATGCATCTAGATAGGTGCCTTGGGGGGTCTAGTTTCCAAAATGGGGTTACTTGTGGGGGAGCTCCACTGTTTAGGCACATTAGGGGCTCTCCAAACGCAACATGGTGTCCGCTTACAATTTGAGCCGATTTTCCATTCATTTTGTTAGCGGACACCATGTCGCGTTTGGAGAGCCGCTGTGTGGCCAAACATTGGAGCTCCCCCACAAGTGACCCCATTTTGGAAACTAGACCCCCCAAGGCACCTATCTAGATGCATAGTGAGCACTTGAAACCCCCAGGTCCTTCACAAATTAATCCGTAAAAATAAAAAAGTGTTTTTTTTTCCACTTTTTCATTTTTATGAATCAATTTGTGAAGCACATGGGTGTTCCAAGTGCTCACTGTGCATCTAGATAGGTGCCTTGGGGGGTCTAGTTTCTAAAATGGGGTCACTTGTGGGGAAGCTCTAATGTTTGGCCACACAGCGGCTCTCCAAACGCAACATGGTATCCGCTAACAAATTGTCAGCTCAAATTGTTAGAAGACACCATGTTGCGTTTGGAGATCCGCTGTGTGGCCAAACATTGGAGCTCCCCCACAAGTGACCCCATTTTGGAAACTAGACCCCCCACGGCACCTATATAGATGCATAGTGAGCACTTGGAACCCCCAGGTCCTTCACAAATTAATCCGTAAAAATAAAAAAGTGTTTTTTTTCCACTTTTTCATTTTTATGAATCAATTTGTGAAGCACCTGGGGGTTCCAAGTGCTCACTATGCATCTAGATAGGTGCCTTGGGGGGTCTATTTTCCAAAATGGGGTCACTTGTGGGGGAGCTCCAATGTTTGGACACACAGCGGCTCTCCAAAAGCAACATGGTGTCGGCTAACAAATTGTCGGCTCAAATTGTTAGAAGACACCATGTTGCGTTTGGAGAGCCGCTGTGTGCCCAAACATTGGAGCTTCCCCACAAGTGACCCCACTTTGAAACTAGACCCCCCAAGGCACCTATCTAGATGCATACTGAGCACTTGGAACCCCCAGGTCCTTCACAAATTAATCCGTAAAAATAAAAAAGAGTTTTTTTTTCCACTTTTTCATTTTTATGAATCAATTTGTGAAGCACCTGGGGGTTCCAAGTGCTCACTATGCATCTAGATAGGTGCCTTGGGGGGTCTAGTTTCCAAAATGGGGTCACTTGTTGGGGAGCTCCAATGTTTGGGCACACAGGGACTCTCCAAACGCAACATGGTTCCAATTTGTTAGTGGACACCATTGTGTAGTGTATGTCAGGTTGGTGTGCGGTGTGGTATATTGTAGTGTATACACCACACACACACACACACACTACAACACACACACCAACCTGACATAGCCTCCTAAGCTGACTACGCCCTAGACTGGGATCAGTGGGACGGGCGGGACATTTTGTGTGCTGTGTGCGTGTGTAAAAAAAAAAAAAATCGAAACTTTATTATAGTGTGAGTGTACGTGTGTGCGTGTGTGTGTGTGTGCTTGGTGTAACCTTCTGCAGTCACGTGTGGGGGCTGTCAGGCGTAGGGGGCTGTCAGGCGTAGGAGGCTGTCAGGCGTAGGGGGGGGCTGAAGAGATGGAGGAGCCAGCAGCTGCAGCAAGGGGGGTGATCACTGGGGCAGGAGCCGGCAGCAGCAAGGGGGGTGATCACTGGGGCAGGAGCCGGCAGCAGCAAGGGGGGTGATCACTGGGGCAGGAGCCGGCAGCAGCAAGGGGGGTAGGAGGCCGGCAGCATCAGGGGGGTGATTACTGGGGCAGAAAGCGGTGCAGGAGCCAGCAGCAGGGGGGTGATCACTGGGATGGGGGGGTGCACACTGGGGATGGGGAGTGAATACTGGAGACAGGTGGGGGTGAACACTGGGGACAGGGGGGGTGAACACTGGGGACAGGGGGGGGTGAACACTGGGGACAGGGGGGGGTGAACACTGGGGGGTGAACACTGGGGACAGGGGGGGTGAACACTGGGGGGAGGGGTGATTATTGGGAGGTGGGGGGTGATATCACTGGGACTGGGGGATGGTGGGCTTGATCACAGGAGCAGGGCATTTACACTGAGCCTGCTGCTGCTGTGATCACAGTCCACCGGCTGTCAGAAGGAGAGCAGCAGCCGGTGGATGAAGACGTGGGAGAGGGAGCAGAGGGAGCGGAGGTCGGGGTGCAGGTATGAAAGTGGAGGGGGGGTGGAGGGGGGGGCAGGGTGGAGTGGAGGGGGGGTCGGGGGGGAGCGGGGGCAATACTACCTGATGCAGATCAGCGGCGGCAGCAGGCGATCAGCGGCGGCAGAAGCGATCCACGAGCTCAGCAGCAGAGGGTCCACGGGGGGGCAGCAGCAGAGGGTCCACAGGGGGCAGCAGCAGAGGGTCCACAACGGCCGGCACACGATCCATGGATGGGCAGTTGCGGCCATCATTAAAAACTCCCTCCACATCTGATTGGGGCTAGTATCCATGTGACGCTAGCCCCCCAATCAGATCTGGGGGGAGGGGGGGGGCAGAGGTGACACTCCCCCCAGCCAATGGCTGATGCTGTAAGCATCAGGCCATGCCCAGATTTAAATATTACACCAATTTTCATTGGTGAAATATTTAATTCATACCGATTGGCAGTTTCATTAAAAGTGAAAATGAAACAGCCAATCGGAGGGGTCCCAGGCACGGGGGGGTTAATCCACCCCCCGGGGGGTCGACTTCAGGATGTCCAGTTGCAGTAGCAACTGTGAAACCTGAGCGACCCCGCTCGCAGGCGCTGCAGGGGCTCTTTCTCTCCATGTCACAGACGCTGTGACATGGGTCGGGAAAGAACTGTTTTCCATGTCACAAACGGTGTGACATGGGTCGGGAAGGGGTTAAATGACAGCACCTTGCCACATGTCCGGGTTGATTGCAGCGGCGGCAGATGGGTCGTCCGTCCTCGTTGTATCTGTCGCTGGGTCTTCCTCTGGCCCGTGGGGTCCTCCTCAGTCGGTGCCACGGGACGTCCTCCGGTCCGGATTCCAGCTGGATCTTTCCTGGAGAAGAGACCTGTAAAGACTGCACAGTTCTGGTTAGCGCGGCAACGCTCTTAGTCAGCTCTTGGACATGATGGTGCAGGTCTGTTGCTGGGTTATTGTTCAAAGCCTGCGCATCAGCTCCCACAGGCCCTGCAGACAAGGGCGCCGTCTCCTGGTGGTAAGTGATAGCAGGGCGCCTCTGGGTCACAGCACCATCTGGTGCCGGTTCTCGGAGCACCCGGATGGCTCTGTCCTTGAACTGTGCAAAGTCCAGGTCAGGGTCCTGTAAGGCCATTGACCGCAACTGGGTTCGGTGGGCATTGCACAGTAGACCCTCAATAAATTGTTCAGTCAACAGCTTATCTTCATTTCCCACGCTGCCAGGGTCTGCCTGCTTAATGGCTCTCAGGGCCTCTTGTAGGTTTAGAGCATAGTCTCTTATACTCTCATGTGCCCGCTGTTTAAACCAGTAAAATCTGAGCTTTATTTCGGCTGAGGTGCGGGTATCAAATGTGTCTTTCAGCCGGGCTAGTATTTCTCTGACAGTCCTCTTCCTCCCAGGTGGCCAGGACTTTACCTCCCTTTGGGCTGCCCTGATTAATTGGGCCACCAGGAAGCTCACTTTTTGCTCTTCTGTGAGGGGGTACACCTGGAAGAGGCTATCCAGTCTTTCTCTAAAGTCATTTAGAGCATGTGACTCCCCTGAGTACTGGGGTAGCCAGGTTGCCCCCGGGATATAGGGCATGGTGAATGGCATGACTGCTGCAGCGGTTGCGCTGGCGGTGGCTGTGGCAGTGGAGCTCCCCTCGGTGTCCGGCATCCTCCTCCCCCCTAGTGGACCGTGGCCTACCTTGCGATGCTCTTCTTCCGTAGGCCGCGGCTCCGCAGTCGATCGTCGGGGTTGAGGACCTGGCATCGCGCTCCGATGACGTCAGCGTCGCTCTTCCTCCCTTCCAGGACCTTGCGCAGCGTCAGAGCGTGGGGCGGAGCTTCGGATCTCGCGCGCTTTCGGCGTCCACGCCCCTCTTCTTCCCGTGCGGCGTCCCGAAGATGGCGTCCGAAGGCGGGAAGCAGCTGCGGATGGCGGGAAGAAGGCAGAAGACGGTGGGAAACGGTCCAAGATGGCGTCTGATGGCGGGAATCGGCTCCGGATGGCGGGAAACGACTCCGGACGGCGGGAAACTTCACCACAGGTAAGTATAAAAGTCTCTTTTTCAGGCACGCAGTACCCGGTGGTTGCGGGCAAGAAATCCTGCCGACTACGCCAAAGTTGACGCGCCCCCTGGGCCTGTGTTGTGCAGGGGAACCCGGAACCGGGCCTGTTGTAGAATTCTGGGGGTTGTAGTCTCCGTGTGGTGGTGACCCGGTCCGTGCCCAGGGTGGTCAAACCAGTGGCAGTCTTAATGTATAGGAAATGTCCGACTACGCCACCCGTGGATTGCGGTCAGGTGGGACCGCCGCTGCGCTGCCGACCGCTGAGGCTGATGTTGTTTGCGCAGCCGAGTATGGGATAACTCCCCACGGGAGAAGTATTGCCTCAGGGCAGCTAATGTGAGAGATGATGGGAGTGATGGTGTGAGGGTCCCAGTGCTAATGGTGCTGGTGCGGCAAGGAATCACAGAGACGTGAGGTGCAGTTCAGGGTCTTTACTGATGGTACAAGGCAGACCCTCCCGGGAGTACAGGCTAGTATAAGGGGCCTGGTCAGTCTGCGAGCAAGCAGGAGTTCCCCTGGCCAGGTGGAGTTGTAGGCCTCCCCGTTTATCTGCACTCTTCCTGGCTACCTTGCTGTCAGCGGTTACAAGTAGCCCACGTCCCTGAGTATACCGTGTGGTGCTCACCCGTATGGCTGGTGACTTGGGGCCTTCTGTTAGCCTCCGCTCCTGGATGGCGGCGCTGGACTTCTGGACTTCACACGAATCACCCGATCGCAGACCCACAAATGGTGGTAAATATCTCTTCCAAAACTCTTAGCGTTGCACAAACATCAGTTTTACAAAAGGGACTCTCTTTCTGCCCCACATACAAATACAACACTTTTAAACTAGATATGGAACTGCAACGCTTTTACCGTACCCTACGCTTGAAAACCCATTTTGCTAATAATCCTTTCAGCGTCACCCCTCCAGAATCCATGGCCGACATCACAGCACAAGACTTAGGTCTCCGCTCTAAGAGCAAATATAGGCCTCCTTGAGGCACACATCCACTGGAAACCTTTATAGGATTCGTGGATGGGGCGTTTCAACAATTACGCTCCAATATCGACTAGGGAAGGGCACATTATCAGACCAATCTCTCTCCCCTTGATCGATAGGCCCTACGGAGTCTGCAAGAGGACAAAGATTTGATTATAAAGCCAGCTGACAAAGGTGGAGCGATAGTAGTCATGAACAAGTGCGATTACATCTCGGAAATTTTGAGACAACTTAGTGATGAGTCCACATACCGTAAACTCTCTACGGACCCGACTACAAAAACACAGACACTCATCATTTCGACACTACAACGGTTTTTAACAGCCAAGGTGATTGACTTGAAAACGTACGAGTATTTAATTAATCCACATCCAATCATACCGGTATTTTATGTCCTACCCAAAATCCACAAAAGTCTCACCCAACCTCCTGGGCGCCCCATAGTGGCCTCCACGGATTCTATTTTATCACCCCTTGCAATTTTCTTAGAAAAGATTCTTACACCACTTACCCAAAAAAGTCCATCTTATCTATTAGACACAGGGGCCTTTTTAGAGACTATGAAAGCACTCAAACAAGTTCCTCCAGAAGCCATCTTAGTGTCCCTAGATGTCACAAGTCTCTATACATCGATTCCCCATGACCGGGGTATCCAAGCGGTTGAACAAATGCTGAAGGACTTAAACACCAATCCATCGATTATAGATCTAGCCGTAGAACTACTAACAATAGTTCTTACACACAATTACTTCCTCTTTCAGGATACATTTTACGTGCAGACCAAGGGGACCGCAATGGGCTCAAATGTAGCCCCCCCTTACGCAAACTGTTACATGTCTACTTTTGAGACACAGTTTGTATACAAGAATCAACTGTTCCAAGAGCATTCCATTTTATGGAAGCGTTACATAGACGACATCTTTTGCATCTGCACAGGTTCCCAGGACACCTTAGATGAATTCTGCAGGTCCCTCAACACCGCCTGCCCTGGTCTACATTTCACTCTGAACTATCACCCACACCAGATCAACTTCCTAGATACTTTAGTCATCAAAGATGGCTAAGGACTATTAGCCACTGACATCTACAGGAAACCCACAGATCGCAACACATTACTACATTTTTCAAGCAACCACCCAGCCCCTATGAAACATGCTATCCCCAAATCGCAATTTCAGAGGGTTGAACGCATTGTGTCCGATACAACATTACGCGAAGTCAGATTACAAGAAATGACACGGAAATTTGAAGAAAGAGGATACCCTCAGTATCTTCTACGTGAATCACAGGACAGCCGCACACAACCACGACCAGACACATCTGATCTCATTCCATTTGTCCACACATATCACCCCCTAGCTTACACTATACACCGTACGATACGGAAACATTGGAATATTCTCCAAACAGGTTACCCGACCATCAAATCCTTTCATCAACCCTTCTTACCGTGCTTCAAAAGAGCACCAAACATCAGAGACTCATTAGTCCGAGCTGACATAAGGACAACGTCCCTTGGTTCCCGCCAAAGATTTCTACAAACTCCTAAGAAAGGAACCTTCCCATGTCTCCATTGCCATCAGTGCCATAACATCCTTAGAGGCGATACTATTCATCATCCACAAACAGGCAGAAAATATACAATTAAGGATTACTACACCTGTGATACAAATTTTGTCGTATACCTAGTTAAGTGCCCTTGCAGCCTTGTCTACGTTGGGGAAACGACCCAACCCATTAAAGATAGAATCTCGAAGCACAAATCTACCATCAGATGCAAAAATTTACTTCTACCTCTCCCCCAACACTTCACGGCAGCAGGACACAATGTGTCCCAATTGCGGTTTCAAGTTATAGAGCAAATTAAACCACCCCGTCGTGGGGGTAATCGAATCCAGACCCTCAAGCAGAGAGAGGCATTCTGGATTCATGAACTGCAGTCCCTTCATCCCAAAGGACTTAACAAGGACTATGATCTGCACTCATTCATCTAAACCTACCTGGTCCCAATCCGTCCCAATAGGGACCTAGGTTTATTTATATGTTTATACTTTTTACTTTACAAGGAGTTAACACCCGCAATCCGATATTCATTTGCCATTTATTAATAGGGACCAAGATTCATGTATGCTTATCTATAATGTGGCGATTGGCTGTATAAGGGTATCATCGCAGTATTCCTGTGTGTTTTACTGCACTGTGTCTTATAACTCGATTTAACATTGTATTTCATATTTCAGATGAAGGATCCATACCCATCCTCATTCTCCTATATCCCTCCTGCACTCTGCAACCCCTTCTCTCGATGGTGGAACGCTCCTTGCCATTCTTTTCCGGCAGTGGAACACATCACTTCGATACAGAAACCACTTCCTGGTCCCTGGAACGCACCTACACGTCGGCTGACACGCACGCACGTGCGCATGCGCGGCGCCGGACCAATCAGATGCCGGCACTCCCTTTTTCGCGTCACTTCCTGTGACGTCACCGCATCGAGCGCTAATTACCAGCACATTCAAACTTCCTCATTGGCTGGCAGCCAAACCCTCCTCTCCTCTAATAATATTTGTAGCCAGTCTCCAAGTCGTGCCCACTGCTCACATCCAGCGGTGGATACCGCGATCGATGCAGCACCTCTCCTATACTTCATGGCACAAACGGTATGTCTACCTCCCTTATAGTCCTCACCCCATTATAGCCCCATATATCCTTCCATTACCTCATAGTATGCACTTTCTCCATAGGAATCCCTGTATTGGGTCCCATCTCCTTCTCTTTTCCTGCTCCCATCCCAGTAACTTGGTAGGTTGCCCCCTTTTTTTGCTTCACTGTTGGACAAAAGGTTACAAAGACACATAGACCTTTATTTATATGTTTTGTATACATAATCTGTGACTTTATAATCACTATAATGTTTGTATTCTATATCTGTTCATTTTGTTTACATGCAGTACACTGATGAAGGTCTTGTCGACCGAAACGTCTTTAGTGTGGACTGCAAATAAAAGTATCTTATTATACCATTTGGTGTGCTGAGGTTATCGCGACATTTCAAGGCTTTGGACCCAACTCATGCACCCAGGTCCAGTAGTGCTGCGTTTTTTTCTAAATGGTCCCTTCTTTATGACTGAGCCTCCGGGCTTCTATGGCCAGAGGACCTGGAATCCCCTGCCGGCTGGTTTCTGCTGCTGGGTATATATCAGTCCCCACAGCCTCGGACTCCTGTGTCCGGTTTTAGTAACTTCAGCTAGGGCGAGCTATATCTTTGCTCACAGCCCCTGGCATTCTGCCTCTGCTCCTACAGAGCTCCTGATGTATATTTTCCTGTGTCTGCAGCTTCACTCTAGGCTCTGACTGCTCTGCTTGTTCTGCAGGCTCTGTCTCACCTAATCCCGCCCCAGACCAAGTTTATAAGGGCAGATTCCTCCCCTCCCAGGTCTGGGCGGGCAGTGTTGCATGCTTAGGGCTCCTGACCAGAAAAACCTCCCACTTGCTCTCAGACATAATATCTCTATTACTGTGGCAACCAGACCCCTGGGGTGTCACATTCCCCCCTAGTAAATTTTAGTAGTCCGGGACTAAACACATTTTTAAAACATAATAACAGGGTATAACAATAATACAATAACATATTTACAAGAAGCTTTAGTTCTTTAAAGGTCACGGCGTGTCCGCAACCGGGTGTCCATATCACCCAAGGTGAAGCTTTAAGCGAAGTAGGGGACCTGTCCAAAGCAAACCCCTTGCGTTGTCCTTGGGCGTGGCTGCAAGAGTAGACTAACTACTTTGAGCCGCAAGGAGGCCACGCCAGACAGGTTTTCTCTTACGCGGCCGTCTTCGCAAGAGGCACCAAGGTGCAACTATCTACAAAACTGTTCCGGTTATCTAGCGTCCATAACCTGTTAGTCCATAAAAATCTGCAGGGTAACTGAGAAACATAATTAATAACAGGCAACAAACATAAACCATAAACAGATAGCAGATAAATTCACAGTGCATTAGTTTAGATTCTCCAGCGAGCGGGCATCTGACCTCTAGTGACTCTAGTGGACCTACGGAGCTCACTAACTGGTTCTGCACTACAGGGTGTAGGAGGTGTTATGGGTAAGCTGGGCAGCTGTCTGCGCACTCTTTGGCTCACTAGGGGCACGGCAGGCTCACTACTAGCAGAAGGTTGATCCTCCTGTACTGCTGGTGTGGACTCTTCTGCCTCTTGGGCCGGCTGCTCTTCCAGCTCTACCGGTTCCTCTGTAGGCACTTGCAGGGCTAGCTGGAGAAAGGTGAGGACGGGTACCATGACAGCGCCGTTTACTTGTGTCCAAGACCGGGGGAAGTCTCCGAGTACGGTACTGATCATTTCTCCCCTTTCCTCTGCGGGTTGAGGGTTTCCTTGATCTTCTTCAGGGCTTTGCAGCTGCTCGGGACACTTCTTCAGGTGGTCTCTGGAGACAATGGCTGTGGTTTCTCCTCCATCCTTACTGATTACGCAGATTTTTGGGTTCTCATGGCTTGATGGCAGTACGGTGTATGGGTCCTTCTCCCACTGGTCGTCCAACTTGTGGAGCCGCCTCTTCCTCTTCAAGACCTGCTCTCCAGGTACCAGGGGAACAGCGGGAGCATACTGGTTATAAGCCTTCTCTTGCCTTTCTCTAGCTTGAGACAGACTTCGCTCGACGCTCTCCTGTACTTTCCGATACTGCTGCTGCCGTTCTGTATCCCAGTCTGCCTCTGGCGAGGTGTCCTCAGGCGTCAGGACTCCCATATCCAGGTCAATAGGCAGCTTACCAGGTCTTGCTCTCATTAGGTAAGCCGGGGTACAGTTGGTGGAACCTACAGGGATGTGGTTATACAGGTCCACCAGATCGGGCAGTTTCTCAGGCCACAGACTGTGTTCTTCCAGGGGCAATGTTTTTAGCAGATCTATCACCACCTGGTTCATCTTTTCGCAGAGTCCATTGGTTTGAGGGTGATAGGGCGTTGTTCTTATCTTCTTGCAGCCATACAGGTTGCAGAACTCCTGGAAGACCTCCGCTTCGAAGGCTGGTCCTTGGTCTGTCAACACTTGGTCCGGGTACCCGTGTGGACGGCAGAAGTGCTGCTGGAAGGCTCTAGCTGCTGTTTGAGCCGTTAAGTCCTTGACCGGGACCACCACCAGGAACCGGAAGTAATGATCTACGATTGTGAGGGCGTAGACATACCCAGATCTGCTTGGAGCCAGTTTCACATGGTCCAGGGCTACCAGTTCCAGTGGCTGTCTGGTGATGATGGGCTGCAGGGGAGTCTTCTGGCTGGCTCGGTCTTTTCTTCTCAGGTGGCACGGGCCACAGTCTCTGCACCACCTCTCGATGGCTCCTCTCATGCCTACCCAGTAGAACCGTTCACGCAACAAGAACTCCAGCTTCTTCCATCCGAAATGCCCTGCTCCGTTGTGGTATGCCTCCAGAACCATAGCCGCGTCTCGTCTTGGGACCACTACCTGCCAGGTCAACTCATGTGTTCGAGAGTTAACCATTCTCCGGCACAGCTTCTCCCTGTAGAGGAACAGCTTACTTTTCTCCTTCCACAGTTGCTTGGTCTCCTCCGGAGCATCTGGGTCAAGACGGGCATCGGCCTGGGTCAGCATTTCCTTCACCAAATGGACTGCGGGATCAATGTCTTGCGTCTCTGCCCAGTTGTAGTGGGGCAAGGGATTGAACGTCACGGAGCGCCTGTCCTTCACACGGTGGGAATACAGGGTAATCCCATGACGGTGGAACGCAGGGAGCTCAACTTCTTCCAGATCTTCTGGATCTTCCCCTACGTCCGGTAAGTTCGGCATTCTAGACAGGGCATCCGCGTTGGCATTTGAGGTTCGTGCCCGGTATTTGATGGTGAATTCAAAGTTGGACAGGCGGGCCATCCATCTCTGTTCCAGGGCACCGAGCCTTGCAGTGTCCAGGTGTGTCAACGGGTTGTTATCCGTGTACACGGTGAATTTGGAGGAGGCAAGGTAATGCTTGAAACGTTCGGTCACTGCCCAAACTACTGCCAGGAACTCCAGCTTGAATGAGCTATAATTCTCAGGGTTCCTCTCCGTGGGCCATAGCTTTCGGCTGGCGTAAGCGATTACCCGTTCTTTCCCTTGCTGGATCTGGGACAGTACGGCTCCTAGCCCGATGTTGCTTGCGTCCGTGTGGAGGATAAAGGGCTGGCTGTAGTCTGGATATGCCAGGATTTCATCCCCCGTGAGGGCCATCTTCAGCTGGCAGAAGGACTCCTCTTCCAGCTTTTCCCACCTAAAGGGCGGCTTCTGGTTTTTGGCTTTCCGAGATTGACCTATCAGGAGGTCCTGCATAGGGGCTGCCATTTTGGTGAAACCGGGAATGAATCTTCGGTAGTAGCCTACCAACCCGAGGAACTGCCGCACTTCCTTTATGCTGGAGGGTCTTGGCCAGTCCTTAATCACGGTGATCTTATCAGGGTCAGTAGCTACTCCGTGAGCACTCACCACGTGTCCCAGGTATTGCACCTTTGGTTTCAGGAGGTGACACTTGGAGGGTTTCACCTTTAGGCCGTAGTTTGCCAGAGCTTCGAACACTTCTGCCAGGTGTTTCAGGTGGCCCTCGTAGGTCTTGGAATAGACGATGACATCGTCGAGATATAACAGGACCGTCTCGATGTTCCGGTGTCCCAGACAGCATTCCATCAACCGTTGGAAGGTTCCTGGTGCGTTGCAGAGCCCGAACGGCATACAGTTAAATTCGCTGAGACCCATCGGGGTGGTGAATGCAGTCTTCTCCCGGTCCGCCTCTGCTACAGGAACCTGCCAGTACCCGCTAGTGAGATCCAAAGTAGAGAAGAAGTTAGCAGATTTTAATGCAGCTAAGGACTCTTCTATACTTGGTAACGGGTACGCATCTTTGTGTGTGATACGGTTGACCTTCCTGTAGTCTACACACATTCTCATGGTGTTATCTTTCTTTTTCACTAAGACTACTGGAGCTGCCCAGGGTCTACAGCTGTCCTTGATTACCCCAGCCTCCTTCATGTCTCTAAGCATCCCCTTGGCGTGTTGGTAGTGTGCCGGGCGTACGGGTCGGTATCTCTCCTTTATGGGAGGATGGTCTCCCGTGGGGATGAGGTGTTCTACCCCCTTTACTCGCCCGCAGTCTAGCGGGTGTTTACTAAACACTCTCTCGTACTCTCGAACCACCCGATAGACTCCCTGTTTCTGGTGTGAGGGAGAGGAGTCAGTACCCAAATGTAGTTGCTGACAACAGTCCTCCATTGGTTTCTTAGAGCCGTTACCTTCCTCTGGTTGAGATAGAGGCAAGGGTTCCACGGCCTGTACAGAGTTCTGGTTGATGGTAAACAATTTGGCTAGCGTGGCATACCGGGGCAGGTGTACTTCTCTCTCCCCGATATTTATGATGCGAACGGGCACCTTCCCATGGCTTACATCGACCACCCCCCGTGCTGTCAAAATGGTGGGCCTACTGTCTGAGTAGACGGGTTCTACCATTTCTTGGTAGTCTCTAACTCTTAGACCAATAGCTGCCCGGCACCAAATCATCATCTCACTTTTTGGGGGCATGGCAATAGGGAACGGGTCACACATTCTCACGCTACCTATCTCACCACCAGATAGTTCCACCTGTTGCCGCTTCATCAGTGCCCGGATCTCTTTTTGGAGCACACGCTGCTGGCCGGAACTGGCGTTCTTGGCAACCTGCTGTAAAATGAGAATCACCTCTGCAAGACAATTTTCAATCACATTAGTTCCCAAGGTTATTCTAGGGTGACTCTCATGACGGTCTATGTCCACTATAATCAGTCCTTGTGCCGCCAGTTCGAATTTACCGATCTTAATGGCCACCTCTTTGAATCCCACCTGCGGCATGGGCTGACCATTGCTGGCGATGATACTCAGGTCGTCATCTGGGTAGCGGGTTATGTCCGAGTCATTCCATTACTGTTTAAAGAGCACGTACGGGATGGTGGTCACCTGTGACCCATTGTCTAGTAGGGCACTCATAGGAATGCCATCGAGTACCACAGGCAAGATTGGACGTCCCCCAACGTATTTATCACGCCAGTTTGATGGGCCTGATGGTCTTATGCCTGGGAGTTGGCCCTCTACCCCAGTTTGTGCCCGTTTAAATGACAGCACCTTGCCACATGTCCGGGTTGATTGCAGCGGTGGCAGATGGGTCGTCCGTCCTCGTTGTATCTGTCGCTGGGTCTTCCTCTAGCCGGTGGGGTCCTCCTCAGTCGGTGCCACGGGACGTCCTCCGGTCCTGATTCCAGCTGGATCTTTCCTGGAGAAGAGACCTGTAAAGACTGCACAGTTCTGGTTAGCGCGGCAACGCTCTTAGTCAGCTCTTGGACCTGATGGTGCAGGTCTTTTGCCCGGTTATTGTTCAAAGCCTGCGCATCAGCTCCCACAGGCCCTGCAGACAAGGGCGCCGTCTCCTGGTGGTAAGTGATAGCAGGGCGCCTGTGGGTCACAGCGCCACCTGGTGCCGGTTCTCGGAGCACCCGGATGGCTCTGTCCTTGAACTGTGCAAAGTCCAGGTCAGGGTCCTGTAAGGCCATTGCCCGGAACTGGGTTCGGTGGGCATTGCACAGTAGACCCTCAATAAATTGTTCAGTCAACAGCTTATCTTCATTTCCCACGCTGCCAGGGTCTGCCTGCTTAATGGCTCTCAGGGCCTCTTGTAGGTTTAGAGCATAGTCTCTTATACTCTCATGTGCCCGCTGTTTACACCCGTAAAATCTGAGCTTTATTTCGGCTGAGGTGTGGGTATCAAATGTGTCTTTCAGCCGGGCTAGTATTTCTCTGACAGTCCTCTTCCTCCCAGGTGGCCAGGACTTTACCTCCCTTTGGGCTGCCCCGATTAATTGGGCCACCAGGATGCTCACTTTTTGCTCTTCTGTGAGTGGGTACACCTGGAAGAGGCTATCCAGTCTTTCCCTAAAGTCATTTAGAGTATGTGACTCCCCTGAGTACTGGGGTAGCCAGGTTGCCCCCGGGATATAGGGCATGGTGAATGGCATGACTGCTGCAGCGGTTGCGCTGGCGGTGGCTGTGGCAGTGGAGCTCCCCTCGGTATCCGGCATCCTCCTCCCCCCTAGTGGACCGTGGCCTACCTTGCGATGCTCTTCTTCCGTAGGCCGCGGCTCCGCAGTCGATCGTCGGGGTTGAGGACCTGGCGTCGCGCTCCGATGACGTCAGCGTCGCTCTTCCTCCCTTCCAGGACCTTGCGCAGCGTCAGAGCGTGGGGCGGAGCTTCGGATCTCGCGCGCTTTCGGCGTCCACGCCCCTCTTCTTCCCGTGCGGCGTCCCGAAGATGGCGTCCGAAGGCGGGAAGCAGCTGCGGATGGCGGGAAGAAGGGAGAAGACGGCGGGAAACGGTCCAAGATGGCATCTGATGGCGGGAATCGGCTCCGGATGGCAGGAAACGACTCCGGACGGCGGGAAACTTCACCACAGGTAAGTATAAAAGTCTCTTTTTCAGGCACGCAGTACCCGGTGGTTGCGGGCACGAAATCCTGCCGACTACGCCAAAGTTGACGCGCCCCCTGGGCCTGTGTTGTGCAGGGGAACCCGGAACCGGGCCTGTTGTAGAATGCTGGAGGTTGTAGTCTCCGTGTGGTGGTGACCCGGTCCGTGCCCAGGGTTGTCAAACCAGTGGCAGTCTTAATGTATAGCAAATGTCCGACTACACCACCCGTGGATTGCGGTCAGTGGGGACCGCCGCTGCGCTGCCGACCTCTGTGGCTGATGTTGTTTGCGCAGCCGAGTATGGGATAACTCCCCACGGGAGAAGTATTGCCTCAGGGCAGCTAATGTGAGAGATGATGGGAGTGATGGTGTGAGGGTCCCAGTGCTAATGGTGCTGGTGCGGCAAGGAATCACAGAGACGTGAGGTGCAGTTCAGGGTCTTTACTGATGGTACAAGGCAGACCCTCCCGGGAGTACTGGCTAGTATAAGGGGCCTGGTCAGTCTGCGAGCAAGCAGGAGTTCCCCTGGCCAGGTGGAGTTGTAGGCCTCCCCATTTATCTGCACTCTTCCTGGCTACCTTGCTGTCAGCGGTTACAAGTAGCCCACGTCCCTGAGTATACCGTGTGGTGCTAACCCGTATGGCTGGAGACTTGGGGCCTTCTGTTAGCCTCCGCTCCTGGATGGTGGCGCTGGTCCCTTCTTTGTGACTGAGCCTCCGGGCTTCTATGGCCAGAGGACCTGGAATCCCCTGCCGGCTGGTTTCTGCTGCTGGGTATATATCAGTCCCCACAGCCTCGGACTCCTGTGTCCGGTTTTAGTAACTTCAGCCAGGGCGAGCTATATCTCTGCTCACAGCCCCTGGCCTTCTGCCTCTGCTCCTACAGAGCTCCTGATGTATCTTTTCCTGTGTCTGCAGCTTCACTCTAGGCTCTGACTGCTCTGCTTGTTCTGCAGGCTCTGTCTCTGTCTCACCTAATCCCGCCCCAGACCCAGTTTATAAGGGCAGATTCCTCCCCTCCCAGGTCTGGGCGGGCAGTGTTGCATGCTTAGGGCTCCTGACCAGAGAAACCTCCCACTTGCTCTCAGACATAATATCTCTATTACTGTGGCAACCAGACCCCTGGGGTGTCACACGCACATGTGACATCTGCTCATCAACGGCCATTCTGAGCTGAATGTGCCTTCCCTCATCACAGCACAGCTGCTATGCAGATTGAGGCTGGGCAAGTACCAGCATGGGTGACTGGTTGGGAATTCCCGATTCCATTGACATTTTGGCTGCTGGTAATGTCATTTGGATTTTTGGATTTTTGTTTTTAAAATCTAACCTTTCCCTCCCCATTTTATTCCTTGTGAAAAGACGCGCACATGTGACATTTGCAGGTCACCTGCCATTCTAAGCTGAATGTGCCTTCCCTCGTCAGATCGCAGCTGCTATGCAGCTGGAGGCCAGGCAAGTATCTCTGTGGGAGACTAGATGGGAGTCCCCAGTTACGTTGACATTTTGGCTGCTGCTCTTGTCATTTGGATTTTTGTTTTTAAAATCTAACCTTTCCCTCCCATTTTATTCCTTTTGAAAAGACGCGCACATGTGACATCAGTACGTCAACGGCCATTCTATGATGAATGTGCCTTAACTTGTCAAATCGCAGCTGCTACGCGGCTTGAGGTCAGACAAGTACTGGCATGGAAGACTGGCTGCTGGGCAAGTACCAGCATGGGAGACTCGCTGAGAATCGCTTGTTCTGTTGACATCTTGGCTGCTGCTATTGTCATTTGGATTGTTGTTTTTAAAATCTAATCTTTCCCTCCCCATTTTATTCCTTTTGAAAAGACGCGCACATGTGACATTTGCACATCAACGGCCATTCTAAGCTGAATATGTCTTCGTCAGATCGCAGCTCTATGCAGTTTGAGGCTTGGCAAGTATCGGCATGGGAGACTAGCTGGTAATCCCCGGTTCCGATGACATTTCGGCTGCTGCTATTGTCATTTGGATTGTTGTTTTTAAAATCTAACCATTCCCTCCCCATTTTATTCCTTTTCAAAAGACGCGCACATGTGACATCTGCATGTCAACGGCCATTCTAAGCTGTATGTTCCTGCTCTCGTCAGATCGCAGCAGCTTGAGGCTAGGCAAGTACCAGCATGGGAGACTGGCTTGGATTACCCGGCTCCATATCCCCAGCTCCGTTAACATTTTGGCTGCTGCTATTGTCATTTGGATTTTTGTTTTTAAAATCTAACTTTTCCCTCCCCATTTTATTCCTTTTGAAAAGACGCGCACATGTCACGTTTGAACATCAGCGGACATTCTAAGCTGAATGTTCCTGCCTTCGTCAGATCGCAGCCGCTACGCAGCTTGAGGCTGGGCAAGTACAGGCTTGGGAGACAGGCTGGGAATCCCCGGTTCTGTTAACATTTTGGCTGCTGTTATTGTCATTTGGATTTTTGGATTTTTGTTTTTAAAATCTAACCTTTCCCTCCCCATTTTCTTCCTTTTGAAAAGACGCGCACATGTGACTCCTGCACGTCAATGGCCATTCTATTCTGAATGTGTCTACACGCGTCAGATTGCAGCTGCTGTGCAGCTTGAGGTCAGGCAAGTACCAAAATGGGAGTATGGCTGGGAATCCCTAGATCCGTTCACATTTTGGCTGCTGCTATTGTCATTTGTTTTGTTTTTTTAAAATCTAACCTTTCCCTCCCCATTTTATTCCTTTTGAAAAGATGCACACATGTGACATCTGCACGTTAATGGCCATTCTAAGCTGAATGTGCCTGCCCTTGTGAGATCACAGCTGCTATGCAGTTTGAGGCAGGGCAAGTACCAGAATGGGAGAATGGCTGGGAATCCCTAGTTCCGTTGACATTTTGGCTGCTGCTATTGTCATTTGGATTTTTGTTATTAAAATCTAACCTTTCCCTCCCCATCTTATTCCTTTTGAAAAGACGCGCACATGTGACATCAGCACATCAACGGCAATTCTAAGCTGAATGTGCCTGCCCTCGTCAGATTGCAGCTGTTATGCAGCTTGAGGCCAGGCAAGTACAGTCATGGGAGACTGGCTGGGAATCCCCGGTTCCATTAACATTTTGGCTGCTGTTATTGTCATTTGGATTTTTGTTTTTAAAATCTAACCTTTCCCTCCCCATCTTATTCCCTTTGAAAAGACGCGCACATGTGACAGCTGCACGTCAATGGCCATTCTAAGCTGAATGTGCCTTCCCTCATCAGAGCACCAGTGCTACGCAGCTTGTGGCTGGGCAAGTACCAGCATGGGCGACTATCTGGGAATCCATGGTTCTGTTGACATTTTGGCTGCTGCTATTGTCACTTGGATTTTTGTTTTTTAAATAATACCTTTCCCTCCCCATTTTATTCCTTTTGAAAAGACGCGCACATGTGCCATTTGCACGTCAACGGCCATTCTAAACTGAATGTGCCTTTCCTCGTCAGATTGCTGCTGCTATGCAGCTTGAGGCTGGGCAAGTACCAGAATGGGAGACTATCTTGGAATCCATGGTTCTGTTGACATTTTGGCTGCTGCTAATGTCATTTGGATTTTTGTTTTTAAAATCCAACCTTTACCTCCACATTTTATTCCTTTTGAAAAGACGCACACATGTGACATCTGCACGTCAACGTCCATTCTAAGCTGCATGTGCCTGCCCTCATCAGATCGCAGCCGCTGCGCAGCTTGAGGCAAGGCAAGTATCAGCATTGGGGACTGGCTGGGAATACCTGGTTCCATTGACATTTTGGCTGCTGCTATTGTCATTTGGATTTTTGTCTTACAAATCTAACCTTTCTCTCCCCATTTTATTCCTTTTGAAAAGACGCGCACATGTAGCATCTGCTCGTCAGCGGCCATTCTAAGCTGAATGTCCCTCCTTTTGTCAGATAGCAGCTGCTGTGCAGCTTGAGGCAAGGCAAGTTCCAGCATGGGAGACTGGCTGGGAATCCCTGGTTACATTTACATTTTGGCTTCTGCTATTGTCATTTGGATTTTTGTTTTTAAAATCTAACATTTCCCTCCCCATTTTATTCCTTTTAAAAAGACGCACACATGTGACATCTGCATGTCAAGGGCCATTCTAAGCTGAATGTGCCTTCCCTCATCAGATCATAGACGCTACACAGATTGAGGTTGGGCAAGTACTTGCATGGGAGACTGGCTGTGAATCCCCAATTCCATTGACATTTTGGCTGCTGCTATTGTCATTTGAATTTTTGTTTTTAATATCTTACCTTTCCCTCCCCATTTTATTCCTTTTGAAAAGACACGCACATGTGAAATCTACATGTTAGCAGCCATTCTAAGCTTAATGTGCCTGCTCTCATCAGATCGCAGCCGCTACGCAGCTTGAGGCTGGGCAAGTACTGGCATGGGAGACTGGCTGGGAATCCCCAGTTCCATTGACAATTTGGCTGCTGCTATTGTCATTTGGATTTTTGTTTTTAAAATCTAGCCTTTCCCTCCCCATAATATTCCTTTTGAAAAGATGTGCACATCTGTCATCTGCAAGTCAACAGCCATTCTAAGATGAATGTGCCTGCTCTCGTCAGATCGCAGCCGCTACGCAGCTTGGGGCAGGGCAAGTACAGGCATGGGAAACTAGCTGGTAATCCCTTGTTCCGTTGACATTTCGGCTGCTGCTATTGTCATTTGGATTTTTGTTATTAAATTCTAACTAGTGTTGAGCCAACCCGTAGTGTTCGAGTTCGGTTCGGTTCGTCGAACACCGTTAAAACCAATGGCAGGCAAACAAAAACACATAGAAACACCTTCAAATGTGTCCAAAAGCTGACAAACTGCTCAGAAGACACAACTAACACATGGAAAAGTGACAAGTATGTATAGTCATGCGAAAAGAAAAGAGGTGGAGGAGTAAAAGGAGGGGGAGACACAGATATAGGCATGTCATGCCCTTCTAAAATCCAAAAAGTGAGAAGGCGACACGTTCAGTCGGCTCCTGCCCGTGCCACCTCCGTGTCGCCGGGTTTGTGCCAGAGCCGCGGTGAACCCTGACGGCCAGCCCCCCTCTCCCAATACTGGTGCCTGTCCGCTGGTGGGTCGAGCGAGCCCCCCTGTGGTGGAGGCAGCTCTAAGCTTTTTAATTTAAATTGTCTCTCTAATTTGAATGAATACACTTTAAATCCATTTACAAGGATCTATTGGAGGGCAAGTCTCATGCCAGCAGCCGCGTAATTCCAGCTCCAGTAGCGTCCACTAAAGCTGCTACAGTTAAAAAGCTTTTATCAGGATCGAGCTCGGCTGTCCACCGCAAGGCATCCTACTGCCAGTCCCAGCCCCTATGCCTTGGGGTGCCTCCTGATGCTCTTCACTGAGTATCCCGTGGTCCCGAAGCATTTCCTTTGAAAAAATTAAGTGTCCAAACTACAGGTGGTGTAGCTTGCTTAACAGCCGGGATAATCCGCTGACTAGCAGACACTGCTACTAGGCACAAAGTATTTCCTGGGCTAGATGAATTTAAAAATTTGTAATTAGATACTCTCGTTGGATGCTGAGAAAGCATTCCATAGAGTCTCCTGGCACGCCATATATGATTCTCTTAAAAAGCTTGGGGTAGGGGTCTAGGGGACCCTTTTATAGCCAAAATCACGGCCCTGTATCACAATACGTCACCTAGGCTGAAGATAAATGGAACTGTAGCACCCTGAGGGCTCGGTTGCTACAGAGGTATTGCACCTCACCCAGAGGTGTGATATCTCACTCTCAGGTAAGGATGGAGTGTGGATCAGGACCCGACACCTGCATGCATTACACCACATTGCCGTGGGGCAGGGCGACCAATATGCCTCTGAGATGGGCACGACAGTCCCTGTCCCTGGCTGGAGTGTGGGGAGGGAACACTGAGGAAGGGGAACCCTGTTGTGCAGGAGCAGGGAGGAAGCAGTACCTGGGTGCATTTAGAAGGGAGTATAAAAGGTGGGCACCATCTTAGTTCAGTGCAGAGAAGTCTGAGCAGAAGTGGCAGGGAGCAGGGGCTCTGCATGAGCTCTGCTCCGGAGGCGGGCCTAGTAACAGAGGCCCAGGCCTGGAAGAGGGAGAAGGAAGGAAGAGGAGCGGAGAAGGCTCCAGGAACAAGGAATGAAGGGATCCCAGGGGTGCGGACGGGCGAGTCGCCACCGCACGCCCGAATCCACCTGCGTGGAGGGGTCAGGTCAAAGGGGGAGACCGGTCCCCGAAACTAGTTTAGGCAGGAAATGACCCTCAGCTAGAAACCGGAGGCTGTGACATTTTATGTGGCCCAGCCCCTCGCTACACCCGCTAGGAAGGCACCACATAGGGTCAGGGAAATTGGCGCCAAGTTAACCAAGAGGAGGCCCGAGGCAGCCGGACAGAAGGGTTGGTAAGAAAGGCCAGACAAAGGACACACAAAGGGGGTCCTGTGAAGCGCTCCAAAGTTATCTGGGAGTTGTCTGAGCCCCTCACCTGGTGAGCACAGTACGACGTGGGCAGCCGTTACCTGCAGACGTGGTCTGGATAATAAGAACTGTGAGTAAAGGCCCTGGACTGCATCACTGACTCCGTGTCGTTACTGCTGCTGCCCTGCACCATCACCCCCATCCTCCGCATACACTGCCCTGAGGCTATACTCCTCCCGTGGGGAGTTATGCTACGCTCTGCTGCACCCACAACACCAGCCTCAGCGGTCTGCCCTGCAGCGGCGGTTCACTCTGACCGCAATCCACGGGTGGTGTAGTCGGACATTTAAACATCAAAACCACATAAATAGTTCCGCCACTGGTTTGACCACCCTGAGCCACGGAACCGGGTCGCCGCCACGAAGACTACTACCACCAGCATCCACCAAAAAGGGTCTGGCTCCGGGTGTCCCAAGGCCCAGGGGGTGCATCAGAACATTTTCATCACCTTTCACAATCACCAATGGGACAAGGCAGGGATGTCCTCTGTCCCCTCTCTTAAACATCCTAGTGACGGAGCACCTGCTCTCATCAATTCGCCATATCCCCAATATTAGGTGGATTGAGGTGGGAGTCACCGAGTACAAGTGCTCTCTATTTGCTGATGATGTCCTAGTATATATCACTCAATCACATATATCCATCCATGCTGTTATGGCTGAAATAGATCACTTTGTTACATGGTCAAATTTTAAAATCAATGTAGCGAAGTCTGAGGCCCTCGATGTCTCCCTCCCCAAATCCATATAGGATTCCATCCAGTCCAACTTTCCCTTTGCCTGTCCCTCACAGGGTATCAAATACTTAGGAATTCCTATTCATAGAGACCTCTCCCATCTAAGTTATCTTAATTTTGGGCCCTTTATTGAACAACTCCATACAGACCACGGTTGGCAAGTTAGAACTGTAAGATTCACTACGTGAACCACTGGTGTTTTGTGGAAAAGCACATGTACACTGTGTTCCAAATTATTATGCAAAAAGTGTTTAGGAGTGATAAGGGAAGAATTTGTTTGTTTGTCAATTAAACTCATTGATGGCGATGTGTGTCAGGGCTCTTTATATCACTGTAAGCAATTGCAGACACCTGTGCTAATTAGTTTGGCAGGTGTGTCCAATGAAAGGCAAGAATACTTAAGAAGGCTGTCTCACATTATTAAGCAGCCCACAATTTCTGCCAAAATGGGAAAGAAAAAGGATGTGTCGGCTGCTGAGAAGCAACAAATTGTGGAGTGTTTAGGTCAAGGCATGACTACAAACAACATTGTGCGATGATCAGGATGAAGTGTCTTGGCAATCAAGAAGTATGTAGCTGATTCACAGTACACACGTGTGCGTGCTGATAAGGGCAAATTGAGGACTCTTTCCTACAGGCAATTACGTCAGGTTAAAAGAGCAGTGGCAAAAAAGCCTTGTCATAGCAGCAGACACGTTTTTGAAGCTGCTGGTGCCTCCAACGTCCCCCGAACAACAAGATGCAGGGTCCTTCAGAGGTTTGCAGCTGTGCATACGCCATCCTGTCGACCTCCTCTATCCACTTCACACAAGCAGAAACGGCTCCAGTGGGCCAAACATTACATGAAGACTGATTTCAAAACTGTTTTGTTCACGGATGAGTGCCTTGCAGCGCTCGATGGTCCAGATGGATGGAGTTGAGGATGGCTGGTTGATGGACACCCCACGCAAACACGGCTACAGCGCCAACAAGGAGGAGGTGGAGTAATGTTTTGGGCTGGAATCATGGGGAGAGAGATTGTCGGCCCCTTTAGGATCCCTGAAGGTGCTAAAGATGAACTCCATAATGTATGTGGATTTTCTCAAACAGCACTTCCTGCCATGGTTCAAGAAGTAGAACCGTGTATTTCACAGCAAGATCATTTTTTTGCATGATAATGCACCATCTCATGCTGCACATAAAACATCTGCATCTCTGGTTGATATGGGCATAAAAGGGGACAAACTTATGGTGTGACCCCCATGCTCCCCTGACCTCTACCCCATTCAGAACCTCTGGAGCATCATCAAAAGGAGTGTCTATGATGGCGGGAGGCAGTTCACATCTAAGCAACAGCTCTGGGAGGGTATTCTGTCCTCATGCAAAACAATTGAAGCAGAAACCATCCAAAACCTGACAAGTTCAATGGACGAGAGAGTTCAGAAGCTCCTTTCGAACAAGGGGTCCTATGTGAAAGTGTAACATCACCTAGAATAAAGTTTTGAGTTGAAAACTGTTTGATTTCAGTTTCTAATAACCTGCTAATGCTTATAATTTCAAAAATGACCATTTTTTGGGTCTTTATTAAAATGAAAAGGTTGATCGAAAAGTTTGGGGGATCTAAGAGTGTGGCAACCCAGTAGTCATGATTACTTCGAATTCTGACAATATGAGGGTCATGTTGCAGGTAGTGCAGCAAGAAGGCACTTATGTGTCTTGCGCATGTCGGAGCCCCAAAATTATTTTCCGGGCTAGATGCAGCTAAAAATTATTATTAATTTTAAATCTGGTGGAGCTTAGTATAGATGGCCTAATAGGATCAGTGCTGCACACTGCTACAAAGCCCAAATTATTTTCCAGTCAAGATACAGATAAACATGATTAGTAATTTTAAATCTGGTGGAGCTTATTATAGATGGCCTAATAGAATCAGTGCTGCACACTGCTACAAAGCCCAAATTATTTTCCAGCCAAGATACAGATAAACATGATTAGTAATTTGAAAGCTTAAAACGGTTGGTAGGGTGATTTTAACCAATCATCAAGCTTTTACTCTCCCCAGGATGACACAGGGGTAGAAAAGTCATTTCGAATCCATGATTTGTTCATCTTTATGAACGTGAGTCTGTCTACATTATCAGTGGAGAGCCGCGTGCGCTTATCTGTCAGCACACCACCAGCAGTGCTGAACACACGTTCAGACAGAATGCTGGCTGCGGGGCATGACAAGATCTCCAAGGCGTAAGTGGCTAGCTCCGGCCATTTATCCAGATTGGAAGCCCAAAAGAGCAAGGGTCCAGTGACACAGTCATGGCTTCAATGTTTACTTGGAGATACTCCTGTACCATCGTCTCTAGGCTTTGACTATGTGTCAGACTTCTTGTCTCCTGTGGCCTTGCAAAGGTTGGGCTAAAAAAGTGGTGAAATGATTCCGCAAAATTGATGTTACCAGCAGATACTGTGGTTCTGTTACGGTTTGAGTGCTGAACACTTGACGGTCCCACGGTTGGCAAGTTGGAACTGTGAGATTCACTACGTGCACCACTGGTGTTTTGTGGAAAAGTACATGTAAGATTCTGCAACAGTCTCTGCTGATACTCCTGCATGCGTGCATCCCTTTCTATGGCAGGAATAATTTCTGCAAATTTACTTTTGTACCGGGGATCTAACAGTGTGGCAACCCAGTAGTCAGGATTATTTCTAATTCTCACAATTCGAGGGTCATGTTGCAGGTAGTGCAGCAAGAAGGCACTCATGTGTGTTGCGCATCCAGGAGCACCAAGTCCCTGTTGTGTTGGTGGCGAGGTAACAATCATGCTTCCTTCCTCTGTCCTCTCCCCCCAACCTCGCACAACAGAAATGTGATCAAGGTCTCCCTCATCTGATGAGTCTTCCATCAGTTCGTCCTCCACTTCTTCCTGGGCTCCTGCACCTTCCTCACTAGTTTGGCTGCTACCATGCACCCTGGTAAAACCATCTCCCCCACCCTCACATGCCTGCCGCCTTGCTGCTGCCGACCGTCTGGACCTTGCAGATGTTAGCCCTTCCGCATACAACTCCTCCTCCTCTACTTCCTCCACCTCCTCTTGTGCCACCACCTGACTCCGAATTCTGTTTAACATGTGCTCCAGCATGTAAATCACCGGAATAGTCATGCTGATAATGGCATCGTCAGCACTAAACATCTTCGTCGCCATTTCAAAACTGTGCAGAAGGGTGCATAGGTCCCTGATCTGAGACCACTCCTCCAGCGTGATTTGCCCCACCTCTGGATCTCGTTGGCCCAGGCTATACGTCAGAACGTATTGCAGCAGGGCTTGTCAGTGCTGCCACAGTCGCTGCAACATGTGCAGAGATGAATTCCACCGGGTAGGCACATCGCATTTTAGCCGGTGAAGTGGCAGGCCCAACGACTTCTGTAGAGATGTAAGTCGCTGAGCTGCGGGATGCGAACGGCGGAAGTGAGCACACAGCGACCGTGCCCTCTGCAGAAGGCCATCTAGTCTGGGATAGTGGGCTAAAAATTGCTGGACAACAAGGTTCAACACGTGAGCCATACATGGCACGTGTGTGACATTGCCCCTGCGAAGGGCCGCACCCAGGTTTGCAGCATTGTCGCACACGGCCTTCCCTGGTTTCAGGTCCAGTGGAGACAACCATTCATGAAATTGGTTCTACAGAGCTGACCACAACTCCTCAGCTGTGTGACTCACATTTCCCAGACATTTCAAAGTAAAAACCGCCTGATGACGTTGAGTCCTACTGCCAGCATAGTAAGGAGGTGTACAGGATCCCTTCTGCGCAGTTAGAAAGCTTGTGGCATGACCAGAAAGGCTTTGGGTGCATGTGGAAGACCAAGAGGAGGTTGAGGAGGTAGAAGCAGTGGAGGAACTTTGACATAAAGAGGATAGACGCACAACTCGTGGGGACGGCAAGACTTGGACAGCAGCCCCTTGTCCTGCTGTCACCATAGTTACCCAGTGCCCAGTCAGCGACATGTAACGCCCCTGTCCATGCCAACTCGTCCAAGTGTCTGTGGTGAAATCACCCTGTCACACACAGAGTTTCTCAAAGAAGCGGTGATGTTGTGTGCGACATGCTTGTGGAGCGCAGGCACACCTTTCTTTGAGAAGTAGTGCCGACTGGGCATCTGGTACTGGGGCACTGCGACCGACATAAGGTCTCGAAAATCCTCTGTGTCCACCAGGCGGAAAGGCAGCATTTCTGTAGCCAAGAGCTTGCAGATGGTGAAATTCAACCTCTTAGCTTTCTCATGGCTAGGAGGAAATGGTCTTTTACTTGTCCACATCTGAGGGATCGAGGGCTGGCTATTGTGCTTAGACAGGGTTGATAAATGTGTCCCCGGCAAACTGCCCGTCTGTGAGGAAGATGCAGGCGGACATGTTAGGTTGCCTTGATCCAAAGGTGGTACTATCGATGTCGGACAGCGCTCAACACCAGCTGGTGTTACCACCTCCAAAGAAAATGATGACCTGCCAATCACGCTGGCTGTTGCGGGTAAAGAGGTGGCAGGTCTGCGCCCCAAAACAGGTGTGACTGCTGTCCCCCCAGTCACAGAGGATGAAGAGGCCGCGGATGCACAAGATATGGCAGACGGTGGTTGGCCCGGCCGGCTAGGCCGCATTGTAGCACACTGAGCTTCCCACTGCAACTTATGCTTCATGTCCATGTGCCGGTTCATGCATGAAGTACTCAAACTATGTATTTTTTGGCCTCTACTTAGCTTTTGCTGACAAATGTTACAGATAACACGAGTTGGGTTATCTTTATCGATCTGAAAAAATGCCCAGCCTATGCAAGGCTTAGCACCCATGCGACCTGAAGAGCCACCACGACTTGTGGTGAGAGGCAGAGTTGTGTTTGAGGATGCAGTTGTTGACGTGCTTCCAGTACTACGTCTCTGTCCAGGAAGGCGTAACCTGACCTCGTCGTCACTAGCATCTTCCTCCACCTCCTCTGCTGACCTCATCTCTTGGCTGACTGTGGGTTGACAGTAAGTGGGATCTCCAACCTAATCACCATCACCCTGTGCGTTATCACACCCGTCGTCCTCAGAGCCAACCTGTTCCTGCCCTGACAAAATACTAAAGTTGTCGCTCCAATCAGGTATTTGAGTCTCATCATCGTCTTCCTCATTGTCTCCACCAACAGGAGTTACAGTTTGGGAATGAGGGTCTACATTATGGTCAGAACCTTCTGCGTCTGGTCCTGGATCCGACTCATAAAGATTCTGGGCATCAGTGCAGATCATTTCCTCGTCTGGATTCACGGAAGCGCTGGAGTCGACCTCTGATTCCCAGGCTATAGTATGAGTAAACAGCTCTGCAGACTCAACCATCTGTTCTACCTCATACTCAGACGGGCAGCTGGAGATTTGGGAGCTGTGAGGAAGCAAGTGCGATTGGGGTGACACCTTTGAGGACTGGAGAATTTGTGATGTTGAAGTTGATGTGGAGGAGAGCCCACTTAAAGGAGCACTTGATATCCGTTGAAGCACCTGCTGTTTTTGTGCCTCATCTGGAATTTGTAGCGGTTGGCGTGGCCGTAAGAAAGGGATCTTATCACATTGTCCGCTAAAAGAAGCAGACATTTTAGTTTGGCTGGAAGATGGTCTTTCTTCTGCAGATGTTACTGTTGCTTTAACACCTACCCCACGGACACAACCTTTTTTCCCCTTCCCAACACGCCTATTCCCCTTTCCACCAGCAGCAGGCCTTTTTCCACTCATTTTGGTGGTTAACTAATTCACAACTCTGGAGTTGTTTGCACAAAAAAACAATGGATGGGAACCGAGCAGAGCTGAGTGGATAAACTGTGGTATTTGGCCAAAACTATTGGCTGGGTTAGATGCAGAAAAAAATTATATTCAATTTGCAACCTGATGGAGGTCAGTATAGATGGACTAATAGAACAAGTCCCACACACAGCTAGAAGCCCAAATATTTTTTCAGAGGTAGATGCAGAAAAAAATATATTCAGTTTGCAACCTGATGGAGGTCAGTATAGATGGACTAATAGAGAAAGTCCCACACACTGCTAGAAGGCCAAATATTTTTTCAGAGCTAGATGCAGAAAAAAATTATATTCAGTTTGCAACCTGATGGAGGTCAGTATAGATGGACTAATAGAGAAAGTCCCACACACTGCTAGAAGGCCAAATATTTTTTCAGAGCTAGATGCAGAAAAAAATATATTCAGTTTGCAACCTGATGGAGATCTCTATAGATGGATTAATAGAACAAGTCCCACACACAGCTAGAAGCCCAATATTTTTTCAGAGGTAGATGAAGAAAAAAATATATGCAGTTTGCAACCTGATGGAGGTCAGTATAGATGGACTAATACAACAAGTCCCACACACAGCTAGAAGCCCAATATTTTTTCAGAGGTAGATGCAGAAAAAAATATATTCAGTTTGCAACCTGATGGAGGTCTGTATAGATGGATTAATAGAACAAGTCCCACACACAGCTAGAAGCCCAATATTTTTTCAGAGGTAGATGAAGAAAAAAATATATTCAGTTTGCAACCTGATGGAGGTCAGTATAGATGGACTAATACAACAAGTCCCACACACAGCTAGAAGCCCAATATTTTTTCAGAGGTAGATGCAGAAAAAAATATATTCAGTTTGCAACCTGATGGAGGTCAGTATAGATGGACTAATACAACAAGTCCCACATACAGCTAGAAGCCCAAGATTTTTTCAGAGGTAGATGCAGAAAAAAATATATTCAGTTTGCAACCTGATGGAGGTCTGTATAGATGGATTAATAGAACAAGTCCCACACACAGCTAGAAGCCCAATATTTTTTCAGAGGTAGATGCAGAAAAAAATATATTCAGTTTGCAACCTGATGGAGGTCAGTATAGATGGACTAATACAACAAGTCCCACACACAGCTAGAAGCCCAATATTTTTTCAGAGGTAGATGCAGAAAAAAATATATTAAGTTTGCAACCTGATGGAGGTCAGTATAGATGGACTAATACAACAAGTCCCACACACAGCTAGAAGCCCAATATTTTTTCAGAGGTAGATGCAGAAAAAAATATATTCAGTTTGCAACCTGATGGAGGTCAGTATAGATGGACTAATACAACAAGTCCCACACACAGCTAGAAGCCCAATATTTTTTCAGAGGTAGATGCAGAAAAAAATATATTCAGTTTGCAACCTGATGGAGGTCTTCATTGTTCCTGCAGAGATCCATCCAATGCCCCTCGCCCCACCCCACTGTACACTCAAACTGCGTATTAACATTAATTTTCATAGTTACTGAGAAATAATCCAGTTATGATTTTGGTGCACGAACAGTTATCGAACAGCCGAATTTTTCTCAAATCGTTCGTGTTTGCCGAACGGCTCGAACACCTTGAATTTGAGATTGGCGAACAGTTAGAGTAGAACAACGCTCATCTCTACTTGGGATTCCCAGCCAGTCTCCCATGATGGTACTTGCCCAATCTCAAGCTACGTAGCGGCTGCAATCTGACGAGGACAAGCACATTCAGCTTAGAAAGGCCGTTGATGTGCAGATGTCAAATGTGCGTGTCTTTTCAAAATGAATAAAATGGGGAGGGAAATTTTAGATTTTATAAACAAAAATCCAAATTACAATAGCGGCTGCGAAAATGTCACTGGAACGGGGGATTCCCAGTTAGTCACCCATGTCTCTACTTGCTCAGCCTCAAGCTGCATAAAGGCTGCGATATGACAAGGGCAGGTACATTCAGCTTAGAATGGCCGTTGACGTGCAGATGTCACATGTGCGCGTCTTTTCAAAAGGAATAAAATGGGGAGGGAAAGGTTGGATTCTAAAAAAAAAAATCCAAAAATCCAAATGACAATAGCAGCTGCCAAAATGTCAACAGAACCAGCGATTCCCAGCCAGTCTCCCATGCTGGTACTTGCCCATCCTCAAGCTGCGTTGCGGCTGTGTTCTGACAAGGGCAGGCACATTCAGCTTAGAATGGCCACTGACATGCCAATGTCACATGTGCGTGTCTTTTCAAAAGGAATAAAATGGGGAGGGAAAAATTAGAATTTAAAAGCAAAAAGCCAAATGACAATAGCACCAGCCAAAATGTTAACGGAACCAGTGATTCCCAGCCAGCCTCCCATGCTGGTACTTGCCCAGACTCAAACTGCGTAGCTGCTGTGATCTAACAAGGTTAGGCACATTAAGCTGAGTGTGGCCATTAACGTGTAGATGACACATGTGCGCGACTTTTCAAAAGGAATAAAATGGGGAGGGAAAGGTTAGATTTTAAAAACAAAAATCCAAATGACAATAGCAGCAGACAAAATGTCATTGTAACCGAGGATATTCAGCCAGTCACCCATACCAGCACTTGCCCTGCCTCAAGTTGCGTAGCAGCTGTGACCTGACATGGGCAAGCACATTCAGCTTAGAATGGCCGCTGACGTGTAGTTGTCACATGTGCGTGTCATTTCAAAAGGAATAAAATGGGGAGGGAAAGGTTAGATTTTAAAAACAAAAATCCAAATGACAATAGCAGCAGCCAAAATGTCAATGGAAACAGGGACTCCCAGCCACTCTTCCATGCTGGTACATACCCAGCCTCAAGCTGCATTGCAGCTGTGATCTGACGAGGGCAGGCACATTCAGTTTAGAATGGCCGTTGACGTGCCAATGTCACATGTGCGTGTCTTTTCAAAAGGAATAAAATGGGGAGGGAAAAGTTAGAATTTAAAAGCAAAAAGCCAAAAATCCAAATGACAATAGCACCAGCCAAAATGTTAACAGAACCAGGATTCCCAGCCAGTCTCCCATGCTGGTATTTGCCCAGAAACAAGCTGCATAGCTGCTATGATCTAATTAGGGTAGACACATTAAGCTGAGTGTGGCCGTTGATGTGTGGATGTCACATGTGCGCGTCTTTTCAAAAGGAATAAATTGGAGAGGGAAAAGTTAGATTTCAAAAACAAAAATCCAAATGACAAAAGCAGCTGCCAAAATTTCAACAAAACTGGGGATTCCCAGCCAGTGTCCCATGCTGGTACTTGCCAAGCCTCAAGCTGCATTGCAGCTGTGATCTGACGAGGGCAGGCACATTCAGCTTAGAATGGCCATTGACGTGCCAATGTCACATGTGCGTGTCTTTTCAAAAGGAATAAAATGGGGAGGGAAAGGTTAGATTTTAAAAACAAAAATCCAAATGACAATAGCAGCAACCATAATGTCATTGGAACCGAGGATATTCAGCCAGTCACCCATACCAGCACTTGCCCAGCCTCAAGGTGCATAGCAGCTGTGATCTGAAGAGGGTAGGTACATTCAGCTTAGAATGGCCAATGACGTGTGGATGTCACATGTGCACGTCTTTTCAAAAGGAATAAAATGGGGAGGGAAAAGTTAGATTTTAAAAACAAAAATCCAAAAATCCAAATGACAATAGCAGCAGCAAAATTGTCGACGGAACTGGGGAGTCCCAGCCAGACTCCCATGTTGGTACTTGCCCAACCTCAAGCAGTGTAGCGGCTGTGATCTGACCCAGGAAGGAACATTCAGCTTAGAAGGCCGTTGACGTGCAGATGTTGCATGTGCGCGTCTTTTCAAAACGAATAAAATGGGGAGGGAAAGGTTAGATATTAAAAACAAAAATCCAATAATCCAAATGACAATAGCAGCAGCCAAAATGTCAACAAACCTGGGGATTCCCAGCCAGTCTCCCATGCTGGTACTTGCCCAGCCTCAAGGTGCATAGCAGCTGCAATCTGACAAGGGCAGGCACATTCAACTTAGAATGGCCGTTGACATGCAAATATCACAAGTGCGCGTCTTTTCAAAAGGAATAAAACGGGGAGGGAAAGGTTAGATTTTTAAACCAAAAATCCAAATGACAATAGCAGCAGCCAAATTGTCAAAGAAACAGGGGATTCCCAGCCAGTCTCCCATGCCGGTACTTGCCCAACCTCAAGCTTCGTAGTGGCTACGATCTGACCCAGGAAGGAACATTCAGCTTAGAAGGCCGTTGACATACAAATGTTTCATGTGCGCGTCTTTTCAAAAGGAATAAAATGGGGAGGGAAAGGTTAGATTTTAAAAACAAAAATCCAAAAATCCCAATGACAATAGCAGCAGCCAAAATGTCCACGGAAGAGGTGATTCCCTGCCAGCCTCCTATGCGTGTACTTGCCCAGCCACAAGGTGCGTAGTGGCTGCAATCTGACCAGGGCAGACACATTCAGCTTAGAATGGCCGTTGACGTGCAGATGTCACATGTGCGTGTCTTTTCAAAAGGAATAAAATGGGGAGGGAAAAGTTAGATTTTAAAAACCAAAAATCCAAATGACAATAGCAGCAGCCAAAATGTTAATTGAAGCGGGGATTCCCAGCCAGTCTCCCATGCATGTACTTGCCCATCCTCAAGCTGCACAGCAGCTGCAATTTGACAAGTGTAAGCACATTCAGCTTAGAATGACCGTTGACATGCAGATGCTACATGTGCGCGTCTTTTCAAAAGGAATAAAATGGGGAGGGAAAGGTTAGAGTTTAAAAACAAAAATTCAAATAACAATAGCAGCAGCCAAAATGTTTTTGGAACAGGGTATTCCCAGCCTGCCACCCATGCCGGTACTTGCCCAACCTCAAAATGTGTAGCAGTTGCAATCTGACAAGGGAAGGCACATTCAGCTTAGAATGGCCGTTGACCTGCAGATGTCACATGTGCGCGTCTTTTCAAAAGGAATAAAATGGGGAGGGAAATTTTTGATTTTAAAAACAAAAATTCAAAAATCCAAATGACAATAGCAGCAGCCAAAATGTCAATGGAACAGGGGACTCCAAGCCAGTCTCCCATGCTGGTACTTGCCCAACCTCAAGCTGCATAGCAGCTGCGATCTGACAAGGGAAGGCACGTTCAGCTTAGAATGGCCGTTGATCTGCAGATGTCACATGTGCGCGTCTTTTCAAAAGGAATAAAATGGGGAGGGAAAGGTTAGATTTTAAAAACAAAAATCCAAATGACATTACCAGCAGCCAAAATGTCAATGGAATCGGGGATTCCCAGCCAGTCACCCATGCCAGTACTTGCCCAGCCTCAATCTGCATAGCAGCTACGCTCTGATGAGGGAAGGCACATTCAGCTCAGAATGGCTGTTGATGAGCTGATGTCACATGTGCAAGTGACACCCCAGGGGTCTGGTTGCCACAGTAACAGAGATATTATGTCTGAGAGCAAGTGGGAGGTTTCTCTGGTCAGGAGCCCTAAGCATGCAACACTGCCCGCCCAGACCTGGGAGGGGAGGAATCTGCCCTTATAAACTGGGTCTGGGGCGGGATTAGGTGAGACAGAGACAGAGCCTGCAGAACAAGCAGAGCAGTCAGAGCCTAGAGTGAAGCTGCAGACACAGGAAAAGATACATCAGGAGCTCTGTAGGAGCAGAGGCAGAAGGCCAAGGGCTGTGAGCAGAGATATAGCTCGCCCTGGCTGAAGTTACTAAAACTGGACACAGGAGTCCGAGGCTGTGGGGACTGATATATACCCAGCAGCAGAAACCAGCTGGCAGGGGATTCCAGGTCCTCTGGCCATAGAAGCCTGGAGGCTCAGTCACAAAGAAGGGACCAGCGCCGCCAATCAGGAGCGGAGGCTAACAGAAGGCCCCAAGTCTCCAGCCATACGGGTGAGCACCACACGGTATACTCAGGGATGTGGGCTACTTGGAACCGCTGACAGCAAGGTAGCCAGGAAGAGTGCAGATAAACGGGGAGGCCTACAACTCCACCTGGCCAGGGGAACTCCTGCTTGCTTGCAGACTGACCAGGCCCCTTATACTAGCCAGTACTCCCGGGAGGGTCTGCCTTGTACCATCAGTAAAGACCCTGAACTGCACCTCACGTCTCTGTGATTCCTTGCCGCACCAGCACCATTAGCACTGGGACCCTCACACCATCACTCCCATCATCTCTCACATTAGCTGCCCTGAGTCAATACTTCTCCCATGGGGAGTTATCCCATACTCGGCTGCGCAAACAACATCAGCCTCAGCGGTCGGCAGCGCAGCGGCGGTCCCCACTGACCGCAATCCACGGGTGGCGTAGTCGGACATTTGCTATACATTAAGACTGCCACTAGTTTGTCCACCCTGGGCACGGACCGGGTCACCACCACACGTAGACTACAACCCCCAGCATTCTACAACAGGCCCGGTTCCGGGTTCCCCTGCACAACACAGGCCCAGGGGGCGCGTCAACTTTGGCGTAGTCGGCAGGATTTCGTGCCCGCAACCACCGGGTACTGCGTGCCTGAAAAAGAGACTTTTATATTTACCTGTGGTGAAGTTTCCCGCCGTCCGGCGTCGTTTCCCGCCATCTGGAGCCGATTCCCGCCATCAGACGCCATCTTGGACCGTTTCCCGCCGTCTTCTGCCTTCTTCCCGCCATCCGCAGCTGCTTCCTGCCTTCGGACGCCATCTTCGGGACGCCGCACGGGAAGAAGAGGGGCGTGGACGCCGAAAGCGCGCGAGATCCGAAGCTCCGCCCCACGCTCTGACGCTGCGCAAGGTCCTGGAAGGGAGGAAGAGCGACGCTGACGTCATCGGAGCGCGACGCCAGGTCCTCAACCCCGACGATCGACTGCGGAGCTGCGGCCTATGAAAGAAGAGCATCGCAAGGTAGGCCACGGTGCACTAGGGGGGAGGAGGATGCCGCATACCGATGTGAGCTCCACTGCCACAGCCACCGCCAGTGCAACCGCTGCAGCAGTCATGCCATTCACCATGCCGTATATCCCGGGGGCAACCTGGCTACCCCAGTACTCAGGGTAGTCACATACTCTAAATGACTTTAGAGAAAGACTGGATAGCCTCTTCCAGGTGTACCCCCTCACAGAAAAGCAAAAAGTGAGCATCCTGGTGGCCCAATTAATCGGGGCAGCCCAAAGGGAGGTAAAGTCCTGGCCACCTGGGAGGAAGAGGACTGTCAGAGAAATACTAGCCCGGCTGAAAGACACATTTGATACCCGCACCTCAGCCGAAATAAAGCTCAGATTTTACGGGTGTAAACAGCGGGCACATGAGAGTATAAGAGACTATGCTCTAAACCTACAAGAGGCCCTGAGAGCCATTAAGCAGGCAGACCCTGGCAGCGTGGGAAATGAAGATAAGCTGTTGACTGAACAATTTATTGAGGGTCTACTGTGCAATGCCCACCGAACCTAGTTGCGGGCAATGGCCTTACAGGACCCTGACCTGGACTTTGCACAGTTCAAGGACAGAGCCATCCGGGTGCTCCGAGAACCGGCACTAGGTGGCGCTGTGACCCACAGGCGCCCTGCTATCACTTACCACCAGGAGACGGCGCCCTTGTCTTCAGGGCCTGTGGGAGCTGATGCGCAGGCTTTGAACAATAACCCGGCAACAGACCTGCACCATCAGGTCCAAGAGCTGACTAAGAGCGTTGCCACGCTAACCAGAACTGTGCAGTCTTTACAGGTCTCTTCTCCAGGAAAGATCCAGCTGGAATCCGGACCGTAGGACGTCCCGTGGCACCGACTGAGGAGGATCCCACAGGCCAGAGGAAGACCCAGCGGCCGATACAACGAGGACGGACGACCCATCTGCCACCGCTGCAATCAACCTGGACATGTGGCAAGGTACTGTCATTTAAACGGGCACAACCTGGGGTAGAGGGCCAACCCCCAGGCATAAGACCATCAGGCCCATCAAACTGGCGTGATAAATACGTAGGGGGACGTCCAATCTTGCCTGTGGTATTGGATGGCATTCCTATGAGTGCCCTACTAGACACTGGGTCACAGGTGACCACCATCCCGTACGTGCTCTTTAAACAGTACTGGAATGACTCGGACATAACCCGCTGCCCAGATGACGACCTGAGTATCATCGCCAGCAATGGTCAGCCCGTGCCGCAGGTGGGATTCAAAGAGGTGATCATTAAGATCGGTAAAGTCGAACTGGTGGCACAAGGACTGATTATAGCGGACATAGACCGTCATGAGAGTCACCCTAGAATAACCTTGGGAACTAATGTGATTGAAAATTGTCTTGCAGAGGTGATTCTCATTTTACAGCAGGTTGCCAAGAACGCCAGTTCCGGCCAGCAGCGTGTGCTCCAAAAAGAGATCCGGGCACTGATGAAGCGGCAAAAGGTGGAACTATCTGTTGGCGAGATAGGTAGCATGAGAATGTGTGACCCGTTCCCTATTGCCATGCCCCCAAAAAGTGAGATGATGATTTGGTGCCGGGCAGCTATTGGTCTAAGAGGTAGAGACTACCAAGCAATGGTAGAACCCGTCTACTCAGACAGTAGGCCCACCATTTTGACAGCACGGGGGGTGGTCGATGTACGCCATGGGAGGGTGCACGTTCGCATCATAAATATCGGGGAGAGAGAAGTACACCTGCCCCGGTATGCCACGCTAGCCAAATTGTTCACCATCAACCAGAACTCTGTACAGGCCGTGGAACCCTTTACTCCATCTCAACCAGAGGAAGGTAACGGCTCTAAGAAACCAATGGAGGACTAGTGTCAGCAACTACATTTGGGTACTGACTCCACTCCCTCACACCAGAAACAGGGAGTCTATCGGGTGGTTCGAGAGTACGAGAGAGTGTTTAGTAAACACCCGCTAGACTTCGGGCGAGTAAAGGGGGTAGAACACCACATCCCCACGGGAGACCATCCTCCCATAAAGGAGAGATACCGACCCGTTCCCCTGGCACACTACCAACACGCCAAGGGGATGCTTAGAGACATGAAGGAGGCTGGGGTAATCAGGGACAGCTGTAGCCCCTGGGCAGCTCCACTAGTCTTAGTGAAAAAGAAAGAAAACACCATGAGAATGTGTGTAGACTACAGGAAGGTCAACCGTATCACACACAAAGATGCGTACCCGTTACCGAGGATAGAAGAGTCCTTAGCTGAATTAAAATCTGCTAACTTCTTCTATACTTTGGAACTCACTAGCGGGTACTGGCAGGTTCCTGTAGCAGAGGCGGACCGGGAGAAGACCGCATTCACCACCCCGATGGGTCTCAGCGAATTTAACTGTATGCCGTTCGGGCTCTGCAACGCACCAGGAACCTTCCAACGGTTGATGGAATGCTGTCTGGGACACCGGAACTTCGAGACGGTCCTGTTATATCTGGACGATGTCATCGTCTATTCCAAGACCTACGAGGACCACCTGAAACACCTGGCAGAAGTCTTTGAAGCTCTGGCAAACTACGGCCTAAAGGTGAAACCCTCCAAGTGTCACCTTCTGAAACCAAAGGTGCAATACCTGGGACACGTGGTGAGTGCTGACGGAGTGGCTCCTGACCCTGATAAGATCACCGTGATTAAGGACTGGCCAAGACCCTCCAGCATAAAGGAAGTGCGGCAGTTCCTCGGGTTGGTAGGCTACTACCGAAGATTCATTCCCGGTTTCACCAAAATGGCAGCCCCTATGCAGGACCTCCTGATAGGTCAATCTCGGAAAGCCAAAAACCAGAAGCCGCCCTTTAGGTGGGAAAAGCTGGAAGAGGAGTCCTTCTGCCAGCTGAAGATGGCCCTCACGGGGGATGAAATCCTGGCATATCCAGACTACAGCCAGCCATTTATCCTCCACACGGACGCAAACAACATCGGGCTAGGAGCCGTACTGTCCCAGATCCAGCAAGGGAAAGAACGGGTAATCGCTTACGCCAGCTGAAAGCTACAGCCCACGGAGAGGAACCCTGAGAATTATAGCTCATTCAAGCTGGAGTTCCTGGCAGTAGTGTGGGCAGTGACCGAACGTTTCAAGCATTACCTTGCCTCCTCCAAATTCACCGTGTACACAGATAACAACCCGTTGACACTGTCACGGGTGTATCGCCACGAAGATCGTCACACTTACACAGCCTGACTTCTCGCAGCTGAGTTTTTGGTGCTTTGTGTTTTTCGGCAGTGAGGGAGTTAACTCTCTCTCTCTCTCTGTGCTAGACGAGGTCCAGCCTCGCCCAGCTGCAATCAATTTTGCTGTTGTGGGACTCCTTCAAATGCCTGCCGGTCTGTTAGGGAAGTGTCAGTGAAAGCATTTCATGCAGACTAACAGAGCGGATCGTGGTATATGGAGTTTCAGAGCTAAGTGTATTTGGAGTGTTTTTTCCCTTCCTCGCTTTATCATTTATCTCCTTTCCCGTTGGTGTTCCCTCTGTTGTAGTTGTGTAGTTTTTGTATGCAAGGTGGTTTTGGTTTTACTCTTGTACTGTCTCGTTCGTCTAAGTACTGAGTGTGGGCATATTATTACCTGTCCCCTTTTGTTGTGATCAGGGGTCCTTCTCAGGACTAGATTACTTAGGTGCAGGGATCCTCAGGAGGTAGAGGTTACGCTGGCGGCCTGGACCTCTGTACCTTTAACAGTACCTCCAGGTAGAGGGATTAGTCAGGGCCCCAGCTTAGGGTCAGCTTAGGCCCCCTACCTCCAGTACACAGAGACAGCGTGACATTTTCACCGACCACTTACTTTAGATTTTCTCCAGCTACCATGGATCCAGTAGTCGGTCTAGCTCGGCAGTTGCAGAGTTTGTCTATGGAGCTGGCGGACGTTAGGTCCAAGGTTTTTAATCCGCAAGAGCAAACCGGACCAGAACCTAAAGTAGCTCTCCCTGACAGGTTCACTGGGGGGCGGGACAAGTTTTTTGTTTTCCGGGAGGCGTGCAAGTTGTACTTTCGGCTGCGGCCTCGGTCATCGGGGAGTGAAGAACAAAGGGTGGGAATTGTCATCTCGCTCCTACAAGGGGACCCACAATCTTGGGCGTTCTCTCTTCCCCCGGGCTCCCCGGCTCTCCAGTCAGTGGATAGGTTTTTTGCTGCTCTGGGTCTTGTATCTGATGACCCGGATCGGATCTCCCTTGCTGAATCTAAGTTACATAGGATCCAGCAGGGAGATTGTCCGGCGGAGGAATTCTGTTCGGAGTTCCGTAGGTGGGCCACTGACACCCAGTGGAATGACCCGGCTCTTAGGAGCCAGTTTTGTCAAGGTTTATCCGACAAATTGCAGGATGTGTTGGCACAGTATTACTCTCCTGCGTCACTGGAAGCCGCTATGGCCCTTGCTATTCGCATTGACAGACGGCTTCGGGAGAGGTGCGGGATAACTCCACCCCCTGTGATGACTCCACCTCCTACAAGGTCCCCTCATATGGTGGTTCCCCTGGTCAGTCCAGAGGAGCCTATGCAATTAGGAGGGGCATCATTTCGGGGGAGGGGACCGGTGGTGCGCCATAAGACAGGAAGGTGTTTCTTCTGTGGGAGAAAGGGACATTTTATTGGGGGGTGTCCATCCCGTCCCTTGCAGTGTGAAGAGTCGTCGGAAAACTGTTGATCCCAGGTTGTGTGGTGGACGGCAATCTGGGAGTAGGTATTTCGTCCCTAGGTTCGTCTCAGTTTCTCGTTCCGGCGGAGGTGGTGGTGGGTACGAGAACTGAGAGGATATCTGTTCTTCTGGATAGTGGGGCCGGGGTTAATCTGGTGGATGCTCGGTTTGCCCGGGTTCAAGGTATGCGATTGAGTGAGTTGGCTAAACCCATCCCCATATTCTCGATCGATGCCAGGCCTCTCGGTCAGGGAAGTTTTTTGCAAGCTGTGCATAACGTAAAACTTCAAGTGGGGGCGATACATAAAGAACTGTTGTCTTGCTACGTGTTGGAGGGTCTTCCCACTCCTATAGTGTTCGGCCTTCCTTGGTGAACTAAGCATAACCCTGTTATTAATTGGCAATCCAGAGAGATAAGCCAATGGAGTAAATTCTGTAATAAAAACTGCATGAATACGGTCATCGGTGCGGTTACTCCTAGGGTCTTACCTCCATTTCTGGCGGACTTTGAGGATGTATTCTCGGAGAAAGGGTGTCAGGAACTACCTCCTCATCGCGAGTATGACTGTTCTGTAAAACTGCTCCCTGAGGCCAAGTTACCTAAAGTTAGGTTGTATAACATTTCTGGTCCTGAGAGGCAGGCCATGAAGGATTATATTTCAGAAAGTCTGGCTAAGGGGCATATTAGACCTTCATCTTCACCGGTGGCCGCGGGGTTCTTCTTTGTTAAGAAGAAAGATGGAGGCCTACGCCCTTGCCTGGATTTCCGTGAACTTAATCGGATTACGGTCCGAGATCCGTATCCGCTCCCACTTATTCCCGATCTCTTTAAACAGATCGTGGGCGCCAAATGGTTCTCTAAGTTGGATCTCAGGGGGGCGTACAATCTGATTAGGATGAAGGAGGGGGATGAGTGGAAGACGGCGTTTAACACTCCGGAGGGGCATTATGAGAACCTTGTCATGCCATTCGGTCTGACTAATGCCCCGGCGGTGTTCCAGCACTTTGTTAATGACATTTTTCGCCGCCTGGTGGGACAGTTTGTTGTCATATATCTGGATGATATCTTAATTTACTCGCCGTATCAGGTGTTTCATCAGGAGCACGTTAGGCAGGTGTTACAGATCTTGCGGGATAATAAACTGTATGCCAAATGGGAAAAGTGTGTGTTCGCCGTACAGGAACTCCAGTTTTTAGGCTTCCTGGTTTCAGCGTCCGGTTTTCGAATCTACCCTGGGAAAGTGCGGGCAGTTCCTGAGTGGGATCGGCCAGAGAATCTTAAGGCACTACAACGTTTCCTGGGGTTTGCTAATTATTACCGGAAGTTCATTCGTAATTAGTGTTGAGCCACCCCCGTAGTGTTCGAGTTCGGTTCGGTTTGTCGAACACCCGTGTGTTCGCCGAACTGTTCGCCGAACTGTTCGTCGAACACCTTCGAACACCGTTAAAACCAATGGCAGGCAAACAAAAACACATAGAAACACATAGAAAACACCTTCAACGGTGTCCAAAAGCTGACAAACTGCTCAGAAGACACAACTTACACATGGAAAAGTGACAAGTACATATAGTCATGCGAAAAGAAAAGAGGTGGAGGAGTAAAAGGAGGGGGAGACACAGATATAGGCATGTCATGCCCTTCTAAAATCCAAAAAGTGAGAAGCCGACACGTTCAGTCCGCTCCTGCCCGTGCCACCTCCGTGACACCGGGTTTGTGCCAGAGCCGCGGTGAACCCTGACGGCCAGCCCCCCTCTCCCAATACTGGTGCCTGTCCGCTGGTGGGTCGAGCGAGCACCCCTGTGGTGGAGGCAGCTCTAAGCTTTTTAATTTAAATTGTCTCTCTAATTTGAATGAATACACTTTAAATCCATTTACAAGGATCTATTGGAGGGCAAGTCTCATGCCAGCAGCCGCGTAATTCCAGCTCCAGTATTGTCCACTAAAGCTGCTGCAGTTAAAAAGCTTTTATAAGGATCGAGCTTGGCTGTCCACCGCAAGGCATCCTACTGCCAGTCCCAGCCCCTATGCCTTGGGGTGCCTCCTGATGCTCTTCACTGAGTATCCCGTGGTCCCGAAGCATTTCCTTTGAAAAAATTAAGTGTCCAAACTACAGGTTGCTTAACAGCCGGGATAATCCGCTGACTAGCAGACACTGCTACTAGGCACAAAGTATTTCCTGGGCTAGATGCAGTTAAAAATTTGTAATTAGATACTCTCGTTGGATGCTGAGAAAGCATTCCATAAAGTCTCCTGGCACGCCATATATGATTCTCTTAAAAAGCTTGGGGTAGGGGTCTAGGGGACCCTTTTATAGCCAAAATCACGGCCCTGTATCACAATACGTCACCTAGGCTGAAGATAAATGGAACTGTAGCACCCTGAGGGCTCGGTTGCTACAGAGGTATTGCACCTCACCCAAAGGTGTGATATCTCACTCTCAGGTAAGGATGGAGTGTGGATCAGGACCCGACACCTGCATGCATTACACCACATTGCCGTGGGGCAGGGCGACCAATATGCCTCTGAGATGGGCACGACAGTCCCTGTTCCTGGCTGGAGTGGGGGGAGGGAACACTGAGGAAGGGGAACCTTGTAGTGCAGGAGCAGGGAGGAAGCAGTTCCTGGGTGCATTGAGAAGGGAGTATAAAAGGTGGGCACCATCTTAGTTCAGTGCAGAGAAGTCTGAGCAGAAGTGGCAGGGAGCAGGGGCTCTGCATGAGCTCTGCTCCGGAGGCGGGCCTAGTAACAGAGGCCCAGGCCTTGAAGAGGGAGAAGGAAGGAAGAGGAGCGGAGAAGGCTCCAGGAACGAGGAATGAAGGGATCCCAGGGGTGCGGACGGGCGAGTCGCCACCGCACGGCCGAATCCACCTGCGTGGAGGGGTCAGGCCAAAGGGGGAGACCGGTCCCCGAAACTAGTGGAGGCAGGAAACGACCCTCAGCTAGAAACCGGAGGCTGTGACATTTTATGTGGCGCAGCCCCTCGCTACACCCGCTAGGAAGGCATCACATAGGGTCAGGGAAACTGGCGCCAAGTTTACCAAGAGGAGGCCCGAGGCAGCCGGACAGAAGGGTTGGTAAGAAAGGCCAGACAAAGGACACACAAAGGGGGTACTGTGAAGCACTCCAAAGTTATCTGGGAGTTGTCTGAGCCCCTCACCTGATGAGCACAGTACGACGTGGGCAGCCGTTACCTGCAGACGTGGTGTGGATAATAAGAACTGTGAGTAAAGGCCCTGGACTGCATCACTGACTCAGTGTCGTTACTGCTGCTGCCCTGCACCATTACCCCCATCCTCCGCATACACTGCCCTGAGGCTATACTCCTCCCGTGGGGAGTTATGCTACGCTCTGCTGCACCCACAACACCAGCCTCAGCGGTCTGCCCTGCAGCGGCGGTTCACTCTGACCGCAATCCACGGGTGGCGTAGTCGGACATTTAAACATCAAAACCACATAAATAGTTCCGCCACTGGTTTGACCACCCTGAGCCACGGAACCGGGTCACCGCCACAAAGACTACAACCACCAGCATCCACCAAAAAGGGTCCGGCTCCGGGTGTCCCAAGGCCCAGGGGGTGCATCAGAACATTTTCATCACCTTTCACAATCACCAATGGGACAAGGCAGGGATGTCCTCTGTCCCCTCTCTTATACATCCTAGTGACGGAGCACCTGCTCTCATCAATTCGCCATAACCCCAATATTAGGTGGATTGAGGTGGGAGGCACCGAGTACAAGTGCTCTCTATTTGCTGATGATGTCCTAGTATATATCACTCAATCACATATATCCATCCATGCTGTTATGGCTGAAATAGATCACTTTGTTACATGGTCAAATTTTAAAATCAATGCAGCGAATTCTGAGGCCCTCGATGTCTCCCTCCCCAAATCCATATAGGATTCCATCCAGTCCAACTTTCCCTTTGCCTGGCCCTCACAGGGTATCAAATACTTAGGAATTCCTATTCATAGAGACCTCTCCCATCTATGTTATCTTAATTTTGGGCCCTTTACTGAACAACTCCATACAGACCACGGTTGGCAAGTTAGAACTGTAAGATTCACTACGTGAACCACTGGTGTTTTGTGGAAAAGCACATGTACACTGTATTCCAAATTATTATGCAAAAAGTGTTTAGGAGTGATAAGGGAAGAATTTGTTTGTTTGTCAGTTAAACTCATTGATGGTGATGTGTGTCAGGGCTCTTTATATCACTGTAAGCAATTGCAGACACCTGTGCTAATTAGTTTGGCAGGTGTGTCCAATGAAAGGCAAGACTACTTAAGAAGGCTGTCTCACATTATTAAGCAGCCTACATTTTCTGCCAAAATGGGAAAGAAAAAGGATGTGTCGGCTGCTGAGAAGCAACAAATTGTGGAGTGTTTAGGTCAAGGCATGACTACAATCAACATTGTGCGATGATCAGGATGAAGTGTCTTGGCAATCAAGAAGTATGTAGCTGATTCACAGTACACACGTGTGCGTGCTGATAAGGGCAAATTGAGGACTCTTTCCTACAGGCAATTACGTCAGGTTAAAAGAGCAGCGGCAAAAAAGCCTTGTCATAGCAGCAGACAAGTTTTTGAAGCTGCTTGTGCCTCCAACGTCCCCCGAACAACAAGATGCAGGGTCCTTCAGAGGTTTGCAGCTGTGCATACGCCATCCTGTCGACTGTTAAAGACGGGAGGGGATCTCACTTCTTCTCAGGTAGACAAAAGAGATTACCTATATAGATTTCCTATAGGAATGACGCTTCAAATAAGACACTCACTACAGACTGTCTCAAGAGAATGATTCTGTTTATTTTAAGATGTAATATAATTATATACCCCAATCAACGTGGGTTGTGCTTTGATACATGCGTATGAGATGATGTAAGTAATATGTTATCTTTGGCGCAGAATAATTAAATAACAGGTGCTTGTCAATACATCTGCAGGATATTCATGATGTATGATACTCCCAACATCCTTTCTCACTGATAGTACTGAATACAGTCCAGGTCATGGTGAACTTAGGGAGTTTCCTGGTGGTGATATATTGGGACTTTATTTTGTGTACAGACATAGGACAAGTATGATAATTATAAACCAATGAGCGGAGGGCGCAGCCTGGATTGGACCTTGTTCCCGACTAGGTGTCGGGGGTTGTATGACATGAGATCTGCTTCTGATCACTACCTGATCAGTTTCATCATCATCGGGAATTAAAAGGGTATGATGTCTCTCACTAGTTCTCAACCAGGCTGCAACCTGTGCTCCGTAATCATGCTTATCAATCCATTGTGAATGTTCCTGACTAAACCGTTTCCATCTCTCAGCATCTAGGCATCCCTTGGCTGGCATACCAGCCCTTTTCAATATCTTTGTTGCATCTTTTACAGCTGCCCTGCCATGCTCCATTCTCACCAGATCACACATGGTGCACCTCGGATCCTTGTTCCTTGATCTGGAGATTCGAGCACCCATAACAGGATTTGTCAAGGGTTGCGATCCCTATCTTCAGTATCCTGCTATATAATCAGCTGGGTCAACCAGTCAGATACGTTAGCTGGTTACCCCTGATTCAATCAGCTGGGTCAACTGGTCAAGTACGTTAGCCAGTTACCCCTGATTCGAGGGCCTTAAGCTGAACTGCAACTCTTTGCTCTGCTCTGATGCTGAGACAAGTTCGTCTAAACAAATAAATGTAGACTATTATAAACAAAAACCGTTCCAAAAACAATCGCTATATATTCTTCATACATCTGGGTCAGAGTCCTCACTTGAAGAATATCCTACGTCTATTCCTGAGTCCGTGCCAATATTGGCAAGATAATTATTATGAGTAATAATATCCTGTCACACAGGCATATACCATCTGTTTTCTATAATATACTGCCACTCTTTACCTATAGTGTGTGGATGTGGAACAATATGGCAGGGAAAACTCGGTATGTAACGTTACTTCTCCTATACTGGTGTGCACTTACAGGGTACAAATGTATCCTTTCCAGAAACGAAGCAGTATCCCTACCATGAGGCTTTCGCTTTCTCACTACTGTAACCGAGCACAAACACTTTTCACAAGTCATGTATGCTTTTGCAGCCTATCAATTATTCATTTCTCTTAATCACCACTTCAGTCATTAACACCTCCTCATTCTCCACCACAGCACTTCTCGTACTCCAATTCCTATTAAAATTTTCTAGGGCAACTGGGCAAAATAACTTTATATCCTGTGAATCCTGGATTCTATTTATTGCTCTAGCTGAATCAATATCACAATATTCATAAATGGTATAAGGTTCAACAAAACAATGACTGTTAATATTCACATATACTAACGTAAGGAATGTATTATCTTCCTCCCGTAGCCCCCAACCTTCAGATTCCACACTAATCTCGCAGCTTCCTAAAATGCGTGACAGCTCCATTGTTGTATTTGCTAACCAGAGTACTACACTCGCATTCAGCACACGTCATCTAATCACTTATATCTCGTACATTTTTGCTATAATAAGCATGAACTTAACACAGTTACACTTAGTATGAACGTTAGTTAAGTTGGAAGCAGCAATGATTGGGGATTAGCTGAGGTAGAAGTACTATATATATATTATATGAAATAGTTAATGCATGCAAAAGTGCAGAAATACGATATAGTATTTGAATTAGTAATTTTTCCAGTTATGTGAAATATTTAGTAATAATATATATATTAAAGGAAATTAATAATAATAATAATAATAAAATTGCTACCTGAGGGTTTCCCGTTCAAGATCCCCGGAGACTGACCTAGGTCGACCCCACCTCTCCCGGAGAGAAATTTGCTCAGAGTGTTAAGGCCACTCACTTACCCGGCCGGGGTTTGTTTCTGTTCGGGATAGGGGTAAAGCTGTTGTTCAGTCTCAGATGAAATTAAAAGGAAAAAAAATAGATCTCGCTGAAGGGCCTCCAGCTGTTAAAGACGTGAGGGGATCTCACTTCTTCTCAGGTAGACAAAAGAGATTACCTATATAGATTTCCTATAGGAATGACACTTCAAATAAGACACTCACTACAGACTGTCTCAAGAGAATGATTCTGTTTATTTTAAGATGTAAAATAATTATATACCCCAATCAATGTGGGTTGTGCTTTGATACATGCGTATGAGATGATGTAAGTAATATGTTATCTTTGGCGCAGAATAATTAAATAACAGGTGCTTGTCAATACATCTGCAGGATATTCATGATGTATGATACTCCCAACATCCTTTCTCACTGATAGTACTGAATACAGTCCAGGTCATGGTGAACTTAGGGAGTTTCCTGGTGGTGATATATTGGGACTTTATTTTGTGTACAGACATAGGACAAGTATGATAATTATAAACCAATGAGCCAATTCTTATAAAGGTCATGAGAACACTACAAGAAAATAGAACAAACAAAAGTATTGCTAAATAAGGATTATCTAACTGAAAAACAAGTCTTCTTAAAGGCAATGATTCGAAGCTGACCCATTATTTTAACACGACCTCCTCAATCCACTTCACACAAGCAGAAATGGCTCCAGTGGGCCAAACATTACATGAAGACTGATTTCAAAACTGTTTTGTTCACGGATGAGTGCCGTGCAGCGCTCGATGGTCCAGATGGATGGAGTGGAGGATGGCTGGTTGATGGACACCCCACGCAAACACGGCTACAGCGCCAAAAAGGAGGAGGTGGAGTAATGTTTTGGGCTGGAATCATGGGGAGAGAGATTGTCGGCCCCTTTAGGATCCCTGAAGGCGCTAAAGATGAACTCCATAATGTATGTGGATTTTCTCAAACAGCACTTCCTGCCATGGTTCAAGAAGAAGAACCGTGTATTTCACAGCAAGATCATTTTTTTGCATGATAATGCACCATCTCATGCTGCACATAAAACATCTGCATCTCTGGCTGATATGGGCATAAAAGGGGACAAACTTATGGTGTGACCCCCATTCTCCCCTGACCTCTATCCCATTCAGAACCTCTGGAGCATCATCAAAAGGAGTGTCTATGATGGCGGGAGGCAGTTCACATCTAAGCAACAGCTCTGGGAGGGTATTCTGTCCTCATGCAAAACAATTGAAGCAGAAACCATCCAAAACCTGACAAATCCAATGGACGAGAGAGTTCAGAAGCTCCTTTCGAACAAGGGGTCCTATGTGAAAATGTAACATCACCTAGAATAAAGTTTTGAATTGAAAACTGTTTGATTTCAGTTTCTAATAACCTGCTAATGCTTATAATTTCAAAAATGACCATTTTTTTGGTCTTTATTAAAATGAAAAGGTTGATCAAAAAGTTTGGGGGATCTAAGGGTGTGGCAACCCAGTAGTCATGATTACTTCGAATTCTGACAATATGAGGGTCATGTTGCAGGTAGTGCAGCAAGAAGGAACTTATGTGTCTTGCGCATCTCGGAGCCCCAAAATTATTTTCCGGGCTAGATGCAGCTAAAAATTATTAATAATTTTAAATCTGGTGGAGCTTAGTATAGATGGCCTATTAGGATCAGTGCTGCACACTGCTACAAAGCCCAAATTATTTTCCAGTCAAGATACAGATAAACATGATTAGTAATTTTAAATCTGGTGGAGCTTATTATAGATGGCCTAATAGAATCAGTGCTGCACACTGCTACAAAGCCCAATTTATTTTCCAGCCAAGATACAGATAAACATGATTAGTAATTTGAAAGCTTAACACGGTTGGTAGGGTGATTTTAACCAATCATCAAGCTTTTACTCTCCCCAGTATGATACAGGGGTAGAAAAGTCGTTTCGGATCCATGATTTGTTCATCTTTATGAACGTGAGTCTGTCTACATTATCAGTGGAGAGCCACGTGCGCTTATCTGTCAGCACACCACCAGCAGCGCTGAACACACGTTCAGACAGAACGCTGGCTGCGGGGCATGACAAGATCTCCAAGGCGTAAGTGGCTAGCTCCGGCCATTTATCCAGATTGGAAGCCCAAAAAGAGCAAGGGTCCAGTGACACAGTCATGGCTTCAATGTTTACTTGGAGATACTCCTGTACCATCGTCTCTAGGCGTTGACTATGTGTCAGACTTCTTGTCTCCTGTGGCCTTGCAAAGGATGGGCTAAAAAAGTGGTGAAATGATTCCGCAAAATTGATGTTACCAGCAGATACTGTGGTTCTGTTACGGTTTGAGTGCTGAACACTTGACGGTCCCACGGTTGGCAAGTTGGAACTGTGAGATTCACTACGTGCACCACTGGTGTTTTGTGGAAAAGCACATGTAAGATTCTGCAACAGTCTCTGCTGATACTCCTGCATGCGTGCATCCCTTTCTATGGCAGGAATAATTTCTGCAAATTTACTTTTGTACCGGGGATCTAACAGTGTGGCAACCCAGTAGTCAGGATTATTTCTAATTCTCACAATTCGAGGGTCATGTTGCAGGTAGTGCAGCAAGAAGGCACTCATGTGTGTTGCGCATCCAGGAGTACCAAGTCCCTGTTGTGTTGGTGGCGAGGTAACAATCATGCTTCCTTCCTCTGTCCTCTCCCCCCAACCTCGCACAACAGAAATGTGATCAAGGTCTCCCTCATCTGTTGAGTCTTCCATCAGTTCGTCCTCCACTTCTTCCTGGGCTCCTGCACCTTCCTCACTAGTTTGGCTGCAACCATGCGCCCTGGTAAAACCATCTCCCCCACCCTCACATGCCTGCTGCCTTGGTGCTGCCGACCGTCTGGACCTTGCAGATGTTACCCCTTCCGCATACAACTCCTCCTCCTCTACTTCCTCCACCTCCTCTTGTGCCACCACCTGACTCCGAATTCTGTTTAACATGTGCTCCAGCATGTAAATCACCGGAATAGTCATGCTGATAATGGCATCGTCAGCACTAAACATCTTCGTCGCCATTTCAAAACTGTGCAGAAGGGTGCATAGGTCCCTGATCTGAGACCACTCCTCCAGCGTGATTTGCCCCACCTCTGAATCTCGTTGGCCCAGGCTATATGTCAGAACGTATTGCACCAGGGCTTGTCGGTTCTGCCACAGTCGCTGCAAAATGTGCAGAGTTGAATTCCACCGGGTAGGCACATCGCATTTTAGCCGGTGAAGTGGCAGGCCCAACGACTTCTATAGAGATGTAAGTCGCTGAGCTGCGGGATGCGAACGGCGGAAGTGAGCACACAGCGACCGTGCCCTCTGCAAAAGGCCATCTAATCTGGGATAGTGGGCTAAAAATTGCTGGACAACCAGGTTCAACACGTGAGCCATACAAGGCACGTGTGTGACATTGCCCCGGCGAAGGGCCGCACCCAGGTTTGCAGCATTGTCGCACACGGCCTTCCCTGGTTTCAGGTCCAGTGGAGACAACCATTCATGAAATTGGTTCTCCAGAGCTGACCACAACTCCTCAGCTGTGTGACTCACATTTCCCAGACATTTCAATGTAAAAACCGCCTGATGACGTTGAGCCCTACTGCCAGCATAGTAAGGAGGTGTGCAGGATCCCTTCTGTGCAGTTAGAAAGCTTGTGGCATGACCAGACAGGCTTTGGGTGCAGGTGGAAGACCGAGAGGAGGTTGAGGAGGCAGAAGCAGTGGAGGAACTTTGACATAAAGAGGATTGACGCACAACTCGTGGGGACAGCAAGACTTGGACAGCAGCCCCTTGTCCTGCTGTCACCATAGTTACCCAGTGCCCAGTCAGCGACATGTAACGCCCCTGTCCATGCCTACTCGTCCAAGTGTCTGTGGTGAAATGCACCCTGTCACACACAGAGTTTCTCAAAGAAGCGGTGATGTTGTGTGCGACATGCTGGTGGAGCGCAGGCACACCTTTCTTTGAGAAGTAGTGCCGACTGGGCATCTGGTACTGGGGCACTGCGACGGACATAAGGTCTCGAAAATCCTCTGTGTCCACCAGGCGGAAAGGCAGCATTTCTGTAGCCAAGAGCTTGCAGATGGTGAAATTCAACCTCTTAGCTTTCTCATGGCTAGGAGGAAATGTTCTTTTACTTGTCCACATCTGAGGGACCGAGGGCTGGCTATTGTGCTTAGACGGGGTTGATAAGGGTGTCCCCGGCATACTGCCGGTCTGTGAGGAAGATGCAGGCGGACATGTTAGGTTGCCTTGATCCAAAGGTGGTGCTATCGATGTCGGACAGCGCTCAACACCAGCTGGTGTTACCACCTCCATAGAAAATGATGACCTGCCAATCACGCTGGCTGTTGCGGGTAAAGAGGTGGCAGGTCTGCGCCCCAAAACAGGTGTGACTGCTGTCCCCCCAGTCACAGAGGATGAAGAGGCCGCGGATGCACAAGATATGGCAGACGGTGGTTGGCCCGGCCGGCTAGGCCGCATTGTAGCACACTGAGCTTCCCACTGCAACTTATGCTTCATGTCCATGTGCCGGTTCATGCATGAAGTACTCAAACTATGTATTTTTTGGCCTCTACTTAGCTTTTGCTGACAAATGTTACAGATAACACGAGTTGGGTCATCTTTATCGATCTGAAAAAATGCCCAGGCTATGCAAGGCTTAGCACCCATGCGACCTGAAGAGCCACCACGACTTGTGGTGAGAGGCAGAGTTGTGTTTGAGAATGCAGTTGTTGACATGCTTCCAGTACTACGTCTCTGTCCAGGAAGGCGCAACCTGACCTCGTCGTCACTAGCATCTTCCTCCACCTCCTCTGCTGACCTCATCTCTTGGCTGACTGTGACTCATACTCAGACGGGCAGCTGGAGATTTGGGAGCTGTGAGGAAGCAAGTGCGATTGGGGTGACACCTTTGAGGACTGGAGTATTTGTGATGTTGAAGTTGATGTGGAGGAGAGCCCACTTAAATGAGCACTTGATATCCGCTGAAGCACCTGCTGTTTTTGTGCCTCATCTGGAATTTGTAGCGATTGGCGTGGCCGTAAGAAAGGGATCTTATCACATTGTCCGCTAAAAGAAGTAGACATTTTAGTTTGGCTGGAAGATGGTCTTTCTTCTGCAGATGTTACTGTTGCTTTAACACCTACCCCAAGGACACAACCTTTTTTCCCCTTCCCAACACGCCTATTCCCCTTTCCACCAGCAGCAGGCCTTTTTCCACTCATTTTGGTGGTTAACAAATTCACAACTCTGCAGTTGTTTGCACAAAAAAACAATGGATGGGAACCGAGCAGAGCTGAGTGGCCAAACTGTGGTATTAGGCTAAAACTATTGGCTGGGTTAGATGCAGAAAAAAATTATATTCAATTTGCAACCTGATGGAGGTTAGTATAGATGGACTAATAGAACAAGTCCTACACACAGCTAGAAGCCCAAATATTTTTTCAGAGGTAGATGCAGAAAAAAATTGTATTCAGTTTGCAACCTGATGGAGGTCAATATAGATGGACTAATAGAACAAGTCCTACACACAGCTAGAAGCCCAAATATTTTTTCAGGGGTAGATGCAGAAAAAAATTATATTCAGTTTGCAACCTGATGGAGGTCAGTATAGATGGACTAATAGAACAAATCCCACACACAGCTAGAAGCCCAAATATTTTTTCAGAGGTAGATGCAGAAAAAAAATATATTCAGTTTGCAACCTGATGGAGGTCAGTATAGATGGACTAATAGAGAAAGTCCCACACACTGCTAGAAGGCCAAATATTTTTTCAGAGCTAGATGCAGACAAAAAAATATTTTGAATTTGCAACCTGATGGATGTCAGTATAGGTGGACTAATAGAACAAGTCAAACACACTGCTAGAAGGCCAAATATTTTTTCAGATATAGATGCAGAATAAAATTATATTCAGTTTGCAACCTGATGGAGGTCAGTATAGATGGACTAATAGAACAAGTCCCACACACAGCGAGAAGCCCAAATATTTTTTCAGAGGTAGATGCAGAAAAAAATTATATTCAGTTTGCAACCTGATGGAGGTCTGTATAGATGGATTAATAGAACAAGTCCCACACACAGCTAGAAGGCCAAATATTTTTTCAGAGGTAGATGCAGAAAAAAAATATATTCAGTTTGCAACCTGATGGAGGTCAGTATAGATGGACTAATAGAGAAAGTTCCACACACTGCTAGAAGGCCAAATATTTTTTCAGAGCTAGATGCAGACAGAAAATTATTTTTAATTTGCAACCTGATGGAGGTCAGTATAGATGGACTAATAGAGAAAGTCCCACACACTGCTAGAAGGCCAAACATTTTTTCAGAGCTAGATGCAGATATAAATTATTTTTAATTTGCAACCTGATGGAGGTCAGTATAGATGGACTAATAGAGAAAGTCCCACACACAGCTAGAAGCCCAAATATTTTTTCAGAGGTAGATGCAGAAAAAATTATATTCAGTTTGCAACCTGATGGAGGTCTGTATAGATGGATTAATAGAAAAAGTCCCACACACAGCTAGAAGCCCAATATTTTTCAGAGGTAGATGCAGAAAAAAAACATATTCTGTTTGCAACCTGATGGAGGTCAGTATAGATGGACTAATAGAGAAAGTCCCACACACTGCTAGAAGGCCAAATATTTTTTCAGAGCTAGATGCAGACAAAAAATTATTTTTAATTTGCAACCTGATGGAGGTCAGTATAGATGGACTAATAGAGAAAGTCCCACACACTGCTAGAAGGCCAAATATTTTTTCAGAGCTAGATGCAGATATAAATTATTTTTAATTTGCAATCTGATGGAGGTCAGTATAGATGGACTAATAGAGAAAGTCCCACACACTGCTAGAAGGCCAAATATTTTTTCAGAGGTAGATGCAGAAAAAAATTATATTCAGTTTGCAACCTGATGGAGGTAAGTATAGATGGACTAATAGAACAAGTCCCACACACAGCTAGAAGGCCAAATATTTTTTCAGAGCTAGATGCAGACAAAAAAATATTTTGAATTTGCAACCTGATGGAGGTCAGTATAGATGGACTAATAGAGAAAGTCCCACACACTGCTAGAAGGCCAAATATTTTTTCAGAGCTAGATGCAGACAAAAAATTATTTTTAATTTGCAACCTGATGGAGGTCAGTATAGATGGACTAATAGAGAAAGTCCCACACACAGCTGGAAGGCCAAATATTTTTTCAGAGCTAGATGCAGAAAAAAATTATATTCAGTTTGCAACCTGATGGAGGTCAGTATAGATGGACTAATAGAACAAGTCCCACACACAGCTAGAAGGCCAAATATTTTTTCAGAGGTAGATACAGATAAAAACTATTTTTAATTTGCAGCCTGATGGAGGTCAGTATAGATGGACTAATAGAGAAAGTCCCACACACTGCTAGAAGGCCAAATATTTTTTCAGAGCTAGATGCAGACAAAAAAATATTTTGAATTTGCAACCCGATGGAGGTCAGTATAGATGGACTAATAGAGAAAGTCCCACACACTGCTAGAAGGCCAAATATTTTTTCAGAGCTAGATGCAGATATAAATTATTTTTAATTTGCAACCTGATGGAGGTCAGTATGGATGGACTAATAGAGAAAGTCCCACACACAGCTAGAAGAACAAATATTTTTTCAGAGGTAGATGCAGAAAAAAATTATATTCAGTTTGCAACCTGATGGAGGTCTGTATAGATGGATTAATAGAACAAGTCCCACACACAGCTAGAAGCCCAATATTGTTTCAGAGGTAGATGCAGAAAAAAAATATATTCAGTTTGAAACCTGATGGAGGCCAGTATAGATGGACTAATAGAGAAAGTCCCACACACTGCTAGAAGGCCAAATATTTTTTCAGAGCTAGATGCAGACAAAAAATTATTTTTAATTTGCAACCTGATGGAGGTCAGTATAGATGGACTAATAGAGAAAGTCCCACACACTGCTAGAAGGCCAAATATTTTTTCAGAGCTAGATGCAGAAAAAAATTATATTCAGTTTGCAACCTGATGGAGGTCAGTATAGATGGACTAATAGAACAAGTCCCACACAGAGCTAGAAGGCCAAATATTTTTTCAGAGGTAGATGTAGATAAAAAATATTTTTAATTTGCAGCCTGATGGAGATCAGTATAGATGGACTAATAGAGAAAGTCCCACACACTGCTAGGAGGCCAAATATTTTTTCAGAGCTAGATGCAGACAAAAAAGAATTTTGAATTTGCAACCTGATGGGGGTCAGTATAGATGGACTAATGGAGAAAGTCCCACACACTGCTAGAAGGCCATATATTTTTTCAGAGCTAGATGCAGACAAAAAAATATTTTTAATTTGCAACCTGATGGAGGTCAGTATAGATGGACTAATAGAGAAAGTCCCACACACTGCTAGAAGGCCAAATATTTTTTCAGAGCTAGAAGCAGATATAAATTATTTTTAATTTGCAACCTGATGGAGGTCAGTATAGATGGACTAATAGAGAAAGTCCCACACACTGCTAGAAGGCCAAATATTTTTTCAGAGCTAGATGCAGAAAAAAATTATATTCAGTTTGCAACCTGATGGAGGTCAGTATAGATGGACTAATAGACAAGTCCCACACACAGCTAGAAGGCCAAATATTTTTTCAGAGGTAGATGCAGCTAAAAATTATTTTTAATTTGCAGCCTGATGGAGGTCAGTATAGATGGACTAATAGAATGATGCTATGCCCAAAAGATTTTACTTCACTAGGTGCAGTAAAAAAATTGGTATTCTATACACAGGTGGTATATCTTGCAACGCAGATAGACTACTCCACTGACTAACACACTCTGCAATAGGCCAAAAAGGATTCGCTTTGCTAGATTCAGCCAAATGCTGTGAAAAAAACTTGTACAGCTCTGGCACAGACCTGCCTGGCAAAAACTGATAGGAACTGATGTAACCTAGTCCTGAAAAGGACTGCAATTACAATTAGTCTTTACTCCCACAATCTATCTATTTAAGAGCACAGACCTGCCTTATAAATGTCGTAGGAAATGCTGTAACCTAGTCCTTAAAAGGACTGCAATCACAACTATTCCCTACTCCCAAGCTATCTGTAGATTTGTGCGAAAATTGGCTTGAAAGTAACAAGGTATAGCGCACACAGCAACAGCGGTGCCGTCTAACACGCAGCTGCAGCAGTGAGAACATGGTGGCGACGGGGAAAATGGCTTGGTCTTATAGGGCAAGGACATGTGACATACACTGCCAATGACACATGCCCTTGCTTGTGTGAAAAAAAGCACTTTGCTCCGTGTGTGCGCTGCTGATAGGCTGACAGATTGCACTTCCCCACTGTAAATGCGGGAAAGAGAAAAAAAAATGGAGATCTTCATTATTCCTGCAGAGATCCATCCCCTGCCCCTCCCCCCACCCCGCTGTACACTCAAACTGCGTATTAACATTAATTTTCATCATTACTGAGAAAAAATCCAGTTATGATTTTGGTGCACGAACAGTTATCGAACATAACCTCGAACAGCCGAATTTTTCTCAAATCGTTTATGTTCGCCGAACGGCTCGAACACCGACCAAAACAGCTCGAATTTGAGATTGGCGAACAGTTCGAGTCGAACAATGCTCATCTCTATTCGTAATTTCTCGTCCATGGTTAAGCCTCTCACAGACATGACTAAAAAGGGGACGGATTTTTCTAGGTGGTCTGACAAGGCTTGTCAAGCATTCTCCTCCTTGAAAAAATGTTTTGCCTCGGCACCCATACTCATTCATCCTGATGCGTCACAGCCATTCATTGTAGAGGTAGACGCTTCCGAGGTAGGGGTGGGAGCTGTATTGTCACAAGGTTCGTCCCCTGGTAAGTGGCATCCGTGCGCCTTTTTCTCTAAAAAATTGTCGTCCGCTGAGAGGAATTACGATGTCGGCAATAGGGAACTCTTGGCCATTAAGTTAGCTTTTGAGGAGTGGCGCCATTTTTTAGAGGGGGCAGTCCATCCGGTCACCGTCATCACCGATCACAAGAACCTGCTATATCTGGAGTCTGCGAAACGTCTGAATCCCAGACAAGCTAGGTGGTCATTGTTTTTTACCAGGTTTAATTTTGTCGTTACATATCGTCCTGGGTCAAAAAATGTAAAGGCGGATGCCTTATCTCGTAGTTTCCCTGGGGCCGGGAATACGGACGACCCGATTCCTATCCTTCAGGAGGGGGTGGTGTTTTCGGCAGTATGCTCTGAGCTTGAGGAGGAGGTATTGGAGGCTCAGGGGGACGCCCCTGTTGGACCTCCGGGGAGACTGTGTGTTCCAGATCAGTTGCGACAAAAGGTGATCGAGGCACACCATAACTCAGTTTTTGCAGGACACCCGGGGAGTAAAGCAATTGTGGATCTCCTCTCGCGTCGGTTTTGGTGGCCTAACTTACATAAGGAGGTGGTAACTTTTGTCGCGTCCTGTGGGGTTTGTGCGCGCTCTAAGACCTCACATACCCGTCCGTCTGGGGCCCTCTTACCTTTGAAGATCCCGGAGCGTCCTTGGACTCATCTGTCTATGGACTTTATTACGGACCTCCCTCCGTCTTCGGGTAAAACGGTCATACTCGTTGTAGTGGACAGGTTCAGCAAGATGGCACATTTTATCGCTCTTCCTGCTCTTCCTAATGCTAAAACTCTTGCGCAGGTGTTCATTGGGGAGATTGTGAGGCTTCACGGGGTACCCTCCGAGGTGGTGTCAGATCGGGGGTCTCAGTTTGTGTCCAAATTCTGGAAGGCGTTTTGTACACGGCGGGGGATGCATTTATCGTTCTCATCGGCTTTTCATCCTCAGACCAATGGTCAGACGGAACGTATGAACCAGAGCTTGGAGACATATCTCCGGTGTTTTGTGTCAGAGAACCAGGAGGACTGGGCTTCTTTCTTACCTCTGGCAGAGTTTGCTCTTAATAATAGGCGGAGCGAGTCCACTGGTAAGTCCCCGTTTTTTGGGGCATATGGTTTTCACCCCCAGTTTTGTACTTTCAGTAGGGGGGGCTCTTCGGGGGTTCCTGAGGAGGAACGATTTTCCTCATCACTCGCTTCAGTATGGAGAGGGGTGCTGAAGAATCTGAATACTATGGGGAACCGATACAAACGTATGGCTGATAGGAGGAGAGTGTCTGGTCCGGACCTAAGTGTGAACGATCGGGTATGGTTGTCTACCAGGAATATAAAACTTAAGGTTCCCTCCTGGAAACTGGGTCCCAGGTTCATCGGGTCATACAGGATCAGTTCTATAATTAATCCGGTGGCATTCCGTCTTGACCTCCCCCCTACGTTTAAAATTCACAACGTGTTCCACAGATCATTGCTTAAGAGGTATGTGGCGCCGGTGGTACCGTCACCTTTACCTCCCCCTCCAGTGGTGGTCAATGGTAACTTGGAGTTCCAGGTATCGAGGGTCATCGATTCACGGTTTAATCGCCGGTCCCTTCAGTACCTGGTTCATTGGAAGGGGTATGGTCCTGAGGAGAGGATGTGGGTTCCTGCGTCGGATATTAACGCAGACCGATTAGTTCGGGCCTTCCACACGACTCACCCGGATAAACCTGGCCCTGAGGGTCCGGAGGCCCCTCGTAGAAGGGGGGGTACTGTCACGGGTGTGTCGCCACGAAGATCGTCACGATTACACAGCCTGACTTCTCGCAGCTGAGTTTTTGGTGCTTTTCGTTTTTCGGCAGTGAGGGAGTTAACTCTCTCTCTCTCTGTGCTAGACGCCTCGCCCAGCTGCAATCAATGTTGCTGTAGTGGAACTCCTTCAAATGCCTGCCGGTCTGTTAGGGAAGTGTCAGTGAAAGCATTTCATGCAGACTAACAGAGCGGATCGTGGTATTTGGAGTTTCAGAGCTAAGTGTATTTGGAGTGTTTTTTCCCTTCCTCGCTTTATCATTTATCTCCTTTCCCGTTGGTGTTCCCTCTGTTGTAGTTGTGCAGTTTTTGTATGCAAGGTGGTTTTGGTTTTACCCTTGTACTGTCTCGTTCGTCTAAGTACTGAGTGTGGGCATATTATTACCTGTCCCCTTTTGTTGTGATCAGGGGTCCTTCTCAGGACTAGATTACTTAGGTGCAGGGATCCTCAGGAGGTAGGGGTTACGCTGGCGGCCTGAACCTCTGTACCTTCAACAGTACCTCCAGGTAGAGGGATTAGTCAGGGCCCCAGCTTAGGGTCAGCTTAGGCCCCCTACCTCCAGTACACAGAGACAGCGTGACAGACACACCTGGACACTGCAAGGCTCGGTGCCCTGGAACAGATATGGATGGCCCGCCTGTCCAACATTGAATTCACCATCAAATACCGGGCAGGACGCTCAAATGCCAACGCGGATGCCCTGTCTAGAATGCCGAACTTACCGGACGTAGGGGAAGATCCAGAAGATCTGGAAGAAGTTGAGCTCCCTGCGTTCCACCATCATGGGATTACCCTGTATTCCCACCGTGTGAAGGACAGGCGCTCCGTGACGTTCAATCCCTTGCCCCACTGTAACTGGGCGGAGACGTAAGACAGTGATCCCGCAATCCATTTGGTGAAGGAAATGCTGACCGAGGCCGATGCCCGTCTTGACCCAGATGCTCCGGAGGAGACCAAGCAACTGTGGAAGGAGAAAAGTAAGCTGTTCCTCTACAGGGAGAAGCTGTGCCGGAGAATGGTTAACTCTCGAACACATGAGATGAACAGGCAGGTAGTGGTCCCAAGACGAGTCGCGGCTATGGTTCTGGAGGCATACCACAACGGAGCAGGGCATTTCGGATGGAAGAAGCTGGAGTTCTTGTTGCGTGAACGGTTCTACTGGGTAGGCATGAGAGGAGCCATCGAGAGGTGGTGCAGAGACTGTGGCCCGTGCCACCTGAGAAGAAAAGACCGAGCCAGCCAGAAGACTCCCCTGCAGCCCATCATCACCAGACAGCCACTGGAACTGGTAGCCCTGGACCATGTGAAACTGGCTCCAAGCAGATCTGGGTATGTCTACACCCTCACAATCGTAGATCATTACTCCCGGTTCCTGGTGGTGGTCCCGGTCAAGGACTTAACGGCTCAAACAGCAGCTAGAGCCTTCCAGCAGCACTTCTGCCGTCCACACGGGTACCCGGACCAAGTGTTGACAGACCAAGGACCAGCCTTCGAAGCGGAGGTCTTCCAGGAGTTCTGCTACCTGTATGGCTGCAAGAAGATAAGAATAACGCCCTATCACCCTCAAACCAATGGACTCTGTGAGAAGATGAACCAGGTGGTGATAGATCTGCTAAAAACATTGCCCCTGGAAGAACGCAGTCTGTGGCCTGAGAAACTGCCCGATCTGCTGGACCTGTATAACCACATCCCTGTAGGTTCCACCAACTGTAGGCTTACCTAATGAGAGCAAGACCTGGTAAGCTGCCTTTTGACCTGGATATGGGAGTCCTGACGCCTGAGGACACCTCGCCAGAGGCAGACTGGGATACAGAACGGCAGCAGCAGTATCGGAAAGTACAGGAGAGCGTCGAGCGAAGTCTGTCTCAAGCTAGAGAAAGGCAAGAGAAGGCTTATAACCAGTATGCTCCCGCTGTTCCCCTGGTACCTGGAGAGCAGGTCTTGAAGAGGAAGAGGCGGCTCCACAAGTTGGACGACCAGTGGGAAAAGGACCCGTACACCGTACTGCCATCATGCCATGAGAACCCAAAAATCTGTGTAATCAGTAAGGATGGAGGAGAAACCACAGCCATTGTCTCCAGAGACCACCTGAAGAAGTGTCCCGAGCAGCTGCAAGGCCCTGAAGAAGATCAAGGAAACCCTCAACCCGCAGAGGAAGGGGGAGAAATGATCAGTACCGTATTCGGAGACTTCCCCCGGTTTTGGACACAAGTAAACGGCGCTGTCGTCGTACCCATCCTCACCTTTCTCCAGCCAGCCCTGCAAGTGCCTACAGAGGAACCGGTAGAGCTGGAAGAGCAGCCGGCCCAAGAGGCAGAAGAGTCCACACCAGCTGTACAGGAGGATCAACCCTCTGCTAGTAGTGAGCCTGCCGTGCCCCTAGTGAGCCAAAGAGTGCGCAGACAGCTGCCCAGCTTACCCATAACACCTCCTACACCCTGTAGTGCAGAACCAGTTAGTGAGCTCCGTAGGTCCACTAGAGTCACTAGAGGTCAGATGCCCGCTCTCTGGAGAATCTAAACTAATGCACTGTGAATTTATCTGCTAACTGTTTATGGTTTATGTTTGTTGCCTGTTATTAATTATGTTTCTCAGTTACCCTGCATATTTTTATGGACTAACAGGTTATGGACGCTAGATAACCGGAACAGTTTTGTAGATAGTTGCACCTTGGTGCCTCTTGCGAAGACGGCCGCGAAAGAGAAAACCTGTCTGGCGTGGCCTCCTTGCGGCCCAAAGTAGTTAGTCTACCCTTGCAGCCACGCCCAAGGACAACGCAATTGGTTTGCTTTGGACAGGACCCCTACTTCGCTTAAAGCTTCACCTTGGGTGATATGGACACCCGGTTGCGGACACGCCGTGACCTTTAAAGAACTAAAGCTTCTTGTAAATATGTTATTGTATTATTGTTATACCCTGTTATTATGTTTTAAAAATGTGTTTAGTCCCGGAGTACTAAACTTTACTAGGGGGGAATGTGACACCCCAGGGGTCTGGTTGCCACAGTAATAGAGATATTATGTCTGAGAGCAAGTGGGAGGTTTCTCTGGTCAGGAGCCCTAAGCATGCAACACTGCCCGCCCAGACCTGGGAGGGGAGGAATCTGCCCTTATAAACTAGGTCTGGGGCGGGATTAGGTGAGACAGAGACAGAGCCTGCAGAACAAGCAAAGCAGTCAGAGCCTAGAGTGAAGCTGCAGACACAGGAAAAGATACATCAGGAGCTCTGTAGGAGCAGAGGCAGAAGGCCAGGGGCTGTGAGCAGAGATATAGCTCGCCCTGGCTGAAGTTACTAAAACCGGACACAGGAGTCCGAGGCTGTGGGGACTGATATATACCCAGCAGCAGAAACCAGCCGGCAGGGGATTCCAGGTCCTCTGGCCATAGAAGCCCGGAGGCTCAGTCACAAAGAAGGGACCAGCGCCGACATCCAGGAGCGGAGGCTAACAGAAGGCCCCAAGTCACCAGCCATATGGGTGAGCACCACACGGTATACTCAGGGACGTGGGCTACTTGTAACCGCTGACAGCAAGGTAGCCAGGAAGAGTGCAGATAAACGGGGAGGCCTAAAACTCCACCTGGCCAGGGGAACTCCTGCTTGCTCGCAGACTGACCAGGCCCCTTATACTAGCCAGTACTCCCGGGAGGGTCTGCCTTGTACCATCAGTAAAGACCCTGTACTGCACCTCACGTCTCTGTGATTCCTTGCTGCACCAGCACCATTAGCACTTGGACCCTCACACCATCACTCCCATCATCTCTCACATTATCTGCCCTGAGGCAATACTTCTCCCGTGGGGAGTTATCCCATACTCGGCTTTGCAAACAACATCAGCCTCAGCAGTTGGCAGCGCAGCGGCGGTCCCCACTGACCGCAATCCACGGGTGGCGTAGTCGGACATTTGCTATACATTAAGACTGCCACTGGTTTGACCACCCTGAGCACGGACCGGGTCACCGCCACACGGAGACTACAACCCCCAACATTCTACAACAGGCCCGGTTTCGGATTCCCCTGCACAACACAGGCCCAGGGGGCGCGTCATGCGCGTCTTTTCAAAAGGAATAAAATGGGGAGGGAAAGGTTAGATTTTAAAAACAAAAATCCAAATGACAATAGCAGCAGCCAAAATGTCAATGGATCCAGGGATTCCCAGCCAGTCTCCCATGCTGGTACTGGCCCAGCCTCAAGCTGCATAGTGGCTGCAATCTGATGAGAGAAGGCACATTCAACTTAGAATGGCCGTTGACGTGCAAGTGTCACATGTGCGCGTCTTTTCAAAAGGAATAAAATGGGGTGAGAAAGGTTATACATTTAACAACAAAAATCCAAATGACAATTGCAACAGCAAAAATGCCAATGGAACAGGGATTCCCAGCCAGTCTCCCATGCTGGTAATTGCCCAGCCTCAAGCTGTGTAGCAGCTGCAATCTGACAAGGGCAGGCACATTCAGCTTAGAATGGCCATTGACGTGCAGATGTCACATGTGCGCATCTTTTCAAAAGGAATAAAATGGGGAGGGAAAGTTTAGATTTTAAAAACAAAAATCCATATGACAATAGCAGCAGCCAAAATGTCAATGGAATCAGGGATTCCAAGCCAGTCTCCCATGCCAGTACTTGCCCAGCCTAAAGCTGCATAGCATCTGCAATCTGATGAGGGAAGGCACACTCAACTTAGAATGGCCGTTGACGTGCAGATGTCACATGTGTGTGTCTTTTCAAAAGGAATAAAATGGGGAGGGAAAGGTTAGATTTTAAAAACAAAAATCCAAATGACAATAGCAGCAGCCAAAATGTGAATGGAACCAGGGATTCCCTGCCAGTCTCCAATGCTGGTGCTTGCCCAGCCTCAAGCTGCATAGCAGCTGCAATCTGACAAGGGGAGCCACATTCTGCTTAGAATGGCGGTTAACATGCAGATGTCACATGTGCGTGTCTTTTCAAAAGGAATAAAATTGGGAGGGATGGGTTAGATTTTAAATAAAAAATCCAAATGACAATAGCTTCAGCCAAAATGGTAACGAATCAGGGATTCCCAGCCAATATCCCATGCCTGAACTTAAGCTGCGTAGCAGCTGCGATCTGACAAGGGAAGGCACATTCAGCTTAGAATGGCCATTGATGTGCAGATGTCACATGTGCCTGTCTTTTCAAAAGGAATAAAATGGGGAGGGAAAGGTTAGATTTTAAAAACCAAAATCCAAAAATCCAAATGACAATAGGACCAGCCAAAATGTCAACGGAACAGGGGATTCCCAGCTAGTTAACCATGCTGGTACTTGCCTGGCCTCAAACTGTGTAGCGACTGCAGTCTGACGAAGGCAGGCACAATCAGCTTAGAATGGCCGTTGACATGCAGATGTCACATGTGCTCGTCTTTTCAAAAGGAATAAAATGAGGAGGGAAAGGTTAGATTTTAAAAACAAAAATCCAAAAATTCAAAAATCCAAATGACAATAGCAGCAGCCAAAATGTCAACGGAACCGCGGATTCTCAGCCAGTTTCCCAGGTTGGTACTTGCCCATACTCAAGCTGCGTAGCGGCTGGCGATCTGATGAGAGAAGGCACATTTGGCTTAGAATGGCCATTGATATGCAGATGTCACATGTGTGTGTCTTTTCAAAAAGGAATAAAATGGGGAGGGAAAGGTTACATTTTAAAAACAAAAATCCAAAAATCCAAATGACAATACCAGCAGCCAAAATGTCAACGGAACCTGGGATTCCCAGCCAGTCTCTCATGCAAGCACTTGCCCGGCCTCAAGCTGTGTAGCGGCTGCAATCTGATGAGAGAAGGCACACTCAGCTTAGAATGGCCGTTGACGTGCAGGTGTCACATGTGCGCGTCTTTTCAAAAGGAATAAAATGGGGAGGGAAAGGTTAGATTTTAAAAATAAAAAATCCAAAAATCGAAATGACAATAGCAGCTGCCAATATGTTAACGAAAATGAGGATTCTCAGCCAGTCTCCCATGCTGGTACTTGCCCAGCTTCAAGCTGCGATCTGAAGAGGGTAGGCACGTTCAGCTTAGAATGGTCATTGACATACAGATGTCACAGATGTCACATGTGTGCGTCTTTTCAAAATCCAAATGACAATAGCAGCAGCCAAAATGTCAAAGGTACCGGGGATTCCCAGCCAGTCTCCCATGCCGGTAATTGCCCTGTCTCAAGCTGCGTAGAGGCTGTGATCTGATGAAGGCAGGCACATTCAGCTTAGAATGGTCATTGACATACAGATGTCACAGATGTCACATGTGCGCGTCTTTTCAAAAGGAATAAAATGGTGAGGGAAAGTTTAGATTTTAAAATCAAAAATCCAAACGACAATAGCAGCAGCCAAAATGTCAATGGAACCAGTGATTCCCAGCTAGTCTGCTAGTTTGCCATGCAGGTACTTGCCTGGCCTCAAGCTGCATAGCAGCTGCGATCTGACGAAGGCAGGAACATTCAGCTTAGAATGGACGTTGACGTGCTGATATCACATGTGCGCGTCTTTTCAAAAGGAATAAAACGGGGACGGAAAGCTAAGATTTTAAAATCAAAAATCCAAATGACAATAGCAGCAGCCAAAATGTCTAACGGAACCAAGGATTCCCAACCAGACTCCCATGCTGGTACTTGATCAGCCTCAAGCTGCGTAGCTGCGTAGCTGCTGCGATTTGATGAGGGCATGCACATTCAGCTTTGAATGGCCGTTGATGTACTGATGTCACATGTGCGCGTCTTTTCAAAAGGAATAAAATGGGGACGGAAAGGTTAGTTTTTAAAAACAAAAATCTAACAATCCAAATGACAATAGCAGCAGCCAAAATGTCTAACGGAACCAAGAATTCCCAGCCAGTCTCCCATGCTGGTACTTGCCTAGCCCCAAGCTGCGTAGTGGCTGCAATCGGATGAGGACATCCACATTCAGCTTAGAATGCCCGCTGACGTGCAGATGTCACATGTGCGCGTCTTTTCAAAAGCAATAAAATGGGGAGGGAAAGGTTAGATTTTAAAAACAAAAATCCAAATGACAATAGCAGAAGCCATAATGTCAACGAAAATGGGGATTCCCAGCTTGTCTCCCATTCTGGTACTTGCCCAGCCTCAGGCTGTGTAGCAGCTGCAATCTGATGAGGGAATCCACATTCAGCTTAGAATGGCTGTTGACGTGTGGCTGTCACATGTGCGTGTCTTTTCAAAAGGAATAAAATGGGGAGGGAAAGGTTAGATTTTAAAAACAAAAATCCAAATGACAATAGCAGCAGCCAAAATGTCAATGGAAACAGGGATTCCCAGCTGGTCTCCCATGACAGTACTTGCCCAGCCTCAAGCTGCGTAGCAGCTGCGATGTGACAATGGCAGGCAAATTTAGCTTAGTATAGCTGTTGACGTGCAGATGTTACATGTGCACGTCTTTTCAAAAGGAATAAAATGGGGACGGAAAGATTATATTTTAAAAACACAAATCTAAAAATCCAAATGACAATAGCAACAGCCAAAATGTCAACAGAACCAGGGATTCCCAGCCAGTCACCCATGCCAGTACTTGCCCAGCCTCAAGCTGCGTAGTGGCTGCGATCAGACGATGGCAATCACATTCAGCTTAGAATGGCCGTTAACGTGCTGATCTCACATGTGCGCGTCTTTTCAAAAGGAATAAAATGGGGACGAAAAGGTTAAATTTTAAAAATAATAATCCAAAAATCCAAATGACAATAGCAGCAGCCAAAATGTCAATGGAACCAAGGATTCCCAGCCAGTCTCCCATGCCGGTACTGGCCCAGCCTCAAGCTGCTGTGATCTGATGAGGGAAGGCACATTCGGCGTAGAACGGCCGTTGATGTGTAGATGTCACATGTACAGATATCACATGTGCGCGTCTTTTCAAAAGGAATAATATGGGGAGGAAAAGGTTACATTTTAAAAACAAAAATCCAAATGACAATAGCAGCAGCCAAAATGTTAACAGAATCGGGGATTCCCAGCCAGACTCCCAGCCGGTACTTGCCCCACCTCAAGCTGCATAGCGGCTGCAATCTGATGAGAGAAGGAACATTCCATTTAGAATGGCCGCTAAGGTGCAGATGTCACATGTGCGCGTCTTTTCAAAAGGAATAAAATGGGGAGGGAACGTTAGATTTTAAAAACAAAAATCCAAAAATCCAAATGACAATAGCAGCAGCAAAAATGTCAACGGAATCGGTCATTCCAAACTAGTCTCCCATGCCGTTACTTACCCGGCCTCAAGCTGCGAAGCTGCTGCGATCTGACAAGGGAAGGCTCATTCAGCTTAGAATGGTCATTGACATACAGATGTCACATGTACGCGTCTTTTCAAAAGGAAAAAAATGGGGAGGGAAAGGTTTGATTTTAAAAACAAAAATCCAAATGACAATAGCAGCAGCCAAAATGTCTACGGAACCAGAGATTCCCAGCAAGTCTCCCATGCCGGTACTTGCCCGGCCTCAAGCTGCATTGCTGCTGCGATCTGATGAGGGCAGGCACATTCAGATTAGAACAGCCACTGACATACAGATGTCACATGTGTGTGTATTTTCAAAAGGAATAAAATGGGGAGGGAAAAGTTAGATTTTAAAAACAAAAATCCAAATGACAATAGCAGCAGTCGAAAAATCAACAGAACTAGGGATTCCCAGCCAGCCTCACGCTGCATATCGGCTGCATTCTGACGAGGGCAGGCACATTCAGCTTAGAATGGCCGTTGACGTGCTGTTATCACATGTGCGCGTCTTTTCAAAAGGAATAAGATGGGGAGGGAAAGGTTAGATTTTAAAAACAAAAATCCAAATGACAATAGCAGCAGCCAAAATGTCAATGGAACTGGGGATTCCCAGCCAGTCTCCCATTCCAGGACTTGCCCTGACTCAAACTGTGTAGCAGCTGTGATCTGACGTGGGCAGTCACATTCAGCTTAGTATGGTCATTAACATGCAGATGTCACATGTGCGCGTCTTTTCAAAAGGAATAAAATGGGGAGAGAAAGGTTAGATTTTAAAAACAAAAATCCAAAAATCCAAAAATCCAAATGACAATAGCAGCAGCCAAAATATTAACGGAACTGGGGATTCCCAACCAGTCTCCAATGCTTGTACTTGCTCAGTCTCAAACTGCGTAGCGGCTGCAATCTGACGAGGGCAGGCACATTCAGCTTAGAATGGCTGCTGTTGTGCAGCTGTCACATGTGCGTGTCTTTTCGAAAGGAATAAAATGAGGAGGGAAAGGTTAGATTTTATAAACAAAAATCCAAATTACAATAGCGGTTGCGAAAATGTCACCGGAACCAGCGACTCCCAGCATGGTACTTGCCCAGGCTCAAGCTGCATAGCAGCTGCAATATGATGAGGGCAAGCACATTCAGCTTAGAATGGCCATTGATGTGCAGATGTCACATGTGCATGTCTTTTCGAAAGGAATAAAATGGGGAGGGAAAGGTTAGATTTTAAAAACAAAAATCCAAATGACAATAGCAGCAGCCAAAATGTCAACGGATCTGGAGATTCCCAGTTAGTCACCCAAGTCTGTACTAGCCCAGCCTCAAGCTGCATAACGGCTGCAATCTGACAAAGGAAGGTACATTCAGCTTAGAAAGACTGTTGATGAGCCAATTTCACATGTGCGTGTATTTTCAAAAGGAATTAAATGGGGAGGGAAAGGTTAGATTTTATAAACAAAAATACAAATGACAATAGCAGCAGCGAAAATGGCAACGGAACCGGGTATTCCCAGCCAGTTTCCCATACCGGTCCTTGCCCAGCCTCAAGCTGCGTAGCGACTGCGATCTGACGAGGGAAGGCACATTCAGCTTAGAATGGCCATCGATGTGCACATGTCACATGTGCGCGTCTTTTCAAAAGGAATAAATTGGGGAGGGAAAGGTTGGATTTTAAAAACAAAAATCCAAATGACAATAGCAGAAGCGAGAATGTCAATGGAACTGAGAATTCCCAGCCAGTCTCCCATGTTGGTACTTGCCCAACCTCAAGCTGCATAGCATCTGCAATCTGACAAGGGCTAGCACATTCAGCTTACAATGGCCGTTGATGAGCAAATGGCCCATGTGCGCGTCTTTTCAAAAGGAATAAAATGGGGAGGGAAAAGTTAGATTTTAAAGGCAAAAATCCAAAGGACAATAACAGCAGCCAAAATGTCAATGGAAGCAGGGATTCCCAGCCAGTCTCCCATGCTGGTACTTGCCCAGCCTCAAGCTGCATAGCGGTTGTGATCTGACAAAGGCAGGCACATTCAGCTTTGAATAGCCGTTTACATGCAAATGTTACATTTGCACGTCTTTTCAAAAGGAATAAAATGGGGAGGGAAAGGTTAGATTTTTAAAATCAAAAATCCAAATGACAATAGCAGCAGCCAAAATGGCAACGGATCCAGGGATTCCCAGCCAGTCTCCCATGCTGGTACTGGCCCAGCCTCAAGCTGCGTAGCGGCTACAATCTGATGAGAGAAGGCACATTCAACTTAGAATGGCCGTTGACGTGCAAGTGTCACATGTGCGTGTCTTTTCAAAAGGAATAAAATGGGGAGGGAAAGGTTTGATTTTAAAAACAAAAATCCAAAAATCCAAAAATCCAAATGACAATTGCAGCAGCCAAAAGGTCAATGGAACAGGGATTCCCAGCCAGTCTCCAATGCTGATAATTGCCCAGCCTCAAGCTGTGTAGCAGCTGCGATCTGACGAGGGCAGGCACATTCAGCTTAGAATGGCCGTTGACGAGCAGATTTCACATGTGCGTGTCTTTTCAAAAGGAATAAAATGAGGAGGGAAAGGTTTGATTTTAAAAACAAAAAGCCAAATGACAATAGCAGAATTCAAAATGTCAACGGAACTGGGGATTCCCAGCCAGTCTCCCATGCTGGTACTTGCCCAGCCTCAAGCTGTGTAGCAGCTGCAATCTGACAAGGGAAGGCTCATTCAGCTTAGAATGGCTGTTGACATGCAGTTGCCACATGTGTGGGTCTTTTTAAACGGAATAAAATGGGGAGGGAAAGGTTAGATTTAAAAAAAAAAAATCCAAAAATCCAAATGACAATAGCAGCAACCAAAATGTCAACAGAACCAGGGGTTCCCATCCAGTCTCCCATGTCACTAATTGCCTGGCCTCAAGCTGCATAGCAGCAGCAATCGGACAAGGGAATGAACATTTAGCTTAGAATGGCGGTTAACAAGCTGATGCCACATGTGCGCGTCTTTTCAAAAGGAATAAAATGGGGAGGTAAAGGTTAAATTTTAAAAACAAAAATCCAAAAGACAATAGCAGCAGCCAAAATGTCAACCGTACCAGGGATTCCCAACCAGTCTCCCATGCCGGTACTTGCCTGACCTCAAGCTGCACAGCTGCTGTGATCCAACGAGGGAAGGCACATTCAGCTTAGAATGGCCAGTGACAAGCAGATGTCACATGTGCGCGTCTTTTCAAAAGGAATAAAATGGGGAGGTAAAGGTTAAATTTTAAAAACAAAAATCCAAAAATCCAAATGACAATAGCAGCAACCAAAATGTCAATGGAACATGGGTTTCCCAGCCAGTCTCCTATACCAGTACTTGCCTGGCCTCAGGCTGCGTAGCAGCTGCGATCTGACGAGGGCTAGAACATTCAGCTTGGAATGGCCATTGACGTGCAGATGTCACATGTGCGCATCTTTTCAAAAGGAATAAAATATGGAGGGAAAGGTTAGATTTTAAAAACCAAAATCCAAAAATCCAAATGACAATAGCAGCAGCCAAAATGTCAATGGAAACAGGGGTTCCCAGCCAGTCTCCCATGCTGGTACTTGCCTGGCCTCAAGCTGCATAGTGGTTACAATATGACAAATGCGGGCTCATTAAGCTTATAATAGCAGTTGATATGCAGATGTTACATGTGCACGTCTTCTTAAAAGGAATAAAATGGGGAGTGAAAGGCTAGATTTTAAAAACAAAAATCCAAAAATTCAAATGACAATAGCTGCACCCAAAATGTCATCGGAACTAGGGATTCCTCGCCTGTCTCCCAAGCCAGTACTTGCCCAGCCTCAAACTGCGTAGCAGCTGCGATCTTACGAGAGCAGGCACATTCAGCTTAAATTGGCCGTTGATGTGCAGATGTCACATGTGCGCGTCTTTTCAAAAGGAATAAAATGGGGAGGGAAAGGTTAGATTTTAAAAACAAAAATCCAAAAACCCAAAAATCCAAATGACAATAGCAGCAGCCAAAATATCAACGGAAGTGGGGATTCCCAACCAGTCTCCCAAGGCGGTATTTGCCCAGCCTCAAACTGCGTAGCGGCTGTGATCTGACAAAGGCAGGCACACTCAGCTTAGAATGGCCGTTGTCATTCTGATATCAAATGTGCGCATCTTTTCAAAAGGACTAAAATGGGGAGGGAAATGTTAGATTTTAAAAACAAAAATCCAAATGAGTATAGAGGCAGCCTAAATGTTAACGGAACTGGTGAAACCCTTCCAATCTCCCATGCTGGTACTTACCCAGCCTCAAGCTGCATAGTGGCTGCGATCTGACGAGGGCAGGCACATTCAGCTTATAAAACCTGTTGATATACAGATGTCACATGTGGGAGTCTTTTCAAAAGGAATAAAATGGGGAGGGAAAGGTTAGATTTTAAAAACAAAAATCCAAATGACAATAGCAGCAGCCAAAATGTCAATGGAACTGGGGATTCCCAGCCAGTCTCCCATGCTGGTAATAGGCCAGCCTCAAGCTGCATAACAGTTGCGATCTGATGAGGGCAGGAACATTCAGCTTAGAATGTCCATTGATGTGTAGATGTCACATGTGTATGTCTTTTCAAAAGGAATAAAATGGGGGAGGGAACGTTTTGATTTTAAAAACAAAAATCCAAATGACAATAGCAGCAGCCAAAATGCCAACTGTACCGGGGATTCCCAGCCAGTCTCCCATGCCAGTACTTGCCCAGCCTCAAGCTGTGAAGCAGTTATGATCTGATGAGGGCAGGCACATTCAGCTTAGAATGGCCATTGACGTAGAGATATGACATGTGCGCGTCTTTTCAAAAGGAATAAAATGAGGAGGGAAATGTTAGATTTTAAAAACAAAAATCCAAAAATCCAAAAATCCAAATGACAATAGCAGCAGCCAAAATATTAACGGAACTGGGGATTCCCAACCAGTATCCCATGCTTGTACTTGCTCAGTCTCAAACTGCGTAGCGGCTGCAATCTGACGAGGGCAGCCACATTCAGCTTAGAATGGCTGTTGTCGTGCAGCTGTCACATGTGCGTGTCTTTTCGAAAGGAATAAAATGAGGAGGGAAAGGTTAGATTTTATAAACAAAAATCCAAATTACAATAGCGGCTGCGAAAATGTCACCGGAACCAGTGACTCCCAGCCAGTCTCCCATGATGGTACTTGCCCAGGCTCAAGCTGCATAGCAGCTGCAATATGATGAGGGCAAGCACATTCAGCTTAGAATGGCCATTGATGTGCATATGTCACATGTGCATGTCTTTTCGAAAGGAATAAAATGGGGAGGGAAAGGTTAGATTTTAAAAACAAAAATCCAAATGACAATAGCAGCAGCCAAAATGTCAACGGATCTGGAGATTCCCAGTTAGTCACCCAAGTCTGTACTAGCCCAGCCTCAAGCTGCATAACGGCTGCAATCTGACAAGGGCAGGTACATTCAGCTTAGAAAAGCTGTTGATAAGCCAATTTCACATGTGCGTGTATTTTCAAAAGGAATTAAATGGGGAGGGAAAGGTTAGATTTTATAAACAAAAATACAAATGACAATAGCAGCAGCGAAAATGGCCGGGTATTCCCAGCCAGTTTCCCATACCAGTCCTTGCCCAGCCTCAAGCTGTGCAGCGACTGCGATCTGACGAGGGAACGCACATTCAGCTTAGAATTGCCATTGATGTGCACATGTCACATGTGCGCGTCTTTTCAAAAGGAATAAATTGGGGAGGGAAAGGTTGGATTATAAAAACAAAAATCCAAAAGACAATAGCAGCAACCAAAATGCAATAGAACCGGAGATTCCCAGCCAGTCTCACATGCCAGTAATTGCCCAATCTCAAGCTGCATAGCAGCTGCGACCTGACAAGGGCAAGCACATATAGTTTAAAATGGCTGTTGACTTGCAGATGTCACATGTGCGCATCTTTTCAAAAGGAAGAAAATGGGGAGGGAAAAGTTAGATTTTAAAAACAAAAATCCAAATGACAATAGCAGCATCCAAAATGTCAACAGAATCGGGGATTCCCAGCCAGTCTTACATGACGGTACTTGCCTCTCCTCAAGCTACGTAGCTGCTGCGATCTGATGAGGGAAGTCACATTCAGCTTGGAATGGCCGTTTATGTGCAGATGTTACATGTGCGCATTTTTTCAAAAGGAATAAAATGGGGAGGGAAAGGTTCCATTTTAAAGACAAAAATTCAAATATCCAAATGACAATAGCTGCAGCCAAAATGTAATCGGAAGCGGGGAATCGCAGACAGTCTCCCACGCCAGTACCTGCGCGGCCGTGGGAGTACAGCTTAGATTGGCCGTTGACGTGCAGTTGTCACATGTGCGTGTCTTTTCAAAAGGAATAAAATGGGGATGGAAAGGTTAGATTTTAAAAACCAAAATCCAAAAATCCAAATGACAATAGCAGCAGCCAAAATGTCAACGGAACAGGGGATTCCCCGCTAATCTCCCATGCCAGTACTTGCCCGGACACAAGCTGCATAATGGCTGCAATCTGATGTGGGCAGGCACATTCAGCTTAGAATGGCCATTGACGTACAGATGTTACATGTGCGTGTCTTTTCAAAAGGAATAAAATGGGGAGGGAAAGGTTAGAATTTAAAAACAAAAATCCAAAAATCCAAAAATCCAAAAATCCAAATGACAATAGCAGCAGCCAAAAAGTCAATGGAACCAGGGATTCCCAACTAGTTTCCTATGCCGGTACTTGCCCAGCCTCAAGTTGCATAGCTGCTGCAATTTGACGAGGGCAGGCACATTCAGCTTAGAATGGCGTTCGAAATGCCGATGTCACATGCGCGCCTCTTTTCTAAAGGAATAAAATAGTGAGGGAAAGGTAAGATTTTAAAAACAAAAATCCAAAAATCCAAATGACAATAGCAGCAGCCAAAATGTCAACAGAACCTGGGACTCCCAGCCAGTCACCCATGCTGGTATTTTCCCAACCTCAAGCCGTGTAGCAGCTGCCGTCTGTCGAAGGCTGGCACATTCAGCTTAGAACGGCCATTGACGTGCAGATGTCACATGTGTGCGTTTTTTCAAAATGAATAAAATGGTGAGGGAAAGGTAAGATTTTAAAAACAAAAATCCAAATGACAATAGCAGCAGCCAAATTGTCAACGGAAGAAAGGATTCCCAGCCATTCTCCCATGCTGGTACTTGCCTGGCCTTAAGCTGCATAGCAGCTGCAATGTGACAATGGCAGGCACATTCAGCTTAGAGTGGCGGTGGACATACAGATGTCACATGTGCGCCTCTTTTCTAAATGAATAAAATAGGGAGGGAAAAGTAAGATTTTAAAAACAAAAATCCAAAAATCCAAATGACAATAGCAGCAACCAAAATGTTAACGGAACCTGGGATTCCCAGCCTGTCTCCCATGCTGGTATTTTCCCAACCTCAAGCTGCGTAGCAGCTGCGATCTGTCGAGGGCTGGCACATTCAGTTTAGAATTGACTTTGACGTGCAGATGTCACATGTGCGCGTCTTTTCAAAAGGAATAAAATGTAGAGGGAAAGGTTAGATTTTAAAAACAAAAATCCAAATGACTATAGCACCAGCCAAAATGTCAACGGAACTGGGGACTCCCAACCAGTCTCCCATGCCAGCACTAGCCCAGCCTCAGGCTGCATAGTGGCTGCGATCTGACAAAGGAAGGCATATTCAGCTTAGAATGGCTGTTGATGTGTGGCTGTCACATGTGCGTGTCTTTTCAAAAGGAATAAAATGGGGAGGGAAAGGTTAGATTTTAAAAACAAAAATCCAAAAATCAAAATGACAATAACAGCAGCCAAAATGTTATCGGAACTGGGGAATCCCAGCCAGTCTCCCACACCATTACTTGCCTGGCCTCAGGCTGCGTAGCAGCTGCGATCTGACGAGGGCTAGAACATTCAGCTTGGAATGGCCATTGACGTGCAGATGTCACATGTGTGCATCTTTTCAAAAGATATAAAATATGGAGGGAAAGGTTAGATTTTAAAAACAGAATTCCAAAAATACAAATGACAATAGCAGCAACCAAAATGTCAACAGAACCAGGGGTTCTCATCCAGTCTCCCATGTCACTAATTGCCTGGCCTCAAGCTGCATAGCAGCAGCAATCTGACAAGGGAATGAACATTTAGCTTAGAATGGCGGTTAACAAGCTGTTGCCACATGTGCATGTCTTTTCAAAAGGAATAAATGGGGAGGGAAAGGTTAGATTTTAATCACAAAAATCCAAAAGACAATAGCAGCAGCCAAAATGTCAACCGTACCAGGGATTCCCAACCAGTCTCCCATGCTGGTACTTGCCTGACCTCAAGCTGCACAGCTGCTGCGATCTAACGAGGGAAGGCACATTCAGCTTAGAATGGCCGGTGACAAGCAGATGTCACATGTGCGCGTCTTTTCAAAAGGAATAAAATGGGGAGGTAAAGGTTAAATTTTAAAAACAAAAATCCAAAAATCCAAATGACAATAGCAGCAGCCAAAATCTCATCGGAACCGGGGATTCCCAGCCAGTCTCCTATGCTGGTACTTGCCTGGCCTCAAGCTGCATAGTGGCTACGATATGACAAGGGCGGGCTCATTAAGCTTATAATGGCAGTTGATATGCAGATGTTACATGTGCACGTCTTCTCAAAAGGAATAAAATGGGGAGGGAAAGGCTAGATTTTAAAAACAAAAATCCAAAAATTCAAATGACAATAGCTGCAGCCAAAATGTCATCGGAACTAGGGATTCCTCGCCTGTCTCCCAAGCCAGTACTTGCCCAGCCTCAAACTGCATAGCAGCTGCGATCTTACGAGAGCAGGCACATTCAGCTTAAATTGTCCGTTGATGTGCAGATTTCACATGTGCGCGTCTTTTCAAAAGGAATAAAATGGGGAGGGAAAGGTTAGATTTTAAAAACAAAAATCCAAAAATCCAAATGACAATAGCAGCAGCCAAAATGTCAATGGAACCGTGGATTCCCAGCCAGTCTCCCATGCCAGTACTTGACCGGCCTCAAGCTGCGTAGCGGCTGCAATCTGACAATGGCAGGCACATTCAACTTAGAATGGCCATTGACATACAGTTGTCACATGTGAGCGTCTTTTCAAAAGGAATAAAATGGGGAGGGAAAGGTCAGATTTTAAAAACAAAAATCCAAAAATCCAAATGACAATAGCAGCAGCCAAAATGTCAACAGAACCAAAGATTCCCAGCCAGTCTCCCACGCGGTACTTGCTCGGCCTCAAGCTGCATAGCGGCTGCGATCAGATAAGAGCAGGCACATTCAGCATAGAATGGCCATTCACGTACAGATGTCACATGTGCGCGTCTTTTCAAAAGGAATAAAACGAAGAGGGAAAGGTTAGATTTTAAAAACAAAAATCCAAATGACAACAGCAGCAGCCAAAATGTCAATGGAAGCGGGGATTCCCAGCCAGTCCTCCCATGCCAGTATTTGCCCAGCCTCAAGCTGCGTAGCAATTGTATTCTGATGAAAGCATGCACATTCAGCTTAGAATGGCAGTTGAGAAGTAGATGTCACATGTTCGTGTCTTTTCAAAAGGAACAAAATGGGGAGGGAAAAGTTAGATTTAAAAGAAAAAAATCCAAAAATCCAAATGACAATAGCAGCAGGCAAAATGTTAATAGAACTAGTGATTCCCTTCCAGTCTCCCATGCTGGTACTTGCCCAGCCTCAAGCTGCATAGCGGCTGCAATCTGACGAGAGCAGGTACATTGAACTTAGAATGGCCGTTGATGTGCAGGTGTCACATGTGCGCGTCTTTTCAAAAGGAATAAAATAGGGAGGGAAAGGTTTGATTATAAAAACAAAAACCCAAAAATCCAAATGACAATAGCAGCAGCCAAAATATCAACGGAAGCAGGGATTCCCAACCAGTCTCCCAAGCTGTTATTTGCCCAGCCTCAAACTGCGTAGCAGCTGTGATCTGACAAGGGCAGGCACACTCAGCTTAGAATGGCCGTTGTCATTCTGATGTCAAATGTGCACATCTTTTCAAAAGGACTAAAATGGGGAGGGAAATGTTAGATTTTAAAAACAAAAATCCAAATGAGTATAGAGGCAGCCTAAATGTTAACGGAACTGGTGAAACCCTTCCAATCTCCCATGCTGGTACATACCCAGCCTCAAGCTGCATAGTGGCTGCGATCTGACAAGGGCAGGCACATTCAGCTTATAAAACCTATTGATATACAGATGTCACATGTGGGAGTCTTTTCAAAAGGAATAAAATGGGGAGGGAAAGGCTAGATTTTAAAAACAAAAATCCAAATGACAATAGCAGCAGCCAAAATGTCAATGGAACCGGGGATTCCCAGCCAGTCTCCCATGCTGGTAATAGGCCAGCCTCAAGCTGCATAACAGTTGCGATCTGATGAGGGCAGGAACATTCAGCTTAGAATGTCCATTGATGTGCACTTGTGACATCTGCATTTCAACTGCCATTCCAAGCTGAATGTGCCTGCCCTCATCAGATTGCCACCGCTACATAGCTTGAGGCTGGGCAAGTACCAGCATGGGAGACTGCCTGGGAATCCCCGGTTCTGTTGCCATTTTGGCTGCTCCTATTGTCATTTGAATTTTTGTTTTTAAAATCTAACCTTTCCCTCCCCATTTTATTCCTTTTGAAAAGACGCGCACATGTGACTTTTGCATATCAGCAGCCATTCTAAGCTGAATGTGCCTTCCCTTGTCATATTACAGCAGCTATGCAGCTTGAGGCCAGGCAAGAACTGGCATGGGAGACTAGCTGGGAATCCCCGGTTCTGTTGACGCTTTGGCTGCTGCTATTGTCATTTGGATTTTTGTTTTTAAAATCAAACCTTTCACTCCCCATTTTATTCCTTTTGAAAAGACTCGCACATGCGACATCTGTATATCAACAGGTTTTATAAGCTGAATGTTCCTGCTCTCGTCAGATCACGCTCACTACGCAGCTTGAGACCAGGCAAGTACCGGCATGGGAGACTGGCTGGGAAACAAAAATCCAGAAATCCAAATGACAATAACAGAAGCCAAAATGACAATGGAACCAGGTATTCCCAGCCAGTCTCCCATGCATGTACTTGCCTTGCCTCAAGCTGCGTAGTAGCTGCAATCTGACGATGGCAGGCACATTCTGCTTAGAATAGCTGTTTACGTGCGAATGTTACATGTGCGCGTCTTTTCAAAAGGAATAAAATTGGGAGGGAAAGGTTAGATTTTAAAAACAAAAATCCAAATGAGAAAAGCAGCCTAAATGTTAACGGAAATGGTGATTCCCTTTCAGTCTCCCATGCTGGTACTTGCCCAGCCTCAAGCTGCATAGCGGCTGTGATCTGACAAGGGCAGGTACATTCAACTTAGAATTGCCATTGATGTGCCACATGTGACATGTCACAATTGCGTGTCTTTTCAAAAGGAATAAAAAGGGGAGGGAAAAGTTTGATTTTAAAAACAAAAATCCAAATGACAATAGCAGCAGCCGAAATATCAATGGAACAGGGGATTCCCAGTCAGTCTCTCATGCCGTTACTTGCTCTGCCACAAGCTGCATTGCAGCTGTGATCTGACGAGGGAAGGCACATTCAGCTTAGAATGGCCCATTCAGCTTAGAATGGCCGTTAACAAGCAAATGTCACATGTGAGCGTCTTTTAAAAAGGAATAAAATGGGGAGGGAAAGGTAAGATTTTAAATACAAATGACAATAGCAGGAGCCGAAATGGCAACGGAACATGGGATTCCCAGCCAGTCTTCCATGCTGGTACTTGCCCAGCCTAGAGGTGTGTAGCGGCTGCGATTTCACAAGGCAAGGCACATTCAGCTTATAATGTCCATTGACGTTCAGATGTCACATGTGCGCGTCTTTTCAAATGGAATAAAATGGGGAGGGAAAGGTTAGATTTAAAAAACAAAAATCCAAAAATCCAAATGACAATAGCAGCAGCCAAAATGGCAACGGAGAGAGGGATTCTCAGCGTGTCTCCCAAGTCGGTACTTGCCCGGTCTCAAGCTGCGTAGTGGCTGCGATCTGACGAGGGAAGGCACATGCAGCTTAGAATGGCCGTTAACATGCAAATGTCACATGTGTGCGTCTTTTCAAAAGGAATAAAATGAGGAGGGAAAGGTTAGATTTTAAAAACAAAAATCCAAATGACAATAGCAGCAGCCAAAATGTCAACGGAACCAGGGACTCCCAGTCAGTCTACCATGCTGGTACTTGCTCAGCCTCAAGCTGCATAGCTGCTGCGATCTGATGATAGCAGGTACATTCAGCTCAGAATGGCTGTTGACGTGCAGAAGACACATGTGTGCGTTTTTTAAAAAGAAATAAAATGGGGAGGGAAAGTTTAGATTTTAAGAACAAAAATCCAAAAATCCAAATGACAACAGCAGCAGCCAAAATTTGAACAGAAACGGGGATTCCCAGGCAGTCTCCCATGCCTGTACTCACCCAGTCTCAAGCTACATAGCAGCTGCAATCTGACAAGGTTAAGCACATTCAGCTTAGACTGGCTGTTGACATGCAGATGTTACTTGTGCTCGTCTTTTCAAAAGGAATAAAATGGGGAGGGAAAGTTTAGATTTTAAAAACAAAAATCCAAAAATCCATTGACAATAGCAGCAGCCAAAAGGCCAACGGAACTATGGATTCCTAGCCTGTCTCCCATGCCAGTACTTGCTCAGCATAAAGCTGCATAGCAATTGCGATCTGACGTGGGCAGGAACATTCAGCTTAGAATGGCCATTGACGTGCTGTTGTCACATGTGCGCGTCTTTTCAAAAGGAATAAAATGGGGAGGGAAAGGTTAGATTTTAAAAACAAAAATCCAAAAATCCAAATGACAATAGCAGCAGCCAAAATATTAACGGAACCGGAGACACCCAGCCAATCTCCCAAGCCGGTATTTGCTCGGCCTTAAGTTGCATAGCGGCTGCGATCTGACGATGGCAGGCACATTCAGCTTAGAATGGCCATTGACGTGCTGATGTCACATGTGCACGTCTCTTCAAAAGGAATAAAATGGTGAGGGAAAGGTTAGATTTTAAAAACAAAAATCAAAAAATCCAAATGACAATAGCAGCAGCCAAAATGTTCATGGAACCAGGGATTCCCAGCCAGTCTCCCATGCGGGTTCTTGCTCTGCCACAAGCTCCATAGCGGCTGCGATATGACAAGGGAAGGAACATTCAGCTTAGAATGGCCATTGACGTGCAAATGTCACATGTGCGTGTCTTTTCAAAAGGAATAAAATGGGGAGGGAAAAGTTAGATTTTAAAAACAAAAATCAAAATGACAATAGCAGCAGCCAAAATGTCAACTGAAGTTGTGATTCCCAGCAAATCTCCCATGCCAATACTTACCCAACCTCCAGCTGCGTAGCGGCTGCAATCTGACGAGGGCAGGCACATTCAACTTAGAATGGCCATTGACGTGCAGCTGTCACATGTGTGCTTCTTTTCAAGAGGAATAAAATGGGGAGGGAAAGGTTTAATTTTAAAAAGAAAAATCCAAATGACAACAGCAGAAGCCAAAATGTTAATAGTACCAGGGAGTCCCAGCCAGTCTCCCATGAGGGTTATTGGCCAGCCTCAAGCTGCGTAGCAGCTGTGATCTGATGAGGGAAGGAACATTCAGCTTAGAATGGACGTTTATATGCAGATGTCACATGTGCGCGTCTTTTCAAAATGAATAAAATGGGGAGGGAAATGTTAGATTTTAAAAACAAAAATCCAAAAATCCAAATGACCATAGCAGCAGCCAAAATGTCAACGAAACTAGTGATTTCCAGCCAGTCTTCCATGCTGGTAATTGCCCAGTCTCAAGCTGCATAGCAACTGCAATCAGACGAGGGAAGGCACATTCAGCTTAGAATAGCCTTTGACGTACAGATGTCACATGTGCGCGTCTTTTCAAAAGGAATAAAATGTCGAGGGAAAGTTTAGATTTTAAAAGCAAAAATCCAAATGACAATAGCAGCAGACAAAATGTCAACAGAATCGGGGATTCCCAGCCAGTCTCCCATACTGGTACTTGCCTGACCTCAAGAGGCGTAGCAGCTGCAATCTGACGAGGGAAGGCACATTCAGCTTAGAATGGCCATTGACGTGTGGATGTCACATGTGCGCTTCTTTTCAAAAGGAATAAAATGGGGAGGGAAAGGTTACATTTTAAAAACAAAATTCCAGAAATCCAAATGACAATAGCAGCAGCCATAATGACGACAGAACCAGGGATTCTCAGCCAGTCTCCCATGCTCATACTTGCCCAGCCTCAAGCTGCGCAGCAGCTGCGATCTGACGATGGCAGGCACATTCAGTTTAGAATGGCTGTTGACCTGCAGAGGTCACATGTGCACGTCTTTTCAAAAGGAATAAGATGGGGAGGGAATGGTTAGATTTTAATAACAAAAATCAAAAAATCCAAATGACAATAGCCAGAATGTCAATGGAACCAGGGATTCCCAGCCAGTCTCCCATTATGGTACTTGCTGGCCTCAAGCTGTGTAGCGGCTGCAATCTGACAAGGGAGGGCACATTCAGCTTAGAATGGCCGTTGATGTGCAGATGTCACATGTGCACTTCTTTTCAAAAGGAATAAAATGGGGAGGGAAAGATTAGATTTTAAAATCAAAAATCCAAAAATCCAAATGACAATAGCAGAAGCAAAATTTTCTACGGAACTGGTGATTCCCAGCCAGTCTGCCAAGCTGCGTAGCAACTGTGATCTGACGAGGGAAGGAACATTCAGCTTAGAATGGCCGTTGATGTGCAGATGTCACATGTGCGCGTCTTTTCAAAAGGAATAAAATGGGGAGGGAAAGGTTAGATTTTAAAAACAAAAATCCAAATGACAATAGCAGCAGCCGTAATGTCAACAGAACAGGGTATTCCCAGCCAGTCTCTCATGCCAGTGCTTGCCCAGCTTCAAGCTGCGTAATGACTGCCATCTAAAGAGGGAATGCACATTCAGCTTAGAATGGCCGTTGGGAACAGATGTCACATGTGCGCGTCTTTTCAAAAGGAATAAAATGGGGAGGGAAAGGTAAGATTTTAAAAACAAAAATCCAAAAATGCAAATGACAATAGCAGCAGCCAAAATTTCAATGGAACCAGGGATTCCCAGCCAGTCTCCCATGCTGGTACTTGCCCAAACTCAAGTTGTGTAGCAGATGCTATCTGACAAGGGAAAGAACATTCCGCTTAGATTGGCCGTTGAAATGCAGATGTCACATGTGTGCGTCTTTTCAAAAGGAATAAAATGGGGAGGGAAAGGTTAGATTTTAAAAACAAAAATCCAAATGAAAATAACAGCAGCCAAAATGTTAACGCAACTGGGGATTCCCAGCAAGTCTCCAATGCTAGTACTTGCCCGGCCTCAAGCTGCGTAGTGGCTGGAATCTGATGAGGGCATGCACATTCAGCTTATAAAGCCTGCTGACGTACACATTTCACATTTGCGAGTCTTTTCAATAGGAATAAAATGGGGAGGGAAAAGTCAGATTTTAAAAACAAAAATCCAAATGACTACAGCAGCAGCCAAGATGTCAATGGAACCAGGGATTACCAGCCAGTCTCCCATGCTGGTACTTGCCTGACCTCAAGCTGCATAGCTACTGTGATCTGACAAGAGAAGGCACATTCAGCTTAGAATGGCCTTTGATGTGCAGGCGTCACATGTGCGCGTCTTTTCCAAAGGAATAAAATGGGGAGGGAAAGGTTAGAGTTAAAAAAAAAAATCCAAAAATCCAAATGACAATAGCAGCAGCCAAAATGTCAATGGAACTGTGTATTCACAGCCAGTCTCCCATGCTGGTACATGACCGGCCTAAAGCTGCGTAGTAGCAGCGATATGATGAAGGAAGGCACATTCAGCTTCGAATGGCCATTGACGTGCGGATGTCACATGTGCGCTTCTTTTCAAAAGGAATAAAATAGGGAGGGAAAGGTTAAATTTTTAAATCAAAAATACAGAAATCCAAATGACAATAGCAGCAGCAGCCAAAATGCCGACAGAATCGAGGATTCTCAGCCAGTTTCCCATGCTGATACTTGCCCAGCCTCAAACTGCATAGCTGCTGTGATCTGACGAGGGGAGGCAAATTCAGCTTAGAATGGCCGTTGACGTGTAGATGTTACATGTGCGCGTCTTTTCAAAAGGAATAAAATGGGGAGGGAAAGGTTAGATTTTAAAAACAAAAATCCAAAAATCCAAATGACAATGGCAGCAGCCAAAATGTTAATGGAACTGGTGATTCCCTTCCAGTCTCCCATGCTGGTACTTGCCCAGCCTCAAGCTGCATAGCTGCTGTGATCTGACAAGGGGAGGTACATTCAACTTAGAATGGTCATTGACGTGCAAAAGTCACATGTGCGCGTCTTTTCAAAAGGAATAAAATGGGGAGGGAAAGGTTAGATTATAAAAAAAAAAAATCCAAAAATCCAAATGACAATAGCAGCAGCCAAAATGTCAACGGAAGCAGGGATTCCCAGCCAGTCTCCCATGCCAGTACTTGACCAGCCTCAAGCTGTGTAGCGGCTGTAATCTGACGAGTGTAGGCAATTTCAGCTCAGAATGGCTGTTGACGTGCAAATATCACATGTGCACGTCTTTTCAAAAGGAATTAAATGGGGACGGAAAGGTTAGATTTTTAAAACAAAAATCCAAAAATCCATAAGACAATAGCTGCAGCCAAAATGTCAACGGAACCAGGGATTCCCAGCCAGTCTCTCATGCTGGTACTTGCCCAGCCTCAAGCTGCATAGCGGCTGCGATCTGATGATGGCAAGCACAATCAGCTTAGAATGGACGTTGACGTGCAGATGTCACATGTCCGCTTCTTTACAAAAGGAATAAAATGGGGAGGGAAAGTTTAGATTTTAAAAACAAAAATCCAGAAATCAAAATGACAATAGCAGCAGCCAAAATTTCAACGGAACCGGAGATTCCCAGCCAGTCTGACATGCAGGTACTTGCCCAGCCTCAAGCTGTGTAGCGGCTGTGATCTGACGAAGGAAGGAACATTCAGCTTATAAAGCCTGTTGACGTACAGATAACACATGTGCGAGTCTTTTCAAAAGGAATAAAATGGGGAGGGAAAAGTCAAATTTTAAAAACAAAAATCCAAATAACAATAGCATCAGCCAAAATGTCAACAGAACCGGGGGATTACCAGCCAGTCTCCCATGCCAGTACTTGCCCAACCTCAAGCTGCATAGCTGCTGTAATCTGACAAGGGAAGGCTCATTCAGCTTAGAATAGCCATTGATGTGCAAATGACACATGTGCGCGTCTTTTCAAAAGGAATAAAATGGGGGGGGGGGAGATTAGATTTTAAAAACAAAAATCCAAATGACAATAGCAGGAGCCAAAATGTCAATGGAACTGCGGATTCCCAGCCAGTCTCCCATGCTGATACTTGCCCAACCTCAAGCTGTATAGCTGCTGTGATCTGAAGAAGGCAGGCACATTCAGCTTAGAATGGCCATTGACGTGCAGATGTCACATTTGCGCATTTTTTCAAAAGGTATAAAATGGGGAGGTAAAGGTTAGAATTTAAAAACAAAAATCCAAAAATCCAAATGACAATAGCAGCAGCTAAAATGTCAACAAAACTGGGGATTCCCAGCCAGTCTCCAATGTCAGTAATTGCCCGGCCTCAAGCTGCATAGCAGCTGCTATCTGACGAGGGAAGGCACATTCAACTAAGAATGGCCGTTGACATGCAAATGTCACATGTGCATGTCTTTTCAAAAGGAATAAAATGGGGGAGGGAAACGTTAGATTTTAAAAACAAAAATCCAAATGTCAATAGCAGCAGCCAAAATGTAAGCAGAACCAGTGATTCCCAGCCAGTCTCCCATGCTGATACTTGCCCAACCTCAAGCTGTATAGCTGCTGTGATCTGAAGAAGGCAGGCACATTCAGCTTAGAATGGCCGATGACTTGTCGATGTCACATGTGCACGTCTTTTCAAAAGGAATAAAATGGGGAGGGAAAAGTAAGAAAAAACAAAAATCCAAAAAGCCAAATGACAATAGCAGCAGCCAAAATGTCGACAGAACCTAGGATTCCCAGCCAGTCTCCCATGCCTGTACTTGCTCGGCCTCAAGCTGCATATCAGCTGCAATCGGACAAGGGCAGGCACATTCAGCTTAGAATGGCCACTGACGTGCAAATGGCACATGTGCGCGTCTTTTCAAAATGAATAAAATGGGAAGGGTAAGGTTAGATTTTAAAAACAAAAATGACAATAGAAGCAGCCAAAATGTCAACAGAAACGGGGATTCCCAGCCAGTCTCCCATGCCAGAACTTGTCCAGCCTCAAGCTGCGTAGCGGCTGCGATCTGACGAGTGCATGCACATTCAGCTTAGAATGGCCGTTTACATACAGGTGGCACATGTGCGCGTCTTTTCATAAGGAATAAAATAGGGAGGGAAAGGTTAGATTTTAAAAACAAAAATCCAAATGAAAATAGTAGCAGCCAAAATGTTAATGGAACAAGGGATTCCCAGCCAGTCTCCCATGCTGGTACTTGCCTGGCCTCAAGCTGCGTTGCAGCTGCGATCTGATGATGGCAGGCACATTCAGTTTAGAATAGCTGTTACCTTGCAGATGTCACATGTGCGTGTCTTTTCAAAAGGAATAAATGGGGAGGGAAAAGTTAGATTTTAAAAACAAAAATCCAAAAATCCAAATGACAATAGCAGCAGCCAAAATGTCAATGGAACAGAGGATACTCAACCAGTCACCCATGCCTGTACTTGCCCTGCTTTAAGTTGCGTAGCAGCTGTGATCTGAAGAGGGCAGCCACATTCAGCTTAGAATGGCGGATGACTTGTGGATGTCACATGTGCACGTCTTTTCAAAAGGAATAAAATGGGGAGGGAAAAGTTGGATTTTAAAAACAAAAATCCAAATGACAATAGCAGCGGCAAAATTGTCGACAGAACCGGGGATTCTGACCCAGACTCCCTTGCCGGCACTTGCCTGACCTCAAGCTGCGTAGCGGCTGCGATCTGACCAGGGTAGGCACATTCAGCTTAGAATGGCGATTGACGTGCAAGTGTCACATGTGCGTGTCTTTTCAGAAGGAATAAAATGGGGAGGGAAAGGTAAGATTTTAAAAACAAAAATCCAAATGACAATAGCAGCAACCGAAATGTTAACGGAATCGGTGATTCCCAACCAGTCTCCATTGCTGGTTCTTCCCAAGCCTCAAGCTGCGTAGCAGCTGCGATCTAACAAGGGTAGGTACATTCAGCTTAGAATGACCGTTGACGTGCAGATGTCACATGTGCGCGTCTTTTCAAAAGGAATAAAATGGGGAGGGAAAGATTAGATTTGAAAAACAAAAATCCAAATGACAATAGCAGCAGCCAAAATGTCAACAGAACTGTGGTTTCCCAGCCAGTCTCCCATGCTGGTACTTGCCCAACCTCAATCTGCATAGCAGCTGCAATCTGACGAGGGAAGGCACATTCAGCTTAGAATTGCCTTAGATGTGTGGATGTCATATGTGCACGTCTTTTCAAAATGAATAAAATGGGGAGGGAAAAGTTAGATTTTAAAAACAAAAATCCAAATGACAGTAGCAGCAGCCAAAATGTCAACGGAAATTTTAAATTCCAGCCAGTCTACCATGCCGTTACTTGCGCAGCCTCAAGCTGTTTAGTGGCTGCGATCTAACGAGAGCAGGCACATTCAGCTTAAAATGGCTGTTGACGTGCAGATGTCACATGTGCGCGTCTTTTCAAAAGGAATAAAATGGGGAGGGAAAGGTTATATTTTAAAAACAAAAATGCAAAAATCCAAATGACAATAGCAGCAGCCAAAATGTCAACAGAATAGGGGACTCCCAGCCTGTCTGCCATGCCGGTAGTTGCCTGGTCTCAAGCTGCATAGCAGCTGCGATCTGACGAGGGAAGGCACATTCAGCTTAGAATGGCCGTTGATGTATAGATGTCACATGTGTGCGTCTTTTCAAAATGAATAAAATGGGGAGGGAAAGGTTAGATTTTAAAAACAAAAATCCAAAAATCCAAATGACAACAGCAGCAACTAAAATGTCAAAGGAACCTGGGATTCCCTGCCAGTCTCAAGCTGCGTAGCAGTTGCGATCTGACGAGCACAGGCACATTCAGCTTACAGCGGCCATTGACGTGCAGATGCTGCATGTGCGCGTCTTTTCAAAAGGAAGAAAATGGGGAGGGAAAGATACTATTTTAAGAACAAAAATCCAAATGACAACAGCTGAAGCCAAAATGCCAACAGAAACGGCGATTCCCAGCCAGTCCCCCATGCCAGTAATTGCACATCCTCAAGCTGCGTAGCGGCTGCGATCTGACGAGGGCAGAGACGTTCAGCTTAGAACGGCCATTGAAGTGCAGATGTCACATGTGCGTGTCATTTCAAAAAGAATAAAATCGAGAGGGAAAGGTTAAATTTTTAAAGCAAAGATCCAAATCCAAATGACAAAAGCAGCAGCCAAAATGTCAACGTAACCAGGGATTCTCAGCCACTCTCCCATGCCTGTACTTGTCCAGTCTCAAGCTGCTTAGCGGCTTTGATCTGATGAGGGAAGGAATATTCGGCTTAGAATGGCTGTTGACGTGCAGATGTCACATTTGCGCATTTTTTCAAAAGGAATAATATGGAGATGGAAAGATTCCATTTTAAAAACAAAAATCCAAATGTCAATTGCAGCAGCCAAAATGTCAATGGAAAAAGGGATACCCATCCAGTCTCCCATGCCAGTACTTGCCAGGCCTCAAGCTGCATAGCAGCTGTGATCTGAAGAGGGCAGGCACATTCGGCTTAGAATGGCCGCTGACGTGCAGTTGTCACATGTGCGCGTCTTTTCAAAAGGAATAATATGGGGAGGGAAAGTTTCCATTATAAAAACATAAATCCAAATGTCAATTGCAGCAGCCAAAATGTCAACGGAACCAGGGATACCCATCCTGTCTCCCATGCCAGCACTTGCCTGGCCTCAAGCTGCTTAGCAGCTGCAATCTAACGAGAGCAGGTACGTTCAGCTTAGAATGGCCGTTGATGTGCAGATGTCACATGTGTGTGTCTTCTCAAAAGGAATAAAATGGGGAGGGAAAGGTTAGATTTTAAAAACAAATTCCAAAAATCCAAATGACCATAGCAGCAGCCAAAATGTCAACTGAACCATGGATTGCCAGCCTGTCTCCAATGCCAGTACTTGCCTGGCCTCAAGCAGTGTAGCAGCTGTGATCTGATGAGGGTAGGCACATTCAGATTAGAATGGCCGTTGACTCGCAGATGTCACATGTGCGCGTCTTTTCAAAAGAAATAAATTGGGGAGGGAAAGGTTAGATTTTAAAAACAAAAATCCAAATGACAATAGCAGCAGCCAAAATGTCAACGGAACCGGGGATTCCCAGCCAGTCTCCCATGCTGGTACTTGCCCCGCATCAAGCTGCATAGCGGCTGCCAATTGACAAATACAAGCACATTCATCTTAGAATGAGCGTTGACGTACAGATGTTTTATGTGCGCGTCTTTTCAAAAGGAATAAAATGGGGAGAGAAAGGTTAGATTTTAAAAACAAAAATCCAAATGACAATAGCAGCAGCCAAAATGTCAACGGAACCCAGGATTCCCTGCCACTCTCCCATGCCGGTATTTGCCCAGCCTCAAGCTGCGTAGCGGCTGGCAAATGATGAAGACAGATACATTCATCTTAGAATGAGCGTTGACGTACAGATGTCACATGTGCGCGTCTTTTCAAAAGGAATAAAATGGGGAGGGAAAAGTTAGATTTTAAAAACAAAAATCAAAATGACAATAGCAGCAGCCAATATGTCAAAGGAACAGGGGATTCCCAGACAGTCTCTAATGCTGGTACTTGCCCAGCCTCAAGCTGCATAACAGCTAAGATCAGACAAGGGCAGGCACATTGTACTTAGAATGGCCGCTGGCATGCAGATGTCTCATGTGCGCGTCTTTTCAAAAGGAATAAAATGGGGAGAGAAAGGTTAGATTTTAAAAACAAAAATCCAAAAATCCAAATATCCAAATATCCAAATGACAATAGCAGCAGCCAAAATGTCAACAGAACCAGGGATTCCCAGCCAGTCTCCCATGTCTGTACTAGTGTTGAGCCACCCCCGTAGTGTTCGAGTTTGGTTCGGTTCGTCGAACACCTTCAAACACCATTAAAACCAATGGCAGGCAAACAAAAACACATAGAAAACACCTTCAAAGGTGTCCAAAAGCTGACAAACTGCTCAGAAGACACAACTAACACATGGAAAAGTGACAAGTACATATAGTCATGCAAAAAGAAAAGAGGTGGAGGAGTAAAAGGAGGGGGAGACACAGATATAGGCATGTCATACCCTTCTAAAATCCAAAAAGTGAGAAGCCAACACGTTCAGTCCGCTCCTGCCCGTGCCACCTCCGTGTCGCCGGGTTTGTGCCAGAGCCACGGTGAACCTTGACGGCCAGCCCCCCTCTCCCAATACTGGTGCTTGTCCGCTGGTGGGTCGAGCGAGCCCCCCTGTGGTGGAGGCAGCTCTAAGCTTTTTAATTTTTATTGTCTCTCTAATTTGAATGAATACACTTTACATACATTTACAAGGATTTATTGGAGGGCAAGTCTCATGCCAGCAGCCGAGTAATTACAGCTCCAGTAGCATCCACTAAAGCTGCTGCAGTTAAAAAGCTTTTATAAGGATCGAGCTCGGCTGTCCACCGCAAGGCATCCTACTGCCAGTCCCAGCCCCTATGCCTTGGGGTGCCTCCTGATGCTCTTCACTGAGTATCCCGTGGTCCCGAAGCATTTCCTATGAAAAAATTAAGTGTCCAAACTACAGGTGGTGTAGCTTGCTTAACAGCCGGGATAATCCGCTGACTAGCAGACACTGCTACTAGGCACAAAGTATTTCCTGGGCTAGATGCAGTTAAAAATTTGTAATTAGATACTCTCGTTGGATGCTGAGAAAGCATTCCATAGAGTCTCCTGGCACGCCATATATGATTCTCTTAAAAAGCTTGGGGTAGGGGTCTAGGGGACCCTTTTATAGCCAAAATCACGGCCCTGTATCACAATACGTCACCTAGGCTGAAGATAAGTGGAACTGTAGCACCCTGAGGGCTTGGTTGCTACAGAGGTATTGCACCTCACCCAGAGGTGTGATATCTCACTCTCAGGTAAGGATGGAGTGTGGATCAGGACCCGACACCTGCATGCATTACACCACATTGCCATGGGGCAGGGCAACCAATATGCCTCTGAGATGGGCACGACAGTCCCTGTCCCTGGCTGGAGTGGGGGGAGGGAACACTGAGGAAGGGGAACCCTGTAGTGCAGGAGCAGGGAGGAAGCAGTTCCTGGGTGCATTGAGAAGGGAGTATAAAAGGTGGGCACCATCTTAGTTCAGTGCGGAGAAGTCTGAGCAGAAGTGGCAGGGAGCAGGGGCTCTGCATGAGCTCTGCTCCGGAGGCGGGCCTAGTAACAGAGGCCCAGGCCTGGAAGAGGGAGAAGGAAGGAAGAGGAGCGGAGAAGGCTCCAGGAACGAGGAATGAAGGGATCCCGGGGGTGAGGACGGGCGAGTCGCCACCGCACGCCCGAATCCACCTGCGTGGAGGGGTCAGGCCAAAGGGGGAGACCGGTCCCCGAAACTAGTGGAGGCAGGAAACGACCCTCAGCTAGAAACCGGAGGCTGTGACATTTTATGTGGCGCAGCCCCTCGCTACACCCGCTAGGAAGGCACCACATAGGGTCAGGGAAACTGGCGCCAAGTTAACCAAGAGGAGGCCCGAGGCAGCCGGACAGAAGGGTTGGTAAGAAAGGCTAGACAAAGGACACACAAAGGGGGTCCTGTGAAGCGCTCCAAAGTTATCTGGGAGTTGTCTGAGCCACTCACCTGGTGAGCACAGTACGACGTGGGCAGCCGTTACCTGCAGACGTGGTCTGGATAATAAGAACTGTGAGTAAAGGCCCTGGACTGCATCACTGACTCAGTGTCGTTACTGCTGCTGCCCTGCACAATCACCCCCATCCTCCGCATACACTGCCCTGAGGCTATACTCCTCCCGTGCGGAGTTATGCTACGCTCTGCTGCACCCACAACACCAGCCTCAGCGGTCTGCCCTGCAGCGGCGGTTCACTCTGACCGCAATCCACGGGTGGCGTTGTCGGACATTTAAACATCAAAACCACATAAATAGTTCCGCCACTGGTTTGACCACCCTGAACCACGGAACCGGGTCGCCGCCACGAAGACTACAACCACCAGCATCCACCAAAAAGGGTCCGGCTCCGGGTGTCCCAAGGCCCAGGGGGTGCATCAGAACATTTTCATCACCTTTCACAATCACCAATGGGACAAGGCAGGGATGTCCTCTGTCCCCTCTCTTATACATCCTAGTGACGGAGCACCTGCTCTCATCAATTCGCCATAACCCCAATATTAGGTGGATTGAGGTGGGAGGCACCGAGTACAAGTGCTCTCTATTTGCTGATGATGTCCTTGTATATATCACTCAATCACATATATCCATCCATGCTGTTATGGCTGAAATAGATCACTTTGTTACATGGTCAAATTTTAAAATCAATGCAGCAAAGTCTGAGGCCCTCGATGTCTCCCTCCCCAAATCCATACAGGATTCCATCCAGTCCAACTTTCCCTTTGTCTGGCCCTCACAGGGTATCAAATACTTAGGAATTCCTATTCATAGAGACCTCTCCCATCTATGTTATCTTAATTTTGGGCCCTTTATTGAACAACTCCATACAGACCACGGATGGCAAGTTAGAACTGTAAGATTCACTACGTGAACTACTGGTGTTTTGTGGAAAAGCACATGTACACTGTGTTCCAAATTATTATGCAAAAAGTGTTAAGGAGTGATAAGGGAAGAATTTGTTTGTTTGTCAGTTAAAGTCATTGATGGTGATGTGTGTCAGGGCTCTTTATATCACTGTAAGCAATTGCAGACACCTGTGCTAATTAGTTTGGCAGGTGTGTTCAATGAAAGGCAAGACTACTTAAGAAGGCTGTCTCACATTATTAAGCAGCCTACATTTTCTGCCAAAATGGGAAAGAAAAAGGATGTGTCGGCTGCTGAGAATCAACAAATTGTGGAGTGTTTAGCTCAAGGCATGACTACAAACAACATTGTGCGATAATCAGGATGAAGTGTCTTGGCAATCAAGAAGTATGTAGCTGATTCACAGTACACACGTGTGCATGCTGATAAGGGCAAATTGAGGACTCTTTCCTACAGGCAATTACGTCAGGTTAAAAGAGCAGTGGCAAAAAAGCCTTGACATAGCAGCAGACAAGTTTTTGAAGCTGCTGGTGTCTCCAACGTCCCCCGAACAACAAGATGCAGGGTCTTTCAGAGGCTTGCAGCTGTGCATACGCCATCCTATCGACCTCCTCTATCCACTTCACACAAGCAGAAACGGCTCCAGTGGGCCAAACATTACATGAAGACTGATTTCAAAACTGTTTTGTTCACGGATGAGTGCCGTGCAGCGCTCAATGGTCCAGATGGATGGAGTGGAGGATGGCTGGTTGATGGACACCCCACGCAAACATGGCTACAGCGCCAACAAGGAGGAGGTGGAGTAATGTTTTGGGCTAGAATCATGGGGAGAGAGATTGTCGGCCCCTTTAGGATCCCTGAAGGGGTAAAGATGAACTCCATAATGTATGTGGATTTTCTCAAACAGCACTTCCTGCCATGGTTCAAGAAGAAGAACCGTGTATTCCACAGCAAGATCATTTTTATGCATGATAATGCACCATCTCATGCTGCACATAACACATCTTCATCTCTGGCTGATATGGGCATAAAAGGGGACAAACTTATGGTGTGACCCCCATGCCCCCCTGACCTCTACCCCATTCATAACCTCTGGAGCATCATCAAAAGGAGTGTCTATGATGGCGGGAGGCAGTTCACATCTAAGCAACAGCTCTGGGAGGGTATTCTGTCCTCATGCAAAACAATTGAAGCAGAAACCATCCAAAACCTGACAAATTCAATGGAAGAGAGAGTTCAGAAGCTCCTTTCAAACAAGTGGTCCTATGTGAAAATGTAACATCACCTAGAATAAAGTTTTGAGTTGAAAACTGTTTGATTTCAGTTTATAATAACCTGCTAATGCTTATAATTTCAAAAATGACCATTTTTTTGGTCTTTATTAAAATGAAAAGGTTGATCGAAAAGTTTGGGGGATCTAAGAGTGTGGCAACCCAGTAGTCATGATTACTTTGAATTCTGACAATATGAGGATCATGTTGCAGGTAGTGCAGCAAGAAGGCACTTATGTGTCTTGCGCATCTCGGAGCCCCAAAATTATTTTCCGGGCTAGATGCAGCTAAAAATTATTATTAATTTTAAATCTGGTGGAGCTTAGTATAGATGGCCTAATAGGATCAGTGCTGCACACTGCTACAAAGCCCAAATTATTTTCCAGCCAAGATACAGATAAACATGATTAGTAATTTGAAAGCTTAAAACGGTTGGTGAGGTGATTTTAACCAATCATCAAGCTTTTTCTCTCCCCAGGATGACACAGAGGTAGAAAAGTCGTTTCGGATCCATGATTTGTTCATCTTTATGAACGTGAGTCTGTCTACATTATCAGTGGAGAGCCGCGTGCGCTTATCTGTCAGCACACCACCAGCAGCGCTGAACACACGTTCAGACAGAACGCTGGCTGCGGGGCATGACAAGATCTCCAAGGCGTAAGTGGCTAGCTCCGGCCATTTATCCAGATTAGAAGCCCAAAAAGAGCAAGGGTCCAGTGACACAGTCATGGCTTCAATGTTTACTTGTAGATACTCCTGTACCATCGTCTCTAGGCGTTGACTATGTGTCAGACTTCTTGTCTCCTGTGGCCTTGCAAAGGATGGGCTAAAAAAGTGGTGAAATGATTCCGCAAAATTGATGTTACCAGCAGATACTGTGGTTCTGTTACGGTTTGAGTGCTGAACACTTGACGGTCCCACGGTTGGCAAGTTGGAACTGTGAGATTCACTACGTGCACCACTGGTGTTTTGTGAAAAAGCACATGTAAGATTCTGCAACAGTCTCTGCTGATACTCCTGCATGCGTGCATCCCTTTCTATGGCAGGAATAATTTCTGCAAATTTACTTTTGTACCGGGGATCTAACAGTGTGGTAACCCAGTAGTCAGGATTATTTCTAATTCTCACAATTCGAGGGTCATGTTGCAGGTAGTGCAGCAAGAAGGCACTCATGTGTGTTGCGCATCCAGGAGCACCAAGTCCCTGTTGTGTTGGTGGCGAGGTAACAATCATGCTTCCTTCCTCTGTCCTCTCCCCCCAACCTCGCACAACAGAAATGTGATCAAGGTCTCCCTCATCTGATGAGTCTTCCATCAGTTCGTCCTCCACTTCTTCCTGGGCTCCTGCACCTTCCTCACTAGTTTGGCTGCTACCATGCGCCCTGGTAAAACCATCTCCCCCACCCTCACATGCCTGCCGCCTTGGTGCTGCCGACCGTCTGGACCTTGCAGATGTTAGCCCTTCCGCATACAACTCCTCCTCCTCTACTTCCTCCACCTCCTCTTGTGCCACCACCTGACTCCGAATTCTGTTTAACATGTGCTCCAGCATGTAAATCACCGGAATAGTCATGCTGATAATGGCATCGTTAGCACTAAACATCTTCGTCGCCATTTCAAAACTGTGCAGAAGGGTGCATAGGTCCCTGATCTGAGACCACTCCTCCAGTGTGATTTGCCCCACCTCTGGATCTCGTTGGCCCAGGCTATACATCAGAACGTATTGCACCAGGGCTTGTCGGTGCTGCCACAGTCGCTGCAACATGTGCAGAGTTGAATTCCACAGGGTAGGCACATCGTATTTTAGCCGGTGAAGTGGCAAGCCCAACGACTTCTGTAGAGATGTAAGTCGCTGAGCTGCGGGATGCGAACGGCGGAAGTGAGCACACAGCGACCGTGCCCTCTGCAGAAGGCCATCTAGTCTGGGATAGTGGGCTAAAAATTGCTGGACAACCAGGTTCAACACGTGAGCCATACAAGGCACGTGTGTGACATTGCCCCGGCGAAGGGCCGCACCCAGGTTTGCAGCATTGTCGCACACGGCCTTCCCTGGTTTCAGGTCCAGTGGAGACAACAATTCATGAAATTGGTTCTCCAGAGCTGACCACAACTCCTCAGCTGTGTGACTCACATTTCCCAGACATTTCAAAGTAAAAACCGCCTGATGACGTTGAGCCCTACTGCCAGCATAGTAAGGAGGTGTGCAGGATCCCTTCTGCGCAGTTAGAAAGCTTGTGGCATGACCAGACAGGCTTTGGGTGCAGGTGGAAGACCGAGAGGAGGTTGAGGAGGCAGAAGCAGTGGAGGAACTTTGACATAAAGAGTATTGACGCACAACTCGTGGGGACGGCAAGACTTGGACAGCAGCCCCTTGTCCTGCTGTCACCATAGTTACCCAGTGCCCAGTCAGCGACAAGTAACGCCCCTGTCCATGCCTACTCGTCCAAGTGTCTGTGGTGAAATGCACCCTGTCACACACAGAGTTTCTCAAAGAAGCGGTGATGTTGTGTGCGACATGCTGGTAGAGCGCAGGCACACCTTTCTTTGAGAAGTAGTGCCGACTAGGCATCTGGTACTGGGGCACTGCGACGGACATAAGGTCTCGAAAATCCTCTGTGTCCACCAGGCGGAAAGGCAGCATTTCTGTAGCCAAGAGCTTGCAGATGGTGAAATTCAACCTCTTAGCTTTCTCATGGCTAGGAGGAAATGGTCTTTTACTTGTCCACATCTGAGGGACCGAGGGCTGGCTATTGTGCTTAGACGGGGTTGATAAGGGTGTCCCCGGCAAACTGCCGGTCTGTGAGGAAGATGCAGGCGGACATGTTAGGTTGCCTTGATCCAAAGGTGGTGCTATCGATGTCGGACAGCGCTCAACACCAGCTGGTTTTACCACCTCCAAAGAAAATGATGACCTGCCAATCACGCTGGCTGTTGCGGGTAAAGAGGTGGCAGGTCTGCGCCTCAAAACAGGTGTGACTGCTGTCCCCCCAGTCACAGAGGATGAAGAGGCCGCGGATGCACAAGATATGGCAGACGGTGGTTGGCTCGGCCGGCTAGGCCGCATTGTAGCACACTGAGCTTCCCACTGCAACTTATGCTTCATGTCCATGTGCCGGTTCATGCATGAAGTACTCAAACTATGTATTTTTTGGCCTCTACTTAGCTTTTGCTGACAAATGTTACAGATAACACGAGTTGGGTCATCTTTATCGATCTGAAAAAATGCCCAGGCTATGCAAGGCTTAGCACCCATGCGACCTGAAGAGCCACCACGATTTGTGGTGAGAGGCAGAGTTGTGTTTGAGGATGCAGTTGTTGACGTGCTTCCAGTAAAATGTCTCTGTCCAGGAAGGCGCAACCTGACCTCGTCGTCACTAGCATCTTCCTCCACCTCCTCTGCTGACCTCATCTCTTGGCTGACTGTGGGTTGACAGTAAGTGGGATCTCCAACCTCATCATCATCACCCTGTGCGTTATCAAACCCGTCGTCCTCAGAGCCAACCTGTTCCTGCCCTGACAAAAAACTAAAGTTGTCGCTCCAATCAGGTATTTGAGTCTCATCATCGTCTTCCTCATTGTCTCCACCAACAGGAGTTACAGTTTGGGAATGAGGGTCTACATTATGGTCAGAACCTTCTGCGTCTGGTCCTGGATCCGACTCATAAAGATTCTGGGCATCAGTGCAGATCATTTCCTCGTCTGGATTCACAGAAGCGCTGGAGTTGACCTCTGATTCCCAGGCTATAGTATGAGTAAACAGCTCTGCAGACTCAACCATCAGTTCTACCTCATACTCAGACGGGCAGCTGGAGATTTGGGAGCTGTGAGGAAGCAAGTGCGATTGGGGTGACACCTTTGAGGACTGGAGTATTTGTGATGTTGAAGTTGATGTGGAGGAGAGCACACTTAAAGGAGCACTTGATATCCGTTGAAGCACCTGCTGTTTTTGTGCCTCATCTGGAATTTGTAGCGATTGGCGTGGCCGTAAGAAAGGGAACTTATCACATTGTCCGCTAAAAGAAGTAGACATTTTAGTTTGGCTGGAAGATGGTCTTTCTTCTGCAGATGTTACTGTTGCTTTAACACCTACCCCACGGACACAACCTTTTTTCCCCTTCCCAACACGCCTATTCCCCTTTCCACCAGCAGCAGGCCTTTTTCCACTCATTTTGGTGGTTAACTAATTCACAACTCTGGAGTTGTTTGCACAAAAAAAGCAATGGATGGGAACCGAGCAGAGCTGAGTGGCCAAACTGTGGTATTAGGCCAAAACTAATGGCTGGGTTAGATGCAGAAAAAAATTATATTCAATTTGCAACCTGATGGAGGTCAGTATAGATGGACTAATAGAACAAGTCCCACACACAGCTAGAAGCCCAAACATTTTTTCAGAGGTAGATGCAGATAAAAATTATTTTTAATTTGCAGCCTGATGGAGGTCAGTATAGATGGACTAATAGAGAAAGTCCCACACACTGCTAGAAGGCCAAATATGTTTTCAGAGCTAGATGCAGACAAAAAATTATTTTGAATTTGCAACCTGATGGAGGTCAGTATAGATGGACTAATAGAGAAAGTCCCACACACTGCTAGAAGGCCAAATATTTTTTCAGAGCTAGATGCAGAAAAAAATTATTTTTAATTTGCAACCCGATGGAGGTCAGTATAGATGGACTAATAGAGAAAGTCCCACACACTGCTAGAAGGCCAAATATTTTTTCACAGCTAGATGCAGAAAAAAATTATATTCAGTTTGCAACCTGATGGAGGTCAGTATAGATGGACTAATAGAACAAGTCCCACACACAGCTAGAAGCCCAAATATTTTTTCAGAGGTAGATGCAGAAAAAAATTATATTCAGTTTGCAACCTGATGGAGGTCTGTATAGATGGATTAAAAGAACAAGTCCCACACACAGCTAGAAGCCCAATATTTTTTCAGAGGTAGATGCAGAAAAAAAATATATTCAGTTTGCAACCTGATGTAGGTCAGTATACAGTCATGGCCAAAAGTTTTGAGAATGACACCAAAATTATATTTTCACATGATCTGCTGGCCTCTGGTTTTTATTAGTGTTTGTCTGATGTTTATATCACATACAGAAATATAATTGCAATCATATTATGAGTATCAATAGGTTATATTGACAGTTAGAATGAGTTAATGCAGCAAGTCAATATTTGCAGTGTTGCCCCTTCTTCTTCAAGACCTCTGTAATTCTCCCTGGCATGCTCTCAATCAACTTATGAACCAAATCCTGACTGATAGCAGTCCATTCTTGCATAATCAATGCTTGCATTTTGCCAGAATTTGTTGGTTTTTGTTTGTCCACCCGTCTCTTGATGATTGACAACAAGTTCTCAATGGGATTAAGATCTGGGGAGTTTCCAGGCCATGGACCCAAAATCTCTATGTTTTGTTCCATGAGCCATTTAGTTATCACCTTTGCTTTATGGCAAGGTGCTCCATCATGCTGGAAAAGGCATTGTTGGGCGCCAAACTGCTCTTGGACGGTTGGGAGAAGTTGCTCTTGGAGGACATTCTGGTACCATTCTTTATTCATGGCTGTGTTTTTAGGCAAGACTGTGAGTGAGCCGATTCCCTTGGCAGAGAAGCAACCCCACACATGAATGGTTTCAGCATGCTTTACAGTTGGCATGAGACAAGACTGGTGGTAGCGCTCACCTCTTCTTCTCCGAATAAGCTGTTTTCCAGATGTCCCAAACAATTGAAAAGGGGATTCATCAGAGAAAATGACTTTGCCCCAGTCCTCAGCAGTCTACTCCCTGTACCTTTTGCAGAATATCAGTCGGTCCCTGATGTTTTTTCTGGAGAGAAGTGGCTTCTTTGCTGCCCTCCTTGAAACCAGCCCTTGCTCAAAGAGTCTCCGCCTCACAGTGCGTGCAGAAGCACTCACACCAGCCTGCTGCCATTCCTGAGCAAGCTCGGCACTGCTGGTAGTCCGATCCCGCAGCTGAAACAGTTTTAAGATACGGTCCTGGCGCTTGCTGGTCTTTCTTGGGCGCCCTGGAGCCTTTTTGACAACAATGGAAGCTCTCTCCTTGAAGTTCTTGATGATGCGATAGATTGCTGACTGAGGTGCAATCTTTGTAGCTGCGATACTCTTCCCTGTTAGGCCATTTTTGTGCAGTGCAATGATGGCTGCACGTGTTTCTTTAGAGATAACCATGGTTAACTGAAGAGAAACAATGATACCAAGAACCAGCCTCCTTTTAAAGTGTCCAGTGATGTCATTCTTACTTAATCATGACTGATTGATTGCCAGCCCTGTCCTCATCAACACCCACAACTGTGTTAATGGATCAATCACTAAAACGATGTTAGCTGCTCCTTTTAAGGCAGGACTGCAATGATGTTGAAATGTGTTTTGGGGGTTAAAGTTCATTTTCTGGGCAAATATTGACATTGCAAGTACAGTAATTGCTGTTAAGCTGATCACTTTTTGACATTCAGGAGTATATGCAAATTGCCATTACAAAAAATGAAGCAGTAAACTTTGGAAAAATTACTATTTGTCTCATTCTCAATACTTTTGGCCATGACTGTAGATGGACTAATAGAGAAAGTCCCACACACTGCTAGAAGGCCAAATATTTTTTCAGAGCTAGATGCAGACAAAAAATTATTTTGAATTTGCAACCTGATAGAGGTCAGTATAGATGGATCAATAGAGAAAGCCCCACACACTGCTAGAAGGCCAAATATTTTTTCAGAGCTAGATGCAGACAAAAAATTATTTTTAATTTGCAACCTGATGGAGGTCAGTATAGATGGACTAATAGAGAAAGTCCCACACACTGCTAGAAGGCCAAATATTTTTTCAGAGCTAGATGCAGATAAAAATTCTTTTTAATTTGCAACCTGATGGAGGTCAGTATAGATGGACTAATAGAGAAAGTCCCACACACTGCTAGAAGGCCAAATATTTTTTCAGAGCTAGATGCAGAAAAAAATTATATTCAGTTTGCAACCTGATGGAGGTCAGTATAGATGGACTAATAGAACAAGTCCCACACACAGCTAGAAGCCATAATTTTTTTTCAGAGGTAGATGCAGAAAAAAATTATATTCACTTTGCAACCTGATGGAGGTCTGTATAGATGGATTAATAGAACAAGTCCCACACACAGCTAGAAGCCCAATATTTTTTCAGAGGTAGATGCAGAAAAAAAATATATTCAGTTTGCAACCTGATGGAGGTCAGTATAGATGGACTAATAGAGAAAGTCCCACACACTGCTAGAAGGCCACATATTTTTTCAGAGCTAGATGCAGACAAAAAATTATTTTTAATTTGCAACCTGATGGAGGTCAGTATAGATGGACTAATAGAGAAAGTCCCACACACTGCTAGAAGGCCAAATTTTTTTTCAGAGGTAGATGCAGAAAAAAATTATATTCAGTTTGCAACCTGATGGAGGTCTGTATAGATGGATTAATAGAACAAGTCCCACACACAGCTAGAAGCCCAATATTTTTTCAGAGGTAGATGCAGAAAAAAAATTATGTTCAGTTTGCAACCTGATGGAGGTCAGTATAGATGGACTAATAGAGAAAGTCCCACACACTGCTAGAAGGCCAAATATTTTTTCAGAGCTAGATGCAGATAAAAATTATTTTTAATTTGCAACCTGATGGAGGTCAGTATAGATGGACTAATAGAGAAAGCCCCACACACTGCTAGAAGGCCAAATATTTTTTCAGAGCTAGATGCAGACAAAAAATTATTTTGAATTTGCAACCTGATGGAGGTCAGTATAGATGGACTAATAGAGAAAGTCCCACACACTGCTAGAAGGCCAAATATTTTTTCAGAGCTAGATGCAGACAAAAAATTATTTTGAATTTGCAACCTGATGGAGGTCAGTATAGATGGACTAATAGAGAAAGTCCCACACACTGCTAGAAGGCCAAATATTTTTTCAGACCTAGATGCAGATAAAAATTATTTTTAATTTGCAACCTGATGGAGGTCAGTATAGATGGACTAATAGAGAAAGTCCCACACACTGCTAGAAGGCCAAATATTTTTTCAGAGCTAGATGCAGACAAAAAATTATTTTGAATTTGCAACCTGATGGAGGTCAGTATAGATGGACTAATAGAGAAAGTCCCACACACTGCTAGAAGGCCAAATAATTTTTCAGAGCTAGATGCAGAAAAAAATTATATTCAGTTTGCAACCTGATGGAGGCCAGTATAGATGGACTAATAGAACAAGTCCCACACACAGCTAGAAGCCATAATTTTTTTTCAGAGGTAGATGCAGAAAAAAATTATATTCACTTTGCAACCTGATGGAGGTCTGTATAGATGGATTAATAGAACAAGTCCCACACACAGCTAGAAGCCCAATATTTTTTCAGAGGTAGATGCAGAAAAAAAATATATTCAGTTTGCAACCTGATGGAAGTCAGTATAGATGGACTAATAGAGAAAGTCCCACACACTGCTAGAAGGCCACATATTTTTTCAGAGCTAGATGCAGACAAAAAATTATTTTTAATTTGCAACCTGATGGAGGTCAGTATAGATGGACTAATAGAGAAAGTCCCACACACTGCTAGAAGGCCAAATTTTTTTTCAGAGGTAGATGCAGAAAAAAATTATATTCAGTTTGCAACCTGATGGAGGTCTGTATAGATGGATTAATAGAACAAGTCCCACACACAGCTAGAAGCCCAATATTTTTTCAGAGGTAGATGCAGAAAAAAAATTATATTCAGTTTGCAACCTGATGGAGGTCAGTATAGATGGACTAATAGAGAAAGTCCCACACACTGCTAGAAGGCCAAATATTTTTTCAGAGCTAGATGCAGATAAAAATTATTTTTAATTTGCAACCTGATGGAGGTCAGTATAGATGGACTAATAGAGAAAGTCCCACACACTGCTAGAAGGCCAAATATTTTTTCAGAGCTAGATGCAGACAAAAAATTATTTTGAATTTGCAACCTGATGGAGGTCAGTATAGATGGACTAATAGAGAAAGTCCCATACACTGCTAGAAGGCCAAATATTTTTTCAGAGCTAGATGCAGACAAAAAATTATTTTTAATTTGCAACCTGATGGAGGTCAGTATAGATGGACTAATAGAGAAAGTCCCACACACTGCTTGAAGGCCAAATATTTTTTTAGAGCTAGATGCAGATAAAAATTATTTTTAATTTGCAACCTGATGGAGGTCAGTATAGATGGACTAATAGAGAAAGTCCCACACACTGCTAGAAGGCCAAATATTTTTTCAGAGCTAGATGCAGACAAAAAATTATTTTTAATTTGCAGCCTGATGGAGGTCAGTATAGATGGACTAATAGAGAATGTCCCACACACTGCTAGAAGGCCAAATATTTTTTCAGAGCTAGATGCAGAAAAAAATTATATTCAGTTTGCAACCTGATGGAGGTCAGTATAGATGGACTAATAGAACAAGTCCCACACACAGCTAGAAGCCCAAATATTTTTTCAGAGGTAGATGCAGAAAAAAATTATTTTTAATTTGCAGCCTGATGGAGGTCAGTATAGATGGACTAATAGAGAAAGTCCCACACACTGCTAGAAGGCCAAATATTTTTTCAGAGCTAGATGCAGACAAAAAATTATTTTGAATTTGCAACCTTATGGAGGTCAGTATAGATGGACTAATAGAGAAAGTCCCACACACTGCTAGAAGGCCAAATATTTTTTCAGAGCTAGATGCAGACAAAAAATTATTTTTAATTTGTAAGCTGATGGAGGTCAGTATAGATGGACTAATAGAGAAAGTCCCAAACACTGCTAGAAGGCCAAATATTTTTTCAGAGCTAGATGCAGATGTAAATTATTTTTAATTTGCAACCTGATGGAGGTCAGTATAGATGGACCAATAGAATGATGCTATGCCCAAAAGATTTTACTTCACTAGGTGCAGTAAAAAAATTGGTATTCTATACACAGGTGGTATATCTTGCAACACAGATAGGCTACTCCACTGACTAACACACTCTGCAATAGGCCAAAAAGGATTAGTTTTGCTAGATTCAGCCAAATGCTGTGAAAAAAACTTGCACAGCACTGGCACAGACCTGCCTGGCAAAAACTGATAGGAACTGATGTAACCTAGTCCTGAAAAGGACTGCAATTACAATTAGTCTTTACTCCCACAATCTATCTATTTAAGAGCACAGACCTGGCTGATAAAAGTCGTCGGAAATGCTGTAACCTAGTCCTTAAAAGGACTGCAATCACAACTATTCCCTACTCCCAAGCTATCTGTAGATTTGTGCGAAAATTGGCTTGAAATTAACAAGGTATAGCGCACACAGCAACAGCGGTGCCGTCTAACACGCAGCTGCAGCAGTGAGAAAATGGTGGCGACGGGGAAAATGGCTGGGTCTTATAAGGCAAGGACATGTGACATACACTGCCAATGACACATGCCCTTGCTTGTGTGAAAAAAAGCACTTCGCTCCGTGTGTGCGCTGCTGATAGGCTGACAGATTGCACCTCCCCACTGTAAATGCGGGAAAGAGAAAAAAAAATGGAGTTCTTCATTATTCCTGCAGAGATCCATCCCATGCCCCTCCCCCCACCCCGCTGTACACTCAAACTGCGTATTAACATTAATTTTCATCATTACTGAGAAAAAATCCAGTTATGATTTTGGTGCACGAACAGTTATCGAACATAACCTCAAACAGCCGAATTTTTCTCAAATCGTTCGTGTTCGCCGAACGGCTCGAACACCGCCCAAAACAGCTCGAATTTGAGATTGGCGAACAGTTCAAGTGGAACAACGCTCATCTCTACCGTTGATATGCAGATGTCACATGTGCACGTCTTTTCAAAAGGAAAAAAATGGGGAGGGAAAGGAAATATTTTAAAAACAAAAATCCAAATGACAATAGCAGCAGCCAAAATGTCAATTGAACCAGGGATTCCCAGCCAGTCTCCCATGTCAGTACTTACCCGGCCTCGAGCTGTGTAGCAGCTGTGATCTGACGAGGGTAGGCACATTCAGCTTAAAATGGCCGTTGACCTGCAGATGTCACTTGTGCGCGTCTTTTCAAAAGGAATAAAATGGGGAGGGAAAGGTTGGATTTTAAAAACAAAAATCCAAAAGTCCAAATGACAAAAGCAGCAGCCAAAATATCAACGGAAGAGCGGATTACCAGCCAGTCTCCCATGCCAGTACTTGCCCAGCCTCAAGTTGCATAGCAGCTGCGATCTGACAAGGAGAGGCACATTCAGCTTAGAAATGCCGCTGATGTGCAAATGTCACATGTGCGTGTCTTTTCAAAAGGAATAAAATGGGGAGGGAAAGGTTAGATTTTAAAAACAAAAAAACAAAAATCCAAATGACAATAGCAGCAGTCAAAATGTCAATGGAACCAGGGATTCTCAGCCAGTCTCCCATGCCTGTAATTGCCTGTCCTCAAGCTGTGTAGCAGCAGTGGTGTGATGAGGGCAGGCACACTCAGCTTAGAAAGGCTGTTGACGCGTTAAATTCACATGTGCACGTCTTTTCAAACGGAATAAAATGGGGAGGGAAAGGTTCGATTTTAAAAACAAAAATCCAAAAATCCAAATGACAATAGCAGCAGCAAAAATGTCCACGTAATGGGGATTCGCAGCCATTCTCCAATGCCAGTACTTGCCCATCCTTATGCTGCGTAGCAGCTGCAATCTGATAAGGGAAGGCACATTCAGCTTAGAATGACAGTTGACATGCAGATGTCACATGTGCGCGTCTTTTCAAAAGGAATAAAATGGGGAGGGAAATATTAGATTTTAAAATCAAAAATCCAAATGACAACAGCCGCAGCCAAAATGTCTTTTCAAAAGTGCGTGTCTTTTCAAAAGGGCGTGTCTTTTCTAAAGGAATAAAATGGGGAGGGAAAGGTTAGATTTTAAAAACAAAAATCCAAATGACAATAGCAGCAGCCAAAATGTTAACGGAACCGGGGATTCCCAGCCAGTCTCCCGTGCCGATACTTGCCTGACCTCAAGCTGCGTAGCGGCTGCGATCTGACTAGATAAGGCACATTCAGCTTAGAATGGCTGTTGACATAAAGACATCACATGTGCGCGTCTTTTCAAAAGGAATAAAATGGGGAGGGAAAGGTTAGATTTTAAAAACAAAAATCCAAAAGACAATAGCAGCAGCCAAAATATCAACATAATCGGGTATTCCAACCAGTTTCCCATGCCCGTACTTGCCTGGCCTCAAGCTGCGTAGCGGGTGCGATCTGTTGAGGGTAGGCACATTCAGCATAGAATTGCCGTTAATGGGCAGAAGTCACATGTGTGCGTCTTTTCAAAAGGAATAAAATGGGGAGGTAAAAGTTCGGATTTAAAAACAAAAATCAAAAAGACAATAGCAGCAGCCAAAATGTCAAGGGAACCGTGGATTTTCAGCTAGTATCCCATGCCGGTACTTGCCCAGCCTCAAAATGCGTAGCAGCTGCGATCTGACAAGGACATGCACATTCAACTTAGAATGGCCATTGACATGCAGATGTCACATGTGCGCGTCTTTTCAAAAGGAATAAAATGTGGAGGGAAAGGTTAGATTTTAAAAATAAATATCCAAAAATCCAAATGACAATAGCAGCAGCCAAAATGTTAACAGAACTGGGGTTTCCCAGCCAGTCTCCCATGCCAGTACTTACTCGGCCTCTAGCTGTGTAGTGGCTGCGATTTGACAAGGGCAGGCACATTCAGCTTAGAATAGCCATTGACGTGCAGATGTCACATGTGCGTGTCTTTTCAAAAGGAATAAAATGGGGAGGGAAAGGTTAGATGTTAAAAAGAAAAATCCAAATGACAATAGCCATATCCTCAACGGAAGCAGGGATTCTAAGCCAGTCTCCCATTCTGGTACTTGCCCAGCCTCAAGCTGCATAGCAGCTGCAATCTGACACGGGAAGGCTCAATCAGCTTAGAATAGGCATTAACATGCAGATGTCACATGTGCGCGTCTTTTCAAAAGGAATAAAATGGGGAAGGAAAGGTTAGATTTTAAAAACAAAAATCCAAATAAAAACAGCAGCATCCAAAATGTCAACAGAAGCGGGGATTCCCAGCCTGTCTCCCGTGCCGGTACTTGCTCGGCCTCAAGCTGCGTAGCGGCTGCGATCTGACAAGGGAAGGCACAATCAGCTTAGAATGGCCGTTGACATGCAGATGTCACATGTGCGTGTCTTTTCAAAAGGAATGAAATGGGGAGGGAAAGTTTAGATTTTAAAAACAAAAATTCAAAAATCCAAATGACAATAGCAGCAGCAAAAATGTCAATGGATCCAGGGATTCCCAGCCAGTCTCCCATGCTGGTACTTCCTGGCCTCAAGCTGTGTAGCTGCTGTGATCTGACGAGGGCAGGCACATTCAGCTTAGAATGGCCGTTGACGTGCAGATGTCACATGTGCGCGTCTTTTCAAAAGGAATAAAATGGGGAGGGAAAAGTTAGATTTTAAAAACCAAAAATCCACATGACAATTGCAGCAGTCAAACTGTCAACAGAGACAGGGATTCCCAGCCAGTCTCACATGCCGGTACCTGCTGGGCCTCAAGCTGTGTAGCATCTGCGATCTAACGAGGGGAGGCACATTCAGCTTAGAATGGCCGTTGACAAGCAAATGTCACTTGTGCGTGTCTTTTCAAAAGGAATAAAATGGGGAGGGAAAGGTTAGATTTTAAAAACAAAAAAACAAAAATCCAAATAACAATAGCAACAGCCAAGAAGTCAACGGAACAGGGGATTTGCAGCCAGTTTCCCATTCTGGTACTTGCCTGGCCTCAAGCTGTGTAGTAGCTGCGATCTGATGAGGGGAGGCACATTCAGCTTAAAAAGGCCGTAGACGAGCAGATGTCACATGTGCGCATCTTTTCAAAAGAAATAAACCAAAAATCCTAATGACAATAGCAGCAGCCAAATTGTCAACAGAAGCGGAGATTCCGAGCCAGTGTCCCATGCCGGTACTTGCCTGGCCTCAAGCTGCATAGCAGCTGCAATCTGACGAGGGAAGGCACATTCAGCTTAGAATTGCCACTGACGTGCAGAGGTCACATGTGCGCGTCTTTTCAAAAGGAATAAAATAGGGAGGGAAAGATTAGATTTTAAAAACAAAAATCCAAATGACAATAGCAGCAGCCAAAATTTCAACGAAACCGAGGATTCCCAGGCAGTCTCCCATGTCAGTATGTGTCTGGCCTCAAGCTGCGTAGTGGTTGCTATCTGAAGAGGGCAGGCACATTCAGCTTAGAATTGCCCCTGAAGTGCAGATGTCACATGTGCGCGTCTTTTCAAAAGGAATAAAATGGGGAGGGAAAGGTTAGATTTTAAAAACAAAAATCCAAATGACAATAGCAGCAGCTAGAATGTCAACGGAACTGGGGATTCCCAGCCAGTCTCCCATGCAAGTACTTGCCCAGCCTTAAGCTGCGTAGCGGCTGTGATCTGAAGAGGGCAGGCACATTCAGCTTAGAATTGCCGCTGACGTGCAGATGTCACATGTGCGTATCTTTTCAAAAGGAATAAAATATGGAGGGAAAGTTTCAATTTTAAAATCAAAAATCCAAATGACAATAGCAGCAGTCAAAATTTCAGCTGAACAGGGGACTCCCAGCCAGTCTCCCATGCTGGTACTTGCCCAGCCTCAAGCTGCATAGCTGCTGTGATTTGATGAAGGCAGGCGCATTCAGCTTAGAATGGCCATTGATGTGCAGATGTCACATGTGCGTGTATTTTCAAAAGGAATTAAATGGGGAGGGAAAGGTTAGATATTAAAAACAAATATCCAAAAATCCAAATGACAATAGCAGCAGCCAAAATGTAAATGGAATCGGGGATTCCCAGCCAGTCTCCCATGCCTGTACTTGCCCAGCCTCAAGCTGCGTAGCAGCTGCGATCTGACGAGGGCAGACACATTCAGCTTAGAATGGCCGTTGACATGCAGATGTCACATGTGCGCATCTTTTCAAAAGGCGGTGAAAGTAGAGATATACGTCCGCGCCGCTGAAAGATCCTCAAGTCAGGAACATGTAATAATATCCTTGTTTATTGGTAAATGCCTACGCGTTTCTGGGTGTTCCACACCCCTTCATCAGGGCACCAACAGATATATCAATGTATGCACTGAAACACTCCATTTATATACAGACAGCAAATGAAAGAAAAAAAAAAAAAGGGTTCAAAAAGGAAGAGCAGAAAAAAACCAAACATAACCTTTGCACCTGAGGCCGTGTGCAAAAGAGAGAAAAAAAAAAAAGGGGCAAAAAGATAATGTTGGACAGAAAAGTATAAATAATCAAAGGTATCAGTCAAATGGAGTAATTACATAAAAGCAATATTACTTACTAACAAGTAAGTGTACACATTAGGTAAGAACAACATAAATATGTGTATAACATTAAAAACTCTAATGAGAATACACCCATCAGATATCGTTCCATAAAGGGAGATGGAACTGGAAAGAACAAAATAAAATAAAAAAAAAAATAAAAAAAAAAAAAGTACCCCCATATAAAATATAGCTAGTAGTATCCTCTGTCAACGGAGGAATAGTGCAAGGAACAGGTTATCTGACATATGTCATGTAGTGACGTAGAGACCTAATGTGTAGTAATAGGATCCTGACTAAACGCCACAATGTAGTATAAAGACTGCGGCTTAAATACAGGAGATACACAGACAGGTAGTGAATCACCTGACGTGCGGTGGCGTGGAAGGAGAGAGGTGTGTGATAGTAGCATCCAGCAGAGCGCTGCGATGCGGGTTCGAATTATACTACTCCCAGAAGGAAAACATAAAAGAGGGAATATTTATAATAGCGTACATGATTTTAGAGGAACACCATATTTGTGTCAAAAAACTATGATAAATGTAAAACCAAGGATTTATGTGTATATATGTGAAAAACAGTATTATTTATAGATCTTGTGAATAATACAATAAAAAGGAATAGTAATACAATAAGGAAGTAATTATGAAAATAGAAAAACTTATACATTAACTATAAAAAAACTTCAGAAACATCATTCAGACCAAAGGGCTTAAGAGTATTCAGTCTGTAAATCCAATAAATTTCCTTTCTGTTTAGTTCTTGGAGCCTATTAGGATAATTCTCGGGAATTTGATCAATAGGGCTGATTTTTAGATTCAGAAAATCTTTATTATGCACCATTGTGCAGTGTCTAGAAAGACCTTGTTTTAAAAACCCTTTAAGAACATTATGCCTATGGGAGTTGAGGCGTAGGTGGAGGGGCTGTATCGTTCTCCCCACATATTGTTTATTACAACTGCATTCTATCAGATAAATAACAAAGGTAGAATTGCAGGTGAGATATTTATTGATCTCAAAACTCTCCATATTAGTATTTGATTGAAAGTGAGTAAGACCATGCGTAATACTTTTACAGCATAGACAATTTTTGTTGCCACATTTAAAAACCCCTTTACGGGATGTTACAGGAGTCATACTGTTGTTCTTTGTCGTATCCCTTATCCTACTTGGAGCTATGATGTTTCTTAGTGTGGGGGCACGCCTAAAAGTAATACCCGGTTTTTTAGGCAAGATCTTTTTCAGTATGGGATCATCCAGAAGAATTTTCCAATTATCTTCTAGTATTTTTCGTATTTGTCCATGAGATTTGTTGTAGGAAGTTATGAAGTTCAAGGAATAATTACTCTCCTTGGCATTTTTAGTTTTGATCAAATTCCCGAGAATTATCCTAATAGGCTCCAAGAACTAAACAGAAAGGAAATTTATTGGATTTACAGACTGAATACTCTTAAGCCCTTTGGTCTGAATGATGTTTCTGAAGTTTTTTTATAGTTAATGTATAAGTTTTTCTATTTTCATAATTACTTCCTTATTGTACTACTATTCCTTTTTATTGTGTTATTCACAAGATCTATAAATAATATTGTTTATCACATATATACACATAAATCCTTGGTTTTACATTTATCATAGTTTTTTGACACAAATATGGTGTTCCTCTAAAATCATGTACGCTATTATAAATATTCCCTCTTTTATGTTTTCCCTTCTGGGAGTAGTATAATTCGAACCCGCATCGCAGCGCTCTGCTGGATGCTACTATCACACACCTCTCTCCTTCCACGCCACCGCACGTCAGGTGATTCACTACCTGTCTGTGTATCTCCTGTATTTAAGCCGCAGTCTTTATACTACATTGTGGCGTTTAGTCAGGATCCTATTACTACACATTAGGTCTCTACGTCACTACATGACGTATGTCAGATAACCTGTTCCTTGCACTATTCCTCTGTTGACAGAGGATACTACTAGCTATATTTTATATGGGGGTACTTTTTATTTTTTTTTTATTTATTTATTTTTTTATTTTATTTTGTTGTTTCCAGTTCCATCTCCCTTTATGGAATGATATCTGATGGGTGTATTCTCATTAGAGTTTTTAATGTTATACACATATTTATGTTGTTCTTACCTAATGTGTACACTTACTTGTTAATAAGTAATATCGCTTTTATGTAATTACTCCATTTGACTGATACCTTTGATTATTTATACTTTTCTGTCCAACATTATCTTTTTGCCCCTTTATATTTTTTTTTTCTCTCTTTTGCACACGGCCTCAGGTGCAAAGGTTATGTTTGGTTTTTTTCTGTTCTTCCTTTTTGAACCCATTTATTTTTTATTTTTTCATTTGCTGTCTGTATATAAATGGAGTGTTTCAGTGCATACATTGATATATCTGTTGGTGCCCTGATGAAGGGGTGTGGAACACCCAGAAACGCGTAGGCATTTACCAATAAACAAGGATATTATTACATGTTCCTGACTTGAGGATCTTTCAGCGGCGTGGACGTATATCTCTACTTTCACCGCCTTTGGATTTATTCTGGTCCTGTGGGACACCCATTGGAGATCCGCTGCAGCTGCTTTTTATACGTTATGGTGGTTGTGTCCTTACACAACCAAACCAGGTGAGCACCACCTTTTTATTATTCATTCCTATGTCTACAGGTGAAACTCTATTGGTCTTTGCGCTCTCTCTCTCTTTGTATTCATCTTTTCAAAAGGAATAAAATGGAGAGGGAAAGGTTAGATTTTAAAATCAAAAATCCAAAGATCCAAATGACAATAGCAGCAGCCAAAATGTTAACGGAACAAGGGGTTCCCAGCCAGTCTCCTATGCCAGTACTTGCGAAGCTTCAAGCTGCGTAGCAGCTGCGATCAGACGAGGGAAGGCACATTCAGCTTAGAAAGGCATTTGACGTACAGATGTCACATGTGCGCGTCTTTTCAAAAGGAATAAAATGTGGAGGGAAAGGTTAGATTTTAAAAACAAAAATCCAAATGACAATAGCAGCAGCCAAAGTACCAACGGACTCCCAGCCAGTCTCCCATGCCTGTACTTGCCTGGCCTCAAGCTGCATAGCGGATGTGATCTGACAAGGGCAGGCACATTCAGCTTAGAATGGTCGCTGAAGAGCAGGTGTCACATGTGCCCGTCTTTTCAAAAGGAATAAAATGGGGAGGGAAAGGTTAGATTTTAAAAACAAAAATACAAAAATCCAAATGACAATAGCAGCAGCCAAAATGTCAACAGAACTGTGGATTCCCAGTCAGTCTCCCATGCTGGTACTTGCCCAGCCTCAAGCTGCATAGTGGCGTGATCTGACGAGGGAAAGCACATTCAGCTTAGAATGGCCGTTGACCTGCAAATGTCAGATGTGCGCGTCTTTTCAAAAGGAATAAAATGGGGAGGGAAAGGTTAGATTTTAAAAACAAAAATACAAAAATCCAAATGACAATAGCAGCAGCCAAAAAGTCAACGGAACCGTGGATTCCAAGCCAGTCTCCCATGCTGGTACTTGCCCAGCCTCAAGCTGCGTATTGGCTGTGATCTGATGAGGGAAAGCACATTCAGCTTAGAATGGCCGTTGACGTGTAGATGTCAGATGTGCGCGTCTTTTCAAAAGGAATAAAATGGGGAGGGAAAGTTAAGATTTTCAAAACAAAAATCCAAATGTCAATAGCAGCAGCAGAAATGTCAATGGACCGGGCATTCCCAGCCAGTCTCTCATTCAGGTACTTGCCCAGCCTCAAGCTGCGTAGTGGCTGGGATCTGACAAGGGTGGGCACATTCAGCTTAGAATGGCCTTTGACGTGCAGAAGTCACATGTGCGTGTCTTTTCAAAAGGAATAAAATGGGGAGGGAAAGGATAGATTTCAAAAACAAAAATCCAAAAAACCAAATGACAATAGCAGCAGCCAAAATGTCAATGGAACTGGGGATTCCCAGCCAGTCTCCCATGCCAGTACTTGCCCAGCCTCAAGCTGCGATCTGACAAGTGTAGGCACATTCAGCTTAGAATAGCCGTTAACTTGTGAATTTCACATGTGCATGTCTTTTCAAAAGGAATAAAATTGGGAGGGAAAGGATAGATTTCAAAAACAAAAATCCAAAAATCCAAATGACAATGGCAGCAGCCAAAATGTCAACGGAACCGGGGATTCCCAGCCAGTCTCCCATGCTGGTACATGCCCAGCCTCAAGCTGAGTAGTTGCTGTAATTTGACAACAGCAGGCAAATTCAGATTAGAATGGCCGTTGACGTGCAGATGTCACATGTGCGCGTCTTTTCAAAAGGAATAAAATGGGGAGGGAAAGGTTAGATTTTAAAAACAATAACCCAAAAGTCCAAATGACAATAGCAGCAGCCAAAATGTCAACAGAACCAGTGATTCCCAGCCAGTCTCCCATGCCGATACTTGCACAGCTTCAAGCTGCATAGCTTCTGCGATCTGACAAGGACTGGCACATTCAGCTTAGTAAGGCCGATGATGTACAGATGTCACATGTGCGCGTCTTTTCAAAAGGAATAAAACGGGGAGGGAAAGGTTAGATTTAAAAAACAAAAATCCAAATGACAATAGCAGCAGCCAAAATGTCAATGGAACCAGGAATTCCCAGCCAGTCTCCCATGCTGGCACTTGTCCAGCCTCATGCTGCATAGCAGCTGCAATCTGACAAGGGCAGGTACATTGAGATTAGAATGGCTGTTGACTTACTTTCGTCACATGTGCGCGTCTTTTCAAAAGGAATAAAATGGGGAGGGAAAACTTAAATTTTGAAAACAAAAATCCGAATGACAATAGCAGCAGCCAAAATGCCAACGGTACAGTGTATTCCCAGCCAGTCTTCTATTCCGGTACTTGCCCGGCCTCAAGATGCATAGCGGCTGCGATCTGACAAGGAAAGGCACATTCAGCTTAGTATGGCCGTTGACATGCAAATGTCACATGTGCTCGTCTTTTCAAAAGGAATAAAATGGGCAGGGAAAGGTCATATTTTAAAAACAAAAATCCAAATGATAATAACAGCAGCCAAAAACTCAACGAAGCCGAGAGTTCCCAGCTAGTCTCCCATGTCAGCACTAGCCCAGCCTCAAGCTGCGTAGTGGCTGTGATCTGACGAGGGAAGGCACATTTAGCTTAGAATGACCGTTGACGGGCAAATGTTACATGTGCGTGTCTTTTCAAAAGGAATAAAATGGGGAGGGAAAGGTTAGATTTTAAAAACAAAACTCCAAATGACAATAGCAGCAGCCGAAATGTTAACGGATCCGAGTATTCCCATCCAGTCTCCCATACTGGTACTTGCCCAGCCTCAAGCTGCGTAGATGAAGTGATTTGACGAGGGCAGGAACATTCAGCTTAGAATGGCCGTTGACTTGCAGATGTCACATGTGCGTGTCTTTTCAAAAGGAGTAAAATGGGGAGGGAAACGTTAAATTTTGAAAACAAAAATCCGAATGACGATAGCAGCAGCAAAAATACCAACGAAACCGTGGATTCCCAGCCACTCTTCCATGCCGGTTTTTGCCCGGCCTCAAGCAGCATAGCGGTTGCAATCTGGCGAGGGCAGGCACAATCAGCTTAGAATGGCCGTTGACATGCAGATGTCACATGTGCGCGTCTTTTCAAAATGAATAAAATGGGGAGGGAAAGGTAACATTTTAAAAACAAAAATCCAAATGACAATAGCAGCAGCCAAAATAACAACAAAAACAGGGATTCTCTACCAGTCTCCCATGCCGGTACTTGCCAGCCTCAAGCTGCGCAGCGGCTGAGATCTGACAAGGGCATGCACATTCAGCTTAGAATGGCCAGTGATCTGCAAAAATAACATGTGCGCGTCTTTTCAAAAGGAATAAAATGGGGAGGGAAAGGTTAGATTTTAAAAACAAAAATCCAAATGACAATAGCAGCAGCCAAAATGTTAATGGAACCGGGAATTCCCAGCCAGTCTCCCATGCCAGTATTTGCCTGGCCTCAAGCTGCATAGTGGCTTTGATCTGATGAGAGCAAGAACATTCAGCTTAGAATGGCCGGTGAAATGCAGAAGGAACATGTGCGCGTCTTTTCAAAAGGAATAAAATGGGGAGGGAAAGGATAGATTTTAAAATCAAAAATCCAAATGACAATAGCAGCAACCAAAATGTCAACAGAACCAGAGATTCCCAGCCAGTCTCCCATAACAATACTTGCCCAGCCTTAAGTTGCATAGCAGCTGCAATCTGACAAGGGAAGGCACATCCAGCTTAGAATGGCTGTTGACGGGCTGATGTTATATGGGCTCGTCTTTTCAAAAGGAATAAAATGGGGAGGGAAAGGTTAGATTTTAAAAACAAAAATCCAAAAATCCAAATGACAATAGCAGCAGCCAAAATATCAACGAAAGCAGGGATTCCCAGCCAATCTCCCAAGCCGGTACTTGCTCGTCCGCAATCTGCATAGCGGCTGCGATCTGACGAGGGCAGGCACATTCAGCTTAGAATGGCCGTTGACGTGCAGATATTACATGTGCGCGTCTTTTCAAAAGGAATAAAATGGGGAGGGAAAGGTTAAATTTTAGAAACAAAAATCCAAAAATTCAAATGACAATAGCAACAGCCATACTGTCAACACAACCAGGGATTCCTATCCCATCTCCCATGCCAGCACTTGCCCAGCCTCAATCTGCATAGCGGATGCAATCTGACAAGGGCAGGCACACTCAGCTTGGAATGGCCGTTGACATGTAAATGTCACATGTGCGTGTCTTTTCAAAAGGAATAAAATGGGGAGGGAAAGGAAAGATTTTAAAAACAAAAATCCAAATGACAATAGCAGCAGACAAAATATCAACAGAACCTGGGATTCCCAGCCAGTCTCCCATGCCAATACTTGCCCAGCATCAAGCTGCATAGCAGCTGCAATCTGACAAGAGGTAGCCCATTCAGCTTAGAATGGCCACTGACATACAGATGTCACATGTGCATGTCTTTTCAAAAGGAATAAAATGGGGAGGGAAAGGTTAGATTTTAAAAACAAAAATCCAAAAATCCAAATGACAACAGCAGCAGCCAAAATGTCAATGGAACCGGGGATTCCCAGCCAGTCTCCACTGTACTTTCCCGGCCTCAAGCTGCGTAGCGGCTGCAATCTAACAAGGTCAGGCAGATTCAGCTTCGAATGGCCATTGACGTGCAGATGTCACATGTGCACGTCTTTTCAAAATGAATAAAATGGGGATGTAAAGGTTAGATTTTAAAAACAAAAATCCAAATGACAATAGCAGCAACCATATTGTCAACAGAACCGGGGATTCCCAGCCAGTCTCCACTGTCAGCATTTGCCCGGCCTCAGGCTGTATAGCGGCTGCGATCTGACGAGGGCAGGTATATTCAGCTTAGAATGGCTGTTAACATGCAGATGCCACATGTGCGCGTCTTTTCAAATGGAATAAAATGGGGAGGGAAAGGTTAGATTTTAAAAACAAATATTCAAATGACAATAGCAGCAGCCAAAACGTCTACAGAACCTGGGATTCCAAGCCAGTCTCCCATGCTGGTACTTACCTAACCTCAAGCTGCATAGTGGCTGCGATCTAACGAGGGGAAGCACTTTCAGCTTAGAAAGGCCGTTGAGGAGAGGATGTCACATGTGCACGTCTTTTCAAAAGGAATAAAATGGGGCGGGAAAAGCTCGATTTTAAAAACAAAAACCCATATGACAATAGCAGCAGCCAAAACGTCTACAGAACCTGGGATTCCCAGCCAGTCTCCCAAGAGAGTACTTACCTGGCCTCAAGCTGCATAGCTGCTGCAATCTGATGAGGGCAGGCACATTCACTTGAGAATGGCCGTTGACGTGAAGATATCACATGTGCGCGTCTTTACAAAAGGAATAAAATGGGGAGGGAAAGGTTAGATTTAAAAACAAAAATCCAAATGACAATAGCAGCAGCCAAAATGTTAACAGAACCCAGGATTCCCAGCCAGTCTCCCATTCTGGTATTTGCCTGTTCTCAAGCTGCGCATCTGCAGCAATCTGATGAGGGTAGGCACATTCAGCTCAAAACTGCTGTTGACGAGCAGATATCACATGTGCGCGTCTTTTCAAAACGAATAAAATGGGGAGGGAAAGGTTAGATTTAAAAACAAAAATCCAAATAACAATAGCAGCAGCCAAAACATTAACAGAACCCAGGATTCCCAGCCAGTCTTCCATGCTGGTACTTACCCAGCCTCAAGCTGCGTAGTAGCTGCGATCTGACAAGGATAGGCACATTCAGTTTAGAACGGCCGTTAACATGCCAATGTCACATGTGCGTGTATTTTCAAAAGGAATAAAATGGGGAGGGAAAAGTTAGAATTTAAAAACGAAAAGCCAAAAATCCAAATAACAATAGCAGCAGCCAAAACATTAACAGAACCCAGGATTCCCAGCCAGTCTTCCATGCTGGTACTTACCCAGCCTCAAGTTGCGTAGCAGCTGTAATCTGAAGAGGGCAGGTACATTCAGCTTAGAATGGCCGATGATTTGCAAATGTCACTTGTGCACGTCTTTTGAAAAGGAATAAAATGGGGAGGGAAAAGTTAGATTTTAAAAACAAAAATCCAAAAATCCAAATGACAATAGCAGCAGCAAAAATGTCAAAGGAACTGGGTACTCCCAGCCAGTCTCCCATGCCAGTACTTGCCCAACCTCAAGCAGCGTAGCGGCTGCGATCTGACCCTGGAAAGAACATTCAGTTTAGAATGGCCGTTGTCGTGCAGGTGTTACATGTGCGCGTTTTTTTCAAAAGGAATAAAATGGGGAGGGAAAGGTTAAATTTTAAAAACAAAAATCCAAATGACAATAGCAGCAGTCAAAATGACAATGGAATCAGTGATTCCCAGCCAGTCTCCCATGACTGTACTTGCCCAGCCACAAGCTGCGTAGTGGCTGTGATCTGACGAGTGCAGGCACATTCAGCTTAGAACAGCCGTAGACGTGCAGATGTTACATGTGAGCGTCTTTTCCAAAGGAATAAAATGGGGAGGCAAATGTTAGATTTTATAAAACAAAAATCGAAAAATCCAAATGACAATAGCAGCAGCCAAAATGTCAACGAAACAGGGAATTCCTAGCTAGTCTTCCATGCCAGTGCTTGCCTGGCCTCAAGCTGTGTAGCGGCTGTGATCTCACAAGAGCAGGCACATTCAGCTTAGAATGGCCGTTGACATGCAGACATCACATGTGCGCGTCTTTTCAATAGGAATAAAATGGGGAGGGAAAAGTTAGATTTTAAAAACCAAAAATCCAAATGACAATAGCAGCAGCCAAAATTTTAATTGAAGAGGGGATTCCCAGCCAGTCTCCCATGCATGTACTTGCCCATCCTCAAGCTGCATAGCAGCTGCAACTTGACAAGGGTAAGCACATTCAGCTTAGAATGGCAGTTGACATGCAGATGTCACATGTGCGCGTCTTTCCAAAAGGAATAAAATGGATAGGGAAAAGTTAGATTTTAAAAACAAAAATCTAAAAATCCAAATGACAATAGCAGCAGCAGCCAAAATGTCTACGGAACTGGGGATTCACAGCCAGCAACCCATGCCGGTACTTGCCCTGCCTCAAGCTGTGTAGCGGCTGCAATCTGACGATGGCAGGCAAATTCAGCTTAGAATGGCCGTAGATGTGCAGAATTCACATGTGCGCGTCTTTTCAATAGGAATAAAATGGGGAGGGAAAGGATAGATATTAAAAACAAAAATCCAAAAATCCAAATGACAATAGCAGCAGCAGCCAAAATGTCAATGGAACTTGGCATTCCCAGATTTTCTCCCATGCCGGTACTTGCCCAGCCTCAAGGTGCGTAGCATCTGCAATCTGACACGGACAGGAAAATTCAGCTTAGAATGACCGTTGACATACAGATGCCACATGTGTGCGTCTTTTCAAAAGGAATAAAATGGGGAGGGATAGGTTAGAGTTTAAAAACAAAAATTTAAATAACAATTGCAGCAGCCAAAATGTTTTTGGAACAGGGTATTCCCAGCCAGCCACCCATGCTGGTACTTGCCCAACCTCAAAATGTGTAGCTGCTGCAATCTGACAAGGGAAGGCACATTCAGCTTAGAATGGCCGTTGACCTGCAGATGTCACATGTGCGCGTCTTTTCAAAAGTAATAAAATGGGGAGGGAAAGGTTTGATTTTAAAAACAAAAATTCAAAAATCCAAATGACAATAGCAGCAGCCAAAATGTCAATGGAACAGGGGACTCCAAGCCAGTCACCCATGCTGGTACTTGCCCAACCTCAAGCTGCATAGCAGCTGCGATCTGACAAGGGAAGGCACATTTAGCTTAGAATGGCCGTTGACCTGCAGATGTCACATGTGCGCGTCTTTTCAAAAGGAATAAAATAGGGAGGGAAAGGTTAGATTTTAAAAACAAAAATCCAAATGACATTACCAGCAGCCAAAATATCAACGGAATCGGGGATTCCCAGCCAGTCACCCATGCCGGTACTTGCCCAGCCTCAATCTGCATAGCAGCTGCGCTCTGATGAGTGAAGGCACATTCAGCTCAGAATGGCCGTTGCTGAGCAAATGTCACATGTGCGTGTGACACCCCAGGGGTCTGGTTGCCACAGTAACAGAGATATTATGTCTGAGAGCAAGTGGGAGGTTTCTCTGGTCAGGAGCCCTAAGCATGCAACACTGCCCGCCGAGACCGGGGAGGGGAGGAATCTGCCCTTATAAACTGGGTCTGGGGTGGGATTAGGTGAGACAGAGACAGAGCCTGCAGAACAAGCAGAGCAGTCAGAGCCTAGAGTGAAGATGCAGACACAGGAAAAGATACATCAGGAGCTCTGTAGGAGCAGAGGCAGAAGGCCAGGGGCTGTGAGCAGAGATATAGCTCGCCCTGGCTGAAGTTACTAAAACTGGACACAGGAGTCCGAGGCTGTGGGGACTGATATATACCCAGCAGCAGAATCCAGCCGGCAGGGGATTCCAGGTCCTCTGGCCATAGAAGCCCGGAGGCTCAGTCACAAAGAAGGGACCAGCGCCACCATCCAGGAGTGGAGGCTAACAGAAGGCCCCAAGTCTCCAGCCATACGGGTGAGCACCACATGGTATACTCCGGGACGTGGGCTACTTGGAACCGCTGACAGCAAGGTAGCCAGGAAGAGTGCAGATAAATGGGGAGGCCTACAACTCCACCTGGCCAGGGGAACTCCTGCTTGCTCGCGGACTAACCAGGCCCCTTATACTTGCCAGTACTCCCGGGAGGGTCTGCCTTGTACCATCAGTAAAGACCCTGAACTGCACCTCACGTCTCTGTGATTCCTTGCCGCACCAGCACCATTAGCACTGGGACCCTCACACCATCACTCCCATCATCTCTCACATTAGCTACCCTGAGTCAATACTTCTCCCGTGGGGAGTTATCCCATACTCGGCTGCGCAAACAACATCAGCCTCAGCGGTCGGCAGCGCAGCGGCGGTCCCCACTGACCGCAATCCACGGGTAGCGTAGTCGGACATTTGCTATACATTAAGACTGCCACTGGTTTGACCACCCTGGGCACGGACCGGGTCGCCACCACACGGAGACTACAACCCCCAGCATTCTACAACAGGCCCGGTTCCGGGTTCCCCTGCACAACACAGGCCCAGGGGCCGCGTCAACTTTGGCGTAGTCGGCAGGATTTCGTGCCCGCAACCACCGGGTACTGCGTGCCTGAAAAAGAGACTTTTATACTTACCTGTGGTGAAGTTTCCCTCCGTCCGGCGTCGTTTCCCTCCATCCGGAGCCGATTCCCGCCATCAGACGCCATCTTGGACCGTTTCCCACCGTCTTCTGCCTTCTTCCCGCCATCCGCAGCTGCTTCCCGCCTTCGGACGCCATCTTCGGGACGCCGCACGGGAAGAAGAGGGGCGTGGACGCCGAAAGCGCGCGAGATCCGAAGCTCCACCCCACGCTCTGACGCTGCGCAAGGTCCTGGAAGGGAGGAAGAGCGACGCTGACGTCATCGGAGCGCGACGCCAGGTCCTCAACCCCGACGATCGACTGCGGAGCCGCGGCCTATGGAAGAAGAGCATCGCAAGGTAGGCCACGGTCCACTAGGGGGGAGGAGGATGCCGGACACCGAGGGGAGCTCCACTGCCACAGCCACCGCCAGTGCAACCGCTGCAGCAGTCATGCCATTCACCATGCCCTATATCCCGGGGGCAACCTGGCTACCCCAGTACTCAGGGGAGTCACATACTCTAAATGACTTTAGAGAAAGACTGGATAGCCTCTTCCAGGTGTACCCCCTCACAGAAGAGCAAAAAGTGAGCATCCTGGTGGCCCAATTAATCGGGGCAGCCCAAAGGGTGGTAAAGTCCTGGCCACCTGGGAGGAAGAGGACTGTCAGAGAAATACTAGCCCGGCTGAAAGACACATTTGATACCCGCACCACAGCCGAAATAAAGCTCAGATTTTACGGGTGTAAACAGCGGGCACATGAGAGTATAAGAGACTATGCTCTAAACCTACAAGAGGCCCTGAGAGCCATTAAGCAGGCAGACCCTGGCAGCGTGGGAAATGAAGATAAGCTGTTGACTGAACAATTTATTGAGGGTCTACTGTGCAATGCCCACCGAACCCAGTTGCAGGCAATGGCCTTACAGGACCCTGACCTGGACTTTGCACAGTTCAAGGACAGAGCCATCCGGGTGCTCCGAGAACCGGCACCAGGTGGCGCTGTGACCCACAGGCGCCCTGCTATCACTTACCACCAGGAGACGGCGCCCTTGTCTGCAGGGCCTGTGGGAGCTGATGCGCAGGCTTTGAACAATAACCCGGCAACAGACCTGCACCATCAGGTCCAAGAGCTGACTAAGAGCATTGCCACGCTAACCAGAACTGTGCAGTCTTTACAGGTCTCTTCTCCAGGAAAGATCCAGCTGGAATCCGGACCGGAGGACGTCCCGTGGCACCGACTGAGGAGGACCCCACAGGCCAGAGGAAGACCCAGCGGCAGATACAACAAGGACGGACGACCCATCTGCCACCGCTGCAATCAACCCGGACATGTGGCAAGGTACTGTCATTTAAACGGGCACAACCTGGGGTAGAGGGCCAACCCCCAGGCATAAGACCATCAGGCCCATCAAACTGGCGTGATAAATAAGTAGGGGGACGTCCAATCTTGCCTGTGGTACTGGATGGCATTCCTATGAGTGCCCTACTAGACACTGGGTCACAGGTGACCACCATCCCGTACGTGCTCTTTAAACAGTAATGGAATGACTCGGACATAACCCGCTACCCAGATGACGACCTGAGTATCATCGCCAGCAATGGTCAGCCCGTGCCGCAGGTGGGATTCAAAGAGGTGATCATTAAGATTCGTAAAGTCGAACTGGCGGCACAAGGACTGATTATAGCGGACATAGACCGTAATGAGAGTCACCCTAGAATAACCTTGGGAACTAATGTGATTGAAAATTGTCTTGCAGAGGTGATTCTCATTTTACAGCAGGTTGCCAAGAACGCCAGTTCCGGCCAGCAGCGTGTGCTCCAAAAAGAGATCCGGGCACTGATGAAGCGGCAACAGGTGGAACTATCTGGTGGTGAGATAGGTAGCGTGAGAATGTGTGACCCGTTCCCTATTGCCATGCCCCCAAAAAGTGAGATGATGATTTGGTGCCGGGCAGCTATTGGTCTAAGAGGTAGAGACTACCAAGCAATGGTAGGACCCGTCTACTCAGACAGTAGGCCCACCATTTTGACAGCATGGGGGGTGGTCGATGTACGCCATGGGAGGGTGCCCGTTCGCATCATAAATATCGGGGAGAGAGAAGTACACCTGCCCCGGTATGCCACGCTAGCCAAATTGTTCACCATCAACCAGAGCTCTGTACAGGCCGTGGAACCCTTGCCTCCATCTCAACCAGAGGAAGGTAACGGCTCTAAGAAACCAATGGAGGACTAGTGTCAGCAACTACATTTGGGTACTGACTCCACTCCCTCACACCAGAAACAGGGAGTCTATCGGGTGGTTCAAGAGTACGAGAGAGTGTTTAGTAAACACCCGCTAGACTTCGGGTGAGTAAAGGGGGTAGAACACCACATCCCCACGGGAGACCATCCTCCCATAAAGGAGAGATACCGACCCGTTCCCCTGGCACACTACCAACACGCCAATTGGATGCTTAGAGACATGAAGGAGGCTGGGGTAATCAGGGACAGCTGTAGCCCCTGGGTAGCTCCACTAGTCTTAGTGAAAAAGAAAGACAACACCATGAGAATGTGTGTAGACTACAGGAAGGTCAACCGTATCACACACAAAGATGCGTACCCGTTACCAAGGATAGAAGAGTCCTTAGCTGCATTAAAATCTGCTAACTTCTTCTATACTTTGGATCTCACTAGCGGGTACTGGCAGGTTCCTGTAGCAGAGACGGACCGGGAGAAGACCGCATTCACCACCCCGATGGGTCTCAGCGAATTTAACTGTATGCCGTTCGGGCTCTGCAACACACCAGGAACCTTCCAACGGTTGATGGAATGCTGTCTGGGACACCGGAAATTCGAGACGGTCCTGTTATATCTGGACGATGTCATCGTCTATTCCAAGACCTACGTGGACCACCTGAAACACCTGGCAGAAGTGTTTGAAGCTCTGGCAAACTACGGCCTAAAGGTGAAACCCTCCAAGTGTCACCTCCTGAAACCAAAGGTGCAATACCTGGGACACGTGGTGAGTGCTGACGGAGTGGCTCCTGACCCTGATAAGATCACCGTGATTAAGGACTGGCCAAGACCCTCCAGCATAAAGGAAGTGCGGCAGTTCCTCGGGTTGGTAGGCTACTACCAAAGATTCATTCCCGGTTTCACCAAATTGGCAGCCCCTATGCAGGACCTCCTGATAGGTCAATCTCGGAAAGCCAAAAACCAGAAGCCGCCCTTTAGGTGGGAAATGCTAGAAGAGGAGTCCTTCTGCCAGCTGAAGATGGCCCTCACGGGGGATGAAATCCTGTCATATCCAGACTACAGCCAGCCCTTTATCCTCCACACGGACGCAAGCAACATCGGGCTAGGAGCCGTACTGTCCCAGATCCAGCAAGGGAAAGAACGGGTAATCGCTTACGCCAGCCGAAAGCTACAGCCCACGGAGAGGAACCCTGAGAATTATAGCTCATTCAAGCTGGAGTTCCTGGCAGTAGTGTGGGCAGTGACCGAACGTTTCAAGCATTACCTTGCCTCCTCCAAATTCACCGTGTACACAGATAACAACCCGTTGACACTGCCACGGGTGTGTCGCCACGAAGATCGTCACGCTTACACAGCCTGACTTCTCGCAGCTGAGTTTTTGGTGCTTTGTGTTTTTCGGCAGTGAGGGAGTTAACTCTCTCTCTCTCTGTGCTAGACGAGGTCCAGCCTCGCCCAGCTGCAATCAATGTTGCTGTTGTGGGACTCCTTCAAATGCCTGCCGGTCTGTTAGGGAAGTGTCAGTGAAAGCATTTCATGCAGACTAACAGAGCAGATCGTGGTATTTGGAGTTTCAGAGCTAAGTGTATTTGGAGTGTTTTTTCCCTTCCTCGCTTTATCATTTATCTCCTTTCCCGTTGGTGTTCCCTCTGTTGTAGTTGTGTAGTTTTTGTATGCAATGTGGTTTTGGTTTTACCCTTGTACTGTCTCGTTCGTCTAAGTACTGAGTGTGGGCATATTATTACCTGTCCCCTTTTGTTGTGATCAGGGGTCCTTCTCAGGACTAGATTACTTAGGTGCAGGGATCCTCAGGAGGTAGGGGTTACGCTGGCGGCCTGGACCTCTGTACCTTTAACAGTACCTCCAGGTAGAGGGATTAGTCAGGGCCCCAGCTTAGGGTCAGCTTAGGCCCCCTACCTCCAGTACACAGAGACAGCGTGACATTTTCACCGACCACTTAGATTTTCTCCAGCTACCATGGATCCAGTAGTCGGTCTAGCTCGGCAGTTGCAGAGTTTGTCCATGGAGCTGGCGGACGTTAGGTCCAAGGTTTTGAATCCTCAGGAGGAAGCCGGACCAGAACCTAAAGTAGCTCTCCCTGACAGGTTCACTGGGGGGCGGGACAAGCTTTTTGTTTTCCGGGAGGCGTGCAAGTTGTACTTTCGGCTGCAGCCTCGGTCATCGGGGAGTGAAGAACAAAGGGTGGGAATTGTCATCTCGCTCCAACAAGGGGACCCACAATCTTGGGCGTTCTCTCTTCCCCCGGGCTCCCCGGCTCTCCAGTCAGTGGATAGGTTTTTTGCTGCTCTGGGTCTTGTATATGATGACCCGGATCGGATCTCCCTTGCTGAATCTAAATTACGTAGGATCCAGCAGGGAGATCGTCCGGCGGAGGAATTCTGTTCGGAGTTCCGTAGGTGGGCCACTGACACCCAGTGGAATGATCCGGCTCTTAGGAGCCAGTTTTGTCAAGGTTTATCCAACAAATTACAGGATGTGTTGGCACAGTATGACTCTCCCGCGTCACTGGAAGCCGCTATGGCCCTTGCTATTCGCATTGACAGACGGCTTCGGGAGAGGTGCGGGATAACTCCACCCCCTGTGATGACTCCACCTCCTACAAGGTCCCCTCATATGGTGGTTCCCCTGGTCAGTCCAGAGGAGCCTATGCAATTAGGAGGGGCATCATTTCGGGGGAGGGGACCGGTGGTGCGCCATAAGACAGGAAGGTGTTTCTTCTGCGGGAGAAAGGGACATTTTATTGGGGGGTGTCCATCCCGTCCCTTGCAGTGTGAAGAGTCGTCGGAAAACTGTTGATCCCAGGTTGTGTGGTGGACGGCAATCTGGGAGTAGGTATTTCGTCCCTAGGTTCGTCTCAGTTTCTCGTTCCGGCGGAGGTGGTGGTGGGTACGAGAACTGAGAGGATATCTGTTCTTCTGGATAGTGGGGCCGGGGCTAATCTGGTGGACGCTCGGTTTGCCCGGGTTCAAGGTATGTGATTGAGTGAGTTGGCTAAACCCATCCCCATATTCTCGATCGATGCCAGGCCTCTCGGTCAGGGAAGTTTTTTGCAAGCTGTGCATAACGTAAAACTTCAAGTGGGGGCGATACATAAGGAACTGTTGTCTTGCTACGTGTTGGAGGGTCTTCCCACTCCTATAGTGTTGGGCCTTCCTTTGTGAACTAAGCATAACCCTGTTATTAATTGGCAATCCAGAGAGATAAGCCAATGGAGTAAATTCTGTAATAAAAACTGCATGAATACGGTCATCGGTGCGGTTACTCCTAGGGTCTTACCTCCATTTCTGGGGACTTTGAGGATGTATTCTCGGAGAAAGGGTGTCAGGAACTACCTCCTCATCGCGAGTATGACTGTTCTGTAAAACTGCTCCCTGAGGCCAAGTTACCTAAAGTTAGGTTGTATAACATTTCTGGTCCTGAGAGGCAGGCCATGAAGGATTATATTTCAGAAAGTCTGGCTAAGGGGCATATTAGACCTTCATCTTCACCGGTGGCCGCGGGGTTCTTCTTTGTTAAGAAGAAAGATGGAGGCCTACGCCCTTGCCTGGATTTCCGTGAACTTAATCGGATTACGGTCCGAGATCCGTATCCGCTCCCACTTATTCCCGATCTCTTTAATCAGATCGTGAGCGCCAAATGGTTCTCTAAGTTGGATCTCAGGGGGGCGTACAATCTGATTAGGATGAAGGAGGGGGATGAGTGGAAGACGGCGTTTAACACTCCGGAGGGGCATTATGAGAACCTTGTCATGCCATTCGGTCTGACTAATGCCCCGGCGGTGTTCCAACACTTTGTTAATGACATTTTTCGCCGCCTGGTGGGACAGTTTGTTGTCATATATCTGGATGATATCTTAATTTACTCGCCGGATCTGGTGTTTCATCAGGAGCACGTTAGGCAGGTGTTACAGATCTTGCGGGATAATAAACTGTATGCCAAATGGGAAAAGTGTGTGTTCGCCGTACAGGAACTCCAGTTTTTAGGCTTCCTGGTTTCAGCGTCCGGTTTTCGTATGGACCTTGGGAAAGTGCGGGGGCAGTTCCTGAGTGGGATCGGCCAGAGAATCTTAAGGCACTACAACGTTTCCTGGGGTTTGCTAATTATTACCGGAAGTTCATTCGTAATTAGTGTTGAGCCACCCCCGTAGTGTTCGAGTTCGGTTCGGTTCGTCGAACACCCGTGTGTTCGCCGAACTGTTCGTTGAACTGTTCGTCGAACACCTTCGAACACCGTTAAAACCAATGGCAGGCAAACAAAAACACATAGAAACACATAGAAAACACCTTCAAAGGTGTCCAAAAGCTGACAAACTGCTCAGAAGACACAACTAACACATGGAAAAGTGACAAGTACATATAGTCATGCGAAAAGAAAAGAGGTGGAGGAGTAAAAGGAGGGGGAGACACAGATATAGGCATGTCATGCCCTTCTAAAATCCAAAAAGTGAGAAGCCGACACGTTCAGTCCGCTCCTGCCCGTGCCACCTCCGTGACACCGGGTTTGTGTCAGAGCTGCGGTGAACCCTGACGGCCAGCCCCCCTCTCCCAATACTGGTGCCTGTCCGCTGGTGGGTCGAGCGAGCCCCCCTGTGGTGGAGGCAGCTCTAAGCTTTTTAATTTAAATTGTCTCTCTAATTTGAATGAATACACTTTAAATCAATTTACAAGGATCTATTGGAGGGCAAGTCTCATGCCAGCAGCCGCGTAATTCCAGCTCCAGTAGCGTCTACTAAAGCTGCTGCAGTTAAAAAGCTTTTATAAGGATCGAGCTCGGCTGTCCACCGCAAGGCATCCTACTGCCAGTCCCAGCCCCTATGCCTTGGGGTGCCTCCTGATGCTCTTCACTGAGTATCCCGTGGTCCCGAAGCATTTCCTTTGAAAAAATTAAGTGTCCAAACTACAGGTGGTGTAGCTTGCTTAACAGCCGGGATAATCCGCTGACTAGCAGACACTGCTACTAGGCACAAAGTATTTCCTGGGCTAGATGCAGTTAAAAATTTGTAATTAGATACTCTCGTTGGATGCTGAGAAAGCATTCCATAGAGTCTCCTGGCACGCCATATATGATTCTCTTAAAAAGCTTGGGGTAGGGGTCTAGGAGACCCTTTTATAGCCAAAATCACGGCCCTGTATCTCAATACGTCACCTAGGCTGAAGATAAATGGAACTGTAGCACCCTGAGGGCTCAGTTGCTACAGAGGTATTGTACCTCACCCAGAGGTGTGATATCTCACTCTTAGGTAAGGATGGAGTGTGGATCAGGACCCGACACCTGCAGGGCGACCAATATGCCTCTGAGATGGGCACGACAGTCCCTGTCCCTGGTTGGAGTGGGGGGAGGGAACACTGAGGAAGGGGAACCCTGTAGTGCAGGAGCAGGGAGGAAGCAGTTCCTGGGTGCATTGAGAAGGGAGTATAAAAGGTGGGCACAATCTTAGTTCAGTGCAGAGAAGTCTGAGCAGAAGTGGCAGGGAGCAGGGGCTCTGCATGAGCTCTGCTCCGGAGGCAGGCCTAGTAACAGAAGCCTAGGCCTGGAAGAGGAAGAAGGAAGGAAGAGGAGCGGAGAAGGCTCCAGGAACGAGGAATGAAGGGATCCCAGGGGTGCGGACGGGCGAGTCGCCACCGCACGCCCGAATCCACCTGCGTGGAGGGGTCAGGCCAAAGGGGGAGACCGGTCCCCGAAACTAGTGGAGGCAGGAAACGACCCTCAGCTAGAAACCGGAGGCTGTGACATTTTATGTGGCGCAGCCCCTCGCTACACTCGCTAGGAAGGCATCACATAGGGTCAGGGAAACTGGTGCCAAGTTTACCAAGAGGAGGCCCGAGGCAGCAGGACAGAAGGGTTGGTAAGAAAGGCCAGACAAAGGACAGACAAAGGGTTTACTGTGAAGCACTCCAAAGTTATCTGGGAGTTGTCTGAGCCCCTCACCTGATGAGCACAGTACGACGTGGGCAGCCGTTACCTGCAGACGTGGTGTGGATAATAAGAACTGTGAGTAAAGGCCCTGGACTGCATCACTGACTCAGTGTCGTTACTGCTGCTGCCCTGCACAATCACCCCCATCCTCCGCATACACTGCCCTGAGGCTATACTCCTCCCATGGGGAGTTATGCTACGCTCTGCTGCACCCACAACACCAGCCTCAGCGGTCTGCCCTGCAGCGGCGGTTCACTCTGACCGCAATCCACGGGTGGCGTAGTCGGACATTTAAACATCAAAACCGCATAAATAGTTCCGCCACTGGTTTGACCACCCTGAGCCACGGAACCGGGTCACCGCCACGAAGACTACAACCACCAGCATCCACCAAAAAGGGTCCGGCTCCGGGTGTCCCAAGGCCCAGGGGGTGCATCAGAACATTTTCATCACCTTTCACAATCACCAATGGGACAAGGCAGGGATGTCCTCTGTCCCCTCTCTTATACATCCTAGTGACGGAGCACCTGCTCTCATCAATTCGCCATAACCCCAATATTAGGTGGATTGAGGTGGGAGGCACCGAGTACAAGTGCTCTCTATTTGCTGATGATGTCCTAGTATATATCACTCAATCACATATATCCATCCATGCTGTTATGGCTGAAATAGATCACTTTGTTACATGGTCAAATTTTAAAATCAATGCAGCGAAGTCTGAGGCCCTCGATGTCTCCCTCCCCAAATCCATATAGGATTCAATCCAGTCCAACTTTCCCTTTGCCTGGCCCTCACAGGGTATCAAATACTTAGGAATTCCTATTCATAGAGACCTCTCCCATCTAAGTTATCTTAATTTTGGGCCCTTTATTGAACAACTCCATACAGACCACGGTTGGCAAGTTAGAACTGTAAGATTCACTACGTGAACCACTGGTGTTTTGTGGAAAAGCACATGTACACTGTGTTCCAAATTAGTATGCAAAAAGTGTTTAGGAGTGATAAGGGAAGAATTTGTTTGTTTGTCAGTTAAACTCATTGATGGTGATGTGTGTCAGGGCTCTTTATATCACTGTAAGCAATTGCAGACACCTGTGCTAATTAGTTTGGCAGGTGTGTTCAATGAAAGGCAAGACTACTTAAGAAGGCTGTCTCACATTATTAAGCAGCCTACATTTTCTGCCAAAATGGGTAAGAAAAAGGATGTGTCGGCTGCTGAGAAGCAACAAATTGTGGAGTGTTTAGGTCAAGGCATGACTACAATCAACATTGTGCGATGATCAGGATGAAGTGTCTTGGCAATCAAGAAGTATGTAGCTGATTCACAGTACACATGTGTGCGTGCTGATAAGGGCAAATTGAGGACTCTTTCCTACAGGCAATTACGTCAGGTTAAAAGAGCAGCGGCAAAAAAGCCTTGTCATAGCAGCAGACAAGTTTTTGAAGCTGCTGGTGCCTCCAACGTCCCCCGAACAACAAGATGCAGGGTCCTTCAGAGGTTTGCAGCTGTGCATACGCCATCCTGTCGACCTCCTCTATCCACTTCACACAAGCAGAAATGGCTCCAGTGGGCCAAACATTACATGAAGACTGATTTCAAAACTGTTTTGTTCACGGATGAGTGCCGTGCAGCGCTCGATGGTCCAGATGGATGGAGTGGAGGATGCCTGGTTGATGGACACCCCACGCAAACACAGCTACAGCGCCAACATGGAGGAGGTGGAGTAATGTTTTGGGCTGGAATCATGGGGAGAGAGATTGTCGGCCCCTTTAGGATCCCTGAAGGCACTAAAGATGAACTCCATAATGTATGTGGATTTTCTCAAACAGCAGTTCCTGCCATGGTTCAAGAAGAAGAACCGTGTATTTCACAGCAAGATCATTTTTTTGCATGATAATGCACCATCTCATGCTGCACATAAAACATCTGCATCTCTGGCTGATATGGGCATAAAAGGAGACAAACTTATGGTGTGACCCCCATTCTCCCCTGACCTCTACCCGATTCAGAACCTCTGGAGCATCATCAAAAGGAGTGTCTATGATGGCAGGAGGCAGTTCACATCTAAGCAACAGCTCTGGGAGGGTATTCTGTCCTCATGCAAAACAATTGAAGCAGAAACCATCCAAAACCTGACAAATTCAATGGACGATAGAGTTCAGAAGCTCCTTTCGAACAAGGGGTCCTATGTGAAAATGTTACATCACCTAGAATAAAGTTTTGAGTTGAAAACTGTTTGATTTCAGTTTCTAATAACCTGCTAATGCTTATAATTTCAAAAATGACCATTTTTTTGGTCTTTATTAAAGTGAAAAGGTTGATCGAAAAGTTTGGGGGATCTAAGAGTGTGGCAACCCAGTAGTCATGACGACTTCGAATTCTGACAATATGAGGGTCATGTTGCAGGTAGTGCAGCAAGAAGGCACTTATGTGTCTTGCGCATCTCGGAGCCCCAAAATTATTTTCCGGGCTAGATGCAGCTAAAAATTATTATTCATTTTAAATCTGGTGGAGCTTAGTATAGATGGCCTAATAGGATCAGTGCTGCACACTGCTACAAAGCCCAAATTATTTTCCAGTCAAGATACAGATAAACATGATTAGTAATTTTAAATCTGGTGGAGCTTATTATAGATGGCCTAATAGAATCAGTGCTGCACACTGCTACAAAGCCCAATTTATTTTCCAGCCAAGATACAGATAAACATGATTAGTAATTTGAAAGCTTAAAACGGTTGGTAGGGTGATTTTAACCAATCATCAAGCTTTTACTCTCCCCAGTATGATACAGGGGTAGAAAAGTCGTTTCGGATCCATGATTTGTTCATCTTTATGAACGTCAGTCTGTCTACATTATCAGTGGAGAGCCGAGTGCGCTTATCTGTCAGCACACCACCAGCAGCGCTAAACACACGTTCAGACAGAACGCTGGCTGTGGGGCATGACAAGATCTCCAAGGCGTAAGTGGCTAGCTCTGGCCATTTATCCAGATTGGAAGCCCAAAAAGAGCAAGGGTCCAGTGACACAGTCATGGCTTCAATGTTTACTTGGAGATACTCCTGTACCATCGTCTCTAGGCGTTGACTATGTGGCAGACTTCTTGTCTCCTGTGGCCTTGCAAAGGATGGGCTAAAAAAGTGGTGAAATGATTCCGCAAAATTGATTTTACCAGCAGATACTGTGGTTCTGTTACGGTTTGAGTGCTGAACACTTGACGGTCCCACGGTTGGCAAGTTGGAACTGTGAGATTCACTACGTGCACCATTGGTGTTTTGTGGAAAAGCACATGTAAGATTCTGCAACAGTCTCTGCTGATACTCCTGCATGCGTGCATCCCTTTCTATGGCAGGAATAATTTCTGCAAATTTACTTTTGTACCGGGGATCTAACAGTGTGGCAACCCATTAGTCAGGATTATTTCTAATTCTCACAATTCGAGGGTCATGTTGCAGGTAGTGCAGCAAGAAGGCACTCATGTGTGTTGCGCATCCAGGAGCACCAAGTCCCTGTTGTGTTGGTGGCGAGGTAACAATCATGCTTCCTTCCTCTGTCCTCTCCCCCCAACCTCGCACAACAGAAATGTGATCAAGGTCTCCCTCATCTGTTGAGTCTTCCATCAGTTCGTCCTCCACTTCTTCCTGGGCTCCTGCACCTTCCTCACTAGTTTGACTGCAACCATGCGCCCTGGTAAAACCATCTCCCCCACCCTCACATGCCTGCCGCCTTGGTGCTGCCGACCGTCTGGACCTTGCAGATGTTAGCCCTTCCGCATACAACTCCTCCTCTACTTCCTCCACCTCCTCTTGTACCACCACCTGACTCCGAATTCTGTTTAACATGTGCTCCAGCATGTAAATCACCAGAATAGTCATGCTGATAATGGCATCGTCAGCACTAAACATCTTCGTCGCCATTTCAAAACTGTGCAGAAGGGTGCATAGGTCCCTGATCTGAGACCACTCCTCCAGCGTGATTTGCCCCACCTCTGGATCTCGTTGGCCCAGGCTATACGTCAGAACGTATTGCACCAGGGCTTGTCGGTTCTGCCACAGTCGCTGCAAAATGTGCAGAGTTGAATTTCACCGGGTAGGCACATCGCATTTTAGCCGGTGAAGTGGCAGGCCCAACGACTTCTGTAGAGATGTAAGTCGCTGAGCTGCGGGATGCGAACGGCGGAAGTGAGCACACAGTGACCGTGCCCTCTGCAGAAGGCCATCTAGTCTGGGATAGTGGGCTAAAAATTGCTGGACAACAAGGTTCAACACGTGAGCCATACATGGCACGTGTGTGACATTGCCCCGGCGAAGGGCCGCACCCAGGTTTGCAGCATTGTCGCACACGTCCTTCCCTGGTTTCAGGTCCAGTGGAGACAACCATTCATGAAATTGGTTCTCCAGAGCTGACCACAACTCCTCAGCTGTGTGACTCACATTTCCCAGACATTTCAAAGTAAAAACCGCCTGATGACGTTGAGCCCTACTGCCAGCATAGTAAGGAGGTGTGCAGGATCCCTTCTGCGCAGTTAGAAAGCTTGTGGCATGACCAGACAGGCTTTGGGTGCAGGTTGAAGACCGAGAGGAGGTTGAGGAGGCAGAAGCAGTGGAGGAACTTTGACATAAAGAGGATTGACGCACAACTCATGGGGACGGCAAGACTTGGACAGCAGCCCCTTGTCCTGCTGTCACCATAGTTACCCAGTGCCCAGTCAGCGACATGTAACGCCCCTGTCCATGCCTACTCGTCCAAGTGTCTGTGGTGAAATGCACCCTGTCACACACAGAGTTTCTCAAAGAAGCGGTGATGTTGTGTGCGACATGCTGGTGGAGCGCAGGCACACCTTTCTTTGAGAAGTAGTGCCGACTGGGCATCTGGTACTGGGGCACTGCGACGGACATAAGGTCTCGAAAATCCTCTGTGTCCACCAGGCGGAAAGGCAGCATTTCTGTAGCCAAGAGCTTGCAGATGGTGAAATTCAACCTCTTAGCTTTCTCATGGCTAGGAGGAAATGGTCTTTTACTTGTCCACATCTGAGGGACCGAGGGCTGGCTATTGTGCTTAGACGGGGTTGATAAGGGTGTCCCCGGCAAACTGCCCGTCTGTGAGGAAGATGCAGGCGGACATGTTAGGTTGCCTTGATCCAAAGGTGGTGCTATCGATGTCGGACAGCGCTCAACACCAGCTGGTGTTACCACCTCCAAAGAAAATGATGACCTGCCAATCACGCTGGCTGTTGCGGGTAAAGAGGTGGCAGGTCTGCGCCCCAAAACAGGTGTGACTGCTGTCCCCCCAGTCACAGAGGATGAAGAGGCCGCGGATGCACAAGATATGGCAGACGGTGGTTGGCCCGGCCGGCTAGGCCGCATTGTAGCACACTGAGCTTCCCACTGCAACTTATGCTTCATGTCCATGTGCCGGTTCATGCATGAAGTACTCAAACTATGTATTTTTTGGCCTCTACTTAGCTTTTGCTGACAAATGTTACAGATAACACGAGTTGGGTCATCTTTATCGATCTGAAAAAATGCCCAGGCTATGCAAGGCTTAGCACCCATGCGACCTGAAGAGCCACCACGACTTGTTGTGAGAGGCAGAGTTGTGTTTGAGGATGCAGTTGTTGACGTGCTTCCAGTACTACGTCTCTGTCCAGGAAGGCGCAACCTGACCTCGTCGTCACTAGTATCTTCCTCCACCTCCTCTGCTGACCTCATCTCTTGGCTGACTGTGACTCATACTCAGACGGGCAGCTGGAAATTTGGGAGCTGTGAGGAAGCAAGTGCGATTGGGGTGACACCTTTGAGGACTGGAGTATTAAGCACTTAAATAAGCACTTGATATCCGTTGAAGCACCTGCTCTTTTTGTGCCTCATCTGGAATTTGTAGCGATTGGCGTGGCCGTAAGAAAGGGATCTTATCACATTGTCCGCTAAAAGAAGTAGACATTTTAGTTTGGCTGGAAGATGGTCTTTCTTCTGCAGATGTTACTGTTGCTTTAACAATTACCCCAAGGACACAACCTTTTTTCCCCTTCCCAACACGCCTATTCCCCTTTCCACCAGCATCAGGCCTTTTTCCACTCATATTGGTGGTTAACTAATTCACAACTCTGGAGTTGTTTGCACAAAAAAACAATGGATGGGAACCGAGCAGAGCTGAGTGGCCAAACTGTAGTATTAGGCCAAAACTATTGGCTGGGTTAGATGCAGAAAAAAATTATATTCAATTTGCAACCTGATGGAGGTTAGTATAGATGGACTAATAGTACAAGTCCCACACACAGCTAGAAGCCCAAATATTTTTTCAGAGGTAGAAGCAGAAAAAAATTGTATTCAGTTTGCAACCTGATTGAGGTCAGTATAGATGGACTAATAGAACAAGTCCTACACACAGCTAGAAGCCCAAATATTTTTTCAGAGGTAGATGCAGAAAAAAATTATATTCAGTTTGCAACCTGATGGAGGTCAGTATAGATGGACTAAAAGAACAAATCCCACACACAGCTAGAAGCCCAAATATTTTTTCAGAGGTAGATGCAGAAAAAAAATATATTCAGTTTGCAACCTGATGGAGGTCAGTATAGATGGACTAATAGAGAAAGTCCCACACACTGCTAGAAGGCCAAATATTTTTTCAGAGCTAGATGCAGACAAAAAATTATTTTGAATTTGCAACCTGATGGAGGTCAGTATAGGTGGACTAATAGAACAAGTCCCATACACTGCTAGAAGGCCAAATATTTTTTCAGAGGTAGATGCAGAAAAAAGATATATTCAGTTTGCAACCTGATGGAGGTCTGTATAGATGGATTAATAGAACAAATCCCACACACAGCTAGAAGCCCAATATTTTTTCAGAGGTAGATGCAGAAAAAAAATATATTCAGTTTGCAACCTGATGGAGGTCAGTATAGATGGACTAATAGAGAAAGTTCCACATACTGCTAGAAGGCCAAATATTTTTTCAGAGCTAGATGCAGATATAAATTATTTTTAATTTGCAACCTGATGGAGATCAGTATAGATGGACTAATAGAGAAAGTCCCACACACTGCTAGAAGGCCAAATATTTTTTCAGAGCTAGATGCAGAAAAAAATTATATTCAGTTTGCAACCTGATGGAGGTCAGTATAGATGGACTAATAGAGAAAGTCCCACACACTGTTAGAAGGCCAAATATTTTTTCAGAGCTAGATGCAGACAAAAAATTATTTTTAGTTTGCAACCTGATGGAGGTCAAAATAGATGGACTAATAGAGAAAGTCCCACACACAGCTAGAAGGCCAAATATTTTTTCAGAGGTAGATGCAGATAAAAATTATTTTTAATTTGCAGCCTGATGGAGGTCAGTTTAGATTGACTAATAGAGAAAGTCCCACACACAGCTAGAAGGCCAAATATTTTTTCAGAGGTAGATGCAGATAAAAATTATTTTTAATTTGCAGCCTGATGGAGGTCAGTATAGATGGACTAATAGAGAAAGTCCCACACACTGCTAGAAGGCCAAATATTTTTTCAGAGCTAGATGCAGATATAAATTATTTTTAATTTGCAACCTGATGGAGGTCAGTATAGATGGACTAATAGAGAAAGTCCCACACAATGTGTAGCGTCGGCGTCCCTGCCCTCTGCTAGGCAGGGACGCTGTTCCCCTCACCTCTCTGCTCCGAGCCCGGCGTCCTCCTCCCGCTCTGCTGGCAGCGTGCGCTCCTTCCCGACCATTGTGCTTAGGGCGCGCGCGCGCTCCCTCCCTCTTAAAGGGGCCGCGCGCGCCGTCCTAAGGAGTCCCTGGCCAATGGCCGGAGGACTTCATCATATATAAGGCACCTCCTCCAAAATGGAGGTGCCCGAGCAATGTTGTTGCACTGTTCACTACTCTGCTTCAGCCCTCAGGTCCCGTTGCCAGTTACCTGTCAGTTACCTGCCTGATTCCTGCCAGAGTCCTGCCAGTTTGCTGTCTGCTTCCTGCCTGTTATTCCTGCTACCTGCCTGCTTGCCAGAGGTCCGACGGTCTGCCTTACTACACCTGTCAGTCTGTCTAAGGACCAGCCTGCCCGCTCACCTGGGAGCGCACATCAGCTACCTGCCTGCTTGCCAGAGGTCCGACGGTCAGCCCTACTACTCCTGTCTGTCTGTCTATGGACCAGCTTGCCCGCTCACCTGGGAGCGCACTCCTGCTACCTGCCTGCTAGCCTACCTGGAGGCTCCGCCGTCACGTGCTGTGACCACCTGCCATTCCAGAGACTCCTGCCCGCTCACCTGGGAGCGCACGCCTGTTACCTGCCCGCTAGCCTACCTGGAGGCTCCGCCGTCACGTGCTGTGACCACCTGCCATTCCAGAGACTCTCGCTTGCTCACCTGGGAGCATACATCAACCATCTGCCTGCTAGCCTACCTGGAGGCTCTGCCATCACAGGTCGTACCTACCCTTTACCCAGAGACTGCCCCGGTCACTTGCCGTGACCTCCTGCCCGTTCATTCAGAGACTGCCCCGGTCACTTGCCGTGACCTCCTGCCCGTTCATTCAGAGACTGCCCCGGTCACTTGCCGTGACCTCCTGCCCGTTCATTCAGAGACTGCCCCGGTCACTTGCCGTGACCTCCAGCCCGTTCACTCAGAGACTGTCCCGGTCACCTGCTGTGACTGCCTGCCCGTCTTCCCTGGTCGCCACCCGCTCCCTTACAAGGACCGCCCCCTTGTATAGTAGCTCAGAGGTTCCGCCTCCCAGACCCGTTACAGTTTGCTCGGGCCATGGAACCCGGTGGCACCCAAGCTCCCTCGCTCTCGGACCTGTGTCATGAACTGTCCCGTCAAAGGTCCCAACAGGAGTCCATCCTGGGTCACCTGCGGAATGTCAATACTCGTCTGGACACTCTGACTGCTCCACCAGCAACCTCCGCCAGTGCCATGTCTCGCAATCCGGCAGCTCCGCTGCCCACTAATACCAAGATATCCTACCCCGGACCCCGGCTTTCTGCACCTCCTCGCTTGTGAGGCGACTCCGCCCAGGCTCGGGGCTTCATAAATCAGTGCACCCTGCACTTTGAACTATTGTCCCACCAGTTTAACTCCGACCGAGCCAAAATTGCATTCATCATGTCCCATCTCACCGGGGAGGCCCTGGCCTGGCTAAATCCTCTATGGGAGAGAGGAGACCCCCTGGTGTCCAACTTGCCTGCTTTCCTCACGGCTTTCCGGAAAGTCTTCGACGAACCCGGACGGAAGACCTCATCCGCATCATCACTGCTACGCCTCCGTCAGGAAAGTCTCACCGTGGGCCAATACGCCATACGATTCCGTACCCTTGCCTCGGAGCTGGCCTGGGATAACGACGCTCTGGTATCCGTCTTCTGGGAGGGTCTGTCCGGCCGTATTAAAGATGAACTTGCCGGTCGGGACATTCCTACCACTCTCGATGACTTAATAACTCTTGCCACCCGGATTGACCTACGGTTCCAGGAGCGTGCCAGAGAGGTCACCCGTGAGAGGAGGTTACCACGTCTAGCTCCTACTTTTCAGAAACCCGTCACTCCCTCCGTCTCTACCCAGGTACACTCTCCTGAGCCTATGCAGGTCGACCAGACCAAGATGGTCAAAACCCGTCAGGACTTACGCCAAGGGGAGCTGCTTCTACTGTGGCAGTAAGGAGCACCGGATCCGTGCCTGCCCGGAGAGGTCGGGAAACGCCTGTGTCTAGGTTCGCTCAGAGAGGTCGACCTAGACAAGAATAAATCCTCTCCATCTCTGCTACTGTCAGTCTCAATCATCTGCGGGGAGAACCGTTATTTCGAACTAGCCCAACTTGACTCTGGAGCAGCCGGGAATCTTATTTCACAGTCCCTGGTAGAAAAATACCGCATTCCCACCAAACCTCTGCCTGCACCATTATCTGTCGCTGCTGTGGATGGGGGCCTCTTACCACGTCCCATCCAACTCATCACCGAATCCATAACCCTGCAGGTGGGAATGCTGCATTCTGAGAGTATCTCTTTTCATGTTCTGCCTGGACTCTCTCACGCCCTCTTACTAGGTCTACCTTGGCTCCAGAGACATGCACCCGTGCTTGACTGGCAGACCAGAGAAGTCCTTCGCTGGGGACAGGACTGTCATAAGACTTGTTTGGTTCCTGTTCATCCCGTCCGTCCTTCTCCTACCCCAACTAATCTACCTGGACTTCCGATTCCCTATTGGTCATTTGCTGATGTCTTTAATAAAAAGGAGGCAGAGACATTACCCCCTCATAGACCATACGACTGTCCTATCGACCTGTTACCCGGTACTACTCCTCCCCGTGGGCGCATTTACCCATTGTCCGCTGCTGAGACCCGGTCGATGTCCGAATATATTGAGGAGAATTTGGCCAGGGGATTCATCCGGAAATCTACCTCCCCGGCGGGAGCAGGCTTCTTCTTCGTAAAAAAGAAGGACGGCTCTCTCCGTCCCTGTATTGACTATAGAGGCCTTAACCAGATCACGTTGAAGAATAAGTACCCCCTTCCGCTCATTCCAGAATTATTTGATCGCCTGAGGGGGGCTAGAGTCTTCACCAAACTTGACCTCCGTGGGGCGTACAACCTGGTCCGTATCCGTCAAGGGGATGAATGGAAGACTGCATTCAACACCCGGGACGGCCACTATGAATATCTGGTAATGCCCTTTGGTCTCTGTAACGCTCCTGCCGTCTTTCAAGAGTTGGTCAATGACATCTTCCGGGACCTTCTCTACTTCTGCGTTGTGGTGTACCTGGACGACATCTTGGTCTTCTCTCCGGATCTCCAGACTCACCGGAGGGACGTTCGTCAGGTCCTGCTCAGGCTCAGGCAGAATCACCTCTTCGCTAAATATGAGAAGTGCCTCTTTGAGCAGACCTCGCTTCCGTTTTTGGGCTACATTATTTCTCAGACCGGCCTACGAATGGATCCAGAGAAACTGTCTGCCATCGAGAAATGGCCCCGACCGGAGGGGTTGAAGGCCATTCAGCGGTTCCTGGGCTTCGCCAACTACTACAGCCTCTTCATACCACACTTCTCTTCCCGGACTGCCCCAATTTCCGCGCTCACCCGTAAGGGTACTAACCCCAAAGAGTGGCCGCCCGAAGCAGAGGAGGCCTTTCTTTCCTTAAAACAGGCCTTCTCTTCCGCCCCGGTGCTGCATCGTCCAGATGGCAACAAGCAGTTCTTCCTGGAGGTTGACGCTTCCTCCTCTGGAGCCGGAGCTGTACTTACTCAAAAATCATCTTCCGGGAGGATGGTAACTTGCGGCTTCTTCTCCAAACTCTTCTCCTCTTCTGAGCGCAATTATTCCATAGGAGACCGAGAGTTATTGGCCATCAAGCTGGCATTGGAGGAGTGGCGTTACCTGCTCGAGGGGGCTCTTCATCCGGTAATAATTTACACTGACCACAAGAACTTGGCTTATCTCCAGCATGCCCAGAGACTTAACCCGCGCCAAGCCCGGTGGTCCTTGTTTTTTGCTCGCTTTGATTTCGTTCTACATTTTCGCCCGGCTGACAAGAACATCAAAGCGGACGCCTTGTCCCGATCCTTTCTGGTATCTGACCTCGAGGAAGAACCTAAACATATCATCGATCCCGCCAGAGTAATGCAGGTGGCTCCCGTGAGTCTAAATCGTCTTCCTCCTGGTAAAACGTTCGTATCGGTTCCTGATCGGGAGAAGATCCTACACTGGGGTCATTCGTCTAAACTAGCTGGCCACGCTGGTCAGAAAAAGACCCTCCAGCTTATTACCCGGCACTACTGGTTGCCTAACCTGCACAAGGATGTAATAGACTTTGTTTCTGCCTGTGTGTCCTGCGCCCGCAACAAAGTTCCGAGACACCTGCCAGCCGGTCGCCTCCTTCCTCTGCCAGTACCTGCTGCCCCCTGGCAGCATATAGCGATGGACTTCATAACTGATCTGCCCGTTTCTGCCGGTTGTACGGTCATTTGGGTGGTCGCTGACCGATTTTCCAAGATGGCTCACTTCATTCCCCTGCCAGGCCTCCCGTCTGCACCTGAGCTGGCTAAAGACTTTATCCGCCACATCTTCCGTCTTCATGGCCTGCCCCGTCACATCGTGTCGGATCGTGGGGTACAGTTCACTTCTCGTTTCTGGAGAGCCACTTGTAAATTGCTAGACGTCACCCTGGACTTCTCCTCCGCTTACCACCCATAGTCTAATGGTCAAGTGGAGCGGATCAATCAGAACCTGACCAGTTACCTCCGGCACTTCGTTAATGCCCACCATTCTGACTGGGTGGATCTCCTGCCATGGGCCGAATTCTCGTACAACAATCACGAGAGCGAATCTTCCTCCAAATCCCCGTTTTTTGTAGTCTTCGGTCAACATCCTCGGATCCCGTTTCCCGTCTCCACCTCGGTGGACAATCCGGCTGCGGAATCTCTTGTTAACAAATTTTCCTCCATATGGGAGAGTACCCGGTCCGCACTCCTTCTGTTATCCGAGCGTATGAAAAGACATGCAGACAAAAAACGTCTGGATCCTCCTCAATTCCGTCCTGGGGATAAAGTCTGGCTCTCGTCCAAGTATGTCCGGCTCAAGATTCCTTCCTATAAGTTAGGGCCTCGGTTCATCGGTCCTCTGGAGGTCATCAGTCAGATCAACCCGGTGGCCTATAAATTGAAACTCCCGGCCAACTTGCGGATCCCTAACTCCTTCCATGTATCTCTCCTCAAACCCGTGGTACTTAACTCTTTCTCCAAGTCTACAGGTACGCCTCCTGCTCCGGTTTCCGCTGAAAACGAATTTGAGGTAGAGAACATTCTGGCCAACAAAAGGGTAAGAGGGAAGACCTTTTTTCTAGTAGATTGGAAGGGGTTTGGTCCTGAAGAGAGAACATGGGAGCCCCGGGAGAACATCCATGCCCCTCTCATCCTTGCTAAATTTCTGTCTGGCCTAAAAAAGGGGGGGCCTAAAGGGGGGGGTACTGTAGCGTCGGCATCCCTGCCCTCTGCTAGGCAGGGACGCTGTTCCCCTCTCCTCTCTGCTCCGAGCACGGCGTCCTCCTCCCGCTCTGCTGGCAGCGCGCTCTCCTTCCCGGCCACTGTGCTTATGGCGCGCGCGCGCTCCCTGCCTCTTAAAGGGGCCGCGCGCGCCGTCCTAAGGAGTCCCCGGCCAATGGCCGGAGGACTTCATCATATATAAGGCACCTCCTCCAAAATGGAGGTGCCCGAGCAATGTTGTTGCACTGTTCACTACTCTGCTTCAGCCCTCAGGTCCCGTTGCCAGTTACCTGTCAGTTACCTGCCTGATTCCTGCCAGATTCCTGCCAGTTTGCTGTCTGCTTCCTGCCTGTTATTCCTGCTACCTGCCTGCTTGCCAGAGGTCCGACGGTCTGCCTTACTACACCTGTCAGTCTGTCTAAGGACCAGCCTGCCCGCTCACCTGGGAGCGCACATCAGCTACCTGCCTGCTTGCCAGAGGTCCGACGGTCAGCCCTACTACTCCTGTCTGTCTGTCTATGGACCAGCTTGCCCGCTCACCTGGGAGCGCACTCCTGCTACCTGCCTGCTAGCCTACCTGGAGGCTCCGCCGTCACGTGCTGTGACCACCTGCCATTCCAGAGACTCCTGCCCGCTCACCTGGGAGCGCACGCCTGTTACCTGCCCGCTAGCCTACCTGGAGGCTCCGCCGTCACGTGCTGTGACCACCTGCCATTCCAGAGACTCTCGCTTGCTCACCTGGGAGCATACATCAACCATCTGCCTGCTAGCCTACCTGGAGGCTCTGCTATCACAGGTCGTACCTACCCTTTACCCAGAGACTGCCCCGGTCACTTGCCGTGACCTCCTGCCCGTTCATTCAGAGACTGCCCCGGTCACTTGCCGTGACCTCCTGCCCGTTCATTCAGAGACTGCCCCGGTCACTTGCCGTGACCTCCTGCCCGTTCATTCAGAGACTGCCCCGGTCACTTGCCGTGACCTTCTGCCCGTTCATTCACAGACTGCCCCGGTCACTTGCCGTGACCTCCAGCCCGTTCACTCAGAGACTGTCCCGGTCACCTGCTGTGACTGCCTGCCTGTCTTCCCTGGTCGCCACCCGCTCCCTTACAAGGACCGCCCCCTTGTATAGTAGCTCAGAGGTTCCGCCTCCCAGACCCGTTACACAATGCTAGAAGGCCAAATATTTTTTCAGAGCTAGATGCAGAAAAAAATTATATTCAGTTTGCAACCTGATGGAGGTCAGTATAGATGGACTAATAGAACAAGTCCCACACACAGCTAGAAGCCCAAATATTTTTACAGAGGTAGATGCAGAAAAAATTATATTCAGTTTGCAACCTGATGGAGGTCTGTATAGATGGATTAATAGAACAAGTCCCACACACAGCTAGAAGCCCAATATTTTTCAGAGGTAGATGCAGAAAAAAAATATATTCAGTTTGCAACCTGATGGAGGTCAGTATAGATGGACTAATAGAGAAAGTCCCACACACTGCTAGAAGGCCAAATATTTTTTCAGAGATAGATGCAGACAAAAAATTATTTTGAATTTGCAACCTGATGGAGGTCAGTATAGATGGACTAATAGAGAAAGTCCCACACACTGCTAGAAGGCCAAATATTTTTTCAGAGCTAGATGCAGACAAAAAATTATTTTTAATTTGCAACCTGATGGAGGTCAGTATAGATGGACTAATAGAAAAAGTCCCACACACACCTAGAAGGCCAAATATTTTTTCAGAGCTAGATGCAGAAAAAAATTATATTCAGTGTGCAACCTGATGGAGGTCAGTATAGATGGACTAATAGAACAAGTCCCACACACAGCTAGAAGGCCAAATAATTTTTCAGAGGTAGATGCAGATAAAAATTATTTTTAATGTGCAGCCTGATGGAGGTCAGTATAGATGGACTAATAGAGAAAGTCCCACACACTGCTAGAAGGCCAAATATTTTTTCAGAGCTAGATGCAGACAAAAAATTATTTTTAATTTGCAACCTGATGGAGGTCAATATAGATGGACTAATAGAGAAAGTCCCACACACTGCTAGAAGGCCAAATATTTTTTCAGAGCTAGATGCAGATATAAATTATTTTAATTTGCAACCTGATGGAGGTCAGTATAGATGGACTAATAGAGAAAGTCCCACACACTGCTAGAAGGCCAAATATTTTTTCAGAGCTAGATGCAGAAAAAAATTATATTCAGTTTGCAACCTGATGGAGGTCAGTATAGATGGACTAATAGAACAAGTCCCACACACAGCTAGAAGCCCAAATATTTTTTCAGAGGTAGATGCAGAAAAATTTTTTATTCAGTTTGCAACCTGATGGAGGTCTGTATAGTTGGATTAATAGAACAAGTCCCACACACAGCTAGAAGCCCAATATTTTTTCAGAGGTAGATGCAGAAAAAAAATATATTCAGTTTGCAACCTGATGGAGGTCAGTATAGCTGGACTAATAGAGAAAGTCCCACACACTGCTAGAAGGCCAAACATTTTTTCAGAGCTAGATGCAGACAAAAAATATTTTTAATTTGCAACCTGATGGAGGTCAGTATAGATGGACTAATAGAGAAAGTCCCACACACTGCTAGAAGGCCAAATATTTTTTCAGAGCTAGATGCAGAAAAAAATTATATTCAGTTTGCAACCTGATTGAGGTCAGTATAGATGGACTAATAGAACAAGTCCCACACACAGCTAGAAGGCCAAATATTTTTTCAGAGGTAGATGCAGATAAAAATTATTTTTAATTTGCAGCCTGATGGAGGTCAGTATAGATGGACTAATAGAGAAAGTCCCACACACTGCTAGGAGGCCAAATATTTTTTCAGAGCTAGATGCAGACAAAAAATTATTTTGAATTTGCAACCTGATGGGGGTCAGTATAGATGGACTAATAGAGAAAGTCCCACACACTGCTAGAAGGCCAAATATTTTTTCAGAGCTAGATGCAGACAAAAAATTATTTTTAATTTGCAACCTGATGGAGGTCAGTATAGATGGACTAATAGAGAAAGTCCCACACACTGCTAGAAGGCCACATATTTTTTCAGAGCTAGAAGCAGATATAAATTATTTTTAATTTGCAACCTGATGGAGGTCAGTATAGATGGACTAATAGAGAAAGTCCCACACACTGCTAGAAGGCCAAATATTTTTTCAGAGCTAGATGCAGAAAAAAATTATATTCAGTTTGCAACCTGATGGAGGTCAGTATAGATGGACTAATAGACAAGTCCCACACACAGCTAGAAGGCCAAATATTTTTTCAGAGGTAGATGCAGCTAAGCATTATTTTTAATTTGCAGCCTGATGGAGGTCAATATAGATGGACTAATAGAACAAGTCCCACACACTGCTAGAAGGCCAAATATTTTTTCAGAGCTAGTTGCAGAAAAAAATTATTTTCAGTTTGCAACCTGATGGAGGTCAGCATAGATGGACTAATAGAACAAGTCCCACACACAGCTAGAAGCCCAAATATTTTTTCAGAGCTAGATGCAGAAAAAAATTATATTCAATTTGCGACCTGATGGAGGTCAGTATAGATGGACTAATAGAATGATGCTATGCCCAAAAGATTTTACTTCACTAGGTGCAGTAAAAAAATTGGTATTCTATACACAGGTGGTATATCTTGCAACGCAGAAAGGCTACTCCACTGACTAACACTCTGCAATAGGCCAAAAAGGATTAGCTTTGCTAGATTCAGCCAAATGCTGTGAAAAAAACTTACACAGCACTGGCACAGACCTGCCTGGCAAAAACTGATAGGAACTGATGTAACCTAGTCCTGAAAAGGACTGCAATTACAATTAGTCTTTACTCCCACAATCTATCTATTTAAGAGCACGGACCTGCCTTATAAAAGTCGTAGGAAATGCTGTAACCTAGTCCTTAAAAGGACTGCAATTACAACTATTCCCTACTCCCAAGCTATCTGTAGATTTGTGCGAAAATTGGCTTGAAGGTAACAAGGTATAGCGCACACAGCAACAGCGGTGCCGTCTAACACGCAGCTGCAGCAGTGAGAACATGGTGGCGACGGGGAAAATGGCTTGGTCTTATAGGGCAAGTGTAACATACCTGGCGGCGTCCTTGCATAGTGGTCCATCTCCCACTGTGCAAGAGCGCGCACTTGATCTCCTGTCCAGAATGTCTCTCTGGCTTCCCTCCATGCTGTCTGTTTGTGTCTGTTTCTGCTGCTTAAGGGCGGCGCCCGATGACTTCCTGCTTTTTGTACCTGCTGTGGGTCACACCCCTTGTGCGTCCTCAGCCTATTGCTGTCTGTCACCTGGTATATAGCTCAGCTGCTCCCATCTATTCCTGCCTGAGCATAGTGTTTCTTTCAGTGTGTGCTTGCACTCTGAAGGTGCCAGGTCCTGTTCTGTGTTCTCTTTTCTGCCTATCCTGGAGGCTGTATTTCCAGGCCTGTCTGAACACGCTCCTAGCCTGTTCCTCCTGCCTTCTAGGGGCCGATTACCTAGACCTGTTCCTGTATCTTGTCTGACCTGTCTGAACACGCTCCTAGCCTGTTCCTCCTGCCTTCTAGGGGCCGATTACCTAGACCTGTTCCTGTATCTTGTCTGTCCTGTCTGAACACGCTCCTTGCCTGTTCGTCCTGCCTCTCTGGGGGCCGTATTCCCAGACCCGCTCCTGTATTTTGCTGCAGTGTCGGTCTCCTCCGTACACTCAGTTCCAGTCTGAACTCTCTCCTATCCTTTACCTGTTTTGCCTCTATGTCCGTTCCCTTCCTTTTTCTGCAGAGTCTGAACTCGTACCTAACTCCTGCTTGTTGTCTCTGTACTCCCGTTTGTGAGTTTGTGGTCCACTCGCTACTTCTCTGCAAGTAGTCTGTGAGTATCTGGCTCTGCCTTTCCCTTCCTGTCTGTTCCGTGTGAACAGAGCCCTGTTCCCCCTGCTCAGCCTTGCCAGTTCTGACTCCTTTGCTCACCGCTCCGGCGGTTCTAGCCTGCTCTGACTCCTTTGCTCACCGCTCCGGCGGTTCTAGCCTGCTCTTACTCCTTTGCTCACCGCTCCGGCGGTTCTAGCCTGCTCTGACTCCTTTGCTCACCGCTCCGGCGGTTCTAGCCTGCTCTGACTCCTTTGCTCACCGCTCCGGCGGTTCTAGCCTGCTCTGACTCCTTTGCTCACCGCTCCGGCGGTTCTAGCCTGCTCTGACTCCTTTGCTCACCGCTCCGGCGGTTCTAGCCTGCTCTGACTCCTTTGCTCACCGCTCCGGCGGTTCTAGCCTGCTCTGACTCCTTTGCTCGCTGCTCCGGCAGCCTTGCTCCGCTCTGACCCTTTTGCTCACTGCTCCAGCAGTCTCGCTCCGCTCTTATCCTTTTGCTCACTGCTCCGGCAGTCTTGCTCCACTCTTGCTCACCGCTCCAGGCGGTCTCGTCCTGCTTTACTCTTGCTCACTGCTCCGGCAGTCTCGCTCAGCTCTGATCCTTTGCTCACCGCTCCAGGCGGCCTTGTCCTGCCCTGTTCTCGCTCACCTCTCTGGGCGGCCTCACTCTGCTGTGTTTGTCCGCCACATCTGTGGTTCTGTTCCTGAGTCTCAGTGTGTACTGGGTCCTATCCCGCCAGTGTCCCTACCTGCTAGTGCCTCCCTGTCTGACTCTAGCTGTGCTTGCCTGTACCCCTCTGCCTGTATTGTTCCTGAGTCCCAGTGTGTACTGGGTCCTATCCCGCCTGTGTTCCTACCTGCTAGTGCCTCCCTGTCTGCACTCTAGCTGTGCTTGCCTGTACCCCCGGCCTGCATACCCACCTGCCTGCATACCAGTCGTGCCTGCCTATACCCACCAGTCTGTGTGCCAGCCTACCAGTCTGTTCCTGTATTCCCCTGTGTGGGTCAACAGCCGTGTCCGGGGTCTGTCCTGGAGTAGCACCTGGTCCCTCTGCTCGGTTCCTCCTTGGTGCACTGGCGTCGTATGCCGTCGTGCGACCCTGGTCGGATCGGGTGAATACCTAGTTACGCCCCTCCAGGCATTCACTCTCCGGCACGGTCCAGTGGAATCACTTCAATCACACGCACACGCCGCTCAGCCCGGGCGTGTGCATAACAGCAAGGACATGTGACATACACTGCCAATGACACATGCCCTTGCTTGTGTGAAAAAAAGCACTTTGCTCCGTGTGTGCCCTGCTGATAGGCTGACAGATTGCACTTCCCCACTGTAAATGCGGGAAAGAGAAAAAAAAATGGAGATCTTCATTATTCCTGCAGAGATCCATCCCCTGTCCCTCCCCCCACCCCGCTGTACACTCAAACTGCGTATTAACATTAATTTTCATCATTACTGAGAAAAAATCCAGTTATGATTTTGGTGCACAAACAGTTATCGAACATAACCTTGAACAGCCGAATTTTTCTCAAATCGTTCGTGTTCGCCGAACGGCTCGAACACCGACCAAAACAGCTCGAATTTGAGATTGGCGAACAGTTCGAGTCGAACAATGCTCATCTCTATTCGTAATTTCTCGTCCATGGTTAAGCCTCTCACAGACATGACTAAAAAGGGGACGGATTTTTCTAGGTGGTCTGACAAGGCTTGTCAAGCATTCTCCTCCTTGAAAAAATGTTTTGCCTCGGCACCCATACTCATTCAACCTGATGCGTCACAGCCATTCATTGTAGAGGTAGACGCTTCCGAGGTAGGGGTGGGAGCTGTATTGTCACAAGGTTCGTCCCCTGGTAAGTGGCATCTGTGCGCCTTTTTCACTAAAAAATTGTCGTCCGCTGAGAGGAATTATGATGTCGGCAATGGGGAACTCTTGGCCATTAAGTTAGCTTTTGAGGAGTGGTGCCATTTTTTAGAGGGGGCAGTCCATCCGGTCACCGTCATCACCGATCAGAAGAACCTGCTATATCTGGAGTCTGCGAAACGTCTGAATCCCAGACAAGCTAGGTGGTCATTGTTTTTTACCAGGTTTAATTTTGTCGTTACATATCGTCCTGGGTCAAAAAATGTAAAGGCGGATGCCTTATCTCGTAGTTTCCCTGGGGCCGGGAATACGGACGACCCGATTCCTATCCTTCAGGAGGGGGTGGTGGTTTCGGCAGTATGCTCTGAGCTTGAGGAGGAGGTATTGGAGGCTCAGGGGGACGCCCCTGTTGGACCTCCAGGGAGACTGTTTGTTCCAGATCAGTTGCGACAAAAGGTGATCGAGGCACACCATAACTCAGTTTTTGCAGGACACCCGGGGAGTAAAGCAATTGTGGATCTCCTCTCGCGTCGGTTTTGGTGGCCTAACTTACATAAGGAGGTGGTAATTTTTGTCGCGTCCTGTGGGGTTTGTGCGCGCTCTAAGACCTCACATACCCGTCCGTCTGGGGCCCTCTTACCTTTGAAGATCCCGGAGCGTCCTTGGACTCATCTGTCTATGGACTTTATTACGGACCTCCCTCCGTCTTCGGGTAAAACGGTCATACTCGTTGTAGTGGACAGGTTCAGCAAGATGGCACATTTTATCGCTCTTCCTGCTCTTCCTAATGCTAAAACTCTTGCGCAGGTGTTCATTGGGGAGATTGTGAGGCTTCACGGGGTACAATCCGAGGTGGTGTCAGATCGGGGGTCTCAGTTTGTGTCCAAATTCTGGAAGGCGTTTTGTACACGGCGGGGGATGCATTTATCGTTCTCATCGGCTTTTCATCCTCAGACCAATGGTCAGACGGAACGTATGAACCAGAGCTTGGAGACATATCTCCGGTGTTTTGTGTCAGAGAACCAGGAGGACTGGGCTTCTTTCTTACCTCTGGCAGAGTTTGCTCTTAATAATAGGCGGAGCGAGTCCACTGGTAAGTCCTCGTTTTTTGGGGCATATGGTTTTCACCCCCAGTTTTGTACTTTCAGTAGGGGGGGCTCTTCGGGGGTTCCTGAGGAGGAACGATTTTCCTCATCACTCGCTTCAGTATGGAGAGGGGTGCTGAAGAATCTGAATACTATGGGGAACCGATACAAACGTATGGCTGATAGGAGGAGAGTGTCTGGTCCGGACCTAAGTGTGAACGATCGGGTACGGTTGTCTACCAGGAATATAAAACTTAAGGTTCCCTCCTGGAAACTGGGTCCCAGGTTCATCGGGCCGTACAGGATCAGTTCTATAATTAATCCGGTGGCATTCCGTCTTGACCTCCCCCCTACGTTTAAAATTCACAACGTGTTCCACAGATCATTGCTTAAGAGGTATGTGGCGCCTGTGGTACCGTCATCTTTACCTCCTCCTCCAGTGGTGGTCAATGGTAACTTGGAGTTCCAGGTATCGAGGGTCATCGATTCACGCTTTAATCGCCGGTCCCTTCAGTACCTGGTTCATTGGAAGGGGTATGGTCCTGAGGAGAGGATGTGGGTTCCTGCGTCGGATATTAACGCAGACCGATTAGTTCGGGCCTTCCACACGACTCACTCGGATAAACCTGGCCCTGAGGGTCCGGAGGCCCCTCGTAGAAGGGGGGGTACTGTCACGGGTGTGTCGCCACGAAGATCGTCACGATTACACAGCCTGACTTCTCGCAGCTGAGTTTTTGGTGCTTTGTGTTTTTCGGCAGTAAGGGAGTTAACTCTCTCTCTCTCTGTGCTAGACGCCTCGCCCAGCTGCAATCAATGTTACTGTAGTGGAACTCCTTCAAATGCCTGCCGGTCTGTTAGGGAAGTGTCAGTGAAAGCATTTCATGCAGACTAACAGAGCGGATCGTGGTATTTGGAGTTTCAGAGCTAAGTGTATTTGGAGTGTTTTTTCCCTTCATTTATCTCCTTTCCCGTTGGTGTTCCGTCTGTTGTAGTTGTGTAGTTTTTGTATGCAAGGTGGTTTTGGTTTTACCCTTGTACTGTCTCGTTCGTCTAAGTACTGAGTGTGGGCATATTATTACCTGTCCCCTTTTGTTGTGATCAGGGGTCCTTCTCAGGACTAGATTATTTAGGTTCAGGGATCCTCAGGAGGTAGGGGTTACGCTGGCGGCCTGAACCTCTGTACCTTCAACAGTACCTCCAGGTAGAGGGATTAGTCAGGGCCCCAGCTTAGGGTCAGCTTAGGCCCCCTACCTCCAGTACACAGAGACAGCGTGACAGACACACCTGGACACTGCAAGGCTCGGTGCCCTGGAACAGAGATGGATGGCCCGCCTGTCCAACATTGAATTCACCATCAAATACCGGGCAGGACGCTCAAATGCCAACGCGGATGCCCTGTCTAGAATGCCGAACTTACCGGACGTAGGGGAAGATCCAGAAGATCTGGAAGAAGTTGAGCTCCCTGCGTTCCACCATCATGGGATTACCCTGTATTCCCACCGTGTGAAGGACAGGCGCTCCGTGACGTTCAATCCCTTGCCCCACTATAACTAGGCGGAGACGCAAGACAATGATCCCGCAGTCCATTTGGTGAAGGAAATGCAGACCCAGGCCGATGCCCGTCTTGACCCAGATGCTCCGGAGGAGACCAAGCAACTGTGGAAGGAGAAAAGTAAGTTGTTCCTCTACAGGGAGAAGCTGTGCCGGAGAATGGTTAACTCTCGAACACATGAGTTGAACTGGCAGGTAGTGGTCCCAAGACGAGACACGGCTATGGTTCTGGAGGCATACCGCAACGGAGCAGGGCATTTCGGATGAAAGAAGCTGGAGTTCTTGTTGCGTGAACGGTTCTACTGGGTAGGCATGAGAGGAGCCATCGAGAGGTGGTGCAGAGACTGTGGCCCATGCCACCTGAGAAGAAAAGACCGAGCCAGCCAGAAGACTCCCCTGCAGCCCATCATCACCAGACAGCCACTGGAACTGGTAGCCCTGGACCATGTGAAACTGGCTCCAAGCAGATCTGGGTATGTCTACGCCCTCACAATCGTAGATCATTACTTCCGGTTCCTGGTGGTGGTCCCGGTCAAGGACTTAACGGCTCAAACAGCAGCTAGAGCCTTCCAGCAGCACTTCTGCCGTCCACACGGGTACCCGGACCAAGTGTTGACAGACCAAGGACCAGCCTTCGAAGCGGAGGTCTTCCAGGAGTTCTGCAAACTGTATGGCTGCAAGAAGATAAGAATAACGCCCTATCACCCTCAAACCAATGGACTCTGCGAGAAGATGAACCAGGTGGTGATAGATCTGCTAAAAACATTGCCCCTGGAAGAACGCAGTCTGTGGCCTGAGAAACTGCCCGATCTGGTGGACCTGTATAACCACATCCCTGTAGGTTCCACCAACTGTAGGCTTACCTAATGAGAGCAAGACCTGGTAAGCTGCCTTTTGACCTGGATATGGGAGTCCTGACGCCTGAGGACACCTCGCCAGAGGCAGACTGGGATACAGAACGGCAGCAGCAGAAACGGAAAGTACAGGAGAGCGTCGAGCAAAGTCTGTCTCAAGCTAGAGAAAGGCAAGAGAAGGCTTATAACCAGTATGCTCCCGCTGTTCCCCTGGTACCTGGAGAGCAGGTCTTGAAGAGGAAGAGGCGGCTCCACAAGTTGGACGACCAGTGGGAGAAGGACCCGTACACCGTACTGCCATCAAGCCATGAGAACTCAAAAATCTGCGTAATCAGTAAGGATGGAGGAGAAACCACAGCCATTGTCTCCAGAGACCACCTGAAGAAGTGTCCCGAGCAGCTGCAAAGCCCTGAAGAAGATCAAGGAAACCCTCAACCTGCAGAGGAAAGGGGAGAAATGATCAGTACCGTACTCGGAGACTTCCCCCAGTCTTGGACACAAGTAAACGACGCTGTCATGGTACCCGTCCTCACCTTTCTCCAGCCAGCCCTGCAAGTGCCTACAGAGAAACCGGTAGAGCTGGAAGAGCAGCTGGCCCAAGAGGCAAAAGAGTCCACACCAGCAGTACAGGAGGATCAACCCTCTGCTAGTAGTGAGCCTGCCGTGCCCCTAGTGAGCCAAAGAGTGAGCAGACAGCTGCCCAGCTTACCCATAACAGCTCCTACACCCTGTAGTGCAGAACCAGTTAGTGAGCTCCGTAGAGTCACTAGAGGTCAGATGCCCGCTCGCTGGAGAATCTAAACTAATGCACTGTGAATTTATCTGCTAGCTGTTTATGGTTTATGTTTGTTGCCTGTTATTAATTATGTTTCTCAGTTACCCTGCAGATTTTTATGGACTAACAGGTTATGGACGCTAGATAACCGGAACAGTTTTGTAGATAGTTGCACCTTGGTGCCTCTTGCGAAGATGGCCGCGGAAGAGAAAACCTGTCTGGCGTGGCCTCCTTGCGGCCCAAAGTAGTTAGTCTACCCTTGCAGCCACGCCCAAGGACAACGCAATTGGTTTGCTTTGGACAGGTCCCATACTTCGCTTAAAGCTTCACCTTGGGTGATATGGACACCCGGTTGCGGACACGCCGTGACCTTTAAAGAATTAAAGCTTCTTGTAAATATGTTATTGTATTATTGTTATACCCTGTTATTATGTTTTAAAAATGTGTTTAGTCCCGGACTACTAAAATTTACTAGGGGGGAATGTGACACCCCAGGGGTCTGGTTGCCACAGTAATAGAGATATTATGTCTGAGAGCAAGTGGGATGTTTCTCTGGTCAGGAGTCCTAAGCATGCAACACTGCCCGCCCAGACCTGGGAGGGGAGGAATCTGCCCTTATAAACTGGGTCTGGGGCGGGATTAGGAGAGACAGAGACAGAGCCTGCAAAACAAGCAGAGCAGTCAGAGCCTAGAGTGAAGCTACAGACACAGCAAAAGATACATCAGGAGCTCTGTAGGAGCAGAGGCAGAAGGCCAGGGGCTTTGAGCAGAGATATAGCTCGCCCTGGCTGAAGTTACTAAAACCGGACACAGGAGTCCGAGGCTGTGGGGACTGATATTTACCCAGCAGCAGAAACCAGCCGGCAGGGGATTCCAGGTCCTCTGGCCATAGAAGCCCGGAGGCTCAGTCACAAAGAAGGGACCAGCGCCGCCATCCAGGAGCGGAGGCTAACAGAAGGCCCCAAGTCACCAGCCATACAGGTGAGCACTACACGTTATACTCAGGGACATGGTCTACTTGTAACCGCTGACAGCAAGGTAGCCAGGAAGAGTGCAGATAAACGGGGAGGCCTACAACTCCACCTGGCCAGGGGAACTCCTGCTTGCTCGCAGACTGACCAGGCCCCTTATACTAGCCAGTACTCCCGGGAGGGTCTGCCTTGTACCATCAGTAAAGACCCTGAACTGCACCTCACGTCTCTGTGATTCCTTGCCGCACAAGCACCATTAGCACTGGGACCCTCACACCATCACTCCCATCATCTCTCACATTAGCTGCCCTGAGGCAATACTTCTCCCGTGGGGAGTTATGCCATACTCGGCTGCGCAAACAACATCAGCCTCAGCGGTCGGCAGCGCAGCGGCGGTCCCCACTGACCGCAATCCAGAAGTGGCGTAGTCGAACATTTGCTATACATTAAGACTGCCACTGGTTTGACCACCCTGGGCACGGACCGGGTCACCACCACATAGAGACTAGAACCCCCAGCTTTCTACAACAGGCCCGGTTCCGGGTTCTCCTGCACAACACAGGCCCAGGGGGCGCGTCATGCGCGTCTTTTCAAAAGGAATAAAATGGGGAGGGAAAGGTTAGATTTTAAAAACAAAAATCCAAATGACAATAGCAGCAGCCAAAATGTCAATGGAACTGGGGGATCCCAAAGCAGTCTCCTATGCCGGTACTTGCCCGGCCTCAAGCTGCGATACAACAACGGCAGGCACATTCAGCTTAGAATGGCAGTTGATGTGCAGATGTCACATGTGTGCGTCTTTTCAAAAGGAATAAAATGGGGAGGGAACAGTTAGATTTTAAAAACAAAAATCCAAAAATCCAAATGGCAATAACAGCAGCCAAAATGATAACGAAAACAGGGATTCCCAGCCAGTCTCCAAAGCTGGTAATTGCCCAGCCTCAGGCTGTGTAGCAGCTGCAATCTGACAAGGGCAGGCACATTCAGCTTTAAATGGCCGTTGATGTGAAGATGTCACAGGTGTGCGTCTTTTCAAAAGGAATCAAATGGGGAGGGAAAGGATAGATTTTAAAAAAAAAATCCAAATGACAATAGCAGCAGCCAAAATGTCAACAAAACGGGGGATTCCCAGCCAGTCTCCAATGCTGGTAGTTGCCCGGCCTCAAGCTGCATAGCAGCTGTGAGCTGACAAGGGCAGGCACATTCAGCTTAGAATGGCCGCTGATGTGCAGATGTCATATGTTCGCGTTTTTTTGAAAAGAAATAAAATGGGGAGGGAAAAGTTAGATTTTAAAAACAAAAATCCAAATGACAAAAGCAGCAGCCAGTATGTCAACAGAACCTGGGATTCCCAACCAGTCTCCCATGCCAGTACTTGCCCAGCCTCAAGCTGTGTAGCAGCTGTGATCTGATGAGGACAAGCACATTCAGCTTAGAATGGCCGTTAACGTGCAGAAGGCACATGTGCACGTCTTTTCAAAAGGAATAAAATGGGGAGGGAAAGGTTAGATTTTAAAAACAAATATCCAAATAACAACAGCAGCAGCCAAAATGTCAACAGAAGCTGGAATTCCTGCCAGTCTCCCATGCCAGTACTTGCCCAGCCTCAAGCTGCGTAGCGGTTGTGATCTTACAATGGCAGGCACATTCAGCTTTGAATGGCTGTTGACATGCAAATATCACATTTACGCGTCTTTTCAAAAGGAATAAAATGGGGAGGGAAACTTAAGATTTTAAAATCAAAAATCCAAAAATGCAAATGACAATAGCAGCAGCCAAAATGTCAATGGAACAAAGGATTCCCAGCCAGTCTCCCATGCCAGTACTGGCCCAGCCTCAAGCTGCTTCTCAATGGGGAGAGTGCAGCGGTGCTGGGGAAGAAGATGGCGAATAGGTTGGAGGAGTTTTTAAACTAGAGACGAGGGGGGAACCAAGGAAATAGGTAGGATGTGAGGCAAGCAAGGGGGAAGGGGAGAAGTGAATATAATGAGGGTGTAGAGGGGGGTGGGGATAGTACAGTTAGATCGTTAGAGAAGAATAGGATGCTAAATAACCCCAAAGTTTTATCTTGCATGCTGACCAACGCAAGAAGCCTGACCAATAAGGCGGATGAGCTGCGGGCGCTTATATCGGAGGAGAGGTATGACATCGTAGGTATAACAGAGACTTGGCTAGACGATAGCTACGACTGGGCGGTAAATTTATTCGATTATAGTTTATTTAGAAGGGACCGGAAACAGGGGAAAGACGGAGGAGTCTGCTTATATGTAAAGTTATGTCTTATGTCTAAAACCCAGACTAAGGGAAGATATAGGAGAGGGAGAAGAGGGGGTCGAGTCCATGTGGGTAGAGATAGAGGGAACTAAAAATAATAATAAAATATTACTGGGGGTCTGCTATAAGCCACCCAATATAACAGAGGAGAATGAGAATCTGCTATTAGGACAAATAGACAAAGTAGCAAAACATAATGAAGTGATTGTAATGGGGGATTTCAACTACCCGGATATTGACTGGGAAACAGAAACCTGTAGATCTCAGAAAGGAAAAAGGTTCTTGACAAATATTAAGGATAACTATCTCTCCCAACTAGTGCAGGAACCAACGAGAGGGAAGGCCGTGTTGGACTTAATATTGACTAATAGGCCTGATAGAATAACTGAGGTACAGATAGGGGGGCACCTAGGTAATAGCGACCATAATATTATCAACTTCAAAATGCCCTTCAGTAGGGTTATCAATAAGGGAACAACAAAAACATTAAACTTTAGGAGGGCGAAGTTTGATCAGCTGAAAGAAAGCCTTCAACTTATTGACTGGGACAAAGTTCTTAATCAAGGAAATACGAATAGTAAATGGGAAACCTTCAAAAGAATTCTGAATACTCAGTGCGAGAGGTATATACCGTATGGGAATAAAAGGGCCAGAAATAAGAGGAAACCAATATGGTTGAACAAGAACGTAAAAGGGGCGTTAAATAGCAAAAAAGAGGCATTCAAGAGATTAAAACAGGAAAACAGCAAGGAGGCACTAATGTGTTACAATGAAAAAACGAGAACCTGCAAAAAACAAATAAAAATAGCGAAGGAGGAAACAGAGAGACGTATTGCTAGGGAAAGTAGATCAAATCCCAAACTGTTCTTTACGTATATAAATAGTAAAAGGATTAAATCGGATAATATTGGACCGATAAAAAGTGAGGAAGGCAAAATCATAGAGAAAGATGAGGATAAAGCTAATCTATTAAATAATTTTTTTTCGACAACTTTCACAAAGGAAATCGAACTAACAGGAGAAATGAGAAGTGACAAGCTTAATCCTCCACTAAGTATGACAAATCTAACCCAAGCTGGGGTACAGAAACGCCTCAGTAATATTAAAATAAACAAATCACCAGGACCTGATGGCATACACCCACGGGTACTAAGGGAACTAAGTAATGTGATAGACAGACCGTTATATCTTATATTTAAGGACTCTGTTGAGACTGGGTCTGTGCCACTTGATTGGCGACAGGCGAATGAAGTGCCAATATTCAAAAAGGGAGCGAAAAGTGACACCGGAAACTATCGGCCGGTGAGTCTGACGTCCGTTGTGGGCAAAATTTTTGAAAGCTTCATTAAAGAGGCAATTACGGAGAATCTTGATGCTAATAATCTATTAATCCCGAACCAACATGGATTCATGAGGAATCGCTCCTGCCAAACAAACCTGATTGACTTCTACGAGGAGGTTAGCTCTCGAGTAGATCAGGGGGAACCAGTGGATGTCGTGTATCTCGACTTCTCAAAAGCGTTCGATAGCGTGCCACATAATAGGTTGGTATACAAAATGAGAATGATGGGGCTGGGGGAAAATGTCTGCAAGTTGGTAGCTAACTGGCTAAAGGATAGAAGGCAGAGGGTGGTTAAAAATGGAATATACTCAGATTGGGTAAGCGTCACTAGTGGGGTACCACAGGGGTCTGTACTAGGCCCAATGTTATTTATTATCTTTATTAACGACATAGTCAACGGGATAAGTAGAAAAATATCAATATTTGCAGATGACACAAAGTTATGTAAAACAATTAATACAAAAGAGGACAGTGCAGACCTACAGAGGGATTTGGATAAGCTGGGTAGGTGGAGCATTAAATGGCAAATGAGGTTTAACGAGGAGAAATGTAAGGTCATACATATGGGAAGGAAAAATGGAAGTCACCAGTACTCACTGAAAAGGAAATCATTGGGGAATTCAGAGATGGAGAAGGACTTGGGCATCTTGATTGATAGCAAACTAAATTGGAGTGCCCAAAGTCAAGCCGCTGCTGCAAGGGCAAACAGGGTAATGGGATGTATCAGAAGAGGTATAGCTGCAAAGGATGAGAACATTGTTCTTCCACTGTACAAAGCACTGGTCAGACCACACTTGGAATACTGTGCTCAGTTATGGGCCCCAATATATAGAAAGGATATAAATGAGCTTGAAAAGGTACAAAGGAGGGCAACAAAATTAATAAAGGGAATGGAGGGACTGCAATACCCAGAGAGGTTGGCAAAACTAGGACTATTCAGCCTGGAAAAGAGAAGGTTGAGGGGGGACATAATAAATGTGTACAAATATGTTAGGGGACAGTATAGAGATCTTGCACGGGATTTGTTCAAAAGGAGGGATATTACGGTAACAAGAGGGCATTCACTAAGACTGGAAGAGAAAAGGTTTCAGCACCAGCATAGGAAGGGGTTCTTTACGGTAAGAGCAGTGAGAATATGGAATTCACTGAGTGAGGAGACGGTAATGTCGGATTCACTACACCAGTTCAAGCGGGGACTGGATGCATTTCTAGATACCAGGCAGATTTCAGCATATACTTAAAAATAAAATAAAATAGTAAGTTGATACAGGGATTTATTCTGACTGCTGTTTTCAGAGTCGGGAGGGAATTTTTCCTCAGGTGAAGATTGGCCAAATCATTTGGGGTTTTTGCCCTCCTCTGGATCAACTTTAGCAATTACAGAACTAACAGGTTGAACTTGATGGACGAAAGTCTTTATTCGGCTTTACAAACTATCGGGGAACCCACCATGATACACAATCTTCGCTGAGAACTTGAGCTTTGATAAAATCCTATAAATCCTATAATCCTATGAGGGCAGGCACATTCAGCTTAGAATGGCGGTTGACGTACAGATGTCACATGTGCGCGTCTTTTCAAAAGGAATAAAATGGGGAGAGAATGGTTCGATTTTAAAAACAAAAATCCAAATAACAATAGCAGCAGCCAAAATGTCAATGGAACAGTGGATTCCCAGCAAGTCTCCCATGCTGGTACTTGCCCAGCCTCAAGCTGCATATTGGCTGCAATTTGACGATGGAAGGAACATTCAGCTTAGAACAGCCGTTGACGTGTCAATGTCACATGTGCGTTTCTTTTTAAAAGAAATAAAATGGGGAGGGAAAGGATAGATTTTAAAAACAAAAATCCAAAAATCCAAATGACAATAGCAGCGTCAAAATTGTTAACGGATATAGGGATTCCCAACCAGTACTTAACCAACCTCAAGCTGCTGCGATCTGACGAGGGTAGGAACATTCAGCTTAGAATGGCCGTTGATGAGTAGATGTCACATGTGCACATCTTTTCAAAAGGAATAAAATCCGGAGGGAAAGGCTAAATTTTAAAAACAAAAATCCAAGAGACAATATTAGCAGCCAATATGTCAACGGAACCAGGGATTCCCAGCTAGTCTCCCATGCTGATACTTGACCATCCTCAAGCTGCGTAGTGGCTGCAATCTGACAAGTGCAGGTATATTCAGCTTAGAATGGCGGTTGACCTGCAGATCTCACATGTGCACGTCTTTTCAAAAGGAATAAAATGGGGAGGGAAAAGTTAGATTTTAAAAACAAAAATCAAAATGACAATAGCAGCAGCCAAAATGTCAATTGAACAGGGGACTCCCCGAAAGTCTCCCATGCTGGTATTTGCCCAGCCTCAAACTGCATAGCAGCTGTCATCTGACGAGGACAAGCATATTCAGTTTAGAATGGAAGTTGACGTGCAAATGTCACATGTGCGCGTCTTTTCAAAAGGAATAAAATTGGGAGTCAAAGATTAGATTATAAAAACAAAAATCCAAATGACAATAGCAGCAGCCAATATGTCTATAAAACCAGGAATTCCCAGCCAGTCTCCCATGCCAGTACTTGCCCAGCCTCAAGCTGCATAGCTGCTACGATCTGACGAGGGCAGGCACTTTCAGCTTAGAATGGCAGCTGACGTGAAGGTGTCACATGTGCACGTCTTTTCAAAAGGAATAAAATCCGGAGGGAAAGGCTAGATTTTAAAAAGAAAAATCCAAAAGACAATATTAGCAGCCAATGTGTCAATGGAACTGGGGAGTCCCAGCCAGTCTCCCATGCTGGTACTTGCCCAGCCTCAAGCTGTGTAGTGGCTGTGACGCGCCCCCTGGGCCATATTCTTTCGGGGAATACCTGGAGCTGGATCAGATGGGGGTTGTAGTCTCCGAGCGGCTGTGACCCGGTCCGTGCCCAGGGTGTCAAACTCAGTGTGAGTGGCAGTCCTACAGATGTTATAAAGTTCTTTATGTCGACTACGCCACCCGTTGATGTGCGGTCAATACGGCCGCCGCTGCAGCAGGGTCCGCTGAGGCTGGTGGTGTGTGTGCAGCTTGATAGTAGTATAACCCCCAACGGGAGGGGTATAGCCTCAGGGGGTCAGTCGCAGAGGATGGGGGTTGTGGTGGTGCAGTGTGGATGGTATTAAGACTCAGAGTCGGGCTGTGCAGTTCATGGTCTTTACTTACTGCTGTTGTGCTGGCCACTCCGGCCTTGAGTGACCACCCGAGCCGTGCTGCGTCCACCAGGTCCTGGATTCGGCCAACCCCCAAGCAAGTCCGGAGCATGGTCCTGAGCCCTCCTTCTGTCTTGTCCTCGTCTCTGGCCTTCCCCACCAGTGATCCACCTAAGTCCAGCTCCCTCGGGCCTTCTGTTGGTAAAACCCGTGGCTCTGGGTTCCCTGACCCTATTCGTGGTCTGCCTTCCGGGTGGATATGGTGGGTGGTCGTGGCAGAAGCTGCCCACGACCTCCGGTCTCTGGCTGAGGTATGCTGTAGCCCCCACCAGTTTGGGATCCGGTACCCTGTTGCCAACTCTTCACCCTGTGATTGTATTTGGGTTCTCAGAGTTCTTTCCTTCTCCCCCTCTGGGCCTTTCTTGCTCCTCTCTCTCTCTCTCTCTTCTCTGGGCCGCTCTGCTCTCTTCCTCTGACTGGCTGTCTGACTGACTCTCTGACAACTGACTGACCCTGTTTCTAGATGGTTCCCACCTTATATACTTCCTCTATGTGTGAGCTCAGGTGACCAGCACCCAATGAGCTCCTAGCTTTACCCAGACTGCTCCCCCTATCTGCCCCTACACTACAGGGATGTTCCAACCCCCTCCCACTCCAGCCAGGGACAGACACGGTCGTACCTGCACATTTACACTAGTGGGAGTACATTAGTTCTGTCCCCCGGAAATGGGATGTATGTAGTGCATGCAGCTATCTGAGCTCAGCCCCACACTCCATCCTTACCCGGGAGTGGAATATCACACCTCTGGCTGAGGTGCAATACTCCTGTAGCAGCCGAATCCTCAGGGTGCTACAGCTGCAAACTGACAAGAGCAGGCATATTCAGCTTAGAATGGCGGTTGACCTGCAGATGTCACATGTGCGCGTCTTTTCAAAAGGAATAAAATGGGGGGAGGGAAAGGTTAGATTTTAAAAACAAAAATCCAAATGACAATAGCAGCAGCCAAAATGTCAATGGAAGCAGGAATTTCCAGCCAGTCTCCCATGCCAGTACTTGCCTGGCCTCAAGCTGCATAGTGGCTGCAATCTGATGAGGGCAGGCACATTCAGCTTAGAATGGCCGTTGAGAAAGTAAAGTCACATGTGCACGTCTTTTCAAAAGGAATAAAATGTGGAGGGAAAGGTTAGATTATAAAAAAAAATCCAAAAATCCAAATGACAATAGCAGCAGCCATAACGTCAACGGATCCAGCGATTCCCAGCAAGTCTCCCATGCCAGATCTTACCCAGCCTCAAGCTGCGTAGCAACTGCAATCTGATGAGGGCAGGCACATTCAGCTTAGAGAGGCTGCTAATGTAGAGGGATCACATGTGCGTGTCTTTTCAAAAGGAATAAAATGGGGAGGGAAAGGTTCGATTTTAAACATAAAAATCCAAAAATCCAAAAATCCAAATGACAATAGCAGCAGCCAAAATGTCTATGGAACAGACAGTCCCGCATGCCGGTAATTGCCCAGCCTCACGCTGCGTAGCAGCTACAATCTGACAAGGGCAGGCACATTCAGCTTAGAATGTCCGTTGACTTGCAGATGTCACATGTGCGCGTCTTTTCAAAAGGAATAAAATTGGGAGGGAAAGTTTAGATTTTAAAAACAAAAATCCAAAAATCCAAATGACAATAGCAGCAGCCAAAATGTCAATGGAACCATGAATTCCCAGCCAGTCTCCCATGTCTGGCACTTGTCCAGCCTCATGCTGCATAGCAGCTGCAATCTGATGAGGGCAGGCACATTGAGATTAGAATAGCGGTTGACTTATGGATGTCACATGTGCGTGTCTTTTCAAAAGGAATAAAATGGGGAGGGAAAAGTTAGATTTTAAAAACAAAAATCCAAATGACAATAGCAGCAGCCAAAATGTCAACAGTACTGGGGATTCCCAGCCAGTCTACCATGCCAGTACTTGCCTGACCTTAAGCTGCGTAGTGGCTGCAATCTGACAAGGGAAGGCACATTCAGCTTTGAATGGCCATTGGCGCACAGATGTCTCATATGCGCGTCTTTTCAAAAGGAATGAAATGGGGAGGGAAAGGTTGCATTTTAAAAACAAAAACCCCAAAATCCAAATGACAATAGCAGTAGCAAAAACATTAACGGAAACAGAGATTCCCAGCCAGTCTCCCATGCTCGTACTTGCCCAGCCTCAAGCTGTGTAGCAGCTGCAATCTGACGAGGGCAGGCATATTCAGCTTAGAATGGCCGAGGACGTGCACATGTCACATGTGCGCATCTTTTCAAAAGGAATGAAATGGGGAGGGAAAGGTTAGATTTTAAATACAAAAATCCAAATGACATTAGCAGCAGCCAAAATGTCAATGGAAGCGGGAGTTCCCAGCCAGTCTCCCATGCCAGTACTTGATTGGCCTCAATCTGTGTAGTGGCTTTAATCTGATGAGGGGAGGCACATTCAGCTTAGAATGGCCGTTGAGAAATTATTGTCACATGTGCACGTCTTTTCAAAAGGAATAAAATGGGGAGGGAAAGTTTAGATTTTAAAACAAAAATCCAAAAATCCAAAAATCCAAATGACAATAGCAGCAGCCAAAATGTCAATGGAACTGGGGATTCTCAGCCAGTCTCTCATGCCGGTACTTGCCCAGTCTCAAGCTGCGAAGTCTGCTGAAATCTGACAAGGGTAGGCACATTCAGCATAGAATAGCCGTTGACATGCAAATGTCTCTTGTGCACGTTTTTTCAAAATGAATAAAATGGGGAGGAAAAGGTTAGATTTTAAAAACAAAAATCCAAAAATCCAAATGACTATAGCAGCTGCCAAAATGTCAATGGAATGGGGGATTCCCAGCCAGTCACTCATGCCTTTACTTCCTGGCCTCAAACTGCGTAGCGGCTGCGATATGATGAGGGCAGGCACATTCAGCTTAGAATGGCCGTTGACATGCAAATGTCACATGTGCGCGTCTTTTAAAAAGACATAAAACGGGGACGGAAAGGTTAGATTTTTAAAACAAAAATCCAAAAATCCAAATGACAATAGCAGCAGCCAAAACATCAACGGAACTGAGGATTCCCAGTCTGTCACCCATACCTGTACTTTCCCAACCTCAAGCTGCATAGCAGCTGCAATCTGACAATGGCAGGCACATTCAGTTTGGAAGGGCCATTGACATGCAGATATCACAAGTGCGTGTTTTTTCAAAAGGAATAAAATGGGGAGGGAAAAGTTAGATTTTAAAAACAAAAATCCAAAAATCCAAATGAAAATAGCAGCAGCCAAAATGTCAACGGAACCATGGATTCCCAGCCAGTCTCCCATGCCGGTACTTACCTGGCCTCAAGCTGCATAGCTGCTGTGATCTGTTGAGGGCAGCCACATTCAGCTTAGAACAGCCATTGACAGGCTGATGTCACATGTGCGCGTCTTTTCAAAAGGAATAAAATGGGGAGGGAAAGGTTAGATTTTAAAAACCAAAATCCAAAAATCCAAAAATCCAAAAATCCAAATGACAATAGCAGCAGCCAAAAAGTCAACAGAACTGGGGATTCTCAGCCACTCTCCCATGCTGGTACTTAAGCTTCGTAGCGGCTGCGATCTGATGAGAGAAGGAACATTCGGCTTAGAATGTCCGTAGACTTGTAGATGTCACATGTCCGTGTCTTTTCAAAAGGAATGAAAAGGAGAGGGAAAGGTTAGATTTTAAAAACAAAAATCCAAATGACAATAGCAGCAGCCAAAATGTCAACGGAACCAGCGATTTACAGCTAGTCTCCCATGCTGTTACTTGCCCAACTTCAAGCTGCGTAGCAGCTGCGATCTGACGAGGTCAGGCACATTCAGCTTAGAATGGCCTTTGATGTGCAGGTGTCACATGTGCGTGTGTTTTCTAAAGGAAAAAAATGGGAAGGAAAAGGTTAGATTTTTAAAACAAAAATCCAAAAATTCAAATGACAATAGAAGCAGCCAAAATATCAATGGAACTGGGGATTCCCAGGAATTTTCCCTTGCTGGTATCTGCCTGGCTTCAAGCTGCGTAGCAGCTGTAATCTGACGAGGAAAGGCACATTCAGCTTAGAATGGCCGTTGATGTGCAGACTTCACATGTGAGCGTCTTTTCAAAATGAATAAAATGGGGAGGGAAAGGTTAGATTTTAAAAACAAAAATCCAAAAATACAAATGACAATAGCAGCAGCCAAAATGTCAACGGAACCGGCGATTCCCAACCAGTGTCCCATGCCAGTACTTGCCCTGCCTCAAGCTGCATAGTGGCTGCAATCTGACGAGGAGAAGGAATATTCAGCTTAGAAAGCCTGTTGATGTACAGGAGTCGCATGTGCGCGTCTTTTCAAAAGCAATAAAATGGGGAGGGAAAGGTTAGATTTTAAAAACAAAAATCCAAATGACAATTGCAACACCCAAGATGTCAATGGAACCAGGGATTCCCAACCAGTCTGCCATGCCAGTACTTGCCCGGTCTCAAGCTGCGTAGTGGCTGCGATCTGATGAGGGCAGGCACATTCAGCTTAGAATGCCCATTGACGTGCAGATGTCACATGTGCGCGTCTTTTCAAAAGGAATAAAATGGGGAGGGAAAGGTTAGATTTTAAAAACAAAAATCCAAATGACAATAGCAGCAGCCAAAATGTCAATGGAACCGGGGATTCCCAGCCAGTCTCCCGTGCCAGTACTTGCCCGGCCTCAAGCTGAGTAGCGGCTGCCATCTGACGATAGAAGGCACATTCAGCTTAGAATGACCGTTGATATGCAGAAGTTACATGTGCGCGTCTTTTCAAAAGGAAAAAAATGGGGAGGGAAAGGTTAGATTTTAAAAACAGAAATCCAAAAATCCAAATAACAATAGCAGCAGCCAAAATTTCAACGGAACCAGGGATTCCCAGCCAGTCTCCCATTCCAGTATTTGCCCAGCCTCAAGCTGTGTAGTGGCTGCGATCTGACGAAGGCAGACACATTCAGCTTAGTATGGCCATGAACTTGCAGATGTCACATGTGCATGTCTTTTGAAAAGGAATAAAATGGAGAGGGAAAGGTTAGATTTTAAAAAGAAAAATACAAAAATACAAATAACAAGAGCAGCAGCCAAAATGTCAACGGAACTGAGGATTCCCAGCCAATCTCCCATGCTGGTACTTGCCCAACCTCAAACTGCGTAGCAGCTGCGAACTGACAAGGGAAGGCACATTCAGCTTAGAATAGCCTTTGACGTACAGATGTCACATGTGCGCGTCTTTTCAAAAGGAATAAAATGGGGAGGGAAAGGTTAGATTTTAAAAACAAAAATCCAAATGACAATAGCAGCAGCCAAAATGTCAACGGAGCCAGGGACTCCCAGCCTGTCTCTCATGCTGGTACTTGCCCATCCTCAAGCTGCGTAACAGCTGCAATCTGATGAGGGAAGGAACATTCAGCTTAGAATGGCCGTTGACCTGCAGATGTCACATGTGCGTGTCTTTTCAAAAGGAATAAAATGGGGAGGGAAAGGTTAGATTATAAAAATAAAAATCCAAAAACCCAAATGACATTAGCAGCAGCCAAAATGTCAACGGAACTGGGGAATCCCAGCCAGTCTCCCATGCTGGTACTGTGCCCAGCTTCAAGGTGTGTAGCAGCTGTGATCTGATGAAGGCAGGCACATTCAGCTTAATATGGCCTTTAACATGCAGATGTCACATGTGCACGTCTTTTCAAAAGGAATAAAATGGGAAGGGAAATGTTAGATTTTAAAAACAAAAATCCAAAAATTCAAATGACAATAGCAGCAGCCAAAATGTCAACAGAACTGGGGATTCCAAGCCAGTCTCCCATGCAAGTACTTGCCTGACCTCAAGCTGCGTAGCAGCTACAATCTGACAAAGGCTAGCACATTCAGCTTAGAATGGCCAATAACGTGCAGATGGCCCATGTGCGCGTCTTTTCAAAAGGAATAAAATGGGAAGGGAAAAGTTAGATTTTAAAAACAAAAATCCAAATAACAACAGCAGCAGTCAAAATGTCAACAGAAGAAGGGATTCCCAGCCAGTCTAACATGCCAGTACCTGCCTGGCCTCAAGCTGCATAGCGGTTGTGATCTGACAAGGGCAGGAACATTAAGCTTTGAATGGCCGTTGACATGCAAATGTCACATTTGCACGTCTTTTCAAAAGGAATAAAATGGGGAGGGAATGGTTAGATTATTAAAATCAAAAATCCAAATGACAATAACAGCAGCCAAAATGTCAATGGAAACAAGAATTACCAGCCAGTCTCCCATGGCACTACTTGCCCAGCCTCAAGCTGCTAAGCAGCTGCGATCTGATGAGGGCAGGCACATTCAGCTTAGAATGGCCATTGACGTACAGATGTCACATGTGCACGTCTTTTCAAAAGGAATAAAATGGGGAGGGAAAGGTTAGATTTAAAAAACAAAAATCCAAATGACAATAGCAGCAGCCAAAATGTCAACGGAAACAGGAACTTCCAGCCAGTCTCCCATGCCAGTACTTGCCCAGCCTCAAGCTGCATAGCAGCTGCAATCTGATGAGGGAAAGCACATTCAGCTAAGAATGGCTGTCGATGTGTGGATGACACATGTGCGCTTCTTTTCAAAAGGAATAAAATGGGGAGGGAAAAGTTAGATTTTAAAAACAAAAATCCAAAAATCCAAATGACAATAGCAGCAGCCAAAATATCAACGCAACCGGAGATTCCAAGCCAGTCTCCCATGTGGGTACTTGCCCAGCCTCAAGCTGTGTAGCGGCTACAATCTGACGAGGGTAGGCACATTCAGCTTAGAATACCCGCTGACGTGCAGATGTCACATGTGCGCGTCTTTTCAAAAGGAATAAAATGGGGAGGGAAAAGTTAGATTATAAAAACAAAAATCCAAAAATTGAAAAATCCAAATGACAATAGCAGCAACCAAAATGTCAACAGAACCGAGCATTCCCAGCTATTCTCACATGCCGGAAATAGCCCAGCCTCAAGCTGCGCTGCAGCTGCTATTTGACGAGAAGAGGCACATTCAGCTTAGATTGGCCGCTGACGTGCAGATGCCACATGTGGGCGTCTTTTCTAAAGGAATAAAATGGGGAGGGAAAAGTTAGATTTTAAAAACAAAAATCCAAAATCCAAATGACAATAACAGCAGCCAAAATTTAAATGGAATGAGGGATTTCCAGCCAGTCTCCCATGCCAGTACTTGCCATGCCTCAAGCGGTGTAGCAACTGCAATTTTACGAGGGTAGGCACATTCAGCTTAGAATGGCCGTTGACTTGCAGATATCACATGTGCATGTCTTTTCAAAAGGAATAAAATGGGGAGGGAACAGTTAGATTTAAAAAACAAAAATCCAAAAATCCAAATGACAATAGCAGCAGCCAAAATGTCAACCGAACCGGGGATTACCAGCCACTCTCCCATGCCAGTACTTGCCCAGTTTCAAGCTGAGTAGCGGCTGCGAACTGACGCGGGAAGGCACATTCAGCTTAGAATGGCCGTTGACATGGAGAAGTTACATGTGCGTGTCGTTTCAAAAGGAATAAAATGGGGAGGGAAAGATTAAATTTTAAAAACAAAAATCCAAAAGACAATAGCAGCAGCCAAAATGTCAACAGAAACAGGGATTCTCAACCAGTCTCCCATGCCGGTACTTGCTTGGCCTCAACCTGCGTAGCAGCTGCAATTTGATGAGGAAAGCCACATTCGGCTTAGAATGGCCATTGTCATGTGTGCGTCTTTTCAAAAGGAATAAAATGGGAAGGAAAAGATAAGATTTTAAAAACAAAAATCCAAATGAAAATAGCAGCAGCCAAAATGTCAACGGAATTGGGGTTTCCCAGCCAGTCTCCAATGCTGATACTTGCCCAACCTCAAGCTGCATAGTGGATGCGATCTGATGTGGGAAGGCACATTCAGCTTTGAATGGCCGTTGACGTGCAGATGCTACATGTGCCCGTCTTTTCAAAAGCAATAAAATGGGGAGTGGACGGTTAGATTTTAAAAACAAAAATCCAAAAATCCAAATGACAATAGCAGCAGCCAAAATGTCAGTGGAACCCAGGCTTCCCAGCCAGTCTCCCATGCTAGTACTTGCCTGATCTCAAGCTGCATAGCAGGTGCAATTTGCCAAGGGTAGGCACAATCAGCTTAGAATCGACGTTGACGTACATATGTCATATGTACGCGTCTTTTCAAAAGGAATAAAATGGGGAGGGATACAGATTTTAAAAACAAAAATCCAAATGACAATAGCAGCTGCCAAAATATTATTGGAACCAGGAATTCCCAGGCAGTCTCCCATGCCAGTACAAGCCCAGCCTCAAGTTGCATAGCAGCTGCAATCTAATGAGGGTAGGCACATTCAGCTTAGAATGGCTACCGATGTGCAGATGTCACATGAGCGCGTCTTTTTGAAAGGAATAAAATAGGGAGGGAAAGGTTAGAAATTAAAAACAAAAATCCAAATGACAATAGCAGCAGCCAAAATGCCAACGGAATCGGGGATTCCCAGCCAGTCTCCCACGCCTGTACTTGTCTGGCCTCAAGCTGCGTAGTGGCAGTGATCTGATGAGGGCAGGCACATTCAGCTTAGAATGGCCATTGACAAGCAGATGTCACATGTGCGCGTCTTTTCAAAAGGAATAAAATGAGGAGGGAAAGGTTAGATTTTAAAAACAAAAAGCAGGGAAAACATCCATGGAATCGGGGATTCCCAGCCAGTTTCCCACGCTGGTATTTGCCTGGCCTCAAGCTGCATAGCAGCTGCAATCTGATGAGGGAAGGAACATTGAGAATAGAATGGCCATTGACATCCAGCTGTCACATGTGCGTGTCTTTTCAAAAGGAATAAAATGGGGAGGGAAAGGTTAGATTTTAAAAACAAAAATCCAAAAATCCAAATGACAATAGCAGCAGCCAAAATGTCAACAGAAACAGGGATTCCCAGCCAATCTCCCATGCTGGTACTTGCTCAGCTTCAAGCTGCATAGTGGCTGCGATCTAACAACGGCGTGCACAATCAGCTTAGAATGGCCGTTAACGTGCAGGCAAAACATGTGCGCGTCTTTTCAAAAGGAATAAAATGGGGAGGGAAAGGTTAGATTTTAAAAACAACAATCCAAAAATCCAAATCACAATAGCAGCAGCCAAAATGTCAATGGAACCAGGAATTCCCAACTAGTCTCCCATGCCAGTACTTGCCCAGCCTCAAGCTGCATAGCAGTTGTGATCAGAAGAGGGCAGGCACATTCAGCTTAGATAGGCTATTGACTTAAAGATGTCACATGTGCACATCTTTTCAAAAGGAATAAAATGTGCAGGTAAAGGTTAGATTTTAAAAACAAAATTCCAAACGACAATAGCAGCAGCCAAATTGTCAACGGAACCAGGTATTCCCAGCCAGTCTCCCATGCCGGTACTTACCAAACCTCAAACTGTGTAGCAGCAGCGATCTGACAAGGGAAGGCACAATCGGCTTAGAATGGCCATTGACATGCAGATGTTACACGTGCGCGTCTTTTCAAAAGGAATAAAATGGGGAGAGAAAGGTTAGATTTTATAAACAAAAAAACAAAATCCAAATGATAATAGCAGCAGCCAAAATTTCAACTGAACTGGGGATTCCCAGCCAGTCTTCCAAGCTGGTATTTGCCCAGCCTCAAGCTGCATAGTTGCTGAGATATGACAACAGCATGCACAATCAGCTTAGAATGGCCGTTAACGTGCAGATGTCACATGTGCGCTTCTTTTCAAAAGGAATAAAATGGGGAGGGAAAGGTTAGATTTTAAAAACAAAAAAACAAAAATCCAAATCACAATAGCAGCAGCCAAAATGTCAACAGAACAGGGGATTCCCAGCCAGTTGCCCATGCTGCAACTTGCCTGGCCTCAAGCTGCTTTGCGGCTGTGATTTGACAAGGGCAGGCACATTCAGCTTAGAATGGCCATTGACGTGCAGATGTCACATGTGTGTGTCTTTTCAAAAGGAATAAAATGGGGAGGGAAAGGTTTCATTTTAAAAACAAAAATTAAAAAATCCAAATGACAATAGCAGCAGCCAAAATGTCAACAGACACTGGGATTCCCAGCCAGTCTCCCATGCTGGTACTTGCCCAGCCTCAAGCTGCACAGCAACTGCAATCTGAGAAGGGCAGGCACACTCAGCTTAGAAAAGCCGTTGATGGGCAGCTGGCAGCTGGCACATGTGCGCGTCTTTTCAAAAGGAATAAAATGGGGAGGAAAGGTTAAATTTTAAAAACAAAAATCCAAAGGACAATAGCAGCGGCCAAAATGTGTGTCTTTTCAAAAGGAATAAAATGGGGAGGGAAAGGTTTCATTTTAAAAACAAAAATTAAAAAATCCAAATGACAATAGCAGCAGCCAAAATGTCAACAGACACTGGGATCCCCAGCCAGTCTCCCATGTCAGTACTTGCCTGGCCTCCAGCTGCATAGCGGCTGTGATCTGACAAAGGAAGGCACACTCAGCTTAGAATGGCCGTTGACGTGCAGATGTCACATGTGCGCATCTTTTCAAAAGGAATAATATGGGGAGGGAAAGATTCCATTTTAAAAACAAAAATCCAAAAATCCAAATGACTATAGCAGCAGCCAAAATGTCAACGGAAACAGGGATTCCCAGCCAGTCTCCCATGCCAGTTCTTGCCCAGCCGCAAGCAGCGTAGCGGCTGCGATCTGACGAGGGCAGGCACATTCAGCTTAGTATGGCCATTGACGTACAGAAGTCACATGTGCGCGTCTTTTCAAAAGGAATAAAATGGGGAGGGCAACAAAAATCCAAATGACAATAGCAGCAGCCAAAATGTCAACAGAACTGAGGATTCCCAGCCAGTCTCCCATGCCAGTACTTGCCTGGCCTCAATATGCATATCGGCTGCAACATGACAAGGGAAAGAACATTCAGCTTAGAATAGCTGTTGATGTGCAGATGGCACATGTGCGTGTCTTTTCAAAAGGAATAAAATGTGGAGGGAAAGGTTAGATTTTAAAAACAAAAATCCAAATGACAATAGCAGCAGCTAGATTGTCAACTTAACCAGGGATTCTCAGCCAGTCTTCCATGCCAGTACTTGCCCAGCCTCAAGGTGTGTAGCGGCTGCAATCTAACAAGGGAAGTCACATTCAGCTTAGAATGGCCGTTGACTTGCAGATGTCACATGTGCGCGTCTTTTCAAAAGGAATAAAATGGGAAGGGAACGGTTAGATTTTAAAATCAAAAATCCAAAAATCCAAATATCCAAATGACAATAGCAGCAGCCAAAATTTTAATGGAACTGGGGATTCCCAGCCTGTCTCCCATGCTGGTATTTGCCCAACCTAAAGCTGAGCAGCATCAGCGATCTGAAGAAGAAAGGCACATTCAGCTTAGAATGGCCATTGACGTGCAGATGGCACATGTGCGAGTCTTTTCAAAAGGAATAATATGGGGAGGGAAAGGTTAAATTCTAAAAACAAAAATCCAAATGACAATAGCAGCAGCCAAAACAAGTCAATGGAACTGGGGATTCCCAGCCCGTCTCCCATGCAAGTACTCAAGCTGCATAGCGTCTGCAATCTCATGAGTGAAGGCACATTCAGCTTAGAATGGCTGCTGACGTGCAGATATCACATGTGTGCGTCTTTTCAAAAGGAATAAAATGGGGAGGGAAAGGTTAGATTTTTAAAACAAAAATCCAAATGACAATAGCAGCTGCCAAAATGTCAATGGAACTGGAGATTCCCAGCCAGTCTCCCATGCCAGTACTTGCGTGACCTCAAGCTGCATAACGGCGGCAATCTGACGAGGGCAGGCACAATCAGCTTAGAATGGCCATTGATGTATGGATGTCACATGTGCACGTCTTTTCAAAAGGAATATAATGGGGAGGGAAATGTTAGATTTTAAAAACAAAAATCCAAATGACAATAGCAGCAGCCAAAATGTTATCGGAAGTGGGGATTCCCAGCCAGTCTCCCATGCTGGTACTTGCCTGGCCTCAAGCAGCTTAGCAGCTGCGATCTGATGAGGGCAGGCACAATCAGCTAAGAATGGCCGTTGACGTGCAGATGTCACATGTGCGCGTCTTTTCAAAAGGAATAAAATGGGGAGGGAAAGATTCTATTTTAAAAACAAAAATCCAAATGACAACAGCTGAAGCCAAAATGCCAACAGAAGAGGGTATTCCCAGCCAGTCCTCCATGCCGGTAATTGCACATCCTCAAGCTGCGTAGCGGCTGCGATCGGATGAGGGTAGGGACATTCAGCTTAGAACGGCCATTGAAGTGCAGATGTCACATGTGCGTGTCATTTCAAAAGGAATAAATTCGGGAGGGAAAGGTTAGATTTTTAAAACAAAAATCCAAATGACAATAGCAGCATCCAAGATGTCAACGGAACCAGGGATTCTCAGCCACTCTCCCATGCCTGTACTTGTCCGGTCTCAAGCTGCTTAGTGGCTTTGATCTGATGAGGGAAGGCACATTTGGCTTAGAATGGCCGTTGACGTGCAGATGTCACATGTGCGCATCTTTTCAAAAGGAATAAAATGGGGAGGGAAAGATTCCATTTTAAAAACAAAAATCCAAATGTCAATTGCAGCAGCCAAAATGTCAACAGAATCAGGGATTTCCAGCCAGTCTCCCATGCCAGTACTTGCCTGGCCTCAAGCTGCATAGCAGCTGCAATCTGACAAGGCCAGGTACATTCAGCTTAGAATGGCCATTGATGTGCAGATGTCACATGTGCGTGTCTTCTCAAAAGGAATAAATTGGGGAGGGAAAGGTTAAATTTTAAAAACAAATTCCAAAAATCCAAATGACATTAGCAGCAGCCAAAATGTCAACAGAACCTGGGATTCCCAGCCAGTCTCCCATGACGGTACTTGCCCAGCCTCAAGGTGCGCAGCGGCTGCAATCTGATGAAGGAAGGCACACTCAGCTTAGAATGGCCGTTGATTGGAAGATTTCAAATGTGCACGTCTTTTCAAGAGGAATAAAATGGGGAGGGAAAGGTTAGATTTTAAAAACAAAAATCCAAATGACAATAGCAGCAGCCAGTCTTCCATGCCAGTACTTGCCTGACCTCAAGCCACGTAGCAGCTGCGATTTGACGAATTAAGGCACATTCAGCATAGAATGGCCGTTGACATACTGATGTCACATGTGCGCGTCTTTTCAAAAGGAATAAAATGGGGAGGGAAAGGTTAGATTTTAAAAACAAAAATCCAAATGACAATATCAGCAGCCAAAATGTCAATGGAACCGGGGATTCCTATCTAGTCTCCCACAAAGGTACTTGCCCAGCCTCAAGCTGCATAGCAGCTGCGATCTGACGAGGGAAGTCACATTCAGCTTAGAATGGCCGGTGACCTGCAGATGGCACATGTGCGCGTCTTTTCACAAGGAATAAAATGGGGAGGGAAAGGTTAGATTTTAAAAACAAAAATCCAAATGACATTACCAGCAGCCAAAATGCCAATGGAATCGGGGATTCCCAACCAGTCACCCATGCTGATACTTGCCCAGCCTCAATCTGCATAACAGCTGCGCTCTGATGAGGGAAGGCACACTCAGCTCAGAATGGCCGTTGATGAGCAGATGTCACATGTGCGTGTGACACCCCAGGGGTCTAGTTGCCACAGTAATAGAGATATTATGTCTGAGAGCAAGTGGGAGGTTTCTCTGGTCAGGAGCCATAAGCATGCAACACTGCCCGCCCAGACCTGGGAGGGGAGGAATCTGCCCTTATAAACTGGGTCTGGGGCGGGATTAGGTGAGACAGAGACAGAGCCTGCAGAACAAGCAGAGCAGTCAGAGCCTAGAATGAAGCTGCAGAGACAGGAAAAGCTACATCAGGAGCTCTGTAGGAGCAGAGGCAGAAGGCCAGGGGCTGTGAGCAGAGATATAGCTCGCCCTGGCTGAAGTTACTAAAACCGGACACAGGAGTCCGAGGCTGTGGGGACTGATATATTCCCAGCAGCAGAAACCAGCTGGCAGGGGATTCCAGGTCCTCTGGCCATAGAAGCCCGGAGGCTCAGTCACAAAGAAGGGACCATTTAGAAAAAAACGCAGCACTACTGGACCTGGGTGCATGAGTTGGGTCCAAAGCCTTGAAATGTCGCGATAACCTCAGCACACCAAATGTTATAATAAGATACTTTTATTTGCAGTCCACACTAAAGACGTTTCGGTCGACAAGAACTTCATCAGTGTACTGCATGTAAACAAAATGAACAGATATAGAATACAAACATTATAGTGATAATAAAGTCACAGATTATGTATACAAAACATATAAATAAAGGTCTATGTGTCTATGTAACCTTTTGTCCAACAGTAAAGCAAAAAAAGGGGGCAACCTACCAAGTTACTGGGATTGGAGCAGGAAAAGAGAAGGAGATGGGACCCAATACAGGGATTCCTATGGAGAAAGTGCATACTATGAGGTAATGGAAGGATATATGGGGCTATAATGGGGTGAGGACTATAAGGGAGGTAGACATACCGTTTGTGCCATGAAGTATAGGACAGGTGCTGCATCGATCGCGGTATCCACCGCTGGATGTGAGCAGTGTGCACGACTTGGAGACTGGCTACAAATATTATTAGAGGAGAGGAGGGTTTGGCTGCCAGCCAATGAGGAAGTTTGAATGTGCTGGTAATTAGCGCTCGATGCGGTGACGTCACAGGAAGTGACGCGAAAAAGGGAGTGCCGGCATCTGATTGGTCCGGCGCCGCGCATGCGCACGTGCGTGCGTGTCAGCCGACGTGTAGGTGCGTTCCAGGGACCAGGAAGTGGTTTCTGTATCGAAGTGATGTGTTCCACTGCCGGAAAAGAATGGCAAGGAGCGTTCCACCATCGAGAGAAGGGGTTGCAGAGTGCAGGAGGGATATAGGAGAATGAGGATGGGTATGGATCCTTCATCTGAAATATGAAATACAATGTTAAATCGAGTTATAAGACACAGTGCAGTAAAACACACAGGAATACTGCTATGATACCCTTATACAGCCAATCGCCACATTATAGATAAGCATACATGAATCTTGGTCCCTATTAATAAATGGCAAATGAATATCGGATTGCGGGTGTTAACTCCTTGTAATGTAAAAAGTATAAACATATAAATAAACCTAGGTCCCTATTGGGACGGATTGGGACCAGGTAGGTTTAGATGAATGATTGCAGATCATAGTCCTTGTTAAGTCCTTTGGGATGAAGGGACTGCAGTTCATGAATCCAGAATGCCTCTCTCTGCTTGAGGGTCTGGATTCGATTACCCCCACGACGGGGTGGTTTAATTTGCTCTATAACTTGAAACCGCAATTGGGACACATTGTGTCCTGCTGCCGTGAAGTGTTGGGGGAGAGGTAGAAGTAAATTTTTGCATCTGATGGTAGATTTGTGCTTGGAGATTCTATCTTTAATGGGTTGGGTCGTTTCCCCCACGTAGACAAGGCCGCAAGGGCACTTAACTAGGTATACGACAAAATTTGTATCACAGGTGTAGTAATCCTTAATTGTATATTTCCTGCCTGTTTGTGGATGATGAATAGTATCGCCTCTAAGGATGTTATGGCACTGATGGCATTGGAGACATGGGAAGATTCCTTTCTTAGGAGTTTGTAGAAATCTTTGGCGGGAACCAAGGGACGTTGTCCCTATGTCAGCACGGACTAATGAGTCTCTGATGTTTGGTGCTCTTTTGAAGCACGGTAAGAAGGGTTAATGAAAGGATTTGATGGTGGGGTAACCTGTTTGGAGAATATTCCAATGTTTCCGTATCGTACGGTGTATAGTGTAAGCTAGGGGGTGATATGTGTGGACAAATGGAATGCGATCAGATGTGTCTGGTCGTGGTTGTGTGCGGCTGTCCTGTGACTCACGTAGAAGATACTGAGGGTATCCTCTTTCTTCAAATTTCCGTGTCATTTCTTTTAATCTGACTTCGCGTAATGTTGTATCGGACACAATGCGTTCAACCCTCTGAAATTGCGATTTGGGGATAGCATGTTTCATAGGGGCTGGGTGGTTGCTTGAAAAATGTAGTAATGTGTTGCGATCTGTGGGTTTCCTGTAGATGTCAGTGGTTAATAGTCCTTAGCCATCTTTGATGACTAAAGTATCTAGGAAGTTGATCTGGTGTGGGTGATAGTTCAGAGTGAAATGTAGACCAGGGCAGGCGGTGTTGAGGGACCTGCAGAATTCATCTAAGGTGTCCTGGGAACCTGTCCAGATGCAAAAGATGTCGTCTATGTAACGCTTCCATAAAATGGAATGCTCTTGGAACAGTTGATTCTTATATACAAACTGTGTCTCAAAAGTAGACATGTAACAGTTTGCGTAAGGGGGGGCTACATTTGAGCCAATTGCGGTCCCCTTGGTCTGCACGTAAAATGTATCCTGAAAGAGGAAGTAATTGTGTGTAAGAACTATTGTTAGTAGTTCTACGGCTAGATCTATAATCGATGGATTGGTGTTTGAGTCCTTCAGCATTTGTTCAACCGCTTGGATACCCCGGTCATGGGGAATCGATGTATAGAGACTTGTGACATCTAGGGACACTAAGATGGCTTCTGGAGGAACTTGTTTGAGTGCTTTCATAGTCTCTAAAAAGGCCCCTGTGTCTAATAGATAAGATGGACTTTTTTGGGTAAGTGGTGTAAGAATCTTTTCTAAGAAAATTGCAAGGGGTGATAAAATAGAATCCGTGGAGGCCACTATGGGGCGCCCAGGAGGTTGGGTGAGACTTTTGTGGATTTTGGGTAGGACATAAAATACCGGTATGATTGGATGTGGATTAATTAAATACTCGTACGTTTTCAAGTCAAATCACCTTGGCTGTTAAAAACCGTTGTAGTGTCGAAATGATGAGTGTCTGTGTTTTTGTAGTCGGGTCCGTAGAGAGTTTACGGTATGTGGACTCATCACTAAGTTGTCTCAAAATTTCCGAGATGTAATCGCACTTGTTCATGACTACTATCGCTCCACCTTTGTCAGCTGGCTTTATAATCAAATCTTTGTCCTCTTGCAGGCTCCGTAGGGCCTGTCGATCAAGGGGAGAGAGATTGGTCTGATAATGTGCCCTTCCCTAGTCGATATTGGAGCGTAATTGGTGAAACTGTTATGTTCTGCTACCAAAGCTAAGGAAAGAGAGGAGATCTGTCCCTACTATAGGACTCAGCTGAAACCCTACGATGTAACAGGGAACCTGATCCTGCGATCAGACCTGCTAAAGTCCTAATCTAGTCTGTACGGAGACCTATAGATGTGGGGAGGGAATCCCTACAAGTACTAAGGACTGGGAGGAATATGGGACACCTCCTAACAGAAATAGTAGCAGACAGACGAGCAAACAAAATAGATAGAACATAGAGGTCCGTAGACCAAGCAAACTAACAGAGTTAGATACAGTGCACAGGCTAGCTAGAAAGTAGATATACAATGAAGTCCAGCAAAGCCAGAAGGGCGGAGCAGGCTTAAATAGACCAACAAGGTCATGAGACCAGCAAAGGAAAAAAAACCTAACAGCAAGGTTCTAACAGTACCCCCCCTTCTAAGAGGATCCTCCGGATCCCCTAGGACCAGGCTTATCAGGAAATCTCCTGTGAAACGCTCTGATAAGTCTGGTCGCGGAAACATCATCTGACCTCACCCAAGAGTTATCCTCGGGTCCGAAACCTTTATAGGCCACAAGATACTGCAAACTACCTCTATACCGTCTAGAGTCAAGGATGCGAGAAATTTCATATTCCCCGTCCTCCACCACCGGAGGAACAGAGGCAGAGGCGTCACCATCCGACACAACAGCTTTCTTTAACAGAGAGACATGAAATACCGGATTAATTCTCCAGGAGGTAGGAACCTCCAACCTAACAGCAGATTGGTTGACAACCTGAAGCACCTTAAAGGGCCCTACAAACTTGGGACCCAATTTCTTAGAAGGAATCCTCAACCGCAGATTCCTAGAGGACAACCAAACCATGTCACCAACAGCGAACAAAACCTCCTGTCGTTTCCTATCAAAGTAGTCTTTAGATTTTCTGTTGGCCTCCTGAAGATTACCACGCACATCAGTCCAAACTCTTTCCAAATCACCGGAAAAATTCTCCTCCTCAGGCACGGCAGATCCCAACTTGGAGAATGACCCAAACGACGGATGTCTCCCAGAACAACAAAAAAAAAGGCGAACAACCAGCAGAAGAAGATGTATGATTGTTCAGAGCAAATTCGGCAAGTGGCAGAAACTCAGACCACCCCTCTTGATTGTCTGCCACAAAACAACGCAAGAACTGCTCAACATCCTGGTTTTTCCTTTCTGTCTGGCCATTAGATTCAGGATGATATCCGGACGAAAACGACAAATGAATTCCCAACCTGTCACAAAAGGCACGCCAAAAACGAGCCACGAATTGAGGACCCCTATCAGAAACAATGTCAGCAGGAACGCCATGAAGTCTGACAATTTCCTTGACAAAGGCCTTAGCGAGAGTTTTCGCGCAGGGCAGTTTGACAAAGGGAACCAAGTGACACATCTTGCTAAAACGGTCCACGACCACCCAGATGACAGTAAAACCCTCAGAGGGGGGAAGGTCAGTTATAAAGTCCATAGCCAAATGTGTCCAAGGAGCACTGGGGACCTCCAAAGGACAAAGCAACCCCGCAGCAGGAGTATGTGAGGACTTAGATCTAGCACATATAGTACATTGGCGCACCCACTTAATGACTTCCTTCTGCCATCCAGGCCACCAAAAACTGCGACCCACCAGTCTCTTGGTCTCAGAGATTCCGGGATGACCTGCCAACCGAGATTCGTGACACTCAACAAACAAATCTCTCCTAAAGGTCCCAGGCACAAACAACCTCCCATAAGGAGTGTTAGATGGGGCATTCTCCTGAGCTTTAAGAATCTCATCTTCCAAAACGGAGTCCAAAGCAGCTATCACAACACCTTTTTGTAAAATGTTCTCCTCTTTCTCAGCACCGACTATGGGACAAAAACTGCGAGACAAGGCATCCGCCTTAACATTCTTAGTACCAGGGATGTAAGTAACGGAGAAATTAAACCGCGAGAAAAACAGTGCCCACCTAGCCTGACGGGCATTCAGGCGCTTGGCAGCATCAAGATATATCAGATTTTTATGATCCGTAAGAACCTGAACGGGAAATTCCGCACCTTCCAAGAAGTGGCGCCAGTGTTCAAATGCGAGTTTAATAGCCAATAATTCCCGATTACCAATATCGTAATTCAGTTCAGTCTCCGAAAATTTTTTTGAAAAAAAGGCACAGGGATGTAATCCATCCCCGTTATCCTGAGACAATACTGCGCCAACCCCCACAGAGGAAGCATCAACCTCAACCAAAAACGGCCTAGTAACATCAGGCTGCATAAGGATGGGAGCAGAGGTGAACCTCTCCTTGAGATACACAAAAGCTTCAATGGCCTCAGAAGACCACTGAACCGCATCAGCACCTTTCCTGGTGAGATCAGTCAGAGGTTTGACAATACTAGAAAAATTTTTTGTGAATTTTCTATAGTAATTGGCGAAACCCAAAAACCTCTGTATCGATTTCAAACCAATAGGCCTAGGCCATTCCTGCACAGCCTGAACCTTAACCGGATCCATCTCAAAACCTTTGCTGGAGATAATGTAGCCCAAAAAACTAATTCTCTGTACAGCAAACTCACATTTCTCCAGCTTAGCAAAAAGCGAATTGTCCATTAATAACTGTAATACCTCACGCACGCTCCGCCAATGAGACTCCAGATCTGGCGAATAAATCAAAATGTCATCCAAATACACAACCACATTTTTACCGATCAAAGGTCTAAGGATGTCATTAATCAGATTCTGAAAAAATGCAGGAGCATTAGTAAGACCAAAAGGCATAACCAGATTCTCAAAATGACCCACAGGAGTGTTAAAAGCAGTCTTCCATTCGTCACCCTCCTTCATGCGCAACAGATTGTATGCCCCCTTAAGGTCAATTTTAGAGAACCACTTGGCCCCCATTAACTGGTTAAACAGATCAGGAATCAATGGCAGTGGGTAAGGATTGCGTACCGTAATTTTGTTAATCTCACGAAAATCCAGACAAGGACGTAAACCGCCGTCCTTTTTTTTTACAAAAAAAAATCCAACCGCCACAGGAGACTTAGAGGGCCTAATGTGACCGGCGGCCAAACTTGTCTGTATGTATTCCTCCAAAGCCTTCCTCTCAGGAATAGTAAGGTTAAATAAACGACTTTTAGGAAGAGTCGCTCCAGGGACAAATTCAATAGAGCAATCATAGTCTCTATGGGGAGGCAAAACCTGCGATTCCTTCTCAGAAAAAACTCTCCAAAAATCCTGAATAGGAACAGGCAATTCTCCCCTATCCAAAGCTGCAATACGCCCGTTACAACACTTGTCATAACATTTATGGCTCCAGGATTTAATTTCACTGGTAGACCAATCCAGTACAGGATTGTGAAATTTTAACCAGGGCAAACCCAATATTACTGGAGAAGGCAAGTTATTCAACACTACCAAATCCAATTTCTCATGGTGAACACCATTAATAGTGAGAGGAAATTCACTGACCTTGAGAGTAATATTCTTCAAAGGGGAGCCATCCACAGAAACCACAGCAATGGGGAATGATAAAGGTTCAGGTTTTAAATTGAGTTTTTCCACGAATCCCCCATCAATTACATTCAGTGTAGACCCGCAATCAACAAACACCCGAAATTCCATTAATTTTTCCTGAGCAATCGTGGAAGCAGCTAAAAATATACCCTTGGAATTTAAACAGGCAATACGGGCGTGACTGACCATTTTTTTTTCTTTCTTCATACGAAGCTCACAGCCTTTAATCAAATGACCAGATTTTCCGCAATAGAAACACAAGCCTTCCGAAAAACGACGGTCTTTTTCTTGAGAGCGAGGTGTCACCGATCCAATCTCCATCGGTTCACCACTGTTAGTACACACATTATCATAACCAGAAACTGACATAGCAGAGGATTTGCTCTCATTAACCCTAGCACGCAGTCTTCTATCCACCCGTATAGCTAATTGCATAGCCTGCTGCAAATCTTCAGGTGTAGGATAAGCAATTAGCAGGTCTTTAACCCTTTCACTGAGCCCAGCAAGAAATAGACTTTTCAGAGCAGAATCGTTCCACCCTGTTTGAGTGGACCAACGACGAAAATGAGTACAATATTTTTCCACATTACCTGATCCTTGTTTTAAACGTCTCAACTCAGTCTCAGCTGATGCGACACGGTCAGGATCATCATATAATAGTCCTAAAGCAGAAAAAAAACTATCCACTGATCTGAAGCATGTATCACTAGGTTGCAAAGAAAAGGCCCACTCCTGAGGCTCTTTGCGCAAAAGTGACATTATGAACCCTACGCGCTGGGATTCATCCCCAGAGGACTTGGGTCTCAAACAAAAATACAATAAGCAAGCATTTTTAAATGAAAAAAATTCTCGATGTTCACCAAAAAATAAATCCGGCAAACATACCTTAGGCTCCAAGAAATATGCTCCAGGACAGTTACTCACGTGCTGACGGAGCTCGGCCACTTCCAGAGAGAGTCCCTGCAGGTGTTTAGCCAAATCCTGAACCGACACCATGATGGAACAGAAAAATCTTTCCTTAGAGAATTTGCAGGCTGGACTTACTGTTATGTTCTGCTACCAAAGCTAAGGAAAGAGAGGAGATCTGTCCCTACTATAGGACTCAGCTGAAACCCTACGATGTAACAGGGAACCTGATCCTGCGATCAGACCTGCTAAAGTCCTAATCTAGTCTGTACGGAGACCTATAGATGTGGGGAGGGAATCCCTACAAGTACTAAGGACTGGGAGGAATATGGGACACCTCCTAACAGAAATAGTAGCAGACAGACGAACAAACAAAATAGATAGAACATAGAGGTCCGTAGACCAAGCAAACTAACAGAGTTAGATACAGAGCACAGGCTAGCTAGAAAGTAGATATACAATGAAGTCCAGCAAAGCCAGAAGGGCGGAGCAGGCTTAAATAGACCAACAAGGTCATGAGACCAGCAAAGGAAAAAAAACCTAACAGCAAGGTTCTAACAGAAACGCCCCATCCATGAATCCTATAAAGGTTTCCAGTGGATGTGTGCCTCGAGGAGGCCTATATTTGCTCTTAGAGCGGAGACCTAAGTCTTGGGCTGTGATGTCGGCCATGGATTCTGGAGGGGTGACGCTGAAAGGATTATTAGCAAAATGGGTTTTCAAGCGTAGGGTACGGTAAAAGCGTTGTAGTTCCATATCTAGTTTAAAAGTGTTGTATTTGTATGTGGGGCAGAAAGAGAGTCCCTTTTGTAAAACTGATGTTTGTGCAACGCTGAGAGTTTTGGAAGAGATATTTACCACCATTTGTGGGTCTGCGATCGGGTGATTCGTGTGAAGTCCAGAAGTCCAGCGCCGCCATCCAGGAGCGGAGGCTAACAGAAGGCCCAAAGTCACCAGCCATACGGGTGAGCACCACACGGTATACTCAGGGACGTGGGCTACTTGTAACCGCTGACAGCAAGGTAGCCAGGAAGAGTGCAGATAAACGGGGAGGCCTACAACTCCACCTGGCCAGGGGAACTCCTGCTTGCTCGCAGACTGACCAGGCCCCTTATACTAGCCAGTACTCCCGGGAGGGTCTTCCTTGTAACATCAGTAAAGACCCTGAACAGCACCTCACGTCTCTGTGATTCCTTGCCGCACCAGCACCATTAGCACTGGGACCCTCACACCATCACTCCCATCATCTCTCACATTAGCTGCCCTGAGGCAATACTTCTCCCGTGGGGAGTTATCCCATACTCGGCTGTGCAAACAACATCAGCCTCAGCGGTCGGCAGCGGAGCGGCGGTCCCCACTGACCGCAATCCACGGGTGGCGTAGTCGGACATTTGCTATACATTAAGACTGCCACTGGATTGACCACCCTGGGCACGGACCGGGTCACCGCCATACGGAGACTATAACCCCCAGTATTCTACAACAGGCCCGGTTCCAGGTTCCCCTGCACAACACAGGCCCAGGGGGTGCGTCATGCACGTCTTTTCAAAAGGAATAAAATAGGGAGGGAAAGGTTAGATTTTAAAAACAAAAATACAAATAACAATAGCAGAAGCGAGAAGGTCAATGGAACTAGGGAATCCCAGCCAGTCTCCCATGCTGGTACTTGCTTGACCCCAAGTTGCATAGCATCTGTGATCTGACAAAGGCTAGCACATTCAGCTTAGAATAGCTGTTGATGAGCAAATGGTCCTTGTGCGCATCTTTTCAAAAGGAATAAAATGGGGAGGGAAAAGTTAGATTTTAAAGGCAAAGATCCAAATAACAACAGCAGCAGCCAAAACGTCGATGGAAGAGGGGATTCCCAGCCAGTCTCCCATGCCAGTACTTGCCCAGGCTGAAGCGGCATAGCGGTTGTGATCTGACAAAGGCAGGCACATTCAGCTTTGAATGGCCGTTGACATGCAAATGTTACATTTGCACGTCTTTTCAAAAGGAATAAAATGGGGAGGGAAAGCAATGATTTTTAAAACCAAAAATCCAAATGACAATAGCAGCAGCCAAAATGTCAATGGAACCAAGGATTCCCAGCAAGCCTCCCATGTCAATACTTGCCCAGCCTCAAGCTGCGTAGTAGCTGCAATCTGAAAAGGGCAAGCACATTCAGCTTTGAATGTTCGTTGATGAATGGAAGTCAGATGTGCATGTCTTTTCAAAAGGAATAAAATGGGGAGGGAAAGGTTAGATTTTAAAAACAAAAATCCAAAAATCCAAAAATCCAAAAATCCAAAAATCCAAATGACAATAGCAGCAACCAAAATTACAACGGAACTGGGGATTACCAGCCAGTCTTCCATGCCAGTACTTGCACAGTCTCAAGCTGCATAGCGGCTGTGATCTGACTAGGGCAGGCACATTTAGCTTAAAATGGCCATTGACGTGCGACGTGCAGATGTCACATGTGCGTGTCTTTTCAAAAGGAATAAAATGGGGAGGGAATGGTTAACTTTTAAAAACAAAAATCCAAATGCCAATAGCAGCAGCCAAAATGTCAACGGAATCAGGGATTCCAAGCCAGCCTCCCATGTCAGTATTTGCCCAGCCTAAAGCTGCATAGCATCTACAATCTGATGAGTGCAGGCACACTCAAGTTAGAATGGCCGTTGACGTGTAGAGGTTACATGTGCTCGTCTTTTCAAAAGGAATAAAATGAGGAGGGAAAGGTAAGATTTTAAAAACAAAAATCCAAAAATTCAAAAATCCAAATGACAATAGCAGCAGCCAAAATGTCAATGGAACCGTGGATTCTCAGCCAGTTTGCCATGCTGGTACTTGCCCATTCTCAAGCTGCGTAGCGGCTGCATTCTGATGAGAGAAGGCACATTTGGCTTAGAATGGCCATAGATAAGCAGATGTCACATGTGTGTGTTTTCAAAAGGAATAAAATGGGGAGGGAAAGGTTAGATTTTAAAAACAAAAATCCAAATGACAATAGCAGCAGCCAGAATGTCAACGGAACAGAGGATTCCCAGCCAGTCTCCCATGCCGGTCCTTGCCCAGCCTCAAGATGAGTAGCAGCTGCAATCTGACAACGGCAGGCACATTTAACTTAGAATTGCCGTTGATGTGCAGATGTCACTTGTGCGTGTCTTTTTGAAAGGAATAAAATGGGGAGGGAAAGAGATTTTAAAACCAAAAATCCAAATGACAATAGCAGAACCCAAAATGTCAATGGAAATGGGGATTCCCAGCTAGTCTCCCATGCCAATACTTGCACAGCCTCAAGCTGCGTAGCAGTTGCAATCTGACGAGAGAAGGGACATTCAGCTTAGAATGGCCATTGAGATGCAGATGTCACATGTGCGCGTCTTTTCAAAAGGAATAAAATGGGGAGGGAAAGGTTAGATTTTAAAAACAAAAATCCAAAAATCCAAATGACAATAGCAGCAGCCAAAATGTCAATGGAACCAGGGATTCCCAGCCAGTCTCCCATGTTGATACTGGCCCAGCCTCAAGCTGCGTAGCGGCTGCAATCTGATGAGAGAAAGCACATTCAGCTTAGAATGGCAGTTGACGTGCAGGTGTCACATGTGCGTATCTTTTCAAAAGGAATAAAATGGGGAGTGAAAGAACATGCATTTAAGAACAAAAATCCAAATGACAATAGCAGCAGCCAAAATGTCAACGGAATATGGGATTCCCAGCCAGTCTCCCATGCCAGTACTTGCCCAGCCTCAAGCTGCGTAGTAGCTGCAATCTGAAAAGGGCAAGCACATTCAGCTGTGAATGTTCGTGGATGAATGGAATTCAGATGTGCATGTCTTTTCAAAAGGAATAAAATGGGGAGGGAAAGGTTAGATTTTAAAAACAAAAATCCAAAAATCCAAAAATCCAAATGACAATAGCAGCAACCAAAATTACAACGGAACTGGGGATTACCAGCCAGTCTTCCATGCCAGTACTTGCACAGTCTCAAGCTGCATAGCGGCTGTGATCTGACTAGGGCAGGCACATTTAGCTTAAAATGGCCATTGACGTGCAGATGTCACATGTGCGTGTCTTTTCAAAAGGAATAAAATGGGGAGGGAATGGTTAACTTTTAAAAACAAAAATCCAAATGCCAATAGCAGCAGCCAAAATGTCAACGGAATCAGGGATTCCAAGCCAGCCTCCCATGTCAGTATTTGCCCAGCCTAAAGCTGCATAGCATCTACAATCTGATGAGTGCAGGCACACTCAAGTTAGAATGGCCGTTGACGTGTAGAGGTTACATGTGCTCGTCTTTTCAAAAGGAATAAAATGAGGAGGGAAAGGTAAGATTTTAAAAACAAAAATCCAAAAATTCAAAAATCCAAATGACAATAGCAGCAGCCAAAATGTCAATGGAACCGTGGATTCTCAGCCAGTTTGCCATGCTGGTACTTGCCCATTCTCAAGCTGCGTAGTGGCTGCATTCTGATGAGAGAAGGCACATTTGGCTTAGAATGGCCATAGATAAGCAGATGTCACATGTGTGTGTTTTCAAAAGGAATAAAATGGGGAGGGAAAGGTTAGATTTTAAAAACAAAAATCCAAATGACAATAGCAGCAGCCAGAATGTCAACGGAACAGAGGATTCCCAGCCAGTCTCCCATGCCGGTACTTGCCCAGCCTCAAGATGAGTAGCAGCTGCAATCTGACAATGGCAAGCACATTCAACTTAGAATTGCCGTTGATGTGCAGATGTCACATGTGCGTGTCTTTTTGAAAGGAATAAAATGGGGAGGGAAAGAGATTTTAAAACCAAAAATCCAAATGACAATAGCAGAAGCCAAAATGTCAATGGAAATGGGGATTCCCAGCTAGTCTCCCATGCCAATACTTGCCCAGCCTCAAGATGAGTAGCGGCTGCAATCTGACAACGGCAGGCACATTCAACTTAGAATTGCCGTTGATGTGCAGATGTCACATGTGCGTGTCTTTTCGAAAGGAATAAAATGGGGAGGGAAAGGTTAGATTTTAAAACCAAAAATCCAAATGACAATAGCAGAAGCCAAAATGTCAGTGGAACTGTGGATTCCCAGCTAGTTTCCCATGCCAATACTTGCACAGCCTCAAGCTGCGTAGCAGTTGCAATCTGACGAGGGAAGGGACATTCAGCTTAGAATGGCCATTGAGATGCAGATGTCACATGTGCGCGTCTTTTCAAAAGGAATAAAATGGGGAGGGAAAGGTTAGATTTTAAAAACAAAAATCCAAAATTCCAAATGACAATAGCAGCAGCCAAAATGTCAATGGAACCGGGAATACCCAGCCAGTCTCCCATGCTGGTACTTGCACAGTCTAAACCTGCGCAGCGGCTGCAATCTGATGAGAGCAGCTACATTCAGCTTAGAATGGCCGTTGACGTGCAGAAGTCACATGTGCACGTCTTTTCAAAAGGAATAAAATGGGGAGGGAAAGGTTAGATTTTAAAAACAAAAATCCAAAAATCCAAATGACAAAAGCAGCAGCCAAAATGTCAATGGAAACGGGGATTCCCAGACAATCTCACATGCCGGTAGTTGCCTGGCCTCAAGCTGCACAGCAGCTGTGATGTGACAAGGGTAGGCACATTCAGCTTAGAATGGCCATTGACATGCAGAGGGCACATGTGCACATCTTTTCAAAAGGAATAAAATTGGGAGGGAAAGGTTAGATTTTAAAAACAAAAATCCAAAAATGCAAATGACAATAGCAGCATCCAAAATGTCAATGAGACCGGGGATTCCCAGCCAGTCTCCCATGCCGGTACTTGCCCGGCCTCATGCTGTGTTGAGGCTGCAATCTGATGAGGTCAGGAACATTCAGCTTAGAATGGCTGTTGACATGCAGATGTCACATGTGCGTGTCTTTTCAAAAGGAATAAAATGGGGAGGGAAAGGTTAGATTTTAAAAACAAAAATCCAAAAATCCCAATGACAATAGCAGCAGCCAAAACCTCAACACAAGCGGGGATTCCCAGCCAGTCTCCCATGTGGGTACTTGCCCAGCCTCAAGCTGTGCAGCAGTTGCAATCTGATGAGACCAAGCACATCCAGCTTAGAATGGACATTGACCTGCAGTTGTCACATGTGCATGTCTTTTCAAATGGAATAAAATGGGGAGGGAAAGGTTAGATTTTAAAAACAAAAATCCAAATGACAATAGCAGCAGCCAAATTGTCAACGGAAGCAGCGATTCCCAGCCAGTCTCCCATTCCGGTACTTGACCAGCCTCAAGCTGCATAGCAGGTGCAATCTGACGATGGCAGGCACATTCAGCTTAGAATGGCCTTCGACATGCAGATATCACATGTGCGCGTCTTTTCAAAAGGAATAAAATGGGGAGGGAAAAGTTAGATTTTAAAAACAAAAATCCAAATAATGAGAGCAGCAGCCTGAATGTCAAGGAATCTGAGGTTTCTCAGGCAGTCTCCCATGCTATTACTTGCCCAGCCTCAAGCTGCGTAGCATCCGCAATCTGCTGATGGAAGGCACATTCAGCTTAGAATTGCCGTTGACATGCAAATGTCACATGTGCACATCTTTTCAAAAGGAATAAAATGGGGAGGGAAAAGTTAGTTTTAAAAACGAAAATCCAAAAATCCAAATGACAATAGCAGCAGCCAAAATGTCAATGGAACCAGGAATTCCCAGCCAGTCTCCCATGCTATTGCTTGCCCTGCTTCAAGGTGAATAGCGACTGCAATCTGACGAAGGATAGAGCTTTCAGCTTAGAATTGTTGTTGTCATGCAGATGACCCTTGTGCGCGTCTTTTCAAAATGAATAAAATGGGGATGGAAAGTTTACATTTTAAAATAAAAAATCCAAAAATCCAAATGACACTAACAGCCAAAATGTCAACGGAACCAGGGATTCCCAGCCAGTCTCCCATGCCTGTACTTGCCTGGCCTCAAGCTGTGTAGCTGCTGTAATCTGACGAGGGAAGGCACATCCAGCTTGGAATGGCATCTGACGTGCAGGTGTCACATGTCTGTGTCTTTTCAAAAGGAATAAAATGGGGAGGGAAAGTTAAGATTTTAAAAACAAAAATCCAAATGACAAAAGCAGCAGCCAAAATGTCAACTGAAACGGGGATTCTCAGCCAGTCTCCCATGCCGGTACTTGCCCAGCCTCAAGCTGCGAAGTGGCTGCGATTTGATGAGAGAAGGCACATTCGGCTTAGAATGGCCGTTGACGTGCAGGTGTCACATGTCTGTGTCTTTTCAAAAGGAATAAAATGGGGAGGGAAAGGTAAGATTTTAAAAACTAAAATCCAAAAATCAAAATAACAATAGCAGCAGCCAAAATGTCAACAGAAAAAGGGATTCCCAGCCAGTCTCCCATGCCTGTACTTACCCAGTCTCAAGCTACATAGCTGCTGCAATCAGACAAGAGAAAGCACATTCACCTTAGAATGGCTGATGACGTACGGATGTCACATGTGCGCGGCTTTTCAAAAGGAATAAAATGGGGAGGGAAAGGTTAGATTTTAAAAACAAAAATCCAAATGACAATAGCAGCAGCCAAAATATCAACGGAAGCGAGTATTTCCAGCCAGTCTCCCATGCCAGTACTTGCCTGGCCTCAAGCTGCATAGCGGCTGCAATCTGACAAGAAAAGGCACATTCAGCTTAGAAAGGCTGTTGACATGCAGCGCGCACATGTGCACATCTTTTCAAAAGGAATAAAATTGGGAGGAAAAGATTAGATTTTAAAAACAAAAATCCAAAATCGAAGTGACAATAGCAGCAGCAAAAAAGTCAATGGAACCGGGGATTCCCAGCCAGTCTCCCATGCGGGTACTTGCCCAGCCTCAAGCTGCGATCTGATGAGACCAGGCACATTCAGCTTAGAATGGACATTGACATGCAGATGTCACATGTGCATGTCTTTTCAAAAGGAATAAAATGGGGAGGGAAAGGTTAGATTTTAAAAACAAAAATCCAAATGACAATAACAGCAGCCAAAATGTCAACAGAAGCGTGGATTCCCAGCCAGTCTCCCATGCTGGCACTTGCCCATCCTCAAGCTGCGTAGTGGCTGTGATCTGACAAGGGCAGGCACATTCAGCTTAGAATGGCCGTTGATGTGCAGATGTCACATGTGCACGTCTTTTCAAAAGGAATAAAATGGGGAGAGAAAGGTTAGATTTTAAAAACAAAAATCCAAATGATAAGAGAAGCAGCCAAAATGTCAACGGAACCAGGAATTTCCAGCCAGTCTCCCATGCCAGTACTTGCCCAACCTCAAGCTTCAGAGCGGCTACAATCTGATGAGGGTAGGCACATTCAGCTTAGAATGGCTTTTGAGAAGCAGAAGTCACATTGTGAAGCTGCATTGTGGCTGTGATTTGACAAGGGTAGGCACATTCATCTTACAATGGCTGTTGACGTGCAGGCATCACATGTGCGCGTCTTTTCAAAAGGAATAAAATTAGGAGGGAAAGGTTAGATTTTAAAAACAAAAATCCAAATAACAATAGCAGCAGCCAAAATGTCAATGGAGCTGGGGATTTCCAGCCAGTCTACTATGCTGGTACTTGCCCAGCCAAAAGCCGCATAGGGGCTATGATCTGACGAGAGCAGAAACTTTCAGCTTAGAATGGCCGTTGACATGCAGATGGCACATGTGCGCGTCTTTTCAAAAGGAATAAAATGGGGAGGGAAAGGTTAGATTTTAAAAACCAAAATCCAAAAATCCAAAAATCCATATGACAATAGCAGCAGCCAAAATGTCAACGGAACAGGGGATTCCCCGCCAATCTCCCATGCCAGTACTTGCCCGGACACAAGCTGCATAATGGCTGCAATCTGATGTGGGCAGGCACATTCAGCTTAGAATGGCCATTGACGTACAGATGTTACATGTGCGCGTCTTTTCAAAAGGAATAAAATGGGGAGGGAAAGGTTAGAATTTAAAAACAAAAATCCAAAAATCCAAATGACAATAGCAGCAGCCAAAATGTTAATGGAACCAGGGATTCCAATCTAGTCTCCCATGCTGGTACTTGCCCAGCCTCAAGTTGCATAGCACCTGCAATCTGACAAGAGAAGGCACATTCAGCTCAAAATGGACGTTGACGAGCAGATGTCACATGTGCGCGTCTCTTCAAAAGGAATAAAATGGGGAGGGAAAGATTACATTTTTCAAACAAAAATCCAAATAACAATATCAGCAGCCAAAATGTTAACAGAACCGTGGATTCCCAGACTGTTTCCCATGCTGGTACTGGCCCAGCCACAAACTGCATAGCTGCTGCAATTTGACAAGGGCAGGAACATTCAGCTTAGAATGGCCATTGATGTGCAGATGTCACATGTGCGCCTCTTTTCTAAAGGAATAAAATAGTGAGGGAAAGGTTAGATTTTAAAAACAAAAATCCAAATGACAATAGCAGCAGCCAAAATGTCAACGGAACCTGGGATTCCCAGCCAGTCTCCCATGCTGATATTTTCCCAACCTCAAGCTGCGTAGCAACTGCGATCTGTTGAGGGCTGGCACATTCAGTTTAGAATTGCCATTGATGTGCAGATGTCACATGTGCGCGTCTTTTCAAAAGGAATAAAATGGGGAGGGAAAGATTATATTTTAAAAGCAAAAATCCAAAAATCCAAATGACAATAGCAGCAGCCAAAATGTAATCGGAACTGGGGATTCCCAGCCAGTCTCCCATACCAGTACTTGCCCAGCCTCAAGCTGCGAAGCAGCTGAGATCTGACAAGAGCAGGCACATTCAGCTTAGAATTTGAAATGAGCGTTGTTCGACTTGAACTGTTCGCCAATCTCAAATTCGAGCTGTTTTGGGCGGTGTTCGGCGAACACAAACGATTTGAGAAAAATTCGGCTGTTCGAGGTTATGTTCGATAACTGTTCGTGCACCAAAATCATAACTGGATTTTTTCTCAGTAATGATGAAAATTAATGTTAATACGCAGTTTGAGTGTACAGCGGGGTGGGGGGAGGGGCAGGGGATGGATCTCTGCAGGAATAATGAAGAACTCCATTTTTTTTTCTCTTTCCCTCATTTACAGTGGGGAGGGGCAATCTGTCAGCCTATCAGCAGCGCACACACAGAGCGAAGTGCTTTTTTTCACACAAGCAAGGGCATGTGTCATTGGCAGTGTATGTCACATATCCTTGCCCTATAAGACCAAGCCATTTTCCCCGTCGCCACCATTTTCTCACTGCTGCAGCTGCGTGTTAGACGGCACCGCTGTTGCTGTGTGCGCTATACCTTGTTAATTTCAAGCCAATTTTCGCACAAATCTACAGATAGCTTGGGAGTAGGGAATAGTTGTGATTGCAGTCCTTTTAAGGACTAGGTTACAGCATTTCCTTACGACTTTTATAAGGCAGGTCTGTGCTTTTAAATAGATAGATTGTGGGAGTAAAGACTAATTGTAATTGCAGTTCTTTTCAGGACTAGGTTACATCAGTTCCTATCAGTTTTTGCCAGGCAGGTCTGTGCCAGTGCTGTGCAAGTTTTTTTCACAGCATTTGGCTGAATCTAGCAAAGCTAATCCTTTTTGGCCTATTGCAGAGTGTGTTAGTCAGTGGAGTAGCCTATCTGTGTTGCAAGATATACCACCTGTGTATAGAATACCAATTTTTTTACTGCACCTAGTGAAGTAAAATCTTTTGGGCATAGCATCATTCTATTAGTCCATCTATACTGCCCTCCATCAGGTTGCAAATTGAAAATAATTTTTTTCTGCATCTAGCTCTGAAAAAATATTTGGGCTTCTAGCAGTGTGTGGGACTTGTTCTATTAGTCCATCTATACTGACCTCCATCAGGTTGCAAACTGAATATAATTTTTTTCTGCATCTAGCTCTGAAAAAATATTTGGCCTTCTAGCAGTGTGTGGGACTTTCTCTATTAGTCCATCTATACTGACCTCCATCAGGTTGCAAAGTAAAAATAATTTTTATCTGCATCTACCTCTGAAAAAAATTTGGGCTTCTAGCTGTGTGTGGGACTTGTTCTATTAGTCCATCTATACTGACCTCCATCAGGTTGCAAACTGAATATAATTTTTTTCTGCATCTAGCTCTGAAAAAATATTTGGCCTTCTAGCTGTGTGTAGGACTTGTTCTATTAGTCCATCTATACTGACCTCCATCAGGCTGCAAATTCAAAATAATTTTTTGTCTGCATCTAGCTCTGAAAAAATATTTGGCCTTCTAGCAGTGTGTGGGACTTTCTCTATTAGTCCATCTATACTGACCTCCATCAGGTTGCAAATTCAAAATAATTTTTTGTCTGCATCTAGCTCTGAAAAAATATTTGGCCTTCTAGCAGTGTGTGGGACTTTCTCTATTAGTCCATCTATACTGACCTCCATCAGGTTGCAAATTAAAAATAATTTTTTGTCTGCATCTAGCTCTGAAAAAATATTTGGCCTTCTAGCAGTGTGTGGGACTTTCTCTATTAGTCCATCTATACTGACCTCCATCAGGTTGCAAACTGAATATATATTTTTTCTGCATCTACCTCTGAAAAAATATTTGGGCTTCTAGCTGTGTGTGGGACTTGTTCTATTAGTCCATCTATACTGACCTCCATCAGGTTGCAAACTGAATATAATTTTTTTCTGCATCTACCTCTGAAAAAATATTTGGGCTTCTAGCTGTGTGTAGGACTTGTTCTATTAGTCCATCTATACTGACCTCCATCAGGTTGCAAACTGAATACAATTTTTTTCTGCATCTACCTCTGAAAAAATATTTGGGCTTCTAGCTGTGTGTGCGACTTGTTCTATTAGTCCATCTATACTGACCTCCATCAGGTTGCAAATTGAATATAATTTTTTTCTGCATCTAACCCAGCCAATAGTTTTGGCCTAATACCACAGTTTGGCCACTCAGCTCTGCTCGGTTCCCATCCATTGTTTTTTTGTGCAAACAACTCCAGAGTTGTGAATTAGTTAACCACCAAAATGAGTGGAAAAAGGCCTGCTGCTGGTGGAAAGGGGAATAGGCGAGTTGGGAAGGGGAAAAAAGGTTGTGTCCGTGGGGTAAGTGTTAAAGCAACAGTAACATCTGCAGAAGAAAGACCATCTTCCAGCCAAACTAAAATGTCTACTTCTTTTAGCCGACAATGTGATAAGATCCCTTTCTTACGGCCACGCCAATCGCTACAAATTCCAGATGAGGCACAAAAACAGCAGGTGCTTCAACGGATATCAAGTGCTCCTTTAAGTGGGCTCTCCTCCACATCAACTTCAACATCACAAATACTCCAGTCCTTAAAGGTGTCACCCCAATCGCACTTGCTTCCTCACAGCTCCCAAATCTCCAGCTGCCCGTCTGAGTATGAGGTAGAACAGATGGTTGAGTCTGCAGAGCTGTTTACTCATACTATAGCCTGGGAATCAAAGGTCGACTCCAGCGCTTCTGTGAATCCAGACGAGGAAATGATCTGCACTGATGCCCAGAATCTTTATGAGTCGGATCCAGGACCAGACGCAGAATGTTCTGACCATAATGTAGACCCTCATTCCCAAACTGTAACTCCTGTTGGTGGAGACAATGAGGAAAACGATGATGAGACTCAAATACCTGATTGGAGCGACAACTTTAGTTTTTTGTCAGGGCAGGAACAGGTTGGCTCTGAGGACGACGGGTGTGATAACGCACAGGGTGATGATGATGAGGTTGGAGATCCCACTTACTGTCAACCCACAGTCAACCAAGAGATGAGGTCAGCGGAGGAGGTGGAGGAAGATGCTAGTGACGACGAGGTCAGGTTGCGCCTTCCTGGACAGAGACGTAGTACTGGAAGCACGTCAACAACTGCATCCTCAAACACAACTCTGCCTCTCACCACAAGTCGTGGTGGCTCTTCAGGTCGCATGGGTGCTAAGCCTTGCATAGCCTGGGCATTTTTTCAGATCGATAATGATGACCCAACTCGTGTTATCTGTAACATTTGTCAGCAAAAGCTAAGTAGAGGCCAAAAAATACATAGTTTGAGTACTTCATGCATGAACCGGCACATGGACATGAAGCATAAGTTGCAGTGGGAAGCTCAGTGTGCTACAATGCGGCCTAGCCGGCCGGGCCAACCACCGTCTGCCATATCTTGTGCATCCGCGGCCTCTTCATCCTCTGTGACTGGGGGGACAGCAGTCACACCTGTTTTGGGGCGCAGACCTGCCACCTCTTTACCCGCAACAGCCAGCGTGATTGGCAGGTCATCATTTTCTTTGGAGGTGGTAACACCAGCTGGTGTTGAGCACTGTCCGACATAAATAGCACCACCTTTGGATCAAGGCAACCTAACATGTCAGCCTGCATCTTACTCACAGACGGGCAGTTTGCCGGGGACACCCTTATCAACCCCATCTAAGCACAATTGCCAGCCCTCGGTCCCTCAGATGTGGACAAGTAAAAGACCATTTCCTCCTAGCCATGAGAAAGCTAAGAGGTTGAATTTCACCATCTGCAAGCTCTTGGCTACAGAAATGATGCCTTTCCGCCTGGTAGACACAGAGGATTTTCGAGACCTTATGTCGGTCGCAGTGCCCCAGTACCAGATGCCCAGTCGGCACTACTTCTCAAAGAAAGGTGTGCCTGTGCTCCACCAGCATGTCGCACACAACATCACCGCTTCTTTGAGAAACTCTGTGTGTGACAGGGTGCATTTCACCACAGACACTTGGATCAGTTGGCATGGACAGGGGCGTTACATGTCGCTGACTGGGCACTGGGTAACTATGGTGACAGCAGGACAAGGGGCTGCTGTCCAAGTCTTGCCGTCCCCACGAGTTGTGCGTCAATCCTCTTTATGTCAAAGTTCCTCCACTGCTTCTGCCTCCTCAACCTCCTCTCGGTCTTCCACCTGCACCCAAAGCCTGTCTGGTCATGCCACAAGCTTTCTAACTGCGCAGAAGGGATCCTGCACACCTCCTTACTATGCTGGCAGTAGGGCTCAACGTCATCAGGCGGTTTTTACATTGAAATGTCTGGGAAATATGAGTCACACAGCTGAGGAGTTGTGGTCAGCTCTGGAGAACCAATTTCATGAATGGTTGTCTCCACTGGACCTGAAACCAGGGAAGCCCGTGTGCGACAATGCTGCAAACCTGGGTGCGGCCCTTCGCCGGGGCAATGTCACACACGTGCCTTGTATGGCTCACGTGTTGAACCTGGATGTCCAGCAATTTTTAGCCCACTATCCCAGACTAGATGGCCTTCTGCAGAGGGCACGGTCGCTGTGTGCTCACTTCCACCGTTCGCATCCCGCAGCTCAGCGACTTACATCTCTACAGAAGTCGTTGGGCCTGCCACTTCACCGGCTAAAATGCGATGTGCCTACCCGGTGGAATTCAACTCTGCACATGTTGCAGCGACTGTGGCAGCACCAACAAGCCCTGGTGCAATATGTTCTGACGTATAGCCTGGGCCAACGAGATCCAGAGGTGGGGCAAATCACGCTGGAGGAGTGGTCTCAGATCAGGGACCTATGCACCCTTCTGCACAGTTTTGAAATGGCGACGAAGATGTTTAGTGCTGACGATGCCATTATCAGCATGACTATTCCGGCGATTTACATGCTGGAGCACATGTTAAACAGAATTCGGAGTCAGGTGGTGGCACAAGAGGAGGTGGAGGAAGTAGAGGAGGAGGAGTTGTATGCGGAAGGGCTAACATCTGCAAGGTCCAGATGGTCGGCAGCACCAAGACGGCAGGCATGTGAGGGTGGGGAGATGGTTTTACCAGGGCGCATGGTAGCAGCCAAACTAGTGAGGAAGGTGCAGGAGCCCAGGAAGAAGTGGAGGACGAACTGATGGAAGACTCATCAGATGAGGGAGACCTTGATCACATTTCTGTTGTGCGAGGTTGGGGGGAGAGGACAGAGGAAGGAAGCATGATTGTTACCTCGCCACCAACACAACAGGGACTTGGTGCTCCTGGATGCGCAACACACATGAGTGCCTTCTTGCTGCACTACCTGCAACATGACCCTCGAATTGTGAGAATTAGAAATAATCCTGACAACTGGGTTGCCACACTGTTAGATCCCCGGTACAAAAGTAAATTTGCAGAAATTATTCCTGCAATAGAAAGGGATGCACGCATGCAGGAGTATCAGCAGAGACTGTTGCAGAATCTTACATGTGCTTTTCCACAAAATACCAGTGGTGCACGTAGTGAATCTCACAGTTCCAACTTGCCAACCGTGGGACCGTCAAGTGTTCAGCACTCAAACCGTAACAGAACCACAGTATCTGCTGGTAACATCAATTTTGCGGAATCATTTCACCACTTTTTTAGCCCATCCTTTGCAAGGCCACAGGAGACAAGAAGTCTGACACATAGTCAACGCCTAGAGACGATGGTACAGGAGTATCTCCAAGTAAACATTGAAGCCACGACTGTGTCACTGGACCCTTGCTCTTTTTGGGCTTCCAATCTGGATAAATGGCCGGAGCTAGCCACTTACGCCTTGGAGATCTTGTCATGCCCCGCAGCCAGCGTTCTGTCTGAACGTGTGTTCAGCGCTGCTGGTGGTGTGCTGACAGATAAGCGCACGCGGCTCTCCACTGATAATGTAGACAGACTCACGTTCATAAAGATGAACAAATCATGGATCCGAAACGACTTTTCTACCCCTGTGTCATCCTGGGGAGAGTAAAAGCTTGATGATTGGTTAAAACCACCCTACCAACCATTTTAAGCTTTCAAATTACTAATCATGTTTATCTGTATCTTGGCTGGAAAATAATTTGGGCTTTGTAGCAGTGTGCAGCACTGATTCTATTAGGCCATCTATAATAAGCTCCACCAGATTTAAAATTACTAATCATGTTTATCTGTATCTTGACTGGAAAATAATTTGGGCTTTGTAGCAGTGTGCAGCACTGATCCTATTAGGCCATCTATACTAAAGCTTCACCAGATTTAAAATTAATAATAATTTTTAGCTGCATCTAGCCCGGAAAATAATTTTGGGGCTCCGAGATGCGCAAGACACATAAGTGCCTTCTTGCAGCACTACCTGCAGCATGACCCTCATATTGTCAGAATTCGAAGTAATCATGACTACTGGGTTGCCACACTCTTAGATCCCCCAAACTTTTCGATCAACCTTTTCATTTTAATAAAGACCAAAAAAATTGTCATTTTTGAAATTATAAGCATTAGCAGGTTGTTAGAAACTGAAATCAAACAGTTTTCAACTCAAAACTTTATTCTAGGTGGTGTTACATTTTCACATAGTACCCCTTGTTCGAAAGGAGCTTTTGAACTCTCTCGTCCATTGAATTTGTCAGGTTTTGGATGGTTTCTGCTTCAATTGTTTTGCATGAGGACAGAATACCCTCCCAGAGCTGTTGCTTAGATGTGAACTGCCTCCCGCCATCATAGACACTCCTTTTAATGATGCTCCAAAGGTTCTGAATGGGGTAGAGGTCAGGGGAGCATGGGGGTCACACCATAAGTTTGTCCCCTTTTATGCCCATATCAGCCAGAGATGCAGATGTTTTATGTGCAGCTTGAGATGGTGCATTATCATGCAGAAAAATGATCTTGCTGTGAAATACACAGTTCTTCTTCTTGAACCATGGCAGGAAGTGCTGTTTGAGAAAATCCACATACATTATGGAGTTCATCTTTAGCGCCTTCAGGGATCCTAAAGGGGCCGACAATCTCTCTCCCCATGATTCCAGCCCAAAACATTACTCCACCTCCTCCATGTTGGCGCTGTAGCCGTGTTTGCGTGGGGTGTCCATCAACCAGCCATCCTCCACTCCATCCATCTGGACCATCGAGCGCTGCACGGCACTCATCCGTGAACAAAACAGTTTTGAAATCAGTCTTCATGTAATGTTTGGCCCACTGGAGCCGTTTCTGCTTGTGTGAAGTGGATAGAGGAGGTCGACAGGATGGCGTTTGCACAGCTGCAAACCTCTGAAGGACCCTGCATCTTGTTGTTCGGGGGACGTTGGAGGCACACGCAGCTTCAAAAACTTGTCTGCTGCTATGACAAGGCTTTTTTGCCGCTGCTCTTTCAACCTGACGTAATTGCCTGTAGGAAAGAGTCCTCAATTTGCCCTTATCAGCACGCACACGTGTGTACTGTGAATCAGCTACATACTTCTTGATTGCCAAGACACTTCATCCTGATCATCGCACAATGTTGATTGTAGTCATGCCTTGACCTAAACACTCCACAATTTGTTGCTTCTCAGCAGCCGACACATCCTTTTTCTTTCCCATTTTGGCAGAAAATGTAGGCTGCTTAATAATGTGAGACAGCCTTCTTAAGTAGTCTTGCCTTTCATTGGACACACCTGCCAAACTAATTAGCACAGGTGCCTGCAATTGCTTACAGTGATATAAAGAGTAGAGATTAGCGGTGTTCGACTAGAACTGTTCGCCAATCTCAAATTCGAGCTGTTTTGGGCGGTGTTCGAGTTGTTCGACGAACCCGAACGATTTGCAAAAAATTCGGCTGTTCGAGGTTATGTTCGATAACTGTTCGTGCACCAAAAGCTTGTCCTGCATGTCTGGCGCTATTTTGAGCACCAATCATGCAGGGATTGTCTGCCACTCACTGTAATGCCACAGCCATGGTGGTTGTGGCATTACAGTGATTGCCCAAATCGATGGAACAGTGCCAACAGTGAAACATGAAAAGCCGGCAATTCATCAGCGGCATACACCGGTACCCGACAATTTAGAACCGAAAGAATAGAGCTTCACACATAGATTAGATAGATAGAAACATGTCAGTCACACATATAAGAAGCACAGTGACAGTGTTGCTTACTGTACTTGTCATTTAGTGTAAAGGATTTATCAAAAAAAATAATAGTGTTTTCATGCACCGTCTCTTTAAAAAAGCCGGCCGGCAATTCAGCAGCGGTACCCGACAATTTATAACAGACAGAATAGAGCTTCACACATAGATTAGATAGATAGAAACATGTCAGTCACATATATATGAAGTACATTGACAGTGTGGATTACTGTACTTGTCATTTAGTGTAAAGGATTTATTAAAAAAAAATAATAGTGTTTTCATGCACCGTCTCTTTAAAAAAGCCGGCCGGCAATTCAGCATCTGTACCCGACAATTTAGAATAGAAGGAATAGAGAATCACACATAGATTAGGTAGATAGAAACATGTCAGCCACATATATATGAAGTACAGTGACAGTGTTGCTTACTGTACTTGTCATTTAGTATAAAGGATTTATTAAAAAAAATAATAGTGTTTTCATGCACTGTCTCTTTAAAAAAGCCGGCCGGCAATTCAGCATCTGTACCCGACAATTTAGAATAGAAGGAATAGAGAATCACACATAGATTAGATAGATAGAAACATGTCAGTCACATATATATGAAGTACAGTGATAGTGTTGATTACTGTACTTGTCATTTAGTGTTAAAATAAAGGATTTATTTAAAAAAAAATTGGCGTGGGGTTCCCCGTAATTTTAGTCTCTAGCGGAGGTTAAGCAGACAGCTGGGGCAGATGTTTGAAGCCTGGGAAGGGGGTAATACCCACGGAGCTTCCCAGGCTACTAATATCAGCCCCCAGCTGAATACCTAGCCTTTACTAGCTATGAAAATGGGGGACCCCCCAAAAAAATGACGTGGAGTCCCCCCTATTTTAATAGCTAGCAAAGGCTAGGCAGACAGCTGGGGGCTGATATTAATAGCCCAGGAAGGGAGCCATGAATATTGGCCCCCTCCCAGGCTAGAAACACCAGCCGTCAGCCGCCCCAGAAATGGCGCATCCTTAGGATGCGCCAATTCTGGCACTTAGCCTCGCTCTTCCCACTGCCCTGTAGCGGTGGCAGTGGGGTAATAGGGTTGGGGTTGATGTCAGCTTATAATGCCAGCTGACATCAAGCCCAGGTTAGTAATGGAGAGGCGTCTATAAGACACCCCCATTACTAACCCCATAGTCAAAGTTAAAAAAAACACAAACACCCAGAATAAAGTCCTTTAATTGAAATAAAGACACAATTCTTTATTGTTCTAAATTGCTTTATTATTTTACTTTTATTGCAGGAGATCATTGGCTTCAGCTGGAATGGGCGTGATGGTTAGTATGGTTTAATTTAGAACAATAAAGAATTGTGTGTTTATTTCAATTAAAGGACTTTATTCTGGGTGTTGTGTTTTTTTAAATACTTTACTAGAAATTCATGGTGGTCATGTCTAATATTGGCGTGACCCCATGAATTTCGGGCTTAGGGCCAGCTGATAATGCCAAGCTGGCCTTAACCCCTTTATTACCCAGTGAGCCACCGCACCAGGGCCCTGGATGAGTTGGGTACAGCGCCAGAAGATGGCGCTTCTATGAACGCGCCATTTTCTGGGGCGGCTGCTGACTGCAATTTGCAGCGGGGGGGGCCCAGAAAGCTTGGGCCTCCCTGCGCTGCTGATTCCAGCTCCCAGCTGCCTAGTTGTACCTGGCTGGGCACAAAAATAGGGCGAAGCCCCACGCATTTTTTTTTTAAATTATTTCATGAAATTCATGGAATAATTAAGAAAAAAAGGGCTTCCCTATATTGTTGTGTCCAACCAGGTACAAATAGGCAGCTGGTGGTTGGGGGCAGCCCGTCCCTGCCTGCTGTACCTGGCTGGACACAAATATAGTGCGAAGCCCCACGTCAATTTTTTTTTAATTATTTCATGAAATAATTTTTTTAAAAAAGGGCTTCCCTATATTGTTGTGTCTGGCCAGGTACAAATAGGCAGCTGGTGGTTGGGGGCAGCCCGTTCCTGCCTGCTGTACCTGACTGGACACAAATATAGGGCGAAGCCCCACGTCAATTTTTTTAAAATTATTTCAGGAAATTCATGAAATAATGAAAAAAAAATTGATGTGGGGCTTCGCCCTATATTTGTGTCCAGTCAGGTACAGCAGGCAGGAACGGGCTGCCCCCAACCACCAGCTGCCTATTTGTACCTGGTTGGACACAACAATATAGGGAAGCCCTTTTTTTCTTAATTATTCCATGAATTTCATGAATTTAAAAAAAAAATACGTGGAGCTTCGCCCTATTTTTGTGTCCAGCCAGGTACAACTAGGCAGCTGGGGGCTGGAATCTGCAGCGCAGGGAGGCCCAAGCTTTCTGGGCCCCACCCGCTGCAAATTGCAGTCCGCAGCCGCCCCGGAAAATGGCGCGTTCATAGAAGCGCCATCTTCTGGCGCTGTACCCAACTCATCCAGGGCCCTGGTGCGGTGGCTCACTGGGTAATAAAGGGGTTAAGGCCAGCTTGGCGTTATCAGCTGGCCCTAAGTCCGAAATTCATGGGGTCACGCCAATATTAGACATGACCACCATGAATTTCTAGTAAAGTATTTAAAAAAAACACAAACACCCAGAAAAAGTCCTTTAATTGAAATAAACACACAATTCTTTATTGTTCTAAATTAAACCATACTTACCATCACGCCCATTCCAGCTGAAGCCAATGATCTCCTGCAATAAAAGTAAAATAATAAAGCAACCTCATCCTTACCTTTCCATGGCTCCCACGACAGTTTCAGCTCTGCTACATCGAGATGACAGGCTGGACCGCAGCAGAACGCTGCCATCCAGCCTGTCATCCCGCGGACACTGAGAAGCGCAGGCATGCTTGTGCTCCTCAGTGTCAGGCTGTGACGGCATCCAGATGAGCCGAGGTCATGTCCAATGAACTCGGCTCACCTCATGCACGTCACTGACAGCGTGGGAAAATTCTCACGCTGAAGCGCTGAGTGCAGGAGAATTTTCCCACGCTGTCAGTGACGTGCATGAGGTGCGCCGAGTTCATTGTCGGCTCATCTGGATGCCGTCACAGTCAGACACTGAGGAGTGCAAGCAAGCCTGCGCTTCTCAGTGTGTGCGGCATGGCAAGCTGGATGGCAGCGTTCTGCTGCGGTCCAGCCTGTCATCTCGATGTAGCAGAGCTGAAGCTGTCCTGGGAACCATGGAAAGGTAAGGATGAGGTTGCTTTATTATTTTTCTTTTATTGCAGGAAATCGTTGGCTTCAGCTGGAATGGGTGTGATGGTAAGTATGGTTTAATTTAGAACAATAAAGAATTGTGTCTTTATTTCAATTAAAGGACTTTATTCTGGGTGTTTGTGTTTTTTTTTTAACTTTGACTATGGGGTTAGTAATGGGGGTGTCTTATAGACGCCTCTCCATTACTAACCTGGGCTTGATGTCAGCTGGCATTATAAGCTGACATCAACCCCAACCCTATTACCCCCTGCCACCGCTACAGGGCAGTGGGAAGAGCGAGGCTAAGTGCCAGAATTGGCGCATCCTATGGATGCGCCATTTCTGGGGCGGCTGACGGCTGGTGTTTCTAGCCTGGGAGGGGGCCAATATTCATGGCTCCCTTCCTGGGCTATTAATATCAGCCCCCAGCTGTCTGCCTAGCCTTTGCTAGCTATTAAAATAGGGGGGACCCCACGTCAATTTTTTGGGGGGTCCCCCATTTTAATAGCTAGTAAAGGCTAGGCATTCAGCTGGGGGCTGATATTAGTAGCCTGGGAAGCTCCGTGGGTATTACCCCCTTCCCAGGCTTCAAACATCTGCCCCAGCTGTCTGCTTAACCTCCGCTAGAGACTAAAATTACGGGGAACCCCACGCCAATTTTTTTTAATAATAAATCCTTTATTTTAATACTAAATGACAAGTACAGTAACCAACACTATCACTGTACTTCATATATATGTGACTGACATGTTTCTATCTATCTAATCTATGTGTGATGCTCTATTCTGTCTGTTATAAATTGTCGGGTACCGCTGCTGAATTGCCGGCCGGCTTTTTTAAAGAGACGGTGCATGAAAACACTAATATTTTTTTTGATAAATCCTTTACACTAAATGACAATTACAGTAAGCAACACTGTCACTGTACTTCATATATATGTGGCTGACATGTTTCTATCTATCTAATCTATGTGTGATTCTCTATTCCTTCTATTATAAATTGTCGGGTACAGATGCTGAATTGCCAGCCGGCTTTTTTAAAGAGACGGTGCATGAAAACACTATTATTTTTTTTAATAAATCCTTTGCAGTAAATGACAAGTACAGTAAGCAACACTGTCACAGTACTTCATATATATGTGACTGACATGTTTCTATCTATCTAATCTATGTGTGATGCTCTATTCCTTCATGTCTAAATTGTCGGGTACCGGTGTATACCGCTGCTGAATTGCCGGCGGCTTTTTTAAAGAAAGCGTCTTCTGAGCAGTTTGTGACCTTTTGGACACCTTTGCAGGTGTTTTCTATGTGTTCCTATGTGTTTTTGTTTGCCTGCCATTGGTTTTAACGGTGTTCGACGGTGTTCTAAGGTGTTCGACGAACAGTTCGACGAACAGTTCCTCGAACATCCCGGTGTTCGACGAACCGAACCGAACCCGAACACTACGGGGGTTGCTCAACACTAATAAAGAGCCCTGACACACATCACCATCAATGAGTTTAACTGAGAAACAAACAAATTCTTCCCTTATCACTCCTAAACACTTTTTGCATAATAATTTGGAACACAGTGTACATGTGCTTTTCCACAAAACACCAGTGGTTCACGTAGTGAATCTTACAGTTCTAACTTGCCAACCGTGGTCTGTATGGAGTTGTTCAATAAAGGGCCCAAAATTAAGATAACATAGATGGGAGAGGTCTCTATGAATAGGAATTCCTAAGTATTTGATACCCTGTGAGGGCCAGGCAAAGGGAAAGTTGGACTGGATGGAATCCTATATGGATTTGGGGAGGGAGACATCGAGGGCCTCAGACTTCGCTGCATTGATTTTAAAATTTGACCATGTAACAAAGTGATCTATTTCAGCCATAACAGCATGGATGGATATATGTGATTGAGTGATATATACTAGGACATCATCAGCAAATAGAGAGCACTTGTACTCGGTGCTTCCCACCTCAATCCACCTAATATTGGGGTTATGGCGAATTGATGAGAGCAGGTGCTCCGTCACTAGGATGTATAAGAGAGGAGACAGAGGACATCCCTGCCTTGTCCCATTGGTGATTGTGAAAGGTGATGAATAGTGTTGAGCCACCCCCGTATTGTTCGGGTTCGGTTCGGTTCGTCGAACACCGGGATGTTCGAGGAACTGTTCGTCGAACTGTTCGTCGAACACCTTAGAACACCGTCGAACACCGTTAAAACCAATGGCAGGCAAACAAAAACACATAGAAACACATAGAAAACACCTGCAAAGGTGTCCAAAAGCTGACAAACTGCTCTGAAGACACTCTCTTTAAAAAAGCCGGCCGGCAAATTCAGCAGCGGCATACACCGGTACCCGACAATTTAGACAAGAAGGAATAGACCATCACACATAGATTAGATAGATAGAAACATGTCAGTCACACATATAAGAAGCACAGTGACAGTGTTGGTTACTGCACTTGTCATTTAGTGTAAAGGATTTATTAAAAAAAATTTAGTGTTTTCATGCACCGTCTCTTTAAAAAAGCCGGCCGGCAATTCAGCATCTGTACCAGAGAATTTAGAACAGAAAGAATAGAGAATCACACATAGATTAGATAGATAGAAACATGTCAGTCACATATATATGAAGTACAGTGACAGTGTTGCTTACTGTACTTGTCATTTAGTGTAAAGGATTTATTTAAAAAAATAATAGTGTTTTCATGCACTGTCTCTTTAAAAAAGTCGGCCGGCAATTCAGCAGCGGTACCCGACAATTTAGAACAGAAAGATAGAGCATCACACATAGATTAGATAGATAGAAACATGTCAGTCACATTTATAATAAGTACAGTGACAGTGTTGGTTACTGTACTTGTCATTTAGTGTTAAAATAAAGGATTTATTAAAATAAAAATTGGCGTGGGATCCCCCATAATTTTAGGCTCTAGCGGAGGTTAAGCAGACGGCTGGGGCAGATGTTTGAAGCCTCGGAAGGGGGTAATACCCATGGAGCTTCCCAGGCTACTAATATCAGCCCCCAGCTAAATACCTAGCCTTTACTAGCTATTAAAATGGGGGACCCCCCCAAAAAAATGACGTGGGGTCCCCCCATTTTAATAGCTAGCAAAGGCTAGGCAGACAGCTGGGGGCTGATATTAATAGCCCAGGAAGGGTGCCATGAATATTGGCCCCCTCCCAGGCTAGAAACACCAGCCGTCAGCCGCCCCAGAAATGGCGCATCCATAGGATGCGCCAATTCTGGCACTTAGCCTCGCTCTTCCCACTGCCCTGTAGCGGTGGCAGTGGGGTAATAGGGCTGGGGTTGATGTCAGCTTATAATGCCAGCTGACATCAAGCCCAGGTTAGTAATGGAGAGGCGTCTATAAGACACCTCCATTACTAACCCCATAGTCAAAGTTAAAAAAAACACAAACACCCAGAATAAAGTCCTTTAATTGAAATAAACACACAATTCTTTATTGTTCTAAATTAAACCATACTTACCGTCACGCCCATTCCAGCTGAAGCCAACGATCTCCTGTAATAAAAATAAAATAATAAACCAACATCATCCTTACCTTTCCATGGTTCCCAGAACAGCTCCAGCTCTGCTACATCGAGATGACTGGCTGGACCGCAGCAGAACGCTGCCATCCAGCCTGTCATCCCGCGGACACTGAGAAGCGCAGGCATGCTTGCTCTCCTCACTGTCTCGCTGTGACGGCATCCAGATGAGCCGAGGTCATGTCCAATGAACTCGGCTCACCTCATGCACGTCACTGACAGCGTGGGAAAATTCTCACGCTGAAGCGCTGAGTGCAGGAGAATTTTCCCACGCTGTCAGTGAGGTGCATGAGGTGAGCTGAGTTCATTGGACATGAGCTCACCTCATGCACGTCACTGACAGCGTGGGAGAATTCTCCTGCACTCAGCACTTCAGCGTGAGAATTTTCCCACGCTGTCAGTGACGTGCATGAGGTGAGCCGAGTTCATTGGACATGACCTCGGCTCATCTGGATGCCGTCACAGCCTGACACTGAGGAGCACAAGCATGCCTGCGCTTCTCAGTGTCCGCGGGATGACAGGCTGGATGGCAGCGTTCTGCTGCGGTCCAGCCTGTCATCTCGATGTAGCAGAGCTGAAGCTGTCGTGGGAACCATGGAAAGGTAAGGATGAGGTTGGTTTATTATTTTTCTTTTATTGCAGGAGATCGTTGGCTTCAGCTGGAATGCGTGTGATGGTAAGTATGGTTTAATTTAGAACAATAAAGAATTGTGCGTTTATTTCAATTAAAGGACTTTATTCTGGGTGTTGTGTTTTTTTTAAATACTTTACTAGAAATTCATGGTGGTCATGTCTAATACTGGCGTGACCCCATGAATTTTGGGCTTGGGGCCAGCTGATAATACCAAGCTGGCCCTAACCCCTTTATTACCCAGTGAGCCACCGCACCAGGGCCCTGGATGAGTTGGGTACAGCGCCAGAAGAAGGCGTTTCTATGAACGTGCCATTTTCCGGGGTGGCTGCGGACTGCAATTTGCAGCGGGGGGGGCCAAGAAAGCTTGGGCCTCCCTGCGCTGCAGATTCCAGCCCCCAGCTGCCTAGTTGTACCTGGCTGGACACAAAAATAGGGCGAAGCCCCACGTATTTTTTTTTTAATTATTTCATGAAATTCATGAAATAATTAAGAAAAAAAGGCCTTCCCTATATTGTTGTGTCCGGCCAGGTACAAATAGTCAGCTGGTGTTTGGGGTCAGCCCGTTCCTGCCTGCTGTACCTGGCTGGACACAAATAAAGTGCGAAGCCCCACTTTAATTTTTTTTAATTATTTCATGAAATTCATGAAATAATTAAGAAAAAAAGGTCTTCCCTATATTGTTGTGTCCGGCCAGGTACAAATAGGCAGCTAGTGGTTGGGGGCAGCCCGTTCCTGCCTGCTGTACTTGGCTGGACACAAATATAGTGCGAATCCCCACTTCAATTTTTTTTAATTATTTCATGAAATTCATGAAATAATTAAGAAAAAAAGGCCTTCTCTATATTGTTGTGTCCGGCCAGGTACAAATAGGCAGCTGGTGGTTGGGGGCAGCCCGTTCCTGCCTGCTGTACCTGGCTGGACACAAATATAGTGCGAAGCCCCACTTCAATTTTTTTAAATTATTTCAGGAAATTCATGAAATAATTAAAAAAAAATTGACGTGGGGCTTCGCACTATATTTGTGTCCAGTCAGGTGCAGCAGGCAGGAACGGGCTGCCCCCAACCACCAGCTGCCTATTTGTACCTGGCCGGACACAACAATATAGGGAAGCCCTTTTTTACCTAATTATTTCATGAAATAATTTAAAGAAAATTGACGTGGGGCTTCGCCCTGTTTTTGTGTCCAGCCAGATACAACTAGGCAGCTGGGGGCTGGAATCCGCAGCGCAGGGAGGCCCAAGCTTTCTGGGCCACCCCCGCTGCAAATTGCAGTCCACAGCCACCCCGGAAAATGGTGCGTTCATAGAAGCGCCATCTTCTGGCGCTGTACCCAACTCATCCAGGGCCCTGGTGCGGTGGCTCACTGGGTAATAAAGGGGTTAAGGCCAGCTTGGCATTATCAGCTGGCCCTAAGCCCGAAATTCATGGGGTCACGCCAATATTAGACATGACCACCATGAATTTCTAGTAAAGTATTTAAAAAAAACACAACACCCAGAAAAAAGTCCTTTAATTGAAATAAACACACAATTCTTTATTGCTCTAAATTAAACCATACTTACCATCACGCCCATTCCAGCTGAAGCCAACGATCTCCTGAAATAAAAGAAAAATAATAAAGCAACATCATCCTTACCTTTCCATGGTTCCCATGACAGCTTCAGCTCTGCTACATCGAGATGACAGGCTGGACCGCAGCAGAACGCTGCCATCCAGCCTGTCATCCCGCAGACACTGAGAAGCGCAGGCTTGCTTGCGCTCCACAGTGTCTCTCTGTGAGGGCATCCAGATGAGCCGAGTTAATGTCCAATGAACTCGGCTCACCTCATGCACGTCACTGACAGCGTGGGAAAATTCTCCTGCACTCAGCGCTTCAGCGTGGGAGAATTCTCACACTGAAGCACTGAGTGCAGGAGAATTCTCCCACGCTGTCAGTGACGTGCAGGAGGTGAGCTGAGTCCATTGGACATGAGCTCACCTTATGCACGTCACTGACAGCGTGGGAAAATTCTCCTGCACTCAGCGCTTCAGCGTGGGAGAATTCTCACGCTGAAGCGCTGAGTGCAGGAGAATTCTCCCACGCTGTCAGTGACGTGCAGGAGGTGAGCTGAGTTCATTGGACATGAGCTCACCTTATGCACGTCACTGACAGCGTGGGAGAATTCTCCTGCACTCACCGCTTCAGCGTGAGAATTTTCCCACGCTGTCAGTGACGTGCATGAGGTGAGCCGAGTTCATTGGACATGAACTCGGCTCTTCTGGATGCTGTCACAGAGAGACGCTGAGCAGCGCAAGCAAGCCTGCGCTTCTCAGTGTCTGCGGGATGACAGGCTGGATGGCAGCTTTCTGCTGCGGTCCAGCCTGTCATCTCAATGTAGCAGAGCTGAAGCTGTCGTGGGAACCATGGGAAGGTAAGGATTATGTTGCTTTATTATTTTTCTTTTATTGCAGGGGATCGTTGGCTTCAGCTGGAATGGGCGTGATTGTAAGTATGGTTTAATTTAGAACAATAAAGAATTGTGTCTTTATTTCAATTAAAGGACTTTATTCTGGGTGTTTGTGTTTTTTTTTAACTTTGACTATGGGGTTAGTAATGGGGGTGTCTCATAGACGCCTCTCCATTACTAACCTGGGCTTGATGTCAGCTGGCATTATAAGCTGACATCAACCCCCAGCCCTATTACCCCACTGCCACCGCTACAGGGCAGTGGGAAGAGCGAGGCTAAGTGCCAGAATTGGCGCATCCTATGGATGTGCCATTTCTGGGGCGGCTGACGGCTGGTGTTTCTAGCCTGGGAGGGGGCCAATATTCATGTCTCCCTTCCTGGGCTATTAATATCAGCCCCCAGCTGTCTGCCTAGCCTTTGCTAGCTATTAAAATAGGGGGGACCCCACGTCAATTTTTTGGGGGGTCCCCCATTTTAATAGCTAGTAAAGGCTAGGCATTCAGCTGGGGGCTGATATTAGTAGCCTGGGAAGCTCCGTGGGTATTACCCCTTCCCAGGCTTCAAACATCTGCCCCAGCCGTCTGCTTAACCTCCGCTAGAGACTAAAATTATGGGGGATCCCACGCCAATTTTTTTTTAAATAAATCCTTTATTTTAACACTAAATGACAAGTACAGTAAGCAACACTGTCACTGTACTTCATATATATGTGACTGACATGTTTCTATCTATCTAATCTAAGTGTGATGCTCTATTGCTTCCATTCTAAATTGTCGGGTACAGATGCTGAAATGCCGGCCGGCTTTTTAAAAGAGACAGTGCATGAAAACACTATTATTTTTTTTAATAAATCCTTTACACTAAATGGCAAGTACAGTAATCAACACTGTCAATGTACTTCTTATATATGTGACTGAAATGTTTCTATCTATCTAATCTATGTGTGATTCTCTATTCCTTCTATTCTAAATTGTCGGGTACCGCTGCTGAATTGCCGGCCGGCTTTTTTAAAGAGACGGTGCATGAAAACACTAATATTTTTTTTTATAAATCCTTTACACTAAATGACAAGTACAGTAATCAACACTGTCACTGTACTTCATATATATGTGACTGACATGTTTCTATCTATCTAATCTATGTGTGATGCTCTATTCTTTCGGTTCTAAATTGTCGGGTACCGGTGTATGCCGCTGATGAATTGCCGGCTTTTCATGTTTCACTGTGAGCACAGTTCCCATCGATTTGGGCAATCACTCTAATGCCACAACCACCATGGCTGTGGCATTACAGTGAGTGGCAGACAATCCCTGCATGATTGGTGCTCTAAATAGCGCCAGACATGCAGGACACGCTTTTGGTGCACGAACAGTTATCGAACATAACCTCGAACAGCCGAATTTTTTGCAAATCGTTCGGGTTCGTCGAACAACTCGAACACCGCCCAAAACAGCTCGAATTTGAGATTGGCGAACAGTTCTAGTCGAACACCGCTCATCTCTAGTGATGAAAATGTTCTGATGCACCCCCTGGGCCTTGGGACACCCGGAGCCGGACCCTTTTTGGTGGATGCTGGTGGTTGTAGTCTTCGTGGCGGCGACCCGGTTCCGTGGTTCAGGGCGGTCAAACCAGTGGCGGAACTATTTATGTGGTTTTGATGTTTAAATGTCCGACTACGCCACCCGTGGATTGCGGTCAGAGTGAACCGCCGCTGCAGGGCAGACCGCTGAGGCTGGTGTTGTGGGTGCAGCAGAGCGTAGCATAACTCCCCACGGGAGGAGTATAGCCTCAGGGCAGTGTATGCGGAGGATGGGGGTGATGGTGCAGGGCAGCAGCAGTAGCGACACGGAGTCAGTGATGCAGTCCAGGGCCTTTACTCACAGTTCTTATTATCCAGATCACGTCTGCAGGTAACGGCTGCCCACGTCATACTGTGCTCACCAGGTGAGGGGCTCAGACAACTCCCAGATAACTTTGGAGCGCTTCACAGGACCCCCTTTGTGTGTCCTTTGTCTGGCCTTTCTTACCAACCCTTCTGTCCGGCTGCCTCGGGCCTCCTCTTGGTAAACTTGGCGCCAGTTTCCCTGACCCTATGTGGTGCCTTCCTAGCGGGTGTAGCGAGGGGCTGCGCCACATAAAATGTCACAGCCTCCGGTTTCTAGCTGAGGGTCGTTTCCTGCCTCCACTAGTTTCGGGGACCGGTCTCCCCCTTTGGCCTGACCCCTCCACGCAGGTGGATTCGGGCGTGCGGTGGCGACTCGCCCGTCCGCACCCCTGGTATCTCTTCATTCCTCGTTCCTGGAGCCTTCTCTGCTCCTCTTCCTTCCTTCTCCCTCTTCCAGGCCTGGGCCTCTGTTACTAGGCAAGCCTCCGGAGCAGAGCTCATGCAGAGCCCCTGCTCCCTACCGCTTCTGCTCAGACTTCTCTGCACTGAACTAAGATGGTGCCCACCTTTTATACTCCCTTCTCAATGCACCCAGGAACTGCTTCCTCCCTGCTCCTGCACTACAGGGTTCCCCTTCCTCAGTGTTCCCTCCCCCCACTCCAGCCAGGGACAGGGACTGTCGTGCCCATCTCAGAGGCATATTGGTTGTCCTGCCCCACGGCAATGTGGTGTAATGCATGCAGGTGTCAGGTCCTGATCCACACTCCATCCTTACCTGAGAGTGAGATATCACACCTCTGGGTGAGGTGCAATACCTCTGTAGCAACCGAGCCCTCAGGGTGCTACAGTTCCATTTATCTTCAGCCTAGGTGACGTATTGTGATACAGGGCCGTGATTTTGGCTATAAAAGGGTCCCCTAGACCCCTACCCCAAGCTTTTTAAGAGAATCATATATGGTGTGCCAGGAGACTCTATGGAATGCTTTCTCAGCATCCAACGAGAGTATCTAATTACAAATTTTTAACTGCATCTAGCCCAGGAAATACTTTGTGCCTAGTAGCAGTGTCTGCTAGTCAGCGGATTATCCCGGCTGTTAAGCAAGCTACACCACCTGTAGTTTGGACACTTAATTTTTTCAAAGGAAATGCTTCGGGACCACGGGATACTCAGTGAAGAGCATCAGGAGGCACCCCAAGGCATAGGGGCTGGGACTGGCAGTAGGATGCATTGCGGTGGATAGCCGAGCTTTATAAAAGCTTTTTAACTGCAGCAGCTTTAGTGGACGCTACTGGAGCTGGAATTACGCGGCTGCTGGCATGAGACTTGCCCTCCAATAGATCCTTGTAAATGGATTTAAAGTGTATTCATTCAAATTAGAGAGACAATTTAAATTAAAAAGATTAGAGCTGCCTCCACTACAGGGGGGCTCGCTCGACCCAACGGCAGACAGGCACCAGTATTGGGAGAGGGGGGCTGGCTGTCAGGGTTCACTGCGGCTCTGGCACAAACCCGGCGACATGGAGGTGGCACGGGCAGGAGCCGACTGAATGTGTCGGCTTCTCACTTTTTGGATTTTAGAAGGGCATGACATGCCTATATCTGTGTCTCCCCCTCCTTTTACTCCTCCACCTCTTTTCTTTTCGCATGACTATATGTACTTGTCACTTTTCCATGTGTTAGTTGTGTCTTCTGAGCAGTTTGTCAGCTTTTGGACACCTTTGAAGGTGTTTTCTATGTGTTTTTGTTTGCCTGCCATTGGTTTTAACGGTGTTCGAAGGTGTTCGACGAACACACGGGTGTTCAACGAACCGAACCGAACTTGAACACTACGGGGGTGGCTCAACACTAATCCCCAGTTCCGTTGATATTTTGGCTGCTGCTATTGTCATTTAGATTTTTGGATTTTTGTATTTAAATCTATCCTTTTCCTCCCCATTTTATTCCTTTTGAAAAGACGCGCACATGTGACATCTGCACATCAATGGCTATTCTAAGCTGAATGTTCCTGCTTTCATCAGATTGCAGCAACTATGCAGTTTGACCCTGAGCAAGTACTGGCATGGGAGACTGGCTGGGAATCCCTGGTTCCGTTGACATTTTGGCTGCTGCTATTGTCATTTGGATTTTTGCTTTTAAAATCTAACCTTTCACTCCCCATTTTATTCCTTTTGAAAAGACGCGCACATGTGACATCTGCATGTCAGCAGCCATTCTAAGCTGAATGTGCCTGCTCTCGTCAGATTACAGCCGCTTTGCGTTTGAGGCTGGGCATGTACCGGCATGGGAGACTGGCTGGGAATCCCGTATTCCGTCGACATTTTGGCTGCTGCTATTGTCATTTGGATTTTTGGATTTTGTTTTTAAAATCTAACCTTTCCCTCCTCATTTTATTCATTTTGAAAAGACGCGCACATGTGACATCTGCATGTCAATGGCCCTTCTAAGCTGAATGTGCCTTTCCTCATCAGATCGCTGCTGCTATGCAGCTTGAGGCTGGGCAAGTACCAGCATGGGAGACTGGCTAGGAATTCTTGGTTCCGTTGACATTTTGGCTGCTGCTATTGTCATTTGGATTTTTGTTTTTAAAATCTAACATTTCCCTCCCCATTTTATTCCATTTGAAAAGACGCGCACATGTGACATCTGCACGTCAATGGCCATTCTTAGTTGAATGTGCCTTCTCTTGTCAGGTTGCAGCTGCTATGAAGCTTGAGGATGGGAAAGTACAGGCATGGGAGACTGGCTGGGAATCCTCAGTTCTGTTGACATTTTGGCTGCTGCTATTGTCATTTGGATTTTTGGATTAATGTTTTTAAAATCTAACATTTCCCTCCCCATTTTATTACTTTTGAAAAGACACGCACATGTGACATCTACCCATCAACGGCCTTTCAAAGCTGAATGTGCCTGCTCTTTGTCAGACTGCATCTGCTACACAGCTTGAGGCCAGGCAAGTACTGCCATGGGAGACTGGCTGGGAGTCTCTGATTCCATTAACATCTTTGCTGCTGCTATTGTCATTTCGATTTTTGGTTTTAAAATCTAACCTTTCCCTCCCCATTTTATTCCTTTTGAAAAGACGCTCACATGTGCCATTTACATGTCAACAGCCATTCCAAGCTGAGTGTGTCTGCCCTTGTCAGATTGCATCCGCTATGCCGATTGAGGCTGGGCAAGTGCTGGCATGGGAGACTGGATGGGAATGCCCAGTTGTGTTGACATTTTGGCTGCTGCTAATGTCATTTGGATTTTTGTTTTTAAAATCTAACCTTTCCCTCCCCATTTTATTCCTTTTGAAGAGACGCGCCCATGTGACATCAGCCCGTCAACAGCCATTCTAAGCTGGATGTGCCTTCACTTGTCAGATTGCAGCTGCTATGCAACTTAAGGCTGGGCTAGTACTGGCATGGGAGACTGGCTGGGAATTCTTGGTTCCGTTGACATTTTGGCTGCTGCTATTGTCATTTGGATTTTTGTTTTTAAAATCTAACCTTTCCCTCCCCATTTTATTCCTTTTGAAAAGACACGCACATTTGACATGTGTATGTCAACTGCCATTCTGAGCTGAATGTGCCTGCCCTCATCAGATCGCAGCCGCTACGCAGCTTGAGGCCTGCCAGGTACAGGTATCGGAGACTGGCTGACAATCCTTGGTTCTGTTGGCATTTTGGCTGCTGCTATTGTCTTTTGGATTTTTGGATTTTTGTTTTTAAAATCTAATCTTTCCCTCCCCATTTTATTCCTTTTGAAAAGACGTGCACAAGAGACATCTGCACGTCAAAGACCATTCTAAGCTGAGTGTGCCTGCCCTCGTCAGATCACAGATCCTACGCAGCTTGAGGCCAGGCAAGTACCAGCATTGGAGACTGGCTGGGAATCCCTGGTACCATTAACATTTTGGCTGCTGCTATTGTCATTTGGATTTTTGTTTTTAAAATCTAACTTTTACCTAACCATTTCATTCCTTTTGAAAAGACACACACATGTGACAGCTGCACATCAAAGGCCATTCTAAGCTGAATGTGCCTGCCCTTGTTAGATTGCAGCAGCTATGCAGCTTGAGGCTGGGCAAGTACTGTTATGGGAGACTTGATGGGAATCCCCGGTTCCATTGACATTTTGGCATCTGCTATTGTCATTTGGATTTTAGGATTATTGTTTTTAAAATCTAACGTTTCCCTCCCCATTTTATTCCTTTTGAAAAGACGCGCACATGTGACATTTGCACATCAAAGGCCATTCTAAACTCAATGTGCCCTCCCTCGTCAGATTGCAGCTGCTACACAGCTTGAGGCCGGGCAAGAAACAGCATAGGACAGTGGCTGGGAATCTCAGGTTCCGTTGACATTTTGGCTGCTGCTATTGTCATTTGCATTTTTGTTTTTAAAATTGAACCTTTCCCTCCCCATTTTATTCCTTTTGAAAAGACGAGCACATGTGGCATCTGTATGTCGACGGCCCTTCTAAGATGAATTCATGCCATCGTCAGATCGCAGCTGCTATGCAGCTTGAGACTGGCTGGGAATCCCCGTTTCCATTAACATTTTGGCTGCTGCTATTGTCATTTGGATTTTTGTTTTTAAAATCTAACCTTTCCCTCCCCATTTTATTCATTTTGAAAAGACGCGCACATGTGACATTTGCACGTCAACAGCAATTCTAAGCTGAATATGCCAGCCCTCGTCAGATTGCTGCCGCTACACAGCTTGAGGCCAGGCAAGAACAGGCATGGGAGCCTTGCTGGGAATCCCCAGTTCCGTTGACATTTTGGCTGCTGCTATTGTCATTTGGATTTTTGTTTTTAAAATCTTACCTTTCCCTCCATATTTTATTCCTTTTGAAATGACGTGCACATGTGACCTCAGCATGTCAACGGCCAATTTAAGCTGAGTTTGCCTGCCTCTTGTCCAATCGCTGCAGCTAGGCAGCTTGAGGCTGGGCAAATACCAGTGTGGGAGACTGGCTGGGAATCCCTGTTTCCATTGACATTATTGCTGCTGCTATTGTCATTTGGATTTTTGTTTTTAAAATATAACCTTACCCTCCCCATTTTATTCCTTTTGAAAAGACGCGCACATGTGACTTCTGCACGTTAATGGCCAATCTAAGCTGAATTTGCCTGCCTCTTGTCAAATCGCTGCAGCTAGGCAGCTTGAGGCCGGGCAAATACCAGCGTGGGAGACTGGCTGGGAATCCCTGGTTCCGTTGACATTTTGGCTGCTGCTATTGTCATTTGGATTTTTGGATTTTTGTTTTTAAAATCTAACCTTTCCCTCCCCATTTTATTCCTTTTGAAAAGACGCGCACATGTGACATCTGCAAGTCACCGGCCATTCTAAGCTGGATATGCCTTCCCTCATCAGATCGCAACTGCTATGCAGCTTGAGGCTGGGCAAGTACTGGCATGGGAGACTGGCTGGGAATCTTCTGTTCTGTTGACATTTCGGCTGCTGCTATTGTCATTTGGATTTTTGTTTTTAAAATTTAACCTTTCCCTCCCCATTTTATTCCTTTTGAAAAGACGCGCACATGTGACATCTGTACGTCAATAGTCATTCTAAGCTGAATGTGCCTACCCTCATCTGATTGCAGTTGCTACGCAGTGTGAGGCCAGGCATGTACCAGCATGTGAGACTGGCTGGGAATTCCCGTTTCCGTAGACATTTTGGCTGCTGTTATTGTCATTTGGATTTTTGGATTTTAAAATTGAACCTTTCCCTCCCCATTTTATTCCTTTTGAAAAGACGAGCACATGTGGCATCTGTATGTCGACGGCCCTTCTAAGATGAATTCATGCCATCGTCAGATCGCAGCTGCTATGCAGCTTGAGACTGGCTGGGAATCCCCGTTTCCATTAACATTTTGGCTGCTGCTATTGTCATTTGGATTTTTGTTTTTAAAATCTAACCTTTCCCTCCCCATTTTATTCATTTTGAAAAGACGCGCACATGTGACATTTGCACGTCAACAGCAATTCTAAGCTGAATATGCCAGCCCTCGTCAGATTGCTGCCGCTACACAGCTTGAGGCCAGGCAAGAACAGGCATGGGAGCCTTGCTGGGAATCCCCAGTTCCGTTGACATTTTGGCTGCTGCTATTGTCATTTGGATTTTTGTTTTTAAAATCTTACCTTTCCCTCCATATTTTATTCCTTTTGAAATGACGTGCACATGTGACCTCAGCATGTCAACGGCCAATTTAAGCTGAGTTTGCCTGCCTCTTGTCCAATCGCTGCAGCTAGGCAGCTTGAGGCTGGGCAAATACCAGTGTGGGAGACTGGCTGGGAATCCCTGTTTCCATTGACATTATTGCTGCTGCTATTGTCATTTGGATTTTTGTTTTTAAAATATAACCTTACCCTCCCCATTTTATTCCTTTTGAAAAGACGCGCACATGTGACTTCTGCACGTTAATGGCCAATCTAAGCTGAATTTGCCTGCCTCTTGTCAAATCGCTGCAGCTAGGCAGCTTGAGGCCGGGCAAATACCAGCGTGGGAGACTGGCTGGGAATCCCTGGTTCCGTTGACATTTTGGCTGCTGCTATTGTCATTTGGATTTTTGGATTTTTGTTTTTAAAATCTAACCTTTCCCTCCCCATTTTATTCCTTTTGAAAAGACGCGCACATGTGACATCTGCAAGTCACCGGCCATTCTAAGCTGGATATGCCTTCCCTCATCAGATCGCAACTGCTATGCAGCTTGAGGCTGGGCAAGTACTGGCATGGGAGACTGGCTGGGAATCTTCTGTTCTGTTGACATTTCGGCTGCTGCTATTGTCATTTGGATTTTTGTTTTTAAAATTTAACCTTTCCCTCCCCATTTTATTCCTTTTGAAAAGACGCGCACATGTGACATCTGTACGTCAATAGTCATTCTAAGCTGAATGTGCCTACCCTCATCTGATTGCAGTTGCTACGCAGTGTGAGGCCAGGCATGTACCAGCATGTGAGACTGGCTGGGAATTCCCGTTTCCGTAGACATTTTGGCTGCTGTTATTGTCATTTGGATTTTTGGATTTTAAAATTTAACCTTTCCCTCCCCATTTTATTCATTTTGAAAAGACGCGCACATGTGACATCAGCACGTCAATGGCCATTCTAAGCTGAATGTGCATGCTCTCATCAGATCGCAGCTGCTATGCAGCTTGAGGCTGGGCAAGTACTGTCATGGGAGACTGGCTGAGAATTCCTTGTTCTGTTGGCATTTTGGCTGCTGCTATTGTCATTTGGATTTCTGGATTTTTGTTTTTAAAATCTAACATTTCCCTCCCCATTTTATTCCTTTTGAAAAGACGTGCACATGAGACAACTGTAAATCAACGGCCATTCTAAGCTGAATGTGCTTACCCTCGTCAGATCGTAGCCGCTAAGCAGCTTGAGGCTGGCTGGGAATCCTTATTTCCATTGACATTTCGGCTGCTGCTACTGTCATTTGGATTTTTGATTTTAAAAATCTAACTTTTCCCTCCCCATTTTATTCCTTTTGAAAAGACGTGCAAATGTAACATTTGCATGTCAACGGCCATTCAAAGCTGAATGTGCCTGCCTTTGTCAGGTCACAACCACTATGCAGCTTGAGCCTGGGCAAGTCCCAGCATGGGAGACTGGCTGGGAATCCCCTCTTCCATTGACATTTTGGCTGCTGCTGTTGTTATTTGGATCTTTGCCTTTAAAATCTTACTTTTCCCTCCCCATTTTATTCGTTTTGAAAAGACACGCACATGGACCATTTGCTCGTCATTGGACATTCTAAGCTGAATGTGCTAACCTTTGTCAGATCGTAGATGCTATGCAGCTTGGGGTTGGGCAAGTACCGGCATGGGAGACTGGCTGGGAATTCCGAGTTCCATTGACATTCTCGCTTCTGCTCTTGTCATTTGGATTTTTGTTTTTAAAATCTAACCTTTACCTCCCCATTTTATTCCTTTTGAAAAGACGCGCACATGTGACATCTGCATGTTAATGGCCATACAAAGCTGAATGTGCCTTCCCTTGTCGGATCACAGCTGCTACACAGCTTGAGGTTGGGCATGTACTGGAAAGGGAGACTCTCTGTGAATCCCCACTTCTGTTGAAACTTTGGCTGCTGCTATTGTCATTTGGATTTTTGTTTTTAAAATCTAACCTTTCCCTCCCCATTTTATTCCTTTTGAAAAGACGCGCATGACGCGCCCCCTGGGCCTGTGTCGTGCAGGGGAACCCGGAACCGGGTCTGTTGTAGAATGCTGGGGGTTATAGTCTCCGTATGGCGGTGACCCGGTCCGTGCCCAGGGTGGTCAAATCAGTGGCAGTCTTAATGTATAGCAAATGTCCGACTACGCCACCCGTGGATTGCGGTCAGTGGGGACCGCCGCTGCGCTGCCGACTGCTGAGGCTGATGTTGTTTGCGCAGCCGAGTATGGGATAACTCCCCACGGGAGAAGTATTGCCTCAGGGCAGCTAATGTGAGAGATGATGGGAGTGATGGTGTGAGGGTCCCAGTGCTAATGGTGCTGGTGCGGCAAGGAATCACTGAGACGTGAGGTGCAGTTCAGGGTCTTTACTGATGTTACAAGGCAGACTCTCCCGGGAGTACTGGCTAGTATAAGGGGCCTGGTCAGTCTGCGAGCAAGCAGGAGTTCCCCTGGCCAGGTGGAGTTGTAGGCCTCCCCGTTTATCTGCACTCTTCCTGGCTACCTTGCTGTCAGCGGTTACAAGTAGCCCACGTCCCTGAGTATACCGTGTGGTGCTCACCCGTATGGCTGGTGACTTGGGGCATTCTGTTAGCCTCTGCTCCTGAATGGCGGCGCTGGTCCCTTCTTTGTGACTGAACCTCCGGGTTTCTATGGCCATAGGACCTGGAATCCCCTGCCGGCTGGTTTCTGCTGCTGGGTATATATCAGTCCCCACAGCCTCAGACTCCTGTGTCCGGTTTTAGTAACTTCAGCCAGGGCGAGCTATATCTCTGCTCACAGCCCCTGGCCTTCTGCCTCTGCTCCTACAGAGCTCCTGATGTATCTTTTCCTGTGTCTGCAGCTTCACTCTAGGCTCTGACTGCTCTGCTTGTTCTGCAGGCTCTGTCTCTGTCTCACCTAATCCCGCCCCAGACCCAGTTTATAAGGGCAGATTCCTCCCCTCCCAGGTCTGGGCGGGCAGTGTTGCATGCTTAGGGCTCCTGACCAGAGAAACCTCCCACTTGCTCTCAGACATAATATCTCTATTACTGTGGCAACCAGACCCCTGGGGTGTCACATTACCCCCCTAGTAAATTTTAGTAGTCCGGGACTAAACACATTTTTAAAACATAATAACAGGGTATAACAATAATACAATAACATATTTACAAGAAGCCTTAGTTCTTTAAAGGTCACGGCGTGTCCGCAACCGGGTGTCCATATCACCCAAGGTGAAGCTTTAAGCGAAGTAGGGGACCTGTCCAAAGCAAACCCCTTGCGTTGTCCTTGGGCGTGGCTGCAAGGGTAGACTAACTACTTTGGGCCGCAAGGATGCCACGCCAGACAGGTTTTCTCTTCCGCGGCCGTCTTCGCAAGAGGCACCAAGGTGCAACTATCTACAAAACTGTTCCGGTTATCTAGCGTCCATAACCTGTTAGTCCATAAAAATCTGCAGGGCAACTGAGAAACATAATTAATAACAGGCAACAAACATAAACCATAAACAGTTAGCAGATAAATTCACAGTGCATTAGTTTAGATTCTCCAGCGAGCGGGCATCTGACCTCTAGTGACTCTAGTGGACCTACGGAGCTCACTAACTGGTTCTGCACTACAGGGTGTAGGAGGTGTTATGGGTAAGCTGGGCAGCTGTCTGTGCACTCTTTGGCTCACTAGGGGCACGGCAGGCTCACTACTAGCAGAGGGTTGATCCTCCTGTACTGCTGGTGTGGACTCTTCTGCCTCTTGGGCCGGCTGCTCTTCCAGCTCTACCGATTCCTCTGTAGGCACTTGAGGGGCTGGCTGGAGAAAGGTGAGGACGGGTACAACGACAGCGCCGTTTACTTGTGTCCAAGACCGGGGGAAGTCTCCGAGTATGGTACTGATCATTTCTCCCCTTTCCTCTGCGGGTTGAGGGTTTCCTTGATCTTCTTCAGGGCTTTGCAGCTGTTCGGGACACTTCTTCTGGTGGTCTCTGGAGACAATGGCTGTGGTTTCTCCTCCATCCTTACTGATTAAGCAGATTTTTGGGTTCTCATGGCTTGATGGCAGTACGGTGTATGGGTCCTTCTCCCACTGGTCGTCCAATTTGTGGAGCCGCCTCTTCCTCTTCAAGACCTGCTCTCCAGCTACCAGAGGAACAGCGGGAGCATACTGGTTATAAGCCTTCTCTTGCATTTCTCTAGCTTGAGACAGACTTCGCTCGACGCTCTCCTGTACTTTCCGATACTGCTGCTGCCGTTCTGTATCCCAGTCTGCCTCTGGCAAGGTGTCCTCAGGCGTCAGGACTCCCATATCCAGGTCAATAGGCAGCTTACCAGGTCTTGCTCTCATTAGGTAAGCCAGGGTACAGTTGGTGGAACCTACAGGGATGTGGTTATACAGGTCCACCAGATCGGGCAGTTTCTCAGGCCACAGACTGCATTCTTCCAGGGGCAATGTTTTTAGCAGATCTATCACCACCTGGTTCATCTTCTCGCAGAGTCCATTGGTTTGAGGGTGATAGGGCGTTATTCTTATCTTCTTGAAGCCATACAGGTTGCAGAACTCCTGGAAGACCTCCGCTTCGAAGGCTGGTCCTTGGTCTGTCAACACTTGGTCCGGGTACCTGTGTGGATGGCAGAAGTGCTGCTGGAAGGCTCTAGCTGCTGTTTGAGCCGTTAAGTCCTTGACCGGGACCACCACCAGGAACCGGGAGTAATGATCTACGATTGTGAGGGCGTAGACATACCCAGATCTGCTTGGAGCCAGTTTCACATGGTCCAGGGCTACCAGTTCCAGTGGCTGTCTGGTGATGATGGGCTGCAGGGGAGTCTTCTGGCTGGCTCGGTCTTTTCTTCTCAGGTGGCACGGGCCACAGTCTCTGCACCACCTCTCGATGGCTCCTCTCATGCCTACCCAGTAGAACCGTTCACGCAACAAGAACTCCAGCTTCTTCCATCCGAAATGCCCTGCTCTGTTGTGGTATGCCTCCAGAACCATAGCCGCGTCTCGTCTTGGGACTACTACCTGCCAGGTCAACTCATGTGTTCGAGAGTTAACCATTCTCCGGCACAGCTTCTCCCTGTAGAGGAACAGCTTACTTTTCTCCTTCCACAGTTGCTTGGTCTCCTCCGGAGCATCTGGGTCAAGATGGGCATCGGCCTGGGTCAGCATTTCCTTCACCAAATGGACTGCGGGATCACTGTCTTGCGTCTCCGCCCAGTTGTAGTGGGGCAAGGGAATGAACGTCACAGAGCGCCTGTCCTTCAACGGGTTGTTATCCGTGTACACGGTCAATTTGGAGAAGGCAAGGTAATGCTTGAAACGTTCGGTCACTGCCCACACTACTGCCAGGAACTCCAGCTTGAATGAGCTATAATTCTCAGGGTTCCTCTCCGTGGGCCGTAGCTTTCGGCTGGCGTAAGCGATTACCCGTTCTTTCCCTTGCTGGATCTGGGACAGTACGGCTCCTAGCCCGATGTTGCTTGCGTCCGTGTGGAGGATAAAGGGCTGGCTGTAGTCTGGATATGCCAGGATTTCATCCCCCGTGAGGGCCATCTTCAGCTGGCAGAAGGACTCCTCTTCCAGCTTTTCCCACCTAAAGGGCGGCTTCTGGTTTTTGGCTTTCCGAGATTGACCTATCAGGAGGTCTTGCATAGGGGCTGCCATTTTTGTGTAACCGGGAATGAATCTTCGGTAATAGCCTACCAACCCGAGGAACTGCCGCACTTCCTTTATGCTGGAGGGTCTTGGCCAGTCCTTAATCACGGTGATCTTATCAGGGTCAGGAGCCACTCCGTCAGCACTCACCACGTGTCCCAGGTATTACACCTTTGGTTTCAGGACGTGACACTTGGAGGGTTTCACCTTTAGGCTGTAGTTTGCCAGAGCTTCGAACACTTCTGCCAGGTGTTTCAGGTGGTCCTCGTAGGTCTTGGAATAGACGATGACATAGTCAAGATATAACAGGACCGTCTCGAAGTTCCGGTGTCCCAGACAGCATTCCATCAACCGTTGGAAGGTTCCTGGTGCGTTGCAGAGCCCGAACGGCATACAGTTAAATTCGCTGAGACCCATCGGGGTGGTGAATGCGGTCTTCTCCCGGTCCGCCTCTGCTACAGGAACCTGCCAGTACCCGCTAGTGAGATCCAAAGTAGAGAAGAAGTTAGCAGATTTTAATGCAGCTAAGGACTCTTCTATCCTTGGTAGCGGGTACGCATCTTTGTGTGTGATACGGTTGACCTTCCTGTAGTCTACACACATTCTCATGGTGTTGTCTTTCTTTTTCACTAAGACTAGTGGAGCTGCCCAGGGGCTACAGCTGTCCCTGATTACCCCAGCCTCCTTCATGTCTCTAAGCATCCCCTTGGCGTGTTGGTAGTGTGCCGGGGGTACGGGTCGGTATCTCTCCTTTATGGGAGGATGGTCTCCCGTGGGGATGTGGTGTTCTACCCCCTTTACTCGCCCGAAGTCTAGCGGGTGTTTACTAAACACTCTCTCCTACTCTCCAACCACCCGATAGACTCCCTGTTTCTGGTGTGAGGGAGTGGAGTCAGTACCCAAATGTAGTTGCTGACACCAGTCCTCCATTAGTTTCTTAGAGCCGTTACCTTCCTCTGGTTGAGATGGAGGCAAGGGTTCCACGGCCTGTACAGAGTTCTGGTTAATGGTAAACAATTTGGCTAGCGTGGCATACCGGGGCAGGTGTACTTCTCTCTCCCCGATATTTATGATGCGAACGGGCACCTTACCATGGCGTACATCGATCACCCCCCGTGCTGTCAAAATGGTGGGCCTACTGTCTGAGTAGACGGGTTCTACCATTGCTTGGTAGTCTCTACCTCTTAGACCAATAGCTGCCCGGCACCAAATCATCATCTCACTTTTTGGGGGCATGGCAATAGGGAACGGGTCACACATTCTCACGCTACCTATCTCACCACCAGATAGTTCCACCTGTTGCCGCTTCATCAGTGCCCGGATCTCTTTTTGGAGCACACGCTGCTGGCCGGAACTGGCATTCTTGGCAACCTGCTGTAAAATGAGAATCACCTCTGCAAGACAATTTTCAATCACATTAGTTCCCAAGGTTATTCTAGGGTGACTCTCATGACGGTCTATGTCAACTATAATCAGTCCTTGTGCCGCCAGTTCGACTTTACCGATCTTAATGGTCACCTCTTTGAATCCCACCTGTGGCACGGGCTGACCATTGCTGGCGATGATACTCAGGTCGTCATCTGGGTAGCGGGTTATGTCCGAGTCATTCCAGTACTGTTTAAAGAGCACGTACGGGATGGTGGTCACCTGTGACCCAGTGTCTAGTAGGGCACTCATAGGAATGCCATCCAGCACCACAGGCAAGATTGGACGTCCCCCTACGTATTTATCACGCCAGTTTGATGGGCCTGATGGTCTTATGCTTGGGAGTTGGCCCTCTACCCCAGGTTGTGCCCGTTTAACCCCTTCAGGACCCAGCCTATTTTGACCCTAAAGACCTTGGCATTTTTGTCAATTCTGACCAGTGTCCCTGGAACTCTCTGGAACACTTCAACGGATCCTAGCGATTCTGAGACTGTTTTTTCGTGACATATTGGGCTTCATGTTAGTATTAAATTTAGGTCGATAATATTTGCGTTTATTTGTGAAAAAATCAAAAATATGGGAAAAATTTTGAAAATTTTGCAATTTTCAAATTTTGAATTTTTATTCTACTAAACCAGAGAGTGATGTGACACAAAATAGTTAATAAATAACATTTCCCACATGTCTACTTTACATCAGCACAATTTTGGAAAAAAAAAAAATTTTGGTAGGAAGTTTGAAGGGTTCAAAGATCATCAGCAATTTATCTTTTTTCCAGCAAAATTTACAAAACCATTTTTTTAGTGACCACATCACATTTGAAGTCCCTTTGAGGGGTCTTTATGACAGAAAACACCCAAAAGTGACACCATTCCAAAAACTGCACCCCTCAAGCTACTCAAAACTACATTCAAGAAGATTATTAACCCTTCAGGTGCATCACAGGAACTAAAGCCACATGGAAGAAAAAAATGAACATTTTTATTTTTCTAACAAAAATTTTCTTTTAGCCTAAATTTTTTAATTTTCACATGGGTAACAGGATAAAATGCATCCTAAAATTTGTTGGTGAATTTCTCCTTAGTACACTGATACCTCATATGTGGTCATAAACCACTGTTTGGGCACACGGCAGGGCTCAGAAGGGAAGGAGCGCCATTTTACTTTTTGAATGGAAAATTAGCTCCAAAAGTCAAATTGCGCTCCTTCTCTTCTGAGCCCTGCCATGCGCCCAAACAGTGGTTTATGACCACATATGAGGTATCAGTGTACTCAGGAGAAATTGACCAATACAATTTAGGATGCATTTTATCCTGTTACCCATGTGAAAATTAAAAAATTTAGGCTAAAAGAAATTTTTTGTGAAAAAAAAAGTACTTTTTTGTTTTCACAAATCATTTTGTGAAGCACCTGGGGGTTCCAAGTGCTCACTATGCATCTAGATAGGTGCCTTGGGGGGTCTAGTTTCCAAAATGGGGTTACTTGTGGGGGAGCTCCACTGTTTAGGCACATTAGGGGCTCTCCAAACGCAACATGGTGTCCGCTTACAATTTGAGCCGATTTTCCATTCATTTTGTTAGCGGACACCATGTCGCGTTTGGAGAGCCGCTGTGTGGCCAAACATTGGAGCTCCCCCACAAGTGACCCCATTTTGGAAACTAGACCCCCCAAGGCACCTATCTAGATGCATAGTGAGCACTTGAAACCCCCAGGTCCTTCACAAATTAATCCGTAAAAATAAAAAAGTGTTTTTTTTTCCACTTTTTCATTTTTATGAATCAATTTGTGAAGCACATGGGTGTTCCAAGTGCTCACAGTGCATCTAGATTGGTGCCTTGGGGGGTCTAGTTTCTAAAATGGGGTCACTTGTGGGGAAGCTCTAATGTTTGGCCACACAGCGGCTCTCCAAACGCAACATGGTATCCGCTAACAAATTGTCAGCTCAAATTGTTAGAAGACACCATGTTGCGTTTGGAGAGCCGCTGTGTGGCCAAACATTGGAGCTCCCCCACAAGTGACCCCATTTTGGAAACTAGACCCCCCACGGCACCTATCTAGATGCATAGTGAGCACTTGGAACCCCCAGGTCCTTCACAAATTAATCCGTAAAAATAAAAAAGTGTTTTTTTTCCACTTTTTCATTTTTATGAATCAATTTGTGAAGCACCTGGGGGTTCCAAGTGCTCACTATGCATCTAGATAGGTGCCTTGGGGGGTCTATTTTCCAAAATGGGGTCACTTGTGGGGGAGCTCCAATGTTTGGGCACACAGCGGCTCTCCAAAAGCAACATGGTGTCGGCTAACAAATTGTCGGCTCAAATTGTTAGAAGACACCATGTTGCGTTTGGAGAGCCGCTGTGTGCCCAAACATTGGAGCTTCCCCACAAGTGACCCCACTTTGAAACTAGACCCCCCAAGGCACCTATCTAGATGCATAGTGAGCACTTGGAACCCCCAGGTCCTTCACAAATTAATCCGTAAAAATAAAAAAGTGGTTTTTTTTCCACTTTTTCATTTTTATGAATCAATTTGTGAAGCACCTGGGGGTTCCAAGTGCTCACTATGCATCTAGATAGGTGCCTTGGGGGGTCTAGTTTCCAAAATGGGGTCACTTGTTGGGGAGCTCCAATGTTTGGGCACACAGGGACTCTCCAAACGCAACATGGTTCCAATTTGTTAGTGGACACCATTGTGTAGTGTATGTCAGGTTGGTGTGCGGTGTGGTATATTGTAGTGTATACACCACACACACACACACACACTACAACACACACACCAACCTGACATAGCCTCCTATGCTGACTACGCACTAGACTGGGATCAGTGGGACGGGCGGGACATTTTGTGTGCTGTGTGCGTGTGTAAAAAAAAAAAATCGAAACTTTATTATAGTGTGAGTGTACGTGTGTGCGTGTGTGTGTGTGTGCTTGGTGTAACCTTCTGCAGTCACGTGTGGGGGCTGTCAGGCGTAGGGGGCTGTCAGGCGTAGGAGGCTGTCAGGCGTAGGGGGGGGCTGAAGAGATGGAGGAGCCAGCAGCTGCAGCAAGGGGGGTGATCACTGGGGCAGGAGCCGGCAGCAGCAAGGGGGGTGATCACTGGGGCAGGAGCCGGCAGCAGCAAGGGGGGTGATCACTGGGGCAGGAGCCGGCAGCAGCAAGGGGGGTAGGAGGCCGGCAGCATCAGGGGGGTGATTACTGGGGCAGAAAGCGGTGCAGGAGCCAGCAGCAGGGGGGTGATCACTGGGATGGGGGGGTGCACACTGGGGATGGGGAGTGAATACTGGAGACAGGTGGGGGTGAACACTGGGGACAGGGGGGGTGAACACTGGGGACAGGGGGGGGTGAACACTGGGGGGTGAACACTGGGGACAGGGGGGGTGAACACTGGGGGGAGGGGTGATTATTGGGAGGTGGGGGGTGATATCACTGGGACTGGGGGATGGTGGGCTTGATCACAGGAGCAGGGCATTTACACTGAGCCTGCTGCTGCTGTGATCACAGTCCACCGGCTGTCAGAAGGAGAGCAGCAGCCGGTGGATGAAGACGTGGGAGAGGGAGCAGAGGGAGCGGAGGTCGGGGTGCAGGTATGAAAGTGGAGGGGGGGTGGAGGGGGGGGCAGGGTGGAGTGGAGGGGGGGTCGGGGGGAGCGGGGGCAATACTACCTGATGCAGATCAGCGGCGGCAGCAGGCGATCAGCGGCGGCAGAAGCGATCCACGAGCTCAGCAGCAGAGGGTCCACGGGGGGGCAGCAGCAGAGGGTCCACAGGGGGCAGCAGCAGAGGGTCCACAACGGCCGGCACACGATCCATGGATGGGCAGTTGCGGCCATCATTAAAAACTCCCTCCACATCTGATTGGGGCTAGTATCCATGTGACGCTAGCCCCCCAATCAGATCTGGGGGGAGGGGGGGGGCAGAGGTGACACTCCCCCCAGCCAATGGCTGATGCTGTAAGCATCAGGCCATGCCCAGATTTAAATATTACACCAATTTTCATTGGTGAAATATTTAATTCATACCGATTGGCAGTTTCATTAAAAGTGAAAATGAAACAGCCAATCGGAGGGGTCCCAGGCACGGGGGGGTTAATCCACCCCCCGGGGGGTCGACTTCAGGATGTCCAGTTGCAGTAGCAACTGTGAAACCTGAGCGACCCCGCTCGCAGGCGCTGCAGGGGCTCTTTCCCTCCATGTCACAGACGCTGTGACATGGGTCGGGAAAGAACTGTTTTCCATGTCACAAACGGTGTGACATGGGTCGGGAAGGGGTTAAATGACAGTACCTTGCCACATGTCCGGGTTGATTGCAGCGGCGGCAGATGGGTCGTCCGTCCTCGTTGTATCTGTCGCTGGGTCTTCCTCTGGCCCGTGGGGTCCTCCTCAGTCGGTGCCACGGGACGTCCTCCGGTCCGGATTCCAGCTGGATCTTTCCTGGAGAAGAGACCTGTAAAGACTGCACAGTTCTGGTTAGCGCGGCAACGCTCTTAGTCAGCTCTTGGACATGATGGTGCAGGTCTGTTGCTGGGTTATTGTTCAAAGCCTGCGCATCAGCTCCCACAGGCCCTGCAGACAAGGGCGCCGTCTCCTGGTGGTAAGTGATAGCAGGGCGCCTGTGGGTCACAGCACCATCTGGTGCCGGTTCTCGGAGCACCCGGATGGCTCTGTCCTTGAACTGTGCAAAGTCCAGGTCAGGGTCCTGTAAGGCCATTGACCGCAACTGGGTTCGGTGGGCATTGCACAGTAGACCCTCAATAAATTGTTCAGTCAACAGCTTATCTTCATTTCCCACGCTGCCAGGGTCTGCCTGCTTAATGGCTCTCAGGGCCTCTTGTAGGTTTAGAGCATAGTCTCTTATACTCTCATGTGCCCGCTGTTTAAACCAGTAAAATCTGAGCTTTATTTCGGCTGAGGTGCGGGTATCAAATGTGTCTTTCAGCCGGGCTAGTATTTCTCTGACAGTCCTCTTCCTCCCAGGTGGCCAGGACTTTACCTCCCTTTGGGCTGCCCCGATTAATTGGGCCACCAGGATGCTCACTTTTTGCTCTTCTGTGAGGGGGTACACCTGGAAGAGGCTATCCAGTCTTTCTCTAAAGTCATTTAGAGTATGTGACTCCCCTGAGTACTGGGGTAGCCAGGTTGCCCCCGGGATATAGGGCATGGTGAATGGCATGACTGCTGCAGCGGTTGCGCTGGCGGTGGCTGTGGCAGTGGAGCTCCCCTCGGTGTCCGGCATCCTCCTCCCCCCTAGTGGACCGTGGCCTACCTTGCGATGCTCTTCTTCCGTAGGCCGCGGCTCCGCAGTCGATCGTCGGGGTTGAGGACCTGGCGTCGCGCTCCGATGACGTCAGCGTCGCTCTTCCTCCCTTCCAGGACCTTGCGCAGCGTCAGAGCGTGGGGCGGAGCTTCGGATCTCGCGCGCTTTCGGCGTCCACGCCCCTCTTCTTCCCGTGCGGCGTCCCGAAGATGGCGTCCGAAGGCGGGAAGCAGCTGCGGATGGCGGGAAGAAGGCAGAAGACGGTGGGAAACGGTCCAAGATGGCGTCTGATGGCGGGAATCGGCTCCGGATGGTGGGAAACGACTCCGGACGGCGGAAAACTTCACCACAGGTAAGTATAAAAGTCTCTTTTTCAGGCACGCAGTACCCGGTGGTTGCGGGCAAGAAATCCTGCCGACTACGCCAAAGTTGACGCGCCCCCTGGGCCTGTGTTGTGCAGGGGAATCCGGAACCGGGCCTGTTGTAGAATTCTGGGGGTTGTAGTCTCCGTGTGGTGGTGACCCGGTCCGTGCCCAGGGTGGTCAAACCAGTGGCAGTCTTAATGTATAGGAAATGTCCGACTACGCCACCCGTGGATTGCGGTCAGGTGGGACCGCCGCTGCGCTGCCGACCGCTGAGGCTGATGTTGTTTGCGCAGCCGAGTATGGGATAACTCCCCACGGGAGAAGTATTGCCTCAGGGCAGCTAATGTGAGAGATGATGGGAGTGATGGTGTGAGGGTCCCAGTGCTAATGGTGCTGGTGCGGCAAGGAATCACAGAGACGTGAGGTGCAGTTCAGGGTCTTTACTGATGGTACAAGGCAGACCCTCCCGGGAGTACAGGCTAGTATAAGGGGCCTGGTCAGTCTGCGAGCAAGCAGGAGTTCCCCTGGCCAGGTGGAGTTGTAGGCCTCCACGTTTATCTGCACTCTTCCTGGCTACCTTGCTGTCAGCGGTTACAAGTAGCCCACGTCCCTGAGTATACCGTGTGGTGCTCACCCGTATGGCTGGTGACTTGGGGCCTTCTGTTAGCCTCCGCTCCTGGATGGCGGCGCTGGACTTCTGGACTTCACACGAATCACCCGATCGCAGACCCACAAATGGTGGTAAATATCTCTTCCAAAACTCTCAGCGTTGCACAAACATCAGTTTTACAAAAGGGACTCTCTTTCTGCCCCACATACAAATACAACACTTTTAAACTAGATATGGAACTACAACGCTATTACCGTACCCTACGCTTGAAAACCCATTTTGCTAATAATCCTTTCAGCATCACCCCTCCAGAATCCATGGCCGACATCACAGCCCAAGACTTAGGTCTCCGCTCTAAGAGCAAATATAGGCCTCCTTGAGGCACACATCCACTGGAAACCTTTATAGGATTCGTGGATGGGGCGTTTCAACAATTACGCTCCAATATCGACTAGGGAAGGGCACATTATCAGACCAATCTCTCTCCCCTTGATCGACAGGCCCTACGGAGTCTGCAAGAGGACAAAGATTTGATTATAAAGCCAGCTGACAAAGGTGGAGCGATAGTAGTCATGAACAAGTGCGATTACATCTCGGAAATTTTGAGACAACTTAGTGATGAGTCCACATACCGTAAACTCTCTACGGACCCGACTACAAAAACACAGACACTCATCATTTCGACACTACAACGGTTTTTAACAGCCAAGGTGATTGACTTGAAAACGTACGAGTATTTAATTAATCCACATCCAATCATACCGGTATTTTATGTCCTACCCAAAATCCACAAAAGTCTCACCCAACCTCCTGGGCGCCCCATAGTGGCCTCCACGGATTCTATTTTATCACCCCTTGCAATTTTCTTAGAAAAGATTCTTACACCACTTACCCAAAAAAGTCCATCTTATCTATTAGACACAGGGGCCTTTTTAGAGACTATGAAAGCACTCAAACAAGTTCCTCCAGAAGCCATCTTAGTGTCCCTAGATGTCACAAGTCTCTATACATCGATTCCCCATGACCGGGGTATCCAAGCGGTTGAACAAATGCTGAAGGACTCAAACACCAATCCATCGATTATAGATCTAGCCGTAGAACTACTAACAATAGTTCTTACACACAATTACTTCCTCTTTCAGGATACATTTTACGTGCAGACCAAGGGGACCGCAATGGGATCAAATGTAGCCCCCCCTTACGCAAACTGTTACATGTCTACTTTTGAGACACAGTTTGTATACAAGAATCAACTGTTCCAAGAGCATTCCATTTTATGGAAGCGTTACATAGACGACATCTTTTGCATCTGGACAGGTTCCCAGGACACCTTAGATGAATTCTGCAGGTCCCTCAACACCGCCTGCCCTGGTCTACATTTCACTCTGAACTATCACCCACACCAGATCAACTTCCTAGATACTTTAGTCATCAAAGATGGCTAAGGACTATTAACCACTGACATCTACAGGAAACCCACAGATCGCAACACATTACTACATTTTTCAAGCAACCACCCAGCCCCTATGAAACATGCTATCCCCAAATCGCAATTTCAGAGGGTTGAACGCATTGTGTCCGATACAACATTACGCGAAGTCAGATTACAAGAAATGACACGGAAATTTGAAGAAAGAGGATACCCTCAGTATCTTCTACGTGAATCACAGGACAGCCGCACACAACCACGACCAGACACATCTGATTTCATTCCATTTGTCCACACATATCACCCCCTAGCTTACACTATACACCGTACGATACGGAAACATTGGAATATTCTCCAAACAGGTTACCCGACCATCAAATCCTTTCATCAACCCTTCTTACCGTGCTTCAAAAGAGCACCAAACATCAGAGACTCATTAGTCCGAGCTGACATAAGGACAACGTCCCTTGGTTCCCGCCAAAGATTTCTACAAACTCCTAAGAAAGGAACCTTCCCATGTCTCCATTGCCATCAGTGCCATAACATCCTTAGAGGCGATACTATTCATCATCCACAAACAGGCAGAAAATATACAATTAAGGATTACTACACCTGTGATACAAATTTTGTCGTATACCTAGTTAAGTGCCCTTGCAGCCTTGTCTACGTTGGGGAAACGACCCAACCCATTAAAGATAGAATCTCGAAGCACAAATCTACCATCAGATGCAAAAATTTACTTCTACCTCTCCCCCAACACTTCACGGCAGCAGGACACAATGTGTCCCAATTGCGGTTTCAAGTTATAGAGCAAATTAAACCACCCCGTCGTGGGGGTAATCGAATCCAGACCCTCAAGCAGAGAGAGGCATTCTGGATTCATGAACTGCAGTCCCTTCATCCCAAAGGACTTAACAAGGACTATGATCTGCACTCATTCATCTAAACCTACCTGGTCCCAATCCGTCCCAATAGGGACCTAGGTTTATTTATATGTTTATACTTTTTACTTTACAAGGAGTTAACACCCGCAATCTGATATTCATTTGCCATTTATTAATAGGGACCAAGATTCATGTATGCTTATCTATAATGTGGCGATTGGCTGTATAAGGGTATCATCGCAGTATTCCTGTGTGTTTTACTGCACTGTGTCTTATAACTCGATTTAACATTGTATTTCATATTTCAGATGAAGGATCCATACCCATCCTCATTCTCCTATATCCCTCCTGCACTCTGCAACCCCTTCTCTCGATGGTGGAACGCTCCTTGCCATTCTTTTCCGGCAGTGGAACACATCACTTCGATACAGAAACCACTTCCTGGTCCCTGGAACGCACCTACACGTCGGCTGACACGCACGCACGTGCGCATGCGCGGCGCCGGACCAATCAGATGCCGGCACTCCCTTTTTCGCGTCACTTCCTGTGACGTCACCGCATCGAGCGCTAATTACCAGCACATTCAAACTTCCTCATTGGCTGGCAGCCAAACCCTCCTCTCCTCTAATAATATTTGTAGCCAGTCTCCAAGTCGTGCCCACTGCTCACATCCAGCAGTGGATACCGCGATCGATGCAGCACCTCTCCTATACTTCATGGCACAAACGGTATGTCTACCTCCCTTATAGTCCTCACCCCATTATAGCCCCATATATCCTTCCATTACCTCATAGTATGCACTTTCTCCATAGGAATCCCTGTATTGGGTCCCATCTCCTTCTCTTTTCCTGCTCCCATCCCAGTAACTTGGTAGGTTGCCCCCTTTTTTTGCTTCACTGTTGGACAAAAGGTTACATAGACACATAGACCTTTATTTATATGTTTTGTATACATAATCTGTGACTTTATAATCACTATAATGTTTGTATTCTATATCTGTTCATTTTGTTTACATGCAGTACACTGATGAAGGTCTTGTCGACCGAAACGTCTTTAGTGTGGACTACAAATAAAAGTATCTTATTATACCATTTGGTGTGCTGAGGTTATCGCGACATTTCAAGGCTTTGGACACAACTCATGCACCCAGGTCCAGTAGTGCTGCGTTTTTTTCTAAATGGTCCCTTCTTTATGACTGAGCCTGCGGGCTTCTATGGCCAGAGGACCTGGAATCCCCTGCCGGCTGGTTTCTGCTGCTGGGTATATATCAGTCCCCACAGCCTCGGACTCCTGTGTCCGGTTTTAGTAACTTCAGCTAGGGCGAGCTATATCTTTGCTCACAGCCCCTGGCATTCTGCCTCTGCTCCTACAGAGCTTCTGATGTATATTTTCCTGTGTCTGCAGCTTCACTCTAGGCTCTGACTGCTCTGCTTGTTCTGCAGGCTCTGTCTCACCTAATCCCGCCCCAGACCAAGTTTATAAGGGCAGATTCCTCCCCTCCCAGGTCTGGGCGGGCAGTGTTGCATGCTTAGGGCTCCTGACCAGAAAAACCTCCCACTTGCTCTCAGACATAATATCTCTATTACTGTGGCAACCAGACCCCTGGGGTGTCACATTCCCCCCTAGTAAATTTTAGTAGTCCGGGACTAAACACATTTTTAAAACATAATAACAGGGTATAACAATAATACAATAACATATTTACAAGAAGCTTTAGTTCTTTAAAGGTCACGGCGTGTCCGCAACCGGGTGTCCATATCACCCAAGGTGAAGCTTTAAGCGAAGTAGGGGACCTGTCCAAAGCAAACCCCTTGCGTTGTCCTTGGGCGTGGCTGCAAGAGTAGACTAACTACTTTGAGCCGCAAGGAGGCCAAGCCAGACAGGTTTTCTCTTACGCGGCCGTCTTCGCAAGAGGCACCAAGGTGCAACTATCTACAAAACTGTTCCGGTTATCTAGCGTCCATAACCTGTTAGTCCATAAAAATCTGCAGGGTAACTGAGAAACATAATTAATAACAGGCAACAAACATAAACCATAAACAGATAGCAGATAAATTCACAGTGCATTAGTTTAGATTCTCCAGCGAGCGGGCATCTGACCTCTAGTGACTCTAGTGGACCTACGGATCTCACTAACTGGTTCTGCACTACAGGGTGTAGGAGGTGTTATGGGTAAGCTGGGCAGCTGTCTGCGCACTCTTTGGCTCACTAGGGGCACGGCAGGCTCACTACTAGCAGAAGGTTGATCCTCCTGTACTGCTGGTGTGGACTCTTCTGCCTCTTGGGCCGGCTGCTCTTCCAGCTCTACCGGTTCCTCTGTAGGCACTTGCAGGGCTGGCTGGAGAAAGGTGAGGACGGGTACCATGACAGCGCCGTTTACTTGTGTCCAAGACCGGGGGAAGTCTCCGAGTACGGTACTGATCATTTCTCCCCTTTCCTCTGCGGGTTGAGGGTTTCCTTGATCTTCTTCAGGGCTTTGCAGCTGCTCGGGACACTTCTTCAGGTGGTCTCTGGAGACAATGGCTGTGGTTTCTCCTCCATCCTTACTGATTACGCAGATTTTTGGGTTCTCATGGCTTGATGGCAGTACGGTGTATGGGTCCTTCTCCCACTGGTCGTCCAACTTGTGGAGCCGCCTCTTCCTCTTCAAGACCTGCTCTCCAGGTACCAGGGGAACAGCGGGAGCATACTGGTTATAAGCCTTCTCTTGCCTTTCGCTAGCTTGAGACAGACTTCGCTCGACGCTCTCCTGTACTTTCCGATACTGCTGCTGCCGTTCTGTATCCCAGTCTGCCTCTGGCGAGGTGTCCTCAGGCGTCAGGACTCCCATATCCAGGTCAATAGGCAGCTTACCAGGTCTTGCTCTCATTAGGTAAGCCGGGGTACAGTTGGTGGAACCTACAGGGATGTGGTTATACAGGTCCACCAGATCGTGCAGTTTCTCAGGCCACAGACTGTGTTCTTCCAGGGGCAATGTTTTTACCAGATCTATCACCACCTGGTTCATCTTTTCGCAGAGTCCATTGGTTTGAGGGTGATAGGGCATTGTTCTTATCTTCTTGCAGCCATACAGGTTGCAGAACTCCTGGAAGACCTCCTCTTCGAAGGCTGGTCCTTGGTCTGTCAACACTTGGTCCGGGTACCCGTGTGGACGGCAGAAGTGCTGCTGGAAGGCTCTAGCTGCTGTTTGAGCCGTTAAGTCCTTTCCAGGGACCACCACCAGGAACCGGAAGTAATGATCTACGATTGTGAGGGCGTAGACATACCCAGATCTGCTTGGAGCCAGTTTCACATGGTCCAGGGCTACCAGTTCCAGTGGCTGTCTGGTGATGATGGGCTGCAGGGGAGTCTTCTGGCTGGCTCGGTCTTTTCTTCTCAGGTGGCACGGGCCACAGTCTCTGCACCACCTCTCGATGGCTCCTCTCATGCCTACCCAGTAGAACCGTTCACGCAACAAGAACTCCAGCTTCTTCCATCCGAAATGCCCTGCTCCGTTGTGGTATGCCTCCAGAACCATAGCCGCGTCTCGTCTTGGGACCACTACCTGCCAGGTCAACTCATGTGTTCGAGAGTTAACCATTCTCCGGCACAGCTTCTCCCTGTAGAGGAACAGCTTACTTTTCTCCTTCCACAGTTGCTTGGTCTCCTCCGGAGCATCTGGGTCAAGACGGGCATCGGCCTGGGTCAGAATTTCCTTCACCAAATGGACTGCGGGATCAATGTCTTGCGTCTCTGCCCAGTTATAGTGGGGCAAGGGATTGAACGTCACGGAGCGCCTGTCCTTCACACGGTGGGAATACAGGGTAATCCCATGACGGTGGAACGCAGGGAGCTCAACTTCTTCCAGATCTTCTGGATCTTCCCCTACGTCCGGTAAGTTCGGCATTCTAGACAGGGCATCCGCGTTGGCATTTGAGGTTCCTGCCCGGTATTTGATGGTGAATTCAAAGTTGGACAGGCGGGCCATCCATCTCTGTTCCAGGGCACCGAGCCTTGCAGTGTCCAGGTGTGTCAACGGGTTGTTATCCGTGTACACGGTGAATTTGGAGGAGGCAAGGTAATGCTTGAAACGTTCGGTCACTGCCCAAACTACTGCCAGGAACTCCAGCTTGAATGAGCTATAATTCTCAGGGTTCCTCTCCGTGGGCCATAGCTTTCGGCTGGCGTAAGCGATTACCCGTTCTTTCCCTTGCTGGATCTGGGACAGTACGGCTCCTAGCCCGATGTTGCTTGCGTCCGTGTGGAGGATAAAGGGCTGGCTGTAGTCTGGATATGCCAGGATTTTATCCCCCGTGAGGGCCATCTTCAGCTGGCAGAAGGACTCCTCTTCCAGCTTTTCCCACCTAAAGGGTGGCTTCTGGTTTTTGGCTTTCCGAGATTGACCTATCAGGAGGTCCTTCATAGGGGCTGCCATTTTGGTGAAACCGGGAATGAATCTTCGGTAGTAGCCTACCAACCCGAGGAACTGCCGCACTTCCTTTATGCTGGAGGGTCTTGGCCAGTCCTTAATCACGGTGATCTTATCAGGGTCAGTAGCTACTCCGTCAGCACTCACCACGTGTCCCAGGTATTGCACCTTTGGTTTCAGGAGGTGACACTTGGAGGGTTTCACCTTTAGGCCGTAGTTTGCCAGAGCTTCGAACACTTCTGCCAGGTGTTTCAGGTGGTCCTCGTAGGTCTTGGACTAGACGATGACATCGTCGAGATATAACAGGACCGTCTCGATGTTCCGGTGTCCCAGACAGCATTCCATCAACCGTTGGAAGGTTCCAGGTGCGTTGCAGAGCCCGAACGGCATACAGTTAAATTCGCTGAGACCCATCGGGGTGGTGAATGCAGTCTTCTCCCGGTCCGCCTCTGCTACAGGAACCTGCCAGTACCCGCTAGTGAGATCCAAAGTAGAGAAGAAGTTAGCAGATTTCAATGCAGCTAAGGACTCTTCTATACTTGGTAACGGGTACGCATCTTTGTGTGTGATACGGTTGACCTTCCTGTAGTCTACACACATTCTCATGGTGTTATCTTTCTTTTTCACTAAGACTACTGGAGCTGCCCAGGGTCTACAGCTGTCCTTGATTACCCCAGCCTCCTTCATGTCTCTAAGCATCCCCTTGGCGTGTTGGTAGTGTGCCGGGGGTACGGGTCGGTATCTCTCCTTTATGGGAGGATGGTCTCCCGTGGGGATGAGGTGTTCTACCCCCTTTACTCGCCCGCAGTCTAGCGGGTGTTTACTAAACACTCTCTCGTACTCTCGAACCACCCGATAGACTCCCTGTTTCTGGTGTGAGGGAGTGGAGTCAGTACCCAAATGTAGTTGCTGACAACAGTCCTCCATTGGTTTCTTAGAGCCGTTACCTTCCTCTGGTTGAGATGGAGGCAAGGGTTCCACGGCCTGTACAGAGTTCTGGTTGATGGTAAACAATTTGGCTAGCGTGGCATACCGGGGCAGGTGTACTTCTCTCTCCCCGATATTTATGATGCGAACGGGCACCTTCCCATGGCTTACATCGACCACCCCCCGTGCTGTCAAAATGGTGGGCCTACTGTCTGAGTAGACGGGTTCTACCATTTTTTGGTAGTCTCTAACTCTTAGACCAATAGCTGCCCGGCACCAAATCATCATCTCACTTTTTGGGGGCATGGCAATAGGGAACGGGTCACACATTCTCACGCTACCTATCTCACCACCAGATAGTTCCATCTGTTGCCGCTTCATCAGTGCCCGGATCTCTTTTTGGAGCACACGCTGCTGGCTGGAACTGGCGTTCTTGGCAACCTGCTGTAAAATGAGAATCACCTCTGCAAGACAATTTTCAATCACATTAGTTCCCAAGGTTATTCTAGGGTGACTCTCATGACGGTCTATGTCCACTATAATCAGTCCTTGTGCCGCCAGTTCGAATTTACCGATCTTAATGGTCACCTCTTTGAATCCCACCTGCGGCATGGGCTGACCATTGCTGGCGATGATACTCAGGTCGTCATCTGGGTAGCGGGTTATGTCCGAGTCATTCCATTACTGTTTAAAGAGCACGTACGGGATGGTGGTCACCTGTGACCCAGTGTCTAGTAGGGCACTCATAGGAATGCCATCGAGTACCACAGGCAAGATTGGACGTCCCCCAACGTATTTATCACGCCAGTTTGATGGGCCTGATGGTCTTATGCCTGGGAGTTGGCCCTCTACCCCAGTTTGTGCCCGTTTAAATGACAGCACCTTGCCACATGTCCGGGTTGATTGCAGCGGTGGCAGATGGGTCGTCCGTCCTCGTTGTATCTGTCGCTGGGTCTTCCTCTAGCTGGTGGGGTCCTCCTCAGTCGGTGCCACGGGACGTCCTCCGGTCCTGATTCCAGCTGGATCTTTCCTGGAGAAGAGACCTGTAAAGACTGCACAGTTCTGGTTAGCGCGGCAACGCTCTTAGTCAGCTCTTGGACCTGATGGTGCAGGTCTTTTGCCCGGTTATAGTTCAAAGCCTGCGCATCAGCTCCCACAGGCCCTGCAGACAAGGGCGCCGTCTCCTGGTGGTAAGTGATAGCAGGGCGCCTGTGGGTCACAGCGCCACCTGGTGCCGGTTCTCGGAGCACCCGGATGGCTCTGTCCTTGAACTGTGCAAAGTCCAGGTCAGGGTCCTGTAAGGCCATTGCCCGCAACTGGGTTCGGTGGGCATTGCACAGTAGACCCTCAATAAATTGTTCAGTCAACAGCTTATCTTCATTTCCCACGCTGCCAGGGTCTGCCTGCTTAATGGCTCTCAGGGCCTCTTGTAGGTTTAGAGCATAGTCTCTTATACTCTCATGTGCCCGCTGTTTACACCCGTAAAATCTGAGCTTTATTTCGGCTGAGGTGTGGGTATCAAATGTGTCTTTCAGCCGGTCTAGTATTTCTCTGACAGTCCTCTTCCTCCCAGGTGGCCAGGACTTTACCTCCCTTTGGGCTGCCCCGATTAATTGGGCCACCAGGATGCTCACTTTTTGCTCTTCTGTGAGTGGGTACACCTGGAAGAGGCTATCCAGTCTTTCCCTAAAGTAATTTAGAGTATGTGACTCCCCTGAGTACTGGGGTAGCCAGGTTGCCCCCGGGATATAGGGCATGGTGAATGGCATGACTGCTGCAGCGGTTGCGCTGGCGGTGGCTGTGGCAGTGGAGCTCCCCTCGGTATCCGGCATCCTCCTCCCCCCTAGTGGACCGTGGCCTACCTTGCGATGCTCTTCTTCCGTAGGCCGCGGCTCCGCAGTCGATCGTCGGGGTTGAGGACCTGGCGTCGCGCTCCGATGACGTCAGCGTCGCTCTTCCTCCCTTCCAGGACCTTGCGCAGCGTCAGAGCGTGGGGCGGAGCTTCGGATCTCGCGCGCTTTCGGCGTCCACGCCCCTCTTCTTCCCGTGCGGCGTCCCGAAGATGGCGTCCGAAGGCGGGAAGCAGCTGCGGATGGCGGGAAGAAGGGAGAAGACGGCGGGAAACGGTCCAAGATGGCATCTGATGGCGGGAATCGGCTCCGGATGGCAGGAAACGACTCCGGACGGTGGGAAACTTCACCACAGGTAAGTATAAAAGTCTCTTTTTCAGGCACGCAGTACCCGGTGGTTGCGGGCACGAAATCCTGCCGACTACGCCAAAGTTGACGCGCCCCCTGGGCCTGTGTTGTGCAGGGGAACCCGGAACCGGGCCTGTTGTAGAATGCTGGAGGTTGTAGTCTCCGTGTGGTGGTGACCCGGTCCGTGCCCAGGGTTGTCAAACCAGTGGCAGTCTTAATGTATAGCAAATGTCCGACTACACCACCCGTGGATTGCGGTCAGTGGGGACCGCCGCTGCGCTGCCGACCGCTGAGGCTGATGTTGTTTGCGCAGCCGAGTATGGGATAACTCCCCACGGGAGAAGTATTGCCTCAGGGCAGCTAATGTGAGAGATGATGGGAGTGATGGTGTGAGGGTCCCAGTGCTAATGGTGCTGGTGCGGCAAGGAATCACAGAGACGTGAGGTGCAGTTCAGGGTCTTTACTGATGGTACAAGGCAGACCCTCCCGGGAGTACTGGCTAGTATAAGGGGCCTGGTCAGTCTGCGAGCAAGCAGGAGTTCCCCTGGCCAGGTGGAGTTGTAGGCCTCCCCATTTATCTGCACTCTTCCTGGCTACCTTGCTGTCAGCGGTTACAAGTAGCCCACGTCCCTGAGTATACCGTGTGGTGCTCACCCGTATGGCTGGAGACTTGGGGCCTTCTGTTAGCCTCCGCTCCTGGATGGTGGCGCTGGTCCCTTCTTTGTGACTGAGCCTCCGGGCTTCTATGGCCAGAGGACCTGGAATCCCCTGCCGGCTGGTTTCTGCTGCTGGGTATATATCAGTCCCTACAGCCTCGGACTCCTGTGTCCGGTTTTAGTAACTTCAGACAGGGCGAGCTATATCTCTGCTCACAGCCCCTGGCCTTCTGCCTCTGCTCCTACAGAGCTCCTGATGTATCTTTTCCTGTGTCTGCAGCTTCACTCTAGGCTCTGACTGCTCTGCTTGTTCTGCAGGCTCTGTCTCTGTCTCACCTAATCCCGCCCCAGACCCAGTTTATAAGGGCAGATTCCTCCCCTCCCAGGTCTGGGCGGGCAGTGTTGCATGCTTAGGGCTCCTGACCAGAGAAACCTCCCACTTGCTCTCAGACATAATATCTCTATTACTGTGGCAACCAGACCCCTGGGGTGTCACACGCACATGTGACATCTGCTCATCAACGGCCATTCTGAGCTGAATGTGCCTTCCCTCATCACAGCACAACTGCTATGCAGATTGAGGCTGGGCAAGTACCAGCATGGGTGACTGGTTGGGAATTCCCGATTCCATTGACATTTTGGCTGCTGGTAATGTCATTTGGATTTTTGTTTTTAAAATCTAACCTTTCCCTCCCCATTTTATTCCTTGTGAAAAGACACGCACATGTGACATCTGCAGGTCAACTGCCATTCTAAGCTGAATGTGCCTTCCCCCGTCAGATCGCAGCTACTGTGCAGCTGGAGGCCAGGCAAGTATCTTTGTGGGAGACTAGATGGGAGTCCCCAGTTACATTGACATTTTGGCTGCTGCTATTGTCATTTGGATTTTTGTTTTTAAAATCTAACCTTTCCCTCCCCATTTTATTCCTTTTGAAAAGACGCGCACATGTGACATCAGCACGTCAACGGCCATTCTATGATGAATGTGCCTTAACTCGTCAAATCGCAGCTGCTACGCGGCTTGAGTTCAGCCAAGTACTGGCATGGAAGACTGGCTGCTGCTATTGTCATTTGGATTTTTGTTTTTAAAATCTAACCTTTCCCTCCCCATTTTATTCCTTTTGAAAAGACACGCACATGTGACATCTGCACGTCAGCATTCATATTAAGCTGATTGTGCCTGCCCTCTTCAGATCGCAGCTGCTACACAGCTTGAGGCTGGGCAAGTACCAGCATGGGAGACTGGCTGGAAATCCCTGGTTCCGTTGACATCTTAGCTGCTGCTATTGTCATTTGGATTTTTGTTCTTAAATTCTAACCTTTCCCTCCCGATTTTATATCCTTTTGAAAACACGCGCACATGTGACATTTGCACGTCAACGGCCATTCTAAGCTGATTGTGCCTGCTCTCTTCAGATCACAGCTGCTACGCACCTTGATGCTGGGCAAGTACCTGCATGGGAGACTGGCTGGGAATCCCTGGCTCCGTTGACATTTTGGCTGCTGCTATTGTCATTTGGTTTTTTGTTTTTAAAATCTAAGCTTTCCCTCCCTATTTTATTCCTTTTGAAAAGACGCGCACATGTGACATCTGCACATCAATGGCAATTCTAAGTTGAATGTGCCTGTTCTCGTCAGATAACAGCAGCTACGCAGGTTGAGTTTGGGCAAGTACCAGCATGGGAGACGGGCTGCGAATTCCCAGTTTCGTCAACTTTTTGGCTGCTGCTATTGTCATTTGGATTTTTGTTTTTAAAATTTAACCTTTCCCTCCCCATTTGATTCCTTTTGAAAAGACGCGCACATGTGACATCTGCATGTCAACGGACATTCTAAGCTGATTGTGCCTTCTCTCGCCAAATTGCAGCTACTATGCTGTTTGAGGCTGGGCAAGTACCAGCGTGGGAGACTGGCTGGGAATCTCAGGTTCCTTCATATTTTGTCTGCTGCTATTGTCATTTGGATTTTTGTTTTTAAAATCTGACCTTTCCCTCCCCATTTTATTCCTTTTGAAAAGACGCGCACATGTGACATTTGCACATCAACAGCCATTCTAAGCTGAATGTACCTGCCCTTGTCAGATTGCAGCCACTATGCAGCTTGAGCCTGGGCAAGTACTGTCATGGGAGACTGGCTGGGAATCCCGAGTTCAGTCAACATTTTCGCTGCGGCTTTTGTATTTTGGATTTTTGTTTTTAAAATCTAACCTTTCCCTCCCCATTTTATTCCTTTTCAAAAGACGCACACATGTGACATCTGCATGTCAACGGCCATTCTAAGCTGTATGTTCCTGCTCTCGGTAGATCGCAGCAGCTTGAGGCTAGGCAAGTACCAGCATGGGAGACTGGCTTGGATTACCCGGCTCCATATCCCCAGCTCCGTTAACATTTTGGCTGCTGCTATTGTCATTTGGATTTTTGTTTTTAAAATCTAACTTTTCCCTCCCCATTTTATTCCTTTTGAAAAGACGCGCACATGTCACGTCTGAACGTCAGCGGACATTCTAAGCTGAATGTTCCTGCCTTCGTCAGATCGCAGCCGCTGCGCAGCTTGAGGTTGGGCAAGTACTGGCTTGGGAGACAGGCTGGAAATCCCCAGTTTTGTTGACATTTTGGCTGCTGTTATTGTCATTTGGATTTTTGGATTTTTGTTTTTAAAATCTAACCTTTCCCTCCCCATTTTCTTCCTTTTGAAAAGACGCGCACATGTAACTCCTGCACGTCAATGGCCATTCTAATCTGAATGTGTCTGCCCGCGTCAGATTGCAGCTGCTGTGCAGCTTGAGGTCAGGCAAGTACCAAAATGGGAGTATGGCTGGGAATCCCTAGATCCGTTCACATTTTGGCTGCTGCTATTGTCATTTGTTTTGTTTTTTTAAAATCTAACCTTTCCCTCCCCATTTTATTCCTTTTGAAATGATGCACACATGTGACATCTGCACGTTAATGGCCATTCTAAGATGAATGTGCCTGCCCTTGTGAGATCACAGCTGCTATGCAGTTTGAGGCAGGGCAAGTACCAGAATGGGAGAATGGCTGGGAATCCCTAGTTCCGTTGACATTTTGGCTGCTGCTATTGTCATTTGGATTTTTGTTATTAAAATCTAACCTTTCCCTCCCCATTTTATTCCTTTTGAAAAGACGCGCACATGTGACATCAGCACATCAGCGGCACTTCTAAGCTGAATGTGCCTGCCCTCGTCAGATTGCAGCTGTTATGCAGCTTGAGGCTGGGCAAGTACAGTCATGGGAGACTGGCTGGGAATCCCCGGTTCCATTAACTTTTTGGCTGCTGTTATTGTCATTTGGATTTTTGTTTTTAAAATTTAACCTTTCCCTCCCCATTTTATTCCCTTTGAAAAGACGCGCACATGTGACAGCTGCACGTCAATGGCCATTCTAAGCTGAATGTGCCTTCCCTCATCAGAGCACCAGTGCTACGCAGCTTGCGGCTGGGCAAGTACCAGCATGGGAGACTATCTGGGAATCCATGGTTCTGTTGACATTTTGGCTGCTGCTATTGTCACTTGGATTTTTGTTTTTTAAATAATACCTTTCCCTCCCCATTTTATTCCTTTTGAAAAGACACGCACATGTGCCATCTGCACATCAACGGCCATTTTAAGCTGAATGTGCCTTTCCTCGTCAGATTGCTGCTGCTGCTATGCAGCTTGAGGCTGGGCAAGTACCAGAATGGGAGACTATCTTGGAATCCATGGTTCTGTTGACATTTTGGCTGCTGCTAATGTCATTTGGATTTTTGTTTTTAAAATCCAACCTTTACCTCCACATTTTATTCCTTTTGAAAAGACGCGCACATGTGACATCTGCACGTCAACGTCCATTCTAAGCTGCATGTGCCTGCCCTCATCAGATCGCAGCCGCTGCGCAGCTTGAGGCAAGGCAAGTATCAGCATTGGGGACTGGCTGGGAATACCTGGTTCCATTGACATTTTGGCTGCTGCTATTGTCATTTGGATTTTTGTTTTTCAAATCTAACCTTTCCCTCCCCATTTTATTCCTTTTGAAAAGATGCGCACATGTGACAGATGCACGTCAATGGCCATTCTAAGCTGAATGTGCCTGCCCTCGTCAGATCACAGCAGCTATGCCGCTTGAGGCCAGGCAAGAACTGGCATGGGAGACTAGCTGGTAATCCACGGTTCCATTGACATTTTGGCTGCTGCTATTGTCATTTGGATTTTTGTCTTTCAAATATAACCTTTCTCTCCCCATTTTATTCCTTTTGAAAAGATGCGCACATGTGACATCTGCACATCAACGGCCATTCTAAGCTGAATGTGACTCCCCTCATCAGATCACAGCCGCTACACAGCTTGAGGCTGGGCAAGTACCAGCATGGGAGACTGGCTGGTATTTCCCTGTTACGTTGACATTTTGGCTGCTGCTATTGTCATTTGGATTTTTTAATTTTTGTTTTTAAAATCTAACCTTTACCTCCACATTTTATTCCTTTTGGAAAGAAGCGCACATGTGACATCTGCATGTCAACGGCCATTTTAAGCTGAATGTGGCTGACTTTGTCAGATCACAGCTGCTATGCAGCTTTAGGCTGGGCAAGTACCAGCATGGGGGAATGGCTGGGTATCCCCGATTCCATTGACATTTTGGCTGCTGCTATTGTCATTTGGATATTTGTTTTTAAAATCTAACCTTTCCCTCCCATTTTATTCCTTTTGAAAAGACACAGACATGTGACATCTGCACATCAACGGCAATTCTAAGCTGAATGTGCCTGCCCTTGTCAGCTTGCAGCCACTATGTAGCTGGAGGCCAGGCAAGTACTGGAATGGGTAACTGGCTGGGAATTCCCAGTTCCATTGACATTTTGGCTGCTGCTATTGTCATTTGGATTTTTGTTTTTCAAATCTAACCTCTCCCTCCCCATTTTATTCCTTTTGAAAAGACACGCACATGTGACATTTGCACGTCAATGGCCATTCTAAGCTGAATGTGCCTGCCCTCGTCAGATCGCAGCCACTATGCAGCTTGAGGCTGGGCAGTACCATGATGGGAGACTGGCTGGGATCCCATGTTTCCGTTGACAATTTGGCTGCTGCCATTGTTATTTGGATTTTTGTATTTTTGTTTTTAAAATCTAACCTCTCCCGCCCCATTTTATTCATTTTGAAAAGACGCACACATGTAATATCTGCACATCAGCAGCCATTCTAAGCTGAATGTGCCTTCCCTTGTCAAATTGCAACTGCTGTGCAGCTTGAAACTGGGCAAATACCTTCATGGGAGACTTGTTGGGAATCCCTGTTTCTCTTAACATTTTGGCTGCTGCTATTGTCATTTGGATTTTTGGAATTTCGTTTTTAAAATCTAACCTTTCCCTCCCCATTTTATTCCTTTTGAAAAGACGCGCATATGTGGCATTTGCACGTCAACGGCCATTCTAAGCTGAATGTGTTTTTCCTCGTCAGATCACAGCCGCAACGCAGCTTGAGGTCAGTCAAGTACTGGCATGGGAGACTGTCTGGGGATCCCCGTTGTCGTTGACTTTTTAGCTGTTGCTATTGTCATTTGGATTTTGGATTTTTGTTTTTAAAATCTAACCTTTCCCTCCCCATTTTATTCCTTTTGAAAAGACGCGCATATGTGGCATCTGCACGTCAACGGCCATTCTAAGCTGAATGTGTTTTTCATTTTCAGATCACAGCCGCAATGCAGCTTGAGGTCAGTCAAGTACTGGCATGGGAGACTGTCTGGGGATCCCCGTTGTCGTTGACTTTTTAGCTGTTGCTATTGTCATTTGGATTTTGGATTTTAGTTTTTAAAATCTAACCTTTCCCTCCCCATTTTATTCCTTTTGAAAAGACGCGCACATGTAGCATCTGCACGTCAGCGGCCATTCTAAGCTGAATGTCCCTCCTCTTGTCAGATAGCAGCTGCTGTGCAGCTTGAGGCAAAGGAAAGTTCCAGCATTGGAGACTGGCTGGGAATCCCTGGTTACATTTACATTTTGGCTTCTGCTATTGTCATTTGGATTTTTGTTATTAAATTCTAACTAGTGTTGAGCCAACCCGTAGTGTTCGAGTTCGGTTCGGTTCGTCGAACACCGTTAAAACCAATGGCAGGCAAACAAAAACACATAGAAACACCTTCAAATGTGTCCAAAAGCTGACAAACTGCTCAGAAGACACAACTAACACATGGAAAAGTGACAAGTATGTATAGTCATGCGAAAAGAAAAGAGGTGGAGGAGTAAAAGGAGGGGGAGACACAGATATAGGCATGTCATGCCCTTCTAAAATCCAAAAAGTGAGAAGCCGACACGTTCAGTCGGCTCCTGCCCGTGCCACCTCCGTGTCGCCGGGTTTGTGCCAAAGCCGCGGTGAACCCTGACGGCCAGCCCCCCTCTCCCAATACTGGTGCCTGTCCGCTGGTGGGTCGAGCGAGCCCCCCTGTGGTGGAGGCAGCTCTAAGCTTTTTAATTTAAATTGTCTCTCTAATTTGAATGAATACACTTTAAATCCATTTACAAGGATCTATTGGAGGGCAAGTCTCATGCCAGCAGCCGCGTAATTCCAGCTCCAGTAGCGTCCACTAAAGCTGCTACAGTTAAAAAGCTTTTATCAGGATCGAGCTCGGCTGTCCACCGCAAGGCATCCTACTACCAGTCCCAGCCCCTATGCCTTGGGGTGCCTCCTGATGCTCTTCACTGAGTATCCCGTGGTCCCGAAGCATTTCCTTTGAAAAAATTAAGTGTCCAAACTACAGGTGGTGTAGCTTGCTTAACAGCCGGGATAATCCGCTGACTAGCAGACACTGCTACTAGGCACAAAGTATTTCCTGGGCTAGATGAATTTAAAAATTTGTAATTAGATACTCTCGTTGGATGCTGAGAAAGCATTCCATAGAGTCTCCTGGCACGCCATATATGATTCTCTTAAAAAGCTTGGGGTAGGGGTCTAGGGGACCCTTTTATAGCCAAAATCACGGCCCTGTATCACAATACGTCACCTAGGCTGAAGATAAATGGAACTGTAGCACCCTGAGTGCTCGGTTGCTACAGAGGTATTGCACCTCACCCAGAGGTGTGATATCTCACTCTCAGGTAAGGATGGAGTGTGGATCAGGACCCGACACCTGCATGCATTACACCACATTGCCGTGGGGCAGGGCGACCAATATGCCTCTGAGATGGGCACGACAGTCCCTGTCCCTGGCTGGAGTGTGGGGAGGGAACACTGAGGAAGGGGAACCCTGTTGTGCAGGAGCAGGGAGGAAGCAGTACCTGGGTGCATTTAGAAGGGAGTATAAAAGGTGGGCACCATCTTAGTTCAGTGCAGAGAAGTCTGAGCAGAAGTGGCAGGGAGCAGGGGCTCTGCATGAGCTCTGCTCCGGAGGCGGGCCTAGTAACAGAGGCCCAGGCCTGGAAGAGGGAGAAGGAAGGAAGAGGAGCTGAGAAGGCTCCAGGAACAAGGAATGAAGGGATCCCAGGGGTGCGGACGGGCGAGTCGCCACCGCACGCCCGAATCCAACTGCGTGGAGGGGTCAGGTCAAAGGGGGAGACCGGTCCCCGAAACTAGTGGAGGCAGGAAATGACCCTCAGCTAGAAACCGGAGGCTGTGACATTTTATGTGGCCCAGCCACTCGCTACACCCGCTAGGAAGGCACCACATAGGGTCAGGGAAATTGGCGCCAAGTTAACCAAGAGGAGGCCCGAGGCAGCCGGACAGAAGGGTTGGTAAGAAAGGCCAGACAAAGGACACACAAAGGGGGTCCTGTGAAGCGCTCCAAAGTTATCTGGGAGTTGTCTGAGCCCCTCACCTGGTGAGCACAGTACGACGTGGGCAGCCTTTACCTGCAGACGTGGTCTGGATAATAAGAACTGTGAGTAAAGGCCCTGGACTGCATCACTGACTCCGTGTCGTTACTGCTGCTGCCCTGCACCATCACCCCCATCCTCCGCATACACTGCCCTGAGGCTATACTCCTCTCGTGGGGAGTTATGCTACGCTCTGCTGCACCCACAACACCAGCCTCAGCGGTCTGCCCTGCAGCGGCGGTTCACTCTGACCGCAATCCACGGGTGGTGTAGTCGGACATTTAAACATCAAAACCACATAAATAGTTCCGCCACTGGTTTGACCACCCTGAGCCACGGAACCGGGTCGCCGCCACGAAGACTACAACCACCAGCATCCACCAAAAAGGGTCCGGCTCCGGGTGTCCCAAGGCCCAGGGGGTGCATCAGAACATTTTCATCACCTTTCACAATCACCAATGGGACAAGGCAGGGATGTCCTCTGTCCCCTCTCTTATACATCCTAGTGACGGAGCACCTGCTCTCATCAATTCGCCATAACCCCAATATTAGGTGGATTGAGGTGGGAGTCACCGAGTACAAGTGCTCTCTATTTGCTGATGATGTCCTAGTATATATCACTCAATCACATATATCCATCCATGCTGTTATGGCTGAAATAGATCACTTTGTTACATGGTCAAATTTTAAAATCAATGCAGCGAAGTCTGAGGCCCTCCATGTCTCCCTCCCCAAATCCATATAGGATTCCATCCAGTCCAACTTTCCCTTTGCCTGGCCCTCACAGGGTATCAAATACTTAGGAATTCCTATTTATAGAGACCTCTCCCATCTAAGTTATCTTAATTTTGGGCCCTTTATTGAACAACTCCATACAGACCACGGTTGGCAAGTTAGAACTGTAAGATTCACTACGTGAACCACTGGTGTTTTGTGGAAAAGCACATGTACACTGTGTTCCAAATTATTATGCAAAAAGTGTTTAGGAGTGATAAGGGAAGAATTTGTTTGTTTGTCAATTAAACTCATTGATGGCGATGTGTGTCAGGGCTCTTTATATCACTGTAAGCAATTGCAGACACCTGTGCTAATTAGTTTGGCAGGTGTGTCCAATGAAAGGCAAGACTACTTAAGAAGGCTGTCTCACATTATTAAGCAGCCTACATTTTCTGCCAAAATGGGAAAGAAAAAGGATGTGTCGGCTGCTGAGAAGCAACAAATTGTGGAGTGTTTAGGTCAAGGAATGACTACAAACAACATTGTGCGATGATCAGGATGAAGTGTCTTGGCAATCAAGAAGTATGTAGCTGATTCACAGTACACACGTGTGCGTGCTGATAAGGGCAAATTGAGGACTCTTTCCTACAGGCAATTACGTCAGGTTAAAAGAGCAGTGGCAAAAAAGCCTTGTCATAGCAGCAGACACGTTTTTGAAGCTGCTGGTGCCTCCAACGTCCCCCGAACAACAAGATGCAGGGTCCTTCAGAGGTTTGCAGCTGTGCATACGCCATCCTGTCGACCTCCTCTATCCACTTCACACAAGCAGAAACGGCTCCAGTGGGCCAAACATTACATGAAGACTGATTTCAAAACTGTTTTGTTCATGGATGAGTGCCTTGCAGCGCTCGATGGTCCAGATGGATGGAGTTGAGGATGGCTGGTTGATGGACACCCCACGCAAACACGGCTACAGCGCCAACAAGGAGGAGGTGGAGTAATGTTTTGGGCTGGAATCATGGGGAGAGAGATTGTCGGCCCCTTTAGGATCCCTGAAGGTGCTAAAGATGAACTCCATAATGTATGTGGATTTTCTCAAACAGCACTTCCTGCCATGGTTCAAGAAGAAGAACCGTGTATTTCACAGCAAGATCATTTTTTTGCATGATAATGCACCATCTCATGCTGCACATAAAACATCTGCATCTCTGGCTGATATGGGCATAAAAGGGGACAAACTTATGGTGTGACCCCCATGCTCCCCTGACCTCTACCCCATTCAGAACCTCTGGAGCATCATCAAAAGGAGTGTCTATGATGGCGGGAGGCAGTTCACATCTAAGCAACAGCTCTGGGAGGGTATTCTGTCCTCATGCAAAACAATTGAAGCAGAAACCATCCAAAACCTGACAAGTTCAATGGACGAGAGAGTTCAGAAGCTCCTTTCGAACAAGGGGTCCTATGTGAAAGTGTAACATCACCTAGAATAAAGTTTTGAGTTGAAAACTGTTTGATTTCAGTTTCTAATAACCTGCTAATGCTTATAATTTCAAAAATGACCATTTTTTGGGTCTTTATTAAAATGAAAAGGTTGATCGAAAAGTTTGGGGGATCTAAGAGTGTGGCAACCCAGTAGTCATGATTACTTCGAATTCTGACAATATGAGGGTCATGTTGCAGGTAGTGCAGCAAGAAGGCACTTATGTGTCTTGCGCATGTCGGAGCCCCAAAATTATTTTCCGGGCTAGATGCAGCTAAAAATTATTATTAATTTTAAATCTGGTGGAGCTTAGTATAGATGGCCTAATAGGATCAGTGCTGCACACTGCTACAAAGCCCAAATTATTTTCCAGTCAAGATTCAGATAAACATGATTAGTAATTTTAAATCTGGTGGAGCTTATTATAGATGGCCTAATAGAATCAGTGCTGCACACTGCTACAAAGCCCAAATTATTTTCCAGCCAAGATACAGATAAACATGATTAGTAATTTGAAAGCTTAAAACGGTTGGTAGGGTGATTTTAACCAATCATCAAGCTTTTACTCTCCCCAGGATGACACAGGGGTAGAAAAGTCGTTTCGAATCCATGATTTGTTCATCTTTATGAACGTGAGTCTGTCTACATTATCAGTGGAGAGCCGCGTGCGCTTATCTGTCAGCACACCACCAGCAGTGCTGAACACGCGTTCAGACAGAATGCTGGCTGCGGGGCATGACAAGATCTCCAAGGCGTAAGTGGCTAGCTCCGGCCATTTATCCAGATTGGAAGCCCAAAAGAGCAAGGGTCCAGTGACACAGTCATGGCTTCAATGTTTACTTGGAGATACTCCTATACCATCGTCTCTAGGCGTTGACTATGTGTCAGACTTCTTGTCTCCTGTGGCCTTGCAAAGGTTGGGCTAAAAAAGTGGTGAAATGATTCCGCAAAATTGATGTTACCAGCAGATACTGTGGTTCTGTTACGGTTTGAGTGCTGAACACTTGACGGTCCCACGGTTGGCAAGTTGGAACTGTGAGATTCACTACGTGCACCACTGGTGTTTTGTGGAAAAGCACATGTAAGATTCTGCAACAGTCTCTGCTGATACTCCTGCATGCGTGCATCCCTTTCTATGGCAGGAATAATTTCTGCAAATTTACTTTTGTACCGGGGATCTAACAGTGTGGCAACCCAGTAGTCAGGATTATTTCTAATTCTCACAATTCGAGGGTCATGTTGCAGGTAGTGCAGCAAGAAGGCACTCATGTGTGTTGCGCATCCAGGAGCACCAAGTCCCTGTTGTGTTGGTGGCGAGGTAACAATCATGCTTCCTTCCTCTGTCCTCTCCCCCCAAACCTCGCACAACAGAAATGTGATCAAGGTCTCCCTCATCTGATGAGTCTTCCATCAGTTCGTCCTCCACCTCTTCCTGGGCTCCTGCACCTTCCTCACTAGTTTGGCTGCTACCATGCGCCCTGGTAAAACCATCTCCCCCACCCTCACATGCCTGCCGCCTTGCTGCTGCCGACCGTCTGGACCTTGCAGATGTTAGCCCTTCCGCATACAACTCCTCCTCCTCTACTTCCTCCACCTCATCTTGTGCCACCACCTGACTCCGAATTCTGTTTAACATGTGCTCCAGCATGTAAATCACCGGAATAGTCATGCTGATAATGGCATCGTCAGCACTAAACATCTTCGTCGCCATTTCAAAACTGTGCAGAAGGGTGCATAGGTCCCTGATCTGAGACCACTCCTCCAGCGTGATTTGCCCCACCTCTGGATCTCGTTGGCCCAGGCTATACGTCAGAACGTATTGCAGCAGGGCTTGTCAGTGCTGCCACAGTCGCTGCAACATGTGCAGAGTTGAATTCCACCGGGTAGGCACATCGCATTTTAGCCGGTGAAGTGGCAGGCCCAACGTCTTCTGTAGAGATGTAAGTCGCTGAGCTGCGGGATGCGAACGGCGGAAGTGAGCACACAGCGACCGTGCCCTCTGCAGAAGGCCATCTAGTCTGCGATAGTGGGCTAAAAATTGCTGGACAACCAGGTTCAACACGTGAGCCATACATGGCACGTGTGTGACATTGCCCCGGCGAAGGGCCGCACCCAGGTTTGCAGCATTGTCGCACACGGCCTTCCCTGTCCAGTGGAGACAACCATTCATGAAATTGGTTCTCCAGAGCTGACCACAACTCCTCAGCTGTGTGACTCACATTTCCCAGACATTTCAAAGTAAAAACCGCCTGATGACGTTGAGCCCTACTGCCAGCATAGTAAGGAGGTGTGCAGGATCCCTTCTGCGCAGTTAGAAAGCTTGTGGCATGACCAGACAGGCTTTGGGTGTAGGTGGAAGACCGAGAGGAGGTTGAGGAGGCAGAAGCAGTGGAGGAACTTTGACATAAAGAGGATTGACGCACAACTCGTGGGGACGGCAAGACTTGGACAGCAGCCCCTTGTCCTGCTGTCACCATAGTTACCCAGTGCCCAGTCAGCGACATGTAACGCCCCTGTCCATGCCAACTCGTCCAAGTGTATGTGGTGAAATGCACCCTGTCACACACAGAGTTTCTCAAAGAAACGGTGATGTTGTGTGCGACATGCTGGTGGAGCGCAGGCACATCTTTCTTTGAGAAGTAGTGCCGACTGGGCATCTGGTACTGGCGCACTGCGACCGACATAAGGTCTCGAAAATCCTCTGTGTCCAAGGCAGCATTTCTGTAGCCAAGAGCTTGCAGATGGTGAAATTCAACCTCTTAGCTTTCTCATGGCTAGGAGGAAATGGTCTTTTACTTGTCCACATCTGAGGGACCGAGGGCTGGCTATTGTGCTTAGACGGGGTTGATAAGGGTGTCCCCGGCAAACTGCCCGTCAGTGAGGAAGATGCAGGCGGACATGTTAGGTTGCCTTTATCCAAAGGTGGTGCTATCGATGTCGGACAGTGCTCAACACCAGCTGGTGTTACCACCTCGAAAGAAAATGATGACCTGCCAATCACGCTGGCTGTTGCGGGTAAAGAGGTGGCAGGTCTTCGCTCCAAAAAAGGTGTGACTGCTGTCCCCCCAGTCACAGAGGATGAAGAGGCCGCGGATGCACAAGATATGGCAGACGGTGGTTGGCCCGGCCGGCTAGTCCGCATTGTAGCACACAGAGCTTCCCACTGCAACTTATGCTTCATGTCCATGTGCCGGTTCATGCATGAAGTACTCAAACTATGTATTTTTTGGCCTTTACTTAGCTTTTGCTGACAAATGTTACAGATAACGCGAGTTGGGTCATCTTTATCGATCTGAAAAAATGCCCAGGCTATGCAAGGCTTATCACCCAAGCGACCTGAAGAGCCACCACAACTTGTGGTGAGAGGCAGAGTTGTGTTTGAGGATGCAGTTGTTGACGTGCATCCAGTACTACGTCTCTGTCCAGGAAGGCGCAACCTGACCTCGTCGTCACTAACATCTTCTTCCACCTCCTCTGCTGACCTCATCTCTTGGCTGACTGTGGGTTGACAGTAAGTGGGATCTCCAACCTCATCATCATCACCCTGTGCGTTATCACACCCGTCGTCCTCAGAGCCAACCTGTTCCTGCCCTGACAAAAAACTAAAGTTGTCGCTCCAATCAGGTATTTGAGTCTCATCATCGTCTTCCTCATTGTCTCCACCATCAGGAGTTACAGTTTGGGAATGAGGGTCTACATTATGGTCAGAACCTTCTGCGTCTGGTCCTGGATCCGACTCATAAAGATTTTGGGCATCAGTGCAGATCATTTCCTCGTCTGGATTCACAGTAGCGCTGGAGTCGACCTCTGATTCCCAGGCTACAGTATGAGTAAACAGCTCTGCAGACTCAACCATCTGTTCTACCTCATACTCAGACGGGCAGCTGGAGATTTGGGAGTTGTGAGGAAGCAAGTGCGATTGGGGTGACACCTTTGAGGACTGAAGTATTTGTGATGTTGAAGTTGATGTGGAGGAGAGCCCACTTAAAGGAGCACTTGATATCCGTTGAAGCACCTGCTGTTTTTGTGCCTCATCTGGAATTTGTAGCGATTGGCGTGGCCATAAGAAAGGGATCAGATCACATTGTCCGCTAAAAGAAGTAGACATTTTAGTTTGGCTGGAAGATGGTCTTTCTTCTGCAGATGTTACTGTTGCTTTAACATCTACCCCATGGACACAACCTTTTTTCCCCTTCCCAACACGCCTATTCCCCTTTCCACCAGCAGCAGGCCTTTTTCCACTCATTTTGGTGGTTAACAAATTCACAACTCTGGAGTTGTTTGCACAAAAAAACAATGGATGGGAACCGAGCAGAGCTGAGTGGCCAAACTGTGGTATTAGGCCAAAACTATTGGCTGGGTTAGATGCAGAAAAAAATTATATTCAATTTGCAACCTGATGGAGGTCAGTATAGATGGACTAATAGAACAAGTCCCACACACAGCTAGAAGCCCAAATATTTTTTCAGAGGTAGATGCAGAAAAAAATTGTATTCAGTTTGCAACCTGATGGAGGTCAGTATAGATGGACTAATAGAACAAGTCCCACACACAGCTAGAAGGCCAAATATTTTTTCAGAGGTAGATGCAGATAAAAATTATTTTTAATTTGCAGCCTGATGGAGGTCAGTATAGATGGACTAATAGAGAAAGTCCCACACACTGCTAGAAGGCCAAATATTTTTTCAGAGCTAGATGCAGACAAAAAATTATTTTTAATTTGCAACCTGATGGAGGTCAGTATAGATGGACTAATAGAGAAAGTCCCACACACTGCTAGAAGGCCAAATATTTTTTCAGAGCTAGATGCAGACAAAAAATTATTTTTAATTTGCAACCTGATGGAGGTCAGTATAGATGGACTAAAAGAGAAAGTCCCAGACACTGCTAGAAGGCCAAATATTTTTTCAGAGCTAGATGCAGATATAAATTATTTTTAATTTGCAACCTGATGGAGGTCAGTATAGATGGACTAATAGAGAAAGTCCCACACACTGCTAGAAGGCCAAATATTTTTTCAGAGCTAGATGCAGAAAAAAATTATATTCAGTTTGCAACCTGATGGAGGTCAGTATAGATGGACTAATAGAACAAGTCCCACACACAGCTAGAAGCCCAAATATTTTTTCAGAGGTAGATGCAGATAAAAATTATTTTTAATTTGCAACCTGATGGAGGTCAGTATAGATGGACTAATAGAGAAAGTCCCACACACTGCTAGAAGGCCAAATATTTTTTCAGAGCTAGATGCAGACAAAAAATTATTTTGAATTTGCAGCGTAATGGAAGTCAGTATATATGGACTATTAGAACAAGTCCCACACATTGCTAGAAGGCCAAATATTTTTTCAGAGCTAGATGCAGAAAAAAATTATATTCAGTTTGCAACCTGATGGAGGTCAGTATAGATGGACTAAAAGAACAAGTCCCACACACTGCTAGAAGCCCAAATATTTTTTCAGAGCTAGATGCAGAAAAAAATTATATTCAATTTGCAACCTGATGGAGGTCAGTATAGATGGACCAATAGAATGATGATATGCCCAAAAGATTTTACTTCACTAGGTGCAGTAAAAAAATTGGTATTCTATACACAGGTGGTATATATTGCAACACAGATAGGCTACTCCACTGACTAACACACTCTGCAATAGGCCAAAAAGGATTAGCTTTGCTAGATTCAGCCAAATCCTGTGAAAAAAACTTGCACAGCACTGTCACAGACCTGCCTGGCAAAAACTGATAGGAACTGATGTAACCTAGTCCTGAAAAGGACTGCAATTACAATTAGTCTTTACTCCCACAATCTATCTATTTAAGAGCACAGACCTGCCTGATAAAAGTCGTAGGAAATGCTGTAACCTAGTCCTTAAAAGGACTGCAATCACAACTATTCCCTACTCCCAAGCTATCTGTAGATTTGTGCGAAAATTGGCTTTAAATTAACAAGGTATAGCGCACACAGCAACAGCGGTGCCGTCTAACACGCAGCTGCAGCAGTGAGAAAATGGTGGCGACGGGGAAAATGGCTTGGTCTTATAGGGCAAGGACATGTGACATACACTGCCAATGACACATGCCCTTGCTTGTGTGAAAAAAAGCACTTCGCTCCGTGTGTGCGCTGCTGATAGGCTGACAGATTGCACCTCCCCACTGTAAATGTGGGAAAGAGAAAAAAAAATGGAGATCTTCATTATTCCTGCAGAGATCCATCCCCTGCCCCTCCCCCCACCCCGCTGTACACTCAAACTGCGTATTAACATTAATTTTCATCATTACTGAGAAAAAATCCAGTTATGATTTTGGTGCACAAACAGTTATCGAACATAACCTCGAACAGCCGAATTTTTCTCAAATCGTTCGTGTTTGCCGAACGGCTCGAACACCGCCCAAAACAGCTCGAATTTGAGATTGGCGAACAATTCGAGTCGAACAACGCTCATCTCTAATTCTAAACTTTCCCTCCCCATTTTATTCCTTTTGAAAAGATGTGCACATGTCACATCCACATGTCAACGGCTATTCTAAGCTGAATGTCCCTTCCCTCATCAGATCGCAGCCTCTACGCAGCTTGAGGCTGGACAAGTGCTGGCATGGGAGATTGGCTGGGAATCCCTGTTTCTGTTGACTTTTTGGCTGCTGCTATTGTCATTTGGATTTTTGTTTTTAAAATATTACCTTTCTCTCCCCATTTTATTCCTTTTGAAAAGACACGCACATGTGACAACTGCACATCAATGGCCATTGAAAGCTGCATGTGCCTTTCCTCGTCAGATTGCAGCTGCTACGCAGCTTGAGGCTGGGCAGGTACCAACAAGGGAGATTGACTGGGTATCCCTAGTTCCGTTGACATTTTGGATGCTGCTATTTTCATTTGAATTTTTGGATTTTTGTTTTAGAAATCTAACCTGTTCCTTCCCATTTTTTTCCTTTTGAAAACACACGCACATGTAACACCTGCGCATCAAAGGCCATTCTAAGCTGAATGTGCCTGCCCTCATCTGATTGCAGCTGCTACACAGCTTGAGGCTACGCAGGTACCAGCATGGGAGACTGGCTGAGAATCCTCGGTTCTGTTGACATTTTGGCTGCTGCTATTGTCATTTGGATTTTTGTTTTTAAAATCTGAACTTTCCCTCCCCATTTTATTCCTTTTGTAAAGACGCACACATGTGATATCTGCATGTCACCTGCCATTCTAAGCTGAATGTGCCTGCCTTTGTTAAATTGCAGCAGCTACACACCTTGAGGCTGGGCAAGTACAAGCTTGGGAGACTGGCTGGGAATCTCCTTTTCTGTTGACATTTTGGCTACTGCTATTTTCATTTGGATTTTTGTATTTTGGTTTTTAAAATCTAACATTTCCCTCCCTATTTTATTCCTTTTGGAAAGACGCGCACATGTGACAACTGCACGTCAACGGCCATTCTAAGCTGAATGTGCCTTCTCTCATCGGATTGCAGCCACTATGCAGCTTGAGGCTGGGCAAGTACTGGCATGGGAGACTGGCTGAGAATCCCCGGTTAAGTCGACATTTCGGCTGCTGCTATTGTCATTTGGATATTTGGATTTTTGGATCTTTGTTTTTAAAATTTAACCTTTCCCTCACCATTTTATTCCTTTTGAAAAGACACGCACATGTGACATCTGCACGTCAATGGCCATTCTAAGCTGAATGTGCCTGCCCTCGTTAAATCGCAGCATCTACGCACCTTGAGGCTGGGAAAGCACTGGCATGGAGACTGGCTGAAAATCGCCGGTTAAGTTGACATTTTGGCTGCTGCTATTGTCATTTGGATTTTTGGATTTTTGGATTTTTGTTTTTAAAATCTAACTTTTCCCTCCCCATTTTATTCGTTTTGAAAAGACACGCACATGTGACATCTGCTCATCTATGGCCATTCTAAGCTGGATGTTCCTGCACTTGTCAGATCGCAGCCAATACGCAGCTTGAGGCCGGGCAACCATTTGCATGAGAGACTGGTTGGGAGTCCCCAGTTCCATTGACGTTTTGGTTGCTGCTATTGTCATTTGGAATTTTGGATTTTTGGATGTTTGTTTTTAAAATCTAACCTTTCCCTCCCCATTTTATTCCTTTTGAAAAGACACGCACATGTGACATCTGCATGTCAAGGGCCGTTCTAAGCTGAATCTGCCTTGCCTCATCAGATCGCAGCCATTACGCAGCTTGAGGCCGGGCAAGTACTGGCATGGGAGTCTGGCTGGGAGTCCACAGTTCCATTGACATTTTGGTTGCTGCTATTGTCATTTGGAATTTTGGATTTTTGTTTTTAAAATCTAACCGTTCCCTCCCCATTTTATTCCTTTTGAAAAGACGCGCACATGTGACATCTGCACGTCAATGGCCGTTCTAAGCTGAATCTGCCTTGCCTCATCAGATCACAGCCACTATGCAGCTTGAAGCTGGGCAAGTACCAGCATGGGAGACTGGCTGCAAACACCTGGTTCCGTTGACATTCTGTCTGCTGTTATTGTCATTTGGATTTTTGGATTTTTGTTTTTAAATTCTAACCTTTCCCTCCCCATTTTATTACTTTTGAAAACATGCGGATGTGAGACTTCTGCAAGTCAATGGTCATTCTAAGCTGAATGTGCCTGCACTCATCAGATCACAGCTGCTACACAGATTGAGGCTGGGCATGTACTGGCATGGGAGACTGGCTGGGAATCCCCGGTTCCATTTACATTTTGGCTGCTGCTATTGTCATTTGGACTTTTGGATTTTTGTTTTTAAAATCTAACCTTTCCTTCCCCATTTTATTCCTTTTGAAAAGGCGTGCACATGTGACATTAGCATGTCATCGGCAATTCTAAGCTGAATGTGCCTGCTTTCATCAGATCGCAGCTGCTATGCAGCTTGTGGCTGTGCAAGTACCAGCATGGGAGACTGGCTGTGAATCCCCGGTTCTGTTAACATTTTGGCTGCTGTTATTGTCATTTTTATTTTTGTTTTTAAAATCTAACTTTTCCCTCCCCATTTTATTCCTTTTGAAAAAACACGCACATGTGAAATCTGCATGTCAACAGCCATTCTAAGCTGCATGTGCCTGCCCTCGTCAGATTGCAGCCACTATGCAGCTTGTGGCTGGGCAAGTACCAGCATGGGAGACTGGCTGGGAATCCACGGTACCATTGACATTTTGGCAGCTGCTATTGTCATTTGGACTTTTGGATTTTTGTTTTTAAAATCTAACCTTTCCCTCCCCATTTTATTCCTGTTGAAAAGACGCGCACATGTGATACCTACATGTCAATGGCCATTCTAAGCTGAATGTGCCTGCTCTCATCAGATCATAACTGCTACGCAGCTTGAGGCTGGAAAAGTACCAGCATGGGAGACTGGCTGTGAATCCCCGATTCCGTTAACATTTTGGCTGCTGCTATTGTCATTTGGATTTTTGTTTTTAAAATCGAAATTTTCCCTCCCCATTTTATTCATTTTGAAAAGCCGAGCATATGTGCCATTTGCACGTCAACGGCCATTCTAAGCTGAATGTGCCTGCCATCGTCAGATCACAGCCGCTACGCAGCTTGAGGCCAGGCAAGTACTGGCATTGGAGACTGGCTGGGAATCCCCGCGGTTCCGTTGACATTTTGGCTGCTGCTATTGTCATTTGGATTTTTGTTTTTAAATTCTAACATTTCCCTCCCCATTTTATTGCTTTTGAAAAGACGCGCACATGTGACATCTGCACGTCAACGGACATTCTAAGCCGGATGTGCCTTCCCTCATCATATCGCAAGCCGTTACGTAGCTTGAGGCCTGGCAGGTACCAGCTTGGGAGACTGGCTTGTAATCCCCGATTCCGTTGACATTTTGGCTGCTGCTATTGTCATTTGGATTTTTAGATTTTTGTTTTTAAAATCTAACCTTTCCCTCCCCATTTTATTCTTTTTGAAAAGACGCGCACATGTGGCATCTGCACATCAACGGCCATTCTAAGCTGAATGTGCCTGCCCTTGTCAGATTGAAACTGCTATGCAGCCTGAGGCTGGGCAAGCACTGGCATGGGAGACTAGCTGGGAATCCCCTCTTCCATTGCCATTTTGGCTGTTGCTATTGTCTTTTGGATTTTTGTTTTAAAATCTAACCTTTCCCTCCCCATTTTATTCCTTTTGAAAAGACGCGCACATGTGACATTTGCAAGTCAATGGTCATTCTAAGCTGAATGTGCCTGCACTCATCAGATCACAGCTGCTACACAGATTGAGGCTGGGCATGTACTGGCATGGGAGACTGGCTGGGAATCCCCGGTTCCATTTACATTTTGGCTGCTGCTATTGTCATTTGGACTTTTGGATTTTTGTTTTTAAAATCTAACCTTTCCTTCCCCATTTTATTCCTTTTGAAAAGGCGCGCACATGTGACATTAGCATGTCATCGGCAATTCTAAGCTGAATGTGCCTGCTTTCATCAGATCGCAGCTGCTATGCAGCTTGTGGCTGTGCAAGTACCAGCATGGGAGACTGGCTGTGAATCCCCGGTTCTGTTAACATTTTGGCTGCTGTTATTGTCATTTTTATTTTTGTTTTTAAAATCTAACTTTTCCCTCCCCATTTTATTCCTTTTGAAAAAACACGCACATGTGAAATCTGCATGTCAACAGCCATTCTAAGCTGCATGTTCCTGCCCTCGTCAGATTGCAGCCACTATGCAGCTTGTGGCTGGGCAAGTACCAGCATGGGAGACTGGCTGGGAATCCACGGTACCATTGACATTTTGGCAGCTGCTATTGTCATTTGGACTTTTGGATTTTTGTTTTTAAAATCTAACCTTTCCCTCCCCATTTTATTCCTGTTGAAAAGACGCGCACATGTGATACCTACATGTCAATGGCCATTCTAAGCTGAATGTGCCTGCTCTCATCAGATCATAACTGCTACGCAGCTTGAGGCTGGAAAAGTACCAGCATGGGAGACTGGCTGTGAATCCCCGATTCCGTTAACATTTTGGCTGCTGCTATTGTCATTTGGATTTTTGTTTTTAAAATCGAAATTTTCCCTCCCCATTTTATTCATTTTGAAAAGCCGAGCATATGTGCCATTTGAACGTCAACGGCCATTCTAAGCTGAATGTGCCTGCCATCGTCAGATCACAGCCGCTACGCAGCTTGAGGCCAGGCAAGTACTGGCATTGGAGACTGGCTGGGAATCCCCGCGGTTCCGTTGACATTTTGGCTGCTGCTATTGTCATTTGGATTTTTGTTTTTAAATTCTAACATTTCCCTCCCCATTTTATTGCTTTTGAAAAGACGCGCACATGTGACATCTGCACGTCAACGGACATTCTAAGCCGGATGTGCCTTCCCTCATCATATCGCAAGCCGTTACGTAGCTTGAGGCCTGGCAGGTACCAGCTTGGGAGACTGGCTTGTAATCCCCGATTCCGTTGACATTTTGGCTGCTGCTATTGTCATTTGGATTTTTAGATTTTTGTTTTTAAAATCTAACCTTTCCCTCCCCATTTTATTCTTTTTGAAAAGACGCGCACATGTGGCATCTGCACATCAACGGCCATTCTAAGCTGAATGTGCCTGCCCTTGTCAGATTGAAACTGCTACGCAGCCTGAGGCTGGGCAAGCACTGGCATGGGAGACTAGCTGGGAATCCCCTCTTCCATTGCCATTTTGGCTGTTGCTATTGTCTTTTGGATTTTTGTTTTAAAATCTAACCTTTCCCTCCCCATTTTATTCCTTTTGAAAAGACGCGCACATGTGACATTTGCAAGTCAATGGCCATTCTAAGCTGAATGTGCCTACCCTTGTTAGATCACAGCTGCTACCCAGTTTAATGCCAGGTAAGTACTTCCATGGGAGACTGGCTGGGAATCCTCTGTTCCGTTGACATTTGTTTTTTTTTTTTAAATCTAACCTTTCCCTCCCCATTTTATTCCTTTTGAAAAGACATGCACATGCAACATCTGCCTGTTAATGGCCATTCTAAGCTGAATGTGCCTACCCTCGTCAGATCACAGCTGCTACGCACCTTGAGGCTTGGTGAGTACCAGAATGGGAATTCCTGGTTCTGTTGACATTTTGGCTGTTGCTGTTGTGATTTGGATATTTGGATTTTTGTTTTTAGAATTCAACCTTTCCCTCCCCATTTTTTTCCTTTTGAAAAGATGCGCACATCTCACATCTGCACGTCAACGGCCATTCTAAGCTGAATGTGCCTGCCGTCGTCAGATCACAGCTGCTACGCAGCTTGAGGCCAGGCAAGTACTGGCATGGGAGACTGGCTAAGAATTCTGGGTTCTGTTGACATTTCAGCTGCTGCAAATGTCATTTGGATTTTTGTTTTTAAAATCTAACCTTTCCCTCCCCATTTTATTTCTTTTGAAAAGACGCGCACATGTGCCATCTGCACGTCAACGGCCATTCTAAGTAGTTTTGAGCCAACCCCGTAGTGTTCGAGTTCGGTTCGATTCGTCAAACACCCGTGTGTTCGCCGAACTGTTCGTCGAACACTTTCGAACACCGTTAAAACCAATTGCAGGCAAAAAAAACCACATAGAAACACATAGAAAACACCTTCAAAGGTGTCCAAAAGCTGACAAACTGCTCAGAAGACACAACTAACACATGGAAAAGTGACAAGTACATATAGTCATGCAAAATGAAAAGAGGTGGAGGAGTAAAAGGAGGGGGAGACACAGATATAGGCATGTCATGCCCTTCTAAAATCCAAAAAGTGAGAAGCCGACGCGTTCAGTCCGCTCCTGCCCGTGCCACCTCTGTGTCGCCGGGTTTGTGCCAGAGCCGCGGTGAACCCTGACGGCCAGCCCCCCTCTCCCAATACTGGTGCCTGTCCGCTGGTGGGTCGAGCGAGCCCCCCTGTGGTGGAGGCAGCTCTAAGCTTTTTAATTTAAATTGTCTCTCTAATTTGAATGAATACACTTTAAATCCATTTACAAGGATCTATTGGTATGCAAGTCTCATGCCAGCAGCTGCGTAATTCCAGCTCCAGTAGCGTCCACTAAAGCTGCTGCACTTAAAAAGCTTTTATAAGGATCGAGCTCGGCTGTCCACCGCAAGGCACTGCCAGTCCCAGCCCCTATGCCTTGGGGTGCCTCCTGATGCTCTTCACTGAGTATCCCGAGGTCCCGAAGCATTTCCTTTGAAAAAATTAAGTGTCCAAACTACAGGTGGTGTAGCTTGCTTAACAGCCGGGATAATCCGCTGACTAGCAGACACTGCTACTAGGCACAATTTATTTCCTGGGCTAGATGCAGTTAAAAATTTGTAATTAGATACTCTCGTTGGATGCTGAGAAAGCATTCCATAGAGTCTCCTGGCACGCCATATATGATTCTCTTAAAAAGCTTGGGGTAGGGGTCTAGGGGACCCTTTTATAGCCAAAATCACGGCCCTGTATCAAAATACGTCACCTAGGCTGAAGATAAATGGAACTGTAGCACCCTGAGGACTCGGTTGCTACAGAGGTATTGCACCTCATCCAGAGGTGTGATATCTCACTCTCAGGTAAGGATGGAGTGTGGATCAGGACCCGACACCTGCATGCATTACACCACATTGCCGTAGGGCAGGGCGACCAATATGCCTCTGAGATGGGCACGACAGTCCCTGTCCCTGGCTGGAGTGGGGGGAGGGAACACTGAGGAAGGGGAACCCTGTAGTGCAGGAGCAGGGAGGAAGAAGTGCCTGGGTGCATTGAGAAGGGAGTATAAAAGGTGGGCACCATCTTAGTTCAGTGCAGAGAAGTCTGAGCAGAGGTGGCAGGGAGCAGGGGCTCTGCATGAGCTCTGCTCCGGAGGCGGGCCTAGTAACAGAGGCCCAGGCCTGGAAGAGGGAGAAGGAAGGAAGAGGAGCAGAGAAGGCTCCAGGAATGAGGAATGAAGGGATCCCAGGGGTGCGGACGGGCGAGTTGCCACCGCACGCCCGAATCCACCTGCGTGGAGGGGTCAGGCCAAAGGGGGAGACCGGTCCCCGAGCTAGTGGAGGCAGGAAACGACCCTCAGCTAGATACCGGAGGCTGTGACATTTTATGTGGCGCAGCCCCTCGCTACACCCGCTAGGAAGGCACCACATAGGGTCAGGGAAACTGGCGCCAAGTTTACCAAGAGGAGGCCCGAGGCAGCCGGACAGAAGGGTTGGTAAGAAAGGCCAGACAAAGGACACACAAAGGGGGTCCTGTGAAGCGCTCCAAAGATATCTGGGAGTTGTCTGAGCCCCTCACATGGTGAGCACAGTACGACGTGGGCAGCCGTTACCTGCAGACGTGGTCTGGATAATAAGAACTGTGAGTAAAGGCCCTGGACTGCATCACTGACTCCGTGTCGTTACTGCTGCTGCCCTGCACCATCACCCCCATCCTCCGCATACACTGCCCTGAGGCTATACTCCTCCCGTGGGGAGTTATGCTACACTCTGCTGCACCCACAACACCAGCCTCAGCGGTCTGCCCTGCAGCGGCGGTTCACTCTGACCGCAATCCACGGGTGGCGTAGTCGGACATTTAAACATCAAAACCACATAAATAGTTCCGCCACTTGTTTGACCACCCTGAGCCACGGAACCGGGTCGCCGCCACGAAGACTACAACCACCAGCATCCACCAAAAAGGGTCCGGCTCCGGGTGTCCCAAGGCCCAGGGGGTGCATCAGAACATTTTCATCACCTTTCACAATCACCAATGGGACAAGGCAGGGATGTCCTCTGTCCCCTCTCTTATACATCCTAGTGACGGAGCACCTGCTCTCATCAATTCGCCATAACCCCAATATTAGGTGGATTGAGGTGGGAGGCACCGAGTACAAGTGCTCTCTATTTGCTGATGATGTCCTAGTATATATCACTCAATCACATATATCCATCCATGCTGTTATGGCTGAAATAGATCACTTTGTTACATGGTCAAATTTTAAAATCAATGCAGCGAAGTCTGAGGCCCTCGATGTCTCCCTCCCCAAATCCATATAGGATTCCATCCAGTCCAACTTTCCCTTTGCCTGGCCCTCACAGGGTATCAAATACTTAGGAATTCCTATTCATAGAGACCTCTCCCATCTATGTTATCTTAATTTTGGTCCCTTTATTGAACAACTCCATACAGACCACGGTTGGCAAGTTAGAACTGTAAGATTCACTACGTGAACCACTGGTGTTTTGTGGAAAAGCACATGTACACTGTGTTCCAAATTATTATGCAAAAAGTGTTTAGGAGTGATAAGGGAAGAATTTGTTTGTTTGTCAGTTAAACTCATTGATGGTGATGTGTGTCAGGGCTCTTTATATCACTGTAAGCAATTGCAGACACCTGTGCTAATTAGTTTGGCAGGTGTGTCCAATGAAAGGCAAGACTACTTAAGAAGGCTGTCTCACATTATTAAGCAGCCTACATTTTCTGCAAAAATGGGAAAGAAAAAGGATGTGTCGGCTTCTGAGAAGCAACAAATTGTGGAGTATTTAGGTCAAGGCATGACTACAATCAACATTGTGCGATGATCAGGATGAAGTGTCTTGACAATCAAGAAGTATGTAGCTGATTCACAGTACACACGTGTGCGTGCTGATAAGGGAAAATTGAGGACTCTTTCCTACAGGCAATTACGTCAGGTTAAAAGAGCAGTGGCAAAAAAGCCTTGTCATAGCAGCAGACAAGTTTTTGAAGCTGCTGGTGCCTTCAACGTCCGCCGAACAACAAGATGCAGGGTCCTTCAGAGGTTTGCAGCTGTGCATATGCCATCCTGTCGACCTCCTCTATCCACTTCACACAAGCAGAAACGGCTCCAGTGGGCCAAACATTACATGAAGACTGATTTCAAAACTGTTTTGTTCACGGATGAGTGCCGTGCAGCGCTCGATGGTCCAGATGGATGGAGTTGAGGATGGCTGGTTGATGGGCACCCCACGCAAACACGACTACAGCACCAATAAGGAGGAGGTGGAGTAATGTTTTGGGCTGGAATCATGGGGAGAGAGATTGTCGGCCCCTTTAGGATCCCTGAAGGCGCTAAAGATGAAGTCCATAATGTATGTGGATTTTCTCAAACAGCACTTCCTGCCATGGTTGAAGAAGAAGAACCGTGTATTTCACAGCAAGATCATTTTTTTGCATGATAATGCACCATCTCATGCTGCACATAAAACATCTGCATCTCTGGCTGATATGGGCATAAAAGGGGACAAACTTATGGTGTGTCCCCCATGCTCCCCTGACCTCTAACCCATTCAGAACCTCTGGAGCATCATCAAAAGGAGTGTCTATGATGGCGGGAGGCAGTTCACATCTAAGCAACAGCTCTGGGAGGGTATTCTGTCCTCATGCAAAACAATTGAAGCAGAAACCATCCAAAACCTGACAAATTCAATGGACGAGAGTTCAGAAGCTCCTTTCGAACAAGTGATGTGAAAATGTAACATCACCTAGAATAAAGTTTTGAGTACAAAGCCCAAATTATTTTCCAGTCAAGATTCAGATAAACATGATTAGTAATTTTAAATCTGGTGGAGCTTATTATAGATGGCCTAATAGAATCAGTGCTGCACACTGCTACAAAGCCCAAATTGTTTTCCAGCCAAGATACAGATAAACATGATTAGTAATTTGAAAGCTTAAAACGGTTGGTAGGGTGATTTTAACCAATCATCAAGCTTTTACTCTCCCCAGGATGACACAGGGGTAGAAAAGTCATTTCGGATCCATGATTTGTTCATCTTTATGAACGTGAGTCTGTCTACATTATCAGTGGAGAGCCGCGTGTGCTTATCTGTCAGCACACCACCAGCAGCGCTGAACACACGTTCAGACAGAACGCTGGCTGCGGGGCATGACAAGATCTCCAAGGAGTAAGTTGCTAGCTCCGGCCATTTATCCAGATTGGAAGCCCAAAAAGAGCAAGGGTCCAGTGACACAGTCATGGCTTCAATGTGTACTTGGAGATACTCCTGTACCATCGTCTCTAGGCGTTGACTATGTGTCAGACTTCTTGTCTCCTGTGGCCTTGCAAAGGATGGGCTAAAAAAGTGGTGAAATGATTCCGCAAAATTGATGTTACCAGCAGATACTGTGGTTCTGTTACGGTTTGAGTGCTGAACACTTGACGGTCCCACGGTTGGCAAGTTGGAACTGTGAGATTCACTACGTGCACCACTGGTGTTTTGTGGAAAAGCACATGTGAGATTCTGCAACAGTCTCTGCTGATACTCCTACATGCGTGCATCCCTTTCTATGGCAGGAATAATTTCTGCAAATTTACTTTTGTACCGGGGATCTAACAGTGTGGCAACCCAGTAGTCAGGATTATTTCTAATTCTCACAATTCGAGGGTCATGTTGCAGGTAGTGCAGCAAGAAGGCACTCATGTGTGTTGCGCATCCAGGAGCACAAAGTCCCTGTTGTGTTGTTGGCGAGGTAACAATCATGCTTCCTTTCTCTGTCCTCTCCCCCCAACCTCGCACAACAGAAATGTGATCAAGGTCTCCCTCATCTGATGAGTCTTCCATCAGTTCGTCCTCCACTTCTTCCTGGGCTCCTGCACCTTTCTCACTAGTTTGGCTGCTACCATGTGCCCTGGTAAAACCATCTCCCCCACCCTCACATGCCTGCCGCCTTGGTGCTGCCGACCTTCTGGACCTTGCAGATGTTAGCCCTTCCGCATACAACTCCTCCTCCTCTACTTCCTCCACCTCCTCTTGTGCCACCACCTGACTCCGAATTCTGTTTAACATGTGCTCCAGCATGTAAATCACCGGAATAGTCATGCTGATAATGGCATCGTCAGCACTAAACATCTTCGTCGCCATTTCAAAACTGTGCAGAAGGGTGCATAGGTCCTTGATCTGAGACCACTCCTCCAGCGTGATTTGCCCCACCTCTGAATCTCGTTGGCCCAGGCTATACGTCAGAACGTATTGCAGCAGGGCTTGTCAGTGCTGCCACAGTCGCTGCAACATGTGCAGAGATGAATTCCACCGGGTAGGCACATCGCATTTTAGCCGGTGAAGTGGCAGGCCCAACGACTTCTGTAGAGATGTAAGTCGCTGAGCTGCGGGATGCGAACGGCGGAAGTGAGCACACAGCGACCGTGCCCTCTGCAGAAGGCCATCTAGTCTGGGATAGTGGGCTAAAAATTGCTGGACAACCAGGTTCAACACGTGAGCCATACAAGGCACGTGTGTGACATTGCCCCGGCGAAGGGCCGCACCCAGGTTTGCAGCATTGTCGCACACGGCCTTCCCTGGTTTCAGGTCCAGTGGAGACAACCATTCATGAAATTGGTTCTACAGAGCTGACCACAACTCCTCAGCTGTGTGACTCACATTTCCCAGACATTTCAAAGTAAAAACCGCCTGATGACGTTGAGTCCCACTGCCAGCATAGTAAGGAGGTGTACAGGATCCCTTCTGCGCAGTTAGAAAGCTTGTGGCATGACCAGAAAGGCTTTGGGTGCATGTGGAAGACCAAGAGGAGGTTGAGGAGGTAGAAGCAGTGGAGGAACTTTGACATAAAGAGGATAGACGCACAACTCGTGGGGACGGCAAGACTTGGACAGCAGCCCCTTGTCCTGCTGTCACCATAGTTACCCAGTGCCCAGTCAGCGACATGTAACGCCCCTGTCCATGCCAACTCGTCCAAGTGTCTGTGGTGAAATGCACCCTGTCACACACAGAGTTTCTCAAAGAAGCGGTGATGTTGTGTGCGACATGCTTGTGGAGCGCAGGCACACCTTTCTTTGAGAAGTAGTGCCGACTGGGCATCTGGTACTGGGGCACTGCGACCGACATAAGGTCTCGAAAATCCTCTGTGTCCACCAGGCGGAAAGACAGCATTTCTGTAGCCAAGAGCTTGCAGATGGTGAAATTCAACCTCTTAGCTTTCTCATGGCTAGGAGGAAATGGTCTTTTACTTGTCCACATCTGAGGGATCGAGGGCTGGCTATTGTGCTTAGACAGGGTTGATAAGGGTGTCCCCGGCAAACTGCCCGTCTGTGAGGAAGATGCAGGCGGACATGTTAGGTTGCCTTGATCCAAAGGTGGTATTATCGATGTCGGACAGCGCTCAACACCAGCTGGTGTTTCCACCTCCAAAGAAAATGATGACCTGCCAATCACGCTGGCTGTTGCGGGTAAAGAGGTGGCAGGTCTGCGCCCCAAAACAGGTGTGACTGCTGTCCCCCCAGTCACAGAGGATGAAGAGGCCGCGGATGCACAAGATATGGCAGACGGTGGTTGGCCCGGCCGGCTAGGCCGCATTGTAGCACACTGAGTTACCCACTGCAACTTATGCTTCATGTTCATGTGCCGGTTCATGCATGAAGTACTCAAACTATGTATTTTTTGGCCTCTACTTAGCTTTTGCTGACAAATGTTACAGATAACACGAGTTGGGTCATCTTTATCGATCTGAAAAAATGCCCAGCCTATGCAAGGCTTAGCACCCATGCGACCTGAAGAGCCACCACGACTTGTGGTGAGAGGCAGAGTTGTGTTTGAGGATGCAGTTGTTGACGTGCTTCCAGTACTACGTCTCTGTCCAGGAAGGCGCAACCTGACCTCGTCGTCATTAGCATCTTCCTCCACCTCCTCTGCTGACCTCATCTCTTGGCTGACTGTGGGTTGACAGTAAGTGGGATCTCCAACCTAATCACCATCACCCTGTGCGTTATCACACCCGTCGTCCTCAGAGCCAACCTGTTCCTGCCCTGACAAAATACTAAAGTTGTCGTTCCAATCAGGTATTTGAGTCTCATCATCATCTTCCTCATTGTCTCCACCAACAGGAGTTACAGTTTGGGAATGAGGGTCTACATTATGATCAGAACCTTCTGCGTCTGGTCCTGGATCCGACTCATAAAGATTCTGGGCATCAGTGCAGATCATTTCCTCGTCTGGATTCACAGAAGCGCTGGAGTCGACCTCTGATTCCCAGGCTATAGTATGAGTAAACAGCTCTGCAGAGTCAACCATCTGTTCTACCTCATACTCAGACGGGCAGCTGGAGATTTGGGAGCTGTGAGGAAGCAAGTGCGATTGGGGTGACACCTTTGAGGACTGGAGAATTTGTGATGTTGAAGTTGATGTGGAGGAGAGCCCACTTAAAGGAGCACTTGATATCCGTTGAAGCACCTGCTGTTTTTGTGCCTCATCTGGAATTTGTAGCGGTTGGCGTGGCCGTAAGAAAGGGATCTTATCACATTGTCCGCTAAAAGAAGTAGACATTTTAGTTTGGCTGGAAGATGGTCTTTCTTCTGCAGATGTTACTGTTGCTTTAACACCTACCCCAGGGACACAACCTTTTTTCCCCTTCCCAACACGCCTATTCCCCTTTCCACCAGCAGCAGGCCTTTTTCCACTCATTTTGGTGGTTAACTAATTCACAACTCTGGAGTTGTTTGCACAAAAAAACAATGGATGGGAACCGAGCAGAGCTGAGTGGATAAACTGTGGTATTTGGCCAAAACTATTGGCTGGTTAGATGCAGAAAAAAATTATATTCAATTTGCAACCTGATGGAGGTCAGTATAGATGGACTAATAGAACAAGTCCCACACACAGCTAGAAGCCCAAATATTTTTTCAGAGGTAGATGCAGAAAAAAATATATTCAGTTTGCAACCTGATGGAGGTCAGTATAGATGGACTAATAGAGAAAGTCCCACACACTGCTAGAAGGCCAAATATTTTTTCAGAGCTAGATGCAGAAAAAAATTATATTCAGTTTGCAACCTGATGGAGGTCAGTATAGATGGACTAATAGAGAAAGTCCCACACACTGCTAGAAGGCCAAATATTTTTTCAGAGCTAGATGCAGAAAAAAATATATTCAGTTTGCAACCTGATGGAGATCTCTATAGATGGATTAATAGAACAAGTCCCACACACTGCTAGAAGCCCAATATTTTTTCAGAGGTAGATGAAGAAAAAAATATATGCAGTTTGCAACCTGATGGAGGTCAGTATAGATGGACTAATACAACAAGTCCCACACACAGCTAGAAGCCCAATATTTTTTCAGAGGTAGATGCAGAAAAAAATATATTCAGTTTGCAACCTGATGGAGGTCTGTATAGATGGATTAATAGAACAAGTCCCACACACAGCTAGAAGCCCAATATTTTTTCAGAGGTAGATGAAGAAAAAAATATATTCAGTTTGCAACCTGATGGAGGTCAGTATAGATGGACTAATACAACAAGTCCCACACACAGCTAGAAGCCCAATATTTTTTCAGAGGTAGATGCAGAAAAAAATATATTCAGTTTGCAACCTGATGGAGGTCAGTATAGATGGACTAATACAACAAGTCCCACATACAGCTAGAAGCCTAAGATTTTTTCAGAGGTAGATTCAGAAAAAAATATATTCAGTTTGCAACCTGATGGAGGTCTGTATAGGTGGAATAATAGAACAAGTCCCACACACAGCTAGAAGCCCAATATTTTTTCAGAGGTAGATGCAGAAAAAAATATATTCAGTTTGCAACCTGATGGAGGTCAGTATAGATGGACTAATACAACAAGTCCCACACACAGCTAGAAGCCCAATATTTTTTCAGAGGTAGATGCAGAAAAAAATATATTAAGTTTGCAACCTGATGGAGGTCAGTATAGATGGACTAATACAACAAGTCCCACACACAGCTAGAAGCCCAATATTTTTTCAGAGGTAGATGCAGAAAAAAATATATTCAGTTTGCAACCTGATGGAGGTCAGTATAGATGGACTAATACAACAAGTCCCACACACAGCTAGAAGCCCAATATTTTTTCAGAGGTAGATGCAGAAAAAAATATATTCAGTTTGCAACCTGATGGAGGTCTTCATTGTTCCTGCAGAGATCCATCCAATGCCCCTTCCCCCACCCCGCTGTACACTCAAACTGCGTATTAACATTAATTTTCATCATTACTGAGAAATAATCCAGTTATGATTTTGGTGCACAAACAGTTATCGAACAGCCGAATATTTCTCAAATCGTTTGTGTTTGCCGAACGGCTCAAATTTGAGATTGGCGAACAGTTAGAGTAGAACAACGCTCATCTCTACTTGGGATTCCCAGGCAGTCTCCCATGATGGTACTTGCCCAATCTCAAGCTACATAGCGGCTGCAATCTGACGAGGACAAGCACATTCAGCTTTGAAAGGCCGTTGATGTGCAGATGTCACATGTGCGTGTCTTTTCAAAATGAATAAAATGGGGAGGGAAATTTTAGATTTTATAAACAAATATTCAAATTACAATAGCGGCTGCGAAAATGTCACTGGAACGGGGGATTCCCAGTTAGTCACCCATGTCTCTACTTGCTCAGCCTCAAGCTGCATAAAGGCTGCGATATGACAAGGGCAGGTACATTCAGCTTAGAATGGCCGTTGACGTGCAGATGTCACATGTGCGCGTCTTTTCAAAAGGAATAAAATGGGGAGGGAAAGGATGGATTCTAAAAAAAAAAAATCCAAAAATCCAAATGACAATAGCAGCTGCCAAAATGTCAACAGAACCGGGGATTCCCAGCCAGTCTCCCATGCTGGTACTTGCCCATCCTCCAGCTGCGTTGCGGCTGTGTTCTGACGAAGGCAGGTACATTCAGCTTAGAATGGCCACTGACATGCCAATGTCACATGTGCGTGTCTTTTCAAAAGGAATAAAATGGGGAGGGAAAAGTTAGAATTTAAAAGCAAAAAGCCAAATGACAATAGCACCAGCCAAAATGTTAACGGAACCAGTGATTCCCAGCCAGCCTCCCATGCTGGTACTTGCCCAGACTCAAGCTGCGTAGCTGCTGTGATCTAACAAGGTTAGGCACATTAAGCTGAGTGTGGCCGTTAACGTGTAGATGATACATGTGCGCAACTTTTCAAAAGGAATAAAATGGGGAGGGAAAAGTTAGATTTTAAAAACAAAAATCCAAATGACAATAGCAGCAGCCAAAATGTCATTGTAACTGAGGATATTCAGCCAGTCACCCATACCAGCACTTGCCCTGCCTCAAGTTGCGTAGGAGCTGTGATCTGACATGGGCAAGCACATTCAGCTTAGAATGGCCGCTGACGTGTAGTTGTCACATGTGCGTGTCATTTCAAAAGGAATAAAATGGGGAGGGAAAAGTTAAATTTTAAAAACAAAAATCCAAATGACAATAGAAGCAGCCAAGATGTCAACAGAACAGGGGACTCCCAGACAGTCTCCCATGTTGGTACTTGCCCAGCCACAATTGGCATAGAAGCTGTGATCTAACAAGAGCAGGCACATTCAGCTTAGAATGCCCGTTGACATGTGGATGTCACATGTGCACGTCTTTTCAAAAGGAATAAATTGGGGAGGGAAAGGTTAGATTTTAAAAACAAAAATCCAAATGACAATAGCAGCAGCCAAAATGTCAAAGGAAACAGGGACTCCCAGCCACTCTTCCATGCTGGTACATACCCAACCTCAAGCTGCATTGCAGCTGTGATCTGACGAGAGCAGGCACATTCAGTTTAGAATGGCCGTTGACGTGCCAATGTCACATGTGCGTGTCTTTTCAAAAGGAATAAAATGGGGAGGGAAAAGTTAGAATTTAAAAGCAAAAAGCCAAAAATCCAAATGACAATAGCACCAGAAAAAATGTTAACAGAACCAGGATTCCCAGCCAGTCTCCCATGCTGGTATTTGCCCAGAAACAAGCTGCATAGCTGCTGTGATCTAATGAGGGTAGACACATTAAGCTGAGTGTGGCCATTGATGTTTGGATGTCACATGTGCGCGTCTTTTCAAAAGGAATAAATTGGGGAGGGAAAAGTTAGATTTCAAAAACAAAAATCCAAATGACAAAAGCAGCTGCCAAAATTTCAACAAAACTGAGGATTCCCAGCCAGTGTCCCATGCTGGTACTTGCCCAGCCTCAAGCTGCATTGCAGCTGTGATCTGACGAGGGCAGGCACATTCAGCTTAGAATGGCCATTGACGTGCCAATGTCACATGTGCGTGTCTTTTCAAAAGGAATAAAATGGGAAGGGAAAGGTTAGATTTTAAAAACAAAAATCCAAATGACAATAGCAGCAACCATAATGTCATTGGAACCGAGGATATTCAGCCAGTCACCCATACCAGCACTTGCCCAGCCTCAAGTTGCATAGCAGCTGTGATCTGAAGAGGGTAGGTACATTCAGCTTAGAATGGCCAATGACGGGTGGATGTCACATGTGCACGTCTTTTCAAAAGGAATAAAATGGGGAGGGAAAAGTTAGATTTTAAAAACAAAAATCCAAAAATCCAAATGACAATAGCAGCAGCAAAAATGTCGACGGAACTGGGAAGTCCCAGCCAGACTCCCATGTTGGTACTTGCCCAACCTCAAGCAGTGTAGCGGCTGTGATCTGACCCAGGAAGGAACATTCAGCTTAGAAGGCCGTTGACGTGCAGATGTTACATGTGCGCGTCTTTTCAAAACGAATAAAATGGGGAGGGAAAAGTTAGATATTAAAAACAAAAATCCAATAATCCAAATGACAATAGCAGCAGCCAAAATGTCAACGAACCTGGGGATTCCCAGCCAGTCTCCCATGCTGGTACTTGCCCAGCCTCAAGGTGCGTAGCAGCTGCAATCTGACGAGGGCAGGCACATTCAACTTAGAATGGCCGTTGACATGCAAATATCACAAGTGCGCGTCTTTTCAAAAGGAATAAAACGGGGAGGGAAAGGTTAGATTTTTAAACCAAAAATCCAAATGACAATACCAGCAGCCAAATTGTCAAAGAAACAGGGGATTCCCAGCCAGTCTCCCATGCCGGTACTTGCCCAACCTCAAGCTTCGTAGTGGCTGCGATCTGACCAAGGAAGGAACATTCAGCTTAGAAGGCCGTTGACGTACAAATGTTACATGTGCGCGTCTTTTCAAAAGGAATAAAATGGGGAGGGAAAGGTTAGATTTTAAAAACAAAAATCCAAAAATCCCAATGACAATAGCAGCAGCCAAAATGTCCACGGAAGAGGTGATTCCCTGCCAGCCTCCTATGCCTGTACTTGCCCAGCCACAAGGTGCGTAGTGGCTGCGATCTGACAAGGGCAGACACATTCAGCTTAGAATGGCCGTTCACGTGCAGATGTCACATGTGCGTGTCTTTTCAAAAGGAATAAAATGGGGAGGGAAAAGTTAGATTTTAAAAACCAAAAATAAAAATGACAATAGCAGCAGCCAAAATGTTAATTGAAGCGGGGATTCCCAGCCAGTCTCCCATGCATGTACTTGCCCATCCTCAAGCTGCAATTTGACAAGTGTAAGCACAATCAGCTTAAAATGGCCGTTGACATGCAGATGTCACATGTGCGCGTCTTTTCAAAAGGAATAAAATGGATAGGGAAAAGTTAGATTTTAAAAACAAAAATCTAAAAATCCAAATGACAATAGCAGAGGCCAAAATGTCTACGGAACTGGGGATTCACAGCAAGCCACCCATGCCGGTACTTGCCCTGCCTCAAGCTGTGTAGCGGCTGCAATTTGACGAGGGTAGGCAAATTCAGCTTAGAATGGCCGTTGATGTGCAGAATTCACATGTGAGCATCTTTTCAAAAGGAATAAAATGGGGAGGGAAAGGTTAGATTTTAAAAACAAAAATCCAAAAATCCAAATGACAATAACAGCAGCAGCAGCCAAAATGTCAATGGAACTGGGCATTCCCAGCTTTTCTCCCATGCTGTTACTTGCCCAGCCTCAAAGTGCGTAGCGGCTGCAATCTGACACGGACAGGCACATTTAGCTTAGAATGACCGTTGACATGCAGATGCTACATGTGCGCGTCTTTTCAAAAGGAATAAAATGGGGAGGGATAGGTTAGAGTTTAAAAACAAAAATTCAAATAACAATAGCAGCAGCCAAAATGTTTTTGGAACAGGGTATTCCCAGCCTGCCACCCATGCCGGTACTTGCCCAACCTCAAAATGTGTAGCAGTTGCAATCTGACAAGGTAAGGCACATTCAGCTTAGAATGGCCGTTGACCTGCAGATGTCACATGTGCGCGTCTTTTCAAAAGGAATAAAATGGGGAGGGAAAGGTTTGATTTTAAAAACAAAAATTCAAAAATCCAAATGACAATAGCAGCAGCCAAAATGTCAATGGAACAGGGGACTCCAAGCCAGTCTCCCATGCTGGTACTTGCCCAACCTCAAGCTGCGTAGCGGCTGCGATCTGACAAGGGAAGGCATGTTCAGCTTAGAATGGCCATTGACCTGCAGATGTCACATGTGCGTGTCTTTTCAAAAGGAATAAAATGGGGAGGGAAAGGTTAGATTTTAAAAACAAAAATCCAAATGACAATAGCAGCAACCATAATGTCATTGGAACCGAGGATATTCAGCCAGTCACCCATACCAGCACTTGCCCAGCCTCAAGTTGCATAGCAGCTGTGATCTGAAGAGGGTAGGTACATTCAGCTTAGAATGGCCAATGACGTGTGGATGTCACATGTGCACGTCTTTTCAAAAGGAATAAAATGGGGAGGGAAAAGTTAGATTTTAAAAACAAAAATCCAAAAATCCAAATGACAATAGCAGCAGCAAAAATGTCGACGGAACTGGGGAGTCCCAGCCAGACTCCCATGTTGGTACTTGCCCAACCTCAAGCAGTGTAGAGGCTGTGATCTGACCCAGGAAGGAAAATTCAGCTTAGAAGGCCGTTGACGTGCAGATGTTACATGTGCGCGTCTTTTCAAAACGAATAAAATGGGGAGGGAAAGGTTAGATTTTAAAAACAAAAATCCAAAAATCCAAATGACAATAGCAGCAGCCAAAATGTCAACGAACCTGGGGATTCCCAGCCAGTCTCCCATGCTGGTACTTGCCCAGCCTCAAGGTGCATAGCAGCTGCAATCTGACGAGGGCAGGCACATTCAACTTAGAATTGCTGTTGACGTGCAGATGTCACATGTGCGTGTCTTTTCAAAAGGAATAAAATGGGGAGGGAAAAGTTAGATTTTAAAATCCAAAAATCCAAATGACAATAGCAGCAGCCAAAATGTTCACGGAAGAGGTGATTCCCTGCCAGTCTCCCATGCATGTACTTGCCCATCCTCAAGCTGCACAGCAGCTGCAATTTGACAAGTGAAAGCACATTCAGCTTAGAATGGCCGTTGACATGCAGATGTCACATGTGCGCGTCTTTTCAAAAGGAATAAAATGGATAGGGAAAAGTTAGATTTTAAAAACAAAAATCTAAAAATCCAAATGACAATAGCAGAGGCCAAAATGTCTACGGAACTGGGGATTCACAGCCAGCCACCCATGCCGGTACTTGCCCTGCCTCAAGCTGTGTAGCGGCTGCAATTTGACGAGGGTAGGCAAATTCAGCTTAGAATGGCCGTTGATGTGCAGAATTCACATGTGAGCGTCTTTTCAAAAGGAATAAAATGGGGAGGGAAAGGTTAGATTTTAAAAACAAAAATCCAAAAATCCAAATGACAATAACAGCAGCAGCAGCCAAAATGTCAATGGAACTGGGCATTCCCAGCTTTTCTCCCATGCCGTTACTTGCCCAGCCTCAAAGTGCGTAGCGACTGCAATCTGACACGGACAGGCACATTTAGCTTAGAATGACCGTTGACATGCAGATGCTACATGTGCGCGTCTTTTCAAAAGGAATAAAATGGGGAGGGATAGGTTAGAGTTTAAAAACAAAAATTCAAATAACAATAGCAGCAGTCAAAATGTTTTTGGAACAGGGTATTCCCAGCCTGCCACCCATGCCGGTACTTGCCCAACCTCAAAATGTGTAGCAGTTGCAATCTGACAAGGGAAGGCACATTCAGCTTAGAATGGCCGTTGACCTGCAGATGTCCCATGTGCGCGTCTTTTCAAAAGGAATAAAATGGGGAGGGAAAGGTTTGATTTTAAAAACAAAAATTCAAAAATCCAAATGACAATAGCAGCAGCCAAAACGTCAATTAAACAGGGGACTCCAAGCCAGTCTCCCATGCTGGTACTTGCCCAACCTCAAGCTGCGTAGCGGCTGCAATCTGACAAGGGAAGGCACGTTCAGCTTAGAATGGCTGTTGACCTGCAGATGTCACATGTGCGCGTCTTTTCAAAAGGAATAAAATGGGGAGGGAAAGGTTAGATTTTAAAAACAAAAATCCAAATGACATTACCAGCAGCCAAAATGTCAATGGAATCGGGGATTCCCAGCCAGTCACCCATGCCAGTACTTGCCCAGCCTCAATCTGCATAGCAGCTGCGCTCTGATGATGGAAGGCACATTCAGCTCAGAATGGCTGTTGATGAGCAGATGTCACATGTGCAAGTGACACCCCAGGGGTCTGGTTGCCACAGTAACAGAGATATTATGTCTGAGAGCAAGTGGGAGGTTTCTCTGGTCAGGAGCCCTAAGCATGCAACACTGCCCGCCCAGACCTGGGAGGGGAGGAATCTGCCCTTATAAACTTGGTCTGGGGCGGGATTAGGTGAGACAGAGACAGAGCCTGCAGAACAAGCAGAGCAGTCAGAGCCTAGAGTGAAGCTGCAGACACAGGAAAAGATACATCAGGAGCTCTGTAGGATCAGAGGCAGAAGGCCAGGGGCTGTGAGCAGAGATATAGCTCGCCCTGGCTGAAGTTACTAAAACCGGACACAGGAGTCCGAGGCTGTGGGGACTGATATATACCCAGCAGCAGAAACCAGCCGGCAGGGGATTCCAGGTCCTCTGGCCATAGAAGCCCAGAGGCTCAGTCACAAAGAAGGGACCAGCGCCGCCATCCAGGAGCGGAGGCTAACAGAAGGCCCCAAGTCTCCAGCCATACGGGTGAGCACCACACAGTATACTCAGGGATGTGGGCTACTTGGAACCGCTGACAGCAAGGTAGCCAGAAAGAGTGCAGATAAACGGGGAGGCCTACAACTCCACCTGGCCAGGGGAACTCCTGCTTGCTCGCAGACTGACCAGGCCCCTTATACTAGCCAGTACTCCCGGGAGGGTCTGCATTGTACCATCAGTAAAGACCCTGAACTGCACCTCACGTCTCTGTGATTCCTTGCCGCACCAGCACCATTAGCACTGGGACCCTCACACCATCACTCCCATCATCTCTCACATTAGCTGCCCTGAGTCAATACTTCTCCCGTGGGGAGTTATCCCATACTCGGCTGCGCAAACAACATCAGTCTCAGCGGTCGGCAGCGCAGCGGCGGTCCCCACTGACCGCAATCCACGGGTGGCGTAGTCGGACATTTGCTATACATTAAGACTGCCACTGGTTTGACCACCCTGGGCACGGACCGGGTCACCACCACACGGAGACTACAACCCCCAGCATTCTACAACAGGCCCGGTTCCGGGTTCCCCTGCACAACACAGGCCCAGGGGGCGCGTCAACTTTGGCGTAGTCGGCAGGATTTCGTGCCCGCAACCACCGGGTACTGCGTGCCTGAAAAAGAGACTTTTATACTTACCTGTGGTGAAGTTTCCCGCCGTCCGGCGTCGTTTCCCGCCATCTGGAGCCGATTCCCGCCATCAGACGCCATCTTGGACCGTTTCCCGCCGTCTTCTGCCTTCTTCCCGCCATCCGCAGCTGCTTCCCGCCTTCGGACGCCATCTTCGGGACGCCGCACGGGAAGAAGAGGGGCGTGGACGCCGAAAGCGCGCGAGATCCGAAGCTCCGCCCCACGCTCTGACGCTGCGCAAGGTCCTGGAAGGGAGGAAGAGCGACGCTGACGTCATCGGAGCGCGACGCCAGGTCCTCAACCCCGACGATCGACTGCGGAGCTGCGGCCTATGAAAGAAGAGCATCGCAAGGTAGGCCACGGTGCACTAGGGGGGAGGAGGATGCCGGATACCGAGGTGAGCTCCACTGCCACAGCCACCGCCAGTGCAACCGCTGCAGCAGTCATGCCATTCACCATGCCCTATATCCCGGGGGCAACCTGGCTACCCCAGTACTCAGGGTAGTCACATACTCTAAATGACTTTAGAGAAAGACTGGATAGCCTCTTCCAGGTGTACCCCCTCACAGAAAAGCAAAAAGTGAGCATCCTGGTGGCCCAATTAATCGGGGCAGCCCAAAGGGAGGTAAAGTCCTGGCCACCTGGGAGGAAGAGGACTGTCAGAGAAATACTAGCCCGGCTGAAAGACACATTTGATACCCGCACCTCAGCCGAAATAAAGCTCAGATTTTACGGGTGTAAACAGTGGGCACATGAGAGTATAAGAGACTATGCTCTAAACCTACAAGAGGCCCTGAGAGCCATTAAGCAGGCAGACCCTGGCAGCGTGGGAAATGAAGATAAGCTGTTGACTGAACAATTTATTGAGGGTCTACTGTGCAATGCCCACCGAACCTAGTTGCGGGCAATGGCCTTACAGGACCCTGACCTGGACTTTGCACAGTTCAAGGACAGAGCCATCCGGGTGCTCCGAGAACCGGCACTAGGTGGCGCTGTGACCAACAGGCGCCCTGCTATCACTTACCACCAGGAGACGGCGCCCTTGTCTTCAGGGCCTGTGGGAGCTGATGCGCAGGCTTTGAACAATAACCCGGCAACAGACCTGCACCATCAGGTCCAAGAGCTGACTAAGATCGTTGCCACGCTAACCAGAACTGTGCAGTCTTTACAGGTCTCTTCTCCAGGAAAGATCCAGCTGGAATCCGGACCGTAGGACGTCCCGTGGCACCGACTGAGGAGGACCCCACAGGCCAGAGGAAGACCCAGCGGCAGATACAACGAGGACGGACGACCCATCTGCCACCGCTGCAATCAACCTGGACATGTGGCAAGGTACTGTCATTTAAACGGGCACAACCTGGGGTAGAGGGCCAACCCCCAGGCATAAGACCATCAGGCCCATCAAACTGGCGTGATAAATACGTAGGGGGACGTCCAATCTTGCCTGTGGTACTGGATGGCATTCCTATGAGTGCCCTACTAGACACTGGGTCACAGGTGACCACCATCCCGTACGTGCTCTTTAAACAGTACTGGAATGACTCGGACATAACCCGCTACCCAGATGACGACCTGAGTATCATCGCCAGCAATGGTCAGCCCGTGCCGCAGGTGGGATTCAAAGAGGTGATCATTAAGATCGGTAAAGTCGAACTGGCGGCACAAGGACTGATTATAGCGGACATAGACCGTCATGAGAGTCACCCTAGAATAACCTTGGGAACTAATGTGATTGAAAATTGTCTTGCAGAGGTGATTCTCATTTTACAGCAGGTTGCCAAGAACGCCAGTTCCGGCCAGCAGCGTGTGCTCCAAAAAGAGATCCGGGCACTGATGAAGCGGCAAAAGGTGGAACTATCTGGTGGCGAGATAGGTAGCGTGAGAATGTGTGACCCGTTCCCTATTGCCATGCCCCCAAAAAGTGAGATGATGATTTGGTGCCGGGCAGCTATTGGTCTAAGAGGTAGAGACTACCAAGCAATGGTAGAACCCGTCTACTCAGACAGTAGGCCCACCATTTTGACAGCACGGGGGGTGGTCGATGTACGCCATGGGAGGGTGCCCGTTCGCATCATAAATATCGGGGAGAGAGAAGTACACCTGCCCCGGTATGCCACGCTAGCCAAATTGTTCACCATCAACCAGAACTCTGTACAGGCCGTGGAACCCTTTACTCCATCTCAACCAGAGGAAGGTAACGGCTCTAAGAAACCAATGGAGGACTAGTGTCAGCAACTACATTTGGGTACTGACTCCACTCCCTCACACCAGAAACAGGGAGTCTATCGGGTGGTTCGAGAGTACGAGAGAGTGTTTAGTAAACACCCGCTAGACTTCGGGCGAGTAAAGGGGGTAGAACACCACATCCCCACGGGAGACCATCCTCCCATAAAGGAGAGATACCGACCCGTTCCCCTGGCACACTACCAACACGCCAAGGGGATGCTTAGAGACATGAAGGAGGCTGGGGTAATCAGGGACAGCTGTAGCCCCTGGGCAGCTCCACTAGTCTTAGTGAAAAAGAAAGACAACACCATGAGAATGTGTGTAGACTACAGGAAGGTCAACCGTATCACACACAAAGATGCGTACCCGTTACCAAGGATAGAAGAGTCCTTAGCTGAATTAAAATCTGCTAACTTCTTCTATACTTTGGATCTCACTAGCGGGTACTGGCAGGTTCCTGTAGCAGAGGCGGACCGGGAGAAGACCGCATTCACCACCCCGATGGGTCTCAGCGAATTTAACTGTATGCCGTTCGGGCTCTGCAACGCACCAGGAACCTTCCAACGGTTGATGGAATGCTGTCTGGGACACCGGAACTTCGAGACGGTCCTGTTATATCTGGACGATGTCATCGTCTATTCCAAGACCTACGAGGACCACCTGAAACACCTGGCAGAAGTCTTTGAAGCTCTGGCAAACTACGGCCTAAAGGTGAAACCCTCCAAGTGTCACCTTCTGAAACCAAAGGTGCAATACCTGGGACACGTGGTGAGTGCTGACGGAGTGGCTCCTGACCCTGATAAGATCACCGTGATTAAGGACTGGCCAAGACCCTCCAGCATAAAGGAAGTGCGGCAGTTCCTCGGGTTGGTAGGCTACTACCGAAGATTCATTCCCGGTTTCACCAAAATGGCAGCCCCTATGCAGGACCTCCTGATAGGTCAATCTCGGAAAGCCAAAAACCAGAAGCCGCCCTTTAGGTGGGAAAAGCTGGAAGAGGAGTCCTTCTGCCAGCTGAAGATGGCCCTCACGGGGGATGAAATCCTGGCATATCCAGACTACAGCCAGCCATTTATCCTCCACACGAACGCAAGCAACATCGGGCTAGGAGCCGTACTGTCCCAGATCCAGCAAGGGAAAGAACGGGTAATCGCTTACGCCAGCCGAAAGCTACAGCCCACGGAGAGGAACCCTGAGAATTATAGCTCATTCAAGCTGGAGTTCCTGGCAGTAGTGTGGGCAGTGACCGAACGTTTCAAGCATTACCTTGCCTCCTCCAAATTCACCGTGTACACAGATAACAACCCGTTGACACTGTCACGGGTGTGTCACCACGAAGATCGTCACACTTACACAGCCTGACTTCTCGCAGCTGAGTTTTTGGTGCTTTGTGTTTTTCGGCAGTGAGGGAGTTAACTCTCTCTCTCTCTGTGCTAGACGAGGTCCAGCCTCGCCCAGCTGCAATCAATTTTGCTGTTGTGGGACTCCTTCAAATGCCTGCCGGTCTGTTAGGGAAGTGTCAGTGAAAGCATTTCATGCAGACTAACAGAGCGGATCGTGGTATTTGGAGTTTCAGAGCTAAGTGTATTTGGAGTGTTTTTTCCCTTCCTCGCTTTATCATTTATCTCCTTTCCCGTTGGTGTTCCCTCTGTTGTAGTTGTGTAGTTTTTGTATGCAAGGTGGTTTTGGTTTTACCCTTGTACTGTCTCGTTCGTCTAAGTACTGAGTGTGGGCATATTATTACCTGTCCCCTTTTGTTGTGATCAGGGGTCCTTCTCAGGACTAGATTACTTAGGTGCAGGGATCCTCAGGAGGTAGAGGTTACGCTGGCGGCCTGGACCTCTGTACCTTTAACAGTACCTCCAGGTAGAGGGATTAGTCAGGGCCCCAGCTTAGGGTCAGCTTAGGCCCCCTACCTCCAGTACACAGAGACAGCGTGACATTTTCACCGACCACTTACTGTAGATTTTCTCCAGCTACCATGGATCCAGTAGTCGGTCTAGCTCGGCAGTTGCAGAGTTTGTCTAAGGAGCTGGCGGACGTTAGGTCCAAGGTTTTGAATCCTCAAGAGCAAGCCGGACCAGAACCTAAAGTAGCTCTCCCTGACAGGTTCACTGGGGGGCGGGACAAGTTTTTTGTTTTCCGGGAGGCGTGCAAGTTGTACTTTCGGCTGCGGCCTCGGTCATCGGGGAGTGAAGAACAAAGGGTGGGAATTGTCATCTCGCTCCTACAAGGGGACCCACAATCTTGGGCGTTCTCTCTTCCCCCGGGCTCCCCGGCTCTCCAGTCAGTGGATAGGTTTTTTGCTGCTCTGGGTCTTGTATCTGATGACCCGGATCGGATCTCCCTTGCTGAATCTAAGTTACATAGGATCCAGCAGGGAGATTGTCCGGCGGAGGAATTCTGTTCGGAGTTCCGTAGGTGGGCCACTGACACCCAGTGGAATGACCCGGCTCTTAGGAGCCAGTTTTGTCAAGGTTTATCCGACAAATTGCAGGATGTGTTGGCACAGTATTACTCTCCCGCGTCACTGGAAGCCGCTATGGCCCTTGCTATTCGCATTGACAGACGGCTTCGGGAGAGGTGCGGGATAACTCCACCCCCTGTGATGACTCCACCTCCTACAAGGTCCCCTCATATGGTGGTTCCCCTGGTCAGTCCAGAGGAGCCTATGCAATTAGGAGGGGCATCATTTCGGGGGAGGGGACCGGTGGTGCGCCATAAGACAGGAAGGTGTTTCTTCTGCGGGAGAAAGGGACATTTTATTGGGGGGTGTCCATCCCGTCCCTTGCAGTGTGAAGAGTCGTCGGAAAACTGTTGATCCCAGGTTGTGTGGTGGACGGCAATCTGGGAGTAGGTATTTCGTCCCTAGGTTCGTCTCAGTTTCTCGTTCCGGCGGAGGTGGTGGTGGGTACGAGAACTGAGAGGATATCTGTTCTTCTGGATAGTGGGGCCGGGGTTAATCTGGTGGACGCTCGGTTTGCCCGGGTTCAAGGTATGCGATTGAGTGAGTTGGCTAAACCCATCCCCATATTCTCGATCGATGCCAGGCCTCTCGGTCAGGGAAGTTTTTTTGCAAGCTGTGCATAACGTAAAACTTCAAGTGGGGGCGATACATAAAGAACTGTTGTCTTGCTACGTGTTGGAGGGTCTTCCCACTCCTATAGTGTTGGGCCTTCCTTGGTGAACTAAGCATAACCCTGTTATTAATTGGCAATCCAGAGAGATAAGCCAATGGAGTAAATTCTGTAATAAAAACTGCATGAATACGGTCATCGGTGCGGTTACTCCTAGGGTCTTACCTCCATTTCTGGTGGACTTTGAGGATGTATTCTCGGAGAAAGGGTGTCAGGAACTACCTCCTCATCGCGAGTATGACTGTTCTGTAAAACTGCTCCCTGAGGCCAAGTTACCTAAAGTTAGGTTGTATAACATTTCTGGTCCTGAGAGGCAGGCCATGAAGGATTATATTTCAGAAAGTCTGGCTAAGGGGCATATTAGACCTTCATCTTCACCGGTGGCCGCGGGGTTCTTCTTTGTTAAGAAGAAAGATGGAGGCCTACGCCCTTGCCTGGATTTCCGTGAACTTAATCGGATTACGGTCCGAGATCCGTATCCGCTCCCACTTATTCCCGATCTCTTTAAACAGATCGTGGGCGCCAAATGGTTCTCTAAGTTGGATCTCAGGGGGGCGTACAATCTGATTAGGATGAAGGAGGGGGATGAGTGGAAGACGGCGTTTAACACTCCGGAGGGGCATTATGAGAACCTTGTCATGCCATTCGGTCTGACTAATGCCCCGGCGGTGTTCCAGCACTTTGTTAATGACATTTTTCGCCGCCTGGTGGGACAGTTTGTTGTCATATATCTGGATGATATCTTAATTTACTCGCCGTATCAGGTGTTTCATCAGGAGCACGTTAGGCAGGTGTTACAGATCTTGCGGGATAATAAACTGTATGCCAAATGGGAAAAGTGTGTGTTCGCCGTACAGGAACTCCAGTTTTTAGGCTTCCTGGTTTCAGCGTCCGGTTTTCGAATCTACCCTGGGAAAGTGCGGGCAGTTCCTGAGTGGGATCGGCCAGAGAATCTTAAGGCACTACAACATTTCCTGGGGTTTGCTAATTATTACCGGAAGTTCATTCGTAATTAGTGTTGAGCCACCCCCGTAGTGTTCGAGTTCGGTTCGGTTTGTCGAACACCCGTGTGTTCGCCGAACTGTTCGCCGAACTGTTCGTCGAACACCTTCGAACACCGTTAAAACCAATGGCAGGCAAACAAAAACACATAGAAACACATAGAAAACACCTTCAACGGTGTCCAAAAGCTGACAAACTGCTCAGAAGACACAACTAACACATGGAAAAGTGACAAGTACATATAGTCATGCGAAAAGAAAAGAGGTGGAGGAGTAAAAGGAGGGGGAGACACAGATATAGGCATGTCATGCCCTTCTAAAATCCAAAAAGTGAGAAGCCGACACGTTCAGTCCGCTCCTGCCCGTGCCACCTCCGTGACACCGGGGTTGTGCCAGAGCCGCGGTGAACCCTGACGGCCAGCCCCCCTCTCCCAATACTGGTGCCTGTCCGCTGGTGGGTCGAGCGAGCACCCCTGTGGTGGAGGCAGCTCTAAGCTTTTTAATTTAAATTGTCTCTCTAATTTGAATGAATACACTTTAAATCCATTTACAAGGATCTATTGGAGGGCAAGTCTCATGCCAGCAGCCGCGTAATTCCAGCTCCAGTAGCGTCCACTAAAGCTGCTGCAGTTAAAAAGCTTTTATAAGGATCGAGCTTGGCTGTCCACCGCAAGGCATCCTACTGCCAGTCCCAGCCCCTATGCCTTGGGGTGCCTCCTGATGCTCTTCACTGAGTATCCCGTGGTCCCGAAGCATTTCCTTTGAAAAAATTAAGTGTCCAAACTACAGGTTGCTTAACAGCCGGGATAATCCGCTGACTAGCAGACACTGCTACTAGGCACAAAGTATTTCCTGGGCTAGATGCAGTTAAAAATTTGTAATTAGATACTCTCATTGGATGCTGAGAAAGCATTCCATAGAGTCTCCTGGCACGCCATATATGATTCTCTTAAAAAGCTTGGGGTAGGGGTCTAGGAGACCCTTTTATAGCCAAAATCACGGCCCTGTATCACAATACGTCACCTAGGCTGAAGATAAATGGAACTGTAGCACCCTGAGGGCTCAGTTGCTACAGAGGTATTGTACCTCACCCAGAGGTGTGATATCTCACTCTCAGGTAAGGATGGAGTGTGGATCAGGACCCGACACCTGCATGCATTACACCACATTGCCGTGGGGCAGGGCGACCAATATGCCTCTGAGATGGGCACGACAGTCCCTGTCCCTGGCTGGAGTGGGGGGAGGGAACACTGAGGAAGGGGAACCCTGTAGTGCAGGAGCAGGGAGGAAGCAGTTCCTGGGTGCATTGAGAAGGGAGTATAAAAGGTGGGCACCATCTTAGTTCAGTGCAGAGAAGTCTGAGCAGAAGTGGCAGGGAGCAGGGGCTCTGCATGAGCTCTGCTCCGGAGGCAGGCCTAGTAACAGAAGCCTAGGCCTGGAAGAGGAAGAAGGAAGGAAGAGGAGCGGAGAAGGCTCCAGGAACGAGGAATGAAGGGATCCCAGGGGTACGGACGGGCGAGTCGCCACCGCACGCCCGAATCCACCTGCGTGGAGGGGTCAGGCCAAAGGGGGAGACCGGTCCCCGAAACTAGTGGAGGCAGGAAACGACCCTCAGCTAGAAACCGGAGGCTGTGACATTTTATGTGGCGCAGCCCCTCGCTACACTCGCTCGGAAGGCATCACATAGGGTCAGGGAAACTGGTGCCAAGTTTACCAAGAGGAGGCCCGAGGCAGCAGGACAGAAGGGTTGGTAAGAAAGGCCAGACAAAGGACAGACAAAGGGGGTACTGTGAAGCACTCCAAAGTTATCTGGGAGTTGTCTGAGCCCCTCACCCGATGAGCACAGTACGACGTGGGCAGCCGTTACCTGCAGACGTGGTCTGGATAATAAGAACTGTGAGTAAAGGCCCTGGACTGCATCACTGACTCAGTGTCGTTACTGCTGCGGCCCTGCACAATCACCCCCATCCTCCGCATACACTGCCCTGAGGCTATACTCCTCCCGTGGGGAGTTATGCTACGCTCTGCTGCACCCACATCACCAGCCTCAGCGGTCTGCCCTGCAGCGGCGGTTCACTCTGACCGCAATCCACGGGTGGCGTAGTCGGACATTTAAACATCAAAACCGCATAAATAGTTCCGCCACTGGTTTGACCACCCTGAGCCACGGAACCGGGTCACCGCCACGAAGACTACAACCACCAGCATCCACCAAAAAGGGTCCGGCTCCGGGTGTCCCAAGGCCCAGGGGGTGCATCAGAACATTTTCATCACCTTTCACAATCACCAATGGGACAAGGCAGGGATGTCCTCTGTCCCCTCTCTTATACATCCTAGTGACGGAGCACCTGCTCTCATCAATTCGCCATAACCCCAATATTAGGTGGATTGAGGTGGGAGGCACCGAGTACAAGTGCTCTCTATTTGCTGATGATGTCCTAGTATATATCACTCAATCACATATATCCATCCATGCTGTTATGGCTGAAATAGATCACTTTGTTACATGGTCAAATTTTAAAATCAATGCAGCGAAGTCTGAGGCCCTCGATGTCTCCCTCCCCAAATCCATATAGGATTCAATCCAGTCCAACTTTCCCTTTGCCTGGCCCTCACAGGGTATCAAATACTTAGGAATTCCTATTCATAGAGACCTCTCCCATCTAAGTTATCTTAATTTTGGGCCCTTTATTGAACAACTCCATACAGACCACGGTTGGCAAGTTAGAACTGTAAGATTCACTACGTGAACCACTGGTGTTTTGTGGAAAAGCACATGTACACTGTGTTCCAAATTAGTATGCAAAAAGTGTTTAGGAGTGATAAGGGAAGAATTTGTTTGTTTGTCAGTTAAACTCATTGATGGTGATGTGTGTCAGGGCTCTTTATATCACTGTAAGCAATTGCAGACACCTGTGCTAATTAGTTTGGCAGGTGTGTTCAATGAAAGGCAAGACTACTTAAGAAGGCTGTCTCACATTATTAAGCAGCCTACATTTTCTGCCAAAATGGGAAAGAATAAGGATGTGTCGGCTGCTGAGAAGCAACAAATTGTGGAGTGTTTAGGTCAAGGCATGACTACAATCAACATTGTGCGATGATCAGGATGAAGTGTCTTGGCAATCAAGAAGTATGTAGCTGATTCACAGTACACATGTGTGCGTGCTGATAAGGGCAAATTGAGGACTCTTTCCTACAGGCAATTACGTCAGGTTAAAAGAGCAGCGGCAAAAAAGCCTTGTCATAGCAGCAGACAAGTTTTTGAAGCTGCTGGTGCCTCCAACGTCCCCCGAACAACAAGATGCAGGGTCCTTCAGAGGTTTGCAGCTGTGCATACGCCATCCTGTCGACCTCCTCTATCCACTTCACACAAGCAGAAATGGCTCCAGTGGGCCAAACATTACATGAAGACTGATTTCAAAACTGTTTTGTTCACGGATGAGTGCCGTGCAGCGCTCGATGGTCCAGATGGATGGAGTGGAGGATGGCTGGTTGATGGACACCCCACGCAAACACAGCTACAGCGCCAACAAGGAGGAGGTGGAGTAATGTTTTGGGCTGGAATCATGGGGAGAGAGATTGTCGGCCCCTTTAGGATCCCTGAAGGCACTAAAGATGAACTCCATAATGTATGTGGATTTTCTCAAACAGCAGTTCCTGCCATGGTTCAAGAAGAAGAACCGTGTATTTCACAGCAAGATCATTTTTTTGCATGATAATGCACCATCTCATGCTGCACATAAAACATCTGCATCTCTGGCTGATATGGGCATAAAAGGAGACAAACTTATGGTGTGACCCCCATTCTCCCCTGACCTCTACCCGATTCAGAACCTCTGGAGCATCATCAAAAGGAGTGTCTATGATGGCAGGAGGCAGTTCACATCTAAGCAACAGCTCTGGGAGGGTATTCTGTCCTCATGCAAAACAATTGAAGCAGAAACCATCCAAAACCTGACAAATTCAATGGACGAGAGAGTTCAGAAGCTCCTTTCGAACAAGGGGTCCTATGTGAAAATGTTACATCACCTAGAATAAAGTTTTGAGTTGAAAACTGTTTGATTTCAGTTTCTAATAACCTGCTAATGCTTATAATTTCAAAAATGACCATTTTTTTGGTCTTTATTAAAGTGAAAAGGTTGATCGAAAAGTTTGGGGGATCTAAGAGTGTGGCAACCCAGTAGTCATGACGACTTCGAATTCTGACAATATGAGGGTCATGTTGCAGGTAGTGCAGCAAGAAGGCACTTATGTGTCTTGCGCATCTCGGAGCCCCAAAATTATTTTCCGGGCTAGATGCAGCTAAAAATTATTATTAATTTTAAATCTGGTGGAGCTTAGTATAGATGGCCTAATAGGATCAGTGCTGCACACTGCTACAAAGCCCAAATTATTTTCCAGTCAAGATACAGATAAACATGATTAGTAATTTTAAATCTGGTGGAGCTTATTATAGATGGCCTAATAGAATCAGTGCTGCACACTGCTACAAAGCCCAATTTATTTTCCAGCCAAGATACAGATAAACATGATTAGTAATTTGAAAGCTTAAAACGGTTGGTAGGGTGATTTTAACCAATCATCAAGCTTTTACTCTCCCCAGTATGATACAGGGGTAGAAAAGTCGTTTCGGATCAATGATTTGTTCATCTTTATGAACGTCAGTCTGTCTACATTATCAGTGGAGAGCCGAGTGCGCTTATCTGTCAGCACACCACCAGCAGCGCTGAACACACGTTCAGACAGAACGCTGGCTGTGGGGCATGACAAGATCTCCAAGGCGTAAGTGGCTAGCTCTGGCCATTTATCCAGATTGGAAGCCCAAAAAGAGCAAGGGTCCAGTGACACAGTCATGGCTTCAATGTTTACTTGGAGATACTCCTGTACCATCGTCTCTAGGCGTTGACTATGTGGCAGACTTCTTGTCTCCTGTGGCCTTGCAAAGGATGGGCTAAAAAAGTGGTGAAATGATTCCGCAAAATTGATTTTACCAGCAGATACTGTGGTTCTGTTACGGTTTGAGTGCTGAACACTTGACGGTCCCACGGTTGGCAAGTTGGAACTGTGAGATTCACTACGTGCACCATTGGTGTTTTGTGGAAAAGCACATGTAAGATTCTGCAACAGTCTCTGCTGATACTCCTGCATGCGTGCATCCCTTTCTATGGCAGGAATAATTTCTGCAAATTTACTTTTGTACCGGGGATCTAACAGTGTGGCAACCCATTAGTCAGGATTATTTCTAATTCTCACAATTCGAGGGTCATGTTGCAGGTAGTGCAGCAAGAAGGCACTCATGTGTGTTGCGCATCCAGGAGCACCAAGTCCCTGTTGTGTTGGTGGCGAGGTAACAATCATGCTTCCTTCCTCTGTCCTCTCCCCCCAACCTCGCACAACAGAAATGTGATCAAGGTCTCCCTCATCTGTTGAGTCTTCCATCAGTTCGTCCTCCACTTCTTCCTGGGCTCCTGCACCTTCCTCACTAGTTTGACTGCAACCATGCGCCCTGGTAAAACCATCTCCCCCACCCTCACATGCCTGCCGCCTTGGTGCTGCCGACCGTCTGGACCTTGCAGATGTTAGCCCTTCCGCATACAACTCCTCCTCTACTTCCTCCACCTCCTCTTGTACCACCACCTGACTCCGAATTCTGTTTAACATGTGCTCCAGCATGTAAATCACCAGAATAGTCATGCTGATAATGGCATCGTCAGCACTAAACATCTTCGTCGCCATTTCAAAACTGTGCAGAAGGGTGCATAGGTCCCTGATCTGAGACCACTCCTCCAGCGTGATTTGCCCCACCTCTGGATCTCGTTGGCCCAGGCTATACGTCAGAACGTATTGCACCAGGGCTTGTCGGTTCTGCCACAGTCGCTGCAAAATGTGCAGAGTTGAATTTCACCGGGTAGGCACATCGCATTTTAGCCGGTGAAGTGGCAGGCCCAACGACTTCTGTAGAGATGTAAGTCGCTGAGCTGCGGGATGCGAACGGCGGAAGTGAGCACACAGCGACCGTGCCCTCTGCAGAAGGCCATCTAGTCTGGGATAGTGGGCTAAAAATTGCTGGACAACAAGGTTCAACACGTGAGCCATACATGGCACGTGTGTGACATTGCCCCGGCGAAGGGCCGCACCCAGGTTTGCAGCATTGTCGCACACGGCCTTCCCTGGTTTCAGGTCCAGTGGAGACAACCATTCATGAAATTGGTTCTCCAGAGCTGACCACAACTCCTCAGCTGTGTGACTCACATTTCCCAGACATTTCAAAGTAAAAACCGCCTGATGACGTTGAGCCCTACTGCCAGCATAGTAAGGAGGTGTGCAGGATCCCTTCTGCGCAGTTAGAAAGCTTGTGGCATGACCAGACAGGCTTTGGGTGCAGGTTGAAGACCGAGAGGAGGTTGAGGAGGCAGAAGCAGTGGAGGAACTTTGACATAAAGAGGATTGACGCACAACTCATGGGGACGGCAAGACTTGGACAGCAGCCCCTTGTCCTGCTGTCACCATAGTTACCCAGTGCCCAGTCAGCGACATGTAACGCCCCTGTCCATGCCTACTCGTCCAAGTGTCTGTGGTGAAATGCACCCTGTCACACACAGAGTTTCTCAAAGAAGCGGTGATGTTGTGTGCGACATGCTGGTGGAGCGCAGGCACACCTTTCTTTGAGAAGTAGTGCCGACTGGGCATCTGGTACTGGGGCACTGCGACGGACATAAGGTCTCGAAAATCCTCTGTGTCCACCAGGCGGAAAGGCAGCATTTCTGTAGCCAAGAGCTTGCAGATGGTGAAATTCAACCTCTTAGCTTTCTCATGGCTAGGAGGAAATGGTCTTTTACTTGTCCACATCTGAGGGACCGAGGGCTGGCTATTGTGCTTAGACGGGGTTGATAAGGGTGTCCCCGGCAAACTGCCCGTCTGTGAGGAAGATGCAGGCGGACATGTTAGGTTGCCTTGATCCAAAGGTGGTGCTATCGATGTCGGACAGCGCTCAACACCAGCTGGTGTTACCACCTCCAAAGAAAATGATGACCTGCCAATCACGCTGGCTGTTGCGGGTAAAGAGGTGGCAGGTCTGCGCCCCAAAACAGGTGTGACTGCTGTCCCCCCAGTCACAGAGGATGAAGAGGCCGCGGATGCACAAGATATGGCAGACGGTGGTTGGCCCGGCCGGCTAGGCCGCATTGTAGCACACTGAGCTTCCCACTGCAACTTATGCTTCATGTCCATGTGCCGGTTCATGCATGAAGTACTCAAACTATGTATTTTTTTGCCTCTACTTAGCTTTTGCTGACAAATGTTACAGATAACACGAGTTGGGTCATCTTTATCGATCTGAAAAAATGCCCAGGCTATGCAAGGCTTAGCACCCATGCGACCTGAAGAGCCACCACGACTTGTTGTGAGAGGCAGAGTTGTGTTTGAGGATGCAGTTGTTGACGTGCTTCCAGTACTACGTCTCTGTCCAGGAAGGCGCAACCTGACCTCGTCGTCACTAGCATCTTCCTCCACCTCCTCTGCTGACCTCATCTCTTGGCTGACTGTGACTCATACTCAGACGGGCAGCTGGAAATTTGGGAGCTGTGAGGAAGCAAGTGCGATTGGGGTGACACCTTTGAGGACTGGAGTATTTGTGATGTTGAAGTTGATGTGGAGGAGAGCCCACTTAAATAAGCACTTGATATCCGTTGAAGCACCTGCTCTTTTTGTGCCTCATCTGGAATTTGTAGCGATTGGCGTGGCCGTAAGAAAGGGATCTTATCACATTGTCCACTAAAAGAAGTAGACATTTTAGTTTGGCTGGAAGATGGTCTTTCTTCTGCAGATGTTACTGTTGCTTTAACACCTACCCCAAGGACACAACCTTTTTTCCCCTTCCCAACACGCCTATTCCCCTTTCCACCAGCATCAGGCCTTTTTCCACTCATATTGGTGGTTAACTAATTCACAACTCTGGAGTTGTTTGCACAAAAAAACAATGGATGGGAACCGAGCAGAGCTGAGTGGCCAAACTGTAGTATTAGGCCAAAACTATTGGATGGGTTAGATGCAGAAAAAAATTATTTTCAATTTGCAACCTGATGGAGGTTATTATAGATGGACTAATAGTACAAGTCCCACACACAGCTAGAAGCCCAAATATTTTTTCAGAGGTAGAAGCAGAAAAAAATTGTATTCAGTTTGCAACCTGATTGAGGTCAGTATAGATGGACTAATAGAACAAGTCCTACACACAGCTAGAAGCCCAAATATTTTTTCAGAGGTAGATGCAGAAAAAAATTATATTCAGTTTGCAACCTGATGGAGGTCAGTATAGATGGACTAAAAGAACAAATCCCACACACAGCTAGAAGCCCAAATATTTTTTCAGAGCTAGATGCAGACAAAAAATTATTTTGAATTTGCAACCTGATGGAGGTCAGTATAGGTGGACTAATAGAACAAGTCCCATACACTGCTAGAAGGCCAAATATTTTTTCAGAGGTAGATGCAGAAAAAAGATATATTCAGTTTGCAACCTGATGGAGGTCTGTATAGATGGATTAATAGAACAAATCCCACACACAGCTAGAAGCCCAATATTTTTTCAGAGGTAGATGCAGAAAAAAAATATATTCAGTTTGCAACCTGATGGAGGTCAGTATAGATGGACTAATAGAGAAAGTTCCACATACTGCTAGAAGGCCAAATATTTTTTCAGAGCTAGATGCAGATATAAATTATTTTTAATTTGCAACCTGATGGAGATCAGTATAGATGGACTAATAGAGAAAGTCCCACACACTGCTAGAAGGCCAAATATTTTTTCAGAGCTAGATGCAGAAAAAAATTATATTCAGTTTGCAACCTGATGGAGGTCAGTATAGATGGACTAATAGAGAAAGTCCCACACACTGTTAGAAGGCCAAATATTTTTTCAGAGCTAGATGCAGACAAAAAATTATTTTTAATTTGCAACCTGATGGAGGTCAAAATAGATGGACTAATAGAGAAAGTCCCACACACAGCTAGAAGGCCAAATATTTTTTCAGAGGTAGATGCAGATAAAAATTATTTTTAATTTGCAGCCTGATGGAGGTCAGTTTAGATGGACTAATAGAGAAAGTCCCACACACAGCTAGAAGGCCAAATATTTTTTCAGAGCTAGATGCAGATATAAATTATTTTTAATTTGCAACCTGATGGAGGTCAGTATAGATGGACTAATAGAGAAAGTCCCACACAATGTGTAGCGTCGGCGTCCCTGCCCTCTGCTAGGCAGGGACGCTGTTCCCCTCACCTCTCTGCTCCGAGCCCGGCGTCCTCCTCCCGCTCTGCTGGCAGCGTGCGCTCCTTCCCGGCCATTGTGCTTAGGGCGCGCGCGCGCTCCCTCCCTCTTAAAGGGGCCGCGCGCGCCGTCCTAAGGAGTCCCTGGCCAATGGCCGGAGGACTTCATCATATATAAGGCACCTCCTCCAAAATGGAGGTGCCCGAGCAATGTTGTTGCACTGTTCACTACTCTGCTTCAGCCCTCAGGTCCCGTTGCCAGTTACCTGTCAGTTACCTGCCTGATTCCTGCCAAAGTCCTGACAGTTTGCTGTCTGCTTCCTGCCTGTTATTCCTGCTACCTGCCTGCTTGCCAGAGGTCCGACGGTCTGCCTTACTACACCTGTCAGTCTGTCTAAGGACCAGCCTGCCCGCTCACCTGGGAGCGCACATCAGCTACCTGCCTGCTTGCCAGAGGTCCGACGGTCAGCCCTACTACTCCTGTCTGTCTGTCTATGGACCAGCTTGCCCGCTCACCTGGGAGCGCACTCCTGCTACCTGCCTGCTAGCCTACCTGGAGGCTCCGCCGTCACGTGCTGTGACCACCTGCCATTCCAGAGACTCCTGCCCGCTCACCTGGGAGCGCACGCCTGTTACCTGCCCGCTAGCCTACCTGGAGGCTCCGCCGTCACGTGCTGTGACCACCTGCCATTCCAGAGACTCTCGCTTGCTCACCTGGGAGCATACATCAACCATCTGCCTGCTAGCCTACCTGGAGGCTCTGCCATCACAGGTCGTACCTACCCTTTACCCAGAGACTGCCCCGGTCACTTGCCGTGACCTCCTGCCCGTTCATTCAGAGACTGCCCCGGTCACTTGCCGTGACCTCCTGCCCGTTCATTCAGAGACTGCCCCGGTCACTTGCCGTGACCTCCTGCCCGTTCATTCAGAGACTGCCCCGGTCACTTGCCTTGACCTTCTGCCCGTTCATTCAGAGACTGCCCCGGTCACTTGCCGTGACCTCCAGCCTGTTCACTCAGAGACTGTCCCGGTCACCTGCTGTGACTGCCTGCCCGTCTTCCCTGGTCGCCACCCGCTCCCTTACAAGGACCGCCCCCTTGTATAGTAGCTCAGAGGTTCCACCTCCCAGACCCGTTACAGTTTGCTCGGGCCATGGAACCCGGTGGCACCCAAGCTCCCTCGCTCTCGGACCTGTGTCATGAACTGTCCCGTCAAAGGTCCCAACAGGAGTCCATCCTGGGTCACCTGCGGAATGTCAATACTCGTCTGGACACTCTGACTGCTCCACCAGCAACCTCCGCCAGTGCCATGTCTCGCAATCCGGCAGCTCCGCTGCCAACTAATACCATGATATCCTACCCCGGACCCCGGCTTTCTGCACCTCCTCGCTTCGGAGGCGACTCCGCCCAGGCTCGGGGCTTCATAAATCAGTGCACCCTGCACTTTGAACTATTGTCCCACCAGTTTAACTCCGACCGAGCCAAAATTGCATTCATCAAGTCCCATCTCACCGGGGAGGCCCTGGCCTGGCTAAATCCTCTATGGGAGAGAGGAGACCCCCTGGTGTCCAACTTGCCTGCTTTCCTCACGGCTTTCCGGAAAGTCTTCGACGAACCCGGACGGAAGACCTCATCCGCATCATCACTGCTACGCCTCCGTCAGGAAAGTCTCACCGTGGGCCAATACGCCATACGATTCCGTACCCTTGCCTCGGAGCTGGCCTGGGATAACGACGCTCTGGTATCCGTCTTCTGGGAGGGTCTGTCCGGCCGTATTAAAGATGAACTTGCCGGTCGGGACATTCCTACCACTCTCGATGACTTAATAACTCTTGCCACCCGGATTGACCTACGGTTCCAGGAGCGTGCCAGAGAGGTCACCCGTGAGAGGAGGTTACCACGTCTAGCTCCTACTTTTCAGAAACCCGTCACTCCCTCCGTCTCTACCCAGGTACACTCTCCTGAGCCTATGCAGGTCGACCAGACCAAGATGGTCAAAATCCGTCAGGACTTACGCCGTGCCGAGGGGAGCTGCTTCTACTGTGGCAGTAAGGAGCACCGGATCCGTGCCTGCCCGGAGAGGTCGGGAAACGCCTGTGTCTAGGTTCGCTCAGAGAGGTCGACCTAGACAAGAATAAATCCTCTCCATCTCTGCTACTGTCAGTCTCAATCATCTGCGGGGAGAACCGTTATTTCGAACTAGCCCAACTTGACTCTGGAGCAGCCGGGAATCTTATTTCACAGTCCCTGGTAGAAAAATACCGCATTCCCACCAAACCTCTGCCTGCACCATTATCTGTCGCTGCTGTGGATGGGGGCCTCTTACCACGTCCCATCCAACTCATCACCGAATCCATAACCCTGCAGGTGGGAATGCTGCATTCTGAGAGTATCTTTTTCATGTTCTGCCTGGACTCTCTCACGCCCTCTTACTAGGTCTACCTTGGCTCCAGAGACATGCACCCGTGCTTGACTGGCAGACCAGAGAAGTCCTTCGCTGGGGACAGGACTGTCATAAGACTTGTTTGGTTCCTGTTCATCCCGTCCGTCCTTCTCCTACCCCAACTAATCTACCTGGACTTCCGATTCCCTATTGGTCATTTGCTGATGTCTTTAATAAAAAGGAGGCAGAGACATTACCCCCTCATAGACCATACGACTGTCCTATCGACCTGTTACCCGGTACTACTCCTCCCCGTGGGCGCATTTACCCATTGTCCGCTGCTGAGACCCGGTCGATGTCCGAATATATTGAGGAGAATTTGGCCAGGGGATTCATCCGGAAATCTACCTCCCCGGCGGGAGCAGGCTTCTTCTTCGTAAAAAAGAAGGACGGCTCTCTCCGTCCCTGTATTGACTATAGAGGCCTTAACCAGATCACGTTGAAGAATAAGTACCCCCTTCCGCTCATTCCAGAATTATTTGATCGCCTGAGGGGGGCTAGAGTCTTCACCAAACTTGACCTCCGTGGGGCGTACAACCTGGTCCGTATCCGTCAAGGGGATGAATGGAAGACTGCATTCAACACCCGGGACGGCCACTATGAATATCTGGTAATGCCCTTTGGTCTCTGTAACGCTCCTGCCGTCTTTCAAGAGTTGGTCAATGACATCTTCCGGGACCTTCTCTACTTCTGCGTTGTGGTGAACCTGGACGACATCTTGGTCTTCTCTCCGGATCTCCAGACTCACCGGAGGGACGTTCGTCAGGTCCTGCTCAGGCTCAGGCAGAATCACCTCTTCGCTAAATATGAGAAGTGCCTCTTTGAGCAGACCTCGCTTCCGTTTTTGGGCTACATTATTTCTCAGACCGGCCTACGAATGGATCCAGAGAAACTGTCTGCCATCGAGAAATGGCCCCGACCGGAGGGGTTGAAGGCCATTCAGCGGTTCCTGGGCTTCGCCAACTACTACAGCCTCTTCATACCACACTTCTCTTCCCGGACTGCCCCAATTTCCGCGCTCACCCGTAAGGGTACTAACCCCAAAGAGTGGCCGCCCGAAGCAGAGGCCTTTCTTTCCTTAAAACAGGCCTTCTCTTCCGCCCCGGTGCTGCATCGTCCGGATGGCAACAAGCAGTTCTTCCTGGAGGTTGACGCTTCCTCCTCTGGAGCCGGAGCTGTACTTACTCAAAAATCATCTTCCGGGAGGATGGTAACTTGCGGCTTCTTCTCCAAACTCTTCTCCTCTTCTGAGCGCAATTATTCCATAGGAGACCGAGAGTTATTGGCCATCAAGCTGGCATTGGAGGAGTGGCGTTACCTGCTCGAGGGGGCTCTTCATCCGGTAATAATTTACACTGACCACAAGAACTTGGCTTATCTCCAGCATGCCCAGAGACTTAACCCGCGCCAAGCCCGGTGGTCCTTGTTTTTTGCTCGCTTTGATTTCGTTCTACATTTTCGCCCGGCTGACAAGAACATCAAAGCGGACGCCTTGTCCCGATCCTTTCTGGTATCTGACCTCGAGGAAGAACCTAAACATATCATCGATCCCGCCAGAGTAATGCAGGTGGCTCCCGTGAGTCTAAATCGTCTTCCTCCTGGTAAAACGTTCGTATCGGTTCCTGATCGGGAGAAGATCCTACACTGGGGTCATTCGTCTAAACTAGCTGGCCACGCTGGTCAGAAAAAGACCCTCCAGCTTATTACCCGGCACTACTGGTGGCCTAACCTGCACAAGGATGTAATAGACTTTGTTTCTGCCTGTGTGTCCTGCGCCCGCAACAAAGTTCCGAGACACCTGCCAGCCGGTCGCCTCCTTCCTCTGCCAGTACCTGCTGCCCCCTGGCAGCATATAGCGATGGACTTCATAACTGATCTGCCCGTTTCTGCCGGTTGTACGGTCATTTGGGTGGTCGCTGACCGCTTTTCCAAGATGGCTCACTTCATTCCCCTGCCAGGCCTCCCATCTGCACCTGAGCTGGCTAAAGACTTTATCCGCCACATCTTCCGTCTTCATGGCCTGCCCCGTCACATCGTGTCGGATCGTGGGGTACAGTTCACTTCTCGTTTCGGGAGAGCCACTTGTAAATTGCTAGACGTCACCCTGGACTTCTCCTCCGCTTACCACCCACAGTCTAATGTTCAAGTGGAGCGGATCAATCAGAACCTGACCAGTTACCTCCGGCACTTCGTTAATGCCCACCATTCTGACTGGGTGGATCTTCTGCCATGGGCCGAATTCTCGTACAACAATCACGAGAGCGAATCTTCCTCCAAATCCCTGTTTTTTGTAGTCTTCGGTCAACATCCTCGGATCCCGTTTCCCGTCTCCACCTCGGTGGACAATCCGGCTGCGGAATCTCTTGTTAACAAATTTTCCTCCATATGGGAGAGTACCCGGTCCGCACTCCTTCTGTTTTCCGAGCGTATGAAAAGACATGCAGACAAAAAACGTCTGGATCCTCCTCAATTCCGTCCTGGGGATAAAGTCTGGCTCTCGTCCAAGTATGTCCGGCTCAAGATTCCTTCCTATAAGTTAGGGCCTCGGTTCATCGGTCCTCTGGAGGTCATCAGTCAGATCAACCCGGTGGCCTATAAATTGAAACTCCCGGCCAACTTGCGGATCCCTAACTCCTTCCATGTATCTCTCCTCAAACCCGTGGTACTTAACTCTTTCTCCAAGTCTACAGGTACGCCTCCTGCTCCGGTTTCCGCTGAAAACGAATTTGAGGTAGAGAACATTCTGTCCACCAAAAGGGTAAGAGGGAAGACCTTTTTTCTAGTAGATTGGAAGGGGTTTGGTCCTGAAGAGAGAACATGGGAGCCCCGGGAGAACATCCATGCCCCTCTCATCCTTGCTAAATTTCTGTCTGGCCTAAAAAAGGGGGGGCCTAAAGTGGGGGGTACTGTAGCGTCGGCGTCCCTGCCCTCTGCTAGGCAGGGACGCTGTTCCCCTCTCCTCTCTGCTCCGAGCCCGGCGTCCTCCTCCCGCTCTGCTGGCAGCGCGCTCTCCTTCCCGGCCACTGTGCTTATGGCGCGCGCGCGCGCGCGCTCCCTGCCTCTTAAAGGGGCCGCGCGCGCCGTCCTAAGGAGTCCCCGGCCAATGGCCGGAGGACTTCATCATATATAAGGCACCTCCTCCAAAATGGAGGTGCCCGAGCAATGTTGTTGCACTGTTCACTACTCTGCTTCAGCCCTCAGGTCCCGTTGCCAGTTACCTGTCAGTTACCTGCCTGATTCCTGCCAGATTCCTGCCAGTTTGCTGTCTGCTTCCTGCCTGTTATTCCTGCTACCTGCCTGCTTGCCAGAGGTCCGACGGTCTGCCTTACTACACCTGTCAGTCTGTCTAAGGACCAGCCTGCCTGCTCACCTGGGAGCGCACATCAGCTACCTGCCTGCTTGCCAGAGGTCCGACGGTCAGCCCTACTACTCCTGTCTGTCTGTCTATGGACAAGCTTGCAAGCTCACCTGGGAGCGCACTCCTGCTACCTGCCTGCTAGCCTACCTGGAGGCTCCGCCGTCACGTGCTGTGACCACCTGCCATTCCAGAGACTCCTGCCCGCTCACCTGGGAGCGCACGCCTGTTACCTGCCCGCTAGCCTACCTGGAGGCTCCGCCGTCACGTGCTGTGACCACCTGCCATTCCAGAGACTCTCGCTTGCTCACCTGGGAGCATACATCAACCATCTGCCTGCTAGCCTACCTGGAGGCTCTGCTATCACAGGTCGTACCTACCCTTTACCCAGAGACTGCCCCGGTCACTTGCCGTGACCTCCTGCCCGTTCATTCAGAGACTGCCCCGGTCACTTGCCGTGACCTCCTGCCCGTTCATTCAGAGACTGCCCCGGTCACTTGCCGTGACCTCCTGCCCGTTCATTCAGAGACTGCCCCGGTCACTTGCCGTGACCTTCTGCCCGTTCATTCAGAGACTGCCCCGGTCACTTGCCGTGACCTCCAGCCCGTTCACTCAGAGACTGTCCCGGTCACCTGCTGTGACTGCCTGCCCGTCTTCCCTGGTCGCCACCCGCTCCCTTACAAGGACCGCCCCCTTGTATAGTAGCTCAGAGGTTCCGCCTCCCAGACCCGTTACACAATGCTAGAAGGCCAAATATTTTTTCAGAGCTAGATGCAGAAAAAAATTATATTCAGCTTGCAACCTGATGGAGATCAGTATAGATGGACTAATAGAACAAGTCCCACACACAGCTAGAAGCCCAAATATTTTTACAGAGGTAGATGCAGAAAAAATTATATTCAGTTTGCAACCTGATGGAGGTCTGTATAGATGGATTAATAGAACAAGTCCCACACACAGCTAGAAGCCCAATATTTTTCAGAGGTAGATGCAGAAAAAAAATATATTCAGTTTGCAACCTGATGGAGGTCAGTATAGATGGACTAATAGAGAAAGTCCCACACACTGCTAGAAGGCCAAATATTTTTTCAGAGATAGATGCAGACAAAAAATTATTTTGAATTTGCAACCTGATGGAGGTCAGTATAGATGGACTAATAGAGAAAGTCCCACACACTGCTAGAAGGCCAAATATTTTTTCAGAGCTAGATGCAGACAAAAAATTATTTTTAATTTGCAACCTGATGGAGGTCAGTATAGATGGACTAATAGAGAAAGTCCCACACACACCTAGAAGGCCAAATATTTTTTCAGAGCTAGATGCAGAAAAAAATTATATTCAGTTTGCAACCTGATGGAGGTCAGTATAGATGGACTAATAGAACAAGTCCCACACACAGCTAGAAGGCCAAATAATTTTTCAGAGTTAGATGCAGATAAAAATTATTTTTAATGTGCAGCCTGATGGAGGTCAGTATAGATGGACTAATAGAGAAAGTCCCACACACTGCTAGAAGGCCAAATATTTTTTCAGAGCTAGATGCAGACAAAAAATTATTTTTAATTTGCAACCTGATGGAGGTCAATATAGATGGACTAATAGAGAAAGTCCCACACACTGCTAGAAGGCCAAATATTTTTTCAGAGCTAGATGCAGATATAAATTATTTTAATTTGCAACCTGATGGAGGTCAGTATAGATGGACTAATAGAGAAAGTCCCACACACTGCTAGAAGGCCAAATATTTTTTCAGAGCTAGATGCAGAAAAAAATTATATTCAGTTTGCAACCTGATGGAGGTCTGTATAGATGGATTAATAGAACAAGTCCCACACACAGCTAGAAGCCCAATATTTTTTCAGAGGTAGATGCAGAAAAAAAATATATTTAGTTTGCAACCTGATGGAGGTCAGTATAGATGGACTAATAGAGAAAGTCCCACACACTGCTAGAAGGCCAAATATTTTTTCAGAGCTAGATGCAGACAAAAAATATTTTTAATTTGCAACCTGATGGAGGTCAGTATAGATGGACTAATAGAGAAAGTCCCACACACTGCTAGAAGGCCAAATATTTTTTCAGAGCTAGATGCAGAAAAAAATTATATTCAGTTTGCAACCTGATTGAGGTCAGTATAGATGGACTAATAGAGCAAGTCCCACACACAGCTAGAAGGCCAAATATTTTTTCAGAGGTAGATGCAGATAAAAATTATTTTTAATTTGCAGCCTGATGGAGGTCAGTATAGATGGACTAATAGAGAAAGTCCCACACACTGCTAGGAGGCCAAATATTTTTTCAGAGCTAGATGCAGACAAAAAATTATTTTGAATTTGCAACCTGATGGGGGTCAGTATAGATGGACTAATAGAGAAAGTCCCACACACTGCTAGAAGGCCAAATATTTTTTCAGAGCTAGATGCAGACAAAAAATTTTTTTTAATTTGCAACCTGATGGAGGTCAGTATAGATGGACTAATAGAGAAAGTCCCACACACTGCTAGAAGGCCACATATTTTTTCAGAGCTATAAGCAGATATAAATTATTTTTAATTTGCAACCTGATGGAGGTCAGTATAGATGGACTAATAGACAAGTCCCACACACAGCTAGAAGGCCAAATATTTTTTCAGAGGTAGATGCAGCTAAACATTATTTTTAATCTGCAGCCTGATGGAGATCAATATAGATGGACTAATAGAACAAGTCCCACACACTGCTAGAAGGCCAAATATTTTTTCAGAGCTAGTTGCAGAAAAAAATTATTTTCAGTTTGCAACCTGATGGAGGTCAGTATAGATGGACTAATAGAACAAGTCCCACACACAGCTAGAAGCCCAAATATTTTTTCAGAGCTAGATGCAGAAAAAAATTATATTCAATTTGCGACCTGATGGAGGTCAGTATAGATGGACTAATAGAATGATGCTATGCCCAAAAGATTTTACTTCACTAGGTGCAGTAAAAAAATTGGTATTCTATACACAGGTGGTATATCTTGCAACGCAGAAAGGCTACTCCACTGACTAACACACTCTGCAATAGGCCAAAAAGGATTAGCTTTGCTAGATTCAGCCAAATGCTGTGAAAAAAACTTACACAGCACTGGCACAGACCTGCCTGGCAAAAACTGATAGGAACTGATGTAACCTAGTCCTGAAAAGGACTGCAATTACAATTAGTCTTTACTCCCACAATCTATCTATTTAAGAGCACTGACCTGCCTTATAAAAGTCGTAGGAAATGCTGTAACCTAGTCCTTAAAAGGACTGCAATTACAACTATTCCCTACTCCCAAGCTATCTGTAGATTTGTGCGAAAATTGGCTTGAAGGTAACAAGGTATAGCGCACACAGCAACAGCGGTGCCGTCTAACACGCAGCTGCAGCAGTGAGAACATGGTGGCGACGGGGAAAATGGCTTGGTCTTATAGGGCAAGTGTAACATACCTGGCGGCGTCCTTGCATAGTGGTCCATCTCCCACTGTGCAAGAGCGCGCACTTGATCTCCTGTCCAGAATGTCTCTCTGGCTTCCCTCCATGCTGTCTGTTTGTGTCTGTTTCTGCTGCTTAAGGGCGGCGCCCGATGACTTCCTGCTTTTTGTACCTGCTGTGGGTCACACCCCTTGTGCGTCCTCAGCCTATTGCTGTCTGTCACCTGGTATATAGCTCAGCTGCTCCCATCTATTCCAGCCTGAGCATAGTGTTTCTTTCAGTGTGTGCTTGCACTCTGAAGGTGCCAGGTCCTGTTCTGTGTTCTCTTTTCTGCCTATCCTGGAGGCTGTATTTCCAGGCCTGTCTGAACACGCTCCTAGCCTGTTCCTCCTGCCTTCTAGGGGCCGATTACCTAGACCTGTTCCTGTATCTTGTCTGACCTGTCTGAACACGCTCCTAGCCTGTTCCTCCCGCCTTCTAGGGGCCGATTACCTAGACCCGCTCCTGTATCTTGTCTGTCCTGTCTGAACACGCTCCTTGCCTGTTCGTCCTGCCTCTCTGGGGGCCGTATTCCCAGATCCGCTCCTGTATTTTGCTGCAGTGTCGGTCTCTTCCGTACACTCAGTTCCAGTCTGAACTCTCTCCTATCCTTTACCTGTTTTGCCTCTATGTCCGTTCCCTTCCTTTTTCTGCAGAGTCTGAACTCGTACCTAACTCCTGCTTGTTGTCTCTGTACTCCCGTTTGTGAGTTTGTGGTCCACTCGCTACTTCTCTGCAAGTACTCTGTGAGTATCTGGCTCTGCCTTTCCCTTCCTGTCTGTTCCGTGTGAACAGAGCCCTGTTCCCCCTGCTCAGCCTTGCCAGCTCTGACTCCTTTGCTCACCGCTCCGGCGGTTCTAGCCTGCTCTGACTCCTTTGCTCACCGCTCCGGCGGTTCTAGCCTGCTCTGACTCCTTTGCTCACCGCTCCGGCGGTTCTAGCCTGCTCTGACTCCTTTGCTCACCGCTCCGGCGGTTCTAGCCTGCTCTGACTCCTTTGCTCACCGCTCCGGCGGTTCTAGCCTGCTCTGACTCCTTTGCTCACCGCTCCGGCGGTTCTAGCCTGCTCTGACTCCTTTGCTCACCGCTCCGGCGGTTCTAGCCTGCTCTGACTCCTTTGCTCGCTGCTCCGGCAGCCTTGCTCCGCTCTGACCCTTTTGCTCACTGCTCCGGCAGTCTCACTCCGCTCTTATCCTTTTGCTCACTGCTCCGGCAGTCTTGCTCCACTCTTGCTCACCGCTCCAGGCGGTCTCGTCCTGCTTTACTCTTGCTCACTGCTCCGGCAGTCTCGCTCAGCTCTGATCCTTTGCTCACCGCTCCAAGCGGCCTTGTCCTGCCCTGTTCTCGCTCACCTCTCTGGGCGGCCTCACTCTGCTGTGTTTGTCCGCCACATCTGTGGTTCTGTTCCTGAGTCTCAGTGTGTACTGGGTCCTATCCCGCCAGTGTCCCTACCTGCTAGTGCCTCCCTGTCTGCACTCTAGCTGTGCTTGCCTGTACCCCCGGCCTGCATACCCACCTGCCTGCATACCAGTCGTGCCTGCCTATACCCACCAGTCTGTGTGCCAGCCTACCAGTCTGTTCCTGTATTCCCCTGTGTGGGTCAACAGCCGTGTCCGGGGTCTGTCCTGGAGTAGCACCTGGTCCCTCTGCTCGGTTCCTCCTTGGTGCACTGGCGTCGTATGCCGTCGTGCGACCCTGGTCGGATCGGGTGAATACCTAGTTACGCCCCTCCAGGCATTCACTCTCCGGCACGGTCCAGTGGAATCACTTCAATCACACGCACACGCCGCTCAGCCCGGGCGTGTGCATAACAGCAAGGACATGTGACATACACTGCCAATGACACATGCCCTTGCTTGTGTGAAAAAAAGCACTTCGCTCCGTGTGTGCCCTGCTGATAGGCTGTCAGATTGCACTTCCCCACTGTAAATGCGGGAAAGAGAAAAAAAATGGAGATCTTCATTATTCCTGCAGAGATCCATCCCCTGCCCCTCCCCCCACCCCGCTGTACACTCAAACTGCGTATTAACATTAATTTTCATCATTACTGAGAAAAAATCCAGTTATGATTTTGGTGCACAAACAGTTATCGAACATAACCTCGAACAGCCGAATTTTTCTCAAATCGTTCGTGTTCGCCGAACGGCTCGAACACCGACCAAAACAGCTCGAATTTGAGATTGGCGAACAGTTCGAGTCGAACAATGCTCATCTCTATTCGTAATTTCTCGTCCATGGTTAAGCCTCTCACAGACATGACTAAAAAGGGGACGGATTTTTCTAGGTGGTCTGACAAGGCTTGTCAAGCATTCTCCTCCTTGAAAAAATGTTTTGCCTCGGCACCCATACTCATTCAACCTGATGCGTCACAGCCATTCATTGTAGAGGTAGACGCTTCCGAGGTAGGGGTGGGAGCTGTATTGTCACAAGGTTCGTCCCCTGGTAAGTGGCATCTGTGCGCCTTTTTCACTAAAAAATTGTCGTCCGCTGAGAGGAATTACGATGTCGGCAATGGGGAACTCTTGGCCATTAAGTTAGCTTTTGAGGAGTGGCGCCATTTTTTAGAGGGGGCAGTCCATCCGGTCACCGTCATCACCGATCAGAAGAACCTGCTATATCTGGAGTCTGCGAAACGTCTGAATCCCAGACAAGCTAGGTGGTCATTGTTTTTTACCAGGTTTAATTTTGTCGTTACATATCGTCCTGGGTCAAAAAATGTAAAGGCGGATGCCTTATCTCGTAGTTTCCCTGGGGCCGGGAATACGGACGACCCGATTCTTATCCTTCAGGAGGGGGTGGTGGTTTCGGCAGTATGCTCTGAGCTTGAGGAGGAGGTATTGGAGGCTCAGGGGGACGCCCCTGTTGGACCTCCGGGGAGACTGTTTGTTCCAGATCAGTTGCGACAAAAGGTGATCGAGGCACACCATAACTCAGTTTTTGCAGGACACCCGGGGAGTAAAGCAATTGTGGATCTCCTCTCGCGTCGGTTTTGGTGGCCTAACTTACATAAGGAGGTGGTAATTTTTGTCGCGTCCTGTGGGGTTTGTGCGCGCTCTAAGACCTCACATACCCGTCCGTCTGGGGCCCTCTTACCTTTGAAGATCCCGGAGCGTCCTTGGACTCATCTGTCTATGGACTTTATTACGGACCTCCCTCCGTCTTCGGGTAAAACGGTCATACTCGTTGTAGTGGACAGGTTCAGCAAGATGGCACATTTTATCGCTCTTCCTGCTCTTCCTAATGCTAAAACTCTTGCGCAGGTGTTCATTGGGGAGATTGTGAAGCTTCACGGGGTACAATCCGAGGTGGTGTCAGATCGGGGGTCTCAGTTTGTGTCCAAATTCTGGAAGGCGTTTTGTACACGGCGGGGGATGCATTTATCGTTCTCATCGGCTTTTCATCCTCAGACCAATGGTCAGACGGAACGTATGAACCAGAGCTTGGAGACATATCTCCGGTGTTTTGTGTCAGAGAACCAGGAGGACTGGGCTTCTTTCTTACCTCTGGCAGAGTTTGCTCTTAATAATAGGCGGAGCGAGTCCACTGGTAAGTCCCCGTTTTTTGGGGCATATGGTTTTCACCCCCAGTTTTGTACTTTCAGTAGGGGGGGCTCTTCGGGGGTTCCTGAGGAGGAACGATTTTCCTCATCACTCGCTTCAGTATGGAGAGGGATGCTGAAGAATCTGAATACTATGGGGAACCGATACAAACGTATGGCTGATAGGAGGAGAGTGTCTGGTCCGGACCTAAGTGTGAACGATCGGGTACGGTTGTCTACCAGGAATATAAAACTTAAGGTTCCCTCCTGGAAACTGGGTCCCAGGTTCATCGGGCCGTACAGGATCAGTTCTATAATTAATCCGGTGGCATTCCGTCTTGACCTCCCCCCTACGTTTAAAATTCACAACGTGTTCCACAGATCATTGCTTAAGAGGTATGTGGCGCCTGTGGTACCGTCATCTTTACCTCCTCCTCCAGTGGTGGTCAATGGTAACTTGGAGTTCCAGGTATCGAGGGTCATCGATTCACGCTTTAATCGCCGGTCCCTTCAGTACCTGGTTCATTGGAAGGGGTATGGTCCTGAGGAGAGGATGTGGGTTCCTGCGTCGGATATTAACGCAGACCGATTAGTTCGGGCCTTCCACACGACTCACCCGGATAAACCTGGCCCTGAGAGTCCGGAGGCCCCTCGTAGAAGGGGGGGTACTGTCACGGGTGTGTCGCCACGAAGATCGTCACGATTACACAGCCTGACTTCTCGCAGCTGAGTTTTTGGTGCTTTGTGTTTTTCGGCAGTAAGGGAGATAACTCTCTCTCTCTCTGTGCTAGACGCCTCGCCCAGCTGCAATCAATGTTGCTGTAGTGGAACTCCTTCAAATGCCTGCCGGTCTGTTAGGGAAGTGTCAGTGAAAGCATTTCATGCAGACTAACAGAGCGGATCGTGGTATTTGGAGTTTCAGAGCTAAGTGTATTTGGAGTGTTTTTTCCCTTCATTTATCTCCTTTCCCGTTGGTGTTCCCTCTGTTGTAGTTGTGTAGTTTTTGTATGCAAGGTGGTTTTGGTTTTACCCTTGTACTGTCTCGTTCGTCTAAGTACTGAGTGTGGGCATATTATTACCTGTCCCCTTTTGTTGTGATCAGGGGTCCTTCTCAGGACTAGATTACTTAGGTTCAGGGATCCTCAGGTGGTAGGGGTTACGCTGGCGGCCTGAACCTCTGTACCTTCAACAGTACCTCCAGGTAGAGGGATTAGTCAGGGCCCCAGCTTAGGGTCAGCTTAGGCCCCCTACCTCCAGTACACAGAGACAGCGTGACAGACACACCTGGACACTGCAAGGCTCGGTGCCCTGGAACAGAGATGGATGGCCCGCCTGTCCAACATTGAATTCACCATCAAATACCGGGCAGGACGCTCAAATGCCAACGCGGATGCCCTGTCTAGAATGCCGAACTTACCGGACGTAGGGGAAGATCCAGAAGATCTGGAAGAAGTTGAGCTCCCTGCGTTCCACCGTCATGGGATTACCCTGTATTCCCACCGTGTGAAGGACAGGCGCTCCGTGACGTTCAATCCCTTGCCCCACTATAACTAGGCGGAGACGCAAGACAATGATCCCGCAGTCCATTTGGTGAAGGAAATGCTGACCCAGGCCGATGCCCGTCTTGACCCAGATGCTCCGGAGGAGACCAAGCAACTGTGGAAGGAGAAAAGTAAGTTGTTCCTCTACAGGGAGAAGCTGTGCCGGAGAATGGTTAACTCTCGAACACATGAGTTGAACTGGCAGGTAGTGGTCCCAAGACGAGACACGGCTATGGTTCTGGAGGCATACCACAACGGAGCAGGGCATTTCGGATGAAAGAAGCTGGAGTTCTTGTTGCGTGAACGGTTCTACTGGGTAGGCATGAGAGGAGCCATCGAGAGGTGGTGCAGAGACTGTGGCCCATGCCACCTGAGAAGAAAAGACCGAGCCAGCCAGAAGACTCCCCTGCAGCCCATCATCACCAGACAGCCACTGGAACTGGTAGCCCTGGACCATGTGAAACTGGCTCCAAGCAGATCTGGGTATGTCTACGCCCTCACAATCGTAGATCATTACTTCCGGTTCCTGGTGGTGGTCCCGGTCAAGGACTTAACGGCTCAAACAGCAGCTAGAGCCTTCCAGCAGCACTTCTGCCGTCCACACGGGTACCCAGACCAAGTGTTGACAGACCAAGGACCAGCCTTCGAAGCGGAGGTCTTCCAGGAGTTCTGCAAACTGTATGGCTGCAAGAAGATAAGAATAACGCCCTATCACCCTCAAACCAATGGACTCTGCGAGAAGATGAACCAGGTGGTGATAGATCTGCTAAAAACATTGCCCCTGGAAGAACGCAGTCTGTGGCCTGAGAAACTGCCCGATCTGGTGGACCTGTATAACCACATCCCTGTAGGTTCCACCAACTGTAGGCTTACCTAATGAGAGCAAGACCTGGTAAGCTGCCTTTTGACCTGGATATGGGAGTCCTGACGCCTGAGGACACCTCGCCAGAGGCAGACTGGGATACAGAACGGCAGCAGCAGAAACGGAAAGTACAGGAGAGCGTCGAGCGAAGTCTGTCTCAAGCTAGAGAAAGGCAAGAGAAGGCTTATAACCAGTATGCTCCCGCTGTTCCCCTGGTACCTGGAGAGCAGGTCTTGAAGAGGAAGAGGCGGCTCCACAAGTTGGACGACCAGTGGGAGAAGGACCCGTACACCGTACTGCCATCAAGCCATGAGAACTCAAAAATCTGCGTAATCAGTAAGGATGGAGGAGAAACCACAGCCATTGTCTCCAGAGACCACCTGAAGAAGTGTCCCGAGCAGCTGCAAAGCCCTGAAGAAGATCAAGGAAACCCTCAACCTGCAGAGGAAAGGGGAGAAATGATCAGTACCGTACTCGGAGACTTCCCCCAGTCTTGGACACAAGTAAACGACGCTGTCATGGTACCCGTCCTCACCTTTCTCCAGCCAGCCCTGCAAGTGCCTACAGAGAAACCGGTAGAGCTGGAAGAGCAGCTGGCCCAAGAGGCAAAAGAGTCCACACCAGCAGTACAGGAGGATCAACCCTCTGCTAGTAGTGAGCCTGCCGTGCCCCTAGTGAGCCAAAGAGTGAGCAGACAGCTGCCCAGCTTACCCATAACAGCTCCTACACCCTGTAGTGCAGAACCAGTTAGTGAGCTCCGTAGAGTCACTAGAGGTCAGATGCCCGCTCGCTGGAGAATCTAAACTAATGTACTGTGAATTTATCTGCTAGCTGTTTATGGTTTATGTTTGTTGCCTGTTATTAATTATGTTTCTCAGTTACCCTGCAGATTTTTATGGACTAACAGGTTATGGACGCTAGATAACCGGAACAGTTTTGTAGATAGTTGCACCTTGGTGCCTCTTGCGAAGATGGCCGCGGAAGAGAAAACCTGTCTGGCGTGGCCTCCTTGCGGCCCAAAGTAGTTAGTCTACCCTTGCAGCCACGCCCAAGGACAACGCAATTGGTTTACTTTGGACAGGTCCCATACTTCGCTTAAAGCTTCACCTTGGGTGATATGGACACCCGGTTGCGGACACGCCGTGACCTTTAAAGAATTAAAGCTTCTTGTAAATATGTTATTGTATTATTGTTATACCCTGTTATTATGTTTTAAAAATGTGTTTAGTCCCGGACTACTAAAATTTACTAGGGGGGAATGTGACACCCCAGGGGTCTGGTTGCCACAGTAATAGAGATATTATGTCTGAGAGCAAGTGGGATGTTTCTCTGGTCAGGAGTCCTAAGCATGCAACACTGCCCGCCCAGACCTGGGAGGGGAGGAATCTGCCCTTATAAACTGGGTCTGGGGCGGGATTAGGAGAGACAGAGACAGAGCCTGCAAAACAAGCAGAGCAGTCAGAGCCTAGAGTGAAGCTACAGACACAGCAAAAGATACATCAGGAGCTCTGTAGGTGCAGAGGCAGAAGGCCAGGGGCTTTGAGCAGAGATATAGCTCGCCCTGGCTGAAGTTACTAAAACCGGACACAGGAGTCCGAGGCTGTGGGGACTGATATTTACCCAGCAGCAGAAACCAGCCGGCAGGGGATTCCAGGTCCTCTGGCCATAGAAGCCCGGAGGCTCAGTCACAAAGAAGGGACCAGCGCCGCCATCCAGGAGCGGAGGCTAACAGAAGGCCCCAAGTCACCAGCCATACAGGTGAGCACTACACGTTATACTCAGGGACATGGTCTACTTGTAACCGCTGACAGCAAGGTAGCCAGGAAGAGTGCAGATAAACGGGGAGGCCTACAACTCCACCTGGCCAGGGGAACTCCTGCTTGCTCGCAGACTGACCAGGCCCCTTATACTAGCCAGTACTCCCGGGAGGGTCTGCCTTGTACCATCAGTAAAGACCCTGAACTGCACCTCACGTCTCTGTGATTCCTTGCCGCACAAGCACCATTAGCACTGGGACCCTCACACCATCACTCCCATCATCTCTCACATTAGCTGCCCTGAGGCAATACTTCTCCCGTGGGGAGTTATGCCATACTCGGCTGCGCAAACAACATCAGCCTCAGCGGTCGGCAGCGCAGCGGCGGTCCCCACTGACCGCAATCCAGAAGTGGCGTAGTCGGACATTTGCTATACATTAAGACTGCCACTGGTTTGACCACCCTGGGCACGGACCGGGTCACCACCACATAGAGACTAGAACCCCCAGCTTTCTACAACAGGCCCGGTTCCGGGTTCTCCTGCACAACACAGGCCCAGGGGGCGCGTCATGCGCGTCTTTTCAAAAGGAATAAAATGGGGAGGGAAAGGTTAGATTTTAAAAACAAAAATCCAAATGACAATAGCAGCAGCCAAAATGTCAATGGAACTGGGGGATCCCAAAGCAGTCTCCTATGCCGGTACTTGCCCGGCCTCAAGCTGCGATACAACAACGGCAGGCACATTCAGCTTAGAATGGCAGTTGATGTGCAGATGTCACATGTGTGCGTCTTTTCAAAAGGAATAAAATGGGGAGGGAACAGTTAGATTTTAAAAACAAAAATCCAAAAATCCAAATGGCAATAACAGCAGCCAAAATGATAACGAAAACAGGGATTCCCAGCCAGTCTCCAAAGCTGGTAATTGCCCAGCCTCAGGCTGTGTAGCAGCTGCGATCTGACAAGGGCAGGCACATTCAGCTTTAAATGGCCGTTGATGTGAAGATGTCACAGGTGTGCGTCTTTTCAAAAGGAATCAAATGGGGAGGGAAAGGATAGATTTTAAAAAAAAAATCCAAATGACAATAGCAGCAGCCAAAATGTCAACAAAACGGGGGATTCCCAGCCAGTCTCCAATGCTGGTAGTTGCCCGGCCTCAAGCTGCATAGCAGCTGTGAGCTGACAAGGGCAGGCACATTCAGCTTAGAATGGCTGCTGATGTGCAGATGTCATATGTTCGCGTTTTTTTGAAAAGAAATAAAATGGGGAGGGAAAAGTTAGATTTTAAAAACAAAAATCCAAATGACAAAAGCAGCAGCCAGTATGTCAACAGAACCTGGGATTCCCAACCAGTCTCCCATGCCAGTACTTGCCCAGCCTCAAGCTGTGTAGCAGCTGTGATCTGATGAGGACAAGCACATTCAGCTTAGAATGGCCGTTAACGTGCAGAAGGCACATGTGCACGTCTTTTCAAAAGGAATAAAATGGGGAGGGAAAGGTTAGATTTTAAAAACAAATATCCAAATAACAACAGCAGCAGCCAAAATGTCAACAGAAGCTGGAATTCCTGCCAGTCTCCCATGCCAGTACTTGCCCAGCCTCAAGCTGCGTAGCGGTTGTGATCTTACAATGGCAGGCACATTCAGCTTTGAATGGCTGTTGACATGCAAATATCACATTTACGCGTCTTTTCAAAAGGAATAAAATGGGGAGGGAAACTTAAGATTTTAAAATCAAAAATCCAAAAATGCAAATGACAATAGCAGCAGCCAAAATGTCAATGGAACAAAGGATTCCCAGCCAGTCTCCCATGCCAGTACTGGCCCAGCCTCAAGCTGCTTCTCAATGGGGAGAGTGCAGCGGTGCTGGGGAAGAAGATGGCGAATAGGTTGGAGGAGTTTTTAAACTAGAGACGAGGGGGGAACCAAGGAAATAGGTAGGATGTGAGGCAAGCAAGGGGGAAGGGGAGAAGTGAATATAATGAGGGTGTAGAGGGGGGTGGGGATAGTACAGTTAGATCGTTAGAGAAGAATAGGATGCTAAATAACCCCAAAGTTTTATCTTGCATGCTGACCAACGCAAGAAGCCTGACCAATAAGGCGGATGAGCTGCGGGCGCTTATATCGGAGGAGAGGTATGACATCGTAGGTATAACAGAGACTTGGCTAGACGATAGCTACGACTGGGCGGTAAATTTATTCGATTATAGTTTATTTAGAAGGGACCGGAAACAGGGGAAAGACGGAGGAGTCTGCTTATATGTAAAGTTATGTCTTATGTCTAAAACCCAGACTAAGGGAAGATATAGGAGAGGGAGAAGAGGGGGTCGAGTCCATGTGGGTAGAGATAGAGGGAACTAAAAATAGTAATAAAATATTACTGGGGGTCTGCTATAAGCCACCCAATATAACAGAGGAGAATGAGAATCTGCTATTAGGACAAATAGACAAAGTAGCAAAACATAATGAAGTGATTGTAATGGGGGATTTCAACTACCCGGATATTGACTGGGAAACAGAAACCTGTAGATCTCAGAAAGGAAAAAGGTTCTTGACAAATATTAAGGATAACTATCTCTCCCAACTAGTGCAGGAACCAACGAGAGGGAAGGCCGTGTTGGACTTAATATTGAAAAATAGGCCTGATAGAATAACTGAGGTACAGATAGGGGGGCACCTAGGTAATAGCGACCATAATATTATCAACTTCAAAATGCCCTTCAGTAGGGTTATCAATAAGGGAACAACAAAAACATTAAACTTTAGGAGGGCGAAGTTTGATCAGCTGAAAGAAAGCCTTCAACTTATTGACTGGGACAAAGTTCTTAATCAAGGAAATACGAATAGTAAATGGGAAACCTTCAAAAGAATTCTGAATACTCAGTGCGAGAGGTATATACCGTATGGGAATAAAAGGGCCAGAAATAAGAGGAAACCAATATGGTTGAACAAGAACGTAAAAGGGGCGTTAAATAGCAAAAAAGAGGCATTCAAGAGATTAAAACAGGAAAACAGCAAGGAGGCACTAATGTGTTACAATGAAAAAACGAGAACCTGCAAAAAACAAATAAAAATAGCGAAGGAGGAAACAGAGAGACGTATTGCTAGGGAAAGTAGATCAAATCCCAAACTGTTCTTTACGTATATAAATAGTAAAAGGATTAAATCGGATAATATTGGACCGATAAAAAGTGAGGAAGGCAAAATCATAGAGAAAGATGAGGATAAAGCTAATCTATTAAATAATTTTTTTTCGACAACTTTCACAAAGGAAATCGAACTAACAGGAGAAATGAGAAGTGACAAGCTTAATCCTCCACTAAGTATGACAAATCTAACCCAAGCTGGGGTACAGAAACGCCTCAGTAATATTAAAATAAACAAATCACCAGGACCTGATGGCATACACCCACGGGTACTAAGGGAACTAAGTAATGTGATAGACAGACCGTTATATCTTATATTTAAGGACTCTGTTGAGACTGGGTCTGTGCCACTTGATTGGCGACAGGCGAATGAAGTGCCAATATTCAAAAAGGGAGCGAAAAGTGACACCGGAAACTATCGGCCGGTGAGTCTGACGTCCGTTGTGGGCAAAATTTTTGAAAGCTTCATTAAAGAGGCAATTACGGAGAATCTTGATGCTAATAATCTATTAATCCCGAACCAACATGGATTCATGAGGAATCGCTCCTGCCAAACAAACCTAATTGACTTCTACGAGGAGGTTAGCTCTCGAGTAGATCAGGGGGAACCAGTGGATGTCGTGTATCTCGACTTCTCAAAAGCGTTCGATAGCGTGCCACATAATAGGTTGGTATACAAAATGAGAATGATGGGGCTGGGGGAAAATGTCTGCAAGTTGGTAGCTAACTGGCTAAAGGATAGAAGGCAGAGGGTGGTTAAAAATGGAATATACTCAGATTGGGTAAGCGTCACTAGTGGGGTACCACAGGGGTCTGTACTAGGCCCAATGTTATTTATTATCTTTATTAACGACATAGTCAACGGGATAAGTAGAAAAATATCAATATTTGCAGATGACACAAAGTTATGTAAAACAATTAATACAAAAGAGGACAGTGCAGACCTACAGAGGGATTTGGATAAGCTGGGTAGGTGGAGCATTAAATGGCAAATGAGGTTTAACGAGGAGAAATGTAAGGTCATACATATGGGAAGGAAAAATGGAAGTCACCAGTACTCACTGAAAAGGAAATCATTGGGGAATTCAGAGATGGAGAAGGACTTGGGCATCTTGATTGATAGCAAACTAAATTGGAGTGCCCAAAGTCAAGCCGCTGCTGCAAGGGCAAACAGGGTAATGGGATGTATCAGAAGAGGTATAGCTGCAAAGGATGAGAACATTGTTCTTCCACTGTACAAAGCACTGGTCAGACCACACTTGGAATACTGTGCTCAGTTATGGGCCCCAATATATAGAAAGGATATAAATGAGCTTGAAAAGGTACAAAGGAGGGCAACAAAATTAATAAAGGGAATGGAGGGACTGCAATACCCAGAGAGGTTGGCAAAACTAGGACTATTCAGCCTGGAAAAGAGAAGGTTGAGGGGGGACATAATAAATGTGTACAAATATGTTAGGGGACAGTATAGAGATCTTGCACGGGATTTGTTCAAAAGGAGGGATATTACGGTAACAAGAGGGCATTCACTAAGACTGGAAGAGAAAAGGTTTCAGCACCAGCATAGGAAGGGGTTCTTTACGGTAAGAGCAGTGAGAATATGGAATTCACTGAGTGAGGAGACGGTAATGTCGGATTCACTACACCAGTTCAAGCGGGGACTGGATGCATTTCTAGATACCAGGCAGATTTCAGCATATACTTAAAAATAAAATAAAATAGTAAGTTGATACAGGGATTTATTCTGACTGCTGTTTTCAGAGTCGGGAGGGAATTTTTCCTCAGGTGAAGATTGGCCAAATCATTTGGGGTTTTTGCCCTCCTCTGGATCAACTTTAGCAATTACAGAACTAACAGGTTGAACTTGATGGACGAAAGTCTTTATTCGGCTTTACAAACTATCGGGGAACCCACCATGATACACAATCTTCGCTGAGAACTTGAGCTTTGATAAAATCCTATAAATCCTATAATCCTGTGAGGGCAGGCACATTCAGCTTAGAATGGCGGTTGACGTACAGATGTCACATGTGCGCGTCTTTTCAAAAGGAATAAAATGTGGAGAGAATGGTTCGATTTTAAAAACAAAAATCCAAATAACAATAGCAGCAGCCAAAATGTCAATGGAACAGGGGATTCCCAGCAAGTCTCCCATGCTGGTACTTGCCCAGCCTCAAGCTGCATAGCGGCTGCAATTTGACGATGGAAGGAACATTCAGCTTAGAACAGCCGTTGACGTGTCAATGTCACATGTGCGTTTCTTTTTAAAAGAAATAAAATGGGGAGGGAAAGGATAGATTTTAAAAACAAAAATCCAAAAATCCAAATGACAATAGCAGCGTCAAAATTGTTAACGGATATAGGGATTCCCAACCAGTACTTAACCAACCTCAAGCTGCTGCGATCTGACGAGGGTAGGAACATTCAGCTTAGAATGGCCGTTGATGAGTAGATGTCACATGTGCACATCTTTTCAAAAGGAATAAAATCCGGAGGGAAAGGCTAAATTTTAAAAACAAAAATCCAAAAGACAATATTAGCAGCCAATATGTCAACGGAACCAGGGATTCCCAGCTAGTCTCCCATGCTGATACTTGACCATCCTCAAGCTGCGTAGTGGCTGCAATCTGACAAGTGCAGGTATATTCAGCTTAGAATGGCGGTTGACCTGCAGATCTCACATGTGCACGTCTTTTCAAAAGGAATAAAATGGGGAGGGAAAAGTTAGATTTTAAAAACAAAAATCAAAATGACAATAGCAGCAGCCAAAATGTCAATTGAACAGGGGACTCCCCGAAAGTCTCCCATGCTGGTATTTGCCCAGCCTCAAACTGCATAGCAGCTGTCATCTGACGAGGACAAGCATATTCAGTTTAGAATGGAAGTTGACGTGCAAATGTCACATGTGCGCGTCTTTTCAAAAGGAATAAAATTGGGAGTCAAAGATTAGATTATAAAAACAAAAATCCAAATGACAATAGCAGCAGCCAATATGTCTATAAAACCAGGAATTCCCAGCCAGTCTCCCATGCCAGTACTTGCCCAGCCTCAAGCTGCATAGCTGCTACGATCTGACGAGGGCAGGCACTTTCAGCTTAGAATGGCAGCTGATGTGAAAGTGTCACATGTGCACGTCTTTTCAAAAGGAATAAAATCCGGAGGGAAAGGCTAGATTTTAAAAAGAAAAATCCAAAAGACAATATTAGCAGCCAATGTGTCAATGGAACTGGGGAGTCCCAGCCAGTCTCCCATGCTGGTACTTGCCCAGCCTCAAGCTGTGTAGTGGCTGTGACGCGCCCCCTGGGCCATATTCTTTCGGGGAATACCCGGAGCCGGATCAGATGGGGGTTGTAGTCTCCGAGCGGCTGTGACCCGGTCCGTGCCCAGGGTGTCAAACTCAGTGTGAGTGGCAGTCCTACAGATGTTATAAAGTTCTTTATGTCGACTACGCCACCCGTTGATGTGCGGTCAATACGGCCGCCGCTGCAGCAGGGTCCGCTGAGGCTGGTGGTGTGTGTGCAGCTTGATAGTAGTATAACCCCCAACGGGAGGGGTATAGCCTCAGGGGGTCAGTCGCAGAGGATGGGGGTTGTGGTGGTGCAGTGTGGACGGTATTAAGACTCAGAGTCGGGCTGTGCAGTTCATGGTCTTTACTTACTGCTGTTGTGCTGGCCACTCCGGCCTTGAGTGACCACCCGAGCCGTGCTGCGTCCACCAGGTCCTGGATTCGGCCAACCCCCAAGCAAGTCCGGAGCATGGTCCTGAGCCCTCCTTCTGTCTTGTCCTCGTCTCTGGCCTTCCCCACCAGTGATCCACCTAAGTCCAGCTCCCTCGGGCCTTCTGTTGGTAAAACCCGTGGCTCTGGGTTCCCTGACCCTATTCGTGGTCTGCCTTCCGGGTGGATATGGTGGGTGGTCGTGGCAGAAGCTGCCCACGACCTCCGGTCTCTGGCTGAGGTATGCTGTAGCCCCCACCAGTTTGGGATCCGGTACCCTGTTGCCAACTCTTCACCCTGTGATTGTATTTGGGTTCTCAGAGTTCTTTCCTTCTCCCCCTCTGGGCCTTTCTTGCTCCTCTCTCTCTCTCTCTTCTCTGGGCCGCTCTGCTCTCTTCCTCTGACTGGCTGTCTGACTGACTCTCTGACAACTGACTGACCCTGTTTCTAGATGGTTCCCACCTTATATACTCCCTCTATGTGTGAGCTCAGGTGACCAGCACCCAATGAGCTCCTAGCTTTACCCAGACTGCTCCCCCTATCTGCCCCTACACTACAGGGATGTTCCAACCCCCTCCCACTCCAGCCAGGGACAGACACGGTCGTACCTGCACATTTACACTAGTGGGAGTACATTAGTTCTGTCCCCCGGAAATGGGATGTATGTAGTGCATGCAGCTATCTGAGCTCAGCCCCACACTCCATCCTTACCCGGGAGTGGAATATCACACCTCTGGCTGAGGTGCAATACTCCTGTAGCAGCCGAATCCTCAGGGTGCTACAGCTGCAAACTGACAAGAGCAGGCATATTCAGCTTAGAATGGCGGTTGACCTGCAGATGTCACATGTGCGCGTCTTTTCAAAAGGAATAAAATGGGGGGAGGGAAAGGTTAGATTTTAAAAACAAAAATCCAAATGACAATAGCAGCAGCCAAAATGTCAATGGAAGCAGGAATTTCCAGCCAGTCTCCCATGCCAGTACTTGATTGGCCTCAATCTGTGTAGTGGCTTTAATCTGATGAGGGGAGGCACATTCAGCTTAGAATGGCCGTTGAGAAATTATTGTCACATGTGCACGTCTTTTCAAAAGGAATAAAATGGGGAGGGAAAGTTTAGATTTTAAAACAAAAATCCAAAAATCCAAAAATCCAAATGACAATAGCAGCAGCCAAAATGTCAACAGAACTGGGGAATCCCAGCCAATCTCTCATGCCGGTACTTGCCCAGTCTCAAGCTGCGAAGTCTGCTGAAATCTGACAAGGGTAGGCACATTCAGCATAGAATAGCCGTTGACATGCAAATGTCACTTGTGCACGTTTTTTCAAAATGAATAAAATGGGGAGGGAAAGGTTAGATTTTAAAAACAAAAATCCAAAAATCCAAATGACTATAGCAGCTGCCAAAATGTCAATGGAATGGGGGATTCCCAGCCAGTCACTCATGCCTTTACTTCCTGGCCTCAAACTGCGTAGCGGCTGCGATATGGTGAGGGCAGGCACATTCAGCTTAGAATGGCCGTTGACATGCAAATGTCACATGTGCGCGTCTTTTAAAAAGACATAAAACGGGGACGGAAAGGTTAGATTTTTAAAACAAAAATCCAAAAATCCAAATGACAATAGCAGCAGCCAAAACATCAACGGAACTGAGGATTCCCAGTCTGTCACCCATGCCTGTACTTTCCCAACCTCAAGCTGCATAGCAGCTGCAATCTGACAATGGCAGGCACATTCAGTTTGGAAGGGCCATTGACATGCAGATATCACAAGTGCGTGTTTTTTCAAAAGCAATAAAATGGGGAGGGAAAAGTTAGATTTTAAAAACAAAAATCCAAAAATCCAAATGACAATAGCAGCAGCCAAAATGTCAACGGAACCATGGATTCCCAGCCAGTCTCCCATGCCGGTACTTACCTGGCCTCAAGCTGCATAGCTGCTGTGATCTGTTGAGGGCAGCCACATTCAGCTTAGAACAGCCATTGACAGGCTGATGTCACATGTGCGCGTCTTTTCAAAAGGAATAAAATGGGGAGGGAAAGGTTAGATTTTAAAAACCAAAATCCAAAAATCCAAAAATCCAAAAATCCAAATGACAATAGCAGCAGCCAAAAAGTCAACAGAACTGGGGATTCTCAGCCACTCTCCCATGCTGGTACTTAAGCTTCGTAGCGGCTGCGATCTGATGAGAGAAGGAACATTCGGCTTAGAATGTCCGTAGACTTGTAGATGTCACATGTCCGTGTCTTTTCAAAAGGAATGAAAAGGAGAGGGAAAGGTTAGATTTTAAAAACAAAAATCCAAATGACAATAGCAGCAGCCAAAATGGCAACGGAACCAGCGATTTACAGCTAGTCTCCCACGCTGTTACTTACCCAACTTCAAGCTGCGTAGCAGCTGCGATCTGACGAGGTCAGGCACATTCAGCTTAGAATGGCCTTTGATGTGCAGGTGTCACATGTGCGTGTGTTTTCTAAAGGAAAAAAATGGGAAGGAAAAGGTTAGATTTTTAAAACAAAAATCCAAAAATTCAAATGACAATAGAAGCAGCCAAAATATCAATGGAACTGGGGATTCCCAGGAATTCTCCCTTGCTGGTATCTGCCTGGCTTCAAGCTGCGTAGCAGCTGTAATCTGACGAGGAAAGGCACATGCAGATTTCAATGGCCATTGAAATGCAGATGTCACATGTGCGTGTCTTTTCAAAATGAATAAAATGGGGAGGGAAAGGTTAGATTTTAAAAACAAAAATCCAAAAATACAAATGACAATAGCAGCAGCCAAAATGTCAACGGAACCGGCGATTCCCAACCAGTGTCCCATGCCAGTACTTGCCCTGCCTCAAGCTGCATAGTGGCTGCAATCTGATGAGGAGAAGGAATATTCAGCTTAGAAAGCCTGTTGATGTACAGGAGTCGCATGTGCGCGTCATTCAAAAGCAATAAAATGGGGAGGGAAAGGTTAGATTTTAAAAACAAAAATCCAAATGACAATTGCAACACCCAAGATGTCAATGGAACCAGGGATTCCCAACCAGTATGCCATGCCAGTACTTGCCCGGTCTCAAGCTGCGTAGTGGCTGCGATCTGATGAGGGCAGGCACATTCAGCTTAGAATGACCGTTGATATGCAGAAGTCACATGTGCGCGTCTTTTCAAAAGGAAAAAAATGGGGAGGGAAAGGTTAGATTTTAAAAACAGAAATCCAAAAATCCAAATAACAATAGCAGCAGCCAAAATTTCAACGGAACCAGGGATTCCCAGCCAGTCTCCCATTCCAGTATTTGCCCAGCCTCAAGGTGTGTAGTGGCTGCGATCTGACGAAGGCAGACACATTCAGCTTAGTATGGCCATGAACTTGCAGATGTCACATGTGCATGTCTTTTGAAAAGGAATAAAATGGAGAGGGAAAGGTTAGATTTTAAAAACAAAAATACAAAAATACAAATAACAAGAGCAGCAGCCAAAATGTCAACGGAACTGAGGATTCCCAGCCAATCTCCCATTCTGGTACTTGCCCAACCTCAAGCTATGTAGCAGCTGTGATCTGACGAGGGCTAGCACACTCAGCTTAGAATGGCCATTGACATGCAAATAGCACATGTGTGCGTCTTTTCAAAAGGAATAAAATGGGGAGGGAAAGGTTAGATTATAAAAATAAAAATCCAAAAACCCAAATGACAATAGCAGCAGCCAAAATGTCAACGGAACTGGGGAATCCCAGCCAGTCTCCCATGCTGGTACTTGCCCAACCTCAAACTGCGTAGCAGCTGCGAACTAACAAGGGAAGGCACATTCAGCTTAGAATAGCCTTTGACGTACAGATGTCACATGTGCGCGTCTTTTCAAAAGGAATAAAATGGGGAGGGAAAGGTTAGATTTTAAAAACAAAAATCCAAATGACAATAGCAGCAGCCAAAATGTCAACGGAGCCAGGGACTCCCAGCCTGTCTCTCATGCTGGTACTTGCCCATCCTCAAGCTGCGTAACAGCTGCAATCTGATGAGGGAAGGAACATTCAGCTTTGAATGGCCGTTGACCTGCAGATGTCACATGTGCGTGTCTTTTCAAAAGGAATAAAATGGGGAGGGAAAGGTTAGATTATAAAAATAAAAATCCAAAAACCCAAATGACAATAGCAGCAGCCAAAATGTCAACGGAACTGGGGAATCCCAGCCAGTCTCCCATGCTGGTACTTGCCCAGCTTCAAGGTGTGTAGCAGCTGTGATCTGATGAAGGCAGGCACATTCAGCTTAATATGGCCTTTAACATGCAGATGTCACATGTGCACGTCTTTTCAAAAGGAATAAAATGGGAAGGGAAATGTTAGATTTTAAAAACAAAAATCCAAAAATTCAAATGACAATAGCAGCAGCCAAAATGTCAACAGAACTGGGGATTCCAAGCCAGTCTCCCATGCCAGTACTTGCCTGACCTCAAGCTGTGTAGCAGCTACAATCTGACAAAGGCTAGCACATTCAGCTTAGAATGGCCAATAACGTGCAGATGGCCCATGTGCGCGTCTTTTCAAAAGGAATAAAATGGGAAGGGAAAAGTTAGATTTTAAAAACAAAAATCCAAATAACAGCAGCAGTCAAAATGTCAACAGAAGAAGGGATTCCAAGCCAGTCTAACATGCCAGTACCTGCCTGGCCTCAAGCTGCATAGCGGTTGTGATCTGACAAGGGCAGGAACATTAAGCTTTGAATGGCCGTTGACATGCAAATGTCACATTTGCACGTCTTTTCAAAAGAAATAAAATGGGGAGGGAATGGTTAGATTATTAAAATCAAAAATCCAAATGACAATAACAGCAGCCAAAATGTCAATGGAAACAAGAATTCCCAGCCAGTCTCCCATGGCACTACTTGCCCAGCCTCAAGCTGCTAAGCAGCTGCAATCTGATGAGGGCAGGCACATTCAGCTTAGAATGGCCATTGACGTACAGATGTCACATGTGCACGTCTTTTCAAAAGGAATAAAATGGGGAGGGAAAGGTTAGATTATAAAAAAAATCCAAAAATCCAAATGACAATAGCAGCAGCCAAAATTTCAACGGAACCAGGGATTCCCAGCAAGTCTCCAATGCCAGTTCTTGCCTGGCCTCAAGCTGTGTAGTGACTGCAATCTGATGAGGGCAGGCACATTCAGCTTAGAGTGGCTGCTAATGTGGAGGTGTCACATGTGCGTGTCTTTTCAAAAGGAATAAAATGGGGAGGGAAAGGTTAGATTTTAAAAACAAAAATCCAAAAATCCAAATGACAATAGCAGCAGCCAAAATGTCAATGGAACCCAGGCTTCCCAGCCAGTCTCCCATGCTAGTACTTGCCTGATCTCAAGCTGCATAGCAGGTGCAATTTGCCAAGGGTAGGCACAATCAGCTTAGAATCGACGTTGACGTACATATGTCACATGTACGCGTCTTTTCAAAAGGAATAAAATGGGGAGGGAAACAGATTTTAAAAACAAAAATCCAAATGACAATAGCAGCTGCCAAAATATTATTGGAACCAGGAATTCCCAGGCAGTCTCCCATGCCAGTACAAGCCCAGCCTCAAGTTGCATAGCAGCTGCAATCTAACGAGGGTAGGCACATTCAGCTTAGAATGGCTACCGATGTGCAGATGTCACATGAGCGCGTCTTTTTGAAAGGAATAAAATAGGGAGGGAAAGGTAGAAATTAAAAACAAAAATCCAAATGACAATAGCAGCAGCTAAAGTGACAACGGAACCAGGAATTCCCAGCCAGTCTCCCATGTTGGTACTTGCCTGCCCTCAAGCTGAGTAGCAGCTGCGATCTGAGGAGAGCAGGCACATCCAGCTTAGAATGGCCATTGACAAGCAGATGTCATATGTGCGCATCTTTTCAAAAGGAATAAAATGGGGAGGGAAAGGTTAGATTTTAAAAACAAAATGACAATAGCTGAAGTCGAAATGTCAATGGAACCTGGTATGTGCAGCTAGTCTCCCATGCCGGTACATGCCCATCCTCAAGCTGCATAGCAGCTGTGTTCTGAGGAGGGCAGGCACATCCAGCTTAGAATGGCCATTGACGTGCGGATGTCACTTGTGCGCGTCTTTTCAAAAGGAATAAAAAGGGGATGGAAAGGTAAAATTTTAAAAACATATTTCCAAATAACAATAGCAGCAGCCAAAATGTCAACGGAACCGGTCATTCCTAGCCAGTCTCTCATATCGGTACTTGCCCAGCCTCAAGCTGCGTAGCGGCTGCAATCTGACGAGGGTAGCCACATTCAGGTTAGAATTGCCATTGATGTGCTGATGTCACATGTGCGCATCATTTCAAAAGGAATAAAATGGGGAGGGAAAAGTGAGATTTCAAAAACAAAAATCCAAATGACAATAGCAGCAGCCAAAATGCCAACGGAATCGGGGATTCCCAGCCAGTCTCCCACGCCTGTACTTGTCCGGCCTCAAGCTGCGTAGTGGCAGTGATCTGATGAGGGCAGGCACATTCAGCTTAGAATGGCCATTGACAAGCAGATGTCACATGTGCGTGTCTTTTCAAAAGGAATAAAATGAGGAGGGAAAGGTTAGATTTTAAAAACAAAAAGCAGGGAAAACATCCATGGAATCGGGGATTCCCAGCCAGTTTCCCACGCTGGTATTTGCCTGGCCTCAAGCTGCATAGCAGCTGCAATCTGATGAGGGAAGGAACATTGAGAATAGAATGGCCATTGACATCCAGCTGTCACATGTGCGCGTCTTTTCAAAAGGAATAAAATGGGGAGGGAAAGGTTAGATTTTAAAAACAAAAATCCAAAAATCCAAATGACAATAGCAGCAGCCAAAATGTCAACAGAAACAGGGATTCCCAGCCAATCTCCCATGCTGGTACTTGCTCAGCTTCAAGCTGCATAGTGGCTGCGATCTAACAACGGCGTGCACAATCAGCTTAGAATGGCCGTTAACGTGCAGGCAAAACATGTGTGCGTCTTTTCAAAAGGAATAAAATGGGGAGGGAAAGGTTAGATTTTAAAAACAACAATCCAAAAATCCAAATCACAATAGCAGCAGCCAAAATGTCAATGGAACCAGGAATTCCCAACTAGTCTCCCATGCCAGTACTTGCCCAGCCTCAAGCTGCATAGCAGTTGTGATCAGAAGAGGGCAGGCACATTCAGCTTAGATAGGCTATTGACTTACAGATGTCACATGTGCACATCTTTTCAAAAGGAATAAAATGTGCAGGTAAAGGTTAGATTTTAAAAACAAAATTCCAAACGACAATAGCAGCAGCCAAATTGTCAACGGAACCAGGTATTCCCAGCCAGTCTCCCATGCCGGTACTTACCAAACCTCAAACTGTGTAGCGGCAGCGATCTGACGAGGGAAGGCACAATCGGCTTAGAATGGCCATTGACATGCAGATGTTACACGTGCACGTCTTTTCAAAAGGAATAAAATGGGGAGAGAAAGGTTAGATTTTATAAACAAAAAAACAAAATCCAAATGATAATAGCAGCAGCCAAAATTTCAACTGAACTGGGGATTCCCAGCCAGTCTTCCAAGCTGGTATTTGCCCAGCCTCAAGCTGCATAGTTGCTGAGATATGACAACAGCATGCACAATCAGCTTAGAATGGCCGTTAACATGCAGATGTCACATGTGCGCTTCTTTTCAAAAGGAATAAAATGGGGAGGGAAAGGTTAGATTTTAAAAACAAAAAAACAAAAATCCAAATCACAATAGCAGCAGCCAAAATGTCAACAGAACAGGGGATTCCCAGACAGTTGCCCATGCTGCAACTTGCCTGGCCTCAAGCTGCTTTGCGGCTGTGATTTGACAAGGGCAGGCACATTCAGCTTAGAATGGCCATTGACGTGCAGATGTCACATGTGTGTGTCTTTTCAAAAGGAATAAAATGGGGAGGGAAAGGTTTCATTTTAAAAACAAAAATTAAAAAATCCAAATGACAATAGCAGCAGCCAAAATGTCAACAGACACTGGGATCCCCAGCCAGTCTCCCATGCTGGTACTTGCCCAGCCTCAAGGTGCGCAGCAACTGCAATCTGAGAAGGGCAGGCACACTCAGCTTAGAAAAGCCATTGATGGGCAGCTGGCACATGTGCGCATCTTTTCAAAAGGAATAAAATGGGGAGGAAAGGTTAAATTTTAAAAACAAAAATCCAAAGGACAATAGCAGCAGCCAAAATGTGTGTCTTTTCAAAAGGAATAAAATGGGGAGGGAAAGGTTTCATTTTAAAAACAAAAATTAAAAAATCCAAATGACAATAGCAGCAGCCAAAATGTCAACAGACACTGGGATCCCCAGCCAGTCTCCCATGCCAGTACTTGCCTGGCCTCCAGCTGCATAGCGGCTGTGATCTGACAAAGGAAGGCACACTCAGCTTAGAATGGCCGTTGACGTGCAGATGTCACATGTGCGCATCTTTTCAAAAGGAATAATATGGGGAGGGAAAGATTCCATTTTAAAAACAAAAATCCAAAAATCCAAATGACTATAGCAGCAGCCAAAATGTCAACGGAAACAGGGATTCCCAGCCAGTCTCCCATGCTAGTTCTTGCCCAGCCGCAAGCAGCGTAGCGGCTGCGATCTGACGAGGGCAGGCACATTCAGCTTAGTATGGCCATTGACGTACAGAAGTCACATGTGCGCGTCTTTTCAAAAGGAATAAAATGGGGAGGGCAACAAAAATCCAAATGACAATAGCAGCAGCCAAAATGTCAACAGAACTGAGGATTCCCAGCCAGTCTCCCATGCCAGTACTTGCCTGGCCTCAATATGCATATCGGCTGCAACATGACAAGGGAAAGAACATTCAGCTTAGAATGGCCGTTGATGTGCAAAAGGCACATATGCGCGTCTTTTCAAAAGGAATAAAATGTGGAGGGAAAGGTTAGATTTTAAAAACAAAAATCCAAATGACAATAGCAGCAGCTAGATTGTCAACTTAACCAGGGATTCTCAGCCAGTCTTCCATGCCAGTACTTGCCCAGCCTCAAGGTGCGTAGCGGCTGCAATCTAACAAGGGAAGTCACATTCAGCTTAGAATGGCCGTTGACTTGCAGATGTCACATGTGCGCGTCTTTTCAAAAGGAATAAAATGGGAAGGGAACGGTTAGATTTTAAAATCAAAAATCCAAAAATCCAAATATCCAAATGACAATAGCAGCAGCCAAAGTTTTAATGGAACTGGGGATTCCCAGCCTGTCTCCCATGCTGGTATTTGCCCAACCTAAAGCTGAGCAGCATCAGCGATCTGAAGAAGAAAGGCACATTCAGCTTAGAATGGCCATTGACGTGCAGATGGCACATGTGCGAGTCTTTTCAAAAGGAATAATATGGGGAGGGAAAGGTTAAATTCTAAAAACAAAAATCCAAATGACAATAGCAGCAGCCAAAACAAGTCAATGGAACTGGGGATTCCCAGCCCGTCTCCCATGCAAGTACTCAAGCTGCATAGCGTCTGCAATCTCATGAGTGAAGGCACATTCAGCTTAGAATGGCTGCTGACGTGCAGATATCACATGTGCGCGTCTTTTCAAAAGGAATAAAATGGGGAGGGAAAGGTTAGATTTTTAAAACAAAAATCCAAATGACAATAGCAGCTGCCAAAATGTCAATGGAACTGGAGATTCCCAGCCAGTCTCCCAAGCCAGTACTTGCGTGACCTCAAGCTGCATAGCGGCGGCAATCTGACGAGGGCAGGCACAATCAGCTTAGAATGGCCATTGATGTATGGATGTCACATGTGCACGTCTTTTCAAAAGGAATATAATGGGGAGGGAAATGTTAGATTTTAAAAACAAAAATCCAAATGACAATAGCAGCAGCCAAAATGTTATCGGAACCGTGGATTCCCAGCCAGTCTCCCATGCTGGTACTTGCCTGGCCTCAAGCAGCATAGCAGCTGTGATCTGATGAGGGCAGGCACAATCAGCTAAGAATGGCCGTTGACGTGCAGATGTCACATGTGCGCGTCTTTTCAAAAGGAATAAAATGGGGAGGGAAAGATTCTATTTTAAAAACAAAAATCCAAATGACAACAGCTGAAGCCAAAATGCCAACAGAAGAGGGTATTCCCAGCCAGTCCTCCATGCCGGTAATTGCACATCCTCAAGCTGCGTAGCGGCTGCGATCGGATGAGGGTAGGGACATTCAGCTTAGAACGGCCATTGAAGTGCAGATGTCACATGTGCGTGTCATTTCAAAAGGAATAAAATCGGGAGGGAAAGGTTAGATTTTTAAAACAAAAATCCAAATGACAATAGCAGCATCCAAGATGTCAACGGAACCAGGGATTCTCAGCCACTCTCCCATGCCTGTACTTGTCCGGTCTCAAGCTGCTTAGTGGCTTTGATCTGATGAGGGAAGGCACATTTGGCTTAGAATGGTCGTTGACGTGCAGATGTCACATGTGCGCATCTTTTCAAAAGGAATAAAATGGGGAGGGAAAGATTCCATTTTAAAAACAAAAATCCAAATGTCAATTGCAGCAGCCAAAATGTCAACAGAATCAGGGATTTCCAGCCAGTCTCCCATGCCAGTACTTGCCTGGCCTCAAGCTGCATAGCAGCTGCAATCTGACAAGGCCAGGTACATTCAGCTTAGAATGGCCGTTGATGTGCAGATGTCACATGTGCGTGTCTTCTCAAAAGGAATAAATTGGGGAGGGAAAGGTTAAATTTTAAAAACAAATTCCAAAAATCCAAATGACATTAGCAGCAGCCAAAATGTCAACAGAACCTGGGATTCCCAGCCAGTCTCCCATGCCGGTACTTGCCCAGCCTCAAGGTGCGCAGCGGCTGCAATCTGATGAGGGCAGGCACATTCAGCTTAGAATGGCCGTAGACATGCAAATGTCACATGTGCCCGTCTTTTCAAAAGGAATAAAATGGGTAGGGAAAAGTTAGATTTTAAAAACAAAAATCCAAATGACAATAGCTGCAGCCAAACTGTCATCGGAACCAGGGATTCCCAGAGAGTCTCCCATACCAGTACTTGCTCAGCCACAAGCTGCATAGCGGCTGCGATCTAATGAGGGAAGGCACAATCAGCTAAGAATGGCCGTTGACGTGCAGATGTCACATGTGCGCGTCTTTTCAAAAGGAATAAAATGGGGAGGGAAAGATTCTATTTTAAAAACAAAAATCCAAATGACAACAGCTGAAGCCAAAATGCCAACAGAAGAGGGTATTCCCAGCCAATCCTCCATGCCGGTAATTGCACATCCTCAAGCTGCGTAGCGGCTGCGATCGGATGAGGGTAGGGACATTCAGCTTAGAACGGCCATTGAAGTGCAGATGTCACATGTGCGTGTCATTTCAAAAGGAATAAAATCGGGAGGGAAAGGTTAGATTTTTAAAACAAAAATCCAAATGACAATAGCAGCATCCAAGATGTCAACGGAACCAGGGATTCTCAGCCACTCTCCCATGCCTGTACTTGTCCCGTCTCAAGCTGCTTAGTGGCTTTGATCTGATGAAGGAAGGCACATTTGGCTTAGAATGGCCGTTGACGTGCAGATGTCACATGTGTGCATCTTTTCAAAAGGAATAAAATGGGGAGGGAAAGATTCCATTTTAAAAACAAAAATCCAAATGTCAATTGCAGCAGCCAAAATGTCAACAGAACCAGGGATTCCCAGCCAGTCTCCCATGCCAGTACTTGCCTGGCCTCAAGCTGCATAGCAGCTGCAATCTGACAAGGCCAGGTACATTCAGCTTAGAATGGCCGTTGATGTGCAGATGTCACATGTGCGTGTCTTCTCAAAAGGAATAAATTGGGGAGGGAAAGGTTAAATTTAAAAACAAATTCCAAAAATCCAAATGACATTAGCAGCAGCCAAAATGTCAACAGAACCTGGGATTCCCAGCCAGTCTCCCATGACGGTACTTGCCCAGCCTCAAGGTGCGCAGCGGCTGCAATCTGATAAGGGCAGGCACATTCAGCTTAGAATGGCCGTAGACATGCAAATGTCACATGTGCCCGTCTTTTCAAAAGGAATAAAATGGGTAGGGAAAAGTTAGATTTTAAAAACAAAAATCCAAATGACAATAGCTGCAGCCAAACTGTCATCGGAACCAGGGATTCCCAGAGAGTCTCCCATACCAGTATTTGCTCAGCCACAAGCTGCATAGCGGCTGCGATCTAATGAGGGAAGGCACATTCAGCTTAGAATGGCCGTCGATGTGCAGATGTCACATGTGCGCATCTTTTCAAAAGGAATAAAATGGGGAGGGAAAGCTCATGTTTTTAAAAACAAAAATCCAAAAATCCAAATGACAATACCAGCAGCCAAAATGTCAATGGAACCAGGGATTCCCAGCCAGTCTCCCATGATGGTACTTGCCCAGCCTCAAGCTATGTAGCAGCTGCGATCTGATGAAGGAAGGCACACTCAGCTTAGAATGGCCGTTGATTGGAAGATTTCAAATGTGCACGTCTTTTCAAGAGGAATAAAATGGGGAGGGAAAGGTTAGATTTTAAAAACAAAAATCCAAATGACAATAGCAGCAGCCAGTCTTCCATGCCAGTACTTGCCTGACCTCAAGCCACGTAGCAGCTGCGATTTGACGAATTAAGGCACATTCAGCATAGAATGGCCGTTGACGTACTGATGTCACATGTGCGCGTCTTTTCAAAAGGAATAAAATGGGGAGGGAAAGGTTAGATTTTAAAAACAAAAATCCAAATGACAATAGCAGCAGCCAAAATGTCAACGGAACCGGGGATTCCTATCTAGTCTCCCACAAAGGTATTTGCCCAGCCTCAAGCTGCATAGCAGCTGCGATCTGACGAGGGAAGTCACATTCAGCTTAGAATGGCCGGTGACCTGCAGATGTCACATGTGCGCGTCTTTTCACAAGGAATAAAATGGGGAGGGAAAGGTTAGATTTTAAAAACAAAAATCCAAATGACATTACCAGCAGCCAAAATGCCAATGGAATCGGGGATTCCCAACCAGTCACCCATGCTGATACTTGCCCAGCCTCAATCTGCATAACAGCTGCGCTCTGATGAGGGAAGGCACACTCAGCTCAGAATGGCCGTTGATGAGCAGATGTCACATGTGCGTGTGACACCCCAGGGGTCTAGTTGCCACAGTAATAGAGATATTATGTCTGAGAGCAAGTGGGAGGTTTCTCTGGTCAGGAGCCATAAGCATGCAACACTGCCCGCCCAGACCTGGGAGGGGAGGAATCTGCCCTTATAAACTGGGTCTGGGGCGGGATTAGGTGAGACAGAGACAGAGCCTGCAGAACAAGCAGAGCAGTCAGAGCCTAGAATGAAGCTGCAGAGACAGGAAAAGCTACATCAGGAGCTCTGTAGGAGCAGAGGCAGAAGGCCAGGGGCTGTGAGCAGAGATATAGCTCGCCCTGGCTGAAGTTACTAAAACCGGACACAGGAGTCCGAGGCTGTGGGGACTGATATATTCCCAGCAGCAGAAACCAGCTGGCAGGGGATTCCAGGTCCTCTGGCCATAGAAGCCCGGAGGCTCAGTCACAAAGAAGGGACCATTTAGAAAAAAACGCAGCACTACTGGACCTGGGTGCATGAGTTGGGTCCAAAGCCTTGAAATGTCGCGATAACCTCAGCACACCAAATGTTATAATAAGATACTTTTATTTGCAGTCCACACTAAAGACGTTTCGGTCGACAAGAACTTCATCAGTGTACTGCATGTAAACAAAATGAACAGATATAGAATACAAACATTATAGTGATAATAAAGTCACAGATTATGTATACAAAACATATAAATAAAGGTCTATGTGTCTATGTAACCTTTTGTCCAACAGTTAATCAAAAAAAGGGGGCAACCTACCAAGTTACTGGGATTGGAGCAGGAAAAGAGAAGGAGATGGGACCCAATACAGGGATTCCTATGGAGAAAGTGCATACTATGAGGTAATGGAAGGATATATGGGGCTATAATGGGGTGAGGACTATAAGGGAGGTAGACATACCGTTTGTGCCATGAAGTATAGGACAGGTGCTGCATCGATCGCGGTATCCACCGCTGGATGTGAGCAGTGGGCACGACTTGGAGACTGGCTACAAATATTATTAGAGGAGAGGAGGGTTTGGCTGCCAGCCAATGAGGAAGTTTGAATGTGCTGGTAATTAGCGCTCGATGCGGTGACGTCACAGGAAGTGACGCGAAAAAGGGAGTGCCGGCATCTGATTGGTCCGGCGCCGCGCATGCGCACGTGCGTGCGTGTCAGCCGACGTGTAGGTGCGTTCCAGGGACCAGGAAGTGGTTTCTGTATCGAAGTGATGTGTTCCACTGCCGGAAAAGAATGGCAAGGAGCGTTCCACCATCGAGAGAAGGGGTTGCAGAGTGCAGGAGGGATATAGGAGAATGAGGATGGGTATGGATCCTTCATCTGAAATATGAAATACAATGTTAAATCGAGTTATAAGACACAGTGCAGTAAAACACACAGGAATACTGCTATGATACCCTTATACAGCCAATCGCCACATTATAGATAAGCATACATGAATCTTGGTCCCTATTAATAAATGGCAAATGAATATCGGATTGCGGGTGTTAACTCCTTGTAATGTAAAAAGTATAAACATATAAATAAACCTAGGTCCCTATTGGGACGGATTGGGACCAGGTAGGTTTAGATGAATGATTGCAGATCATAGTCCTTGTTAAGTCCTTTGGGATGAAGGGACTGCAGTTCATGAATCCAGAATGCCTCTCTCTGCTTGAGGGTCTGGATTCGATTACCCCCACGACGGGGTGGTTTAATTTGCTCTATAACTTGAAACCGCAATTGGGACACATTGTGTCCTGCTGCCGTGAAGTGTTGGGGGAGAGGTAGAAGTAAATTTTTGCATCTGATGGTAGATTTGTGCTTGGAGATTCTATCTTTAATGGGTTGGGTCGTTTCCCCCACGTAGACAAGGCCGCAAGGGCACTTAACTAGGTATACGACAAAATTTGTATCACAGGTGTAGTAATCCTTAATTGTATATTTCCTGCCTGTTTGTGGATGATGAATAGTATCGCCTCTAAGGATGTTATGGCACTGATGGCATTGGAGACATGGGAAGATTCCTTTCTTAGGAGTTTGTAGAAATCTTTGGCGGGAACCAAGGGACGTTGTCCCTATGTCAGCACGGACTAATGAGTCTCTGATGTTTGGTGCTCTTTTGAAGCACGGTAAGAAGGGTTAATGAAAGGATTTGATGGTGGGGTAACCTGTTTGGAGAATATTCCAATGTTTCCGTATCGTACGGTGTATAGTGTAAGCTAGGGGGTGATATGTGTGGACAAATGGAATGCGATCAGATGTGTCTGGTCGTGGTTGTGTGCGGCTGTCCTGTGACTCACGTAGAAGATACTGAGGGTATCCTCTTTCTTCAAATTTCCGTGTCATTTCTTTTAATCTGACTTCGCGTAATGTTGTATCGGACACAATGCGTTCAACCCTCTGAAATTGCGATTTGGGGATAGCATGTTTCATAGGGGCTGGGTGGTTGCTTGAAAAATGTAGTAATGTGTTGCGATCTGTGGGTTTCCTGTAGATGTCAGTGGTTAATAGTCCTTAGCCATCTTTGATGACTAAAGTATCTAGGAAGTTGATCTGGTGTGGGTGATAGTTCAGAGTGAAATGTAGACCAGGACAGGCGGTGTTGAGGGACCTGCAGAATTCATCTAAGGTGTCCTGGGAACCTGTCCAGATGCAAAAGATGTCGTCTATGTAACGCTTCCATAAAATGGAATGCTCTTGGAACAGTTGATTCTTATATACAAACTGTGTCTCAAAAGTAGACATGTAACAGTTTGCGTAAGGGGGGGCTACATTTGAGCCCATTGCGGTCCCCTTGGTCTGCACGTAAAATGTATCCTGAAAGAGGAAGTAATTGTGTGTAAGAACTATTGTTAGTAGTTCTACGGCTAGATCTATAATCGATGGATTGGTGTTTGAGTCCTTCAGCATTTGTTCAACCGCTTGGATACCCCGGTCATGGGGAATCGATGTATAGAGACTTGTGACATCTAGGGACACTAAGATGGCTTCTGGAGGAACTTGTTTGAGTGCTTTCATAGTCTCTAAAAAGGCCCCTGTGTCTAATAGATAAGATGGACTTTTTTGGGTAAGTGGTGTAAGAATCTTTTCTAAGAAAATTGCAAGGGGTGATAAAATAGAATCCGTGGAGGCCACTATGGGGCGCCCAGGAGGTTGGGTGAGACTTTTGTGGATTTTGGGTAGGACATAAAATACCGGTATGATTGGATGTGGATTAATTAAATACTCGTACGTTTTCAAGTCAAATCACCTTGGCTGTTAAAAACCGTTGTAGTGTCGAAATGATGAGTGTCTGTGTTTTTGTAGTCGGGTCCGTAGAGAGTTTACGGTATGTGGACTCATCACTAAGTTGTCTCAAAATTTCCGAGATGTAATCGCACTTGTTCATGACTACTATCGCTCCACCTTTGTCAGCTGGCTTTATAATCAAATCTTTGTCCTCTTGCAGGCTCCGTAGGGCCTGTCGATCAAGGGGAGAGAGATTGGTCTGATAATGTGCCCTTCCCTAGTCGATATTGGAGCGTAATTGGTGAAACTGTTATGTTCTGCTACCAAAGCTAAGGAAAGAGAGGAGATCTGTCCCTACTATAGGACTCAGCTGAAACCCTACGATGTAACAGGGAACCTGATCCTGCGATCAGACCTGCTAAAGTCCTAATCTAGTCTGTACGGAGACCTATAGATGTGGGGAGGGAATCCCTACAAGTACTAAGGACTGGGAGGAATATGGGACACCTCCTAACAGAAATAGTAGCAGACAGACGAACAAACAAAATAGATAGAACATAGAGGTCCGTAGACCAAGCAAACTAACAGAGTTAGATACAGTGCACAGGCTAGCTAGAAAGTAGATATACAATGAAGTCCAGCAAAGCCAGAAGGGCGGAGCAGGCTTAAATAGACCAACAAGGTCATGAGACCAGCAAAGGAAAAAAAACCTAACAGCAAGGTTCTAACAGTACCCCCCCTTCTAAGAGGATCCTCCGGATCCCCTAGGACCAGGCTTATCAGGAAATCTCCTGTGAAACGCTCTGATAAGTCTGGACGCGGAAACATCATCTGACCTCATAGTTACATAGTTACATAGTTACATAGTTTATAAGGCCGAAAAAAGACAAGCGTCCATCCAGTTCAGCCTATTTCTTGTGCACTGCAGCTATTCCGCAGCGTTGATCCAGGGGAACGCAAAAAAAAAAAAAAAAAAAAAAAAAAAAAAAAAAAAAAAACATGCGGTATAGGCCAATTGACATCATTGAGGAAAAAATTCACTTCCCGACACCAATCTGGATTAATTAACTATCACTAAGCATAAGATGTAATTTTATTGTTCTCAAGAAAGGCATCCAGGCCTCTCTTGAACTCATTAAGTGAGTTGGACATCACCACTTCCTCTCCCAGAGAGTTCCAGAGTCTCACGGCTCTGACCGTAAAGAATCCCCTTCTATGCTGGTGCAGGAACCTCCTTTCCTCCAGACGCATAGTGTGCCCCCTCGTCTTTGTCACCATCCTTGGTATAAACAGGTCATGGGAGAGATCTCTGTACTGCCCCCTGATGTATTTATACATGTTTATGAGGTCTCCCCTAAGCCTTCTCTTTTCCAACGTAAATAGGCCTAATTTTGACAACCTCTCTGGGTATTCTAGTCCCTCCATTCCCTTTATTACCTTAGTCGCCCTCCTTTGTACCCTCTCTAGCTCTAATATGTCTTTCCTGAGCACCGGAGCCCAGAACTGTGCACAATATTCTAAGTGCGGCCTTACCAGCGCTTTATACAGAGGAAGAACAATGTTCTCATCATATGCCCCTATTCCTCTTCTGATGCATGCCATGACTCTATTTGCCTTCGCAGCTGCTGCCTGACACTGGGCACTCCAATTTAATTTGCTATTAACCAAGACGCCCAGGTCCTTCTCCATGTCAGATTTCTCCAACGGTTTCCCATTTAATATGTATGGATGACTGCTGTTTTTCTTTCCCATGTGCATGACCTTACATTTATCGGCATTGAACCCCATTTGCCATTTTTTGGCCCAACTCCCCAATTTATCTAAATCCTCCTGTAGCTGTGCCCTATCCTCATCTGTGTTAACTACTTTACAAAGTTTAGTATCATCTGCAAATATTGCTATTTTACTATGCAACCCTTCCACTAGATCATTAATAAATATATTAAATAATATAGGGCCCAAGACAGACCCTTGAGGCACCCCGCTAGTAACCCTGACACACCCTGAGCTTACTCCATTGATAACCACCCTCTGCTTTCTATCACTCAGCCAACTATTTACCCACTTACACACATTATCCCCCAGACCAAGCATTCTCATTTTATATACCAACCTTTTGTGTGGCACGGTATCAAACGCTTTGGAGAAGTCAAGGTATACAACATCCACTGACTCTCCCCGGTCCAGCTGTGAGCTCACCTCCTCGTAGAAGGCAATCAGGTTTGTTTGGCAGGAGCGATCTCTCATGAATCCATGTTGATATGGAGTTAGACAGTTATTATCATTAAGATATTCTACAATAGCATCTCTAAGAAATCCTTCAAACAATTTACCCACAACAGACGTTAAGCTGACTGGTCTATAGTTCCCAGGGTCACTTTTAGACCCCTTTTTGAATATTGGTACCACATTTGCTTGGCGCCAGTCTAGTGGGGCAGTCCCTGTCCATAAAGAGTGCTTGAATATAAGATACAGCGGTCTGTCTATCACATTACTTAATTCTTTTAGTACCCGGGGGTGTATGTCATCTGGGCCTGGTGACTTGTCTATTTTGATATTATTTAGGCGTTTCTGAACTTCCTCCTGGGTTAGGTGGGTGATATTTAGCGGAGGGTTTACTTTATCACTTTGCATTTCCTCCGATAAATTGTTTTCTTTTGTGAAAACAGTGGAGAAGAAGCTATTGAGCAGGTTTGCTTTACCCTCATCGCCCTCTATGATTTTACCCAGGTTATTTTTCAATGGGCCAACTCCATCAGTTTTAATCCTTTTACTGTTTATATAATTAAAGAACAGTTTGGGATTCGTTTTACTTTCCTTGGCAATTAGTCTCTCTGTCTCCTCTTTTGCTATTCTTATTTGTTTCTTACAGATTTTGTTTTTTTCCCTATAAGATATTAGCGCTTCCTCGCTGCCTTCTTGTTTAAGTTTACCGAAAGCCCTTTTTTTGTTTTTCATTGCCCTCTTGACTTCCTTATTTAGCCACATTGGCTTCCTCCTATTCCTAGCCCTTTTATTCCCATAAGGTATGTACCTTCTACAGTGACTATGTAGGACTGTTTTGAAAATTTCCCATTTTCTATCCGTGCTCCTATTACTGAAGATACTATCCCAGTCTATAAGGTGAAGGGCATCTCTTAGCTGATCAAACTTTGCCCTCCTGAAGTTCAGTGTTTTTGTGACTCCCTTGCTGGGCACCCTACTGAAGCACATGTGGAATTGTATAATGTTGTGGTCACTATTTCCCAGGTGCCCCCCAACCTGCACCTCAGTTATTCTGTCTGGCCTGTTAGTTAATATTAAGTCTAAAAGGGCCGTCCCTCTAGTTGGTTCCTGCACAAGTTGTGACAAATAATTGTCTTTGATAATTGACAGAAACCTGTTTCCTTTCTGAGATCTACAGCTTTCGGTTTCCCAGTCTATATCGGGGTAGTTGAAGTCCCCCATAATAATCACCTCGTTATTTTTTGCTACTTCGTCTATTTGTCTCATTAATAGACTTTCCGTGGCTTCTGCTATATTTGGTGGTTTATAACAGACTCCTATGATAATTTTATTATTGTTTTTTGCCCCATGTATTTCCACCCATAAGGACTCGACCTCCTCATTTCCCTCCCATACATCCTCCCGTATTGTAGGCTTTAGACACGTCTTTACATATAGACAGACTCCACCCCCTTTCCGATTTCTTCGATCCCTTCTAAACAGACTGTAACCCTGTAAGTTAACTGCCCAGTCATAGCTTTCATCCAACCATGTCTCGGTTATTCCCACTATGTCATAGTTACCTGTAGATATTTCTGCTTCCAGTTCATCCATCTTGTTTGTCAGGCTCCTGGCATTTGCTAGCATGCAGTTTACACGATTTTGTTTTGTTCCAATCTTCTCCCTGTGGATTGTATTAGAAATTTTCTTACCTTCCTTCCAAGTATCTTGTCTTGGACCTTCTTTGTCGCACTTCATATCTTTCATTAGTATGTCCTCTGGTTGCATGTTCGTGTCTGGCGTTTTTCTTCCCATCCCAATAACTCACCCAAGAGTTATCCTCGGGTCCGAAACCTTTCCAGGCCACAATATACTGCAAACTACCTCTATACCGTCTAGAGTCAAGGATGCGAGAAATTTCATATTCCCCGTCCTCCACCACCGGAGGAACAGAGGCAGAGGCGTCACCATCCGACACAACAGCTTTCTTAACAGAGAGACATGAAATACCGGATTAATTCTCCAGGAGGTAGGAACCTCCAACCTAACAGCAGATTGGTTGACAACCTGAAGCACCTTAAAGGGCCCTACAAACTTGGGACCCAATTTCTTAGAAGGAATCCTCAACCGCAGATTCCTAGAGGACAACCAATCCATGTCACCAACAGCGAACAAAACCTCCTGTCGTTTCCTATCAAAGTAGTCTTTAGATTTTCTGTTGGCCTCCTGAAGATTACCACGCACATCAGTCCAAACTCTTTCCAAATCACCGGAAAAATTCTCCTCCTCAGGCACGGCAGATCCCAACTTGGAGAATGACCCAAACGACGGATGTCTCCCAGAACAACAAAAAAAAAGGCGAACAACCAGCAGAAGAAGATGTATGATTGTTCAGAGCAAATTCGGCAAGTGGCAGAAACTCAGACCACCCCTCTTGATTGTCTGCCACAAAACAACGCAAGAACTGCTCAACATACTGGTTTTTCCTTTCTGTCTGGCCATTAGATTCAGGATGATATCCGGACGAAAACAACAAATGAATTCCCAACCTGTCACAAAAGGCACGCCAAAAACGAGCCACGAATTGAGGACCCCTATCAGAAACAATGTCAGTAGGAACGCCATGAAGTCTGACAATTTCCTTGACAAAGGCCTTAGCGAGAGTTTTCGCGCAGGGCAGTTTGACAAAGGGAACCAAGTGACACATCTTGCTAAAACGGTCCACGACCACCCAGATGACAGTAAAACCCTCAGAGGGGGGAAGGTCAGTTATAAAGTCCATAGCCAAATGTGTCCAAGGAGCACTGGGGACCTCCAAAGGACAAAGCAACCCCGCAGCAGGAGTATGTGAGGACTTAGATCTAGCACATATAGTACATTGGCGCACCCACTTAATGACTTCCTTCTGCCATCCAGGCCACCAAAAACTGCGACCCACCAGTCTCTTGGTCTCAGAGATTCCGGGATGACCTGCCAACCGAGATTCGTGACACTCAACAAACAAATCTCTCCTAAAGGTCCCAGGCACAAACAACCTCCCATGAGGAGTGTTAGATGAGGCATTCTCCTGAGCTTTAAGAATCTCATCTTCCAAAACGGAGTCCAAAGCAGCTATCACAACACCTTCTTGTAAAATGTTCTCCTCTTTCTCAGCACCGACTATGGGAGAAAAACTGCAAGACAAGGCATCCGCCTTAACATTCTTAGTACCAGGGATGTAAGTAACGGAGAAATTAAACCGCGAGAAAAACAGTGCCCACCTAGCCTGACGGGCATTCAGGCGCTTGGCAGCATCAAGATATATCAGATTTTTATGATCCGTAAGAACCTGAACGGGAAATTCCGCACCTTCCAAGAAGTGGCGCCAGTGTTCAAATGCGAGTTTAATAGCCAATAATTCCCGATTACCAATATCGTAATTCAGTTCAGTCTCCGAAAATTTTTTTGAAAAAAAGGCACAGGGATGTAATCCATCCCCGTTATCCTGAGACAATACTGCGCCAACCCCCACAGAGGAAGCATCAACCTCAACCAAAAATGGCCTAGTAACATCAGGCTGCATAAGGATGGGAGCAGAGGTGAACCTCTCCTTGAGATACACAAAAGCTTCAATGGCCTCAGAAGACCACTGAACCGCATCAGCACCTTTCCTGGTGAGATCAGTCAGAGGTTTGACAATACTAGAAAAATTTTTTGTGAATTTTCTATAGTAATTGGCGAAACCCAAAAACCTCTGTATCGATTTCAAACCAATAGGCCTAGGCCATTCCTGCACAGCCTGAACCTTAACCGGATCCATCTCAAAACCTTTGCTGGAGATAATGTAGCCCAAAAAACTAATTCTCTGTACAGCAAACTCACATTTCTCCAGCTTAGCAAAAAGCGAATTGTCCATTAATAACTGTAATACCTCACGCACGCTCCGCCAATGAGACTCCAGATCTGGCGAATAAATCAAAATGTCATCCAAATATACAACCACATTTTTACCGATCAAAGGTCTAAGGATGTCATTAATCAGATTCTGAAAAAATGCAGGAGCATTAGTAAGACCAAAAGGCATAACCAGATTCTCAAAATGACCCACAGGAGTGTTAAAAGCAGTCTTCCATTCGTCACCCTCCTTCATGCGCAACAGATTGTATGCCCCCTTAAGGTCAATTTTAGAGAACCACTTGGCCCCCATTAACTGGTTAAACAGATCAGGAATCAATGGCAGTGGGTAAGGATTGCGTACCGTAATTTTGTTAATCTCACGAAAATCCAGACAAGGACGTAAACCGCCGTCCTTTTTTTTTACAAAAAAAAATCCAACCGCCACAGGAGACTTAGAGGGCCTAATGTGACCGGCGGCCAAACTTGTCTGTATGTATTCCTCCAAAGCCTTCCTCTCAGGAATAGTAAGGTTAAATAAACGACTTTTAGGAAGAGTCGCTCCAGGGACAAATTCAATAGAGCAATCATAGTCTCTATGGGGAGGCAAAACCTGCGATTCCTTCTCAGAAAAAACTCTCCAAAAATCCTGAATAGGAACAGGCAATTCTCCCCTATCCAAAGCTGCAATACGCCCGTTACAACACTTGTCATAACATTTATGGCTCCAGGATTTAATTTCACTGGTAGACCAATCCAGTACAGGATTGTGAAATTTTAACCAGGGCAAACCCAATATTACTGGAGAAGGCAAGTTATTCAACACTACCAAATCCAATTTCTCATGGTGAACACCATTAATAGTGAGAGGAAATTCACTGACCTTGAGAGTAATATTCTTCAAAGGGGAGCCATCCACAGAAACCACAGCAATGGGGAATGATAAAGGTTCAGGTTTTAAATTGAGTTTTTCCACGAATCCCCCATCAATTACATTCAGTGTAGACCCGCAATCAACAAACACCCGAAATTCCATTAATTTTTCCTGAGCAATCGTGGAAGCAGCTAAAAATATACCCTTGGAGTTTAAACAGGCAATACGGGCGTGACTGACCATTTTTTTTTCTTTCTTCATACGAAGCTCACAGCCTTTAATCAAATGACCAGATTTTCCGCAACAGAAACACAAGCCTTCCGAAAAACGACGGTCTTTTTCTTGAGAGCGAGGTGTCACCGATCCAATCTCCATCGGTTCACCACTGTTAGTACACACATTATCATAACCAGAAACTGACATAGCAGAGGATTTGCTCTCATTAACCCTAGCACGCAGTCTTCTATCCACCCGTATAGCTAATTGCATAGCCTGTTGCAAATCTTCCGGTGTAGGATAAGCAATTAGAAGGTCTTTAACCCTTTCACTGAGCCCAGCAAGAAATAGACTTTTCAGAGCAGAATCGTTCCACCCTGTTTGAGTGGACCAACGACGAAAATGAGTACAATATTTTTCCACATTACCTGATCCTTGTTTTAAACGTCTCAACTCAGTCTCAGCTGATGCGACACGGTCAGGATCATCATATAATAGTCCTAAAGCAGAAAAAAAACTATCCACTGATCTGAAGCATGTATCACTAGGTTGCAAAGAAAAGGCCCACTCCTGAGGCTCTTTGCGCAAAAGTGACATTATGAACCCTACGCGCTGGGATTCATCCCCAGAGGACTTGGGTCTCAAACAAAAATGCAATAAGCAAGCATTTTTAAATGAAAAAAATTCTCGATGTTCACCAAAAAATAAATCCGGCAAACATACCTTAGGCTCCAAGAAATATGCTCCAGGACAGTTACTCACGTGCTGACGGAGCTCGGCCACTTCCAGAGAGAGTCCCTGCAGGTGTTTAGCCAAATCCTGAACCGACACCATGATGGAACAGAAAAATCTTTCCTTAGAGAATTTGCAGGCTGGACTTACTGTTATGTTCTGCTACCAAAGCTAAGGAAAGAGAGGAGATCTGTCCCTACTATAGGACTCAGCTGAAACCCTACGATGTAACAGGGAACCTGATCCTGCGATCAGACCTGCTAAAGTCCTAATCTAGTCTGTACGGAGACCTATAGATGTGGGGAGGGAATCCCTACAAGTACTAAGGACTGGGAGGAATATGGGACACCTCCTAACAGAAATAGTAGCAGACAGACGAACAAACAAAATAGATAGAACATAGAGGTCCGTAGACCAAGCAAACTAACAGAGTTAGATACAGAGCACAGGCTAGCTAGAAAGTAGATATACAATGAAGTCCAGCAAAGCCAGAAGGGCGGAGCAGGCTTAAATAGACCAACAAGGTCATGAGACCAGCAAAGGAAAAAAAACCTAACAGCAAGGTTCTAACAGAAACGCCCCATCCACGAATCCTATAAAGGTTTCCAGTGGATGTGTGCCTCGAGGAGGCCTATATTTGCTCTTAGAGCGGAGACCTAAGTCTTGGGCTGTGATGTCGGCCATGGATTCTGGAGGGGTGACGCTGAAAGGATTATTAGCAAAATGGGTTTTCAAGCGTAGGGTACGGTAAAAGCGTTGTAGTTCCATATCTAGTTTAAAAGTGTTGTATTTGTATGTGGGGCAGAAAGAGAGTCCCTTTTGTAAAACTGATGTTTGTGCAACGCTGAGAGTTTTGGAAGAGATATTTACCACCATTTGTGGGTCTGCGATCGGGTGATTCGTGTGAAGTCCAGAAGTCCAGCGCCGCCATCCAGGAGCGGAGGCTAACAGAAGGCCCAAAGTCACCAGCCATACGGGTGAGCACCACACGGTATACTCAGGGACGTTTGCTACTTGTAACCGCTGACAGCAAGGTAGCCAGGAAGAGTGCAGATAAACGGGGAGGCCTACAACTCCACCTGGCCAGGGGAACTCCTGCTTGCTCGCAGACTGACCAGGCCCCTTATACTAGCCAGTACTCCCGGGAGGGTCTGCCTTGTACCATCAGTAAAGACCCTGAACTGCACCTCACGTCTCTGTGATTCCTTGCCGCACCAGCACCATTAGCACTGGGACCCTCACACCATCACTCCCATCATCTCTCACATTAGCTGCCCTGAGGCAATACTTCTCCCGTGGGGAGTTATCCCATACTCGGCTGTGCAAACAACATCAGCCTCAGCGGTCGGCAGCGGAGCGGCGGTCCCCACTGACCGCAATCCACGGGTGGCGTAGTCGGACATTTGCTATACATTAAGACTGCCACTGGTTTGACCACCCTGGGCACGGACCGGGTCACCGCCATACGGAGACTATAACACCCAGTATTCTACAACAGGCCCGGATCCAGGTTCCCCTGCACAACACAGGCCCAGGGGGTGCGTCATGCGCGTCTTTTCAAAAGGAATAAAATAGGGAGGGAAAGGTTAGATTTTAAAAACAAAAATCCAAATGACAAAAGCAGCAGCCAAATTTTCAACAGAACTGGGGATTCACAGAGAGTCTCCCATTCCAGTACTTGCCCAACCTCAAGCTGTGTAGCAGATGTCATCTGACAAGGGAAGGCACATTCAGCTTTGTATGGCCATTAACGTGCAGATGTCACATATGCGCGTCTTTTCAAAAGGAATAAAATGGGGAGGGAAAGGTTAGATTTTAAAAACAAAAATCCAAATAACAATAGCAGAAGCGAGAAGGTCAATGGAGCTAGGGAATCCCAGCCAGTCTCCCATGCTGGTACTTGCTTGACCCCAAGTTGCATAGCATCTGTGATCTGACGAAGGCTAGCACATTCAGCTTAGAATAGCTGTTGATGAGCAATTGGTCCATGTGCGCATCTTTTCAAAAGGAATAAAATGGGGAGGGAAAAGTTAGATTTTAAAGGCAAAGATCCAAATAACAACAGCAGCAGCCAAAATGTCGATGGAAGAGTGGATTCCCAGCCAGTCTCCCATGCCGGTACTTGCCCAGGCTGAAGCTGCATAGCGGTTGTGATCTGACAAAGGCAGGCACATTCAGCTTTGAATGGCCGTTGACATGCAAATGTTACATTTGCACGTCTTTTCAAAAGGAATAAAATGGGGAGGGAAAGCATTGATTTTTAAAACCAAAAATCCAAATGACAATAGCAGCAGCCAAAATGTCAATGGAACCAAGGATTCCCAGCCAGCCTCCCATGTCAATACTTGCCCAGCCTCAAGCTGCTTAGTGGCTATGATCTGACGAGGGAAAGCACATTCAGCTTAGAATGGCCGTTGATGTACAGATGTCACATGTGCACGTCTTTTCAAAAGGAATAAAATGGGGAGGGAAAGGTTAGATTTTTTAAAAAAAATCCAAAAATCCAAATGACAATAGCAGCAGCCAAAATGTCAATGGAACCAGGGATTCCCAGCCAATCTCCCATGTCGATACTGGCCCAGCCTCAAGCTGCGTAGCGGCTGCAATCTGATGAGAGAAAGCACATTCAGCTTAGAATGGCAGTTGACGTGCAGGTGTCACATGTGCGCATCTTTTCAAAAGGAATAAAATGGGGAGGGAAAGGTTAGATTTTAAAAACAAAAATCCAAAAATCCAAATGACAATAGCAGCAGCCAAAATGTCAATGGAACCGGGGATACCCAGCCAGTCTCCCATGCTGGCACTTGCACGGTCTAAACCTGCGCAGCGGCTGCAACCTGATGAGAGCAGCTACATTCAGCTTAGAATGGCCGTTGATGTGCAGAAGTCACATGTGCATGTCTTTTCAAAAGGAATAAAATGGGGAGGGAAAGGTTAGATTTTAAAAACAAAAATCCAAAAATCCAAATGACAAAAGCAGCAGCCAAAATGTCAATGGAAACGGGGATTCCCAGACAATCTCACATGCCGGTAGTTGCCTGCCCTCAAGCTGCACAGCAGCTGTGATGTGACAAGGGTAGGCACATTCAGCTTAGAATGGCCATTGACATGCAGAGGGCACATGTGCACATCTTTTCAAAAGGAATAAAATTGGGAGGGAAAGGTTAGATTTTAAAAACAAAAATCCAAAAATGCAAATGACAATAGCAGCATCCAAAATGTCAATGGGACCGGGGATTCCCAGCCAGTCTCCCATGCCGGTATTTGCCCGGCCTCATGCTGTGTTAAGGCTGCAATCTGATGAGGTCAGGAACATTCAGCTTAGAATGGCTGTTGACATGCAGATGTCACATGTGCGTGTCTTTTCAAAAGGAATAAAATGGGGAGGGAAAGGTTAGATTTTAAAAACAAAAATCCAAATGACAATAGCAGCAGCCAAATTGTCAACGGAAGGAGTGATTCCCAGCCAGTCTCCCATGCTGGTACTTGACCAGCCTCAAGCTGCATAGCAGGTGCAATTTGACGATGGCAGGCACATTCAGCTTAGAATGGCCTTCGACATGCAGATATCACATGTGCGCGTCTTTTCAAAAGGAATAAAATGGGGAGGGAAAAGTTAGATTTTAAAAACAAAAATCCAAATAACGAGAGCAGCAGCCTGAATGTTAAGGAATCTGAGGTTTCTCAGGCAGTCTCCCATGCTATTACTTGCCCAGCCTCAAGCTGCGTAGCATCCACAATCTGCTGATGGAAGGCACATTCAGCTTAGAATTGCCGTTGACATGCAAATGTCACATGTGCACATCTTTTCAAAAGGAATAAAATGGGGAGGGAAAGGTTAGTTTTAAAAACGAAAATCCAAAAATCCAAATGACAATAGCAGCAGCCAAAATGTCAATGGAACCAGGAATTCCCAGCCAGTCTCCCAAGCTATTACTTGCCCTGCTTCAAGGTGAATAGCGACTGCAATCTGACGAAGGATAGAGCTTTCAGCTTAGAATTGTTGTTGTCATGCAGATGACCCTTGTGCGCGTCTTTTCAAAATGAATAAAATGGGGATGGAAAGGTTACATTTTAAAATAAAAAATCCAAAAATCCAAATGACACTAACAGCCAAAATGTCAACGGAACCAGGGATTCCCAGCCAGTCTCCCATGCCTGTACTTGCCTGGCCTCAAGCTGTGTAGCTGCTGTAATCTGACGAAGGAAGGCACATCCAGCTTGGAATGGCATCTGACGTGCAGGTGTCACATGTCTGTGTCTTTTCAAAAGGAATAAAATAGGGAGGGAAAGGTAAGATTTTAAAAACTAAAATCCAAAAATCAAAATAACAATAGCAGCAGCCAAAATATCAACAGAAAAAGGGATTCCCAGCCAGTCTCCCATGCCTGTACTTCCCCGGTCTCAAGTTACATAGCTGCTGCAATCAGAAAAGAGAAAGCACATTCACCTTAGAATGGCTGATGACGTACGGATGTCACATGTGCGCGGCTTTTCAAAAGGAATAAAATGGGGAGGGAAAGGTTAGATTTTAAAAACAAAAATCCAAATGACAATAGCAGCAGCCAAAATATCAACGGAAGCGAGTATTTCCAGCCAGTCTCCCATGCCAGTACTTGCCTGGTCTCAAGCTGCATAGCGGCTGCAATCTGACAAGAAAAGGCACATTCAGCTTAGATAGGCTGTTGACATGCAGAGCGCACATGTGCACATCTTTTCAAAAGGAATAAAATTGGGAGGAAAAGATTAGATTTTAAAAACAAAAATCCAAAATCGAAGTGACAATAGCAGCAGCAAAAAAGTCAATGGAACCGGGGATTCCCAGCCAGTCTCCCATGCAGGTACTTGCCCAGCCTCAAGCTGCGATCTGATGAGACCAGGCACATTCAGCTTAGAATGGACATTGACATGCAGATGTCACATGTGCATGTCTTTTCAAAAGGAATAAAATGGGGAGGGAAAGGTTAGATTTTAAAAAGAAAAATCCAAATGACAATAGCAGCAGCCAAAATGTCAACAGAAGCGAGGAAGCAAGGATTCCCAGCCAGTCTCCCATGCTGGCACTTGCCCGTCCTCAAGCTGCGTAGTGGCTGTGATCTGACAAGGGCAGGCACATTCAGCTTAGAATGGCCGTTGATGTGCAGATGTCACATGTGCACGTCTTTTCAAAAGGAATAAAATGGGGAGGGAAAGGTTAGATTTTAAAAACAAAAATCCAAATGATAAGAGAAGCAGCCAGAATGTCAACGGAACCAGGAATTTCCAGCCAGTCTCCCATGCCAGTACTTGCCCAACCTCAAGCTTCAGAGCGGCTACAATCTGATGAGGGTAGGCACATTCAGCTTAGAATGGCCGTTAACATGCAGAGGGAGCATGTGCACATCTTTTCAAAAGGAATAAAATTGGGAGGGAAAGGTTAGATTTTAAAAACAAAAATCCAAAAATGCAAATGACAATAACAGCAGCCAAAATGTCAATGTAACTGGGGATTCCCAGCCAGTCTCCCATGCCCAGCCACAAGCTGAATAGCAGCTGCAATCTGTTGAGAGAAGGCACATTCGGCTTAGAATGGCTGTTGACGTGCAGATGTCACATGTGCGCGTCTTTTCAAATGGAATAAAATGGGGAGGAAAGGGTTAGATTTTAAAAACAAAAATCCAAATGACAATAGCAGAAGCCAAAATGTTAATGGAACTAGGGACTCTCAGCCAGTCTATCATGCCGGTACTTCCTGACCTCAAGCTGCGTAGCGACTTCAATCAGACAAGGTCAGGCACATTCAGCATAGAATGGACGTTGACATACAGATGTCACATGTGCGTGTCTTTTCAAAAGGAATAAAATGGGGAGGGAAAGGTTAGATTTTAAAAACAAAAATTTAAAAATCCAAATGAAAATAGCATCAGCCAAAATGTCAACAGAACCGGTGATTACCAGCAAGTCTCCAATGCCGATACTTGCCAGGCCTCAAGCTGCATAGCGGCTACGATCTGATGAGGGCAGGCACATTCAGCTTAGAATGGCTTTTGACAAGCAGAAGTCACATTGTGAAGCTGCATTGTGGCTGTGATTTGACAAGGGTAGGCACATTCATCTTACACAGGCACATTCATCTTACAATGGCTGTTGACGTGCAGGCATCACATGTGCGCGTCTTTTCAAAAGGAATAAAATGGGGAGGGAAAGGTTAGATTTTAAAAACAAAAATCCAAATAACAATAGCAGCAGCCAAAATGTCAATGGAACTGGGGATTTCCAGCCAGTCTACTATGCTGGTACTTGCCCAGCCAAAAGCTGCATAGGGGCTATGATCTGACGAGTGCAGAAACTTTCAGCTTAGAATGGCCGTTGACATGCAGATGGCACATGTGCGCGTCTTTTCAAAAGGAATAAAATGGGGAGGGAAAGGTTAGATTTTAAAAACCAAAATCCAAAAATCCAAAAATCCAAAAATCCAAATGACAATAGCAGCAGCCAAAATGTCAACGGAACAGGGGATTCCCCGCCAATCTCCCATGCCAGTACTTGCCCGGACACAAGCTGCATAATGACTGCAATCTGATGTGGGCAGGCACATTCAGCTTAGAATGGCCATTGACGTACAGATGTTACATGTGCGCGTCTTTTCAAAAGGAATAAAATGGGGAGGGAAAGGTTAGAATTTAAAAACAAAAATCCAAAAATCCAAATGACAATAGCAGCAGCCAAAATGTTAATGGAACCAGGGATTCCAATCTAGTCTCCCATGCTGGTATTTGCCCAGCCTCAAGTTGCATAGCACCTGCAATCTGACAAGAGAAGGCACATTCAGCTCAACATGGACGTTGACGAGCAGATGTCACATGTGCGCGTCTCTTCAAAAGGAATAAAATGGGGAGGGAAAGATTACATTTTTCAAACAAAAATCCAAATAACAATATCAGCAGCCAAAATGTTAACAGAACCGTGGATTCCCAGACTGTTTCCCATGCTGGTACTGGCCCAGCCACAAACTGCGTAGCTGCTGCAATTAGACAAGGGCAGGAACATTCAGCTTAGAATGGCGTTCGACATGCAGATGTCACATGTGCGCCTCTTTTCTAAAGGAATAAAATAGTGAGGGAAAGGTTAGATTTTAAAAACAAAAATCCAAATGACAATAGCAGCAGCCAAAATGTCAACAGAAGAAAGGATTCCAGGCCAGTCTCCCATGCAGGTACTTGCCTGGCCTCAAGCTGCATAGCTGCTGCAATGTGACAATGGCATGCACATTCAGCTTAGCGTGGCGGTCGACAAACAGATGTCACATGTGCGCCTCTTTTCTAAATAAATAAAATAGGGAGGGAAAGGTAACATTTTAAAAACAAAAATCCAAATGACAATAGCAGCAACCAAAATGTCAACGGAACCTGGGATTCCCAGCCAGTCTCCCATGCTGGTATTTTCCCAACCTCAAGCTGCGTTGCAGCTGCGATCTGTTGAGGGCTGGCACATTCAGTTTAGAATTGCCTTTGACGTGCAGATGTCACATGTGCGCGTCTTTTCAAAATGAATAAAATGGGGAGGGAAAGGTTAGATTTTAAAAACAAAAATCCAAATGACTATAACACCAGCCAAAATGTCAACAGAACTGGGGTTTCCCAGCCAGTCTCCCACACCAGTACTTGCCTGGCCTCAGGCTGCGTAGCCGCTGCAATCTGACAAAGGAAGGCATATTCAGCTTAGAATGGCTGTTGACGAGTGGCTGTCACATGTGTGTGTCTTTTCAAAAGGAATAAAATGGGGAGGGAAAGGTTAGATTTTAAAAACAAAAATCCAAAAATCCAAATGACAATAGCAGCAGCCAAAATGTTATCGGAACTGGGGTTTCGCAGCCAGTCTCCCACACCAGTACTTGCCTGGCCTCAGGCTGCGTAGCAGCTGCAATCTGACGAGGGTTAGAACATTCAGCTTGGAATGGCCATTGACGTGCAGATGTCACATGTGAGCGTCTTTTCAAAAGGAATACAATGGGGAGGGACAGGTTAGATTTTAAAAACAAAAATCCAAATGACAATAGCAGCTGCAAAAATGACTACAGAATTGGGGATTCCCAGCCAGTCTCCCATACCAGTACTTGCCCAGCCTCAAGCTGTGAAGCAGCTGAGATCTGACAAGAGCAGGCACATTCTGCTTAGAACTAGAAATGAGCGTTGTTCGACTTGAACTGTTCGCCAATCTCAAATTCGAGCTGTTTTGGGCGGTGTTCGGCGAACACAAACGATTTGAGAAAAATTCGGCTGTTCGAGGTTATGTTCGATAACTGTTCGTGCACCAAAATCATAACTGGATTTTTTCTCAGTAATGATGAAAATTAATGTTAATACGCAGTTTGAGTGTACAGCGGGGTGGGGGGAGGGGCAGGGGATGGATCTCTGCAGGAATACTGAAGATCTCCATTTTTTTTTCTCTTTCCCTCATTTACAGTGGGGAGGTGCAATCTGTCAGCCTATCAGCAGCGCACACACAGAGCGAAGTGCTTTTTTTCACACAAGCAAGGGCATGTGTCATTGGCAGTGTATGTCACATGTCCTTGCCCTATAAGACCAAGCCATTTTCCCCGTCGCCACCATTTTCTCACTGCTGCAGCTGCGTGTTAGACGGCACCGCTGTTGCTGTGTGCGCTATACCTTGTTAATTTCAAGCCAATTTTCGCACAAATATACAGATAGCTTGGGAGTAGGGAATAGTTGTGATTGCAGTCCTTTTAAGGACTAGGTTACAGCATTTCCTTACGACTTTTATCAGGCAGGTCTGTGCTTTTAAATAGATAGATTGTGGGAGTAAAGACTAATTGTAATTGCAGTTCTTTTCAGGACTAGGTTACATCAGTTCCTATCAGTTTTTGCCAGGCAGGTCTGTGCCAGTGCTGTGCAAGTTTTTTTCACAGCATTTGGCTGAATCTAGCAAAGCTAATCCTTTTTGGCCTATTGCAGAGTGTGTTAGTCAGTGGAGTAGCCTATCTGTGTTGCAAGATATACCACCTGTGTATAGAATACCAATTTTTTTACTGCACCTAGTGAAGTAAAATCTTTTGGGCATAGCATCATTCTATTAGTCCATCTATACTGCCCTCCATCAGGTTGCAAATTGAATATAATTTTTTTCTGCATCTAGCTCTGAAAAAATATTTGGGCTTCTAGCAGTGTGTGGGACTTGTTCTATTAGTCCATCTATACTGACCTCCATCAGGTTGCAAACTGAATATAATTTTTTTCTGCATCTAGCTCTGAAAAAATATTTGGCCTTCTAGCAGTGTGTGGGACTTTCTCTATTAGTCCATCTATACTGACCTCCATCAGGTTGCAAAGTAAAAATAATTTTTATCTGCATCTACCTCTGAAAAAAATTTGGGCTTCTAGCTGTGTGTGGGACTTGTTCTATTAGTCCATCTATACTGACCTCCATCAGGTTGCAAACTGAATATAATTTTTTTCTGCATCTAGCTCTGAAAAAATATTTGGCCTTCTAGCTGTGTGTAGGACTTGTTCTATTAGTCCATCTATACTGACCTCCATCACGCTGCAAATTCAAAATAATTTTTTGTCTGCATCTAGCTCTGAAAAAATATTTGGCCTTCTAGCAGTGTGTGGGACTTTCTCTATTAGTCCATCTATATTGACCTCCATCAGGTTGCAAAGTAAAAATAATTTTTATCTGCATCTACCTCTGAAAAAAATTTGGGCTTCTAGCTGTGTGTGGGACTTGTTCTATTAGTCCATCTATACTGACCTCCATCAGGTTGCAAACTGAATATAATTTTTTTCTGCATCTAGCTCTGAAAAAATATTTGGCCTTCTAGCAGTGTGTGGGACTTTCTCTATTAGTCCATCTATACTGACCTCCATCAGGTTGCAAATTAAAATTAATTTTTTGTCTGCATCTAGCTCTGAAAAAATATTTGGCCTTCTAGCAGTGTGTGGGACTTTCTCTATTAGTCCATCTATACTGACCTCCATCAGGTTGCAAATTAAAAATAATTTTTTGTCTGCATCTAGCTCTGAAAAAATATTTGGCCTTCTAGCAGTGTGTGGGACTTTCTCTATTAGTCCATCTATACTGACCTCCATCAGGTTGCAAACTGAATATATATTTTTTCTGCATCTACCTCTGAAAAAATATTTGGGCTTCTAGCTGTGTGTGGGACTTGTTCTATTAGTCCATCTATACTGACCTCCATCAGGTTGCAAACTGAATATAATTTTTTTCTGCATCTACCTCTGAAAAAATATTTGGGCTTCTAGCTGTGTGTATGACTTGTTCTATTAGTCCATCTATACTGACCTCCATCAGGTTGCAAACTGAATACAATTTTTTTCTGCATCTACCTCTGAAAAAATATTTGGGCTTCTAGCTGTGTGTGCGACTTGTTCTTTTAGTCCATCTATACTGACCTCCATCAGGTTGCAAATTGAATATAATTTTTTTCTGCATCTAACCCAGCCAATAGTTTTGGCCTAATACCACAGTTTGGCCACTCAGCTCTGCTCGGTTCCCATCCATTGTTTTTTTGTGCAAACAACTCCAGAGTTGTGAATTAGTTAACCACCAAAATGAGTGGAAAAAGGCCTGCTGCTGGTGGAAAGGGGAATAGGCGAGTTGGGAAGGGGAAAAAAGGTTGTGTCCGTGGAGTAAGTGTTAAAGCAACAGTAACATCTGCAGAAGAAAGACCATCTTCCAGCCAAACTAAAATGTCTACTTCTTTTAGCCGACAATGTGATAAGATCCCTTTCTTACTGCCACGCCAATCGCTACAAATTCCAGATGAGGCACAAAAACAGCAGGTGCTTCAACGGATATCAAGTGCTCCTTTAAGTGGGCTCTCCTCCACATCAACTTCAACATCACAAATACTCCAGTCCTTAAAGGTGTCACCCCAATCGCACTTGCTTCCTCACAGCTCCCAAATCTCCAGCTGCCCGTCTGAGTATGAGGTAGAACAGATGGTTGAGTCTGCAGAGCTGTTTACTCATACTATAGCCTGGGAATCAAAGGTCGACTCCAGCGCTTCTGTGAATCCAGACGAGGAAATGATCTGCACTGATGCCCAGAATCTTTATGAGTCGGATCCAGGACCAGACGCAGAATGTTCTGACCATAATGTAGACCCTCATTCCCAAACTGTAACTCCTGTTGGTGGAGACAATGAGGAAGACAATGATGAGACTCAAATACCTGATTGGAGCGACAACTTTAGTTTTTTGTCAGGGCAGGAACAGGTTGGCTCTGAGGACGACGGGTGTGATAACGCACAGGGTGATGATGATGAGGTTGGAGATCCCACTTACTGTCAACCCACAGTCAACCAAGAGATGAGGTCAGCGGAGGAGGTGGAGGAAGATGCTAGTGATGACGAGGTCAGGTTGCGCCTTCCTGGACAGAGACGTAGTACTGGAAGCACGTCAACAACTGCATCCTCAAACACAACTCTGCCTCTCACCACAAGTCGTGGTGGCTCTTCAGGTCGCATGGGTGCTAAGCCTTGCATAGCCTGGGCATTTTTTCAGATCGATAATGATGACCCAACTCGTGTTATCTGTAACATTTGTCAGCAAAAGCTAAGTAGAGGCCAAAAAATACATAGTTTGAGTACTTCATGCATGAACCGGCACATGGACATGAAGCATAAGTTGCAGTGGGAAGCTCAGTGTGCTACAATGCGGCCTAGCCGGCCGGGCCAACCACCGTCTGCCATATCTTGTGCATCCGCGGCCTCTTCATCCTCTGTGACTGGGGGGACAGCAGTCACACCTGTTTTGGGGCGCAGACCTGCCACCTCTTTACCCGCAACAGCCAGCGTGATTGGCAGGTCATCATTTTCTTTGGAGGTGGTAACACCAGCTGGTGTTGAGCACTGTCCGACATCAATAGCACCACCTTTGGATCAAGGCAACCTAACATGTCAGCCTGCATCTTCCTCACAGACGGGCAGTTTGCCGGGGACACCCTTATCAACCCCATCTAAGCACAATAGCCAGCCCTCGGTCCCTCAGATGTGGACAAGTAAAAGACCATTTCCTCCTAGCCATGAGAAAGCTAAGAGGTTGAATTTCACCATCTGCAAGCTCTTGGCTACAGAAATGATGCCTTTCCGCCTGGTAGACACAGAGGATTTTCGAGACCTTATGTCGGTCGCAGTGCCCCAGTACCAGATGCCCAGTCGGCACTACTTCTCAAAGAAAGGTGTGCCTGTGCTCCACCAGCATGTCGCACACAACATCACCGCTTCTTTGAGAAACTCTGTGTGTGACAGGGTGCATTTCACCACAGACACTTGGATGAGTTGGCATGGACAGGGGCGTTACATGTCGCTGACTGGGCACTGGGTAACTATGGTGACAGCAGGACAAGGGGCTGCTGTCCAAGTCTTGCCGTCCCCACGAGTTGTGCGTCAATCCTCTTTATGTCAAAGTTCCTCCACTGCTTCTGCCTCCTCAACCTCCTCTCGGTCTTTCACCTGCACCCAAAGCCTGTCTGGTCATGCCACAAGCTTTCTAACTGCGCAGAAGGGATCCTGCACACCTCCTTACTATGCTGGCAGTAGGGCTCAACGTCATCAGGCGGTTTTTACATTGAAATGTCTGGGAAATGTGAGTCACACAGCTGAGGAGTTGTGGTCAGCTCTGGAGAACCAATTTCATGAATGGTTGTCTCCACTGGACCTGAAACCAGGGAAGCCCGTGTGCGACAATGCTGCAAACCTGGGTGCGGCCCTTCGCCGGGGCAATGTCACACACGTGCCTTGTATGGCTCACGTGTTGAACCTGGTTGTCCAGCAATTTTTAGCCCACTATCCCAGACTAGATGGCCTTCTGCAGAGGGCACGGTCGCTGTGTGCTCACTTCCACCGTTCGCATCCCGCAGCTCAGCGACTTACATCTCTACAGAAGTCGTTGGGCCTGCCACTTCACCGGCTAAAATGCGATGTGCCTACCCGGTGGAATTCAACTCTGCACATGTTGCAGCGACTGTGGCAGCACCGACAAGCCCTGGTGCAATATGTTCTGACGTATAGCCTGGGCCAACGAGATCCAGAGGTGGGGCAAATCACGCTGGAGGAGTGGTCTCAGATCAGGGACCTATGCACCCTTCTGCACAGTTTTGAAATGGCGACGAAGATGTTTAGTGCTGACGATGCCATTATCAGCATGACTATTCCGGTGATTTACATGCTGGAGCACATGTTAAACAGAATTCGGAGTCAGGTGGTGGCACAAGAGGAGGTGGAGGAAGTAGAGGAGGAGGAGTTGTATGCGGAAGGGCTAACATCTGCAAGGTCCAGATGGTCGGCAGCACCAAGACGGCTGGCATGTGAGGGTGGGGAGATGGTTTTACCAGGGCGCATGGTAGCAGCCAAACTAGTGAGGAAGGTGCAGGAGCCCAGGAAGAAGTGGAGGACGAACTGATGGAAGACTCATCAGATGAGGGAGACCTTGATCACATTTCTGTTGTGCGAGGTTGGGGGGAGAGGACAGAGGAAGGAAGCATGATTGTTACCTCGCCACCAACACCACAGGGACTTGGTGCTCCTGGATGCGCAACACACGAGTGCCTTCTTGCTGCACTACCTGCAACATGACCCTCAAATTGTGAGAATTAGAAATAATCCTGACTACTGGGTTGCCACACTGTTAGATCCCCGGTACAAAAGTAAATTTGCAGAAATTATTCCTGCCATAGAAAGGGATGCACGCATGCAGGAGTATCAGCAGAGACTGTTGCAGAATCTTACATGTGCTTTTCCACAAAATACCAGTGGTGCACGTAGTGAATATCACAGTTCCAACTTGCCAACCGTGGGACCGTCAAGTGTTCAGCACTCAAACCGTAACAGAACCACAGTATCTGCTGGTAACATCAATTTTGCGGAATCATTTCACCACTTTTTTAGCCCATCCTTTGCAAGGCCACAGGAGACAAGAAGTCTGACACATAGTCAACGCCTAGAGACGATGGTACAGGAGTATCTCCAAGTAAACATTGAAGCCACGACTGTGTCACTGGACCCTTGCTCTTTTTGGGCTTCCAATCTGGATAAATGGCCGGAGCTAGCCACTTACGCCTTGGAGATCTTGTCATGCCCCGCAGCCAGCGTTCTGTCTGAACGTGTGTTCAGCGCTGCTGGTGGTGTGCTGACAGATAAGCGCACGCGGCTCTCCACTGATAATGTAGACAGACTCACGTTCATAAAGATGAACAAATCATGGATCCGAAACGACTTTTCTACCCCTGTGTCATCCTGGGGAGAGTAAAAGCTTGATGATTGGTTAAAATCACCCTACCAACCATTTTAAGCTTTCAAATTACTAATCATGTTTATCTGTATCTTGGCTGGAAAATAATTTGGGCTTTGTAGCAGTGTGCAGCACTGATTCTATTAGGCCATCTATAATAAGCTCCACCAGATTTAAAATTACTAATCATGTTTATCTGTATCTTGACTGGAAAATAATTTGGGCTTTGTAGCAGTGTGCAGCACTGATCCTATTAGGCCATCTATACTAAAGCTTCACCAGATTTAAAATTAATAATAATTTTTAGCTGCATCTAGCCCGGAAAATAATTTTGGGGCTCCGAGATGCGCAAGACACATAAGTGCCTTCTTGCAGCACTACCTGCAGCATGACCCTCATATTGTCAGAATTCGAAGTAATCATGACTACTGGGTTGCCACACTCTTAGATCCCCCAAACTTTTCGATCAACCTTTTCATTTTAATAAAGACCAAAAAAATTGTCATTTTTGAAATTATAAGCATTAGCAGGTTGTTAGAAACTGAAATCAAACAGTTTTCAACTCAAAACTTTATTCTAGGTGATGTTACATTTTCACATAGTACCCCTTGTTCGAAAGGAGCTTTTGAACTCTCTCGTCCATTGAATTTGTCAGGTTTTGGATGGTTTCTGCTTCAATTGTTTTGCATGAGGACAGAATACCCTCCCAGAGCTGTTGCTTAGATGTGAACTGCCTCCCGCTTTCATAGACACTCCTTTTAATGATGCTCCAAAGGTTCTGAATGGGGTAGAGGTCAGGGGAGCATGGGGGTCACACCATAACTTTGTCCCCTTTTATGCCCATATCAGCCAGAGATGCAGATGTTTTATGTGCAGCTTGAGATGGTGCATTATCATGCAGAAAAATGATCTTGCTGTGAAATACACAGTTCTTCTTCTTGAACCATGGCAGGAAGTGCTGTTTGAGAAAATCCACATACATTATGGAGTTCATCTTTAGCGCCTTCAGGGATCCTAAAGGGGCCGACAATCTCTCTCCCCATGATTCCAGCCCAAAACATTACTCCACCTCCTCCATGTTGGCGCTGTAGCCGTGTTTGCGTGGGGTGTCCATCAACCAGCCATCCTCCACTCCATCCATCTGGACCATCGAGCGCTGCACGGCACTCATCCGTGAACAAAACAGTTTTGAAATCAGTCTTCATGTAATGTTTGGCCCACTGGAGCCGTTTCTGCTTGTGTGAAGTGGATAGAGGAGGTCGACAGGATGGCGTTTGCACAGCTGCAAACCTCTGAAGGACCCTGCATCTTGTTGTTCGGGGGACGTTGGAGGCACAAGCAGCTTCAAAAACTTGTCTGCTGCTATGACAAGGCTTTTTTGCCGCTGCTCTTTCAACCTGACGTAATTGCCTGTAGGAAAGAGTCCTCAATTTGCCCTTATCAGCACGCACACGTGTGTACTGTGAATCAGCTACATACTTCTTGATTGCCAAGACACTTCATCCTGATCATCGCACAATGTTGATTGTAGTCATGCCTTGACCTAAACACTCCACAATTTGTTGCTTCTCAGCAGCCGACACATCCTTTTTCTTTCCCATTTTGGCAGAAAATGTAGGCTGCTTAATAATGTGAGACAGCCTTCTTAAGTAGTCTTGCCTTTCATTGGACACACCTGCCAAACTAATTAGCACAGGTGCCTGCAATTGCTTACAGTGATATAAAGAGTAGAGATGAGCGATGTTCGACTAGAACTGTTCGCCAATCTCAAATTCGAGCTGTTTTGGGCGGTGTTCGAGTTGTTCGACAAACCCGAACGATTTGCAAAAAATTCGGCTGTTCGAGGTTATGTTCGATAACTGTTCGTGCACCAAAAGCTTGTCCTGCATGTCTGGCGCTATTTTGAGCACCAATCATGCAGGGATTGTCTGCCACTCACTGTAATGCCACAGCCATGGTGGTTGTGGCATTACAGTGATTGCCCAAATCGATGGAACAGTGCCAACAGTGAAACATGAAAAGCCGGCAATTCATCAGCGGCATACACCGGTACCCGACAATTTAGAACCGAAAGAATAGAGCTTCACACATAGATTAGATAGATAGAAACATGTCAGTCACACATATAAGAAGCACAGTGACAGTGTTGCTTACTGTACTTGTCATTTAGTGTAAAGGATTTATCAAAAAAAATAATAGTGTTTTCATGCACCGTCTCTTTAAAAAAGCCGGCCGGCAATTCAGCAGCGGTACCCGACAATTTATAACAGACAGAATAGAGCTTCACACATAGATTAGATAGATAGAAACATGTCAGTCACATATATATGAAGTACATTGACAGTGTGGATTACTGTACTTGTCATTTAGTGTAAAGGATTTATTAAAAAAAAATAATAGTGTTTTCATGCACCGTCTCTTTAAAAAAGCCGGCCGGCAATTCAGCATCTGTACCCGACAATTTAGAATAGAAGGAATAGAGAATCACACATAGATTAGGTAGATAGAAACATGTCAGCCACATATATATGAAGTACAGTGACAGTGTTGCTTACTGTACTTGTCATTTAGTATAAAGGATTTATTAAAAAAAATAATAGTGTTTTCATGCACTGTCTCTTTAAAAAAGCCGGCCGGCAATTCAGCATCTGTACCCGACAATTTAGAATAGAAGGAATAGAGAATCACACATAGATTAGATAGATAGAAACATGTCAGTCACATATATATGAAGTACAGTGATAGTGTTGATTACTGTACTTGTCATTTAGTGTTAAAATAAATGATTTATTTTAAAAAAAATTGGCGTGGGGTTCCCCGTAATTTTAGTCTCTAGCGGAGGTTAAGCAGACAGCTGGGGCAGATGTTTGAAGCCTGGGAAGGGGGTAATACCCACGGAGCTTCCCAGGCAACTAATATCAGCCCCCAGCTGAATACCTAGCCTTTACTAGCTATTAAAATGGGGGACCCCCCAAAAAAATGACGTGGGGTCCCCCCTATTTTAATAGCTAGCAAAGGCTAGGCAGACAGCTGGGGGCTGATATTAATAGCCCAGGAAGGGAGCCATGAATATTGGCCCCCTCCCAGGCTAGAAACACCAGCCGTCAGCCGCCCCAGAAATGGCGCATCCTTAGGATGCGCCAATTCTGGCACTTAGCCTCGCTCTTCCCACTGCCCTGTAGCGGTGGCAGTGGGGTAATAGGGTTGGGGTTGATGTCAGCTTATAATGCCAGCTGACATCAAGCCCAGGTTAGTAATGGAGAGGCGTCTATAAGACACCCCCATTACTAACCCCATAGTCAAAGTTAAAAAAAACACAAACACCCAGAATAAAGTCCTTTAATTGAAATAAAGACACATTCCTTTATTGTTCTAAATTAAACCATACTTACCATCACGCCCATTCCAGCTGAAGCCAACGATCTCCTGCAATAAAAGAAAAATAATAAAGCAACCTCATCCTTACCTTTCCATGGTTCCCACGACAGCTTCAGCTCTGCTACATCGAGATGACAGGCTGGACAACAGCAGAACGCTGCCATCCAGCCTGTCATCCCGCAGACACTGAGAAGCGCAGGCTTGCTTGCACTCCTCAGTGTCTCACTGTGACGGCATCCAGATGAGCCGAGGTCATGTCCAATGAACTCAGCGCACCTCATGCACGTCACTGACAGCGTGGGAGAATTCTCCTGCACTCAGCACTTCAGCGTGAGAATTCTCCCACGCTGTCAGTGACGTACATGAGGTCAGCTGAGTTCATTGGACATGAATGAGCTCACCTCATGCACGTCACTGACAGCGTGGGAGAATTCTCACGCTGTAGCGCTGAGTGCAGGAGAATTCTCCCACGCTGTCAGTGACGTGCATGAGGTGAGCTGAGATCATTGGACATGAATGAGCTCACCTCATGCACGTCACTGACAGCGTGGGAAAATTCTCCTGCACTCAGCGCTTCAGCGTGAGAATTTTCCCACGCTGTCAGTGACGTGCATGAGGTGAGCCGAGTTCATTGGACATGACCTCGGCTCATCTTTATGTCGTCACAGCGAGACACTGAGGAGCGCAAGCATGCCTGCGCTTCTCAGTGTCTGCGGGATGACAGGCTGGATGGCAGCGTTCTGCTGCGGTCCAGCCTGTCATCTCGATGTAGCAGAGCTGAAGCTGTCGTGGGAACCATGGAAAGGTAAGGATGAGCTTGCTTTATTATTTTACTTTTATTGCAGGAGATCATTGGCTTCAGCTGGAATGGGCGTGATGGTAAGTATGGTTTAATTTAGAACAATAAAGAATTGTGTGTTTATTTCAATTAAAGGACTTTATTCTGGGTGTTGTGTTTTTTTAAATACTTTACTAGAAATTCATGGTGGTCATGTCTAATATTGGCGTGACCCCATGAATTTCGGGCTTAGGGCCAGCTGATAATGCCAAGCTGGCCTTAACCCCTTTATTACCCAGTGAGCCACCGCACCAGGTCCCTGGATGAGTTGGGTACAGCGCCAGAAGATGGCGCTTCTATGAACGCGCCATTTTCTGGGGCGGCTGCGGACTGCAATTTGCAGCGGGGGGGGCCCAGAAAGCTTGGGCCTCCCTGCGCTGCGGATTCCAGCTCCCAGCTGCCTAGTTGTACCTGGCTGGGCACAAAAATAGGGCAAAGCCCCACGCATTTTTTATTTAAATTATTTCATGAAATTCATGGAATAATTAAGAAAAAAAGGGCTTCCCTATATTGTTGTGTCCAACCAGGTACAAATAGGCAGCTGGTGGTTGGGGGCAGCCCGTCCCTGCCTGCTGTACCTGGCTGGACACAAATATAGTGCGAAGCCCCACGTCAATTTTTTTTAAATTATTTCATGAAATAATTTTTTTAAAAAAGGGCTTCCCTATATTGTTGTGTCTGGCCAGGTACAAATAGGCAGCTGGTGGTTGGGGGCAGCCCGTTCCTGCCTGCTGTACCTGACTGGACACAAATATAGGGCGAAGCCCCACGTCAATTTTTTTAAAATTATTTCAGGAAATTCATGAAATAATGAAAAAAAAATTGATGTGGGGCTTCGCCCTATATTTGTGTCCAGTCAGGTACAGCAGGAAGGAACGGGCTGCCCCCAACCACCAGCTGCCTATTTGTACCTGGTTGGACACAACAATATAGGGAAGCCCTTATTTTCTTAATTATTCCATGAATTTCATGAATTTAAAAAAAAAATATGTGGAGCTTCGCCCTATTTTTGTGTCCAGCCAGGTACAACTAGGCAGCTGGGGGCTGGAATCTGCAGCGCAGGGAGGCCCAAGCTTTCTGGGCCCCACCCGCTGCAAATTGCAGTCCGCAGCCGCCCCGGAAAATGGCGCGTTCATAGAAGCGCCATCTTCTGGCGCTGTACCCAACTCATCCAGGGCCCTGGTGCGGTGGCTCACTGGGTAATAAAGGGGTTAAGGCCAGCTTGGCATTATCAGCTGGCCCTAAGTCCGAAATTCATGGGGTCACGCCAATATTAGACATGACCACCATGAATTTCTAGTAAAGTATTTAAAAAAAACACAAACACCCAGAAAAAAGTCCTTTAATTGAAATAAACACACAATTCTTTATTGTTCTAAATTAAACCATACTTACCATCACGCCCATTCCAGCTGAAGCCAATGATCTCCTGCAATAAAAGTAAAATAATAAAGCAACCTCATCCTTACCTTTCCATGGCTCCCACGACAGCTTCAGCTCTGCTACATCGAGATGACAGGCTGGACCGCAGCAGAACGCTGCCATCCAGCCTGTCATCCCGCGGACACTGAGAAGCGCAGGCATGCTTGTGCTCCTCAGTGTCAGGCTGTGACGGCATCCAGATGCGCCGAGGTCATGTCCAATGAACTCGGCTCACCTCATGCACGTCACTGACAGCGTGGGAAAATTCTCACGCTGAAGCGCTGAGTGCAGGAGAATTTTCCCACGCTGTCAGTGACGTACATGAGGTGCGCCGAGTTCATTGTCGGCTCATCTGGATGCCGTCACAGTCAGACACTGAGGAGCGCAAGCAAGCCTGCGCTTCTCAGTGTGTGCGGCATGGCAAGCTGGATGGCAGCGTTCTGCTGCGGTCCAGCCTGTCATCTCGATGTAGCAGAGCTGAAGCTGTCCTGGGAACCATGGAAAGGTAAGGATGAGGTTGCTTTATTATTTTTCTTTTATTGCAGGAGATCGTTGGCTTCAGCTGGAATGGGTGTGATGGTAAGTATGGTTTAATTTAGAACAATAAAGAATTGTGTCTTTATTTCAATTAAAGGACTTTATTCTGGGTGTTTGTGTTTTTTTTTTAACTTTGACTATGGGGTTAGTAATGGGGGTGTCTTATAGACGCCTCTCCATTACTAACCTGGGCTTGATGTCAGCTGGCATTATAAGCTGACATCAACCCCAACCCTATTACCCCCTGCCACCGCTACAGGGCAGTGGGAAGAGCGAGGCTAAGTGCCAGAATTGGCGCATCCTATGGATGCGCCATTTCTGGGGCGGCTGACGGCTGGTGTTTCTAGCCTGGGAGGGGGCCAATATTCATGGCTCCCTTCCTGGGCTATTAATATCAGCCCCCAGCTGTCTGCCTAGCCTTTGCTAGCTATTAAAATAGGGGGGACCCCACGTCAATTTTTTGGGGGGTCCCCCATTTTAATAGCTAGTAAAGGCTAGGCATTCAGCTGGGGGCTGATATTAGTAGCCTGGGAAGCTCCGTGGGTATTACCCCCTTCCCAGGCTTCAAACATCTGCCCCAGCTGTCTGCTTAACCTCCGCTAGAGACTAAAATTACGGGGAACCCCACGCCAATTTTTTTTAATAATAAATCCTTTATTTTAATACTAAATGACAAGTACAGTAACCAACACTATCACTGTACTTCATATATATGTGGCTGACATGTTTCTATCTATCTAATCTATGTGTGATGCTCTATTCTGTCTGTTATAAATTGTCGGGTACCGCTGCTGAATTGCCGGCCGGCTTTTTTAAAGAGACGGTGCATGAAAACACTAATATTTTTTTTGATAAATCCTTTACACTAAATGACAATTACAGTAAGCAACACTGTCACTGTACTTCATATATATGTGGCTGACATGTTTCTATCTATCTAATCTATGTGTGATTCTCTATTCCTTCTATTATAAATTGTCGGGTACAGATGCTGAATTGCCAGCCGGCTTTTTTAAAGAGACGGTGCATGAAAACACTATTATTTTTTTTAATAAATCCTTTGCAGTAAATGACAAGTACAGTAAGCAACACTGTCACAGTACTTCATATATATGTGACTGACATGTTTCTATCTATCTAATCTATGTGTGATGCTCTATTCCTTCATGTCTAAATTGTCGGGTACCGGTGTATACCGCTGCTGAATTGCCGGCGGCTTTTTTAAAGAAAGCGTCTTCTGAGCAGTTTGTGACCTTTTGGACACCTTTGCAGGTGTTTTCTATGTGTTCCTATGTGTTTTTGTTTGCCTGCCATTGGTTTTAACTGTGTTCGACGGTGTTCTAAGGTGTTCGACGAACAGTTCGACGAACAGTTCCTCGAACATCCCGGTGTTCGACGAACCGAACCGAACCCGAACACTACGGGGGTTGCTCAACACTAATAAAGAGCCCTGACACACATCACCATCAATGAGTTTAACTGAGAAACAAACAAATTCTTCCCTTATCACTCCTAAACACTTTTTGCATAATAATTTGGAACACAGTGTACATGTGCTTTTCCACAAAACACCAGTGGTTCACGTAGTGAATCTTACAGTTCTAACTTGCCAACCGTGGTCTGTATGGAGTTGTTCAATAAAGGGCCCAAAATTAAGATAACATAGATGGGAGAGGTCTCTATGAATAGGAATTCCTAAGTATTTGATACCCTGTGAGGGCCAGGCAAAGGGAAAGTTGGACTGGATGGAATCCTATATGGATTTGGGGAGGGAGACATCGAGGGCCTCAGACTTCGCTGCATTGATTTTAAAATTTGACCATGTAACAAAGTGATCTATTTCAGCCATAACAGCATGGATGGATATATGTGATTGAGTGATATATACTAGGACATCATCAGCAAATAGAGAGCACTTGTACTCGGTGCTTCCCACCTCAATCCACCTAATATTGGGGTTATGGCGAATTGATGAGAGCAGGTGCTCCGTCACTAGGATGTATAAGAGAGGAGACAGAGGACATCCCTGCCTTGTCCCATTGGTGATTGTGAAAGGTGATGAAT